>NC_084461.1:132003571-133243214 GCF_027409185.1 Cynocephalus volans | reverse complement strand
CCTAACCTCCACCTTTAATCCTAGCCCTCACTCCCCATTTAATGTATAGTAATCCAGAGCTTAGAGTTCCTCTCCTCCCAAACTAGGAGCCAGGCTTCTACAAGGCCCCAAGCTCCCCAGATCCTCTGCAGGGCCATTCCTCTGCTGAGGGAAAGGAGCTCTGGGAATTGGCTCATCTCCTCTGCCCACTCCCCACAGATCCCCAAGCTCCCCTGGGATCCTGGTACCTGAGAGGATGGGACCACAGTGGACAGGAGGGAGTGTCAGACCCTCAAGATTAACACCTCTGCCAGGAAGCTGAGAGTTGCGTGGTCAGTATCGTGTCGGCAGTCGGTGGTCAGCGGTCAACAAGCAGGGTGTGCCCTGCAGCCAGCTCTGGCTTCAGCTGGCAAGAATCATTCCTGCTTTGTCGTGGGTCACAGCCTTATTTCAGGCTGCAACAGGAGCCGGGGCCAGATGCTAAAAGCACCAGGCCCTTGGGAAGACAGGTGCCCCGGCGGCAGGCCCTTGCAGACAGAAGGGCTTGCACTCACATGTACACATACACTCACAAATGCACACACTGAAGTCACCTGGAAATGCTGAGGGACAGCAGCCAGTCCCCTCAGCTTGTTAACTGTCGTATCCTTAGTGCCTAGAATCGTGCCTGATAGGAATGTAGTAGATATTTGTCTAATGAATGAATGGATGGATGGATGGACGAATAAATTATCCCCCAATATCTTTGCTTACTTGTCCTTTTCTTCCTTTCTTTCTTCTTTCCTGCCTTACTTTCTTCCTTCTGCTTTCTTGCTTCCTCCTTTTCTCCCTCCCTCCCTCCACCTTCTCACATTCTCTGAGCCTCTCTCTATGAACTGAAAATAAATAAGGCAGGGCTCTGTCCTCAAGGAGCTCAGCCAGGTCAGATTCAGACCTGTAAACAAGCCTTTGTGAGGCACCACGGGAAATTCTCTGGGAGAGCCCAGGGGAGGGTGTTACCAGCTCAGCCTGGGGGATTGGGAAGGCTTCCTGGAGGAGACATTCAAGTTAGGCCATAAAGGATGAGTGGAAGTTCACTGGGCAGAGAAGAGGCAAGGGCGTTGCAGGCGGAGGACATATCACATGTAAAGATGGTGGGGGCTGGCCAATAGAGCTAGAGCTGGGGATATGGGGTGATGCTGAGACATGAGGCCAAAGAGGTAGATAGGGGTCTGATCACAGCAGGCTTTTCACAAAGAAACTGTGTTCATAAAGGGCTGCAGAAAAGGTTAAAGTGGTAGAGTGCAGTAGTCAGATTGGCACTTTCCAAACATCTCTGGCTGCCATGTGGATAATGGGTTGGAGGGGGCCAGACTGTAGGCAGGAGGATTTCACTGTAGCCAGGTGAGAGATGGGGGTGGCTGGGTTGGGGCAGTGACAGAGGGGATGGAGAGGAGGAGAGGGAGTTGAAGGCACTGGAGAATCAGCAGGCCTTGGTGAGGGACTGGATGTGGGCGGTGAGGCAAGGGAGGAGTCAGTGACCACTCCCGTCTCTGGCTTGGGTGACTAAGGTAGGTAACAGGAGGAGCAGGTTGGGGTGGGGCAGATACTGTGTTCAGTTTGGGATGAACTTGGTTTGCGGTGTCTGGGGACTGGAATGAGATCACCAGTAGGCAATAGGACACTGCGCTGAGGAGAGGTTCCCGCTGAAGATAAAGATTGAGTCAGAGGCACACAGACCACTCCCAGGGAAGGGCGGACCCATCAATGATGCTCTGGATCCCGGGTAGGAGCACCTGTATCTCTGTGTTGGTACACACTGTCCCAAGGCGTAGTTCTGAACTCTGCTGGGGCCTGCCTTGAGCTCAGCTTACTGCCTCTGAGTTTCCTCTGCCCACTCTCCGCTGGGCCTGAGCTTCTTGAGAGGAAAGGTGAGGAATGTTCTTGGAGTAGGCTTGGCCTCACCTGCGAGTGGGACTGCAATCCCCTTCTCTGGGCAAAGGACACCCATCAGGAGAGGAGGACTCCTGATGGTCTGGATCCTGACCTCACCAGGCTTGCCTGGGCTCAGATGTCACCTCTCATAGTGGCCCCTCCTCCTGCCCTGGAACCCCATCTGCCATGAGGAAGTAACCCCAGCACACTGGGCCTAGACCCAGCTTGGCCCTGCCCACTCCGGTGACAGTGCCCTGTGGCCAGGGCCTGGACAATACCACCCTTAGAAATTACCTAGCCCAACTCTCCCATTACACAGATGGGGATGTTGAGGCCTGGAGAAAGAGTGGGTTCACCCAGGCTCACCTAGCTAGTTGATGACAGGACCAGGGCTTCAACCCAGGGACTTATTCTATGGCCCCAAGTGTTTTTGTTATTCCCCATCTCTCCTCATAGCTGCTCCCTCCCAAGCTCCCAGCCCCTGTGCCTCAAATATTCCCAGCCACCCATGAACTGTTCCATGTTTGGGGAGGAGGAAAGGGTGTCAGACACATCCGAATACAACACAGGAGGCAGAAGAATGCAGGAAGCATTTATTGAAGTCCAGAGCTGAATTCTACAGGAGGCAAGAGGCAGGACACAGGCAAGCTGTAGTGAGTTCAAGGAGAGGATGGGAAAGAGGGCAGTGGCGATGAGAGGAAAGCCAGAGACTGGCTGGGAATGCCAGCTTCCCAAGGCTGCCTCCTACTTTCTTCTTGGGGAAATGCAGGTAGAAGTGGATCCTCTATGCCACTGCATAAGCCAGAGGCCTGATAGTGTCCCTTCTCTGGAAGGGGCCCTTAGCCCCAGCTGCCCATGCTGCAAGGAACCCTGCCACAGATGAGGGCTTTGGCAAATGTGACCACTCATCATTAACTGATCAGGAGCACCTTCTTATCATCCTACCAACAGGGTCTGCGTCCCCCAACCTTAGGCACTAGGAACCATCTGGGATCACTCCTATATTCCAAAGCACCCCATCCCAACCCTGGCTCTCTTGCATTCTGGCTCTAGCCTCACTTGGGGGTTCCAGGTCTAACATCGCTCTGATGGATGGATAAATCCACACCTAATCTAAAATCACACTCTGTCCCTGACCTTTAGCAACATCCCAGTATCCTTCACCCTCCATAGTTTTGATCCTCGACCAGTTCCATTCTCCCAGAGTATCCTGAAGCTGATATTCTGAACCTCTAGAGGCATTACCAGCCAACTCTGGAAACTGCAGAACTAGGCCACATTCCTCCCTGGGTCCCTCCTGGAGATTGGAATCAGAGCCACTCAGGTTTAAGGGACAGGCTAGGGCCTGCAGCCAGCCTCCCCAAGGTCAAGCTTGGCCAGAGTACAATGGGAAAAAGATGGGGTGGGACAGCGTGGCCACTCTTCTGCGCATGATATGGACATGGGCTGGGGCCTGAAACTGAAGAGGGGGCACTTCCTAGGGGACCAGAAACACAGGGAGACACTGGCCTAACTCCTCACTCACCCACCCAATCTCATCTGGCCTTGAATTCAATCTCAACCAATCCTCCCCTACCACCCTCCCCCACTTCCAAATACCATGAAAGGCATGTCAGGACTGAAAGAGCCCTCCAAGGTCATCTGAGCCAATCCCATCCCCTGCTAGACTCTCATCCATGCATCCTGGCCATGGCTTGCATACTCCCTACAACAAGAACTCTTTGCCTCCCTGCTTCCAAACAGGCAACTCCACACTCAGGGCAATCAGGTAAAGTCACAGAGCAGCCATATCTCTTCTCTCCCCAGCTCAGCTTTGAGCCCAGAACGTGCCATGAATGGACCCAGAAGGGAAAAATGGGCTGGAGGCCCAGGTCCTAGGCCAGAAGGAAATCATCACATTATACCTCTCTTCCCTGACTGCAGAAAAGATACCCCAGATAGTTGGAGCTGGGGCAGAGAAAGTAGCATGACAGGGGCCTGAGGAGACTCTTCCTGCCTCTTCTCTCCAGAAGGGCCAGCGAGGCACCTTGAGCTGGCCTGGGAAATCTCTCTAAAGGTCACTGGGGTAAAAATAGAGCTTGTCTGGGAAGGGATTGAAAACAGCTGCTCCTGCCTGGGAATTGGTGCCAGGGAGCTGGATGGTCAAGCCAGGGCCTGGACATGGGACAGAGGTCTAGGAGCTTCTGAACACATCCCATTGGCAGCCTCCACAGAGCAAAGCCAGGAAGGGAGTGGAAGCATGAACCCCGGATGGAGCAAGTCTAGGGGTCCACACTCACAACACTCTGACTCTTCCAAGGCACGTGTGTGTGTCTGTATTGATGGGAGAGGGAATTTAGAATTTGGAGACCACCTTGGCCAAAGCCACATTAAACAGATGAGAAAGCTGAGGGTCAGAGGCAGGAAAGGTCCTGCTCAGGGTCGCACAACTATATGATGGAGCAAGGGCTAGAACACAAGCTTGGGTTCCCACCCATTCCCAAGCCCAGAGCTCTCCTCTCCTGACCCTTTATCTCTGGGGCTGCCCAATGAGGCCAGACCCCTTGGGGACGTGGTGCTGGGGTCCCCAAGCCTGATAACTTCTGGCTCAGCCCTCCCGGGGTAGGGATGGGAGAATGGGGACTTTAGGTGGTGCAGGAGGCCTCGGCGGGGACGCTGCCACGCTTGAGCCTCAGGCTGCCATTCCACCCGCGGGGACAGATGTTGTAGCCGAGGATGCCAGGCGACTTAGCCTCGGAGTCCTCGGAGTCGAGGGACACATCGGAGTCCGTGGGTGAGCGGCGATAGGGGAAAGGCCTGGGCGGCGCGGGCAGCGGGCTCCGGGGACTAACGCAGGACGACGGCCCGGCCGGCAGCGGGCTCCGCAGAATGGGTGCGAACGCTGTCCCCGGCGCCACAGCCGGGCCGGGACGTGCGGGCCGCGGCGAGCGCATGCGCGGCGGCGGCGGCGGCGCCCTGGGCGGGGAGAAGGGCCGCAGGCTCTCGGCTCCCGCCGGCCGCGGGGAGGCGCTCTTGCGCCGGGCGGCGTTGATGATGTTTCGCGCCAGGAGCGCCTGCAGCTGGCGGCTCGGGGGCCGCGCATCGGTCTCGGGTCGCAGCGGGGATACCGAGCGCTCGCTCCACGACGGGGACATAGGCGGCGGCGGCGGCAGCGGCGGGGGGCTGCTCATGCTGCTCCCGCGGCCGGGCTCCCACGGCCCCGGGCTCACCCAGCCGTCCAGGCTGCTGGGGGGCCGGGACGCGCTCGGCGTCCAGGGCGGGGAGGAGGGCAGGCTCTCCCGGCGGTCCTGGGGAGAGAGCAGAGAAGGTGGGGACAGGCGTTAGTGCTGGGGTCCTCTATACTGGAGTTTTGGAAGGGACCGAGTCTGATTTGACCATTTTACAGAAACGGGAAGCCACCGACAAAAATCAAGGGTAGTGCCTGCGATAAAACGCGGGTGCCCCGACTCTCAGCCTAGAATACTTTACCAAGCTCACACTGCCTGGTGTCTGCCCCTACGTTTAAAGGTTAGGCAGATGATCAGTGGTTAAAAGTGCTCGCTTTGGAGACAAGACTTGGGCAAGTTGCTTCACTCCTCTGGACCTCAGTTTCCTCCTCTGTAAAATGGGGTATAATAACAGTACATACTCTATAGGGTTGTTGTGAGAATTAAGTGAGATAATTCATGTAAAACATTACATGTATTAGCACATTCCTTGGAAGAAAGTGCTCAGTAGGTGTTAGTTACCATGAAGAACTACTGGAAGGATACACATGAAACTAACCAAAGTGGCTACCTGTTAGGAAATGAAGTAAACGGGGTCTGGGTATACAGCCACAGGGGGTGGGAATAAGGCCTTTTAATGTATTTTGTTTTATATAAGTTTAGATTTTTGAGCCATATGGATGTATTACCTACTCAAAAATTTAAAATTTAAAAATGTTGACTATTATTATTAACAGCAGACTTAGGAAGGCCCTCTCAGCCCCCAACTCCTTGCCATGTTGCCATGGTCACCTCCTTATATTTCCTTGGGTGCCTGAGCAGAGAGGATGATCCCCTGACAGCTGGAAGTACAAAAGGAAGCCGGGTCATTCTCCAAGCACACTCCCCTCACTGGACTTCTTGTCAGTATAGGGAGGGGAATGTGGCTTCAGTGAGGCCAAGATTGTGAACATCTCTAAGGTTATAAGGCACTGCTCTGCTATGTACTGCCACACCTATTACCTACCTATTCAAGGACTTTCCAGTCTACAGGGTTCATTCTCATCCTTTATCTCTGGTAAGTTCCTCATAACAGATTGGTAATGCAGCTGGCATAATCACACCTGTTTTACTATTAATGAATATGAGGCTCAGAAGCATAAAAAAAAAAACAAAAACGGTGTGTTCTGCCCCACCAGGAAGTGTGTGTGTGTGTGTGTGTGTGTGTGTGTGTGTGTGTGTGTGTGTGTGTAACTATCTGTTGCTCAAAGGCTATACCATGTTTAAGCAGTATGATCTGCTTTGAGAGTGGAGAGCTTGGGAATCTGCGCCTAGCATGTATCTCCTGAACCATCTGACTGTTCATCCAATCCAAGTTCAGCAATACCCAGTCTACGTGGCCTCCCAATTCAATCCATATTCACCAGCAGTCATCCATCAGAGCACAGAGCTAGCCAGTCCATTCAGTGCTTCCCACCCAATGAAAATCTAGAACCATCCACAAGATCCATTCTTTCATCCATTCAGTGATCAGCCACAGCCAAGCCAGTCACCTTCTCATCCAATCAAGAATCTAGTTCCTCCCAATCAAAAGGAAGCAATAGACACGTATTGTATGTTTTTTCCAAACAGAATGCAGCAGCTGCTAGATGAGCTCTTTAACCTAAAGAGGAATGTTATCCTACAGCCTGAATGGGAAAATTTTTCAGGGAATGGTAATGCTGGAGTGATCCTTAGAGACCTCCTGGGGCTATCCAAGCTCTCAGTCATCAAATAGGAAAGTTAAGTTTCAGTGTGGGACCCACTTCTTTTACCCCTGAGGTCAGAGTTGTGTATACATGAGCCAGAAACACTAGGAGCTACTCTGTGTCTGTGACACATCCCAGAAAGCTTTCAGTCAGGCCATCTGCAGGAGGCAGACCCCAGGACTTAGGGAGAGAAACTGGGAAGGAGCCCTCCCCCCAGGCTAGGTGGAAAGGACTAGAGGCTGAGACCAATCTCAGAGCCAAATGCCAAGTCAGGGTGGGCTCAGGAATGTCCCAACACCAGACCACAGTGCCACCCTGAGCGGGGAGGTGAGGCCAAGAGCTCATGACCCAAGCCAGTCAACAACCACTAAAGCAGAGGAACGCAGGTTCTTCAGCCAACAGAAGAGTAGGCTGGGGCAGGGGGAGCTATGATAACTGTCTAAAAATTTCTAATGGGTTGTGTGCTCTTGGTGGCACAAGGACAATGCTGGGGTCAACAAGGGGAAGGAGTAATAGAATCCAGCCAAGACTATGCAACAGACCGGCCCAAGCATGGGCTGGAATGTTGGGACAGTGGTGAGCAGCTCCTCATCGTTGGGATGTGGGCCAGAGCCTGACCTCATACTAACTGCCATGTCCGGTGCCAACTCTGTGTATGTGGGGCGAGGGGAGGGGTGCACGATACAAAAAGGCTACAAGAAATCAGGAGTGTTCACTTGCTGTCAAAGAGCTCAAAGCACCTTATACAAAGAGCTCAAAGCACCTTATACCTTCCAAAACTCCTTGGAAATACAGTGGGTGAAAATTCAGAAAGCAGCACCTACTCAACCCAGTACCAGCCCCAAGGCAGGGCACATGTGTAAGGTGAAGGCATGGATAGAGCAGAGTCACAGACAGGGACTATCAGAGATGAAAGGGAGGTTTTAGTGACAAATGTGGGAAATGGCCATTAGATATTAGGGAGATGGGGAGGGGACCTAGAGACTGGAGAGTGAATGGTCTGGCTAAGGACATTTCAATTCCACCTTTAAAGAACCCAAACAAACCTGGACCATAGAGGCAGTGCATTTTCCCCATGCTACCATGTTTTTGGCCAAACTCGGAGGGAAGGAGAAAACAGAAGGTGATTTGCACAGAGTTCTGGTTCCCTGAGTGCTGACCTGGGGCAGAGGGGGAAGCCCTAACTTCCAAGCCAGTCCATGTCTGTACCCTTGGCAGATCCAGACACACAGCAGATGCAGGTGGCACGGGTCACAACCACACTTTCACACACACTAACTGAGCAGTCTCACTCCACTTCCCAGGCCAGGGTCAGGAAGGAGGGAGGGAGCCAACGAGCGAGTGCAGAAGAAAGAAAGAAGCAAGACAGATTTGAGGCAGAGTGTATTGAGAACAGGAGAGAAAACAAAGTTGGGGGAAGAGCTCAGCCTTGCCGTGGGAGCTGCAGGATGGAGGGTGGGCTCTTCCATTGCTGGCCCTCAGGGGTCAAAGGGAGCAGGGGTCCAAGGCAGGGGCTTTGCACTGTTCTGGGAGGGGCCTGGCATGAACCAGCTGAGCTCACTCACAACTCCCCCACACATACCCCCTCATTCTGTGTGGAATGAGCTCACTGGGAAGGCACCCCCTGTTCCCATGGAGACAAGCCCAGAGCTCAGGAAAACTGCAGGCTCAGCCCAGCACCGCCTCCACCACCCCTCACCCCGCTGGGGAGCCCAGAAATAGGGCTGGGAAAGAGAAAGTGGGTGGTCCTCGGCCCCCTGGCTTGGGAAGCTTCCATCTGAATCCTGCCTCTTGTGTCTGTATTCTCTGATCCCCCAAAGCTTGGTTTGAGGGGGCTGCATCACATCAAAGATGTCAGAGGTGGTTGGGATCTCATACTACCTGACTCAACACCTTCACTGTATAAACGGGAAATTGCAACCCAAAGATAAACATGCAGTCTGTTATAATCCAGGTCTCAAGTCCCAGACTTTTCCTCAAAACCTTCAGATCTCTTCTGTCCCTTCCCTCTGAGCTGCTGTGCTCCTGCCCCAGGCCATCCCATGCTCCCACTGGCTCCAGGCAAGCCTGAGCCTGAGCCTGAGCTGGCCCAGCCCAGACTTCTGATCCCTCTGCCTTCTGCAGCAGCTCATTCCAACTATATCCTCACCAGGTTGCCCTCACGAACATCTAACTCCATCTGTCCTTTGGCATCAGTCCCTTCCTCTTCCTTCTCTTCTGAAGGGACTGTCTTGTCACTTACAAGACCTTTCTCCCCAAACACCAGCCTATCCTCTCAATCCTCACATATTGTCACAGCTAGAAGGGCCCTCATTGTATAAATAAAAAAAACCGGGGCCCAGAAAGGGAAAGTGACTTGGCTAAAACCACACAGCAAATGGGATGCTGAGATGGGAACAGAACCCTCTGCCCTGGCTCTCTCCCTGGGGCCCATTCCCCTGTCCAGAGGTAGCCTCTTTTAGTCAGGCAGATCTTGGTTGAGGTTGAAACCAAAACAGCCAATGAATACATCGTAGGGGCCACTCTCCTATGGGCACGCCCATGTCTGCACAACCTTTTACAGGGCTCTCCTCTCACGGGTCTCATGAAATGTCTCCCACCTCAGAACACTGAGGGCAAACCAGGTGGAACCGGGACTGAGGTCGGGGCCCTGGAGTGTCCCTAAAGGGGAGCCAGGTCTTGGAGGGGCCATGGAAGCAGCTGAGTAGAGGGGAGGGAAGAAAAGCATTGAACAGCAGTGGTGGGCTAAGTCTGCATCCAGCAGAGGGACCCAGGAGAGGAGAAAAGGTGGAGGCGAGGCAGAGCTCTCTGAAGCGGTGGAGAGGAAATTTTGTCCAGAGGCAGAGATGGAAGAGACAGGCCTTTGAAGGTGAGAATCCAGCAACAGGAAGAAAGGTGCCAGGAGCCTGGGCCACATGACGGAGGCCCCCTTGGGCAGCTGAGGCAGACCTGTGGCTGGATGATTCCTCAGCCACTGGCAAGTTCTGTCTGCTCTGGAGGTGCCTGTTGGGATCCCCTTGCAGGCCATTCCCCCAGCAAGACGCTGGCATCAGACTCTGGCATCCCCTCAGCTCCATCAGGGCTTGCCAAGGGAGTTGTCTTTCCATGACTCTTCTCCCCACCCAGACATGGAGTCCAACCCCCCTCAGTAGGGAAAGGGCAGCTGCAGCTCAAAGAGGGGAGGCAACTTGCCCAAGGTCACAAGCTAGCTGGTGGCAGCATCAGACCTTGAACCACAGACTCCCCTACTCCTCATTCAGCCCTGGGCCATTTCCTGCCACATCTGCTCTCCATCTGGCCCTCCGAGAGGGGCCCTTGACAGGCAGTGGGGATCCCCAGGGGGTCTGTTACTTGAAGCAGAAGGAAGGCTTCCACACCTGAGCCTCGATCCCGGCATTTCGGGTGGAGAAAGAGGGCCTGGGGGCCTGCTTGGCTCGAGGAGACCACACCCTGGAGGGAGACACGGGGGAGATATCACTGCTGTAGGGAGGGCTCACGGCAGTGGGCTGGAGGCCATCCTGGCCAGGTGAGGTGTAGAGGCCTGGCGAGGAGCGGGAGGGTCGAGGCAGGGCAGGAGACGGCGGGAGGCCCGCCTTGGGCAGGCTGGGCACCAGGTCCAGGGAGCTGGGCTTGGCGGGTGAGGCAGCTCTTGGTGAGGCAGCCCTTGGTGAGGCCTTGGCAGGTTCCTTGATGGGGGAGAGGACAAAGAGCGAGGGTCGCAGCTGGTAGAGCGGCTGCTTGGTGGGCTCCGGGCGCAAGATCCCATTCTCAGGCAGGTAGCCATGGTAAAGGGAGGCAGGTGGGGTCCGAGCTGGGCTGCGGGATGCCACTCGGAAACCCCCAGGGGCATTAGTGGAGTATTTCCAGGATGAAGGCAGGGACATGGTGGGTGAAGGGCAGCGGGCCAGCTCAGCATGGCCTGAAGACTCGATAACGTATTTCTCCATCCGTGACTGGCGGCGGGCGTAGAGCTCAGCCCCCTTCCCAGAGGCCTCAGAGAGGTTCTGGTTGGGCTTGGGCTTTGGCTTTGCCTGGATGCGGGGGGACTTGAGGCAGGAGGCCCACTCTGGGACAGCCTCCTCGGCCACCGCGGGGTTGGCCCTGTCCCGAGGTGCTGGCTCCTGCTGGAAGTTGGAGGCCTCGGCCCCCAGTGCGAAGGGCTCCTCCTCCACACCTGCCTCGCCCTGGTCCCTCTGCCTCCTCTTCTCATCAGCTGTCTGTACCAGATCCAGCAGGTCTGGATTCGGGGTCACCTTGGGCTTCTCCACGAAGGTGAACATGGATTTCCGGCTGCCCCGGCGAGCCATCGACTCCTCCAAAATGCCTGTCTTGCAGAGGGGAACTGCCTGGCCCTTCAGATGAGAAGACTTGGGGTTGGAGCTGGGGTACAGGGCAGAATAAGAGGGGGGAGACCTAACCCGGGAAGCCAGAGGGGCCGTGGACAGGGTCTCAGCGTAGGTGGGGGGTGGGGTGAAGTTCCCCAAGGGGCGTTTCTCCAAGGCCGGGCTTCGCTGCCCCACCAGCCTCCTTTCCACCATGGGACTGTGGGACATTGCATGTCTCTGTGGTCGGGGACTCCTGTCTGCCACGGTGGGGGGCTGGGGTGCTGGGGCCTTCTCTCCAGGATGTCGTCTCTCTACCATGGGGCTCCGTTCCATCTGGCTCATGCCCCCTGGCGCCTGGATCCCAAAGGGCCTGGCCGTCCTGTTGACCACTGATGGGGGTTTGGCCAGTGTGAGGTGGACCTCACTGTACACTTTGGTGGGTGTGGTGGCAGCCACCCGTCCAGACATCTCTTGTTCTGATGACACTACTAGGGCACTGGGCTGGACATCGATGAGCAGGGAGCTGGACATGAAATCTGGGGCTGAGGTCCCGGAGCTGGGGATGGGAGTAGCTTCTCTGGTGAAGGTGCTGGTGGTGGTCGGTGGAGTTGATACTTTATCCATTAGGAGTGTGTTGGATCTCACCTCCTCAGCTGGCACTGGGGGTTGCCCATCAGCACACAGAGTGCTGGATTTGGAATCTGGCACTGTGCCATTGGGCGGGAGCTGTGCCTCTGACGACTTCTGTTGGATGCTAGAAAGTGGCAGGATGACAGCTGCCGGTGGATTCTGATTGACATCAGTGGCTGGCGGGTTGTGGTTGCTGTTAGAAGCTGGTGTGGTGAGTGTGGCACTGGGTGGGGAAAGGTTTTGGTTGACATCTGCATCTGGGCTGTGGACCTCAGGTGGAGGTGGGGTCGGTGGGGACTGTTGGGCCTCTCGGTTCTGGGACAGGTGGAGCCCATTGGCTGTCAGCAGGGCTGCATTCTCCTTTAAATAAACCACCAGTGGTACCTCTTCCTCCTCACTGGCCACCTTCTCCAGGTGCCGCAGCAAGCTGGCGTCCTCTGAGTGACCCTCCATGCTGTGGCCAGGGACCCCTTTGTCGGGGCTCTTGGGATTGGGGCGCCTTGGAGGGCCTGGCTCAGGCAGTGCAGTAGGACTCAGGCTGAGCCCTGGGGCATGGCCTGTGGGGCTTGTAGGGAGCGCTCTGAGGAACTCCTGGCTGGGCTTCTGTCCCCTCTTGCCGTGGCTCTCCAAGGTGAACTCGTTCACCCTCTGCCGGCGCCTATTGAAGAGCTGGACGCCACGGGAATTAGAGCTGGGAGGGGTGGTCAGCTGCGCAGCGATCTGCTGGCTCCGCGCCTTGGCCTCCTTCAGATCCTTCTCGGTGAGGCTAATGCTCCAGCCCGATGCTGCAGGGAGGGACAGAAGCCCAGTTAGCAAATGGGCATGCTGTGCTGCAGGGTGCACAGACAGACAGATGGGAAGATGGTCACCTGTGCCCTCCTACACATGATCTTTTCCTCTGGAATTTGATCTTGACTCACTGTTTCCTCTCCTCATAAAGTTTCCTGGCCCACCCTTCATGGCCCAACTCAAATGCCACCACCTTTGTGAAAACCTCCCTGACTATCCTTTCAGGATTCACTGGTCCTTTATTTGGATTCCCCTGAAGGTGGTTAATACAGCACTTTACCACACTGAGTATGAACAATTCACCCTAGACCTCAAGGCCCCTCTATGTCCTCGATGCATCTCCTAATACCCTTCTCCTCTCTCACTGGGCTCTGCCACATTGGCTTTCTTTCTGTTCCTTGAAAATACCAAGTGTGTTCCTGCCCCTCTGCTTGCAATAACATTTTCCCAGATGGCATTCCATGTTAATTCCTTCTTGTCACTCAGGTCTCAGCTAAAATGTCACCTCTCTGGAGATGTCTTCTCTTCTCCTATCCCATCTCTTTATTTTATTTTTTTCCTAGATTTACCACAATTTGAAATGATCTTCTTCATATGTTTCCTTTTTATTATCTGTCTCGTCACCTAGAGCATAGCTCTCAAGGGGCAGTGACCTGCTTGACTTATTACTCTAACCCCCACCCCTAGAATAGTGCCTGGCATAAAGTGGGCCCCCAGTAAATATTACTGAATGCACGAACCCCTGAACATTTCTATGTGCATTTCTTAGGGCCCTTTATAGTGTAGTAATTTTCTGTGATTTTTATAAAGAGATGTCACTAACATGAGGTAATACATTCACATGGCCTAAAAATAAAAACATAAAAAGCTATACAGTGCAAAGTGTCCCTCCACCCCTGAAGGCTTCACATCACAATCAGGTAACCACCATTGTCAGTTTCTTCCATATCCTTCCAGAATTTTTTCCCACTTTTATGTAAACAATCATTTAAAAATTCACAATCGTTAACACTTGAAAAGTAATAAATTCAGCTAATTTCAGCAGTGACTACACTAGAACACTGCATTCTCTCATTTTATCCTTACAAGAACACTATGGGATAAGTGTTGCTTGCCCCTGTTTTACAGAAGAGGAAACTGAGGTTCAGAGACTTATAAGTAACTGACTGAAGGTAACATACTTAAGGGTGGCAAAGCTGGAGTCAGAATCAGTTCTCCCTGGATCCACAGCCCATGCTCAAGCTATCTGTTCATCCCAAAAGGCCCCTCTGAGACATACGGGGGACAGAGTCAGTGGTGGGTTAGGGTTCAGTCTGGGGCCTGAGGTCAGGGATCATGCTGGCTGGCATCAGTCCCCTGTTAATCTGTTATTTAACCAGAGGCAACCATTTCTCTTTATTCTCAGTGACCAACTGGCATACAGTTGGTGCTCAATTTATGCTTGTTGAGCAATGAATGAACAAATGGATGCATGAACCAATGAATCAACAGACAGATGCATGGCTCAGCTTATGGCCAGGCCCAGGAGCTCGGTGAGTGGCTAAGGAAACACCTCCCTCTGCCACCCTTCCCCTCCTACTGTGGGAAGCTAATTAGTTCTTGAGGAATCTGACCCTGCCCTCCCTCCTACCTTGTGCTCATTAGCACTGGCCTTGGCATGCCATCTGGGTCTCCAGGGACAGTCTTTCTAGGCATTCTGCCAGCAAGGCCCACAATTCACAGATTCTCAGAGCTGGAAAGGCCCCTTATAGAGGAGTTATTTTACCACCACCTATTTTACAAAGGGAGAAACTGAGGTCGAGAAAGTAGCCCAGGGTAAAGCCTGCCAACCCCCACACTGGAGTCAGCAGGGAGGCCCACACAGTGCAGAGGAGCTACAGACAGTAGCTTCCCTGATACCAGGCCAAGCAACCACAGGCTTTCTGGCCCCAACCTCCTTCTTTCCTCCTCCCATCAGGTCCTGGATCCACCCAAACCCCCAACCCATGTTGGAAACAGTAAAAGTGCACAGCCTACCCCACCCACCCATTACACCTGTTGCCTCCTAGTAGGACTCCTCTCCTGCCCGTATCACTCCATCTGTAAAAGATGAAGGGTTTAGATAAGCTGCTCCCCTGGGGGCAGCCTAAGTGGGGCATTGCCAGCCACATTGGAGGGCCCTGAGATGTTGCTCAGCTCACCCAGTGTCCATTTCACCTGCTCTGCTTAGACACCAGGCCTCCTGGACTGAATCCAAGTTCTGCCATTTGCTAGCTGTGTGACTGCACCTCTTAGAGCCATAGTCTCCTTAATTGAGACAAGGGGTGGGGTAAAAGCACTTGTCAGGTTTGGGAGGTCATGGATGCAAGGGGCTTATTGTCATCCTGCTCAGGTGGATGAGGCAGAGGACTCATGCCACCATGAGATGGGCTGGCAATCAGTGACCCCACTCTACTCCCTGGAAGGGATCGGATCTTGTCCTAGCAAAGGAGATGCACTTGTATAGATTGGTGTCCTGAAGGTCACACAGCAGGGGATTCCAGAGTTATGGGGAGGCATATCTTATTGCCCCAAATCACAGAAGCTCAGAATCTCAGAGGTGGTTGTCACTGGGTCCAATTCCCCACACAATTCCTGCATCCCCAAAACCACGCCCCTAAGTGTGCAAGTCTCTGCTTACACACTCAGTTGACATGAGCTCACTACCCCAGGAGGTATCTTCCGCTAATTAACATTCCTCAGCTATAAAGTTGCTCCTACATTCACTCCTATGTCTTGATGTGTTTCTGTCCCCCAGGGCCACACAGATAAAAAGCTTTCTCTTCCCAGCCTGACAGCCCGGCAGAAATTCACAGATACAAATCACATCCCCATGGGACACGGTCAGGATATCCCTAGTCCCACCAATGTTTCTTGTGACAATTGCAGCAATAGTAACTAATATTGGTTGGGCCATTACTGTGTACCTTACACATGCTATTTAATTCTCACAACAACCCTACAAGACATAAACTATTATCATGCACATTTTACCCATGAGAAAACCAAGGCTCAGAGAGGTCAAGTGGGCTGCCCAAGGTCACAGAGCCAGAAAGGAGTACAGCTGGGTTCCCAGCTGGCCTATATGACTGCAGAGAGCAACAAGCTCCTGGCTGGCAGGTTCCCATAGTATGAGGTTCATAGAAAGAGCTTCAGTGTTTGAATAATCCAAACTTCTCAATGTTCCTGCATTTTTCTGCTTTTCTGCTTACTTTTTTGCTTCAATCCCACCCCCAGGCTGGTTCTAAGAGGCCATGAGTTTAGAAAATCCTCAAATGTCAGTGTGTGAAAGGCCCTTAGGGATAAGCTGGGCTAGGAGGATCAGAGAGGGAAAGGATCACAGAGGAGGACATGGGCCCAGGACCCAGGTCTGCTGACTCTGGGCCAGGCTCCATTCACAGCAGCTGCCATGGATGACCCTGCTGTCACCTCTCTAAGCTTAGAACTTCCCCCAAGCTACTGTTCTGGGGCAAGAGGAAAGGCAGAAAAGGCTGGGGGTGGGGGGTGAATGAGCCCTGCCTTCCGAGGAGAGCTCCCGCACCCCTCACTCCAGACCACAATGACTCCACGCAAAAGGAATTTGGTGGGAGGTTTGGACCAGACCCAGCCAGCAATCCACACGATTTTTGCCACCCTGCACAAACAAAACTGGAAGAAGGTGGGGGCTTGGCCAATTAGAGTCCCCTGTCGCAGGGCTCCTCATTGAGCCCTCAATCTGCCTGGCTATGGCCTGCACCTGTGCAGGTCATGATGCCCCTCCCACCCCCCAATCTAACCCTCTGCATGGCCAGGTTGTGTGCTAACCCTTTAAAGACCCCACCCTAGACATTGGATCAGGAGCCCCGAAATCAGGCCTGCAAGAGGAAGGGGTGGAGGGCAGACACAAGGAAAAGCTGCCTGGGTCCAACAGGATAAATCCCCAAGTGGGGAAGGGGGACAAGAAGCCCGAGCACAGCAGCTAGAAGGAGGATCCCAATGGCTGCTCCAATTACTGAGCACTCACTACAGCCCAGGTGCAGTGCTATGTACCTTATTCTCACCATCATGTTCAATCCTCACAAAAACCCCAAGAGATAAGTACTGTTAGTCTTCTCATTTTGCAGATGAAACTGGGGCTCAGAGAGACCCGCCCAGGGTCATACAACTTATAAGTGGCAGAGCTGGGATTCAAAACTCAGGACATCTGGCTGCTGAGTCTCATCTCTTAACCACTCTGCCTTCCAGACCCAGACTTTGGAGGGAGGGGCACCAAGAGAGGCTCTAGTGCTCCGGGAGCGTGGTCTGCAGGGCCCTCTGTTTCCTCTTCCCATGGCCAATGCCCCTGAGCAGGGCCCTCTCCCCTAAAAACTCCTCTGCCTAGAACAACTCATGCTTTCTCTCCCTTCTTCCTCTCAGAAGAGCTGATAAACTCATTCATACTGTGGTAGAAATGACTGATAAAGCATGAAAGACTTGTGGAGTCAGAAGACCCCAGTTCTAGTTTTACTCAGGCAGGCACAAGTCCTTTCCCCTACCCCTATCACCCTCTGCGGGCAACTGCTTGTTCTGTCCACCTTCGGCCTGTCTGGACTGAAGATCTGCAGGAGGGAGGCAGGGCAGCGGAAGGGAAGCCAGAGCAGAAGGTCAGGACAGGGAGAATTCAAGGAAATGCTTTTTCACACGGCTGCCGTCAATGGGAGTGTCCAGCCCGGGCCGGGGGTAGGGTGGGACAGGGAGCCAGAGGTGGGAATAGACACTGGCTCGAGGCAGCCCATTGTGGCTACCTTGAAGTCTTGGCAACAGGACAGTAAAGAGGCTGGGTAAACTGCCCCCCTAGTGGGATTAGGAAGGAACCAATGTTTGGCCGCTGCACAACCTCTGGCTCAGCTGGGGGCAGGAAGATGAAGAGGCCTGAGTAATGGCCTGGCTAACTTGCCAGCCCCTGCCTCGCATCCTCCCCACTGGAAGGAGGAAATGACACAGTCTGCATGCCCCGGAGAGTTCTCCATCCACACCAGTCATGGTGAGTGCAACCTGACTGAGGCCGGCAGACTGCCAGCATGCTCTCAGGAGAATAATCCACACTCAGGTGGGAAGGACTGCCAGGCATGGGAGACACAGGAACAGGAGTGGGGAGCCCCAGGCCCAGCTCTAGCCTTGCCACTAACAGACTGGCAGAAGTCACCATATGTCTCTCCCTTCATGCCAGAGGGGAAACTGAGACCAAAGATGGGATGCCCCAAGTCACACACCCCGAGCCACAAAGACACCACATCTTACTCACTCTGGCTGGGTCCTTCCTGCAGCCCACCTTCCCCCTGGATGCTCCCTCCAGCCTGCAGGCCTCGGTTCTCAAAGCCTCTGGAAAGGGCAGCCAATCGCCTGGCTGACGAACAGAGGAAAATCCCACATCGACAGCAACACAGAGGAGCTGGATATGACTTCTCTCCTCCACAGATGACTCAGCCCAGCTCTTTATCAGGAAAACCAATTTTGCAACAGCCTTTTAAATGGCCTCTCCACCCCCAGTCTCTCCCCCACCAATCTACCGCCCCACGCTGCCAGATTCATCTTCCTCCCTCTTGGCTCCACTCGTGGCTTTTCCCCACTCAGAACCCCTTGTTGCCTCCCCAGGACATGGAGGATCAAGATAAACGTACTCATCCTGGCATTCAAAGTCCCTGACATCAGGGTTTGCCCAAGAACTACTAACCTTCTCTGTTCTAGGGCTGTCAGTTCCCACACCTGCCCTGTGATTTTCCACCTCCAGAGCATGGTTTGCACAGACCTCTCCACCTGGACCCCTTCTCTGTCTCACATCCTTTCTACATGCCCTAACCACGCCCCCTCTTACTACCTAACTCAAATGCCACCACCCCCTCCAAAAGCCTTCCCTGATACACCAGCGTTTTCTCTGCACCACTTAATAACCTCATCGCTTTGTACATTATTCATTTTAGTAAAAGTTACCCTCCAGGTTGTGTTCACCACATGCCAGGCACCAAAACAGGCCCTTGCTTCATCTACCTTCACAGCAACACACAAGGTCAGCAGGACTCTCATTTCCATGTTAAAGAAGCTGGCTCAGAGGGGTACAGTGACTTGCTCAGGGTTGCACATCCAACCAGAGGCAGAACTGGGAATCAAACCCGGGTGGCCCAATGCCCAGTCCAGGGCTCATCATGTGGGCCATGCTCCCTCCCAATGTTTTTTACTTTGCAGCAATCAGGGTTGGGGTCTTATTTTCCCCCACAGAGTGCAAGAGTCTCAAGAGAAGGGGCCTCATCTGCTTCACTTCTGTATTCCTCCCTTCTGCCCCCCACATCTTCAACAGGTGCTTGCAGAATAATAATGAAGTCATTATCACAATGATGAGGATAACAATAGCCAACATATTAGGAGCACCAGATGCTGCCCTGCTAAGGATTTCCCATGCCTCTTCTCATTTAATCCTCACAGCAACTCATAAAGGAGGTTCCGTATCCTCATATAGATGAGGAAAACGAAGCACAGAGAATTAGCTAACTCACCTCAGGTCTCGCAGCTAGCAAGGGGCAGAGCAGAGTCGGAGCCTGGGCAGTCTGACTGATCCCAGACCTGGACAGCCTTCCTTCTGGAGAGCTCCTCCCACAAAGCACACTCCCTTTCCCCACCCACTGTCCCTGGCCCAGCCCAACTGCCACTTCTTTCAGGAAGCCCTCATCCATCCATCCAGACTCCTGGATCAGTGCTCCTCCTCTGCTCAGCCTGGCCCAGAGGCCTCAGAGTAGGAGTGGGGCTCGGAGGAAACAATGGGTTGAGAAAACTCAGAAACCAAGGGGAAGGAGGCTAGGCCTGGCCAAATTCCTGGTTTCTTCCCGCTGGCAGTGGGTCTGGATCAGGCAGGGCAGAGGTGGGGGGTGGGCTGGGAAGAAACTGAGATGAGGGCTCTCAAGTCAGCACAGGCCTGGGCTGGCAGCTGTCCCTGCAGGCCACAAGCACTGCTCACTGCTGGCTGGCCAGGGCCCTGTTGCGGGGTCCTGGCCAGGAGGCAGGAGCCACCGACTCCCTCCTGCCTGCTCTACTGGCCTAATCACTAATCTATAATATGTAGATTTTCAGAAATGTGGAAATGGTAACCCAGAAAGAGGCAGGCTCAGCCCCAGGTATACAGTGAACAGGAAGGGGCAGGTCCACAGAGAGCCCAGGCTCCCACTCCCAGTCCAGCCCTGGTAAGCCAGCCCTGCTCTCCAAGCCCCCTCCTGCTGTGTCACCCTCTTGGAAGCCTCTGGAGTAAAAAAAAAAAAGGGCTGTCACACCCCACCCTTCCAGAGAAAACACATAATCCAGGAGACAAAAGGTGAGGAGCCAGGGCAGGGAAGAGGGGCAGGGCAGGGCCTGGGTCATCTCTGGATCCCCACTACTCACCCCAGGGCCTGGCACATCCTGGGCCCTCCACAAAGATGCAGCCCTTTCCCTTACCCCTGCACCAGCCTAGGGCCTGAGCTGGTCTCTGTCCTCTCTAAATGCCCCAAGACCCAGCTCAGGCCATCACCCAGAAGGGGTTCAAGAAGTGCTGACTAAATAAACTACTGAAGGGCAAGCGCTCCCACAGTCCAAAGCATCCAGCTTCACATTTTGCTCCACCATCTATTCCTGGAGGCCAATTCTAGATTTGTCTGGATTCTAGAGCAAAGATCTAGAGGGTGGTTCCTGGGGGAAAGAGGGAAAAGGAAGGAGGGAGCACCAAGTCTGTGGGTAAAGAGGGAGATGAAACGTCAGATCGGTGTTAGACCTAAGAGGCAGAATGTTCCATGAAGTCTCAGGAAAACATAGAGCACCGGAAGAACATAGAGCCTAAGAGAGAGATGAATTAGGGTGAAGCAATCCAGGAAGGCTTCCTGGAGGGGATGGCACATGCCTTAGGTCTTAAAAGATGGAGGTGAGGAGGCATTCCAAGCAATGAGGACAGCTCAGCAGAGGCTGGAAGGCTCAAGGTAATCCCCACCTCATTCCTCTATGCCTAACCCCTTACCCCAAGTCAAGACCAGCTGGAGAGAAAGGCACCTTTGACAGATGGACTCGCTCATTGGACTTGCCCTGAGGCCGAGGGTGAATGGGGTGAGCCAGGCACAATTCTACGGAAGCTATGTACGTTACAAGGTCCATGCCCAGAGACCAGGAACACCATGGTATTTGCCTTGGGCCTCTGGGTGGGTTACATAACGGTCCCACAGCTGGGGCCACAGAACTAGCCGGGACCCTCCGCCTCCTCCGCCTTCTGCCATCTGTCTGGGCTGCTTCCTTCTTATAGAAGAGGCCTCTGCTCAGCCGAAAGCAAAGGCCAGCGCCCTGTGGTAAATTCCCTACATTCCTTCCTCACAGAAAAATAAATAACTGGGGAGAAAAAACGCAGCAGGAATGATAATGACAGCCCCAGCAGGCTAGAGTCACAGTGTGCAAGGGGTAAGCAGCACACGGGGTAAACGGCAGACGGAGCCGGGAGCTCCCGGGCACGGGCATGAGGTTTATCGGCTGCCCCTTCTCCCCTAGAGGCCTCAGCACCAGCCTGAGCCTTTGTGACCGAGAAACCTACCCCCTTCCCCTCTTGGATCCCCCAGGTGGTGCTAACCCTCTCTGGGCCTCAGGCTCGCTCACATCCGCCAGAGGCAGTGCTGGGAATCCCTCCTGGCAAGTGGTCACCGTGGGCAAACTTGTCAGGGGCCGTTCGCACTCATTTTCATTACTCAAGTGGCTGCTTACTGAGCACTTTTGATGTTCAAGGCATGTTTTATTTTATCCTCACAAGCGGTGAGGAAAGGAGTGTTGCTATCCCTGTTTTACAGATGGGGAAATTGAGGCTCAGAAACATTTGTAACTTGAAACCATTATTAGGCCAGAGTGGACTTGTCCAGCACCTGCCTCTCACTCCCCTATCCATGCAGCCTGGCTGCTCCTCCCCCAGACAGCCCTCCTTTACCAAATCCAATGAAAGGTACAGCCTGTTCCCCTCCCATCTAGGGCTCAACAAGGCATCCCGTTCAGCTTGCTGGGGTACCTTTAGTACGTCACTCTCTGAGTCGCAACTTCCTCATCAGTAAAACATGGATGACAATATCTGCTTTGCAGAGTAGCTGCTGAGCAAATGAGTTGCAGAAATGATTTGTAAACTATAAAGCACTATGCACACCTGAATGGGATTTTAACCTCAGCCTTTTGCACAAACCCACCTCTGCATGACTACCAGGCTGGGTTCTCTCTGCCTCTCTCCCTCTCTTCACCAGCCCACTCTGGGCCTGCCCTTGCTCTTCTGCTCACAACCAGGAACAGCCCAACCCATCCCCACCCCTACTCACAGCATTCTCTCTCCACAGGGGACCCCAGTGTCAATCTCTAGAAAATGTGTGGTAGGGTAGGAGAGAGAGCCATGTTTGAATCCCAAGCCCCCTAGGAACAGTTCCCAGGTCCAAGACTCCTGGGAGGGAAGCAGCAGCCTAGGCCCGGCTGGCCCTTGCAGCTGGGAGGGCACCATGGCTCCAGGTGTTGGAGGCTGCTGACCCGGCCATGCCCCACCCCTGCCATTCACCAATTACCAGGCGTGTCTGGTACTCCTCCGGCAGGAGGAATCTCCTGCCAGAGGAGAGGCTGAATCATCCAGTCCTGCGCTCCCCTTTTCCCTCAAACTACAAAAGAAAAGAAGACTGGAGGTCAGGAGATTTGGTTCCAGTGACAATTTGGGTCAGACATCGGGCTAGGGCCTCTGTTTGTCCATCTGTTCAAAGGAGGGATTGGACTGGACCAGTGATTCCCAGAGTGTGGTGCCCCCACACCTTTAGCAGAAGCAAAAAGGATTTTAGGTGGTGCCCTGATATGAAAATCTTAACAGTTATGTAAATTTCAAAAGCGTATTGGAAAAGGGGTATAATAAAAGCACCAAATCTGTGATCTCAGGTATATTTTTGCTTAGGCAGGGGCTAAAGTAGATATTTCAGTGATAAAATTAGACAATCGAAAGAAAGTAAGTATAGGTAGTACATGCATTCATTCATTTAACCAACATTATCACACACCAACTAAAGGCCAGGCACTGTTCACAGCCAGGAAGACAAAAAGACAAAAATCTCTGCTTGTACTCTAAGGGAGTGAGATAATAAACAAGTCAGGTGGTAAATGCTATAGAGAAAAATAAAGCAGGGACAGGAGATATATGGACTGCATGGGGTGGGGAGTGGTTTGCCAAGGTAAATATGGTCATCAAAGTCCTCCTCACTGAGAAGACACGATGGAGCAAAGCATTGAAGCAGGTGAGGGTGTGAAGCATATGCATGTCTAAGTAGGGGAAGAGTGGCCAGGCAGAGGGAATGGCCAGTGCTAAAGTCCTGAGGCAGGGTCATGCCTGGCAGGTGTGAGGATGGTGCACATAATGTGGAGGTCAGACATGAATAAGGAAAGTATCTTCTCTAATGCCCCTTCTACTTCTGTCCTTTGGGATCTTGAAGATCCACTTGCATTGCAACCATTAGCATACACACGCCTGCAACATTCATGCTTTCTCAATAGCTTCTTAATGATGAAGAGGCCCCAGGCAACAGCAGCACATCTTCCTTTGCATATATGCCCACGCACAGAGGTGCCACTTGCTTCAAACCTGCACTACATGCAGCAGAGCACGCCCCAGCACGCATGCACAACAACTGATAGGGCAGACAGACACACAGTACGTGCACATTGAGCACTCACAGGTGTGCACACGGAGGCAGATGGTACTCACATGGAAGACTGGCTCTGATGTATGTGCATCATGTACATAACTTGTGGAGGGTGCGTGTCTCTCTCCTCCCAGCCTCCCTGTCTTCAGGTAACTGAGTTATCAGACAACTCTTGCCTCGAGGGCACATGCTACTGGAGGATGGTAAAAGCACCGATGGTGCTTCTCCAGTATCTCTGCACCTCAGTCATAGTCTCCCTTTTCTAGGGGTACATTAAAATCTGCCACCTGATGCCCAAATGTTTCAAGGGATCATGTTGCTGTGAAGAATGTCCCTTTTCCTACCCCTGCTGCAATTAAATGGAATATGCCATGTAAAATGCCTAGTGCAGCACTGCACATGCTAGCAGCCACTCCCAGCATCCTAGCTCATCACCAAAGTCATCCACAGCTTCATTCCTTTAGGGTGTTCAAGGGGCAACCGAAGAGTAGGAGGAAGAACCAGACTGGGAGCTGGATTTTAGTCTCGACCTGGTTTCCAACTCAGTGTGAGGCCTTGGGCAAGTCGCTTCCCCTCTCTGGCCCAGATCAGAAACTTGCAGGTACCTCAGAATCCCTCAGGGAATGTGTTCAAAATGCAGATTCCCAGGCCCCACCCCAGACGAGTGGTACCACAGAATGCTCACTTTATAACAGTTTCCCTGAGGGGCTCTGGTGTACAGCCAGGTTGGGAACTCACTGGGCTTTAGATCCCATGATTTTTAAGTAAGATTATAAGTTAGTTAATACATAAGAAAATGGCTAGAATGTAGCCTGGCACATGGTAAGACTCCATATGTTTACAAAAACTGCATTTAATAAAATATATTTATATAATTATATCTAGGACTTATATACCATTCCTTGACTATGTACAACACTTTCATAGTTTTCCTAGCATTTTTCATCCACCAGAGATAGAGACTGAGCAGACTAGAAAACTGGGGCAGAGAAAGGCCAACAGACCTGCCCAGGATCTCACAATATGCAAGTCTTTGGCTCCCAGCCAGAGACCTCAGCATAGCTTCCTGAGACATGCCACCTTGGGGCTTTATCCCTACATCCTATAAGGTTTTGACTTCCAGCTACAGTGTAACTGTCCTTCCATTACAGCTTTCTGAAAACTCTGTGTACACATGACTTCTCCAGTAACTGAGGGTTCACTGAGAATTGGACAACCTCAACAAGTTAATTTCCTTTCAGCCATAAGGTCCCTCTCACTGGGCAGTGGAGAGGATTTCCAAACCCTAACGCTACATGCTTCCATTTGATCTAAAATGGTCATTTTGCTCTAGCCAATCTGAGTTCAATCTGATCTCCAGCTCTGATGATCTTCAGCAAGCCTTGTATATGCTGAGCTTCATTTTCCCCTCTGGAAAGGGGTCTCCTAATTCCTACCCTGCTGGGTGATTGCACGGATCAGCTCTCTCATGTGCAAAGTACCCAGCATCAGGCCTGGCCTCTATGCTACTGTGATGACAAAGCTTGTTAACTCTCTGGCTAAAGTGTGAGTTCCTAGAGGGAAGGAACCCCATTTCATCCACACCTCCTGCTTGTAATATGTGCCCAAACACAAATGTGCTAAAAGAAGACATGACATGATATGGCCAAAGCAACTCTCTCCTAGTCCTAGCTGACCTTGTATTTCATGACCCATTTCCCAGATTGAGGGCTGGGATGGTCAGGGCCAGAAGGGATAGGTTATGGGTCCTGGGAAGATGTCCTTCCATCTGCACATAGTGGATCCGCCTGCCATGGCAGTGATGAAGGCCAGGCTGGGAGGGCTATGTTCTGGGAGCCCTGAACGTAATCCTGTTGACTCAGAAGCATAAATAATGCACTAGTATGTCCTCTCCTCACCACCCTATCATGCTAAGAATAGCACCAGCTACCCTTTCAGGGATTCCAAAGGGAAAAGGGCAGGGCACCAAGATGGGGACAAGCAGGGAAAGACGTCACTGGGCTGTGGACTGTCAAGCACCCTCCCTCCAAACCCATAAGACAGAGGACCCTGGAGGTCAGAGCTGAAAGGGCTCCTAGAGGTCACCTGGTCAGAAGTTCTCGAGGGATAAAGGAGAGGCTTAAGAACATGGCACCTCCTCCCCTGACTGTTCTATCTCTTCCTCCTCCCCTCTGATGCCCATCCTAATAAAGCCTGTACCCCCGTGCTCCTCCCCCTCCTTGTCATGGGATGAATAAACATAGAATGGGTGGGTCCCCTCTTACGTGTTTGATACGTAAAACTTTGGAGAGGAAAGGAGAGTCTGTAGATTTTAATTAATTTATTTTTTAAGTTTAAAAATGACTGAGCTAGAGCAATACTTCTCATACTTTCAAGTACACAGGAATTATTCAGGGATTTTGCAAAAATGCTCATACTGATTCAGGAGGTCTGGGGAGAGGCCTGAGATTCTGCATTTCTAACAAGCTTCCTGGTGATGTTAATACTGCATTCATGAGCAATACTTGGAGTACAGAAAAACTAGAGTATTTCTCTATGAAACGTATGGGGAAACTGAGGCCCAGAGAGGAAAGGGGAAGTGCCCAAGAGCATAGAGGAGAGCTTGGCTCACACACAAGCCTCCTGACTGCCATCCAGGGCTTTGGCTCTGGGGGGTTAGGGGTTAAATGGAGGTGCTCAGAGTGGAGTAGAGGACAGGCAGCCATTATAGGCAGTGGAAAAAGGTCCAGGGGCAAGCCTTCATTCGGGCAAAAGCAGAACCTCGTGGGGTGCAGACTACCACAAGGAATAAAAGGAAATAAGAATTCACCTGAACAGAGGCACTCAGCTCAAGTGGCTGCAGCCTTCTACCCAAGAACATGCTTGCATTCAAGTCTTGCTAAACCACCAGAGGCTTCCTTGAAGGCAGGATGCATCAGGTGGCCTTGAAAATGCAAATGAGATCCAGGAGCGGATGCTACCAGACGGCCCCATGCACTCTGCCTTCAGTCATCCATGAAGCGGCTGGGAGAGTGTGGAGGGGCCCACTGATAGCACTATCAAGATGAGCACCCAAGGGAAAGATGAAAAGAAAGGAGATAAGACCAACTTCCCAGACCAGTACCAGGAATGCTTCTCCTTCCTGGGATCCGCCTTAAACCCCTGCACAGGCCCCAGGCCCTGCATGAGCAGCCCACTGTCCACGACCCCACCTGCAGCTCCCCTCGGGTGCTTCACCCTCCCTACACTCCAGCCATGCTGGCCCTCCTTCAAGTGCTCAGGAAATATGCCAAGCACGTTCTCACCTCA
Source organism: Cynocephalus volans (assembly GCF_027409185.1). Lineage (NCBI taxonomy): Eukaryota > Metazoa > Chordata > Mammalia > Dermoptera > Cynocephalidae > Cynocephalus > Cynocephalus volans. The sequence goes on along the minus strand of NC_084461.1, from coordinate 133,216,671 downwards.
GGGCCCTTGCACTAGCTGCTCCTATTGCCAAGAACCCCTTCTTCCCTTACCCCCTCAGCTGTGCCTTTCTGACCACACTTCTCATCCTTTGGGTCTGTTTACAGGTCTCAAGGAGGACTTCCCAGCCCTAGGAGATAACATTCCCCTGCCACAGCACCCTTTGCCCCTCCTCTAAACTTTCATTAGATTTGTAATTGCATCAGTATTTGTTTTAATGTCAGTCTTCCCAGCCCCCGCAGGGCAGGGATCTTGGCTGTGTCCATGCCCCCATGCCTAGTACATAGATGGGGCTCAATAAACATGCTGACTGAGTGAAAAAACAAAGGAATCAAACACTGCTCAATCACTACTGCAAAGCCTTCTGCCTCCATGATTCCAGTGACCTCGCTCACTGGGAGAAATTGTACAGCACTGGGATTTACAAGATTATCTGCATATACAGGCCTCTGCTCTGCTGCTCCCCAGCTGAGTGGCTTTCACAGGTCACATCACCTCTCTGAATGGGGTCTCCAGCGCTGTTTGTCAGGTCTAAATGAGAGAAGGAATCTGAGAAAGGCTTTAAGATGTACAGAGTTTTAATTGACAGCATTACTCTGTCAATGATTGAGGCCCAGAGAGGGAAAGGGCCTCATTCAAGTCCACACAGCCAGAGTATGGTGACACCAGACCCCCTGGCACAGTATAAAGCCAACAGCTGAGCCTCAGGCCCACCCAAGCTCAGTGAGAGCACCATCTGCCTGGAGGCTGGGCAGGCATGGAGGAGGGAAAAGAATGGGAGGCTGGAGCATTCAGCCTCAGGCGCAGGGCCAGGGTGGGGTGGGCGGAGCCCCAGCAGGGACTTGAGTGGGGCCTGGCAGCTGGGCATGGGGGAGCCAACTGGCTCCAGCTGGGTGGTGGCTTGCTTTGTCCCCATGCACGTGACACAGTTTATTTTTTAATCAGCACCCTCCCCATCTCCCAACTCCATGTGCCCTCCCAAAGGGCCTATATTGGGAATTGTGTCCTGGTTGAGGCCAGGACCACCTTGGGGACCAGTGGGAGGATCTCCAATTTCACATCTCCCTATGGGGCCCATAAGTACTAAGCAGCCCAGAAGGCAAGACAGGAGGCCCATGGATGAAGGGCTTTCTCCTGCTTGTGTGACATTGGGCCAGCTTGGCCTCTCTGGCCTCAGTTTCCCCCATATACACAATGATGGGGTGTGCCAGACTGCATGGGAGTTTATCACAGCTCAGGCACTTGGGATCCACTTAAGCTCCATGACATTAACAAGGCCCCATCGTTACATCCTGGCAGAACCTTCCATCCCACAGTTCCTACAAGGCACACTTGGTCCTCCCTGACCTACTACCTGGGGAACAGGGGAAGGGAAGAAAAGAGGCTGAGCTGGTTCACGAGGCAATCTCAGAGTCCTGGACCCCAGGCCCAGTGAGGCTGCTCCTTCCAGGACCAAGAGACAGAGATGATGAGGATCAAAGAGAAATGCTGTGCATTCCTGGGCCAGTGGCTTGCCACTCTGAGCCTCTGACACTCTAAAGTGGGAGAGACCATGTTGTGCAATAGTTAATCATGCAGTGTTTAGGGCCAGACTGTCTGGGATTGAATCTGGCCACTTACCATCTGTGTGACCTTAGGAGCTCACTTAACCAACCTCTCTGTGCCTCAGTTTCCCATCTGTAAAATGGTGATAATAGTACTTACTTCATGAAGTTGTTGACTTACAAAGAACTCAGAACACTCTTGGCACATAGTAACAATAAATAACTATTTTTCAAGAGCTATTTCCTTTATCCATCACGCACTCCTAGTCTCCAAGAGATTTCATTCTAGAGGATTAGATGCAGGGGTCTCAGGTGTGCCCACTTTTCTATCCGTGGGGCTCATCCAGCCCACCCCCTTCCTTGGCCCCTGACACCACAGTGTCAGCCCCTCCTGCTGACCCATATTTTTGGTGTCTACTGAGCTCTTTCACACTAATGATCCCCTCAGATCCTTACTAGTTCATTTCATAGCAGCTCAGAACTGATGCCTGGGACCCAGAGGAAGCAAGTGATTTGTCCAAGACCACCAGCCAGTTAACTAAGACTGGAGGTTCAAGCATCCATTCCTGAAGCTCAGTCCAGGCCATTTTCCACTGTCCTTGTGCCCATTCTCCCACTGTCAAAACCTTCTCCTAGACAAACGTCAAAAAGTAACCTATAGTGAGATATGACAATTCTGAGCGATGTTATTTTAACAGAGGTCAAACATGATAATACTATTCATAAGTCATAACTCACTTTTTTAAAGCACTTATCATCATCTCATTTAATTTCCAGAACGACAGTACAAGATAGGGTCGATTATTGTTTGTATTTTATAGATGAGAAAACAGAAACCCAGAGAGATTATATAACATACTTAAGACCTCCCAGCTAGCCAGGAGGGGAACCCCGAGATCCAACCACAGAATCTGTGTATTAGTCATGCCGGAAGCAAGTAACACAGGGGTAGACTGAATTTTGCCCCACCTGCAGCATCCCAGGGAGGCTGGGCATGGTAGTGTTGGGGCAGGGTCAGCACAGTACTATACTATGCTGCCTCTGCAAGTGGAAAAGATGAAGCTAGGATGGTGGAATTTCAGGCACCAGCCAGTTGGTAAAGAGTTCATTCGAGAGAGAGAGGGCTTTTGTAAGCTTCTGGAATTACAGGGCCTGGAGTCTGTTACCATGTTGACTCCTCCTCTGGCCATACTGAGTAGCAATTGAACCCTAATGTCCAGGGACAGTTCACAAAGGACTCTGAACATACACACACACACACACACACACACTAGCACGCACGCACGCACGCACGCATCTAACTCAGCAGAGCCTCTACACAGGCAGGCCCAGCCAGCCCTCCGACCAGATCTCAAGCAGACCTGCTTTGGGTCTGCCGTCCCAAAAGCCACCCCTCTTCCCCAACCCTAGTTTAGGCCATTTACCATCCTCTAGAACATTCTTCCTCCCAACTAAATCATTCCCATTCTTCTAGGCCCCAGTTCCAGATATGCCTCCTCCAGGAAGCCTTGACCACTCCTTCAAATAATATTCAGGTCTCCCCTCTAATGTCACCTCCTGAGAGAGGCTTTCCCTAGCTACTAACCCAAAGTAGCCCCTCTAATTGCTCTCCATTTTAACAGCATGACGTTTTTTTCATGCCACTTTTATCTATCCAAAACTATTTTGCTGATTTATTTGCTTCCTTTTTTCTTGTCTGCTTCTCCAATTAAAATGCAAGCTCCTTAGGGGAGGGACCTGTCTGTCTTGTGCACTACTATAACCCCAGTACCTAAGCACCCACCCCACCCTACTGCTAGCCTGGGACACTGAAGTCCATAGAGGGCAAGGATTCACCCAAGGTCACACAGCAAGCGAGTGGGTGGCAGAGGTCAGCCTAGTGCTGCAGCCCAGGGCACTGGGCCTGTCCCCAGCCCCTCCCCAGCTGACCTTGAGCTGGCCTATCTTGCCCCTGCCTCCTCACTACAATGGGGGCCAGAGCCAACAGTGCCCCCTCCACTTCCCCAGGGGCCAGGGGTGCCCCAATCTGGGCAGCCCTGCATGCTTCTCTTCAGTCCCTCCCTTCCTGGCACCAGTGGCTCCGATGAGCTCATGTCTGCAAGCCTGGGAGCTGCCCTGAAGGAAAAGGTGCCTCCCAGGCCAGGCCCCAAGGCCTGGAGGTATGTTCAGCTTTGTGGGAGGGCAGCCCTGGCAAGGTGGAGGGGGTGTGCTGACCCTGCCCAGCCCACCTCCCAGAGCTGTGAAGTGGGCTCAGAGGGACACATCAGCCCTGGAGATGGGGCACAACTAGAGATGGAGAGGAGATGAAGAGGCTCCTCCTATGTTCCTCCCCACTCTCCAGATGCTCCACTGTCACTTGTACCCCCTCCCACTTATCAAAAAGTTGCTCTTTCCCAAGGAGAGGGGGCTCTGCTGCCTTCTACCCACAGAATCACCCTGGTCAAATCTCTTCCCCTCTTTGGCCTCAGTCTCCCCAACTCTAAAATCAGAGATTGGATACAATGCTGATTGAAGAGTCTAGTGATCAGCCAGGACCAGGGACCTAAATGCCAAAGGTTGGCACCCCCTCCCCTCCTTAGAGGAAAGGGAGTGGATAAGGGCAACAGCTGACAAGGGAAGGATGGAATTAAAGGCCTTATTTTAACCATGTCAATGCTGATTACAACCACAGCTAAGTTTAGGTGCTAGTTGGGGGAGTGGGGTGGCCAATGGCTTGCAAAGTGGGGGCAGGCCTGAAAAGGGGAAGCTGTAAGCCAGGGCAACACAGCAGGAAACAGTTTACCGGGGGGAAGTTTTCTGAATATTAAACTAGCATGATCCTAGTCCATCCCCCTCATTGTACAGATGGAGAAACTGAGGACCAGAGAGGAGGAGGAACCAATCCAAGACTTCATATGCAGACAGAGGCAGAGGACATCCCCACTAAGCAAACAGGCCATTTTCAGCTCCCTTGAAGGGTCTCATCCTACTGCCTGAGGTAATATTGTAAGTCGTGGGAGGAGCAAATCATTTTTTCAGTTTGGCTCTGCCCCCAACATGGGATGGGGGCCAGGCCTGGGCTTAGTGACAGGGCAGGCTGGCACCAGCAAGGTTTCCAATCCCTTGCCCCAGTCAGTGTACCCTAGTCTCCCCATCAGCATCCTATCTCACCCTCCACTTTACAGTGTGACAGGGGGTGGGGCACCCTCTGACTGTCCCTACAGCCACCACCAGCACCACTGTCTCCAATGCAGTTGCACCTTCAGGAGCCACCCTACCAAACCTCTCCCTGAGAGCCAGAGAGAGCAAAGGGCTTGCTCCAAGATCACACAGCAAGTTGGTTTATTTCAGTGCCACCTGCCATTCGGGATAGGGTGGGCAGTGGGGAATGGGGCATACTCTGCTTCCTTCTCAGCTCCTGTCCCTTCCTTCTAGACAACCCAGACATGGAACACAGTGAGGTCCCTGTCCCCATCCAGAATAAGCCCATAACAGAATGACGTAGGGGGAGGAAAGGAGACCTCTTCCCCGAAGTTTTCAAAGAGGTCTTGCCGGGGCCCTGGATGGAGCCCCCTGATTCAACAGTGGAGTGGTTAGAAAGGAGCCCCACCCCCCACTCATTTCACCCCTAGGACCTCCATTCTCACTTCGGCAAATGGGCCCAGTGTTGCTGGCGATGTGGAGCTCTTAGGACAGCTTCCGTCTCCCTGAAGGCACTCAGTAAAGGCCTTGACTTCCCAGGTGGGGCTTGCGCCCGGTGGCCCTGGTGGTGTGAGGGCGGTGTCCTGCCAGCTTCGCCCGCACAGCCAGACGCCGGCGCCCCACCCGCGAGAACGGGGGCGGGGGACGCGGGCCCAGCACACTCCGTTCCTGCTGCCCCCGTAGCGCCCATGTTGGTCAATCCTGGGCAGAGGCCAACCCGCCGTTTCCCTGGGTCTAGCTGGTCCAACTTTTCCCAGAGCGGGCTGGGGGCGCAGACCCTGGGCTGTTGCCCACCCGCGAGCCCAGGGCTGCCCCGGCCCCGCCATCCGCTTGCGGGGAGGGGCGCAAGTGCTGGAGCCCCCGCGCAGCCTCAGAGAACAGCTTCCCCGCGTCAGGGCGTCCTCCCACTCCTCAGCTGCTCGAGACCCTCGACATCCCTCCTGCCCCTCACCGTACAGATGGGGAAACTGAGGCCCCGAATGTAGAAGCGACTTGGCCAAGGTCACCCCGCGTGCGAGGACTGGAGCCCAAATATGCCACCTTCTCCTGGGCGACGCTGGGAGCAGCACAGGTGGGAAGGGGTGAGGCTGTCTCGGCGCCCGCACCCCTGCCGGGCCAGAGCCCCTCACTCACCTCCAGCCGCAGCGCGCGGTCCCCGAGCTCCCGGGCGCCGCCGCCTCGGCACACCTGGCCGCGTCCGTCAGTGCGCCCCGCCCCGCGCCGGGCGCCCGCTCAGCACCGGCCGTCCCCTGCTAGCCTCTGCCTCCGCCGCCACCGCCTAGCGGGCTGCTCCGGGACCCGGAGCCGGGAGCCGGGAGCCGGGAACGCCGGGCTGGCGGGCGAGCCGCGCTCCTGCCGCCCGCTCCCCGGGGCCCTAGCGCCGCCCCTCCCAGCCCGGCCCTCGGGGTGCGACTCCCTCCTCCACCCGCTGGGCCTCCCGGCTCTAGGCGGGTCCCCCCCTCCCCCCCTTTCCTCTCGCCATGCCTCGCTTTTTGCTGCTGGATTGTCTGTCTCTCCGTTTCCTCATCATATTCTGCTCTAGGTCTATCCTTCTGTTTTCTGTCCCACCCAGTCTCTTTCAGTCTCCCCATCCATCTCGTCTCCCCCTCTTTTTTCTATCCCTCCCACTACCCCCTTTTAAACCTCTGTGAGTCTGTCCCCATAGCAGACATCGCCTCCCATCCCATTTCCTTTCAGACCCGGATGCTGTACCCCCTCAGGCCTATATTTCCCCCTATTCCTCAGCCCTGGTAACTAGAATAACTGTGTCCCTCAGTAGGACTTAGGCAAACGGGAGCTGAGAAGGGTTGCCACCTCCCCACCAGCCTGCTACTGTCCCTTCACTTAACAGTGGGTCAGCAACAAGGGCAGGGTGCTGTGTGGCCTCTCTGGGGCTTCCGTTCCTCAACTTTTCATTGAGCTAAATGTCATTCAGCCTGAGCTGCGCAGAGCCTTGTGGCACTGCTCAGTGTGCATGGGAGTCTCGTGGGCATGCTATCAGAAGTCGGTTCCCACATTCCCCCCATGGGAGGGGGGGCGATGGGCTTGGAAACAGGACTGAAAACAAGCACTCTCCATACCCCCCAACAATTTTGAAGCAGAACCACACGTGGAAAAATTCTGGCTGGGTTTTTACCAAAGTTTCCCTGGGTTCCCCACCCCTTCAACCAGAATAGTTCCACTTTCACCTGTCTTCTGTATCGAGTTCTGTGTTTAGATTTCTACTAAAGGAAGTTAGAAATGTGCTGATGTAAGTCCATCCCACCCAACCACCCAAGATTTTGTGAAACCCAGACCTGCAGGTGGCCTTAGTTTGGGACATCCCTGTCCCCAGTGGGCGGGCTCACTCACAGAGTGCTGGAGGTCAGGTGACAGAGGGGACACACCCTCCCTGACAGCGCCTGTCCCTCTGCTTGGCCTCATGGGCTTCAGAGAATTCCTCTGCCCCTGTGGCTGCTCTTGTCCTATTGTGCTGGGGAGGGATACAGGGAGGGGGTCCTGGGGATTGGCACCAGGCAGGGCACTGCCTGCCCTGAGAGTACTTGTGCTGGGGAAGTGGCTGCAGCCCAGCCTGTGGGAAACCAGGAAACAAACTGTGTGGGTGAGAGGGAAAGAGAAAGAGAGGCTAGGATTACTGTGTGGGTGGTATGAGAGAAAGAGATGGGGAAGAAGGGAGAGAAAGTGGTTCAGTCTGTACGTAGGTGTGTGATAGTGGGTGTGCAAGAGTGGATAGCCTGTAGGAGAGAATGTGTGAATGCAAGAGATGTCAAAGTGTAGGTGTGTAGCAAAAGAAAATGGAGAAAAGAACATGCTATTAACCTGTACCTATGGAACAGAATATGTGTGCTTGTGTGAGAAAGTGTGCACGTGTCTGCTGGAATATTTTCAGGGGGTATTGTAGCTCTGTAAGCAAATGAGACATGTGACAGGTGTGCATGGGTGAGGAGGCCTTTGGGAGGGTGTGTGCCAGTGAATAACCCATGCATGGATGTGCAAGTGTCTGAGGGCATCATGTGTGTGCAGATGTGTGAATGTTTGCATGTGAACATGGTGTATGTACATCATGTGTGTATACAAGTGTGCTTGGGGAGGTGTGCAAGAGCATGTATGTGCAAGTGCACATTGAACCTGTGAGCAGTGCTCACACCATCGCCCTCCTGTTAGGGTCACTGTGGAGTGGGGGAGCGGGAGGGGGCAGCTTCCTGCCCAGCCTCCTGCTTGGTCTGCCCTCTCTCTCACAGCCTGAGAAGCAAGGGCCTTGTCCTTGCCCAGTGATCACTGTCAGCTCTTAACCTGGGCACACGTTCCTCTGCCTCAACAAGATAGATATGGCCAGGGGCAGGGCTCATCTGACCAGCCAGACCCACACCCCATCCCCATCCCAGAGACTCAGAACACTGTCCACTAGAGTGGGAAAGACCTCCAAATCCTCTAGACATCCCTTTCCCAGTAACAAACGGCCACCGGCAAAGGCAGGGCTGGATCAACAGTGGGTTCTGGGTCTCCCCCAGCGCCTCAGAGGGGAAGGGAATGTGGCTTGGCAGAATCCCCTGCCATCTCCCAGAGCCTGAACAACCTTTTCCCAGCCCCAGGTGGGTGGAAGAACACAGCTGCTACTTTGTCTCCATGGAGACAAGGCAGCAGAGAGGGTGGCTGAAAGCATGGGCCTAGACCTCCCGGGATTTAAATCTCTGCTCCTCCACCCACAGGCTGTGAGACTTTGGCAATTCACTTAAAGTCTCTATGCCTTAGTTTCCTCATCTGTAAAATGGAGAAGAAAAGCATGAACTTCACTGGGTTGTTTAGAGGACAAAATGAAGTAATCCATACAAAGCACCCAGCACAGTGCCTGGCAGCTAACCTGGGAGGCAGAAGCCCTGGGTTCCAGCCCTAGCTTTGCCACCAATTTATTCTGTGACTTTGGACAAGTTGCTTGCCAGACTTTGAGCATCAGAGTTTCCATCTGCCCAATAATCTCAATGAGCCCTGCCAGTTATGACTTTGTGGAGAGACCAGCTAAAGTGTGGGGCTCTCTTGGTGAGCTGTGAACCAACTAGTGCTGGCTCAGGCCTGATCATGAGCCCTACATTACACTTTCCTTCCCACATATATTCTCCCAAGTTGGCAGCAGCTGATGGCAGGAAACTTGAGCTATAGGCTGCTGCCCACCTCATCTCTCTGCAGCTCCTACACCTCCAGCCTGTCGAGGATGCCGTTCTGCCCTGCTCAGCTGGTACTCAGGCCTTAGAGAAATGACACCGGTACCCATCGACCCCAAATAAAGGTCTCTGCAGTGCCTAAGACAGAAGATGCTGTGGCCCATACTTAAAACTGCCAGGGAGCACTCAAGAGGCAGGTATAATTGCACAAGGATAGGTATAATTGTGTGAAGATGTTTATAATCCTGTGGTAGTGACTGGAGGAAGTTTGAAAAGGAAGCCCTAATCCACTAATAACCTGGCATCCCCTCAAGCTTTCTCCCTCCGGATCTCCGGGCAGAGAGAAGGGACTCCGGCCACTCCCTTTCCCAAGGGAGCAGAAAAGCCAGTGTGGGCTCTGATTCAAGACCACCTGGATTTTGACTCTCCTGCAAGACCCAGTCTCCTTCCTGCCTCCACCTCCAAGATGTCTTCCCTGCCCATTCCATCCTCCTGAGGTCACTCCTGCCTTCTCTGTCCCTAGAAATGTTTGGGCCAGAACTAGATGACCAATTGTCTGGATGTTAAATAGAGGTGTGAACTAGACTATTCAAGGAAGGAACATGATCATAGTCTCAGCTCTGGCACTGACGGTGTGACCTTGGGCAGGGGACTTATATCTCTGAGATTCAGTTGCCTCATCCGTAAAATGGGGAGAATAATACCTGCCTTGAAAAGCTAGTACAATAAGAAAAATAAGATGCTATCAAATGACCTAACTGAAGTAAGATGCCAACAGGGTTCATTAAAGATATTCCGTTCTTCTCCCTTCTCCATCCATTGTCTCTGCCACTCCAGGGTGTCCACAGACAACACTTTACCTTTACAATTCCAGAATAGAGCACGAGCCCCATATTCAAAAACCATGATTGAATCATGGCTTAGCAGCTTGCTAGCCATGCATCTTGGACAAGTCACTTACAGTCCCTGAGCCTCAGTTTTCTCATCTGTATAATAGAGAAAATAACAGTATGTCCCTCACGGGGACTGCTATGAGATTAAATGAAGTGATACTGGTAGGGCTGGCCAGTTATTTTGCTTGGTAGAGCATGATGCTGATAACACCAAAGTCAAGGGCTCAGATCCCTGAACTGGCCAGCTGCCAAAAAGAAAAAAAAAGAAAAGATATGGGTAAAGCTCTTAGTACAGTGGGCTTAGCACAAAGGGGCCTGACAAATAGTAGTAATTGTTGAGCTGATGATGATAATTTTAATTATTATCACATCCCTCACATACTTATCTAGATTACTCAAAAATTTCTAAAACATTGCCACATCTAAGATTGTTGCAACCTCTCAACAGCTCAACAAGGCAGAAAGGGATCATGTTTTTATTTTATCTTCACAGATGAAGATACTGAAGCTCACCAAGGGGAAGGGATTTGCTAAGGTTGGGCTAGTTGGCATCTCAAAGGGTCCAGAACTAGCGTCCTTGTCTCCTGACCCCAAGCCATGGTCTGTGAGGGGGAGGGAGCAGGTCCTGGGAGCTTCAGGCTCTAGGGGACTTGGATTTGGCCTGACCCTGGTGTGAGGGTCCACCTCCAAGTTCAAGAATGCTGGGCCACCCTGGGCTCCTCCCTCTTCCTGCTCCCAAGACAGTGAAGGTCTCTCCTTGCTCGCTGCCCAGCTCCTACCCAATCCTGGGGAATTGGGAAGAATGGTGGCCATGGAGGGTGATCAGAGCCTGGAGAGAATTATTTCAGAGCAGAGTGGGCAGGAAGGCTGGTCAGATGCCAGCTAGGGCGTCAGTGACGCCTGCAGAGAAATGAAGTGTTCCTTCAGTTTCCTGACGCACAAGCCCTCCCAGGACGGTGTCCCCCGCACGCCCTGTACCTCTGAGATCTGCTGGCAGTAGCTCCTGCCTAAGCTGAGCATGGCCCAGCTCACATCCTCCCCATCTGGACCCACTTCAGCGTTTCCAGGGACCCAGCAGTGGAGGTGATTCAGTGTGCATTTCCCTGTCCTACCCTGCTCCGTGACTCCAGCCACCCATGGGAAAATGATCATCATCCCTTCCTTCCTTCCTTCCGTGCCTTGCACACCAAGCTCTCCCCACACGCTGTCATTGGATCTCACTGCAGCCCAGGTGATGTGGGTCCTGGCTTGTCATCTCTAACACATGGGAGGCCTAGGTGAAGAATGTGGGCCCAGACCAACCACTAACATGCTGAGTGACCTCAAGCAGTCTCTTCCCTACCCCTAGGTGTGTTTCCCCATCTGTAAAATCAGGAGACCAGATTAGATCAAAGGCTTCAGTCTCTATCTCATAAGCTCCATGAGGGCAGTGACCATGTCTGTTTTGTCCAGTGCTGCTTCCCAGCAGCCCTAAATGGCTGGCACTCAATACACTTAATGAGGGGGTCCTGTCCCATCAGTCACTGGGAATGCGTGGTCATTTCTTACCACTAATGATTAAGGGCAGGCAAGAGCGAGAGATGGGCTTTTTTAAAACCAAGCATGGTAATGTGGGTTTCTCTCACTGCCTTCTCATGCGCCCTCTTTGGCAGAGAAAGGAGTGGGGTTAGATGTGGTGCAGCTGGAGCTGCCATAACACACAGCCTCTCCTATCTCTCCACAGCTGTTAATCTGGGCATGCCTGCGGAACTGTGATGGATTATGCATCATGGGAAAATATGGTTGGGGCCACAGCATTAAGGACCTGTGGGGTCCCCTGTGACTCTGGCAGTCTAGGAAAAAAGGGATGCAAGCTTACCTGGTTTCTGGACCACCCTGGGCCCAGAGCTGGGGCCGGGGCTGGGGCTGGCTGTCATCACCTGCCGAGCTGTCACTGCATCCCAGTCTTGGCTGGCCCTGTTGCCATGCTGGAGCCCCCCTTTTGCTTCCCTGGAACAGATGGGTGGCTCGATGCCCAGGGCTCCAGGCAGCTGTGGCACTCCTTGGGTGGCTCTGCAGGCAGAGTTGTCCCCGCTCCTGCTGGCCACTTCGTCCTCTTCTAGGTCCACAAGCCCTGCCTCTCCCTGAAGGCCCTCCTCGACACTGCTCTCCTCAGCATCCAGAGCCAGACATCTATAGCTCCCATCAGGAATCCGGAAGGCACAGTGGGGAGGCCTCCCTTCGTGGGGTCTGAGGGCTGGGGGTGGGAGGTGAGGGCCTAGCATGGTGCTGCCTCTCCTCAGCAACACAAAGAAGCTGGCCCCTGGGCCACCTGTGTGAGTCCTGGCCTCTGGGGCCTCCTCTGGCTCTCTGCAGCTTCACCTTCCTCCGCTGATTTGCAGAGTTGGGGCGAGGGGGAAGATAAGTCCTTCCTGGGCTGGATGGAGTAGTGGACCCCCAGTCCCTCCTTTTTTTCAACACGTCTCTGGTGTGAAGACCCCTTCAAGGTGATCTGTCTGCACAGGGAGAAAAAAAACAACGCATGAGACAGTTCACTGGGTGTTCCGGGCTGAATTTCTGAGAGCTGTCCATCCTCAGGTGGCCCTGAGAGCTGGCTGGGGTTTGAGGTGCAGGTCTCACACTCCACGGGGAAGTGTTTCCCAAGCTTTAGTCATTTGACACCCCAGATTTTCAACATACCCTTATGCCACTTGACACTTTATTTACTTAATATTTTTCCTTCAATCAACTTTGAATAACCTACCTCTGTTACTTTAGACTTGTCTTAAGCAATAATTGCAGGAAAACCACAAGTATATCGTGCTAAGTCATTTTCTCCATAATGCAAATTAAATAAATGTCCAGCTACTTAAAAATACTTTTCTGGGCACCACCTAGAAAGAATTCTCTCACCTCCCACCAAAGGTACATATACCACAGGAATCACAGAAATGGTGGAGCAGGAGATGCAAGGCTGGAGATAGGGACCCTCTGAGGAGGTTGCGCACCTGGAGAGGCGGTGCAGCGGTGTGCTTATGCACCCAGGCTATGAGTTAGAATCCCAGCTCTGCCACTTTTGTGGTGGTCAGGAAGCCACACGACCGACCACTCTGAACCTCCACTTCCCTTGTAAAATGGATATGTTGTATCTCCAACTTAGTGCTGCATTGAGGATTAAATGAGAAAATGCATGCACAGGACTTAGTACCGTTTCTGAACCATAACTTAGTACATGTTGGCTATGCTTTCATTCCACAAAAATTTCTTAAGCTCCTTTATATTCCAGATACCATAAAAAGTACTGAGGATATAGCGGAGAATAAAAAAGATACGGTACTCTGGCTCTTGAAGGCTTCAAATCTGGTGGGGAAAGCTGTGAATGATAACAAGAGCAACAATAAACTAGTATGATTATTTATAAATGTTAAGAATGAAGATAATCCAGGAGAGAGGGGATGGAGGCTTCCTACAAGGGACGAAGAAGAGGGGACGGATGGGAGAGGTACTTGGGCGGGAGGCTTGGCTGGGCTTGAGACAGATGGAGAGTGGGTGTGGAGGAAGGGGTGGAGTCTAGGATGAGCTGAGCTTCCTAGCTCTGGTGGCAGAGGGATTTCATTAATATAGATCAGAAATAATTGGGTAGGAGCAGGTGTTCAGTGGAGCAGGGAGATGAGCTACATTTTAGATTTCTGGGGGAGATGAGCAGTGCGTAGTTCCACAGGGGGGCGTGGAGAACAGGGGAGAGTTCCAGGCTGGGAACAAAGGTTTGAAAATCATTTGTGGAGGCAGAAGGTGGAGGTGGACGAGATCCCCCAGGGTGGTCAGGTAGTGCTTAAGACAGGCCCAACAGTCAAAGACGCTTGGAAGGAGACCTTGGAATTAACAGATCTTGCTCAAAGACTGGATTCCACCACTACTCAGCTGTGTGAACTCTGGCAAGTGTGAACTCTCCGAAGATAACTCACTTGTCTTATTGCAAAATGGAGAGAGAAGAACCCCCTCCACATACATTGGCTGCCCCACGGGCAGGAGGAATCCTGAGAATTGTGAAAGACTGAGGACATGGGTGACCTCAGGGCCTGGACTGACCTCAGCTGCTGTAGTCAGGCACTCCACACCACAGCAAGCTGGGTGAAGGCCTTGGCTTCTTGGCTGCACCAGGAGAGTTAGGTAGGCAGGCAGAGAGATAAGCACATTACCAGGCCCCAGGGCAAATTAGAGCCAACCAGGGGAAAGGCAAACAAATGTCAGGATCAGAAAGATAAGCAGGCACCTGTTACAGCAGTCTCAGTGGCAGGAAAATTGGGAAAAATAATCCCACCTTCTGCCCCAGGGGGAGAAGCGGGGCTCACAGTATTTGGCAGCTATTCCATCCTGGGTTATTCACTTAGGTTATCACAGTACATTCTCACAACAACTCCATGAGAGAGGTACTTTATTACCATCCCATTTCAGAGGTGAGGAAGTTCAGGCTCAGATAGCTGAAGTGACTTCTTGCCTAAGTCACACAGGGCTGGGATTCAAACCTAGCTCTAACTCTTCAGCCACGGTGGTGGACACAGAGACACAGAAGAGATGGCTCCAGGCCCTCATTCCTCTTCAGGTGCTTTCTCATTCACCAGCTGCTGCCAGGTTTCTGCCATTCAAGTTTCAGAGGATCTCAGAATCTCAGGAAGGGCCAACAGCATTCTGAAGATATCTAACTGGCTGTGTGACCTTGGGCAGGTGCCTTCTGCACTCTTGAGTCAGTTTGCGTAAGGGCACAGTGACGAGATTGAGCCAGATGATGCAGGAGGTCCATCCAGCCCTGGCATTGCAGCATCCCATGAGTCGAAGCACTTGCAGCCACCCCCTCCCCAATCCCACCCCCACGGAGCCAGATGGCAGGAGGCAGAAGGAGTGGGCGCGGGGAGCAGGGCTCCTCTGACTCCCTGCAGGGGCTTTGCCTCACTCTCTCCCTGCTTCTGTTTTGCTGTATTTGACAGCAGCCACGGTTTCCAGGAAAGAAGAGAGAGGCGGAAAAGTTAACTTTCCGCCACCCACACAAATATTTTTGGCCGGCGTTGTCTTCATGCTGCCAAGCCAGGAGGGAGGGGTTGGCGGGGGCTCTGCAATTCAAGGCTTCCTCCCAAGGAGGGAAGGACTCCCAACCCAGCTGGGGGGCGTCTGGGTGGGCCCTGTGCAGGCCTGAGCCCTGGAACACCCACCCCTGCCCAAGAGCCGTGGGGCTCAGGACCCATAGCCATAATGGTAGCTGCTGTTTACTGAGCACCTGCTAGGTTCTGAGCCAAGCCCTTGACCTAACACTCCCGGGAGGTAGGCAGATGAGTGCAGTCTACAGATAAGGAAACTGAGGCACAGAGAGGCAAACACTGTCTCCAGAGCCACACGGTGGTGAGTGGTGAAGCAGGATGTGAATCAAGGCTGCTGCAGTCTGCTCTTGCCCACTGCTCTCAGTGGCTGCAGACTCTGAGCGACCCCCACAGCCCCTGAGGTTGCTGAGCTCAGACACAGCTCAGGTAGCAGAACATCTGTGTGGGCAGATCTCCTCTGTGGGCGGGAGAGGGCCTGCTCCGGCTTCCACAGAAATGGGAGGAGTCCTACAAAACTCTGATTCCACATCCCTCCAATCCATACCTCTCATCTGGCCACAGGCTCTAAAACACCTGAGCCTTCGCAGGCAAAGAACCCACCAAACACTCTGTCCCCATCTAGGGGCAGAGAACTCTTAGCTCAGAGACAGGGAAGGACATGCCCAGGGTGGTAGGGCAAGTCAGAGGCAGCACAGCCCTGGAACCCAGGCACCCAGACACTCCAACTTCTGCTTCTCAGGTACACCCTGCTCCTCCTCAGGGCCCAGTCTCCCCTTCTTCTTACCCTTTACCTCCCATGAGTCCAAGTGGGGGCCCTGAGACCAGAGGCCCAGCTAGCACTAGGTACTACACAGTCTGAGGGTCTGCCAAGACATACCAAGGGCTCCTTCTGTGGTTGGCTTCTGCAATGGGCAGGCCCAGGGAATGTGGCCTTTGGACCTTCACGTCCCTTCTGCTGCTGTCTATGTGGTGGGGGAAGAAGGGCACTGACTTTGGAATCAGATCTGGGTTCCAATTCTGACTCTACTCCCTGGTGGTTGCCTGACGTTGGGCAAGTCTCTTATCTTTCTGGCTTCAGTTTCACCATCTGCAAAATAGGGCTTAAAACAGGAGCTACTTTCTAGGGTTCTTGTGGGGATTAATAGAGAAAATATAGGCTCATTCTTTCACTCAGCAGGGAATGGGAAAGTACTGCTGAGTGCTGCTCACCTGCTGGGTTCCATGGATGCTTGGGGAGCCTGGCATTCAGGGTCCTGAGTGGTTGGTGTGCACAAGCTGCAGTGAGAATAAGGCACAGTCTGGCCTCCCTCTGATTCTCCATCATCTACAGTGTCCCCACAGGCCAAAAGAGCCTGTCTTATGGCTACAGAGAAAGGCAAAGGGAATGAGGGGTGCTGAGCATCAGGGCTTAAGTAGATGCATTGCAGGGGTCAGTATGTGGGGTCCTTATTTTAACTCTCCCACTAACTCAGAGTCATGCTCAGAAATCACAGAATCTGATTTTATAGGTGGAAGACTAAAGTAGGCTGAGAGAGGAGAAGCAGCACAGGAAGACTAGACCCTAATTCTTCCAAAGGCCCTTCTTCCAGAAGTCTCCCCACTTGGCCTCCCCACCTGCAGTCTCTTTCTGTCTCCATCCTCTACAGGGTCTGATCTATTTTCTTAAAGTGCATCTGAGTTGCTCACCTGCTCAAGAGTATTCCATGGCTCCCTATTGCTCATAGAATAAAGCAAAATTGCAAACAAAGGGAAATGCAGATTGAAAGGCAGATAATCATTATTCTTGGCTGTGAAGGATGAAGGATGGCTTCCTGGGCTGATGGTACATTAAGGCCCAGGGAAGGCAAGAAAGCAGGACCATTGGGGATGGATTTAGAGAATGACACTGGCTTGGATAGTTTGAGATTAGGGCATGTACGGAAAGGCAGAAGGAGGAGAGGCTGGGGGAGAAGGTGGCCAGGTGACAGGCTTTGACTGCCTGGACTCTCTCCTGCTGGCTGGAGAGACCATAAAGGGGACAGCTCTGTAGGATTGGGGGAACTGCAGCAAGGACAGAGCAGAAGTAGGAGACTGGAACAAGGGCTGGCATGCAGGGATCCTTGTGAGAGGAGCATTTTGGAACAATTTCCTCAGCACCTGGCACAGTGCCAGGCACATAAAAGAATAACAATGATAATAACTGACGTTTACGAAGTGTTTATTGTCAGGTGCTATTCCAGATACTTAGTATGCACTAACTCATCTGCTCCTCATCACAACCCTATAAGGAAGGTTCTATTATTATCCCCATTCTACAGATAAGGAAATCGAGCTGACATGACTTGCCAAGCTCACATGGCTAGTCAGTGGCTGAGTCAGGGATCACATCCTGAGAGCCTAGCCTCAAATATCACTGTTATCCACAAGGCTATACTTAGTAGTATAAGTAGTTACTGAACGATCGAATGAAAGCATGAATGGATGAAAGAGAAGGATAGGAAGGTGGAAGGGTGGAAGGGAGGGAGGAAGGAGATTCATACTACAGGCACTCAATAAATATTTATCAAGTGAAACTATGAATATGGAGTGACCAAGGAATTAACTGTATAGATAGCCTAGGGGCAAAATGGAATTACCCTGGGGAAAGGGGAAACTCAGAACAGGTCCAGATGGCTCAGGGTGCACCTGCCCACCCCGCTCCTATCTGGCAGCACCCTCAGCATGGGGCTGGGGGGTAGTGTCTGGCCTGTCCCGAGCTTAGTTCTCCCTGCCACTAGGAAGAGAACTTCTGTTGTACTCAAGAATCTGAGCTGAAAGTATGTTCCTGTCTGAGTGTTTCTCTACTGACGAGGGGATGGGAGCCAGGATAGGGGGTTCCTTCCCCAAGGCCCCAAAGGAGGGAATCCAAGCCCTTCCAACCTCCAGAAGTGGTGAGCCAGAGCATGAGGAAGCCATTACCTTGCTGATTCTTCTTCTCAGAAGAATCTCTGGGCCTCAATTTCCCCAGCTGAAAAAGGCCTTGGACAGTGATTGGCGGGAGCAGTAGCAGTCAAGGTTAATGCTACACCTCAATTCTCCCTGGACTTACCGTGTCTAAGTGTTTTCCAGCAGTGAAGTCAGTCCCAGAGGGATGCACAAGTGTGACCCCACACTGCTGACCCCTCCCTCTAGTCCTGTGGGACAGATTGACCGATCTTGGCCTCCCTCCTCCCTGCCTCGGTGGCCTTCAGCACCAACCATCCTGGCTGCCCAGGCTGCTCTGACCTCCCACCTTCCTCCCTACTTCTCTCCTCCCTCCATTCCCCTCCACCTCCTGGGGGCAGAAGGGGCCAGTGTTGGGCATGAAGTAAAGCTAGGGGGAGCTCTGGCAGCGGCAGGAAACCATCCCTTGGAATACGGTGGCTGGAAGGGGTTGGGAAGAACTCGCAGCTGGGCACCTGGGTGGTCTTGGGAGAGATGAGTGTCAGCCAGATCTCAGCTCACCCTCATGAGAGCTGGGTAACTGGACAAGGCACTTATCTCACTGAATTTCAAGTGCCCTCTTGGTAGAATGGAAATCATTCATTCATTCATTCATTCACCCATTCACTCAGCACGTATTCACTGAATGCCTCCTCTGTGCCGTTGCTATTTTAAGTGTTGGCAGTACACAGTGAACAAATGAGAAAGAAACCCTGCCCACGTGAAGCTCACATGTTAGTTGGGGTGGACAGATAATAAATAAGAAAGTATGTCAGATGGTGTTAAATTCTATGGAAAAATAATTAAGCAGGAAAGGGGGCCAGAGAGAGCTGTGTATCATTAAGACGGAGGAAACAGTCATATTAATATGAAAAACCTTGACAGATGCCATTCTGTGTTTTGTATGGCGTGTGTATTTCAAGTTCACTATTATGTTAAATTCTCATATGCTGTTATCAAAACCATAAAATCAACATTAGGTGGCAAACTTAGAAACTGAAGCCCTATAAATCCCTGGAGATATATTTCTTATGCTAATATTTTAATTATTCAATAATTCACCATTTTAGAACCTTCCTATTCTTCTACAAATATGTCTACCATTTAGGACTGAGTATTTTTTGTAATCCTATATGTAAAAATATGATTTCTTGGTTAGAGCACAGCCTTGTAACACCAAGATCTATGGTTCAGATCCCCATATCAGCTAGCCGCAAAAAAAAAAAAAAAAAATTCACATAGTAGCATTATTTCTTTGAAAACATTCTTTTCCAAGTTCATTAAATTGATAGAGCATCTTCTCAATGCAAAAAAACATGATATACAATAAGTTTGAGGGTAACTATTATAATATACCGTTGTGGTAAAGGTTAAATAAGGTCACCTGTGTAAGTGCTCAATAAGATGCAGCTATTGTCATTATAATTATTATTTTTGTGAAGAGGTGACTGAGGACATAAGGACAGCAGCAAACCTTTATTGGACAATTATTATGTGCTGGGTGCTGTACTGGTACATTATATTGATTATGATCTCGTTTATTCTTCACAATATCCTTAAGAGGCAAGCATTCACTACTATCCTCACTTAATGATGAAAAAATGGAGGCCCAGGGAGTGTGAGTCTCTGCCCAAGGTCCCAAGCAGGAAAATGAGCAAGCTGGGACCTGACAGGTGTCAGGACCTGGAGTGCCACTGGAGGTGCTCTGAGGGTCTGGCCATTTCACACAACCCAAAGAACCCTTCATTCTAGCTCTCCCATGCCCTCTGTGACCTTGGCCGCATCCTTCCGCTCTTGGACCTCGGTGATCCCTACCACACAATCTCAGGGCTGGGCTTAGGGTCTCAAAGCCCCCTTCCATCTCTGGATTGCCTGTCCAGCCTAGCAGCCAGGAGGCTGGGGGACTTGAGCCCATTCCAAATGGACTTGCTGAACCCAGGCTGCTCACAAAATCAGCTAAGTCCCCTTCACGTCACATCTATTTCTGCCCTGCTAGGTTTATAAATATGTGGGGCAGGAAACCAGCCTCAGCAGAACTGGAGAGACTGAAGTCATGGCTATAAATACTGTGCCAAGGTAGGCTAGGGTCGGGTGCAGGGGTATAGCAGGGCCAAGGCCAGCCTGGAAAACCATACCCTGGGGTCCTACATGCAGTCCAGCCTCCTCCTGGCCACACAAGAAAACAGAGGCCCAAATGGGAAGGGACCTGCCCAAGGCTACAAGGTCAGTGAAGGTCAGGGGTGGGCCTGGAGCACAAGGCTCCTGGCTCCAAGGCTGCCCTACGTGGCCACCAATGGCCCATATCCACAAGTCCCCCCCTCCTCCTGCCCTGCTGGCCCAGTTTGAATAAGAGCATATTATGACTTAAGTTTATAAAATAAACTTACCCTGATAACATACCGCTCTTTATCTGTTGTATATATTGGCGTTCTCAAATATTTCATTGGAGAAAGCGTTCTATGGCTAAAAATTCAGAAAATTCCTAACCATATCTACCTCCCACCTGCTGGGACCCCCACATCACCCTGCAGAGTGGTGCAGCCACGGGCTGAAGCTGGTCATACTGACCCGGCAGCCTGTACACATCTCCTCCCAACTCTGCATTCAGGGACATCACTTGGTAGCTTGAAATGGGCCATGGTGGAAGTAGTTATACCATGGAAATGGGCAGATGGTTTTTTTCCTCTAGAGAGCCAGTGTTAAATATTTATCAGCACACCACTGGCTAAAAACCATGGCTAGTGAATCCCTACCACGCCCATTTCCAGGCCAGGCTGTCTGAACTTGAGCCAGATACTTTACCTCTGTGAGCCTCTGCTTTTTCACCTGTAAAGTGGGAACCCTAACCACACCTGCATCACAGCTACTGTGAGGGCCACATGAGTTTGTGCCCCTAAGGGTTACCACTGTGGCATTGTCTGCAGGTCCGAATCTCCTAAGGATCTTTCACACATTCCAAAGCCCTGGCCATACCCCAGATGAATTAAATCACTTCAGGGGGAGGATCCAGGCATCATATATTGAAGCATTCAGGTAATTCCTGTGGACAGATAGGTTTGGCAAGACCCTGCTCTTTGCAAGCACTCAGTAGCTGTCCAGAGAGTATGGAGGGATGGGGGCAGGGCAGACCTCTCTTCCCTGCTCCATTTTTTAACTCATGTGGTTTCATGAAAAAAATTGTATTAAGAGTGGTGGATTTTGTTTGTTTGTTTTTTCTGTTCAAAGGCCTAATGGGCCTAAAGCATGCAGTAACCATGGAAGGAGAGGCCTTTATCCTCTCCCTGGCAGACATGGGCCTGGCTGCTCCACACACGCCAGAGCAGATGGGCCACAGACTTATAGACCCCAAGGAGGCCTCACTTCATGTGGTACCCAGCTGGCTGGCCAGGGGGATGGAGGGGCCTCGGCCTGGCCTCTCCTCCCCTCCTAGAGTCAGGCTGGCTCTTCTAGACCCACAGGCCAAAGGTTGGCTCAGCCTGGGGGACATCAGGCTCCTGGCTTAGAGGACTCTGATTAAGAATAGCAACATCAGTGCACAGTTTATGCTAAGAACCTGGGGCCTCAGCCTAGCTTCTCCCTGAACCACTACCAACAACAACCAGTGGTAAAAATAATCATGCCAGTAGCTGACATCGATTTGATTCTTCCTATGCACTAGTAATGTACCACAGGAAGCACCTTGAAAGGCAGTATAATATGGAGCTGTGCTGTCCAATAGAGTAGCCATTAGCCACATGTGCTACTGAGCACTTGAAATTTGGCTAGCCCAAACTGAGATAGCTGTAAATGAAGAATACGCACCAGATTCCCAAGGTGTAGTACCGAAAAAAGAATGTAAAATATCTCATTAATAACTTGTTTTTTGGCTGGGTGGTTAGCTCACTTGGTAGAGTGTCGTTCTGATAACACCAAGGTCAAGTGTTCAGATCCCCATACTGGCCAGCTGCCAAAAAAACAAAAAAACTTTAAAAAAAAGTTTATTACATGTTAAAATGACACTATTTGGGGTTTAAATAAATGTGTTATTAAAATTGATTTTGTCGGTTGCTTTTACCACCTGTTTCTTTTTGCTTTTTTAGTTTGACAGCTGGAAAACTTAAAAATTACATATGTGCTTGTATTTTGATGGTCAGCGCTGGCATAGAAATCAAGAGGACATGCTCTCTACTGCCACACTCTTGAGCTTCAAATTTTACTCTGCATTCTGCCACTTACCAGCTGTGAGACCTTGGACAAGTTACATTACTCTCTGTCCCTCAGTTTCCTCATCTGTAAAAATAAGATAATAGTACCTACCTCTCATGGCTGTGGTGTAGATTTAAATGTGCATGGCCCAGACAGAGCACTCAATAAAGATCAGCTATCTCATGATCATTCAGTACTGGGCTAAGTGATTTCCTTGGATCATCACATGCCTCAACAGGGGCTGAGCTCCCCGTCACTGGTGGTGAACAAGCAGAGCCTAGGAAACTCTTCAACAGGCTCCTCTAGAGGAAGTCCAAAACTTGAATGCAGGTGAGGGAGGCATTGGATGAAATGATCTCTGAAGATCATTGTAACAATCGAACCCAGGTAAATGCTGCCGTCTGCCCCTTGCTCAGTGTTCTCCTCTAATCCTCCCTTCCCACCATGTGCTCTTTTCCCTCCCCAATTTTCATTTAGTCCAACCAAAGGTGATGAACACTTATAGATGCCACTGGGCCAGCATCATGCAGGACATCATGGGGAGGACAGAGGGAAAGCAGAAGTGGCTTCTGCGTTCAATGAATCTAGTATGGACAGAGAGCATGGGACAGGGGCTTGAATGTCTGTAATTCAAGGTGGGAGGTGATAAGGGCTGTGAGGAGCTACTTAGACTCTCAGCCTCAATTTCCCCATCTGTAAAACAGGGCCAAGGATAGCACTACCTCCTAGGCATTGTTGTGAAGATTAAGTGAGATGATGCAGGAGACACCCTTGACACCAAGCCAGACACACAGGGGGGCTCAGGAAGGGTCGGTCATTATTCCAGGTCCAGGAGGGCCAGCACTGTGTCAGTTTTGCTCACCATTCACTCATTCAGCAAATAGTTTTTGAACACATACTGTAAGCCAGGACTGCTCAGGGAGCTGGGAATCCAGCGGGGACAGGACATTCTCCTGGATTTGGAAGTGTTGAGAGTAGAGCAAGGTGAGATGGGGAAGACAAGCAAAAGCTAGTAGACTAATAAATATGCCAGGTAATTTCAGAAAATGAGAAGTGATCTGAAGGTGACAGGTGAGAGGAGACCATCCCCTACTCCAGCGTGGCGGCCACAGCATCCCTAGGACCTACTGTAATGCCTAGCATCTAGTAGGTGCTCAATAAATTTGTGTTGAACAGATCTTGAATGAGAAACATGGGGGTGTGGGAAACAGTGGGGCTGATTCTTCCTGGAAGCCTTCTCTGATGAGGGGAGTCAGATTTTCAGTTCATCTATGACTGGGCAGGCTCGGGAGGCAGGAGACCAGGGCTGGAGAACTAAGTTCAAGCCAAAGTTATGATCTGCCACCTTCTATGAGCCCACTGACCCAGGCAAGCCATCCTCACTTGCCTCAGGTTACCCCTCTATAAAGTGAGGGGGTTGAGCAATAAGCTTGCCAAGGGTTCCTCTGACTCTGACAAGTCTTAGATGTGGATCTCCCCCATCCAAGACACTGTGCCCTGGTCCTAGGGGGCAGTGGTGCGGGGTGGGAGTTGAGGCTGGGCAGCATGCGGAGATCAGAGCTGGGAGAACAAGTCCAGGCCTCCCTGAGGAACCCTAATCTTCATCATCAGCTGTGGAAGAGCCAGGAGTCAGGAGACGCTGACTCAAGTGGTCAAATGTTGGGACTAGAAGGGAACTGAAGCCTCTCTCTGATCTCGAATCCCCTTTCACTCAGGACCCCCTACCTCATCTTGTACATCTCCCGTGTCCAGGACTCATTTCCTTCTGAGGCAGCTCATTCATTCCATCTTTAGAATCCCTTTTCTATAGAGGTAAAATCTCCCTTCTGGTAGCCTTCCCCCCACTGATACTAATCCTATCCTCTGAAGATACACAGAACAAGTCCTTCCTCTTTTCTATTCCCTCCCTCCAGCTAAACCCCAGTCCCTATAAACTATTCCACAGAGGAAAGAATGTTTAGACCCCTTCCCATTCTATTCACCCTCCTCTGCTGTCAGTTCACTCTGTCAGTTTCTCAGAAGTGAACTGACCACAACATTCCAGGAAAACCAGACCAGCACTGAGCATGGCAAGACCATCACCTCCCTCCTTCTGGGCATTCTACCTTTGTTAATGCAGCCTAATGTCACATTAGGCATTTTTTTTCTTTTTTCTTTTTTTTTTTAATGGCTATATCCCTGCTGGATTTTATTATGCTTGTGGTCCACTAAGACATCACTGGACAACTGCTACTTTTGTGCCATATCTCCCATATCCTATATCTGTGCAGCTGGCATTTTGAGCCCAATGAAGGACCTGATGTGTATTTTAGCTAATTTGGCCCCCTGCTGGCAAGGTCTCCCGGTAAGGGTGGAGTCAAGATTCAAGCCTATAAAAAGAAGATAATAACCCCCTCTGCCCACCACACACAGGAAGAAATAAAATAATGGAGGAGACATATGTTTTGTCAACATATGTTAAAGCTTACTAAGGAAGCTCAGGACTCACTTGCTGAGGCAACGTTGGCTGGATGAACAAGTGTGAGGGTGTTGAGACACTGACAGGTAAGGTCTGGAGGACAGAGGTCCAGCGCAGGGTCTGGGGGCAGGTTGAGGAAGGAGGCTATGGTAGAAGACGCGGAAGGAGGAGGGCGGAGCGTGCTGAGCCTAACTCTACAGATTCAATAGACTGGCCAGCTCCCATCCCCTGCCTCTCCTCTTCCAAAGCCTTGGCTCAGCGCACACGAAGACATCCAGCCCTGCTCCTTCCACTCTCTGTGGTCGTGGCAGGTCATTTCCCCACCCTGGGCTTGAGAAAGGGCAAAATCATATTGCCACTTCACCCAGCATGGCAACAGTGAAGGTGAAAGTGCTGACTCTGGTGCCTGGCACAGAGCAAGAGCCTGGTGCCCTCAGAGGCAGTGGGGGGTAGTCAGCCAGTGGGCCCTGCACTCCAGGGCCTGCTCTGTGGTAGCCAGCCACTAAACAACCTGTGTGACCTTGGGCGAGTTACTTCCCCTCTCTGAGCCTCCATTTCTCCATCTGCAAATCAGTGCTCATTACAGTGCCCACCTCATAGAGTGGTTGTGAGGGTTAAACAAGCTAATATAAGTAAGGAGCTTATAGCAGAGCCTTGCACGTGTTAAGTGCTTAATACCTGGCAGGTGTTATTGCTGTAGAGAGGGTTGGGCTGAAGTTGTTGCGGTAGAGGGGATGGAGGAGGTTGAGCTAGAAGGATCTACAGAAACCCTCCATCCCAGGACCTGCCCTCAGCTTAGAGGTTCCCTGCTGAGTGTCTGTGCATGTGTGTACCAGGGGTATTCAAAAAGTTCATGGAAAAAACAATATTATCTTTTTTTTGTAGGCACCTTTATTTTATTTTTTATTTCAAAGGAAATTAGCTCAGATTTTTAACATTGAGTATGTTTGCTGTAGGAATTTACAGATTGCTTATACTTGATTAAAAGTCATACTCTTCCTGACTTAATAAGGTATTTTTATCACAAATAAATATTGAAATATATAAAATTTTTTCTGCTGCTATATAAATTGTCAAATATATTATTCCCCTTTCTTGTTAATGTGGCAAGTTATATTGCTTTACTTTTTAATGTTAAATAGCCTACATTGCTGAGATAACTCCAAATGTTCATGATGTACTGTTAATTTTATATAATGCTATAGTGCAATTTCCTTAAAGTTTTGTACACATTGTAATATTGGCCTATAATTTTCCTTTCTCTAGAGTCAATTGCAGATTTCAATATCAAGGTTTTGCATCTTCATAGCAAAAATTGGGAAATATTTTCTCTTTTTCTATACTCTTAAATTTTATATAAGGGTGATCTTATTTTTTATTGAAAATGTGTAATTTGCTATTAAAACCAACCATACCTAAAGTGTATATGTGTTCAATATTATCTTTTAATTCCATTTTTCCTCTGTGTCCATCTGTGTATGTGCCCATATGTATATGTGTGTGGCATTTATTACGTGTGGGAATCTGTGTGTATATGTGCATATCTGTTTGTGTGAGTCTGTGTGTGCCTGAGTATGTTTCTGTGACATGTGTGTATCTGTGTGCATCTGTGTGTATATGTTTTTGTGTCTGTGTGTATGTAGATATATATTCTGTGCATATGTGTCTGTGTGTTTCCATATGTCTATGTGTTATCTGTGTAACTGTTTCTCTGTGTGTCTATGTGACTGTGTGCATGTGTGTCTTTGTGTGTATCTGTATATCTGTATGTGTGTATTTCTGTATATGGATGTGTGTCTGTGTATATCTGTCAGTGTATCTGTGTATAAACCTGTCTGTGTGTTTGTATGGCTGTATGCCTGTGTGTAGCTATGTGTTTGTGTCTGTATCTGTGTGTATATCTGTGTATGTAAGTATGTGTTATGTGTGTCTCTGTGTACATCTGTCAGGGTATCTGTGTGCATAGCTGTCTGTGTGTTTGTGTGTCTGTATGCCCATGTGTAGCTAAGTGTTCATGTCTGTATCTGTGTGTGTCTGTATCCGTGTGTGTCTGTGTGTGTCTATGAGTCTCTGGGTATATATGTCTATATGTGTCTCTGTGCATGTATGTGCATGTCTCTGTGTGTGCATGCACGTGCTCATGCGCATGCATGCATGTGGTGAGGGTGTTGGAGTGTCTGCAGAGCTGCTGGGAGTGGCCCAGAAGGTGGTTCAGCCAGACCAAACAACCCCAGTGAGCTTGGAGCCTAGGCTTTTCTCCTGACTGTTTGCTTTCTTCTGCTCCTTTCCGTCTCTCCCTTAACCCCTTCCTGCTTCCAGAGGAGCTGGGAGGGAGGCCCTGCCAGGGGAAGCAGCAGGGCCCTCCCCTGCCCTTCTCCCCGTATGGTTTCCCACCTTTTCACCTCCACCCCTTCAGTCCCTGCCTTGTTGCCATGTGAACCCCACACAGGACCCTTCCCCTCTCCGAGCCTCAGTTTCCCACTTCCTCAATTCTCCAAATATCCTTCAGGTACGAAACTCTTCCACTACTCCTGCTGTCAATGATAACGAAGAGCAACCACTACTGACCACCCGCCATCCCAGGCAGAACATTCCAGGAGGTGTTTTTGGTAGTGTTTATGGGAAGATTTGAGACCAGCCCCTGGGGGACTGCTCCACTTGGAGCTCACAGAGCCTCTGGCCACCCGTCCTTACTTACAAATGGTGACTGGAAGGACTATTGGAGAGGAACAGTTTAGGAGGCAAAGACCTCCAGGTGGGCATTCAGCTAGAGTAGTATTCATCAAGTACCTACTATGTGCCAGGAGCTTCAGGCTGGCTCGTTTAATCTTTACAGCTGCCCTATGAGGTAGGCACTCTTCCTGCCCCAGTTTTACAGATGAGGAAACAGACTCAAGGGGTTAAGAAACCTGCCTGAAGTTACACAGCCCATGGGGGCAGGGCCAGGCCTGGAAGCCAGGCCTGGGAAAGAGCTGGTGCTCTTCCCTCCGCTCAGGGCACATCTCTTGGTGTCTTGTTCTTCCCTCTGTAAAATGATGATGACACCCTCAAGCCAGCAGTTATTGACAGGCCTGACACCTTTGAGCTACTATTTATCCAGTGCAAGCTGAGAGCATGCCGGGGCTTCTGTACCGTCACCTCGCGAGTCTTCATGACAACCCATTTCAAGGATCAGAAAAGTAGAGCCAAAAGAGATGCAGGGACCTGGCAAGTTCCCACAGCCACTGCAGGAGCAGAGCACAGGTACACCTGACTTTCTTTTTTTTTTCTGTTTTCCTAACCCAAGAGCAAACTTTAGCTTTTCCTTGCCTGAAGTTAATATATGACTCTATAGGTAAACTGCTATGCTGCCGCTTCCACACTTTGCCTCTACCAAACCCAGGAAAAAGAAATCCAGGAGAGATCTAAAGTGGAGAGGCCAGGGCATCACTGTCGGTGGGTAAGCCAAGTGTTACTAGGCTCCTCTGCCTGCATCTGGACCCCATACTTAGCCCTCCAGAGTGACTTATTTAAGCCGGCCATGGTTATATGAACAGTTTCCTTTCCTAAATGAGACCGTTTCTTCAAGAATGAGTTGCTCTTTAAGCTCATATCCTCTCCTCTGAGCAGTGCCACCTCTCACTCCCCCATCAGGCAGATCTCTCTATAGTGATTCTGATAAAGCTGCTCAGGGCACCCTGAAGCAGGTCTCCGTCCACCCTTGGCCTTGGGTGTAGCTGCTAGTGGTTCAGCAGGACGCACAAGGCTACCAAAGGACAGTCAGAATGTGGTAAGTTCTGCAGGCATAGACCATGCCCTGACCATGGCCAGCTGCTTCCCCAGGGTTTGAAACAGCTGGCCCAGGCCCCAAGGACACCCAGGCCCAAGAAATGTGAGTGACTCCCTGTGGCCCATTCCTGCTCCCAAGGAGCCCAACCCCAAAACTCACAGGGTTCTTCCCCCTAGGGAAGGCGCCCTTCTAGAGGAACAAGAATCCTCCAGAAGTAGGATGCTGCTCCATCCTAGGACAGAGCTATAGAATCATTTCAGCCTCATCAAGGACAATGCTTCCTGGGGCCAGAGGAGAGGAGGGCCAGAGAGGGCAAGGAGCTTGCCTAGGGTCACACAGCATGTTAATGGCAGGGCTCAGATGGACCCAGCCCTGGGCTCCTTTCCTTTTGCACCTGGGGCCTCCCCAAGGAGGGGCCATGAATTCATCCCCACCCAAAGATGCTGTCCACACTCTTGAGCTAAAGGTTGGTACCCTTTCCCTGTGGCAGGATGAGACAAGAAACAACAGTCCCGGAAGTTGTACTTCCCACAGCAGAGCAGGGTCAGGCTTCCCTAAACAGCTGATGATGAGACAAATCACCAAAGAGCCACATATGAGCAATTATCATCACAAGTAACAATAACAGCAAACTGTGCAGGAAGGGGATAGGGGTTCGTCCTCAAGGATGCCAGCTCTGACCAGCCCAGCCTGGAGAAGTGATTGTGGGCTCTGCTGCGGGGACCCTCCACAACCCCTGCATTCTCCCAGTGCACTCCTCCTGGAACAGTCCTGGGTTGGCAGATAAAACACAGCAAGCAGCCAGTGAGCCAGGGCTGAACGGCAGGAAAGGCCAAGGCCAGGGTGGCCTCCCACCTACCCGCCCACCCCGGCCATTCAAAGCAAGGCTCAGGCCGGACAAAGCACTTGAAAATGTCAGTCAGGGGACAATCTCTTTCCCAAACTTTTACCTTGGGCTCCTAGCCCCCACCTGTGATGGGCTAATCTTTTCCCCAGCTCTGCCCCATTACTACACACACACACACACACACACACACACACACGCACACGCACACACACACATACACGCACGCGCACGCGCACACACACACACACACACCAAGGTAGCAACTGGGCTGTTCACTTCATAATCACAGAATCATAGGGCTGCTAATTTGTGGGGACCAAAAGATGGTCTACACAGCAGATCACATCTTTGGGCCCTAGGCAGCCAGAACCAATACTCTATGAGCATTTAAAATAGTACAAGCATAAAGAGAGCCCACTATCAAAATGGATAGGACCTCAGGGATCTTCTGCTGGTCCCCTGATTTTCATTCATTTGGGTAGATTATACTTTTATTTAAATCTACTCACTGGGCCGGCCCGTGGCTCACTCGGGAGAGTATGGTGCTGGGAACACCAAGGCCCCGGGTTCGGATCCCATATACGGATGGCCGGTTCGCTCACCGGCTGAGCGTGGTGCTCACAACACCAAGTCAAGGGTTAAGATCCCCTTACCGGTCATCTTTTTAAAAAAAATAATAAATAAATAAATAAATCTACTCACTGGCTCAATATGTTATTAACATATTTTTCCCTAATATGGGTAAAAGTAATACATACTCCTGGTTCAAATGAAAACTGGCAGTCCACGTGGCACCATCTCATGAGCCACC
Source organism: Cynocephalus volans (assembly GCF_027409185.1). Classification (NCBI taxonomy): domain Eukaryota; kingdom Metazoa; phylum Chordata; class Mammalia; order Dermoptera; family Cynocephalidae; genus Cynocephalus; species Cynocephalus volans. The sequence goes on along the minus strand of NC_084461.1, from coordinate 133,186,815 downwards.
GGAGGTGTGCACACCACACTTTGGGAAACACTATCCTGGCCTACAACACTTCCATTGTAGGGATAAGGAAACTGCAGCCCAGAAATGGGAGGAGACCTGCCCAACATCCACACAAGACAGTGGCAGGGCCACCACCAGAACGCAGAGCCTGGCTCCTAGCAGGGCTCATTCTTTAGATAGAGATGACCCAGGACTCAGGTCACCTGCGCCCACAGGAGTGCCCACATTTGCCACAGAAACTGAGAGTTCAGCCTCCAACCTTCCCCCAAGGCTGAACCCATGTCCCAGGAAGCCTCTGACCCCCTGATGGGTCTGGACAGCCCCCATCACCATCCCCCCGATGGCCATGACCCCTCGCTCAGGCCTGGGTTCTCACCTTGCCGGCTACAGTGATGATGCCAAGCTCCTGGAGGCAACAACTCTGAAAAGATGAAAACAGACGGAGGAGAAGGGACTGTTGTCACCCCTTTGCTCCGCTCCTCAGCTTTTCCCTCTGGGGAATGGGTACAGGTTGTGCAAGTGCCAAAGACTGAACTGGGCTGGAGGAAAAGAAACAAAGAAGGATAGTGGCCACAGGGGAGTCCCAGCATAGTTAAGGACTGCCACCACTCAGCTGGGTGTCTCCTCACCACAGAAGACCCTCCCAGGAGGCAGCCAGAAAGCTCCCAAGCTCTGGGTGGCCTGCCCAGGACTCAGGCTACAGGTGGCCAAGAGGAAGGCCACTTTGGCCCTGGGAGCAGTGGCACTCCATGGACCTGCAGACAGATTCACTCACACACAACACACACACACACACAAACACACTCATCCACACAACCTGCACGCGCACACACAGAACTCAGACGTCCACTCACGCTCTTTGACACACATTCACGTGTTCAGATGTAGATGACCCCACGTCTTCCTGCGCAGCCCCTCACCCACTCTGGGGCACACTCCGGGGCACACGGTGGGGCAGTCTGCACTTTCCTCCCCCAGTCCCAAGCCCCAGGCTTGGCGGCGTCTCTGTCCGGCTGCCTGGGAGACACATGTGGTTTCAGTTAGCAGCAGAGCGGGCATTTCCGTCCCAGACAGCAGGGCCCTGCCAGGGCCTCGGCCCCACAGGCGCCCGCAAGAAGGGCCACCTCAGCTCCCACGCCCCCACTGGCCATCCCAGGGACCCTGGAGGCCCCTCCGCCTGGGAAGAACGCTCTGTCCTTCCCCGCGCTCACCTTCTCACCTGGAGCTGGACACCGCGCCCACTGGTGTGGGGACCGGCGATGCCCGGCCGCGTCCACAGCTGCCCGCCTGCCCGCCTGCCTCTTCACTCTGGCTCTGTCTCGAGCAGGCTGAGTGGGACGGGAGGAGGGCAGGGTGTCAGGGGGCGGGCGGGAGGGAGGGGAGGGGGCGTGTGGAAATGAAACTTTAATAACAGAGCCCCTTTTGTTTCCGAACATATGGGATATTTCATACATACTGAAGACATTAGCCGTCTATATTTTTAAGGGCTCAGGCTAAAGGATGAATAAATACAGCCCATATTCTGCTCTGCAAACACACATGCTGAGTGCTGACTTCTGGAGCATTTCAAAACCCAAAGAAAAAGCCCCCAGTCACACAGGACACTTAAAATAAATATGTTTCCAAAACCTCAGGCTCGCCTTGCCCCCTCTTGGAGCCATCTGGAGGTCTTGGGGTTCCTTTTCTTCCACGGCACTCCCGCAAGACCATCCCTGTGCCTTCTGCTCAGTAGTGGGAAGCAAGCCCTTGAAATCCAGGCCACCCCAATTCCCTTTCCCAGGACACCCAACCCCTACTTGGATCCCAAATTGTCTGAGTTCCAAAAGAGGTTGGAAATCTCTGCCCTCCTCACTGCAGAGACAGGGAACCAAGGCCCAGAAAGGGGCAGGGACTTGCCTGAGGTAACACAGCAAATCAGGATCTTGGGCCAAGGGGCAGTGCCTTCTTCTTTCAACAGGTGGGATCCCCCACTTCCCCATCTGGGAGTGGGGTGGGGGTGGGGAGACCCCAGGGCCCCAGGGCGTATGGGCTGGGAGAGTGCCCTCCTGCCTTTCCCACTGGGGTACTGTTCTGGGCACCACCCCCAACTCTGGGCACCCATCCAGGGGCGACGTCAGCAGGGCTGGGAACTGGGCTGGCCCAGGAAATCCCCTTCAGGCTGGCAGATCCCAACAGGCCTGGAAGCCTCAGGTGCAGGAGCCTCCCTCCCTAACAGCTCAGCTCCCAATCCCCTCATGCCCTTCATTTGCCCTCCAGGAACAAAAACAGAGGCTCAGAGAGGGCCATGCATTGGCCAAAGTCACACAGCAAGATGACAGCACAGCAGAAAATTGAGCCCAGATCTTCTGAGCCTGTGCTTGCTGGCACAGCTTTGCTGGTGAGCTGTTCTCTAGCTCCCTCCAGCCAGGGCCCCTTCCTCCTGGAAACTTCCTCCGCACAGTTTCGCCACTGGTGTTTTCATCCTGCAGTCTCAGCTCCCTTTCCTGTTAGAATTCAGTCCCTTCTCACCACTGTCTGACCATCCATAGTTTAGTGAGCACAGTGTTTGACACTTAGTAAGTGCCTACAATAAACGCAATTTATTTTATGGTTGGGTGGATGAGTTCTTACCACCACCAAGCCCATGTCCAGCACTGGTGCTGCAATAGTTACTGTAGGACAAGCCCACACCCTCCCCTGCTCACAGGACAGGAAGAGCTTTCATCTTGGCAGGCATCTTCAAGGAACTCTTCCCCAATTAACTTTGCAGTAGGTACCACAGTTGTCCCCATTTGGGGACAACTGAGGCTCAGAAAGGTTCAGGTGCTTCCACAGGCCTCCCCAGTGGTGAGTGATGGGGCTGGGCCTTCAGGCAGGACTCCCTGATTCCAGAGCTGGTGCGTGGAACCCTCCTGGGCTCACCCATCACCCGGCCCTGGCCCTGGTCCCAAGAATACCCAGCATCGCATTACCATGAAACATCTCCACATTTGATAATAGTCATTCTCCTGGCCCCTGCCAGGAAGAGCACGCCCAAATCTGCCAAGAAAAAGGGGCATTGATGTGGGGACTGTAGAACTGGGTTCATGTCCTTGCCCTGCCACTAATGAGCTGTGCAAGGTCCCTTCCCTAAGGACATAATTCTTCACCTGCTAAGTGAAGATAACGATTGCACTAAGTTATGAATCTCACACAATGTAAAGGACGTGAGAGGGGCTTTGCCCAGCCCATGGTGATTTCCCTGTCTGGAATTTCATGTTGCAGATGGATCCTGACATTAAATCCTGTGTGGCTTCCAGCAGGCCCCGACTGGCCTCCTTGCCCCCAGCTGGGCCCTCTACATAGCCTGCATCCACCCCCAGAGTCTGCTTCCTGAAGAAGCCCTTCTATCTCAACAACCTGTAATGACCCTGCAGCAGCTCTGCATTGCCCCACAGGCTAGAGAGGCATTCGAGACCCCTATGACCTTGGTCCTCACCTCAACCTCCCCCCTCCTGCCACCCAGACCCTCCATCCACATCAGCCCGGCACCATCAGACTCCCAGGAAGCCCTCCCTTCCTCACCACCGTCCATCGGCCCCCAGCTTTCCACTCCTATCACCACCTCACTGACGAAGGAAGTCCACGAGCTTTGCTGCGTAGATGTGGAACTCTCTATGGCAACAGCTCAGAAGCCTTCTGCATTCAGAAGATTTCCAGGGAGGTGAAGGTTATTGTCTCGATGCTAGTTATTTCGTACAATAACAATAAAACTGCCATTTGTAGAGCATGTGCTTAGTGTCTCACCTGCATCATGCACTCCTTCCTAACAATCTCATGAGGCTGGTAGGGAGGCCAAACTGTCTGCCCAAAGCCCCTAGCCTGTCATGGCAGAGCTGGTATTCAAGTATGGCCCACCAGCTCCAGCCTATGCTCTCAACTGCCTCATAGACCGGTTCTCAGGTCGGTGTTTTCTCTCCCCAGTGACAGTACAAGTCCCTGGACCGTTCTTTCTCCCTAAAGCAGTGCCAAGCACAGTGCTTTGTTCAGAATTGGCATTAGTGATATTTGTTCAATTGGATACTATAGTGGCCCTGGTTAGATTCTCCGATGGAAGGAGGTAGCATGTGCATGTGTATGTGTATGTGCGTGTGCATGCGTGCACTGCTTCTTCAGCTTTGCAAGTCCTGAGCAGCCTACCTGGAGCCCATGACCATGGAGTGTTGCCTGGAGGGCAGTGGTTATTCACAGGCATGATCCCACTACTGATGAGCATAAGGTTGGTTCGCTCCTCCTTAGGCAAACTGGTGATCCCCCACTCCCAGGAGGTCACTATATTAATGCCAAATTTAGTGTCAGCACAGCACACTACGGCTCAGAACTCCTGGGCTCAGTGGTCCTCCTGTGTATGTTGGTGGTGAGGGGTGGGAAGCCGCAAAAAGGCACAATGTCCAGGAAGGCAGTCCTTGAGCAATGGGCTCAGAGGTGTTAAATGGAGTCTTGAAGAAACAGGAAGCCCCAAATCCACTGTCCCTCACTAGCCAATAGCAGAAGCCACAAGAGGACAGCAGGGATTATTTCAATTTCCTGAGGAATGCATGCTAAGACATAGCACTAGGGCCCCAAACCCTCACAGTCACAGCCTGACTAGTGACTACCAGCCTTACCATCCAGGCTCCCCTGCTAGGCTGCAGAACGTGAACAGAAGTCCTGAGGGTTACCACCCCTCATAGACTCCATTGGCTGGGCATTTGGCAAGGCCAGTGGGTGTAAAATTCATATATCATCTTCCTCCCTTTGCCAGCCTTTACACCATGATACAGGTCTTCGAATGGGGGGCCTGAGCCAGTGTTAGAGGGGGCAGCCTCTTCTGGGTCCCCTACACTTGCTCAGCAGGGTGCTGCTCACCAGACCCCATCTCCCCAGGGACCTCAGGAAAGCATCCTGGGCTGTGAGAGGGGTGGATCACAGGCCCAGGAACCCTCATCTCTGGCAGAGCAACCTTCACCAGGGCCCCCTCTGACACATGAGCCGTCCTGATCAGATCACCGGTAATTGAGTGGCTTTGGGGGGTAAATTCCATCCAGATGTGGAGGGCGGGGCAGACTTCCTGAGCAGAGCAGGGGCGGGGTACTGATACATGGGGGTCATGCAGCCAACTCATCAAGTACCCAGGAGGGCTGGGATAGAACACTGTCTTCTGAAAAGCCAGAGGTAGAATTTCAAGGCTAGGATATGTGAGTACAACCTCCTGAGTGGGCAGATAGGGAAACTGAGGCCTAGAGAGCCTAAATAGTAGAAGGGACCAGTCCAACAGTGATTGGTAGATGGGTTGGATTAGGATCCCAGATCTCCTCTCTGGCCAGATCTCTTCAGTCTGGAGGTTTTTAGATGGAAGTAGGCTGGGTAGCTCCCTTCCCAGAAATCCCCATCAAGCCCTGGATTAGGAGATCAGGAGTGGGGGTCAGGAAGTAGAGAATCTGTGGTTGGGGGAAGCTCTAATCATCTCCAGCTTGAACCCCCAAACAGAGAGAGCTCTGCGTTCCGTTGGCAGAGATTGTGGGAGCAGGGGAGAAGTCTTCCGGAGGGTCGAGCCTGTAAACAACATGCCACATACCCCACCCCCACCTGCCTGTGGCCCGGGCCTGTTTTCCCAGGGGAGGCCCCTCGACACTTCTCTCCTTTGACCTCCTCTGGGCCACATACCTTCCTGGCTCCTTTGGGCTGACTTACTGGAAGGCAGGAAGAGGCCAGCCAGCTTGGGGGGGGGAGCATGAGAACTTGGAGAGAATGAGAGGAAACGAGGGGGGAGTGGGCTAGGGTGGGGGGAGTCTAAGAAGGGAATTTTTTCCCTCCTGCCTCATGTTTTGGCTGCCTTAGTGTGAACATGTCTAGGCGCCTTATCGCGAAGGCCAGCACAGTCTGCACGAGAAAGAAAATAGTGTCTGCAGCGGGAAAATCACATCTTGATAAAATGTCCCTCTGGGATGGCATTGTGGGTCTCTTATCAGTGGGCAGCCAGGCCCCACATACCTCTGTCTGCCTGTCCCCAGGCCCCCAGCCCCTGCTTTTCCTTCTCCCTTCTCTGTCTCCCCACCCCGTTGTCTCCTCAGAGAGTGGCCTGTGCTGAACCTGTCAGGGAAGTCAGGAGACCCGAGTTCCAGTCCTGTCTCTGTCACTGATACTGTGTGAACTGGGCCACATTCCTTCCCCTCTCTGGGCCTCAGTTTCCCTTCAGTAAAGGTCAGAGAGGGAGGGATGGACCGAACAGTTCTTAAGACCCTTCCACTATTATCACTTTGTGATGCTGATGTTTTTGTACTTTGTGATTCTCTGTTATATAGTTTTCCAACCTCCATCCAAATGCCATCACTGCTAAATGTCTGACCCAAAATGTGCAAATCCCCTTCATTTCCACTGACACATGAAGCTCTTCCTTAAATCCCAGGTAAAGCTGCCCAACCTGAAGTTATGCAGCTCAGAAGAGGGTAGGTCGTCTCGGTTCCCACCTGAGAAGTCCTGCAACAGCACAGGGATTTCAAATACCTTAGACATGTTTTCCTCAAAATACTTCTATGTGGAAATCCATTTAGAAAACAGCCAAGTGAAGCAACTGTGCCTACTCCCACCCACCCCCTCCTCCCCCATATCTGACCCTCCTCCACATCCAGGGCCCCACTGAAGCCTTTTGCAAACTTCTGGGGCAGTGGATGGAGGTCTGGACACAGCAGCAGGAGTCCCAACTCAACCACTACCTCGCTGGGTGAACAGGAGAGAGTCTTTCCCCTCACTGAGCCTCACTTTTTCATCTGAGAACTGGAGGGATACTGCTCAGCACGCCCACCTCACCAGGTTGATGAGAGATAAACTAAGTGTGAATAGGAAAGTGCTCTGTAAACTCGGAGATCTTATGATGATGAGGGAGAATGTAGAGTCTGAAAATGTGAGACCTGGAAGGGCTTTTAGTGACCATCTATCCAAATCCTTCCTCATACAGTTGGGGAAACTGAGGCCCAGATAGAGGGAAAGGGGCTTGACCAAGACCCCACAGTGAGATAGCAGCAGAACCAGGGGTAAAGGAGGGAGCCAGGGAGGAGGTGGGACCGTCTTTGGCCATCTGTCAGGAAGGCCTGTCCATAGGCTGGGGAAAGATGAATTGATTTTAGGGACTCTGACCAGCTTGAGATACTCAGAGTCTGGGCTTTCCCCTCTTCTAGCCTCCCACCCCTGCAAGGTAGAGATGGAGAGATAGCCCCTTTGTGTGTTAGCCAAGCCCCAGCTTTGACCCATGATATGTTCCCTAATGGCCTTCCACCTGGCAGAGAAGTCCCATCTGCACTCTGCCAGCCCCCCTCGCCCCCCAGCTAGCCACCCCTGCTGCCTTCATGCCACCCTGCAGCCGTGAGCCTTGACCTGTGCACAGGATTCCACAGAGTGCCTCTGTCCTCTGGCCATGTGGGTGGCAGGGCAGGAGCTAACACACGTGATCATTTGCAGGCTGGAGAAAGGCAGGGCCAGGTCAGCATGATCATGTAGGGATGTCCCCTAGCCCCTAACCAACTTCACTGATCACCTCATTTTGTCCTGCTATAGAATGGTAGAGCCACACACTGCCACAGCTGGCAGCCCCCTCAAGTCCACGATCAGCACATATGCAGCTCCTAGACTGCCATTCCACTGGCCGCACAATGCCTGTTTTCCCACTGAACCCAGACACTGCCTCAGAATCCTTGTTATCACAGGACTTCAGCTAGCACTAACCAATCAGAACAGACACAAATGAGTTTACAGATATAGCACAAGCAGCTCACAGTACATAAAGTAGAGCTAAGGTCCAGAGAGGAGAGGAGACTTGCCTGAAGTCACACAGCAAATTAGGGACTGAGCAGGGAACAGAACCCAGGGCTCCAGGGCTCCTCTTGCAACAACTACAGACTGAGCATCCACAAGAAAGGAACTTCCCTCCCTGTCCTGGCTCTGTCCTGGTCTCAGCTCCCAGCATGTCCCCTGGCCAACCTCTTCCTTGCTCCCTGCCTGAAGACAGTACACAAGTCAGTGCCACCCCAGGTAACACCCCCAGCCCAGGGTCCCAAACCATTTTCCTGTAAGTGAGGATACCAGAGACCAAGCTGAAAGAGGTACACTTCAAATAAATGGGTCTATTTAGACTCCAGTGGGCTATCATCACAGCTGACAGATGTCTCAAGGACTGTCCTGAGGCAGAGGAGAGCACTTTGTTCAGCAGGCAGAAGTAAATCTACAGAGACAGGGCAGGAAGGCAGCCTTCTGTTCAGTCTAAGGAAGAGCTTTCTAACATCAAAGCTGCCCAGTGATGGAAAGAAATGCCTTGGTAGGCAGTGAGCACCCCATCACTGGAGACAACTTTCAGATTCCCACATGGGGTAGGCAGGGATGGGAGAGGAGATGTGCACAAAAGCCCTTTTCTGTCCCGAAAGTGTGGGGTTTGGGCAAATACACACAGTCACTCACGTTCACAAACCATGCTCACCAGTGCTCTCAAACATAAGCCCCTCCGTCTTCTGAGCAGGGTCAAGTCTCTATCCCTGAAGAGTGTCCTCTGTCCCTCAGGCTGTGGGGGGAAGGGGGAAGGGTGCTCAGAGCTCCAGGGTTGTCACCTTACTCTGGCTGACCTATAGGGTCCAGCCCCAAGGCCTCCTCATCCTCTGGGGAGTCTAGAATTTCCCCAACTGGAATACTCTTGCCTACCTCCAAATTCCTACACTATTGTGTTTCTTTAGTAGGGATACCACATGGAAACATCTAATCTCTTAGCAGTGAGAAAATTATTCCTTTAGAAACTCTCATGCATCAAGGATAGCGTTGCAAGGCTTAGCAAATAAAAATACAGATAAACAATGAATAGTCTTTTAATGTTAAATATGTTCCAAATATTGCATAGGCCATACTTATACTGAAAACAGTTATTTGTTGTTTATCTGAAATTCAAATTTAACTGGGTGTCTTGTGTTTTATCTAGCAAGTCTAACCAAGAAGAAAGCCTTAGTTGGGTGCTAGCCTGTCTTTAACACAGCTCTCACTCTTGTTAATTTCCCTTTTTATCAGAGAGAGAGCAAGTTTCAGGTTCTAGGTAAAATGTAACTACATTGTTTTGTTTTTATTGCATTTTATTTATATGGTTACTATGTATGGCAAGTGATACAGTCTTCCATTTATAGTAGCAATATAAAGTTCCTTTTGAAATAAATGTATACAAGGTTTAAAAAGTGAATCAGTTTAAAGAAAAGTGGTATGTAAGTAATGCCACAGCTAAACAGGGCTATGACAGAAAGTAGGAAGAGCCTAAGGGATCAAGGCTTGGGGTTATCTGAGAAGGTGCTTCTCCCCTTCCTCATCTGTGATCTCCAGGGTCCCTTCCTTCCATGCCCTGGTCCCTGGGCCCACACAGGCTCAATGGCTGGAATTCTCCAGCCCCTAGGGCAGGCCTTCAGGAAGTGCCGGAGGCTTGGCTGGCCGCATGTGTTGCAATTCTGGGGGAGAGGTTTCAACCCCTTCTCCATCACTGAGGTCTCCAGAGCCCCTTTATACAAAACAGCCTTCCTGGCCCGGGCTCCACTTCAGAGAGGTTGTTTCTGAGGAGGCAGCCACCAGGGACTTCTCAATGTGTTTCCAAGTCAAATCCAAACCTTTCAGCCTTGCCAGGAAACCACCCACCCCCCTTTTCACTCTGGCTGCCTCCAGGAGTCAGGACTGCAGGGCTACACGCTCCAGACACCCTTCCCCCCACCACAGGCTTTCAGGCCCAAACACCACCGGGTGCCCCCATCCCATGCCTGGCACTCACAAGACAACCTTGGAATTTGAGGTGGGGGTTGGGAGGGAAGCAGAGAAGGAGCTGATTCCCTGGATTGCGGTGAAGGCCACAGCCCCTCCTTAGACCATGATTGGGGTGGGATGGGGAGGTGTATTAGCAAGTCTATTCCTCACTAGCCCCTTCTCCTTAAAACCCCTTCCCCACTTATTTATTATAACCATCAACAACAATAAAAGCTATTATTCTTGGAACTCTTTATGTACCAGGCACTGTGCTAAGCACTTTCCATGAATTTTCTCATTTCACCCTCCCAGAGACCCTTCAGGGTGGGAAATGCCACTATCCCATTTTACAGAGGAGAAAGTTGTGGCTCAGCAGTGTTAAGTAACTTGCCCAAGGTCATACAGCTAAAAGGGACAGAACCCAAGATTTGAACCCAGACAGGGTGACTGCAGACACCCAGACATAACCACCACCCTCAGATGCAGGGTATCAGCATGTAAAGAGTTCTAGAAAGTGAGGTAGAGAAACTGAGAGTCCAAGAGAAACAGAGACTGCCAGACTCAGTTTGACCCTGGCAGAAATCCCCTCCATGATCTCCCCCAGCATCTTATCACCACCAGAGCTAGAGAGCTCTACCAATTTGCTGTGTGGCCTGGGGCATCCCTCTTGCCCTCTCTGGGCCTCTGCATCCCCTTCTGGGCTCTATCACAGGGGCCTTTCAGGTTGGCCAGGCTGTGATGGTCTCCTCACCCCCCTCCAGGAGCCTGTAGTCTGGCCAGAGTGGAGCCAGGGAAACACATAGGGGAAAGGCCTGGGGACCATCTCAGGCTTCACTCCCCTCTCAATCCTCAGCAAAGATGCTTCTCCCCAAGGCAGAGGCAGTCTCCAGCCCAGACATCAAAGGGCCTATGCGGCTGGCGCTTTGATGGGACTCTTGTAAAGTAATAGGAAACATGAGGATGACACTGTGCCCCAACTCAAAGCGTAAGCCTAGGAAAAATGAAAAGAAGAAACTCTTGGCAGCCCTCTGTGCAGGCTTTGGCTGAACTCAGCTCCTTGCAGCTGCCGGCAGCCTGTTCTCTCCCTACTAGGCTGTTTGCAGCCACCCCAAGGGATGCAGGTCCTTGCATGGCTGTGGGGCTGGGGGCCTCTCCCCACAACAAAGAAACTTGTCTACAGGGACCCGTTTCTCCCAGGCTCCAGAAAGCGCTGCAGAGAGTGCCAAAGCTGGGGGCCATGGAAGGGCTCACAGGTACTCAGACTGAACCCTCATTTAGAGACCCTTTAGCCTGTCTCAAACCTCAAGACTGTGTGGCCCGTAATCCAATAATTTGCTCTTTTTCCTTCTTGCCAAATGCATCAGGAGCAACTGACCAGACCATGGAGGCCTGTCATTCCCTTGCTCAAAACCTTCCAGGGTAGCAATTTGGTGATATCTACTGAGTTAAATGCACATACCCTTTGACCAGCAATATCACTTCTAGGAAGTTACCTGGCACACATAGCAGCCCATATGCTCGAAGGTGCACGTACCAGGATATGTTCATTGCAGGATTGTTTATGGAAGCAAAATGATAGAAACAATGTCAATGACCATTAGTAGGGACTATGTAATGAATCACAGAACATCCACACAGCAGGACAGCACGTGGGGGTAAAATCAATGAGACAGACCTATGTGTGCTGCCCAGAAACAACCTACGAAGCATACATTGCAGCAGAATGATGCATATAACATGCTGCACTATAAAAAGGAGGGGACAGATACAATGAATCAATACAGCCTAGACTATCTCTCCAAGGACGTGCAAAACCGGTCAACAGAGGTTGCTTCTCGGGAGGGAACTGGAGAAGGGGGAAGGGAAATTTATTTTTTACTGAATGTTCAGAAGTACTGTTTGCTTTTTTTCTTTTTTACAATGAGCATGCAGAATAAATTGTTTAATGTCAAAAAAAAATGCGGAAGCCTTTTATAAAAAAAAATTGTTCTTTACTCTATAGAGGATAAAGTCCAAAGGCCTCAGGCTGACTTTATGGCTCCTGGGAGCCCCTAGAAGCTCCACCCCAGCCTCCTCTTCCCTTCTCTTTGCCTTCCTGCACGCACCCCTACACAGACAGAATGCGATCCTGTCCTCTTCTGACTCCTGCATCCCTGTGCTGGGGCTCTGAGTACTTTCTTCTATGGCTGCCACAGAAGCCCTTTCCTTGCCAACACATGGAGCCCCTTTTTCTCTGGGCTGGGACAGACAGCCTAAGCTGGCTCTTGGGGCATTCTACCTGGCCTAACACACACCCCCAACTTCAGGGGCTGGTGTTTCAGGAGTCCAGAATAGTGAGGAAGTTTCAGGTAGAGCTTATGGAACCAAAAACTCACTAAGAGGTCCTTCCACAATCTGCAGCCCCCAGAGTACATGTGAGAGTGGGAAATCATGCATGGAGATATGAGATGGGGTTGGTGGCCAGGCCGGCTCTAGGGAGAGATGGAGGCTGGTCCTCCCACCCCAGGCCTGGGACCTCATTCCACCCCCGGGGGCCTGGGATCAACCCTGACAGCTTTACTGGGCTTTGAAAAAGGTATCTGGATCCAGGCCTGACAAAGCCCAGTGAAGCTGGCCTTCCCCAAAATGCAAAGGAAATGCTAGATTTGGTCCTGGGAGAGATCCAACCTTTCCTCTTAAAGAAAAAATGGAGTCCCAATAACTTGTCCCAGGTCATGCAGATACCTCAGAAGAGACAGGACTAGAATGAAGGATTTTGACCTATTTCCCAGAGGGTGTTTCACATAGTGGTGAGAAAACAGGGATTTGGGGTCACCTAATTTGCTGTGTGACCGTAGACAAATCTACTTCACTTCTCAGAGCCTATCTGGTCATCTCTCATAAAAGGGAGTTGAATTCTGTAATTGTCCCTTCTAATTATGATGCTGAGCTATGTTTCATGCTAATATAATAAATAAAAATATCTGACTTTAGCATTCTAGAGTTTCATGATTACAATTAACATTCTAACAATCTAACATTCTAAAGTTCCACCCACCCATCCACCCATCCATTTATCCACTCACACATCTATTCACCCACCTACCCTACCCAGCACCATTCATCTGTGCGTTCTTTCACTCACCCACCCACCCACCCACCCATCCATCCAAACATACATACATACATATATACATCTACCCATCCACCCATCCATTTGTTTAACAAATATTTCTTGTATTTTTACTACATGCCAAAGTCTGAGGACACTCTGGTGAACATGGCAGACACCTCTCCTGCCCTCTCAGAGCTTGCAGCTAGGACACAATATCAATCCAACAATCCCATAAATGAGTATATAATTACAAACTATGTAGGAGAAGCCCTAGTTTTAGAAGTGCTATTCTGGAGGAATCAGACCACATCTCCATGTGGTGTGGCGAGGGTGAGGGGCAGGCACCAGGGTGGGCTTCCTTGAGGAGGAGTCACTCTAGCTGAGACCTGAAGGATGAGGAGATGTTTAACTAGAAGAGGGGAAATCATGGTGGAAAGTAAGTCCATGGGTTGATTTAGGAGGTCCCTGCCTAAATCATTTATTGGTTCTACTACAGTGTGATTGATTCTAATCTCTGTGATTTGGCGGATTAACTGAAAAAAATCACAGTACTGGCCTCAGCTGCCCCACCCTACAGAGACAACTGGCAGGGGTGGGGCTTCCCTTCTCCCTTCCCCATTTTCCAGCCCCACCAGGTCTGCCAAGGCCAAGGGCAGCTTCTGCCTGGCACTCACCTCCACTAGCCTGGTATGCTGGCCTGTAGCTGTTCCATATACCAGGGAACTTGAAGCCGAGACCTCCTGAGGATCTTCAGAGCCTGTCCCCGACAGTGTCCGTCTCTGGGGGTGGCACAGCCACTAGGACTGTCTTGGCTCCTCCTTCTATGGGGCCTGGTTTATGACACCAAGGAGACCTTTGCCCAGCTCAGTAACTCTGTGTCAACCCTGGCAGAGTCTCCAAGGGCTCCCCAGACCTGGGTATCTGGGCCAGGCTCACCTGTCGACCCTTTCTTCGAGGAAGAATCTGAGTGATGCCATGAGTTCATGTGGCTCCCTTAGCCATAAGCCTCCTCTCTAGCTCCTCTGTCCCCTCATTGATCTAGGACTCACCAGTTACATTTCAGCCTCCATACCTTAGCTCAAACAGTGCCCACTTCACAGAATGCACCCTCTCGCCTCCCATCCTTTCAAAGGCCTGCCCAAACCCTGAGCTCCTTGCCAAAGCCTTCATCTGTTGGAGGCCCCTGTCCCCCCACCCATTCCAAGGCAGTGCAGCCTGGTGGGACAGCTTGGGTTTTAGAGAAAACAGACTTAGGCTTGAGTCTTGACTGGTTCTTTTATCTGTACAATGGGGGAAAGATGGTAGTAATAATGTCTACTTGCTGGACTAGCAGGAAGAGTAAACAAGAGAATACACATCAAGTGCCTGCTGCATGCAAGCACCCAATGCATCGGAGAAAGGATTACTGTTGGGGCTACTCTGAACTCCATGTAGGAATCCATGTCTGATCATGTAGTATTCAGAACACAGCACATGTCGCCTTATATCATTAGTTCCCAAAATTAAAGCCCTGGCCTGGGTAGGGGAAGCCTTAGCTATTAGGCCTGGCTCTGCCTCTCACTCTCTGTTTGATCTTGAGCAAGCTGCTTCCTTCTGGGCCTCATGAGATTGGATGTGCTGTCAGTCCCCTGAGGCCAGAACCTGGGCTACCCTCCCCAACTAGACCCAGCATCAACCTCAGTGCCAGGCACACAGTAGGTAGGTCCTGGGGGTTGGCTTGAGAGGGTGAAGGAGGAGAGAGAGGGGAGAGACAGGGAGGGTGAGGGAAGGAAAGGGAACGGGCTCAGCAACATGGGGATGGGGTGGCCGCTGCTCCCTTCCAGTTCAGAAGCGCAGGTCTGGGAAAAACTTTGAATCTATACAAGAAGCCAAGAAGGTGGTTCACAGCCTGGATTTACTGTGTCTCCAGCTGCCTGAATCTGGACAAGCCAGGTCTGTTCAACTGTGTACCAAGGGCTGGGTGAGGCATGAGGTGGGGTTTATGTGGGGAGCACTCAGCTCCCGCAGCTGGGCAGAAAGGCAGCGTTCAGGGAGAGGGATGGATCGGGGTGTGGTGGGGTAGGGGGGCAGTGGGGGCCCCGGACAGGGCTCTTCTGCTCAGCACCTCTGGCACCTTAGGTGAGAGACTTCACCCCATCTGTGCAATGGAGCTGACGATGGGAGGATTAAACAAAGCCTGGGATGGGCCTGGCACATAGTAAATGCTCAATAAATGTTATTTAAATTATTGTATTATTGTGTGTCTGAGTCTGATCACATGTGCATGGGGCAATGAAAGTGCAGGCTTCAGTTTGTGTGTGTGTGTGTGTGTGTGTGTGTGTGTGTGTGTGTGTGTGTGTGTGTGTGTGTGTGTGTGTAGGGCAGAGAATACAGCTGGAAGTAGCTGTGTGCAAAGTTGAATGAGAGCATGGGCATACAAATTTCACAAAAGGTGCCGGTTCCATACAGGTGACAGAATTCTGGGTTCCAGGAAGCCTTGAGAGGTCACCCCAAGTCCATTCCCTTCCTCCAACTTTCTCTGAGCTGTCACAGCTCGTGCCGCTTGGTCACACATCCCTCTCCCAGAGGAGGAGTAGCCACGTCTTCTTTAAGTAGCTTGCTCTGGCACTGAGCTGCTCTCACCCCAGCCAGGTCTTCCCTGTGTCCCTCAGGGGGAAGCTGTTGCTGCACAGGCCCATGCCTGGGCAAGTGCTCATGACATGGACATCCTGCCCTTGTGCCCACTGCAGTCCCCTCACTAGTTGCAGAACTCCCTGCCAGTAGGGTGGGATTGTAGAGGAGCTGCTATCATTCACAGACTGTGTAAACTGATGAGAACTGTGACATTGGCTCTCTGCCCCGCCCCCATTACAGATGGGGAAAGTGTGGACCAGACAGGATTTATCCAAGGTCTGCTCAGTTCCAACCCACCACTCCCCCACCCTGTGCTTCTGGGTCTGTAGGCAGACTCCGTCTGTCCAGAGTGCCACTGCAGCCACAGATGAGGGTCTCTGCAGGCACCAGGCACTACCAACCACCTTCCTTCAAAGGTGAGGTCAGAGTGCAGTGGACATTGAGGACAGCTTCGGGGGAAAGAGCACCTGCCTGTGAGTTAGATTGGCTTATTCGACATACTCTACGCAGTTTTACTTCCTGGAATTCATCCTAAGGAAATAATCCACCTGTGTACAAAGGGGTAGGTACAAAGGGATTCAGTGCTGCTTTGTCCGTACTAGGGAAATTTTGAAAATTACCTAAATGCACAACAACATGGGGCAGCTACTCAATGGAAAAGCACTAAAAAGTTGAGGTGGACCTACAGTTTCTGACCTGGGCAGGTGTTCACAGTGTGATGTTGAGCAGAGAAAGGCAAGTTACAAAGCTGGATGGATGCAAGGAGCCCGCTTTTTTGAAAAGTATACTTACATTAATATACATGACGGTACTTCAAAAAGTTCATTAAAAAATAAAATTAAAAGATGATATGAATCTTTCCATGAGCTTTTGGAAATACCCTTGTACATAGGCCCAGAATATAAAAAATAGAAGAATTACACCAACATGTTGGCAGCTAATCTTTCTACATGGTGAATCTTGAAGTGATATTTCATTCTCTTTTTTTGTTATTCCATATACATTTTTTTCTGTTCTCTTCTAGTTATTAGATGTTTAATAATAACATCGTTGGAAAGTGCAGACACAGAGCCCTGCAACGTTCTACAACATATCACGGTACTTGAGGAGCTAAAGAGCAATAAATATACCTGGAGTCTACCTTAGCACCTGCTGGTGGAACTTCTCTGCGCAATCCAGAATCTTCCTTCAGACCCACTCCTCAAATCACAAATCCAGGGGCCTCACCTGGATTTTCTTACCCCATGAAGGGCTCAGGCCCCAGTCACACCTCTCCCTATAGCTCTGGCCAGAATAACCCAAGAACCTCAGGCAGGTGGAATGTTTTCCTCTTTAGAGCTGAAAGCCCTTGCCTGGGCAGCTATCTTCCTCTCTGAGCAGGACAGTATGGGTGAGAACCACCATCCCCAATTCTGAACAGAGTCAAAGCCCAGGGAGACACAGCTACTGGCCAAAGGTCAGCAGTAGAATTGAAGCCACCTGAGCCCAGCTGCTGAGGGGGAGGTAGAAAGGCTCAACATCTGGGCAGCTGCCCTCTGGCCCACAGCCGGCCTCCCCTGCCCCCATCCTAGCTCCCTAAAGGCTGGGAACATCTGGCTGCTGGCCTGGCTCCAGGACGGGTAAGCAAGGGGGCCTCCTTCCTCCAGGCCTGGACTCTGCCACAGTGCAAGGTACATCAATCAAGCCTTCAGGGCTGGCTGGTGCTGCGAAAGGAGCAGGCTTCTTCCCCACCCCCATTCCAGACATTCCTGCGTAATGGAATCTCCTTTCCTGTTCATTTATTACCAACCCAAAGAGCTTCGCCAAGCCTGGTCTGCAGACTCAAGCCCCACCGAGCCCCACAGACACTGCCTTTTCCTGGGTAAAGGGATTGCCTGGGGGGACCTGGAAAGAGCTCCAGACCCCACTGCTCACTAGCTTTCTCCCACTGTGCTCCTCTGCCCTCAGGGACTTGCCCAAGGGGCGAGCTCTGCTGGGCACTTCACGTGGGGGCTCTTGAGTGTCTTTACCTGTGAGATGAGCATCCTCTCATTATCCTCATGTTAACAGATGAGAAAACTCATGCTCAGAGACGTTAAGTCACTCGCTCAGAGCCACACAGTGAGACAATGAAAGTCTGCCTGCTCCCCAAACCCGAACTCTTTCCTTGCCCTCTTCTTCTGTTGAAAGACTCTTCTTGCCATTGAATGGTCTTGGCACCCTGCTGGAAATCAGCAGACCACAGAGGTACAGATCAGTTCAGATGGAAATCGATCTATACATCTAGCTTTGTGCCAGCACCACACTGTCTTGATGACTGTTGCTTTGTAGGAAGTTTTGAAACCTGGAAGTGTGAGTCCTACTTTATTTTTCTTCTTCAGGATTGTGTAGGCTATTCTGGATCCCTCCAAATTCTATATGAGTTTTTACAATCAACATATCAATTTGTACAAGGAGTCAGCTGAAATTTTGATAGGGATTGTGTTGAATCTGTACAACAGTTTGGCCATCTTAACAATATTAATTGCATCTTCCAGTCCATGAATATATTATGTTTTTCTATTTATTTAGACCTTTAATTTCTTTCAACAGATTTGTAGTTTTCAGAGTATAAGTTTTGTACTTTTACTAAATTTATTTCTATGTATTTTATTCTTTTTCATGCTATTGTGAACAGAATTGTTTGCTTCATTTAATTTTTGGATTGTTCACTGAGAATGTATACAAATACAATTGATTTTTGTATATCGATCTTGTGTCTGCAGCCTTGCTGGATATTTATTAGTTCTAATAGTTTTTTAGTGCATTCCTTAGGATTTTTTCTACACAAGGTCATGTCATCTGCGAATAGAGGTAATTTTACTTCTCCCTTTCCAATCTGGATGCCTTTTATTTCTTTTCCTTGCCTAATTGCCACGACTATAAACTCCAGTATGATACTGAGTAGAAGAGGTAAATGTCCTTGTTGTGGCCCTTTTCTTCTTCATGTCCCATATCTCCCCTTCCTTTCTTATGCTTCCTTGTCCCCTTCCTCCTTCCCAACACAGTATGGGGAGGACTCTAGGAGGGAAAGGTGTGTATACAATGTAAGCGACAAGAGGAAAAGGAGAAGGAAGGAGATTAATTTACTAGTCACCTAAAAAGCTCAGGGACTATATCAGGACTTCCACTGTATACCTGAGAAAACTGAGGATCAGGAAAAAAAAAAGTGACAATATTTATCAAACACCTACTACATGCCAAGTACTTAAGATACGCAGGTGAATCAGACCCTTTAGTAAGGGTCAAAGCTGGAATTCAAACTGAGACCAAACCTAAGGTAGACCCACACTACCATCTTGTAAAGGGGAAAACATGAAAGGAAACCATCACTGTCTCTCCACAATCTCTTGATTGCTAGAAGGGGCAGGGACAGAGGTGACAGGAAGGCAGCAAGTAGAGAGTCTGATTCGGGTTGGGTCCCTGCTCCTCCACTTTCCACCCGTGGGGTCTTGGGAACATATGAGCTTCCCTGAGCATTAGTTTCCCTAATGTGAAATGGAGAGAATTATAGCTCAGAGGACTATTGTGAGGATTAGACGAGTTAGTTGGTGAAGTAGTTAGTAGGGGCCTGGCATGCGATGGAGCTCTATGAGTGAGTCATTCCTTTTCTGCATGTTTGGCCCCCAGAAGCCAGCCTGGTCGTGGTGTGGGAGCCTGCGTGGTGCTGTGAGGCTGTCCATGCTGGGTGTTTGAACGGGACTTATTCTTGCTGCCTAGACCCTTTGGAGTCACGGAAGAAACTGCTGTGACTTCTGTTCCCCTTATAAGATGGAACTCCTTGGTGTTTGCCAAGGGCTCACTATGTGCAGACCCACTGCTGGGGACTTCTCAGAGAAGATGATAATCATAAAAATTGTTATTCTATTACAGCTCACTATGTGTATCAGTCAGGGTTCAGCCAGAGAAACACAATCAATAGGAGGTGTGTGTGTGTGCATGTGTGTGCGTGTGTGTGTGTGTGTGTGTGTGTGTGTATATATATGTATGTATATGTACATGTACATGTATATGTATATGTATATAAAGAGATTTGTTGCAAGGACTTGGCTTACATGATTCTAGGAGCTGGCTAGGCAAGCCTGAAATCCTTAGGTACTATGGTTAATTTTATATGTCAACTGGACTGGGCTACAGGGTGCCCAGATATTTGGTCAAACATTTTCTGGGTGTTTCCATGAGGATGTTTTTGGATGAGATTAACATTTAAATTGCTGGACAGAGTAAAGCAGAGTAGCAGTCAGATGAAAACCTGAATAGAGCAAAAAGGCTGACCCTCCCAAAAATAAGAGAGAGTTCTTACCATCTGACTGCCTTGTAGCTGGGACGTCAGCTTCTTTCCTGCCTTTGGATTTGAACTGAAACATTGGCTTTCCTGTTTCTCAGGCCTTCAGACTCAGACCAAAACTACACCATTGGCTCTTCTGGGTCTCCAGCTTTTGACTGCAGATCTTTGGAGGTTTCAGCCTCTGTAATCACATTCATTATAACAAATCTCTTCATATATACAATATATATAAATACACACACACACAGACATACACATACCCTATTGGTTCCATTTCTCAGGAGAACCTGACTAATACAGCAGGGCAGGCCATCAGGAAGGGCAGGCTGGGACCCTCGGGCACAGTACCTGCTGAAGCTGGTGTCCAGAGGTAGAATATCCCCTTCTTCAGAAAAACTTCAACTCTGCTTTTAAGGCCTCAGACGGATTAAATCAGGCCCACCCAGACTACCTAGGATAATCTCCCTTGCTTAGAGCTGACTGATTATGGACTTAAATCACATCCACAGATACCTGCCCAGCAGCACCTAGACTCATGTCTGAATGGATATCTGGGGAGAGCTGCCCAGCCATGTTGGCACATAAAACTGACCATCACAACATGTGCCAAACGTGAGGGCAAGCCCAGGACTCCAGATCAGCTGACTTGTTTCCCCAACAATCCCATGAGGAAGATTTGTTAGAACTCTTTTTTCTAGAAGAAAGTGGCTTGCCCAAGCTCACAGAGCTGGCAGAACAAGCTGGGGCTGGAACCCAGGTTGCCTCCAGAGCCTGTTCTTAACCGCTCTGAAGCTCCACATCCTAACTCATCTGCTCAGTCCTCAGTCCTTTGTGGTGGGATTCTCTTCTCTGCAGGAGGAGGGCATGGAGGCTCAGAGAGGGTGTGTATACATGGTGTGTACACATGGTGGGGGATGTCAGTCCTGCCCCGGAGCACTCCCAGCCTGGCATCTCTCCCCCAGCCCTCCCAGGACCCACAGGTCCCAGGCCAGGAAGTGGAGGGCTGTTCCACATCAACTCTGGTTCTCCTCCTCACAGCAGCCATCTGCCCACTCCCCTTCACCTCAGCAGCCCACCACAAAGGACAACATACTGAGCTTCTGCTCATGAATCTCTGTGTGACACGGGCACCCTTTCCTCCTGGCCTCAGCATTACCCTATGTAAGGAGGGGCAGGGCTCTTTCAGGATTCACATTGGAGGGCCAGGCCTTGGAGCACAGAGTAGAGTCTAGGGACCCCTAGCTCCAGGGAGCTCCTATTTTGGGGCTAGTCCCACCCTTGAGAGGAGGTATTTAGGACATCCCATGGGACCTACCCAGTTAGGACCAAATGCCCTCAAATTGTCTCCCTCCCCAGCCTCAGGCTAGAGAGCGCCTCGATTGTCTGGTAGAATGAGCATTCCTTGGGAAATGAGGGTGCCTTCTGAGAGACCAGGCCCCCAAAGGGTCCCAGCTCAGCCAAGCCTGCGGTCAGTGCTGGCCATGGCCTGGCCTACCCGCCCATCCCTTCCTGTGGGGGCTTCAGTGCCAGGGGAGGTGTCCCTGTGAACAATGCCCCACTCTGTTCTTGGCCTGGGTGGGGATGGCTAATTCAGCTAGACCTCACACCAGCCTGGGGATCCAGTGCTCCCCTGCTCACCCCCACTAACTGGCACCTTCAGTTCTCAGAGGAAACCCAGCCCCTCCGTGCTTAACATCTAGCTCCTCAACAGGCCACAACTCAGCAGTCGGGCCAACATGACTTCCAGGAGAACTGGGGCTGGGGCTAGGGGTGGCACACCAGCAGGACCAGCCAGGAACATCCAAAACTCCACCCCAGGCAATGTGGCTCCACCTTTGCTCAGCCACTTTGACTACGCCACTGTCATCATTTGCTGAATGTGGAGAGGAGGCTCAGAGAGGCTAGGCGGACTGCCTCTGGTCACAGAGCATGGAATCAGCAGAAGAGACTCAGGTCTGTGAGCCTCCAGAGCCTGTGGTCATCACCATGGCACCAAGCTGCCCTTTGGAAACTCTGAAGTGATCATGAGTCCAAGGGCTTAGGGCACCCTGCATAGGTTTCAACACACATGTGCACATGTGTATGCACACACACACACACACACACACACACACTCACCTTCCTCAGTAACCCAGCCCTGTAACAGGACCTGCCCTTCCCAGGCAACCTTGGAAAGGGCCTTGCAAGGGCCTGAGGCATTCCAGACCCAGTTCTCCACCTTCCCCTTGGAGGGGGCTTCTCTGCCTCCCACACTCCCAGCCTGGGCCCAGGAGTTAGGTTCCCAGCTCAGGGTTCACTTGGTGTGTATACATGGTGGGGGGAGGTAAATCCTGCCCTGGAGCACCCCCAGCCTGACATCCCTCCCCCAGCCCTCCCAGGACCCACAGGCCTCAGGCCAGGCCTGGTTTCCGGAGCTGCCGCCACCTTGGCCGGCCACACCACACATGGTTTTAATCAGCAGCCCGCCTGAATGAATGGTGCCTTGTGAGAATGCTGCAGGCTCACCTCCATGGCAGGATGGGCTGAGTGGTGCCGCCTTGGGGAGGGGAGAATAGGAGGAGACCCAGGTCAGCACAGCAGTTTTGAGCCAGGGTCTGTGGTCAGACAGAGGGGTAGGACCCTGGCCCTGATACCCACAGTCTGAGTCTGGGCAACTCACAGAAAATTTCTGAGCCCTGGCTCCACTCTCTGTATACAAGGGAGTGATAGAGCCACTTACAGGGGAGCTGTGAGGATTCAGTGAGATGATCTTGGTGCATAATATGCACTTCATACCTAGAGTCCAGCCCAACCTACAGGGGACCCGGGGCAGGGGGCTTCAAATTTGATTTACTGCGAGAGGGGAGAGGACACAGCTTGGAGAAAGGGGGCTGGCCTTCCAAGAGGTTGGGGATGGCATCTGGGAAGGAGGGAGGCTACAGTCAACTCTGTGGTTTCATCAGCTCCCTCTACACTTCAAAGGGGCCTCACAAAGAAAAGGTGAGGAGCAAACCTCAGCTCCAGGAAGGGCCAAGCTTCAGACAGTAGTAACTATGTTTATTGAGCACTTCCTGGGTGCTGCACTCTGGTGTTATATGCACTATGCCATCTAATTCTCCTTCTTGTATTATCGTTTCATTTACATATAACAAGACTCAGAAAGGGTAAGCAAACAGGCCATAGCCACCCGGATGGGGAGAGGTAGGGCTGGGATGTGAAGCTCCAGAGTCTCAGCTCCTGCCTCTACATCACTTACCCTGGCCCCTGCTGAGGAAGCGCCACCTCCTGCAGAGCCTGCCCAAGGCAGCTGAGAGCGCCTTCTCTGCGGGCCTCCAGTGGACCGGGCTCGGCCTCCTCTCCCACCCACAGAGTTTCCGAGGCCCAGTCCAGAGGGCCCAGGACACATGTCCTCCTCCCTGTCTCACTCCCAGCACCTGCACTACCTGGCACAGAGAAGGGGGTCCTGGGTATTTGAGAGCAGAGCAGAGGGAGAGAGAAAACCTCAGGGGAAGGACCAAACCTCCTCATGTCTCTCCTTAATGCACCAGTGTGGCAGTCCTGTCACTGTCAGGATAAAGTGCAGACAGACTGCTTACCCCTTGCACAAGACGCCACAGGAGTTGGCAAAAGTCTCCAGCTCATCGTCCTCTACCCATCCCCACCCCATCCCCACCCCTGCTCCTAACCTCCACTCTGCAGACTAAGACTTCAGGTCCTCACAGCCCTCAGACCATGGTCTTTCAACCCTAGGCTATGCCCATCTTCCCCCTACCTGGAACCCTCTCCCTGTCCACCTGGCTAACTAGTTCTCCATCTTGGGCAAGTATCCCAAGCACACTGTGCATCAGGATGCCTGGATCAGGACTCCCTGTGCTCCCTGAGTTCTAGAACATTCCCCCAAGTGCTTCTGAGAGCACAGCCCTGGGGCCTCCAGGAGTTGCCCCAAATTCAGAATCCATCTCTGCAGAGGAAGGAGCTGCTTCCTCTTCCCTCTGTTGGAGACAGGATACCACCTTTTCAGACTGGTTTTCTGCTGTTCCTCTTCTAACTCAACTATCTGCAGAGCTGGGGGCTGCCTCCCAAGTCTGTGTGGGTGTCATTTGCAAGGGGCTCATTTCTAGCTCCCAGCCTTTCAGTGGTTCTCTGAGCTCAGCTGAGATGCCATTTATGGAGGACTGTTTAAAGAACAAGACGTCTGGTGTCTCTACAAAGACTAGAATGTCTCCTCAAGGCGAGCTGGCCCAGCAGAGAACTGGGTACAGACATCTCATCAGGTGCCCCCCATCAGAGTCACCCTGATCCCCTTGCCCTCTGGTACAATGGATTAGTGGGGGCCACTGGAAAAAACAGCCCTGTGGAAATAACTGTGGACATGTTCAAGGGGTAAGCCACAAAAATCTTCAGCATGGCTTTGTTTATGACACTAAAAAAATCGAAAATAACTCACATATTCAACAATGAAATAAAGATGGTCTCTAGTGGTCTGAGTGGTTAGTGGAAAAAAAATGTGGTCCATTCGCAGAACTGAATCCCATGAAGAAGGATATTTAACAACACCAAGAGATGATCACAATTTATCTCTAAGTGAAAAAAGGAGATTATAAAATATTATGTTAGGGGCTGGCCAATTGGCTCAATTGGGTAGAAAACGGTGTTATAACACCAAGGTCAGGGGTTCAGATCCCCCAATCCACCAGTCACCAAAACATACACAGAGGGAGAGAGAAAACATATACATACACACACACATATATATATACATATATGGAAGAGAAAGACCTTAGGCGACTATGTAAAAGGGACAGAAGGCTGTAGAGTAAGGGGTACCCCAGAGTGTACACTTGGACCTGGGGGGCTTAGGTCCACAGGCAGGAAGACTCTGCCACCTTGTAGCCAGGAGGCTGTGGGCAATTCAAAAAACCTAAAAGCATAGGATGCTTTTTACCATCTGTAAAATGGGGATAATACCGTACATGTTGATGTATACTAGCCACTTAGCACAGCGTGTGAGGCACAGATTAAACACCCAATAAACATTACATACACCAAACGCGGGCAGGGCTCGTTTCAATATTATGGGTGATTTCCATTTTCTTTTGTTTGGTTATTTGCATTTTACATTTTTTTCTGCATTGAATACATATTGCTTTTATTAATTCAAAAAATAAAAGCAAACATGACTTTACAAGGAAACAGCCCAATGGAATCCATTCCTGTGTTTACTCCCGGAACGTTATTGAGGACACTGCTTGTTATGTTGCGCTGATGAGGTTTTCTGGGAAAAGCTGTGAACTGCTCTTGGTACCAGAAGGTACCTAGTCACATTGGCTGCCTGTGGGCTTCAAGCTGCAGCTGCGCACCTAACCTCAATGCCCCATGTGAGGGGATCATTTAGATAAACTATGGCACAGCTATACCACATACATAAGCTTATAATGTACATAGGAGAATGTCTGAAGGATTCCCACCAGAGCTAGAAGTGTTGCCCTAGGGACAGAGATGAAGGGGACACTTGTGTTTGAGATTCACTAATGATTTCAATTCTTTCACAATAGTCTTGTATTACAGTAAAAATGGAAATACCATAATTTGATATAGGAGAAAAATATTTAACAACACATAAAGATGTTGACAATTTATTACAATTAAAAAGAGGTTTGCAAAAGAGTGTATATTCTCCTTTCTATAAAAATAACTTTAGGGCCGGCCCGTGGCTCACTCGGTAGAGTGCGGTGCTGCTAACACCAAGGCCACGGGTTCGGATCCTATATAGGGATGGCCGGTTTGCTCACTGGCTGAGTGTGGTGCTGACAACACCAAGCCAAGGGTTGAGATCCCCTTACCGGTCATCTTATAAAAAAAAAAAAAAAAAAAAAAAAAAACTTTACATATCAAACAGAAAGGAAAAGTCCCAAAATGTGAAAGGTGGTTATCCCAGGGTGGTGGGATACAGACATTTACATCTTCTTATTTGTCTGTATGTTGTAAATTTTCCACAATTATAATTTTTGTGGTGAAAAAAAATGTATTTTCTTAAAAGGAAAGATTCGGCCCCAGTTTCTGCCTGTTCTAAGGGCCTACGTCACGGCAGACCACATTTTAGCCTTTTCCTTGTGCCACTCTTTTCCACCCATGTGCCTGTTTTCTCAACCGCTTTTAATTTGCACCATCTTGCTGTCCTTCCTGTGTCCTTGTAAAAGTCCTGAAACCCTTGCTGGAACCAGGCAAAGCAGAAGCCAGGGTGCAGGCCCTGCCCACGGCTCCCCAATCAGGGCTCCCCCCACACCCCACGCTGCCTCCTGAGGTATTGTTCCAATTAGTGGGGACTCGAAGCAGACCCAAAGACGGAACTATAAACACCAGAGGCAGAGACCCATAAACATCTGGGTAACTGACTCCAGCTGTGCAGATGGGTCCTGGTCATTGTTCCTGCTGGGGGCTGGATGGGGGCTGAGCTGGCCACTGAGGACTGCCCTCTGCCTCTGCTCCTTAGGCCGTGAGCTGCCACGAGCCTGGCAGGCACCATGAATTAGAGACTTGTGGGGGTGGGGGGCATCTACACAAGCCTGAGTGAGCTTACATCCAAGTGAGTGGGGGAAAGGAGTCTCGGTTACCTGAGCCCCTTACCTATGCACTTGGGCCTCAATTTATCTATGTGTAAAATAAGGAAGAGAGGAAGTAACAGACAAGATGGGCCTTCTCAGCTCTACCACATCATGATTAACCCATAAACTTATGCACTAGTCCTAAATGCCTGTAAATATATCTATCTGTGATATAACAAAGGTACACATCATGTGATAACATAAACACATGGTATAATAAAATTATCTGTAATGTAGCCTGTACATATTACATATTATATCATACTCTTTAATATTATCTTTCTATATTTTTTAATGACCATCTATGTATATCTGTGATCAGAGAGGATGTGGAGGCAAGCCAGGAAGTCTTCCTGTAGAAAGCAAGATTTAAGGACAATGAATTTGACAGGCAGGTGAAAAAAGCTTTCAAAAAGGCCATAATGGAGGGGAAGGGAGAGAGTTGAGTATGAGCATATTTACAGGGATATTTGGGGGGCCATCCAGGGAAGGAATCTATGTCCATCTTCCACTCTAGAAAAACACAGCCTGGCAAGGTGGAGGACAGGAAGAAAGCACACTGGACTAAAGCAACCAAGATTTATCAGCCCCAGTAGCTCTGAAAACTGGCCACACAGAGGAACCACTGGAGAACTTGGTAAAACACAGACTCCTGAACCTTTCCCAAAACTCCTGAATCAGAATCTAGGACAGCATGACCTGCATATTTGACTTTTTAATAATTGCTGGTGGATTCTGAGGCTAGAAGTCAGGCACAGGTGGGTGTTTGGGAAACTCTGTCCCAGAGTTCCCAGTGTCTATGGGTAGAATGGGGGCAGGGGAACAGGCAGCCCACCTCTCATACCATAGGCAGTTGGCCCAAGGGAAAAGCCTATGCCTGGGACTGCCCCACCCACCTGTGGACTTCTCCCCCTCCTCCAGGCCCAGCCATGTGACTTGCCCCTTTCCCCATCTGGGATTCCATGGGGCCGGGCATGGAGTAGGGGAGAGTGGAAAACTGTGCCCTCAAGATGAGAATCTTTTCAAGAGGGGCCCCTGGGAGCACAACATCCCTGGCTTGGGTCACATCTTCCCAAGCCAACTCAGTTCCAATTGCCATTTCTACCCACACCCCTTTTTCATACTCTAAACATTTCTTTTGTGATTATAAACACAGCAGAGCCAGACTGGAGATGCTGAAAACTACAAAGCCCACTGAAAACAATTAAAGATGATGTAAATAAATGGAAAGATATCCCCTGTTCATGAATTGGAAGACTTAATATTGTTAAGATGGCAACATTCCTCAAATTAATCCACAGACTCAACACATTCCCTATCAAAATCCCAGCTACCTTTTTTTGCAGAAATTGACAAGCTGATCCTAAAATTAACATGGAAATGTAAGGAACCCCAAATGACCAAAACTGTCTTGAAAAGGAAGAACAAATCTAGAGTACTCACACTTCCCAATTTCTACAAAGTTATAATAATCGAGACTGTGTGAAACTAGTTTGAGGATAAACAAATTGATGAATGGAATATCACTGAGAGAATATTTATATACTTATTTTTATGATCAATTGGTTTTTGACAAGGGTGCCATGACAGTTCAATGGGGGAAAGAAGTCTTTTTAACAAATGGTACTGGGACAACTGGACATCCACATGCAAAAGAATGAAATTGGATCCCTACCTCACACCATATACAAAAAATTGACTCAAAATGGATCAAAGACCTAAATGATCTATGTGATAAGAGTCTAATATCCAGAATACATAAATGACTCTTACAAATCAACAACAAAAAGACAAACAATCCAATTCAAAGATGGGCAAAAGACTTGAATAAATGTTTCTCAAAAGTGATATACAAATGGCCAGCAAACACATGAAAAGATGGTCAACATAATTAGACATCAGGGAAAGGCAAATCATAACCACAGTGAGGTACCACTTCACACCTACCGGGATGGCCATAATAAAAAAAAATAGAAAATAAGTTTTGGTGAAGATGTGGAGGAATAGAAACTCTCACACATTGCTTGTGGGAATGCAAGTGTATTAGTCAGGGTTCTCCAGAGAGACAGAACCAATAGGATATGTTATAAATATATGAGAGGGAATTTATTAGGGGAATTAGCTAACACACTTGTGAAGAAAAGCCCCACAGTAGACCATCTGCAAGCTAGATGCCAGTAGTGTGGTTCAGTCCAAGTCTGAAGGCCTCAAAACCAGGAAAGCCAATGGTGTCCTTGGTGTAAGTTCTGGAACCCAAAAGCTGAAGAGTCTTGAGCTCTGATGTCCATGGACTGGAGAGAAGAGTGTATCCCAGCTCCAGTGATAGACAGGCAATTCACCTTTTTTCTCTGTCTTTTGCTCTCTCTGGTCCCCCAACAGATTGGATGGTTCCCTCCCACATGGAGGGCGGGTCTTTCCCACCCAGTCCAATCATACCCTCATACTAATCTCTGCTGGAAACACCCTCACAGACACACCTAAAAAGGTAGCTTTACCAGGTTTCTCAGCATTCCTTCATCTAATCAAGTTGACACCTAGAATTAACCTTCACAGCAAACAAAATGGTTTAACTGCTGTGGAAAAAGTTTGGTGGTTCCTCAAAAAATTAAACATAGAATTACCTTATAACCCAAAAATTCCCTTCTAGGTATATACCTAAAAGAATTTCAAACAGATACTTGTACGTGAATGTTCATAGCAGCACTATTCACAAAAGCCAAAAAAAGTGGGAACAATGCAAAATGTCCATCAACTGATGAATAGGCAAACAAAATATGCCACATAATGGAACACTATTCAGCCATTAAAAATGAAGTATTAATATATGCTACAACATAGATGAACCTTGGAAACATGCTAAGTGAAAGAACCCAGGCACAAAAGGCCACCTATTGTAGGATTCCATTTATGTGCAATGTTCAGAATAAGCAATCACTAGAAACAGAAAGTAGTTTAGTGTTTGTGAAGGGCTGGGAGGAGGGGAGAATGAGAAATGACTGCTAATGGAAACGGAGTTTCTTTTGGAGGTGATGAAATGTTCTGGAATGAGATAGTGCTGATAGTTGCACAACTGTGAATATACTAAAACACACTAAATTATACACTTTAAAGTTTTATTTTACGTATGTAAATTATATCTCAATTTTTAAAAATGCCTTGAATGCTGTATATGTTTTTTTATCATTATTTTAATTGACACATTGTAATTGTACATACTTATGGGGTGGGGTATAATCTGATGTTTTGATACATATATATGTTGTATAATGATCAGGTCAGGGTAGTTAGTGTATCCATCACCTCATGCATTTATTGTATATGTATTTTTATTGTGGTAAAATACATATAACATAAAATTTGACATTTTAACCATTTTTAAGTCTACAATTCAGTAGCATATGTACACTCACAATGTTACACAATCATCACCATTATCTACTTCCAACATTTTCCATTACCCCAAGCAGACAGAAACTGGACCCGTTAAGCAATAACTCCCTATGCTCCCCCTCCCCTCAGTCCCTGGCAACCTCTAATCTACTTCCTGTTTCTATGAATTTGCCTATTCTGGATATTTTATATAAGTGGAATCATACCATATTTGTCCTTTTATGTCTGGTTTATTACACTTTGCATAATATTTTCAAAGTTAATTTATGTTGTACCAAGTTTAACTCATGTATCAGAGCTTCATTCCTTTTTTCAGCTAAATAACATTCCATTATATATATATATGTATATATATACCATATTTTGTTTATCTATTCACCTGTTGATGGACACTTGAGTCATTTCCAGCTGTTGACTATTGTGAATCATGTTTGAATTTTTGATGAGCCACCAAAATGTTTTCCACAACAGCTGTACCATTTTACACTCCCACCAGCAATGTATGAAGGTTCCAATTTCTCGACATCCTTGCCAAACCTTATTTTTCTTTTTAAAATATTGTAGCCATTCTAGCAGGTGTGAAGTGGTTTTCATTTGCGTTTCCCTAATTAATGATGTTGAGTACCTCCCCACATGCTTATTGGCTATTGCATGCGTTCGTTGGAGAAGTGTCTATTTAAGTCCCTCAACCATTTTTTTTTTTTTTTTTTTTTGTCTTTTTCGTGACCGGCACTCAGCCAGTGAGTGCACCAGCCATTCCTATATAGGATCCGAACCCGCGGCGGGAGCGTCGCTGCACTCCCAGCGCTGCACTCTCCTGGGTGCGCCACAGGGTCGGCCCTCTCTCAACCATTTTTGAATTGGGTTGTCTTTTTGTTGTTGAGTTGTCGTTCTTTATATATTTTTGATGTTAAACCCTTATTAGACATATGATTTGCAAATATTTTCTCCCATTCTGTAAATTGTCTTCTCACTCTCTTGATAGTGTCCTTGGACACACAAAAGTTATTTTTTAATTTTAATGAAGACTGACATATGTATTTTCTTCTTTTGTTGCCTTTCTTTTGGTGTCATGTTTAAGAAACCATTACCAAATGCAAGGTCATGGAGATCTGAACCTATGTTTTCTTCTGATAGTTTCATACTTTAGCTCTTAAACTTAAGTCTTTGATCTATTTGAGTTAATTTTTTGTATATGATGTGAGGTTTTGCATGTGATATCCAGGTTTTTCAGTAGCATTTGTTGAAGAGCTTGTTCTTTCCCCACTGAATGGTCTTACCACCTTGTCAAAACTCAATTGATTTATTTGTGGGAAGGATAAAAGAAAGAAAGAAAAAGAAAGAGAAAGAAAGAAAGAGAGAGAGAGAGAAAGAAAGAAAGAAAGAAAGAAAGAAAGAAAGAAAGAAAGAAAGAAAGAAAGAAAGAAAGAAAGAAAGAAAGAAAGAAAGAAAGAAAGAAAGAAAGAAAGAAAGAAAGAAAGAAAGAAAGAAAGAAAGAAAGAAAGAAAGAAAGAAAGAAAGAAAGAAAGAAAGAAAGAAAGAAAGAAAAAGAAAGAAACCGATTAACAAATGAAAGGGTTTGTTTCTGGCCTCTCAGTTCTATTCCATGGTCTATATATCTAGCCTATGCCAGTACCACACTGTTTTGAGTATTATAGATTTGTAGTAAATTTTGAAATCAGAAAGCATGAGTCCTCCAACCTGCTCTTCCTTGTCCAGATTGTTT
Source organism: Cynocephalus volans (assembly GCF_027409185.1). Lineage (NCBI taxonomy): Eukaryota > Metazoa > Chordata > Mammalia > Dermoptera > Cynocephalidae > Cynocephalus > Cynocephalus volans. The sequence continues at coordinate 133,155,349 of NC_084461.1, read as the reverse complement.
AAGCTATTCATATATTAATATGAATTCTAGTATGTATTTTTTCATTTCTGCATTGAATCTGTATATTCCTTTGGGTAGTACTGTCATCTTAACAATATTTAAGTCTTCTCATTAAACATGGCATGTGTTTCCATTTATTTAGGTTTTTTCAAATTTCTTTAAGCAATGTTTTGTATTTTTCAGTATACAAGCCTTTCACCTCCTTGATTAAATTTATTCCTATATATTTTATTGGTTTTGATGCTATTGTAAATGGAATTGTTTTCTTAACTTCCATTTTGGATTGTTCATCACTAGTGTATAGAAACACAACTGATTTTTGTGTGTTGATTTTGTATCCTGCAACTTTGCTGAATTTTTATTAGCTCTAATATTTTTTATGTGTGTATGGAGTCTTTAGGGTTTTCTAGACATAAAATTATGCTATCTGTAAGTAGAGATAGTTTTACTTCTTCCTTTCCAATTTAGATGCCTTTTTTTCTTTTCTTTTCTTGCCTAATTGCTCTCATAGAACTTCCAGTATTATATTGAATAGAAGTTCCTGACCTTGAATAGAAGTGATGAAAGCAGACATCTTTGTCTTGTTCCTGATCTTAGAGGAAAAGCTTTCAGTTTTTCACCATTGAGAATAATGCTAGCTGTAAGTTTTTAATATGTGGTCTTTATCATGTTGAAGAAGTTCCCTTCTAGTACTAACTTACTGAATTTTTTATTATGAAAGGGTGCTGAATTTTGTCAAATGCTTTTTCTGCATCAGTTGAGATGATCATGTGGGGGTTTTGCCCTTTATTCTATTAATATGCTAGATCATCTTGATTTTCATGTGTTGAACTACCCTTGTACTCCTGGAATAAAACCCACTTGGTTATGAAGTATAATTCTTTTGTATGCTGCTGAATTTGGTTTGCTAGTATTTTGTTGAGGATTTCTGTATCTATATTCATAAGGGATACTGATTTGTAATTTTCTTTTCTTATAGATACTATCTAGCTTCAGTATCAGAGTAATGCTGGCCTCACAGAATGAATTAGGAAATGTTCCCTCACCTCTAAGTTTTTTGGAAGAGTTTGAGAAGGATTGGTGTTAATTCTCCTTTAAATGTTTGATAGAATTCACCAATGAAGCCACCTGGTGTTAAGCTTTTCTTTGCTGGGAGTTTCTTGATTACTGATTCAATCTCCCAACTTTTTATAGGTCTACTCAGATTTTCTATATCTTCTTGAGTCAGTTTTGGTAGTTGGTGTACCTCTCGGACTCTGTCCATTTCATCTAGGTTATCCGATTTGTTGGTGTGCGGCTGTTCATAGCAGTCTCTTAATGCTCCTTTTCATTTCTGTGAAGTCGGTAGTCATATCTGTATTTTGAAGGGTCATTCTTACTGTCCTAGATCATCCAACCATTTCCGTTTCAAGAGTTCCAGGAAGAAAAATCAAATGTGATGAGTTTCCACACTGGTGAGCCTCGCAGACCCTCAGCCCCACCTTCATCAGTCTCAGGACTAAGGTGGCAGTGTCACCCCCAGACTCAGGCTCAGACACAGGGGCTAGATGAGTGTAAAACCAAGAACCAGAGCAGACTTTACCTAGCACTGACTGTGCAGCAGGCTCCTGCTGAGGGCTTTCCAGGCACTCTCTTTACTTCTCACAACAGCCCTGTTGCCTGAGTCCTATTACCATCCCCATTTTACAAATGAGGAGACTGAGGTTCGGAGACATCAGGTACTTGCCCAAGGTCACACAGCCAATATGAACCTATATTTGAAACCAGATCTGCCCTGTAGTGTTTGACAATTACTCTATACAGCCTCATCCCTTCCCAAGGGAGAGCACCCTAGAATGCGGTTAAGACTGGGGAATTAAACTCTAGCCTTTCCCTCCCTCCTTGAAAGGTATAACAGAACAGAGCCTCCCCAAGCACCTACAGCAGAGGAGACCCTCCATCCACTGCCATGCAAAGCCAAAAATAACCCTCCACCCAGTGCACAGAGGCTCCTGCGAAAAAGCAAAGTGTAGAATAGGATGAGGAGGGCAAATCAGCAGGGCATATATATGTACTTAGCTGCTCGTACATGTAAAACAATTTCTGGAAAGATCCACAGAAATGGGTAATGGTGGTTTCCTCTGAAGAGGCAAGTTGGGGGACGGGGGTCAGGGTTGGACAGAGACTTCTATCTCATTATATGCCCTGTTGTACCTTTTTTGGTTTTGTTTTAGATTCATGGATACATATACTTTAAGTGTTTTTAGTGGCTCCCCAGGACCACCCAGTCCCCAGCCCTGAGGGAGACAGGACCAGGCTCAGTATGTCATCCCCACTCAGCTGATGGGCACTGCACTTCTCAGCTCTCAAAGCCAGGGCACACTCCCAGCACCAACCAGGATGCAGGAATGCCAAGTAGGCTTCAGGCTGTGGGTCTCATGGACCAAGGATTCCCAGCTGTGTGACCCTAGCAGAGTTACTTAACCTCTCTGAGCCTCAGATTCTTCATCTATACCATGGGAATGGTAATAATACCTACCTCAGAGGGTTGTTAGAAGGATTAAAAAAAATAGCACTAGACAAGCACCGTGCCTGCCTGATGCAGAATGAGAAACATTTTTTATTGTTCATATTATTTAATTCATTGATATTATTATTTTAACATTATTACCCCATCACCATTAACCACCAGCTCCTTCTTTGGTGGGAGCCTCAGGCTGGCTATCCCATGACGCTGGGATAATAGTGCCCCCTGGTGGACACATTCTGGACTGCACCTGATAAGTACCAGGCTGACCCAATTCAGCTCCATTTCTCCTCTTTTACTCTTAAATATTTCAGTGTGCACATCTTAAGAACAATGATATACTCTTACATAACAGTAAAATAACCAAAATCAGAAATTTTGACATTGATAGTATACTATTATCTAATCCATACAGTCCACATTTCACATTTTGCCAGTTGTCCCTCTGGTATCCTTTGTGGCTAATTGTTTCCTGGCCCAGGACCCCTGCAGGATCATATGTGGCATTTAATTACCAGATCTCTTTAGTATCCTTTAATATTGAACCACTTCTCATCCTTTCTTTTTCTCCCATAACCTTGTCATTGTTAGAGTTCAGGCCAATTATTTTGCAAAATATCCCTCGAAAAGGTCATGTCTGCCATCTGCTCTTAGGAAGACTCATGCTATGTGTTTTTCCCAGGAATTTCACAGGTGTTGTTAAGCTGGGTCCTTCTCAGTGCATCACATCAGGAGACACATGATGTCAGTCTGTCTCGATACTGGTGTTGTGAACTCTAGTTACCCCGTCTGTGGGTGTGGAGAAGCTAAGCTCCAAGGGCCAGAGAGGAACTGAGACCTGCCTATACTCACACGAAGATCACGGTCCTCAGCCCAGGTCTTGACAAGTGCTCAGGACAGATATAGCAAGACAAGAAATTCCCCACCACCACCCTGGGCCTCCTCTGGACCTTAACTCTGGTAAAGGACCTAAGGGCTGGGTAAAGGACAGCATGTCATCATCCTGACAGTTCTAGCTACCTGGAGCCCCTCTTTCTGCTTCATCCATTTCTAGTTATTTTTTACTAAGACTTTTTCATTCCATAAATGATACATGAATACATTATCCTTGCTTTAATAAAAACTGTTATAGCCAAGGCTAAAGTCCCCTTGGAAACTCCCCCCTTCCTCATCTCCTCTCCCTCCTCCAGAAGTAACCACTGTTATCAGTCTAGTGTGAGATGTATGTATCTATAAACCCAGGAAAAATGCACATTATGTGGTGTTCTCTTCCCACAAATGGTCAGACTGTACAGATCAGTCTAGTAGAAATTTCCCTGGCAGGACTTGTAGAATGAGCTAATTATTTTCAACTGTTTCATGTTTCAGTGTATGGATACACTAGAGGGTATTTAGCTGATCCCCTATGGAAGGACATCTAGGTTGTTCCCAACATTTTGCTATTATGAAACACAACACCTTATGCACACGATTCAAGGGAACTACCCACCTCTAGGAGCCTGGACAACTCCTGGGATACGAGATTCCCTCAGTGGACTCCTCATTGTGGGCTTTTATTCACTCAACCTATTAGAATTGCAGTATCCTCGGGACCTCTGAGAGCAGCTGGACTGTTTTCACAATGTGTTCAAAGGAATCTTAGGGTCCCAGGATAAGATGGGAGACAGGGAGGAGCTGGGATGGTGAAGAGTCCACACCCTCACCCCCACTCCAACCAGAGCACCCCCACCTTTACCTGGTTTTCGATTAAGTGACTCTTTCAAAAAACAATCTCAGGGCCGGTCCTGTGGCTCACTTGGGAGGGTGCGGTGCTAGAAGCGCCGACGCCGCGGGTTTGGATCCTATTTAGGGATGGCCAGTGCACTGACTGGCTGAGCGTGGTGTGGACAACACCAAGCCAAGTGTTACGATCCTCTTACTGGTTAAAAAAAAAACTCTCAGAGCTCACACACCTATGACGTAATCTGACCCTTAGTTGGCACAGGAACCCCATCTGTATCGTGCCTTCTGGATCTGCTCCCGTCAATGCAGCCTCCAGCCATGTTCCTGTTGGTGATTCGACATGACCCACACCAAACTCCCAGCTGATGAACCCCAACAAAGTCTCTGCAGGTGCAGTCCTTGTGCCGCGGTAGGCATTTTGGTGTGTTCTCTTTGGCCCCTTGTCCACTCTCCTGGATCCTGGGATCCAGGACCACCTGCTGTGTCCCCAGCACGCCCCTCCTCAGATCCCCTGGGAAATGTCTGTACACATTTCTGTGGACCTTCTCTGGCTCACATTTAGTGGCCTTATTCAACGTTTCCAAACCCTCCTGAGTACCAGAGAAGTTATTAAAATACACACAGCTGGGTCCCACTCCCATAGGTTCTGAACAAGCGGATCTGGGGGAAGCCCAGAAATGTGCATTTTTAAAAGCTTCCCCACCAGCTTCTGAGGAAGCTGGTCCAGAGAGCTGCATAGCAGACAGCTGGCCTGGGCTTCTCTGCTTGGCCAGGCTCTGTCCCTCCCCAAGCAAATCTCGAGTCTGGCCCTCAATTAGACTGGGAAGGCTAGAAAGTCATTTGTTTTACTCTAAGTTTTAGTTTTTTGGACAGTGGAGCTCTCCACATAAATTAGAACCTGTAGGAACCATCAATCTGAGCCAGGGTTTCAAGAGGAGGGCCTTGGCATGCTGAAGAGATTGTTACAAATGCAGATACCTGGGCCCAACGCCACTGGTGTTGAATCTCTGCAAGTGGAGCCTGGAAATCTGCATGTTAGTTCGCCAGGTGAGGCTACTGAAGCCAACTCCCTCCATGCCTCTAAAAGATGAGGGAAACTGAGGATCAAAAAGTAAAAGTGACTTGTCCCTAGTCAAATAGAAGCAGAAATGGTTCTAGCATCTCAGTCTCCTAGTCCAGCACTCAATCCCCAGCACTTCCGAACAATGCAGCTTGTCTAAAGGTTCTTCGTCATCCAATACGCCCCATGTAGCTGCCCTGGGATAGGCCTCTGCCATATCTGGAAAAGCTTCAATTTATAACCCAGTGGAAACGACCTAAGTTACCGTGTGTGTGCACACGCCTGTGTGTGTGTTGGGGTATGTGTGTGTGTCAGGCAGACTTTGGCCATGCATACAAGCATCCCTCTCTCTACCTTCCCTGCAGGCTTTGCAAAAAGGTCAAACAGACAGACAAGACCAATGTGTACAAACAGAACCCCACTTTATTAGCAGTTAGTTCGAGATTGTACATTAATGGAGGAAGTTTCCCACTTTTAACACAACCCAAAACGGCTGGTTTGAGAGCCCTCATCAGGTGAGCTGGGTGACGCCCCCTCTTCAACCCCTCCCCACCCCCCACAAGGGAAGGAAACCTCTGCCTGCTCCCATAATGTGCCCCCACCCTCTCCAGTCAGCCTCTCCTCTCCCCAGGAAACGACATGAATTTCATGCACAAATTACAAAAGGAGCCCTCTTGCTGATAATAAAAGCTAGCACAGTTATAGAAAACCCTCTCCCCCTCATTCTCCTCCAGGGCCACAGCGAAGAGCGAGAGGGATGAACTTCTTAGGATTAAACACAGCCAGAGTCTCCCCCGGCTCTTGGCATTGATTCCACACAAAATCCCCGGCAGTCTGAGCTGCTAAGAGCACCAGCCCGGAGTCGGCAAAACAGGAGCCTAGCGTTGCCTGGAGGCTTCACCCAGAGCAGAGCCCCTTGCTTCTCTGACATGTGAAAACACCTGCTGTACCCCATCTGCTCATTCGACAGATAATTATATAATTACAGCAGAGACCCTGGGAGGAAGAACGTCGAGCAGCTACTACAGGTGCCCAGTTGGGAGGAAATTTCACAGCTCCTGCCTCCAGCCCAGTGCTCTTCTCACACCGCAGCTTGCAGGAAGCAGCTCCCCATCTGGGCCCCTCCCTGTTGCATCCCAGAAGCCTGGCTCTGCTCCAGGGCACACAGACCACAGGTCTCCAGGAAGTGAAAATCCTGGGACCACAAAACAGAAAGAGAAATGCCGTGCGGTGCCTGGCAGCCCATCCCCAGGGTTGAAGTGGGAAGCAAGGCTTTTCAAGCCACAGGTGTCTCATTCCCAGCAGGCCCCGAGGCTGCTTGGCCCAGCCTCCACAGGCAGCCTCCTCCTTCCAGAGAACCCCTGTCCCTTCCTCCCAGGCCCAGCATGATGCAGCCTTCTCCAGGGAGCCCTTCCACCCCTCCCCTGAGCTCCTGGAGCTCTGACTGACTCCTCTGCTGGTTTGGCACCTGGTACAGGTGACAGTGGAGGTGCATCTTAGGCAAGAACGAAGCTGTCAAGTCAGCGCAAAAGGCAAATACCCACATAGCCTAAATTAATCTTGAAAACAGGGGACAGAGGAAGTGGTTACGTGACACTGTGAGGAAACAATCAGACGGATCCAAAATGTGGGACTTCTACACGACAGCAGGTCTGGGGCCTCGAGAATAGTGTCATTCAAAAAGTCAAAGTGGGCACAAGGAAGACTTTTCAGCATTCAAAGAGATTGTAAAAACACAGTTACAAAAAACAATGTGTGCACCTTGATTGGATCCTAATTTCAAAATCAGGTATGAGTTATTTGGGGGACAATTAGGGAAAATTTGAATATAGATTGGATAGCAGATGTTGTTAGGAAATCGTCTTGGCTGTGATATCAAGCCAATATGTAGGGGAATACCCAAACTCTTATCAGATGCAGGTGGAAGCATTTAGGGGTAAAGTCTCATGATGTTTGCAACTTACTTTTAAACTAGGTCAGAAAAATATACGTATGTACAGAGAGAGAGAAACAGATACGGCAAATGTACATGTTAAATCTAGACACTGGACAGTGGGCATTCACAGTAAAATGTTTGGTAAAACATTTTTGTACTTGCTCCTCCCATTAACAAACCGGTGGGGATGGCTCTGTGTTGGGACCACTGATCTCTGTGGTCAGTTCAGCAGCTTTCCCTTGCTGGCAACAGATGCTGCTTCCTCAGCTGGGCTCAGAAGCACTGGCTGCTCATGTATTGGGGCTCAGAAAAGGCCCATATTTAAACTGCAGACTCATCTGTCAAACAGCAAGATACCCACACTACAGAAGGCTCTAGAATCCTGAATGACAGAGGCACCTGCAGGTGACGCCTCCCACCTGCACCCACCGTGGGGCAAAGGTTTTGTGGAGGTGGACCATAGAGTGCACAATGGCATCACCTGCACTGTTTAAGTTATGTCTCCCTCTCTTTTTTGGGGCCAAACACTTACAGAGAATTAGTGGACATTAAAGACTGATGATGCTGCCCCCACTCATCCCAGTTTTCCCTTCTCGTGAGGGGATCTGAGTGCCCGCTACACCTGAGAGCTCCTAGGGCAAATGACCTCCCTCCCTTCCTGCCCTGTGCCTGCAAGTCTCAGCAGTGTCTGGGCCAGTGGGTCCTCAAGAAAGATTCATTAGGCAAAAATCCAGAGTATCTCCTCTGCTCTCCCAGGTTCTCAAACGTGCCTGCTCTTCTCTGAGGCCAGAGGCAGAAAGAAGTGAAGCCCCCTACCCCACGAGGGCCGGCTCGAGGCCAGCCCGAGCTCCCAGGGAAGGTAGATTTCAGAATGTGGGAGCTGTCAGGCCTCACTCACAGATCACCGGGCCCAACCCCCTTGTGGACAGATGGGAAGTGAGGCTCAGGGTTTGCGCTACAGAAGTTGCTGTCCCACTCTGGGAGTCTAGTTTCACAGTGTGTGGGGAAGTCGTGCTGAGTGTACGAAGAGACATGCCACCCTGTCATCAAACACTGTGCTACTCAATCCTGCTGGGCCGATGGTGCCCAAGGGTCCCAGGTTTAAAGGCCCCAGTAAGAAGCTTGCTGGGAACACTGCACTCTGCACACAATGAAACCACAAGCAGCTGGTCCCGCTGAGTAACCAACTCTGTGCTCCACCCCAGAGGCAAACCGGAGAAAAGGGAAGCAGTTGAGAAGGAAGACAGACACAGGTCCAGCAGGCTGGGGAGGACCTGTCGAGGAGTGGGGACAAGACAGAGATGCAAACGCAGGTCTGGGAACAAGAAGGCTCAAAGGCACCCTGGCTGGGAAGGAGTGGTTTGTCCCCTATCCTGGAATGACCACGGTTGTGACTGAAGGAGGGACAGGAACCTGGCACAGAGTAGGGTCCCAAGGATGGGCTCGGAGGCAGTGTGGCACGAGAAGAGGAACACTGGACTCAGAATCAGGAGCCTCGAGCACAGTGCTCAGCCCTGCTCCCTGCCAGCTCTGTGACATCAGTCAAGCAGCCACCTCCCCTTTCTGGACATGTTCCATACCCGTTGAAGGACCCTTCCAGCCCCAAGATGCTAGTCTTCTGAGCAAGAGAAGACTCTCCAGAAAGTATTTCCTGGGTCTCAGTTCAAAGCTGAATTGGCAGTTGGAGGGGGCTGGGCAGAGGTGCCCCAGTCTCAGTCACTTCACATTGTTAAAAGAGGGGGGTAGGAGCAGACCCCAACCAGAAAACAGCCCAGAGAACCCACTGTCTACGGTGGGGGAGTCAGGGGGCTGGAGGCAGGTCTCTGGGCCCTGGTGGGCATCCCAGCTCTCAGGGCAGCTCCTGACCTAGCACCATGTGAGGGGGACAGGGAAGGGCCACATTTGGTCCCAGCTCTCCTACCCCAGCCCCAGCTGTTTCCTTTGGCCAAGATTCCCCTAGGGTCACCAGGCTTCATGAAGCCAGATTTCCTGGAGAGAGCTGGTCTTCCCTGAACATCTCACCACCTCTGTTTAGCTGGGGTAGCCCCAGGACAGCTGCAGCACTTGGGAGAGGGAACAGAGACCTCTCTCAGGGACCCTTCACACTGTCTCTTTGAGGGCCTAGACTCTCCAAGACATACCCTTGACCCATTCCATCCCATTCTCTAGCACTAAGATATGCCATCCTTGGAGACTGGGGGTTACTGCCATTTTGTACGACTGAATTAAAAACAAACCCAACCAAAAAAAATATAATATATATATATATATATATATATATATACACACACACATTATATATATATATATAAAACACAGTGCGACCCCAGCACCCAGGGTATAAACTCTGGCACCAAGAAAAAAAAATTAAAATACTTTAGTTTCTTAGTATTTGGGAGATTAAGGGATCTGGGGGAACCCTTGGCCACAGGTAGCTGGGGCAAAGCAGCAGACAGCAGTCTCTCCAACTCTGTCCACATCTGCCAGGGGCCGAGGCTGGCGGGGGTGGTGGGGACAATGTATGTACACTGAACATGTATACTGGCAGACTCCTGCACCTCCTCCGTCTTTTACCACAGGAAACACCACACTGGTCATATCCCAGGATGAAGAAAGGGGGAGGTTCGAATCCTGGGTCCCTGGGCCCAAATGGCCTGGCCACACCCCAGGCCCTGAAGCAGGCCTTGAGGACTGGGTGATACTGTAGGAACCAGAGATTCTCTCCCTAGAAAGGGAAGGTGAGATGTGAAGGTATTAACCAGAGTGTGGAGGTTCAGAGCTCTCTTGAGGTGGCCACCTCATATCCAGCCTAGTGACTAACTCTGGTACGCAGCTGACCCCGCTGAAGGGCCTGGCTCGAAACAGTCAGGGAAACGTCCAGTCTCTCTCCCTGGTTTGGCAAAAGGCCCAGCTGGGCTCTTCTCCCTTACAATCTGGAGGACAGGGAAAATATGGCAGCTGATACTGAGGGGCTACCCTGCCGGAGCAGGGAGTGGTGGGCTGAAGGGGAGGACAGGGGTGCTAGAACACAGTGAGGGACAGACAGAAAAGAGAGTCTCATGACTCCCTCCTACCAGAAAGTGGCCTTCCACCAACAGGAAGAGACCTCCCCAGGAGAGGCTGTGAACAGAATGGACCTCTGGTGGCTAGGGAAGTCCTACAGGACACAGACCCAGCAGTGGATGCTCTGAGGCGCTTGTAGACCTGCCGGGGCTCTTCTCCTGGCCCTGTGTGGCCTCAGCAGAGTATTGCTCATAAGTGCTTGGCCAGCCCAGGCCCAGCTCCCCACTCTGCAGGTCAGTCTGGCTCAGTGTGGGGCGGGACGTCCCCGCCATCACCATTGTTCAGTCTGGCTGTGGTGGCCGTGGCTACCTGGTGTTCTGGAGGTCCTCCCGCAGCCAGGTGGGCAGTGTCTGGCCCATCTTGTAGAGCAGCTTGGAAAGCTCGATATTGTGGTCCCGGTAATAGTCCTTCAGGAAGGCTCGGGACTGTAACGGGAAGGAAAGCTCAGGTCTTGCTGATGTGCTGACTCAAGAGTGACCCCCTCTTTAACACCACCATCTGTTGGTACCGTCCCACACACCTCTTATTTATCCACACTCTTCTTCTAAATAGTAGCCTCTACTAGAAAACTCCTGGATAGTTGAAGCTCCAAAACATAGCTCACAAGGTCAAACTTATTGTGATTTGGAGAAAAAGAGGCAGGTGGGCAAAGGGAAGCTTAACAGGGTCTGCAGTCTGATCTTTTCCCTATGTGCTTTTGCACACGCTGTTCTCTCCTGCAAGAACAGCCTATCCTTCCAACCCATAGGTCTGAATCCTATGGAAAAAAACCCATCCTTCTAGCCCAACTCCAGAGAACCCCACCTCTCCTTTGAGCAGCCTTTATCTCTCCCAGCTTCGAGTGACATCCCCTTGTTCTGAATCCCCCCAGCACTTGTTTGCACCTGTCTTACTGCACAAAGCACCCTCTGCCCTGTGTTCTACATACAGTTGTATGTGTGACTCATCTCCCTCCTAGACCAGGAATTCCCTGAAGGCAGAGAATGTGTCTGGTTCAGCGTCAAGCCCTCACAGCACCTAGCCCTTAGGAGAAGGTAATAAATACATGTCTGACTGAATCAATTCTGACCCACCATGTCCCAGCTCATATTTTCTCCTCTTAAGAATACTGTCGAAGAGATGCCAAGGCCGTTAACATGCTAGGTGTAGCGTAAAGGGGGGAGAAGACCCCCCGATATAGGAACCCCCTTCCACTTATCCAGATGCCACAGGTAGAGTGCACGTCACTTACATCCAAGTCCATCTCTGGGTATTTCCGGCCCTTGCTTTTACCCAGACACTTGGTTTTTCCTCCTTCGAGCAGTTGGCACCAAAATCCTTTCTTTGGATCAAACCTGTGGAGGTGACGAAAGTCTGTGGATGGGAGCTGGCCCAGCCCAGCCCCTGCCCACCATAAGGCAATGTTCCCAGATCCCAGGAATAGCAGAGCCTGGGAGATCAGGAAATCTACTTCCCTCCACACACTCATGAACCCACACTGATTATGGGGCTGACATTTGCTATCTTGGCCCAAGCTTTGCCCCTGGGCTACGTAAAACATGCCTGCCCTTCCTCCCAGCACAGGGTACCTCACATGCTCTGAACCCTTTCTCTCCAGGCTGAGTAGCCATCGTTCCTTCAGCAATCCATAACATGAATACTTTCCCAGCCTTCATTACTCTGGGAAACCTTTTCTGAACACTCTCTAACTCAATAGTGAGTAACACTTTTTTTTTTTTTTTAAATCCGAGATGCCTTCTCTGCACCTCCCAGCTTCAAGAGACAATAGGGGAGAAAAAAAGTTTACTGGAGGTGCTTTTGCTTTTCAATAAAGTGCATCTTTATGAAGCAATGCAATGTCTGCAGCTGTACTTAAGCATCCTATCATTAGAAAGTTTCATTTTGGGGAGTAAATTTCAGAAATGACAGAGCAAGACTTCTGTACCCAACGTCATGCTGCCTTTCAAGGCATTTTTGGGAGATGAGCTCTGAAACTGTCATGGGGAGGGGTACATTGCCGTCAGAACTCAACCCCACACCACAAACCATTAGGAGGCTCTTCAGCATGAGGGCATCAGGAAAACAGAATTCACATTTGGCAGGTGAGGGAGACAGGCATTTCTGGATGGGCCCCAGGATAGGCACAGATGATGGCGGTGGTGGTGGTGGTGATGATGACAACCACTACCATTTACTGAGCACTTCGTACTTGCCAGGCACTGAGCTGGGAGCTCCACACGCATGCTTTCATTCAACTCAGTGACCCTCAGAAGGTATCTTTATTCCCAACTTGCAGAGGAGGAAAGTGAAGCTTGAAAGGCTAAGGGACCTGTCCACGGTCACACAGCTAAGCAACGGATCTGGGACCCTAACCCAGGTATCTCTGACTCCACAGCCCATACCCTTAGCTATTTGTCCCTTTCTACCACCAGGTGAAGGACTGACTTCCCTTCTCCACCTTCAGCTGCCAAGACAGTGAAAAGGGACTGTTCTTGCTGCAAGACTTTCCCAAGAATGGAGCCAGAGAGGGTGACTTTATTGCTCCTTCTTGTGGGCCCCCCTCATCAGCTGAAGAGGCATTAGAAGGCAACTTTTCCCCAGCCCTGAGCTCCTGCAGCACTTACTCATCGGGGGGCATTTTCAGTGCACTTGTACCAGGTTCTGAATGAGTGGGATTATTAGTTATCAACAGTAATATTTGTAGTTTTCTCTTCCTGAAATTATACTTTAAGTCAAAATCTAATGCTAAGAAAATCTTGTGAGAACTGGGGTTGCTCACTGCTGGATCTAGCTTACCTAGATAAAACACTGAAAATGTTCAGCCCAGAGTGAAGAGAACATGCCAGGGTGGGCTGACCAGAGTAGAACAGATTTGTCACCTCCCTTTTTCTTAAGTCAATACCACTATGTGTATGACTTAAGTCATATTAATAGTAGCTTTTCCGCTAAACTGCCGTCAGGGAAGTCTGCACACTTTCTCATACTTGCTGACTCTAATTAACCTGGGTTTCTACTGTAATCACACAAGCCTTTGGCTTTTTGGTCAGGTGCCTGATCAGGTAAACTGCCCTGTTGGAAGGCTGAGGCCACACTCACGCCAAGGTTTTGTGGTAGTCAATGGTGTTGGTCACCCCAAGGAACTTCTGCACCATGTCCATCACTTTAGCGGGTTCTGTTCGCAGCAGTTTGCCATCCAAGACCAGAATCTGGAAAGAAGGAAAGGGAGGAAGGTGACCTGGACCTACTTTCACCCCAACGGCCAACAGGGGCAGCAGCCACAGCAGCAGAAACGGGCCTGGTTACAAATATGAGACCCTGCACTCTCCAGAATCTGCTTCCTCCTCCACCTTTGAACGGCAGGTATCCCAAAGCCTCAGTCCTCTGTGTTCTAACTCTCTGCTCTTTGCCAGCTTCCCCTGACTGATGATATCCTCTCTCAGAATTTAAGCTATCACCCAAACCTGCCTACCCTCACATCCCTACCACATCCCTCTCCTGGTCTCTCTCCAAGCTTCCAGCCCATCATTACTCTCCTCCTGAAATCAGCCAAGGCTTTTCCTAAAAGGCCTCATGTGATCTGGCCCCCACCTACCCCTCCAACTAGGCTCCCCCTCCATCACCACGCCCTAGTCTCCCCCTCCAGGATTTTCTGGGTCCCCTTAGGGCCACAGAACCTGCTGAGATGGGACAAGGGCTTGGAGAATTCTCACGTATCAATCTTGGGATAAAAAAAACTAAAACCTTTCTACAGACCCAAAGGTCTAATTCTCCAAGAGAGCATTTCCGGCCTGATGACTGGGGAGAGAGAATTTGAGGATCTCCACTAACTGCAGTGAGCCAGCACCGCAATGCCCTCCCAAGGTACAGGGACAGGCAGCTACCTGGCTGGCGTGAAAGGCGCTGAGCCAGCGCTCGATGTGGGTGGCATACCAGCCAGGGACCAGGCAGCGGTTCTGGAGGGCACGCAGCTTGGAGGACGTGTCGGGGCCGGCAGTGATCACTTCGTGGAAGGTGTACTTCAGGGCCACAGGGTCATCATGGGCCCGCTGGTGCTGCAGGCAAGGGGAGAGGTCTGCATGTCACATGGAGAGCACAGAGGAAGAGGCCTTCAAGGGACAGCAGCTCAGGAGGTGGCCAGAAGATCCTGGGCTGGAGCCTCCATCCAAGTCCTGGCTCTGCCTCTCATTGCTGTTCATCCTCAAGGAAGTCACCAGCCCTGGAGCCCCAGCTTCCCCGTCTTTGCAAGATGGGAGTTGGATGAGATCAGTGTCTACAAATGTTGGTCAATCACACACCATCTCTGCAGTTTCTGCCATATCCACAAACCATTGGTAGGTGCCAATGTCAACATAACTTTCCTTACCTTGACTCACCTTTCTTTTTCACATAAACTTATTTCAAAAGAAGACTCACTCTCACCTCCATAAATGAAAAACTAGAATATCAGCTATCATACATAAAAGGTAACCATTCATAAATATAATAAAAATAAAGCAATCTTCTCAAACACCAGCCAGACACAAATGTCTGCTACAGGCACTGAAACCAAAGCTAGCACTCCCTTTGTTGAAAACAGAGCTTAGCAGTATCAGAAAGGACATAAGAGCCACCTGTATCAAACCGAGCATTTCTCCTTTATAGAAATTGGAAAGATTGGGAAAGAACTGTAAAGGGGGAAATGCCAGGTCTCAACCACCTACAGCAATGTCATGGGCCAGCAGCAGCTGCAGAATCCTCAAAGTCCAGAGCTGGGGCACCTGCCCACCCGGTGTTACACCTCACCAGCCACCCCCACTCCACTGAGGACCACACGCAGCCCAGGGAAGGGGCCAGCTGGGGCAGCGGTGGAGCACGGCAGCCTCCTGGTCCTGACCTCCCTCTGAGACACACCACACCCTTCCTCTCCTTCAGCCCCTTCCTGGATCCTCCTGCTGGGCATCAGTCTCCCTTACTTTCCTTGACCACGGGCAGAAGAAAAAATGGGATCTTAGGTTTAGAAGACCTGGATTCAAAATGCCACCACATGGAACTTGCTGAGTTTTGGTTTATGCCATCTGTGAGAAGGGGACATACATGCGTGAACCCTCTTCTGCCTTCTAGAACACTGCTGTGATGCTTCAGAGGGGGCAGAAGGAGAGCATTGTCATTACTACGGAACAGAGACTGAGCCAACCTGTGACAGCTTCTTCCAGATCCCACCATGTCCCCCATGAAAGCTGACAGCCATTTCTCTGCTTGTCACCAGGAAGTGGGGGCACAAGCACAGCTGAAAAGAGATATGCCCTGTGAGTGTTTCCAGGTTTGTTTCCCCTAAAGACAAAGCCCACAGGAAAGGCGGATATCAGGGCATAAACAAAAGTCCTGGAGAACAAGAGGCCTCCCTACCAAGCTCAGGGTATGACAGGAGGGGGAGAAAGCTCTGTGGGACCAGGGGCAAAAAGGCTCTCCACCTGCCTGCTGCCAATCCTGCAGAGGACACAGCAGGGCCCAGACATGAAGCAGCCACTGAGGCACCCAAATAAAGAAGTTCAAAAGGGGAGGGACTACCCAAAGTGGCTGCGCCTGCACAGTCCTTCCTGGCCAGGACAGTGGACACCTCTCAGGTGACCAGGAGCTAAGGCTCAGGCACCACCAACACCAAGAATAGAGCCAGTCCACCGGTTGATGGTCAGGATCTTGGCCTCGGGCAACAGGCTAGATGCCCACCAGGGTGCCACCTCTGAATCAAAGGACTTGGCTGTGTGGCATAATCCCAGGAAGAGTGGAAGGCAGGGGAGGGACACGAAAGGCCTGAGAGCTTTCCTGTAAGCCCAGCAGGCTGGCACACAAAAGAAATTAAGTCAGGTGATAGAAATTAAAGAAAGTTCTGGTTCTTACATGCCTCAAGCAGGGACAAGGATTCACACCTTCTCTAGCGTGTGTCGTGGTCCAGGTAACCTCCTGAGCTGACCAAGTGCTCATGTCCTCCACCGAGAACAGCAGGTCCTATGTCTTGTCCTCCTCGGAGTCCCAACTCCTGTCCACCCCATGTCCAGCAAGGAAGCTACAGCCAGCACAAGTCCAGACCATGTTTGCCAACCCTGGCTTCCTCAAGGTTTAATTGGATTCTGCCTCCTACTGGTGTCAGATCAGAGGCAAGAGCCACACAAAGCCAGGAGGGTGGGCTACTGACTGCTGCCAGGCATCAGCATCCATTTCTGCTGGTCTCCTCTGCCAGCCCAGAGCACCACGGAGGGGAACTCTACTCTTAGTCACCACCACATTCCCAGTGCCTTGTCAGGGCTTGCACACAGTAGGAGCTTGCTGAATATGAGTTGAGTGACTGAGTGTCATACAGAGCCCCACACCCCCCATGCAGGGGCCCCACCCCCACCCTGCTCACCTGGTACCAGGAATAGGCCCGGTCCGCTGGGTTAATAAGGATGGTCAGGATCTTGGCCTTGGGCAACAGGGCAGCTGCCCGCCGGGGCGCCACCTCTGAATCAAAGTAGTTGGCGCTTTTCTCAAAGTAGAAGTCGGAGGTGGTGTTGGAGGGGATAGGGAAGAACTCCATGTACCTGCAGGAAGCCCAGAGAGGGGGCTCACAGGGGACTCACGAGAGGGGGGTCTGAGGAACACAGCAAGAGGGGTGAGGGCTGCT
The DNA here is from genome assembly GCF_027409185.1 of Cynocephalus volans. NCBI lineage: Eukaryota > Metazoa > Chordata > Mammalia > Dermoptera > Cynocephalidae > Cynocephalus > Cynocephalus volans. Next base: position 133,138,443 of record NC_084461.1, on the reverse strand, counting down.
GTGGGTAGAGCCTCCTCAGAAGGCAGGTGGGGTATATTTTCTCCAACCAAACAAGGACTCGCTTCTGGCGGGGATTCTAGAGGGGAATGGCCACTTGACAGTCTCCCTACTTTGACTGTGATCCTTTCCAGGGGAAACCATGGGATCAGGAGGATCTGACGACTCACAGAAGTGGTGTGGGGTGCAGAGCACGGGGAAGGGGTTGTGTCGTTCCGACCTAAACTCTGTTATCTGCCTGCCCTGTCCGATGCTCCCACAGCTAAGCTGAAAAGGCTCTAACTCTCTCTGCCTCTAGGGGGCAAGCAGGGGGCTCAGGGCAGCTTCACCTGACCAGTGAGGGCCAGCACAGAGGGGAGGGATGCCCTCCTCTGCTTCCAGAGGGAGGGTTTCTTTCCTGCCCTGGGATGGCATTTTTGAGGCTGTCACTGTGAACCTGGGTAGGGGGTAGGGGGTAGGGTCACCTCCTACACTCATCCCCCTCCCCAACTTGCCATGGGTAAGCACAGCTTTCCAGACTAACATCCCATATCCCACCCAGACCAATAACTACCTCTGGATTAAGGATCCCTCAGAAAAGTAAATGAATACTCCAGATCCTCTCAGGGACACCTACTCATGAAAAATCAGGGTACAACTTTGGGGGTTCATGGGAGGCGGAACCCACCCTGATTAAGGGTATAGGATCCCTGCTCTATCCTGTGAAACAGGATGTCTCCAGGGTGGTCCCAAGGACCCCCTTAATCAGAATCACCCGAGGGATTGTTAGATTCCTGCTCCTCACCTTAGACCCACCTACAAAACCAAAATCTTGGGAATGGGGCCAAGGAATCACACTCTTTCTCATCTTTCTGAATTTTCTTTGTATGTCCACAATCCTTTGCTTATAATATCTAAATTGAGAAAGCCCTGAAAACAGAAGCTTTGTTTCCTAAGTTTGTAGCAAAGCCATTTGGCAGCAAAACCTGACTTATTAATCTTCCTTAGTGTAAATATTCACACACTTTGTACAGACGTGTCAATGTATTTGCTAGTGGGATGCTGCCCCAGGTCCTATGTTGCTCAATGCACGGTTTCGCACCATATTACCTTCCTAAAATCCAAAAACTGCTGACTTCCAATAATACATCTGGCCACGGTGGGTTTTAGATAAGAGATGTGAACATGTTAGAGATATAGAGAAATGGACAGGTGAATGGATAGACGGATACACAGGCAGACAGATGGACAGAGAGTTGATAGATAAAAGAGAGAAATGCACACAGAAAAATACCAAAAACAAAGAAATAGAAAGCCCATAGTCTCTCCACCCAGGTATTCCATTGACATAAAAATAATAAATAATGGTAACACTTATACAAAATGTAAAAAAGGCAAATAGTAGAGAAAGATGCAAATTGAAAAACTGGAGGGTAAAACCATCACAGCTCCGGCCCTCACACCCTCGAGGCAACTCTGTCCAGATTTGGGTAGGAAGCGGTGACTGCACCCACCTCCCCAGGTGACACCCCAAAGGCTAGTGAGCCACCCTTGAGGGCCCACAAGAACACCTTCAGCTCCACGGTCAGCCAAACAGTGGGAAGGGCCAGCTCTCGGGTCAGAACATTTGTATTTCAGCCCCTGCTCTGTCCCCAGCAGACCTGGGGGTCTTGAGGGACCCCTCTCTTCCTCTAGGACTCAGGATGCTTTTGTGCAAGCAAGGGAGGGGCTATACTCTGACTTCAGCAGTCTCTGACCCCAGGCAATAATGCAACGGGGCAAAGGGCTTCCTTATCCAGGATCCTGTCTGTGACAACACTCTCACACTATGACTCAAGGGTCACCACGCTTGTCTGTTTACAGGAACTTTAGCTGCGTGTGAGCAAGCTCCAGCTGCTTCCTGCTGTGGCCACAGCAGACCTCCTGGGCAGCTCCATGATGGCCTTCCCATCCTGCTGTGGACAGAAAGGCCCACTCACCAGTCGATGCCTTTGTGATAATTGTGGCCGTTAAAAAACTGGATCTCCTCAAAGGTCTCTGAGCTGGGGTAGTTGCTGCTTAGGTCCGGGTGCATGCCCAGGAACAGGTAGAGGGCTGTGGTGCCTGTAGGGAAAGGAGGCAGCTGAGACCCAGGGCCCAGCCCCCAACAAAAACATGGAGTCGGGTTCTGGGCCTAGCTCTCCATTACCTACTGGAAGATGCTGAGAAAATCACTTCCTTTTTCTGTGTCTTAGTTTCCGCATCTGTACAACGAAGGAATTATACTAAATCTAGGATGGCAAATATATGGCATGCATGTGGACACCCCATCTCCTGTACCCACTGCAGACATCACTAATCCATCACAGCATCTGTATCACTAAACAAGGACTTGGCCTCAGAATCCTTCCCACCACTGCACTCCAGCAGCCATGTCCAATTGATTACTATCTCATCAGAATCCTAGAACTAGATGGTTTGTGCTGATCCTTTCCAGCTCTGGGCCTCTGTCCTCTCTGGCACTTGGGAGAAGCTCAGGGGATAGGATGCTCCCAACCCTCCAACTCTGTTAATGTGAAATTCTGGAAGAGCCAAGAAGTCCAGCTCCCGGGTTTCCTCTGCCGGGTGCCCTCCCCTCACTCATGCTCCCTCTTCTCCCTCCTCCTCAGGAGTTCAGTTCATTCATTCCCTATGGTGTGAGTCCACGGATTACACTCTATAATGAGAGGACTCAGAAGAGGAGGCTGTAGAGCTTGGCAAATAAGAGTATAAGCCTTGGGGTCCCAGAGACCAGGGTTCAAGACCTGGAACTGCCATTTCCTAACTGAATGTGTTAAGGGAAGTTAGTTAAATTCTCTGAGCCTCAAGTCTGTTGTAAAATGGGAGTGCCTGTTTGTGCCTCACAGGGTCCTGTGGGTAGCAAATGCTTAGCAACCACCTCACTATTCCTCCCTCCTGCACCCCTAGCAGACAGGACTAATTGTTCGCAGTCCTCTCTGCACTGAACCCATTTTGCCTGGAACTGCTCAAACTTGCAGAGCAGCTGATCTGGGCTTCTCTGCCTAGACTCAGAGACTCTCAGGACACAGAGAAAGCTCCCTGAGGTTGAGGTTTGTGACAAACAGGAGAATTCCATGCCCACCATCCAACACCCTTCCCACCTCCATACCGACAGGCCACTCACGTTCACCTCAACATCACTCTCACTGCCTGGGAAAGAGGGGGCAGGTTATTGGGGAGTGGGAACAGGGCCAGGCAGTCCCCAGAATTCTGTAGCTGAGACAGCAGGCAGTGGGAGAAGCTAGGCCAAAAGTGGAGAGACCTGCCTGTTTTCTGGGGGCCGATGATGAGGAGCTTGGGGAAGCGGTCACACGTCTTCTCCTTGGACCAGATGTCTTTGTGGCGTTTGTCTTCACAGGGATCCTAAAACAACAGTGGAAGGGGTGTGAGGGGTGCCCAAGCACCTAGTGAATGGTCTCCCACTGCATATGGACATGTGGCTCCTACAGCCCTGACTGACAAGCATAATACCTCCATGTGTCCCTGTCACATCCCCACCCCCAGACACTGGCTGCTGACAAGCAGGGACCATTTCTGGTTAGTCTCATGTCCCCCAAAGAGCCTAGAAAAATGTCCAGTCTGTGCTTGGCACATCACAGGAACTCATGAGCACTTGTTGAATTTAATTGGACAAGCTGTGTCTGAACCAGGGGTCATCAAACTTTAAAGTTTAGTAAATATTCTGGAAAATGTTTAACAAATATTTTAGGCTTTGAGTACTATCCAGTTTCTATTGCAACCACTCAACTCTGCTTGCTGTTGTAGCATGAAAGCATCCATAGACAGTACATACAAGCATGAATGTGGCTATGTTCCGATAAAACTTTATTTACAAAAACAGACCACAGGCTGGATATGGCCCATGAGTCATGGTTTGTAGACCCCTGGTTTGAACTATGAGACTGCCACCAATTCCCAATTCTGCTTCCAGGTTTTAAAAGCACTCAGAGGCAGACTTTCCCAAGTATTGTCCCCTAAACCTCCCATCAGTCCTCTTCCCAATGGCTCAGAGCCTGCTGGTGGTAGAAGGAGCGGAAGAGATGATCTAAGAATCTAACCGAAGCGCCTGGCTAGCTCAGTCGGTAGAGCATGAGACTCTTAAGAGTCTAACCGAGGCAGGACAGTCACTTTCTACATTCCATTTACACCATGTTCACTCTCAGCTTCTTAACACCGTTTCCTCCAAGGCTGTGTATGAGTGTGCATTCATGTAGGTCTGTGTGCGGAGGTGTGCCCATATATGTACCTAGGCACATACATGTGCAGAAGAGCAAACGGGCACCTGACTTTACATTTGAGAGTATGAGGGCGTGAGGGCCAAGCCTGAGCCATGTGTGGAGTGCATGCCTATGAGCAGGGGGGCACTCCGTCCGTGCAGCAAGGTACCAGGCTGCTCTGCCCCCACCTGCCAGAGTGGATCCTTCTCCTCGGAGAAGATCTGGAAGTACTTCTGGGCCAGCTGTACAGGAGGCAGCGTCTGCAGCCGGAGGTTGGTCCATGAGTGCAGGAAGCGCACCAAGTGCTTGAAGGTATACAGGCCCAGGCGGTCATTCCCGTAGTTGGACAGGTGCGTCATGAAGATGCTGATCTGCTCCGGGGAGGGGAGGAGGGAGGCAGAGGCTGGGTCAGCATTGGAGCTACCCTCACCCCCACCTCTGACCTGGCTGGCCCTGCCTCAGCTTGCAGGGCTGCCTGATGGCCAGTGCAAGGTCCAATAGGGCTGTCAACAAACTCACTGTGTGACCTTAGGCTAGGCAAAGCCGGGTGCAAACCCACATATGACTGACCCCCAGATACATATTACAACCCCAGAATGGGAAGAGGACCTGTGTGGGAGCTATCTGTGTTTTGTGTTGCAAATTTGGCAGGGGAGGATATGCATGGAAGATAAGGAGTACACAGCCTATAAAGCAGAATAACAACAACCACTTGATATTTATTTAATATTATTAAAGTATGGATGGTTATTTACATTTTACAGATAAGAGGACCAGGAAGCTCAAATGAAGAGTAAAATGTGTGTGTGTGTGTGTGCGCGTGCGTGTCTATGTATACACATATGTGCCTATACACACACGTGAGCTAAGACTGGAAAAAGAACATGCACAAAAATGCCAGCACTTTTGTTGTGTCGATCATGAAAGTGCATGATCATGAAAGAAGAAAAAAGAAAGGTCAGATTCTTTAGCCAAGGTCATGCAGCAGAGGAAGGCCAAAACCAGGGCAGGAGAGTGGGTCTCCCAACTCCCAGGCCCTCACTCCCGCCCCTACGCCAAATCCCAGCGCCAAGAGGCCTGTGTCGGCTGCAGGCTGTGGAGCACTCACAGGATTGAGGAGCACGGTGAGGAAGAGCTCGCCCCCATTGATGATCTTATCCAGCTCGCTGGAACCACCAGGGTACTCGTTGTAGAAGATGGTGTGCGTGAAAAGGCCACAGGTCTGCCGCGGGAGGACCTGGGATGGGCAGGGGAGAGGAGCTATGGTGTCTCTAGGTGTCTCCTCAGAAAGGCAGCCTCCTGTATGGGCTGCACAGCCCCCACACTCGGGGTCCTCGCTCCCAAAGACTCGCACAGCCTGTGACACTCTCCCATGTGAGCCAGAGGCTTGTCATTTCACATGCATCATTGCTATTCCCTGCACAGATGAGCAGGCCCACAAGTAACAGAGGGAGAATGTTTCTGGAAATGGTGGCTGCCTGCAGTTCTAAAGTAGCTCTCCCAGTCACACCCTGCAAGCCCTGTCACGACACTCCAACCTGGTAGCACTTGTGGTCATGCACTGGCTTGGCTATTTATTGTCTGTCTCCCCTCATGAAACTGTGGCTTCCGAGTAAGTAGGGAATGTACCAGTCTTGCCACCTCATCCCTGGAGTTAATGCGAGTGCCTGGTACTGAGGAGGTCAGTGGGTGGACGGATGGACGGATGGACAGGTGGATGGAAGGACAGACAGATGACTGCACAAACCTGGCCTTCCCACAGCTGCCCCATCTCATCCTTACAGTGCCTCAAGCCAAAAACCTTAGAGTCATCCTGGACTCCTCTCTGTCTCCCACACTCTACATCCAATTCATCAGCAGATCCTGTTGGTTCTGATTTCCAATAGGCCCAGAACACGAACACACCCCAATACCACACCCTGGTCCAAGTCACCATGTCTCCCATCTGGAAGACTGCAGTGGCTCCCTAACTGCTCTCCCTTCCTCTACTTTCATCCCCTCCAGTCTGCTCCACACCACATCCAGAATGATGCAAATCCTTTTAAAATATAAGTCAGATCATGCTCCATTCAAAATCTTTCCATCTTAGGCTAAAAGCTGAAGCCCATTTAATGGCTGGCCTTACATGGCCCTATGTGATCCCTGACCTCATCCACCGCCTGCCCTCCAGCCACACAGGCCTCTTAGTTGGTCCTCAGACACATCCAGCACCAACCTGCCTCAGGGCCTTTGCACATACTGCTTTCGCTGCCTTGAATGCTCTTCCTCATACAGGAGCATGGCTCATTTGCAGGTTAGCCCTAAGTAACCACTTTATTTAAAATAGTTTCTCTTCTAACACCAAGGTCAAGGGTTTGGATCCCTGTACTGGCCAGCCAACAAAAACAAATAAATAAAATAAAATATCTTCTCTTCCCCCAACACTCCCTATCTCCCTTCCCTGCTTGATTTATCTCCACAGCACTTATCACTGTCTGACCATTATACACTTTACACACTCATGAGTATATTGTCTGTCTCCTGCCATTAGAATGTCTAATCTACAAGGGTAGGAATTCTGTTTGTTTTTGTGCATTTGGTTTGGGCATTTCTGTGTCCCCAGCGCCTAGAAAAGGTACAGACACACAGTAGAAGCTCAAGAAAAATGTTTAAATGAGCAGACGAATGAACGTTAACAGAGTCCTGTCCTGCGTCCTCCTCAGAACCCCCTTTAAAGAATGCTCACTCCTTGATCCTCTGTCACAAAAGCTAAGGAGTCATGAAAGGGGCCAGAATGGCAGCCCACCTCCCCGGGGATAGAGAGCTCCGAGGCCAAAAGTGGGGCAGGGACCGGGCTGACATGGCTAAGCCCGCTCCCCAAAGCCATGCTTCCCAGGACAGCACATGCACACACAGCTGTGTCTTCAGTTTTCTCAACCCCCCACCCCTGCTGCCAGGGGCCCACCATGATGCCATTGTGGATAAAGCCACGGCGATAGCGGGCCGGCTTCAGGTGCGGGTACTCCTCTGTGCTGGTCACGTGGATGCTCCACACCTGCTTCCAGGCCTCGTACAGCTGCACATGCACAGGGTACACGCCAGAGTGGTGGGGTGCCACTGCATACCCCATGTCTGTGGGAATGCCGTGCTCCTGGGGAGAGGACAAGCAGGGCAGGATGAGCATGGGGCCCGCCCCCTGGGGGCTTTGTAGACAGGAGAGAGAAATCAGAGGCTGGACTGGCAGGGCAGTTGGCCCAAGCCCTCCTAGGACAGATAGGGAAGCTGAGGCCTGGAGGGAAAGGGACATGCCCAGAATGTCAAAATGAGTGACTGCCAGAGCTGATCTAGAACCCAGGTCTCATGACCTTTGATCCAGGGCATGTGCCCTCCAGCACAGAGCACTCAAGCACCCCACAGTCAATGAAAAGGTCAGGGACTTTCCCCACCTTCTCCTGCCTCTGACTGGCTGGTAGGCCCCAGCTTACTAAGCCCCTCGCCCAGCTTCCAGTGCTCTTGCCCTAGCCTGAAGGCAGAGACTAGGCTCAGGAAACAAACAGGCCTGGGTTTAAATCCTGGTGTGACCTCCCTGAGCCTCAGTTTCTTGTCTGTAAAATGGGGCTATTCTCTCAAGGCTTCAAGGAGACAGTGGCTATAAAGGAAACTTACCCCAGGCCCTGGCACAGAGATGTTAGTAAAAATCTGTCAGACCCCACTGCAAAAGCAGCGCGAGGCCCACAGAAAAGACCCCCAGCCCAGCCCCTACCCCGCCCGGCTCTGCCCGTAGGGAATCTTACTCACGACAGCGAACTTCTTGTTCAGGGCCATCTGCTCGGCCAGCACAGACTGGTTGTGGAAAAGGTGGGGCTGCATGTGGCTCCACATGTGCGGGAACCACCAGAACTCCTTCACGTATGATAGCAGCAGATCGTCCCCAGCATCCTCGGCATCAGTACCTGCAGCCAGGTACAGGCAGCTCAGGCCAGCCCACCAGGCCACAAGTCTCTCCAACCTGGGCCTGTGTCTGGGGGTGGGAGCCCACGGCCAAGGCCCACCCAGGCGCTGCTGGAAAAAGTTATCTGAGCTACAGCATGAGAGCAGACAAAGCCCCAGTCCAGAGCCCTGGACTCAGGTCCAGAGTGTGTCCTTGATTCAATGAGTGACCTTGGCCAAGACCTTCTCCTCTTTGGGCCCTTGGGCCCCAGCTGTGCAACTCAGGGTTCAAAGTCAATGATCTCAAGGGTTTCTTCCACCTCTGACATGCTTGCTCTGATCTTATGATGATCCAAATTGGGTCATTTGCCTTTTACCTACTGATTTGCGGAAGCTCTTTGTATATATACAGGATGTCTCATATATATTCCTACAACCACCTCTGATATGCTAAGGGTTAAGAATTCAAAAAATGCAGAGACAACCCAGTGTGACTCCTACCTAGCTTTGGGGCTATGTTGCACATTTCCCCTCATTCCGAATTGTTGACAAATACAGTTTTGTGTAGAATTCAAGAGAGGCTGTCCTCACTGTGGCCTGAGCAGAAGGTAGCTCAGGGGCTGCAGATTACCAGCTCGGGGGCTATTCCCTCTTTTCCAGTCCCTGAGGGACAGCATGTGAGGAACTTGAGAGAGACCAAAATAGGAAGGAAGGCATGACCAAGCAACCTATGGCCTCAGCTTCAACCCCTTCAACTACAAACTAAACTCAGGACATTGGTCATCCTGGGGTGGGTACACTGACAGGGCATTTTAACTTTCTATGCTATATATTTCCACAGTGCTCCCCTAAAAGATGAGAGAAACTGAGGAGCAAAAAGTTAAAGTAACTTATCCCCTGTCACATTAACAGCAGAAATGTTTCTAGCATCTGTCTCCTCTCAGTCCAGTGCTCAATCCCCAGCACTTCTGAACAATGCAGCTCGTCTAAAGGCTCTTTGTCATCCAGGATGCCCCATGTGGCTCCTGGGATAGGCCTCTGCTATATCCGGAAAGGCTTCGATTTATAACCCAATTGAAACAATCTAACCAAGGAGAGAGAGAGAGAGAGAGAGAGAGAGAGAGAGAGAGGGAGAGAGGGAGAGAGGGGGAGAGGGGGAGAGGGGGAGAGGGGGAGAGGGGGAGAGGGGGAGAGGGGGAGAGGGGGAGAGGGGGAGAGGGGGGGAGAGGGGGAGAGGGGGGGAGAGGGGGGGAGAGGGGGAGAGGGGGAGAGGGGGGGAGAGGGGGGGAGAGGGGGAGAGGGGGAGGGAGAGAGAGTGTGTGTGTGTGTGTGTGCGCGTGCGGCCGTGCACACAAACATCCCTCGCCCTGCCCTGCCCGCCCCACCCAGGACAGCACAGTCTGAAAGGCCAGGGAGGGACAAGTGGAAACCCTTGCTGCTGCTGTCCCCAAATGGCCTCTGCCTGGGGCTGTGACTGCTCTTATAGGCTGGTGGCTCTGGGGGCCAAGAGGGGTCAAATTTGCCCCCAATATGGGCCACTAAGCCCACCTGCTGCCCTCGTGGCACAGTGCTCTAAGGGTTTAGGTGTCGAGAAGCCCCCATAAGTTGCTAGTAAGGACAGAGGCAGGCCCACTTACCTGTGTGGAAGAATTTCCCTGAGTAGCCCAGGTTGAAGGTGAAGTTTGGGATGTGTGTGCGTAGTTCTTTCTGCGTATCAAAGAGGGCCTGGGATAGGCAGTGGAGAAAGGAAGGAGTGAGGGGAAGTCAGGGCTCCCTGTTCCTCCCACTGAGGGCCCAAGAAGAGTCCTGCTACTGAAAGACCGGCTGCAAAGTTTGTGGGGCCCAGTGCAAAATAAGAATGTGGTTCCAAAATTATGAAGAATGTCAAAAAGGCAACAGCAGAGCATGAAAGCACGTGTGGGCCCCTCCTGAGCTTGGGACTCATGCGGCTGCACAGGCCACGCACCATGAAGGCAGCCCTGTGCCATCTCCTCCCCCAGGCCTCTGGCAAGAGAAGACCAAGGCTCCAGCTTGGCTCCACTATGTGTCCTGGAGAAAGCCTCATGACTTCTCTAGGCCTTGCTTTCATCTGTAAAATGGAGATGATAATTTCTCCCTCACAGGGCTCTTGGAATCAAGTGAGATACTGCACATAAAACTGCCTAACATTTAGAAAGTGATGAAAAATGGTGGCCATTGTTATGTCTGTGGTCTCTGACACCCTGAGCCTCAGTGTCTTCATCTGTCAACCGTGGAGGGTTTCTCCTCATTGGTGGAATGCAAGGCTGGTGTCAAAGGACCTTGACATTTTCAAGGATATACTGTGTGTCCAGCAATGTGATGTTCCCATGCATGGCACACCCAGTGCTTTGCAAGTTAATGAGGGGATGTTGACACTTGTGAAACAAATGTACAGTTGTACTCTGGGGTTAGGACTGCATGATTCACCAGGCTGCTAAGAAACCTGCAAGAGCCTGCTATTGGAACACTGCAAACTAAAAGTCCTGGCCCTGCCCGGTGCAGTGTTGTCACACCGGCATCCTACCCAGGCCATGCACTCCCTGGTGGACACTCCTGCCCCACCTCTAAGCCTCAGCACCCTCCTCTGCAAAATAGGACTCAACAATGTCCACCTCACAGGGCTGCTGTGAGAGTCAAATAAGGCGACACTAGGAAAGGGCCACACACAGAGCCTGGTGCTTACAGAGCCCTGAACAAGCAGCTGCTGTTGGTATTATTTAAATTGTGCTGCACAGCCAGTACTGCACGTTAACGAGGTGACATTCATGTCTCTGAGAGAAGGGCTCAGTTATAGCCTATGCTTGGATTAAAGAAGAAAATTCTCTGCCCTTTCTGACTCACAAAGATGTTTAAGGCAAAAGAGACCCTGGCTGGAGCAGCACTCAGCAGCCTGCACTGAGCTAAGCACACACAAGGGGGCGCTTCGACAGAAATGGCTCCAAACTGCTAGCGTTCCCCTCATTTTAAAAAATTGGGAAAATAAGAAGCCAAAGAGGGCCAACCAGGGTTTGTGGGGGACCCAGTTAGCCCTGCAGCCTGATTTCCTCCTGGGGCCAACCCTGGGCCAGAGGTTCACTGGGCAACCAGGACGTAGGTTACATACAGCAGGAGAGACAAGGCCGGGCCACTGGAAAAACAGCCTAGGTAGAATGCCCTGTCTCACTGAGGCAGGGAGCCTGGAGGCTGAGTCTGGCTGGTCTGAACATACCTTTACCAGGCCCAGCTATCCAGGCACCTCTGTGAAACCCCTGGGCACCAGGAAATAGCCTGGAAACCTCTCACCCTCCTCATCTTGTCATTTTGCAGCTAAGACTCATAGATGGGAAGGGACTTCCAAGTCACCCAGTCAATGAGGGCCCCCCTGGGACTGGACTCAAATGAAGTGTCAGCTCCCCAGACAGTGCCTGCTCCCCAACACCATCTGCTCTGCTCGTCTCTCTGGAGATGTCAGGAAGAGCAGAGTTCACTCCTGACCAAGGCACGGGGATGAACTCCACCAGGACTTTCCTTCCAGCCAACCCCTACCAGTGATTTCAGGTGGACAGAGGACACAGCACCAAAAGCCTGAGTCACTGGGGGAGAAAAGTATTCCTCTTACAAGTCTCTTTTTAAAGCCTCCTACTAACATCAAAGAGAAGTCTTGGTTTGATGCTAATATGTTACTAACACTTGCTAATCTGCTTTAAAAGAGGACAGGCTGTCAGCAGGCAGCAGTCTCTCTCTAGAATTTAATCCTCCTGTTTTGTTTTCATTGGATTTATTGTTATGGTTGCTCTCTGTCTATGGCAACTGATACTGATTTCTCCTTTACACTAGGATGCTGTCTCCTTTACAAATAACTTAAGGTAAAATAATAGAAGATGAAAACTGTATTTTAAAGATTGCTTAATGATCTTAATTCGTAGACTTCTCTTTCACAGTGATAGTTCACATGTGTAAAATTTTATGGTTTGCAAAGTGCTTTTACGTACAGATTTGTTTGGTAAAGACTTTTTTTTTTTTTTTTTTTTTAAGGCAGCTGGCCGAGACAGGGATCGAACCCTCAACCTTGGTGTTGTCAGCACCACACTGTAACCAACTGAGCTAACAGGCCAGCCTCCAAGGTAAACACTTCTTGAATTAGACAAAGGCATTCCACTCAGTTAAAATATGCTTTATGTATGACTCAAGCTCTCACTCTTGTTTTAAAAGTTTGGTAGGAGCTCTGATATTGACATAAACATTGTTAAGAGTTAAGCATCATACCTGGATTAAAAGGTGGATAGCTGGCCAGTTACCTCACTTGGGTAGAACTTGGTGCTAACACCACCAAGGTCAAGGGTTCAGATCTCTGAACCAGCCAGCCACACAAAAAAGAAAGAAAAGGTAGATAAACAATGCTGCAGAGCTCCCATCTTTGTATTTTAGTAACTAGGTCTTTTCCTTCACAGATACACATTTAAACTCCACACCCCAGATGCAAAATTCCTCTAGATCTGATATTTCAGTAAAATTTTAAATAACACTTGCTTCCAATAAGACAATAAATAAAGACCAACTGGTGGAGGTGGGGAGGGCTCTGTACTTTAAATAATTAACAGCACAGGGGAGATGCAGATGATGAAGTGCACAAAGGTTTGCAGTTTGTGAGGCCCTGCCTTACGCAGTCCGGGACTCCAGCCGTACCTTCACGTCCTCCACCTTCATGCGTGTGCCCTCCTTGCCCACAAAGATGTCATCGATGTCCACCAGGATGTAGCGGTCCAAAGGCAACGAGAGACGCTTTCCCGTGAGGAAGGCCACAGCGTCCACGAAGACAAGCTTGTGCAGCCAGAAGTTGAGGTTGTTGCCAAAGAGCACGCGCTGGATGCCGTCATGGAGGCCCAGGTCCTGGACCACGGTGGCATGCAGCACGGCATGCAGGCCAGCGTCTGCACCCAGGTGTGGGATGGACTCAGACGAACGTGTTTTGGCCAGCAGCACCGGCTCGTAGGTGGAGTGGTTTGACTGGAACACGGTCCAGTCCTCACCAGGCAGCACGCCCTTCTCTACCTCACTCGGCCGCGTCACATACAGCAGTGGGGACTTGGGGTTGATGCTGCAGTCCTTCAGGCCCAGGTTCGAGTGCAGGAATAGGGGGAAGCCCTTGAGCTGTGCGCTCAGCAGGCTGTTCTCGTTGGCCTGCAGCCGGGTAGGGCAGGAGGGGGAACAGAGCCATCAGACCCAAAACCCAAGGGACACAGACTCAGTTGTGGATGGATAACAGTAGTATCAGTGATATTCACCAGCATTCCTGGAGGGCACACCATATCCCCAGCCCTGTGCTCCACCCTCCTACCCCCACAATAATATACTGGCAAACATATATGACTCACTTACCTAAGTCAGGCACTGGGTTCCGTGCACTTTGCTCAAAGGAATGCTGTTAATCCTCCCAGTGCCCCACGGCAGAGGTGTTGCTACCATACCCATTTTACAGATAAGGAAGCTGAGGCCTAGAGAGGCCAAATCACCCAGAGGAGAGTCTAGCAGTTGAGAGCATGAACACTGCCACCAGACTGCCTGGCCTTGGGCAAGTTGTGTCACCTCTCTGTGCCTTAGTTTCCTTTGCTGTAAACTGTGGCTAAGAACAATAAATACCTTCAGAGGCAGTGGAGGATGATCAGTGTTAATGTTGGCAAAGTGCTTAAACAGGGCCTGTGGCACGATCAATTATTAATCCAGTGCTCACATCATCAGCCTTGTTTTCCCACTCCACAGGTGAGGAAACTGAGGCTTGGAGGGGAGTGCTGCCCTCAGTCACACAGCAGTGGGAAGGAGCCATGACTTGCAGCTAGGATGTCTGGCCTGGAGCCTTCACACTTAACTACCAGGCTCCACCGCTGGGGTTTTCAAACTGGCTTTGGTCACACAACCCTTTCTTCAGGAGAAATCCTACATAGATGCCAATGCAGAAGATCAAAAAGGAGGTGTCTGCTGGGGTTGGGGAAGCAAAGACACTTCACCCTAAGCATTCCAACCCCCTCGTGGACCTAGCACACCTGTGGCCACCCCCTCACAGAAGTCCTGTTCCCATGCCTGTCTGGTCATGCTGGCTGTGGTGAGGTCTCTGCCTTCCTTCTCCTCCAGGGTCTGCTGCTGCCCAGCTCCCAGTGGGTCCACAGGCAGTGCCCACAGCCCCCCAGATCCTCTTCACAGTCCTGTTCCTTCTTTCCCTCCCTCACCCTCACAGTCACCTGCTTCTGGATATGGTACAATTTGTCCTTGTTCCTGTGCCAGTTCCAGTCTGTCTTCTTGGCCTGGCAAACTTCTGATCATCCTTCAAAACCCAATGCATATACCCTCTTCTCTGCACTGGCCTCCCTTGGACCATATTAAAGCCTCAGCTGCACACTTCTCACCTCAGCTGCTGCATTATCTGTTCATTCCACAACCATCCACTGTGCCAGGCACTGTATTAAGTGCCAGTGATACAGTGAGAAAAGAAAGAGATAGCCCCTGCCCTCATGAACCTTAAAGTCCATCAGGGAAGAGAGACATCCATCAAAACCTCAGGAATAAACAGAAAACTTCAATGTGGCACATGGTACACAGAGGAGGTTCATAGATGTAGAAGAGCAGAGTACTGGACACAGTCGATGGCTCAGGAGGCCTCCTGGAGAAGGGGACTTCTGAGCTAGCATTTAAAGAGTAAGTACACATCAACTAGGGGAGAGAGAGGGGCCAAGTCCACGAACAGCAAATGCAAAGGCCCTGGGGTAGGAGAGGGCTCGGCATGGTCAAGGAATAGCAAGACACAAGCAGAGTGATCAAGAGGGACAGTAGAAGATGGGGCCAAAAGGTCAGCTGGGACCAGACCTGCAGGACCCTGGAGGCTTGAGTGGCAGGAGGAAGCCATCAGACTCCATGAAAGGCTTCTGAAGACTGTATGACAGGTTCCAATTTGCATTTCTAAAAGATCCACGTGAGGGCCGGCCTGTGGCTCACTTGGGAGAGTGCGGTGCTGATAATACCAAGGCCATGGTTCGGATCCTTATATAGGGATGGCCGGTTAGGTCACTTGGAGAGTGTGGTGCTGACAACACTAAGTCAAGGGTTAAGATCCCCTTACCAGTTATCTTTTAAAAAAATAAATAAATAAAAGATCCATGAGGCTGCTGTATGGATGATGAGTGGGGTGGGGCAAAGCAAGAGTTGACAAAGATCACAGAATGAGTGTGGAGAGGGAGACAGGGTCATGTACAGGAGGACCCCATGGAGGGCTGCTCAGGTGATTTCTGTGCAAGGACACACAGCTGAGCGGTGAGTTGGGGGTAAAATCTGAGCCAAGCCTTGTACCCCAATGTGGAGCTCTGCCTGTTCAGAAGGGTGCCCTTTACTAATCTCCTCCACACAGAAGTTCTTTATTCTAATGCCCACAAAGGCTTTGTGGGGACCTGGCCTTGTAAACCATGATAAGGAGGATGCATCT
This sequence comes from Cynocephalus volans, assembly GCF_027409185.1. NCBI lineage: Eukaryota > Metazoa > Chordata > Mammalia > Dermoptera > Cynocephalidae > Cynocephalus > Cynocephalus volans. The sequence goes on along the minus strand of NC_084461.1, from coordinate 133,122,831 downwards.
GATTTTCCAAATACCAGAAGTACCTGCCAACCCCCCACCTTGCCCTGAACCAGCATCAGGGATTGAGGCCCAATGCAGAGCCAGAGCCTCAGAGGCTGTCTCCCCCAGCTCCAGGTTCCCAGCAACCCGTAAGCCAGCACTGGCCAAGGACAAAACTGCTTGGGCTGCATGGGGGCCAGAGATGTTCAGGCCCTGTCGATCACCTGCTGAGGTCCAGGAAGCCACACTGGCCATGAGTGCTGAGGGACCCCATTTCAAAGTCCTGACCCTAAGCTAAGGGCCAGGTGCTGGTAGCTCAGCCATCGAAGAAGGGAGAAAGCCCAGTCACTGATGGTCTACCCCAGTCAGCAGAAAGGAACCAGCCAGGAAAGGGAACAGAGAGCCTGTGCACTGCAGAGGCTGGCCCCCAGTAGAGGACTCCCCCCACGGAGTGGAAATCCCTCCTGCTCATCAGCACTGAGGACCCACTGAGGAGACACCAAATCTTCCAATGGGGTCACCCACGCAGAGGAAGAAAGAGCCCTGATCCAGGAGTGGGGAGGCGGAAGCCTAGCATAGCCTTAACCGTTCACTAGCTAGACAGCCTTGGGAGCCCCACATCTCTTCCCTGGCTTCAGGTCCCTCCTAGGTCAGTTTGCTCTTACATGGACTCCTATGTCTGGGTTAGAAGCAGTGAGCTTGGCCGTCAAATCTTGGCTCCATGACTTACTAGCTATGTCACTCTGAACAGGCCATTTAACTTTTTGAGCCTCGGGTCCTTACCTGAAGATAAAGTGCCTACTTCACAGGTTGGTTGTGAGAATTAAACATGATAATGTCTGAAAAGCAATGAGCTCAGTGTCCGGCACACAGTAAGTGCTCAACAGAGAGGTCAGGGACCTCTGCCACATCTCTGCAAGCACCTGGAGTTGTAAGGTTGAGGCATGACAGGGCCAGGATCTGCGGCTCCAGATGAGGACAACCCAATTCTCACCCTCAAGGAATTCACAGGGGCACACATCAGTCAGAGCTACAAGGGAGACAAAGTGCCACCACCGCTGTGATGGCTAGACTTGAGACGACAAAGCATGACAGTTGCCCTTTGCTGAGTGGCTGCAGGTGTCGGGCATGGCGCTTAGTGCTTCCCACTCACTGTCTTATCTTCAACACAGCCCAGGGAGGCAGGAGTTGTAACTGGCCCCACTTTACAGATGGGTTTGAGTATCCTGCACAAGGTCACTCTGCTTCTGAGTGACAGAAGATTTTGAACCAGGGTCTGGACTTTGAGGCCTCTGCTTTCACACTGCTCTGGCAATCTAGTGCAATGGAAACTGGAAAATGAGGGTCTCCGGATCCCTGGAGTCCACAGATCCTCCTGGTTTGGCAAGCCCAATGCACAGCACTGAAGCAAGCTGGCCTTGCAGAAAGAGCTGAAAGATGTACCTTGACCACCAGGGGGTGTGTATTTGAGCGGAAAATCACAGGCCTCTGCTGAAAACCAAGGAGAGGTCTTGTCTTATGCAATAGGGTAGGAAGAGCACAAAGACCTGGAATTGCCATTGACCCCACAGTGAGACTCTGAGCATGTCCCTGTCCCTTCCTGGACTTCATGTTCATCTTCTGTAGATCAAGGAGATGGGGCTAGATAGGGTCCAAGCTCCATTACACCAATTGTGCCCAATGACCCCAGCCCACTGCCTGGACTATGGGAGCTCTGTGCATTGGATGTGGCCTCTGATGCAACTTATGCTAAATAAATGGTAGGTGAGGCTCCTGGTTGCATCAAACAGTGGTTAAGATGAAGGCTTCTGGAGCCAGACTGCCGGGGTTCAAATCCCAGATCTATACTTATTAGAGGTATCGGCTTGGGCACAATTCTTACCTCCCTTTGCCTCAGTTTCCTTCTCTTAAATCAGGATGCTATTCCACCTGCCTTGGAGGATGGTCTATTCATGTGAAGTGAGTTAATTCGTAGAAAGCATGTAGACAGAACATGGCACTGAGTGAGCACTCAATAAATGTCGGCCATCCTGACGTTTTTCAGGCCTGGGGCTCTGAATCAACTTAATGAAGTTCATGGAAGAAAGGATACAGAGTCCAGGGGGAAAGAAAAAAAAAAAAAAGACAATGGAGACAGTCTGACTTGATGCCACTGTAAAGCCATAAACCAGGCCAGCGTTCCCCAGAGGGTGCTCTGTGAAAGAAAGGGTTCTGTGATCAAACCAGTTGGGGAACAGATCTCACCAGGTTGCTTTACTGCAGGACTTCTAAGGGCTTTCAATTCTTGGCTCACAATACCTTTTTAGTGGCAGAGCCTCCTGCTGCATTAGTGTGTGAAAGAACATGCCGTGGGAAACCCTCAACTAGGCCAGCCCCGTCCCAGCATGGAGCACAGGGCCCAGTGCACAAGCATGCTGGGAAGGCTTAGAAAGCATGGGCACCAGCGGTGGACATGGGCCCCTTCTGACCCATCTGCTGCTCCTTCTCTCCTCACTCATGCCAAGAAAGCTCTTACTGTCCCTCCTGCCTGGAAGGCTCTTCACACGGTGAGCCACATGGCTCCTTCCCCTGCTTCCTGCAGGCCATTTTATCAAAGATGATTTCCCTGGCTGTTCTATCAAAAATAGTGTCAAACTCCACACCCACTACCTCTATGACCTTTCCTTGCTTTGTCTCTCTTTGCATTTATCACTCCCTACCATATCCTATGTTTATTTGTTCATTGCCTGTCACCCACCCCGCTCCCACGGTGCTGAAATGTCAATTCTATGAGAGTGGGGATTTTGTCCATTTAGATCACCACTGTGTGTCCCCGGTGCCTAGTACAGACCTGGAACACTGCAAGCTTTCAGTAAATATTTGTTGAATGAAAAAACAAATGCCCATCTAGAGTGCCAGCTAATGCCTGCTTTCATCTTGCAGGTCAGAGTTCTCTGGTCCCAGCCTCTGGATCCCCCTCCACTGTTCCCATCCTCCCCTCTCCAAGGACAAATTCTTCATGACACCCTTTCAGTAAGGACCCCAACCCGAGCAGTCATTCCAGAATCCCCATAAAGTCCAGAGCAGCTCCCCACTGGGATTTCCTTCTCCTCTTTCTTGCAATGCAACAGGGTTTGGGAGATGCACATGCTCCACACCCCACCACAGAGGGCTCGAGCAAGAAGATAGATCATGGGATACAGAGCTCAAACTATCTATGTCTGGGTTCAGGTCTTGGCTTCCCTACTTATAGGCTGCATAGCCTACAACAAGTAACTTAATCCCCTTAAGCCTTGATTTGCTCATCTGCAAAATGGGGACACACCCCCTCCCTCGGGAGAACTGCTGTGGCAGGTTTTAGGGCACCCAGCAGAGCACGCCATCTCCTACCTCGCACCCATCCCCAGAACCTCCTTTAGGCAAGTGCCTGCTGTGTTGTGTGCTGGACCCCACGTATGGCAGGCAATTTCCTACCATGCACCCCTCACACTTATGAGCTAATAATCATAAAGCACTCACAAGGCACCAGGCACTGTGTACTCTGAGTACTTCACACATACCCATTTAACCTTCATGACAATCTTGGGAGGTTGGTGCTACCATCACACCCATTTTACAGATGAGAAAAGTCAGGCACCCAGCTAGACAGTGTGCACATGGGGCTCTGAACTGCCCATGGACCCTGCTCCCTGCATACCTTGAAGAAGCCAATGATGCCCACGCCATAGGCCACACAGTACTTGTCCAGCAGCTCCCGGTTCCAGGCATCCAGGTTGACGTACTTGAGGATGTTCTCATAGATGATGAGGGCGAAGCGGCCTCGGCCCTTGTCGGTGAGCGTGGGCATATCACCTTTGCCCGGAGCAATCTCCGTGCGGTACTTGAAGCGGCTGGACTCCAGGATGGCCACCACCTCCTGGCCCAGCTGCGAGTAGAGGCTCTCCACGAACACCAGCACCAATGGGTCTGTGCGGGAAGGGGTGGCCACCTGCACAGGCTTGAGCGGCAGCAGGCGACTGGGGGCCACGGGCGGCGGGTCCCCACAGTCGGGCTCAGGGGCATCTGCCGAGGGCTCCAGGCCCCGCTTCCAGCCATATAGGTAGTACGCTGAGACGAAAACGCTGAACAGGCAGAAGACAAACAGCAGGAAAAGGATGGCCTGTGGGGACACATGCCGACACAGCCTCCGGAGGCACGCCAGGGCAGGCATCCTGGCCCCCAAGACCTTGGCTACCGGAGGCCCAGCCTGCCCTGGCCACCCCAAGGCCCCACACAGGAGAGACACAAAAGTCGTCAGCTGACGAATAAATCCACAGAGACTTAGGCAGCGGGGACGGAGGATCTGGGCCCCTGGCCCTTCCTCCCAGCCGGGGGTGCAGTCCGCAGGCTGGTCGCGCTCCTTCCTTCCTCCACGCCCTTTATGTCACCATGGCAAACCCCCGCGTGGTCCTGCGCAGAGCAGAAGTGCCCCAGGGCGTCAGGGCCTCCTGGGAGGGCTGGGCAGCAGACCAGAGGACAGGCAGGCCCGGGGGTGCTGCATGGCACTCACTCAGTGGGCCACCAGGCTAAAGCTGTGGAGAGAACAAGAGAGGCAGAGTGTGGGCTTCAGGGGCCAGTGACTGTGGACACATGGACCTGACCTAGGTGGGCACGGGTTCAAGTACTCCTGCCCAACCTGGTTGCATGGTTTGGGGCAAGCTCTTTAATCTGAGCCTCAGTTTCCTCATTTGTGAAATGGGGCAGACAATAAATAGCACCCATCTCACAAGGGGTTGGAGGATTAAGTCCCACAATGTACGTAAATCACTTCAGAACAGTACCCAGCTTATGGTACTATTGGTACAAATGGTACAAATGGTAGTTGCTATTTTTTATTATTATCACAGTCCAAGACTAGGTCAAGAAAAATCCAGAAGCAGGAAGGGTAAAGTGAGGTGATGGGGCCAGCCAGTGGCTCACTTGGGACAGTGTGGTGCTGGTAACACCAAGGCCACGGGTTCGGATCCCGTATAGGGATGGCTGGTTAGCTCACTGAGTGAGCGTGGTGCTGATAACACCAAGTCAAGGGTTAAGATCTCCTTACCGGTCATCTTTTAGAAAAAAAATAAAAAAATAAAAAATAAAGTGAAGCGATGGTCTTTGCAAGGCCTGGGAGCTAAAGGTGGAATTGCAAATCATGAGACACCACATCCTCACCGTCTCCACACTCCCCTATCCATTTCTTTCTCTGAATGAGCCCAGCAGCTTCATCCAACACATGAAAAGACTAAGTCTCCAGCAAAAGCAGCCAAGCCAGGATTTAAACACACAGCTGAGGCCCTGGGCAAAAAAGGCCCCAGGTAGAGCACCCCACTCCTCTCAAGCTCATCTGTAAGATCATCACCTCTGTGGTGCAGGACTGTGGCTGAGAGTTAACTGAGCAAATGAGTCTGAGGAGCTTGACACAAGAAATGCCCAGAAATGGCAGCAGTCACTATTTGCCCCTAGTGCAACCAGGCCCCTCTCACCCTCAGGGCATGTGCCCACAGATGCACACAGCAGCCCAGGACAGCAGGTGACCAAACCCCTGCCTGAGGATTCCAAGCTTACCAAGGGACTGACAAGGAGGCTTCCCCCACACTGAGCCTTCTGTCCACCCAGGCAGCCAGCATTCCAGGTTCCAGCCTCCCCCCACAACCTGAACCCCAACACAGGCCATGCCACTTGCACCCATCTCACTAGAGTGAGTTAATGAAGACCCACATACATTGTGCAAAGGCCCCAATTCCCCCACCCCAAACAGCAACCCCAAACAGGGCCTTCCAGTCTCTCTTAAACATGAGTTGAAGCCACAGGGAGTGAGATTTCCCAGCAATCCATGGAGCAACTTTCTATCAGTGACAGTTGCTGAAAGCCAGCAGGAGAGCTCTCCATGACCAGAGCCAAAGGGGTAAGAGCCTGGGAGGGAATTCAAGCCTCAGGTCCAGCCTTGGTAGGGAAGATTTTTGAAGTCCCTCCCAGCCCCAGACTATATGGTGTGTTCAGCATGGGTACAGCATGCCAGAGACCCAAAGGTTGCACTTCTAGGAATTTATCCTCGAGGTAGTAATTGCAGAACTACATAAAGATTTTCCCTCAAAAATACAAATCCCGGGATGGCCCATGGCTCACTTGGGAGAGTGTGGTGCTGATAACACCAAGTCAAGGGTTAAGATCCCCTTACTGGTCATCTTTACATAGGGGAAAAAAAAAAAGAATACGAATCTCAGTGCTGTTTATAATAGCAAATGCCCAACAATAGGGGGATTGTCTTTAGAAATTATAATGCAAGCATGTGAGGTAATCCTAGGCAGCCATTTACAGTACGTCAAAGAAGAACATTTACTGACATAGAAATAAAATTACCATATATATTGTTAAAGTGTAAAACATTTATAAAACAGTTTGTATGTGTGGTCATACATATTTTTGTTAAACCTTTTGTTATACGTAGGCTAGAAACTGGTGCTAAATTTAAAAAAAAAGTTAACAGCGATTATCACTGGGTGGTTTTTATCTTCCGCTTTTTATTTGTGAAATGAGGAAACAACAACTGGAACAGCAGGTCTGGTCCCAGATCTGCCATAATGTGCTGTGTGACCCCGAGCAAATCCTATACCTCTCTGGGCCTCCTTCCTGTTAGAGAGGGACTTGGGCCAGATGATCTCTACTTCTGACACTCTACATTTTAGTCCCCACTATGTGCCAGCACCCTGGGGAACCAGAGGCAGCCAAGAAAATCCAGAGGGGCAATGCAGGCAAATGAGTATAGGCTTGGGAGAAGGGAAGGGTGTTTGGGAGAACTGAGGGGCACTTAACCACTGTGGAGGTGGAAGGCATCTGGGGAAGCCTTCCTGGAGGAAGTGGTACCTGAGCTGACCAGAACCAGAAGTAAGGGTTGGCCTGGGGTAGGAAGAGGGGATGGCACATGCCACAGCTTGGAGACAAGGGAGTGTGTGGCGCTTTCCAGGGACTCCCTACAATTCTAGCTGAAAGCAGGGCAAGAAGGGGCCAGTATCCTGGGCAGAGCAAGGAAGTCTGGGGTGACTGGTCAAGTTTGTGCCCAGGGTGCACCAGTGTCTCCCTTCCTCTGATAAGAGCAGCCCTCTGTCTGTAACCACAGCAGAGCCCCACCCCTTGGCTCAGGGACAGGAGAGAAGCACAGGGGGTGGGGAGGTAGGGATACACTGACAGTGCCTGCCGAAGTCTGCCACCCAACCCCATGGAAGAGGAGGAGTACAGCCACAGGCCACTCCTTGCAGGACTGAGTTCTGTGGTCACTGACCCTCTGTCTGTCACATCAACGGCATTTCAGCATATTAATGTTGCAGTCCACAGAGTCTCAGGCATCTGGGGGTCAGGGATGCCTGTGGAAATCTGACATTTTTCAGATATAAAAAATATGCACTTTAAAAAAATGCACCTCTTTGCCAGAGGTTAGGGGTGGAGCAGATGAATAGGCAGAGCACAGAGGATTCTTAGGGCAGGGAAACTGCTCTGTATACTATGGTGGTGGATTCATGTCATTATACATTTGTCCAAACCCATGGAATGTACAGCACCAAGAGTGAACCCTCATGAAAACTATGGACCCTGGGTGATAATGATGTGTCAGCGTAGGTTCACCAATTGTAACAAATGCACCACTCTCGTGGGGATGCTGACAGTGAGAGAGACTGTGCATCTGCGGGCGCAGGGGGCATATAGGAAATCTCTGTACCTTCCTCTCCATTTTGCTGTCAATCTAAAACTGCTCTAAAAAATAAAGTCTCTTAAAAAAATAAATATGCACATATCCTGAAAAATGCTGTAACAATTTCAAGAAGTTCAGACCTTCATCTCCCAAGTCTATCCATGGACTTAAAGTCCTAAGTTAATAGAGCCTATATGTGCAGACTAGAGCCAGGTGGCTTCGGTTCAAGCCCTAGTTCTACCACCCAGTGGCTGTGTAATCTTGGGCAAGTCATTTAACTTCTCGGTATCTCAGTTTCCTAATCTGCAAAACAGGAAATTTTTATATACTTCCCAAGGTTGTGAAAATCAAATGAGTTGATAAATAAAACGCTCACAACCATGTCTGGCACACAACACTGAGTAACTGTCAGCTACTATTATACTGCACTTCTGTAGCTTATTTAACATACTCACAAAAACCCCTCACAACATGGATAATGGCTTAGCTCACAGAGCGCTTTCTAGCTCATCTGTCTGGCTCAAGTCTCTGACAGCCCTAGGAATCAGACATGGAGAGCACGGTCACCTCACAGAGGCACACAGCAAGGTACGAGGGAGGTCTGCCTGTTCCTCACTGTCTGCAGCCATCCTCCCCTCACCACACCCTGGGAAGAGTCCCCATCTTTGGAAAAGCTCCCCATCTTCCCCAGGAGCTGGATGGATGGGCAGGGCCCAGAAAATTAGAAACCAGCAGTCCAGGGATAAGGCCATGGAAAAACCCAGGCCACGGAGAGGACAAAGTAGCCCCTGACCCCAGAGAAGGCCAATATCCTGGGGTTGGAGGAGAGCCAGTTGCTCTAAAAACAAAGCGCTGACCACTCAGCTCGCTGGCAAGGGGGTTGCAGCACAGTTGGCTGCAACCTACTCCGCCATTCAAGGCCCTCCTCAGCCGCCTGCATTCCAGAGCCCCTGGGATCAAGGTGCAAATAACTGGGGGCTTCTAATCCCCCCGGAGCCATCAAGGCCTCAAGGACAGCTGGGGCTGAGGCCTCAATGCCCTTTTCACCCTAGGCCTTGCTGACATCACCAGTTGTTTCCCCTAAACTCCAGCCTCACCCAGCAGGTCACCAATCTCGGTCAAGCATCTAGGCCTTTGCTGATGAAGTTCCCATTGCCTGGAATGCCTCCTCTGACCCCTTGGGACACTTACTCATCATTCAAGATCCCAGTTCTAATGTCATCACCTCTCTGAAGTCATCTCCAACCACCACCCCCTCTCCTGCCCTGAGTCCCAGTCCTTAGGCTCCTGCCCCATCCCCACTCCACAGCATGGAGGCTGAAAACCAGTACCCTCAGTCCAGAACAAAAAACACATGTGTTTCTTGGCTTGCACAGCATTTTTCTTTAATTTGGGATTCCTTATCAACATTCTTAAATAAGGAGATTTCATATAAAAGTCAGAAGTTCTAACTTCTCTTTTAAAAAAGGTATGTTCAGGCCGGCCCGTGACTCACTTGGGAGAGTGTGGTGCTGATAACATCAAGGCCACGGGTTCAGATCCCTATATAGGGATGGCCAGTTAGCTCACTTGGGAGAGCCTGGTGCTGACAACACCAAGTCAAGGGTTAAGATCCCTTTACCGATCATCTTTTAAAAAAAAAAAAAAAAAAAAGGCATGTTCTGGTGACACCGGGCACATATTCCCATCAGCCACCATCAGCTGACACCCTTACAGTGCCCGCCTCAGATGGGCCATGTATTCTCCGCCTCTCTCTACAGTCTCACAGCCAAACTATCCCCGTCATTGAACTTCCTGTCCAGCCCCTGGGTGCACCCAAGCGTGTGGTCTGTGCAGAGCAAACCTGGGCATTTCTACACACGCCTATGCCTCCTGGAGCCTCCAGCTCCTCAGGGCAAGGCCGGTACTTACTGACCTCTACATAGGCAGACCCTGCCCTGAACCTGGCAAATAATTTCCTTTCTTCCCCCTCTCCCCCGGCCTGGGTGCCACAAGGGCAGAGACCAAGTCTGATTCATCATGGAAGCGCCCACTTTTCCTAGGGCCAGTTCCTTACTGAGTACCCGGGACATGAATGAATGAGCAGCTGTTATTATTCCTAAGTTACAGATAAGGAGATGAAGACTGCCACAGTCACATGGAAACTGCTAAATTTTTTTGTGGCTGGCTGGTACATGAATCTGAACGCTTGACCTTGGTGTCACAACACAGTGCTCTAACCAACTGAGCTAACCGTCCAGTCCTGAATCTGCTAAATCTGGATTCAAACAGGTTTCCTTCCTGATTTTTGAGTTTGGTCTTTCATTCCTCCATAAAACTCTATAATTTCTATAATATATATATAGAAGTTTCTATAATATATAATATAATATATAATAGTTTCTATAATAAAAGTAATAACAACAATAATGCCATTATAATTAGCATAATTATTAACTGCTACCACATATTGAGGATACTATGAACCTGGCACTGTGCTAAGCACTTTTCATACCTTATCTCAATTAATCCTTACAACTAATACTGTTATTATTCATGTTAACAGTTGAAGAAAATGAGGCACAGAGAGGTTAAGTCAGTTGCCCCAAATCACAAAGCTAGTCAGTGGGAGAACTAAAACTTGAACCCAGACCCCAGGAGAGGGAGATAGCTCCAGAGCCTGCAGGGGAACCTTGGCTGGGAGTAGGTGGGAGCCCGAGGGGACCTCAGCCACCAAGGCCACCAGCCCTCAGCCCGGCTCCCACTCCACTCTCCCAGCCCTAGCCCCAGCTTTCCCTGCCAAGGTGCTGGGGATAATGAATGAGATGCTCTGGTCGTCATGGAGACGCCACGGCAACGCTGCAGTTTCGGGAAATACCACAGCAACCATGGCCACTGCTCTGGAGTTGAAAGTCACTCCCTACCCCACCTCCCCACCCGAAAATGCTCTGGTTCACCACAACCCTCTCCAAGACCCAGAGGAGAAAGGGGCAGAGGTACAAGGGCCTTCTTACAGAGCAAGCTGTCCAGAGACTGAGACCAGGGAAGGGGGTCCAGCTTGGGCCCTGGATGAATGGGTGGGCTCCAGGAACGACACCAAGAGCTCCCTGAGAGCAGGCAAAGAGACTGAGCTAGCTGTGCTTTTCATGGTAAAGTGTGCCCAATAACCCATGTACTTAGTGCCTACTGTGTGCCAGCAAGCCTCCTGGGAGGGCTGTGTGCATCATTCTATCTCACTCAACAGACAGCAGCATAGTGGCTGCTAGAAGTGCAGGTAAGTGTTCAGACTGGAGCCAGCCTAGCCTTGTCTCCCAAGTATAAAATAGGGTTTATACTACTTATCTGTCTTGCAGGGCCGCTGCAAAGACAAAGAGTGATGATGCACCTAACACACTCAGCTCAGTGCCTGGCATGTGGTGACATAGGCTAATAAAGTGACTATCCATTGAACAGATTTGGAAACAGAGGCTCAGGAAGGAACTACATATCAACTTAATAGCAGATCCAGGAAGAAAGAGGAAGAGAGGTCACACTGAAGCCAGAGGGGAGAAGCAAGAGAAAGGGCTCCAGAAAGGAGAGAAAGGTTTGAGATCACACCGGGAGTCAGGGACAAGCAAGGGATTATTCCCTTCATTCTGCATTTATTGAGCACCATTAGGTGCCAGGCATGGCACTAGGCATTGAAAATGCAGTGGTGACCAAGACCCACAATGGTTTCCAAAGGTGTTTGGGATCCAGGGTTTTAAGTCTCTGGTTTGATGCTGCTGCAGGGTGAATAGGGGAAGGTCCCCACACCCCTGAATGCTTACCAGCCCATATTTTATTTCCAGCCTGGGTCATTTCTGACAATGCCCGCTGTGGGCCGCCCTCCCCGACACACCACACTCACATGCACATGAATGCATCGACACACTTACAGGATATTGACATGCTCAGAGGTGTCATCACATGCACATGGGGGTACAAGGTTAAGAGGAGGTCAGTGTAGGAAGAGGCCTGCAAGCAGATTCAAAAGCGTGTGAATGGGCATCAGGCCTGGGCAAGGACTTGAGCAGGGAGGGGGAAGTGGCGGCTATAGGCCCAGACACTGGTAGTCCCACAGGCACCTAGGGCCACTCCCTACAGCTGATCCAGCCCCTCCCAGCCTGTCACACCCCCAGCACAGTCGCACCACCACCCACACCCAGCCACACCCCACAGCCGCCCAGCTCCACCAGCCATCCTGCCACAGCCTGCTCCACCCACCATGTCCAGCACAGCAGAGAAAATCTTCCACATTTGCTTCCCAGCTGTGCGGGAGTTTCTCCAGTGCAATTACACTCCTGGGAGGCCGAGACCAGAAGCAAATCCCTTCCTCTGCTGGAATTCGCAGCACATCCCATCCCCCACCACCCAGCAGTGCTGCCTGGCCAGGGGCCAAGCTGCCGCCTGTCAGTCACCCCGGAGTCCAGGGTTGCCACCGCCAGGGGAGGGACTGTCAGAGGTCTGGCTTGGAGTTCACAGAGCCACAGAGAACACAGTCCACCCTGCAGTGAGCACACAGGGACACTAAAGCCCAGAGAGAGGAAAGGACTCCTTGGTATTTTGCTGGCCAGGATTACTCAGCTCCCAACTACCTTGGCCCATTTTCTTGTCCATTAAAAACCCTGTCCATCCTCCTCCAAGGCCAGACTCAGCAGGGAGTTGGATTCCACTTGCTGTGGATTTCCAAAGTCCTAGTTGAGCTCTCCTGCTCTCATCCCACCGTGCAATGCCAGTTGTGAACTGCTCTCGCAACTAGAGCTCAGATCTCCCAACCCCGCAGAAAGCTTTCCAAGGCAGAAGTGGTCTCCTACCCAGAGTAGGTAGGTGCTCAAGAGCAAAGTGCCTTTGCCATTTAATTTCCCCTTCTTGAATCTGCTACAAGGCACCTCCAAGCTAAATGTATTAATGTTAACTTCCATTTATTAGACACAATATTTCTGTAGTATGTGCTATTATTTCACCCTTGCAACAGCACCATGATCTATATTCCCCCATTTTACAGATGAGGAACTGAGGCCCAAAGAGCAAGTGGGCGAATAGGAATTTGAGCACAAGGCCACTGAGTGTGGACTCTTCACCCCTCAGCTCCACGGGCCCCCCTGTTCCCCTAAGACAGCTAACACTTGCCAGATGCCTCATACATCCCATTCTCTGCTCCCTTTGAGTGGTTCCCCTTCTGTTTTTGTTTTCATCCATCTTACGTGTGTTTTAACAATCATGAGCAGCTTCTAATGATCCTTCTTGGAAGCAGCCCCACAAATCACCCATCAATCAACCAGTAAACAAAGCCTAAAGTGCCAGTTTACTCCCTGGTTCTCAACTCGTTCTGGGTTCCCTGGCAGGGAAGGCCCAGAAGAAAACCTCAGAACTTAGACCCTACTTGTTGAGAATTTGTGCTTCTTCCAATGGGGTCTGAGTTGAGAGTTTACCTTTGTACCAACTCTGAAGAAAGGGTTTACCAAGCAAACAAACTGACAGCCTGGGGGTGGGCCCTGTGTGGGGAACAAGGCAGGTAGGGACCAGCCACCCTCCCAGCCCAAAGACAAGCTCCCACCAGTCCCACTGAGGCTCCTAATGCAGACCAAGGCTGGCAGGCCTATCACAGGACATGCTATTCATTGGCTCATGAAGCTTCCCAAAATAGGCTCTTTCTCCGCCAACTCCCAAATCTGCCTACGACAGAGTCAAATTCATCCTGAACTATTATTCTTAGGTTCAGATCACAGACACTCAAAAGGAACAGAACAACATTTCCTTACAAATTTCATAACCTCCCCCGTTGACAGCAGTCAACACTGACAGAGCTCCTGCAAACTCCTGGGGGCTATGCTGAGAGCTCCCCTTGCTTCACCATGCTCCATCTTCACACCTTGAGAACTGGTGTCACTGCTACGTGCACCTTACAGAAAAGGAAACAGAGGCTCAGAGAGAGCAAGTATGTCACTCAAAGTCACACAGCTCGACAGAAGTAGAGCTAGAACAGCCCCTCCCAGCCCATCTCAGAGCCCCTGTTCATAACCCCTATATAGTCCTGCTGCCTAGCACTCCACGCCATTCCTGAGCCCAGGAGAGAGGCTACCTGTAAGTGACCAGCCCCAGGGCTGCTGACTTATCTTCTTTAGCAATGGTGAGGTTCAGCCTCCTGGGAAAGCCTGCACTGACCAAGAAGTGCACCATGGGCCCCACAAAGGCAGAACCTCAGCCAGAGGGTCCTCACTTTTCCCTCCCCAGGTACGCATGAGAAAGGAGGGCTGCCTCCATGCCCCAGGCAGAGGCTTCATGCTAAGGAAGAGGAGAGAGACAGGAGTGAGAGTCGAAAGCAAGAGATCTCAGTTAAAAGGGAACGCAAAGGACAATGGTGACCAGCATGCCTCATGGGCTTTGTACGTGCCAGGCACTATACCAAGCATTTCCCAGTCATTACCTCATGTATTTGTCATTTATTCCCAATGAAGTGAAAACAATTTTATCATGCCATGAGCTTCTCCCCCTGCAGAGGAGGAGCTGGGAAGTGCTGTTCCCCACCAGCCCCTACCTTCTCACATGCCCAACTCCAGGCCGCCAGACACCCCCTGAGAGATTCCAAGCAGCAGGCATATTTGAGGGCCTCCATCTCATGGATGTAGGACTGGAATCCACATCAGCATCCCAGCCCCTCCCCAGGCTCTGAGTACTTGGGGGACGAGAGGGTAGTGTCCCCTCTGAGTGAGCCAGGCTCCCCCAGCCCATGAGGTCGGGAGCTGAGGCCGGAGTGCCGATGGGGAGATGTCTCAGAGACTCCATCACTGCCTGTATGCCTCTGAAAAAGCCCCTTCCCCTCTCTGAGCCTCAGTTTCCTTAACTGTACAGCGAGGGCTGGACTAGAGCAGAAGTGTGAGACCTTCTGGGGGTTACAGAACCCTTTGAGAATCTAATGGCAGTTGTTAGCAGACTCTCTCCCCAAACACACATATTCAGGGTGATTGTGAGAGGCCCCCATCAAAAGCCAAGGTAGGACACCCAGGCCCCTCCCTTGAGGTATGTAAGTACACACACACATTCAGACAGACCTGGAAGGACAGGGCAGGGGACTAGGGACAGTGGCCAGAGGGTACAGGGAGCCAGGGAGGGAAGGACAAGACCCACCAGAGTTCCAGGCAGCGGCTGTTCGGCTCCTCTTCACTTGGCCACGTCCCCTCAATGGCTCCACACTCTTCACTAAACACGGCTGCACCTAATCCCAGAGCCAGAACAAATGGCATTACTGTCGGCCCAGTCCCCTCCCTGAGAGGGAGGGAAGGAAGAAGGGAAGAAGCTGGCCCTAGGGCACCCTGAGACACCAACCACATTCCCGGAAACGTCCCGGCCCCCCCCCCGCCCCCACCTCCCTTGCCAGGGCCACCAGCTCATACCTCCTCAACCTCAGAAATAGGATATCCTCCCCCAGTTCTACCCGATGCCCAGGGATCCCCATAGCAGGCAGGGACCATGCCTAGAGGTGCCTTCCTTAGAAAAGGAGAAAGCATGCCCCTGACCCTCAATGGGTCCTCTGGTCAACTCTCAAGAAAGGTGGCAGCCAGGAGTGGAAGTAGCCCTCCCTGGCAATAAGGATGACTGGGTTCTGGTCCCCCTCTGCCTGACTTACTATGTGATCAAGGGCAAGGCCCTTCCCCCTCCAGGTCTCAGTTTCCCCACCTGTCCTGAAGAGGAAGAAGGACCAATATCCCCTATAGGGATGAACTGGTGGTCAAAGCGTCTATGGTCTATGACATTGGCCTTCGGCCCCCACCCCCGCCCCAGCTCAGCTGCCAGGCCCCTCCCACTGCCCCACCCTGCAGAGGAGAGAGAAAGGTGACTGACGAAGGTGTGGAGAGTTTTAAAATCAATGCCAGAGCATCGCAATGCTAAACTGAAAAGGGCCAGGCCAGCCCGGGTTTACTTCCTGACAGCAAACACTTAAAAGTGTCCACCTGAAAAGGTATTTCCCTTCCTAGAGGACACCAAGGAGAGCCTATGACCCTAAGAGCAGCAGTAGAAAAAAAAGATGGTGTGTTTATATGTGTGGGGCTTAGGGATGGAGACTGGGCTGACTTTCCAGAGCCTTCTGTCACACCATGAGGGTGATCTAGGGTCCCATCAGCCACAGGTAAATCCTAGGAACCCCTTTCTGGGATTAGTAGCTGTAGCCAACTTTTAAGGAGTCAACTAACGCCCAGTGGGAAAGACTGGCAGTGGTGACAGATGAACACCCCAAGACCAGCCCACCCTGGAAGACACCAAGGCCTTGGGAAAATGAAAAGCCTCCAGGCCCCACGGCCAGAGGGGAGGGAAGCCAGGCGGGCTGTGGATGACACAGAAGGAGGGAAAAGCTTTGAGGCATTTGGAGCTGCAGAAGCCCCCTAATCTCCTGGAGGCCTGGCGGGCACAACACAGGGCCTGCTGAGACCAAGGAGGCTTCACCGAGGGCCCACATGAAAGCAGACTGTCCCTCCAGACTTGCCGGGTCTTGTCACCACAACAGGAGCTCACTGCCAACATGGCTCTGGTGTGAGGGGGCTCAACACGCTTGCATAGAGGTGCAGCTGCTGGGGAGGGGGGACGTAGCTGGTGGGGGTTGGGGGGCTGGTGGTTGGAGGGAGGTGGGCAGGAGGGCCTGGATTTCTCTAGAATGCACCAACCGCTAGAGAGCAAAGACACAGAGCAAAAAGTGTCCAGTGACCTATGTCACGCAGGCTCCTTTTAAAGGGGCTCAGGAGTGTTGGTGACATTCTAGAAGGTGCCTTACAGGGGTCCTGAACAGTTCAGTGGTCAGGAGACTGGAGTTCAAGTCCTAGATCAGACACTAACCCAGGGCCGGGCTCAGGTGAGGCAAGTGAGGCGCCAGGGCATGGCCTTGGAGAAGGCACTGGTCCTCTCCGTGCGCGAGCGCACAGTGGGCACCCGGGAGTGGGTGCTGCTGCAACTCTGCACCTGTGCCTCACTCACCCCATCCCAGCCCCAGCCTGGCACTAACCCACCTGGAGGTTAAGCAACTTGTTCAAGCTCCCAGTTGGGAAGTGCTCAGCTGAGATTCATACCAGCGTCTATCTGGCTCTTAATTCCCACACCCTGTCGTGGCATCACCCACCGATAACCCCAATCCCACCGGGGCCAGGAAAATGCCATTGGATCTTTGCACCTGCCACATTTTCTAGCATGTAACGCTGGGGTTAATGTGCAAGGCAGGCTGGTGGACAGCCAGAAGCAGGTAGGCGGAGATAGGGAAATCCGCGTGAGTGCTGAGCATTCCAGAGATTGACCAGCCTCCAGCCCAGCCAGTTGTCCACCACTGTGGTTACAATGTCCTCATCACCACCAGCACACCACAGCCACCGTTGTGCCATTTTTAAATCATTACACAGATGCAAAGCTTTTTTTTACAGTGATTGCTTTGGTGTCACCTAACAACTTTATAAAAGCCTAGCAGGGATTTCTTCCCCCTTTCTCAGAAGAGGAAAGTGGGGTTCCCAGCAGATGAGTGACTTTCCAAAAACCACAGAGCATTACAGTGAACTTGGCGCCTACATCCTCTGCCTCCCTGTCCAAGACTGGGTCTACTCCTCCACACTCTCATCTTTCCAGTTCAACCAGCACTGATGGGCCTTTGGAACAATGACCAGTTTTGAGAGTTTACTCTATGCCACATATTGTACTCAGTACTTCGCATATTATCTCATTTAACCATCCCAACATCCCCATAAATTAAGTACTGCTACTGCTTTCATTTCACAGACAGAATGCTGAGGCTTGGAAATGTAGGGCATCATGCCAGGGTGGCCACGCTAGGAAGGGGCAGAGCTGGCATTCTACCTGAGCTCAGTCTGGCTCCAGAGCCTGGGCCTGAAGCCTGTGCTGCTCAGGTCTGGGAGACTCCATCACAGGCAGTCACTGGAGGGGGACAGAGGCACAGACACATCAAATGGTGTGTGTGCCTGGCAGTTTATGGCAAGATTATGATAATAGGAGGATAAACAAAACTCTCAGGAAGCCCACAAGAGGGAGGTTGTTACAAACGTCTGGGCAGTAGGCCAGGAGTCGGAGCAAGGGACATGGGAACAGAGGAAGGTGACAGATATGAGGGAGGGAGCCTTGTGAGACCCTGGTCAAGTGCCTTGCTCTCTCTGGACCTCAATTTACCCAGATGTTAAGAAAAGTCCCTGGAATATCTCCAGTGCCTCCTCCACCCCTAAAGACCCTTGGATCCTATGAAAACAAGCAATGCTTGGTGATGGCCTATCTATGAGCCCTGAGGACTCTAAAATGTCCTTGGCCATCCTGGCACAGCTCAACTGCTGGAAAACAGGCTTGCAGAAGCACAGAGCTCAGCCAGCATGCCTGGGCACCAGTGAAGTGTGGGTCCTAAGGGGGCCGCATTCCACCCATTGTCAACCTCTCCACGGCTCCATTGGAGCAGGCACCACCCAGCCTGGACCCAAACCAAGAACCAAGGTCACATCCAAGTGCCCAGTGGAATGCCCTGCCCCACCAGCCCTGTCCAGAGCCCTACATGCAACTTAAATCCCCTCAATATCACCCACTCCTCAATGCCCCTCACTCACATTCCCTAAGGCTGGTCACTAGGATGTAGAGACAAAGAGTCCTACAGGAGACCGTAAGGAAAATGACCACCCCCATCTCTGAAGGACCTGTGAAAGACAGAGGCTGCCCATGCCAGGTCAATGAAGACCCTCAGCTGGGGAAGGGGGAGATAGTCCATTAGGGCCAACCCTCCATTCTCATTCTGGAAGGTGGAAGGGGCTCAGGGACTTGCTAAGAGGACTCAGACCAAGTCTCCACACTCACAGCTGCCCCATCAAACCACATGCGTAACATGCTCCTGCTCAATAACCTCCCATAGCTCCCACTACCCACTGGGCAAAGACCCTTAACCTGACCAACTACACAGGTCACCATTACTAACAGCCTCCGTTAACTGGATGTAGTTGGTGTCAGGGCCTTTGCAGAGTGTTTTATGCACATTTTCTCATTTAACCCTCACACTAATCCTGTGAAGCAGGTACGATTAGCCCATTTTTACAGATGAGAAAATTGAGGCTCAGAGTGGTTACGTCACTTGCGCAGGGTCTCATAGCCAAGCAGCAGAGCAAGGATCCACACCCACACCTGCCTAACTCCCAGCCCAGATTCTTAACCACTGTGCATACAGCCTCCTCAAATGTTCCCTGCCACCCTCAGAGCACAGGGGCCAGCTCAACACTTCTGTGCACAGGAGGGGAAAGCAAGGCACAGAATTTTCTCTATTGGTAGCAGAGCCAGGTTATGGCGGCCTAAGGCCTCCAGCCTCCCTTTCCAGCTCCTTCCACCCCAGAAGGAACTCCCACCCATGAGGCATGCCAGGCAGAAAGGGTAGGACCACCACTGTGGCAATGAGTCCTCAGAATCTGCCTTTTTCCTCTGTCCAGAAGGAAGGGAAAAGCAGCAGGAGGTTTGCAGACAGAGAAAAGAACATGAAGAGACCAGGAAACGTTTGTTCTTACAGAACAGACTCTTGAGGTTGGGGAGGGCCCTACATGACACCCCCTCGCACATCTCTGCAGGAATTGCCCCAACAGCATGCAGGGCCCAGGATAAATCTCTAGCAATGTACCTCCACCCCCAACCAGCGTATACCCCAACCTTACACAGTTGACCCAAATTCTCAAATTCTCTCCCCAAACCTGCTTGTCCTGCAGTCTTTTCTGTCTCAGTAAATGGCAACACAGTCCTTCTAGTTCCTCAAGCCAGAAACCTTGCGGCCGACACTCTCTCTTCTTTTCACGCTCCACATCTAATCCATCAGCAAATCCTATCAGCTCATCCTACAAAATAAATCCAGAATCCAACCCCTGGTTGCCTCCCCCTCTGCCCCCCACCACTGAACCGTCCATCCTCCCATCTGTGTGACTGTAGCAGCCCCCTGGCCGGTGGTCCTGCACCCACCCTCGCCACCCTCCAGTCTCTCCTCCATGCGGTAGGTAGCCCATGTGGTCAGTGCTGGGCCCCCAGCCCTCCAGCAGCTTCTCCTTCACCCAAACAGTGAAATCCTCCTGCGGGGCTGAGGCCCTGTACAATCTGACCCCGGCAGCCCCGCCCATCTCCCTCCACCTTCACTCAGGCTTTCTGCCCCACCCGCCACCCTGCTGTTCCTCACACACACCCACCCTTCTGCCTCAAAGCCTCTGAGGGGCTGCTGCCTCTGCCTGGGAGATCGCCCGTTGCTCCCCCCTTCCTTCCGGAATCTGCTGCCCCTTCACCTGAGACCTTCCACCACCAACAACCATGGCAGGGCCACTCCCTCGAGTCACACTTTCTACCCCCAACCCAGCTTTATTTTCCTTCCAGGCACTTCTCACCCTGTGACAAACAGATGTATTTGCTGGTTTGTGGATTCTATCCTACCACTAGAATGTCAGCCCCAAGTCCGAAACAGAGACTTGTCCTGTTTTGTTCTCTGCTGTGTTCCTGTACCTAGAAAAGGGCCTGGACCAAAGCAGATGCTTAACAAAAATATGTTGCTGGTTAGAGCACAGTGTTATAACACCAAGATCAAAGGGTTCAGAACCCCTTAACAGCCAGCCATCAAAAAAAAAAAAAAAGTGTTGCATGAAGACTATTTCTGCCCTCATTGAACACACCTTTTGGCCTCTGCAGGCCCCAAGGAGCCCAGGGTTACCTGAAGGTTAGTATGATATACCACCTGTGCCAGCTGAGACCCTGAGGGTCTTCATGTGACCTGTTCCCAGTCAATCCCCAATCCTGCTGTAGGACAACTGACTGCTAGGACCAATGGACAGGACTTTACATCCGTCCCTCTCTGGTGCCTTTGCCCATCCTTATGGCAACTGAGAACTTCTGGGTCCTAAATTTGGGCCCAAGAGGGACATGGGCTGGACTGCTGCTGCCCTCCCTCGCAGCCTACCAGTGGGGCCAGGGGCCAGTGTCTAACAAAGGCTGTCCCATGCTCCTGGCAGAGAAGGCAGAGGAGGCAGGCCAGCGCCATGCCTGCCCTTTCCCCATGGTCAGCAGGAGGACTGTCAGAAGGAAGCTTTGTTCTCAGAAAAAAGAGCATGAAGCCCAGTGCCAGGCGGAAGCGGGCACAGAGGCAGCTGGCCCATCAGAGACACTTTAAGGAAAAACAAAAAAAAAAAACAGACAGATGTTTGCAGGGTAATTTGCACAGCCAAACAGTTTCATGCCTGGGGGGTTGGGGGGAGAACTGTGATGATGGTTCACTCTTCGAGGCTGTAGCCTCCAGGTCATCACAGACAATCAGAAGACTGTCCCAGCTGGGTGATCTGCCACTGACCCTGCAGAGGGAGGTAGGGACAGAGGAGTGTGGCCTTTCCTGGAGTCAAAAGACATGGTGTCCCAGCCTGACTTTCCACCCACTGTGTGACATCAGGAGAGTCTCTTCCCTCTAGGTACCTCAGTTTACCCAACTGTAAATGGGGTGTTCAAGCCTGCACTTCACATTTCAGTCTGCCTGCCACAGGAACATATAGCATGGGAGTCCCTCAGCCTGTAGCCAAGTCTCCGGGCCACCCAGGCCAAGCCTTCCCAGTGGGGCCTGACATGAGGGGCATAGCTCCTGCCCACTCCGACGTGGGCTTCTGGCCTGCCTCCTCCCCTGGGTCAGAACACTCCTTTCCTGAGCTGTTACCTGCTGAGAATGTGAAACGCCTCCAGGACTGGCTGGGGTGGGGCCAGGACTGGGAACCCTCACTTTACCCAGACACGGGCACCTGCCCTGATCCCTTCTGTGTTATCCTCTCCAAGGATGGCTCACAAGGCACTCTCAGTCACAACAACTAGGAGGAGCCTGGCATGTTGGTGCAGACAGAGAAAGGTTCATGCTGTCACATAGCACAATTGCCACCCAGGGGTCCTCCCAACCAGCCCTGGGCTCCGTGCATTAAGACAGGATCCTCTAGGTGTAGTCTATAGACCCCCATGTCTGAATCTTCTGAGAAGGGGGAGGCTGTACCCTAGACTAAAAGAATCAGAGCAGGGGATGGTAGCGGGGAGGGGGGCAGAAATCTGTGAATTTTTGCAAGTTTCTCAGGTTTTTCTTGTACCCAGAACAATTCTGACCTCTCAGCTAAGACCTCTTCCAGGAAGAGACATCTTAGCTGGCCTTGAGGGATAGTTAGGATTTCAGTTAAAAGAGTCAAATAAACCTTTAATGGACAGACAGCTGGACAAAGGAGCTAATGGATAAAGTAACCTACCCTAAGAGAATACAGCAGAGAAAAGCCCAACAGAGGGGAAGCCCAGTCCAGTAAACATCCAAACCAGTCCACAACCCCTAGTCACCTGTCCCTGCAACGCAAAGGTCTGGACCTGATGCCCTCTGAAGGCTTCCAAGCTCAGCCCTCCTCCTTCTCAAACTGCTCCAAGCTCCCTGTGAGAGTGAAACCTGGGGACAGCTGCAGGTGTTGCAGTGTGGGGGCAACACTTTCAGGGACTGTTTATCTGCAGCTTAAGAAGCTGCCTGGGTCATGGCTAAGCAGCCAGAGCTTATCTGGGGGGAGGATTCAAGGGCCACAGGGAAGGCTGATCCAGAGGCCTCTATCAAATGGAAACTTCACAGCTGGCGGGGACATACTGCTGCCATGCCATTCCTCACACAGGAAGCACTTATGATGCTCCTTCTGGGTACACAGTGCTGAGCCTAAGCACAATGCTTCAAGGCACAAAGAGATGAGTCAGCCCCACCCCCACTGTCTTCAAGGAGCCCACAAAGGAGACAGACAAGGCAGCACACTACAAGTCAGGAGAGAAAGTAGTCTATGCCTTAAGGACAGGGTTGCAAACTCAGCTGCCTCCGGGACCAGAAAGATCATGCAAGAGCATGAAGTGGCTAGCTGGGGAGGGAGTAAAGTGGAGTGTACGTGCCCCATACATGCCTCATCTCCAGCAGTGGCCACTGGAGAATGTAGGCTCAGGGTTTTCCAATCTTCCCATTTTTGAAGTAAAGCCAGAAGTCTGGATTTTTAATACAAAATCTTCTGTTGGCAACTAACTCAATATTTGGCATGGGTCAAACAAAATCCTCCCACAGGGCAAATGTGGCCTGCCAGCTTGTGACCTCTGTTTTCTTAAAAGGGATGGAGAACATGCTGTGGAGCTCAGTAGAGGCCAACTTCCCTGCAGCTAAGGTACCAGGGAAGGCTTCCTGGGAAAAGAGGCCTGGGAGCTGGCTGCGAGGAGAGGAAGGCTCTCCTGGGGAGGGAATCTTGGGGAGGGAACAGGGTGCAGTGCTGGAACTACCAGGGCCATGGGTGGGCGCCTCCGGCTCTAAAACCTAGCAGGCTGGACCAAGGGCACAAGCCATCTAGACGGCCTCCCTTTCCCCCCAAAAAGGAGTCCCTTTCACCGTCCCCAAAGCAGGCACAGAGGCATCAGATGTGTTCTGTCCCCAGGTGGTGGGAGGAGGGGCTGCCTGCCCAGCAAACCTCCATACTAAATCAATGGGTGGCAGAACAACACGGGTCTGATTTCATCCCTGGAGCTTGAGGAACGGGTCAGCTAATGACAGCTCCATGGGGGAAGGGAGAGGACGAGACAATGGAGGGACAGAACAAGGCCACTGGTTACATAACCCTGCCTCAGGACAAAGCCAGGGAGGGCCTGGGCTAGGGAGTCCCAGAATGCAGAGGGTTGTCCTCCCTCCCCTACCCACCCCTGCTCTCCAAGCCTGCCCTGCAGCTCCCGGAAAGGCCAACACAGAGTACATAGCTGGGGGTGGAGAACAAGGCCCCAAGATAAGGCACTTACAGATCACACAGCAAACAGCAGCAGAGCTAGAACCAATAAGAATAGCAAACTTTCACCAAGTAAATACTTTGCGCAGGCACTGGGATAAGTCCTTCATATGCATTACCTTAATGAAAAGTCTAACTATAACACCATGAGACAAATATTCTCATTAATGCCATTTCACAGATGAGGAAACTGAAGCACAGGCAAAGGAACTTACCCAAGGTCACACAGCTCATATGTGGAGGAGCTGGCTGAGGACCCGGCGGCCAGCCTTGGACACCACACTCTGACCACAAGGCACACCGCCACCTGGCTGCTTTCTACTTGCACCACACTGCCAGGTTCTCGCAAGCTTGCAGTACATGCAGGCCCCTGCCCTCCTGTCGGCACTTCAGAGGGACACCTAGTCTTCTGACAACCTGATGAAACTGACAGACTCTTTCCTCAGGAAAAAAAGCACATAAATGCCTACAAAATGTTGCACCTGACTTCAGGGACTCACAGACCCCTGCACTAGTGGGAATGAACAGGCCAAGATCACGGGACACTCAAGAGACAGGAGTTGGCAGAGGGAGGTGATTCCCCTAGGCCCCCAGGACCCCCTCATATCTGCAAACTCAGAGCGCAAACCCACAGCTGTCTTCATCCACAGGCGTGGGCACAAATGGGGCTCAGGGCCTCGTCATCCCTTCAGGGCTGGGAGAACAGAATGAATCACGACACACAATGGCCTTTGCTTCTGCACCCCCTGGGTGTGACTCACGGCTCCCAGCTGCTGGGCAGACGGTGCACAGCTGGTCCTGGCATCTGGACGGGGGTGGCATCACCAAGCGCACTGTCTCAGCCCTCTCCACCAGCAGGGCCACCTCATTACAGACCAGACCTGGCTTTACCCCAACCTCAGCAGCAAGGAGCATTTCCAGGGAAGACCCTGCCCAGCCTCCATGCCAGCCAGAGCCCTGGGGGGTAGAAGTCAAGATGGACAGCCCCTTGTAAGGCCTGGGAAGGCCTCTCCCACCTCTCAGCCTCTATTTCACAGGGGAGACTACCCGATCAAGTTCTTTCCAGCTCCAGAGCCCTGAGTCTATAAACAGCAGCACCTGACAACCTTCACAAAGCTCTGGGACCCTGCTTTCAGGAAGTTACATAAACATCCTTCAGAGGAACAAAAGTCAAACCTAAAGACTACTTTTTTTCCTTAAGGATACCAAGAAGCCCTTTTTATAGTCCAGCTTCCCCCATCCCACTTCTATTGTTTCAAATATCCTCCCAGGACCTAGAAAACACATTTGGTTTCCGTCTAGAGTCTGGGCTTCTTGGTGTTCTTCCTCCTGGAGGCTGTCCCACCCCTTCTTGCTGGCCCTCTCCCAGGGCACCCCATCTCTGCCCCCAGCATTGTTCTGGGCATCCTGAGGGCTACGGCTACCCAGCTTACCAAAGATGGGGTGGGGCAGGGATAGGTTTTGAGAAATAAACACTTCTCTGGTCAGGACAGAGACAATTCTGGGTTGCTGTCCCAACTGTGCCTCTGACACCCAGTGTGGCCGTGGACAAGTCCCTGTTCCTCTCTGGGCCTCAGCCCCCTAACTGTGAAATGAAGGGGTTCCTACCCTGTGTCAGGGAAGCCCATGGGCTCCTGGGCAGTACCTTGGGGACAGTGAGACAGGAAAGAACAGCAGGGGACTCTGATCTTGACCCTCCTACCTCTCCTAGGACCCAAAGAGACTCACTTATCTCTTTGATTTGATCCTTACCCTAGCTGTGGGACACTGAACTCACCACCGGGTCTCTGAGACTGAAAAAGAACAATGTCTGCAGTGGAGGGCGAAACTTGGAGGCTGGACCCCTAACCACCCCAACACAATCCACTGGCCCTCCCCAAAGCCTGATTCACTCAATTGATAGAATATGTATTTGTGGGGGCTGGCCAGTTAGCTCGGTTGGTTAGAGCATGGGGTTGTAACACTAAAGTCAAGGGATTAGATCTCAAAAAATACTGGCCAGGGACCAAAAAGTAAATAAAGAAGTAAATAAATTGATTAATTAATTAAATATTGGGGGACATATTTAGAAAGCCAATCTAAGTTGTGCCTACTACACAAACACTCCATGACAATCCCCTTGTCATTCTCCCAATGAGATCTTGTTTCTAAGCAATCCTAGAGAATTCTATAGAATTCCTAGATCTCCCGTACACTTAGAGCTGTATGGCCTCGGTATGTCTATCTATAAACAAGGGACAATAAGAGTGTCTGTCTACCTTACAGGATAGTTTTAGGGATTATGCATGAAAGTGCCTAGCAAGCATTTATAAGCTGCCAATAAATGTGAGCAGCAATTATGCTCATTGTCATTAAAATTATTGAGGAGCTTAAAACCACTGGACTGGTGACAGCTAAGGTCCCTTAGCTCTCTCAGACCACATCTATTTGTCGTGATCACACGTGTGCTCCCCACACACACACACCCCCACGCATCACTCTCTGAGGCAGGACCCACACTCTCTGCCCAGCCCCAGCCCCAGCCCCAGAACACAGCTGGCTTGTTCCTGGCACTCATCCTTGCCACCTACAAACATCCCTCCCACTCTTCCAAAGTCCCCATCCTGCCTTCCTCAAGTTGCCCCAGCACTGTCTCCTCTAATCACCTTGGGGTTCTGCTGTCCCCCAGCATGTGTCACAGATTATTTCCTGGGAGACAGGGAGCTATTATTACAAGATGGTAGCTCCTTGATGACAGGGTAGAGGGAAACTCTAGGTCCCCCACATTTGCTGGGTGTCTGAATATGCTGAAAACAGGAGAACCCAAGGAAAGAGGCATCTAGTTTTGTTTTTTTAATGACCTAACCCAGTGTCTCTCAAACTTTAGCACACATCACCTGGAGGGCTTCTAAAGACACAGATTGCTGCATCCCACCTCCCATAGTATCTGATTCAGTAGGTCTGGAGTAGGGCTAGATAATCTGCACTTCTAACAACTTCCCAGCTAATGCTGATGCTACTGGGTCCCAAACCCAGCTTTACGAACTACTGACTTAACCTGCAGGTGAATCAGGGAGAGCCTCCACGAATAGATGATGCTTATACTCCCATAAAAGCATGAGCAGGAGTTGCCCACATGTAAGGACTGGAGGAAGGGCACACGGGCAGAAGGCACAGCATGAGTAAAGGCCCTGCTGTGACAACATTCATTTCTCCTCACCTGGCCTCTGTCTGGGCAGGTAGCTATTTGCAAGGCTGGTGGTGTAAACCTGAGGTGGCTGCCATTAAGAAATGACTACAGCAAACCTCCACCTACCACCACCTCAGGACCTGCCCAGACAAGCCAATCCTTGGCCGGCCTGGGGACGATGAGAGTCCAAGCCCTCCCTCATGTTGCCAGACCTCAGTTTCTGAACGAAGCCAGAGTCCCCACTACATCTTAATCGTGTGAGCTCCAGGATTCTGCTACCACTTCCAGAAACAGGGAGCTCACTCCCTCCAGACTCACCCCCTTCCATCTTGGTCTGCTCTGATTAAGATTCCTCATCACTGAGTTGAAGTCAGTCTCCCCTGGCACGTCCACCCATCAGATGTGCCTGCTGGTGCCTCACAGAACAAGTCCAATTTCTCTGTGCAGAGCAGCCCCCAGAGTCAGCAGACCCTGACTGTAATCCCCTGAGTCTAAACTCCTCCAGGCTGAGCCACCCACCTCTCCAAGCCTCAGTTGCCACATCTGCTAAAAGGGAATAATAATAGTGTCTATCTGCTACTGCTGTTGTGAGGATTAAATGAGCTCTTTAGTCAATAACAATAATATCAACTACATCAATACCTCACTAACACGGATTGAGCTCATAGAAAGTACCTTCCTTGTATTATCTTCCTAAATGCTGTGAGATGGGGACAATTATTATCCCCTCTGTACGGATGAAGAACTAAACAGCTTGCCCAATATCCCACAAGTAGGAAGTGGTCCAGCAGAGATTTGAACCCAGATCATCAGCTCCAGAGCCTTGCTCCCAACCTTTGCTCTGTCTGGATTTCCTAGCCACCTGCCCCAAGACCAAGCCCATATAACCACTCCCTGCCACCATCCTCTCTACCTTCCCATGGGAGGCTGGGTGAGAGTCCTCTTGAAGCTCCAGCTTTTTTCCTGGTCATGAGAGCAGCCCCAGGGCCACCTGCTCAGCAGGGCCTTCCAGCCAGCCCCGCTTATCTGGTGCAAGCTTTAGACACTGCTCGACATGGCCACCAGGGAAGAGAGTGAGCCTATGGAACTTAAGCACTTTAACCTTAATGACAGAAGAGAAGAGAAAAAACAGAGAAGTAACAGAGAGGAAATTCCATCAGCCTTCCTGGATGAGACTGGCAGCTCCCGCACATCATGCAAACTACGCTCTCTCTCCAGCCTCAGTTTCCTCATCTGCATAAGCCTTCTGAGGCCATAAGCAGAAAGTTCAGAAACTCAAATTCTGGGGATTCTTCCCTCTACCTCTAAAAAGACAGATCACCTCCTAGCCATTAACAATAATACTTGGGCTGGCCAGTTAGCTCAGTTGGTTAGAGTACAGTGTTACAACACCAAGGTCATGGGTTCAGATCCCCAAACTTGCCAGCCACCAAAAAATAATTATAACAAACAATAATACTAACGATTGTTATATTTGAATAACAAAGCTACTACTTCCTAGGCTCTATGTGTCAGGCACTGATTTACTCAATGACATTTTGCAGTTGACATTACACCTAACGTGGCAGAACTGGGATCTGAAGCCAGGACTTTTGCCTCCACTTGCAATGCTGCCCACCCCCACTGCAAATGGGACACACACTGCCCCTGCCTCCAGGGCACCAAGCTTACAGGAGATGAGACATGTCTTTAAAGAACCAGAGTTCAAAACCAGGAGTGAAAGGGCCCCATGAAAGGTCCAGATAACAGGTCCTGTACAAGTAAAGGAGGGAGCAGGCAATACCAGCTCTGGGGAATTAGAAATGATTACATGGAAGAGATGATGCTGGAGCTGGGCACTGCAGGGGTGGATTTTGGGGTAGGTGAGGAGAAGTGACTGGGGTGCAGCATTCTCACCACAAGCAGAGATGTGGAGGCAGGAAGGGACAGGGCATAGCCAGGGAGGGAGAAAGCAGGTTCTGCTTGAGGATTGAGGGAAAGTGGGAGATGGGGCACTGTGGTCACATACCAGGCCACCTCCCACACCTTGCCCTCAAATAAACAAATGCTCATTTGCCATGCACATTTTTAAATTAGATTAATCCAATCTGTATCAAGAAATAAGAAGGGAGGAATAAAAAGGGCCAGGAGACAAGTTAGCACAAACTCTCCTCCATTTAAAGAAGAGCTTTGGTGGCAGACTGGCTCTAGCCCTGAAGCCACACATATGCCCCCAAAAGTCCACCTCTTCCAATGAGCTCCAGACCTCCAAGACCCAAGCTGATGGAAAGAGCTTTGTAACAGCCCCACTGGCAGAAGAAAGTGCCTTTGCTGGTGACCCCCAGAGACCAGGAGACCCTCCTTTAACGTTTACTGAGGGGAAGGAGGGGGACAACCCTGCCATTCCACCCCCATCCTCCAAGCCCTGCTCCTCATTTTCAAACCCACTAGCCCTCTTCCCCAACCCCTATTGATTCAGCCTGATTCATGACTCAGCCTTATTTCCTCATAGCTGAGAATAGAGAGACTAACCCCATTTCACAGATGGGGAAATAAAGCAGAAGGTTCAAGTCCTCTGGGAAACTACAGTCCCCAGCAGCCCATACTCTGGCCACTGCTCTGGACATGCCTGAGGGGCCCCCTTGAAGGTCAGTCAGGCTGAGCATATTCCAAAGGGCAAGGACTCTTGCAGGTGGAGCTCTGCAGGCCAAGCGGGTATGGAACTTCCCAAGACGCACAGGAAGGGCAGCTAGGAAAGCTGTGAGAAATGCAGGGGGAGGAAGAGGGCTGAGCATGACCCAGTGCTGAGATTCTCAGTGAAAAGGGAACTGAAAGCGGTCACCAGGGCCTGACCCTCTGGTACCTCCTCCTGCACCCCCCTCCAACTCTCTGGTCTCTTGAGTTCCTTCAGCTTATTCCCAGTTAGCTTGCCCGGAGCTGTCACCCTCTGTGTTGCCTCTACCCTCAGGAGCCCCACAGGACAAGTCCAGCTGGGTTCAAGGTCCAGCTCTATCCCCTCTGCCTGTAGAGATCCATTCAGGGATTGAAAAGCAGTGATACTGACCCTTAAAGGCCCTTCCCCAAACCTTAGACCACCTGTGTTGATTCCCAATTTGCAAGGGAGCTATTACAAAGTCCTGCAGCCTCCCCCTCCTTCCCTCTCAGGCCCACTGCCTGAGTCAGACTTTGATCAACTCTCTGCTGGGCCATGATGAGCATCTACTCTGGGCTGATCTCAGCCCTGCCAGTCTTGCTACCATCTTTGGCCAAATGACCCCTGAGAGAAGAAACACAATAGGGCAGGAACAGTTCAGGCCTGGGTTCAAAGTCCAGCTCTCTAAGTGACTCCACCCCTCTGAGCCACCATTTCCCCATCTGAGAACTGGGTGGGGGTAGGGGTTACTATCACCAGCAGCAGCAGCAGCAACATTGCAGGGTATTGTGAGATTTCAATGGGGTGTCTATAAAGAGCCTGGCATAGTGCCTGGCACAAGGCACAGTAACAGGCAGCAACTCAACAAGCTACTTACAACCCTCTGTCCTCTCTATCAGCTACAGAATAAAATCCAAACTCCTGAGCAGGACACTGCAGCCTCCCCATGACCCAATCTTGTGTCCCATTGCCCCCTTCGTCCAGCCTGCATCCTCGCAAACACTTCCTCCTCCAGGAAACCTTGCCGACATTAATAACCAGAGAGCTTTTCTCCTCCTCCGACCTTCCAAAGCCATCTATCACTGATCACATCCTGCCTCACAGCTATCACTTGGATCCTTGCCTTCCCTCCCCCATCAGACCAGCAGCCTCTCCAGTCAGAATCC
The DNA here is from genome assembly GCF_027409185.1 of Cynocephalus volans. Taxonomy (NCBI): domain Eukaryota; kingdom Metazoa; phylum Chordata; class Mammalia; order Dermoptera; family Cynocephalidae; genus Cynocephalus; species Cynocephalus volans. The sequence goes on along the minus strand of NC_084461.1, from coordinate 133,092,410 downwards.
AGCAGCACCTCACCCCATTTCATGTCCCCTGTCACCCTTGGCCACAGACATTTTCCATACATATTTAACAAATTACCCTAACGTTCCATTTCAAGTAAAGAATGTCCAAGTCATCCAAACAGTCCAGATATTTCAAGCCATACCCAAAACCAAATTCCAAGCCAGTAGAAGTCTGCTGAGTCTCTAGTGATTTGCAGGCCTGGCTTTGGTCCCAAAGCATGGAAGCGCGGCCCGAGGCATGGTCAAGTAGATCCAAAGCCCAGGGCAGAGAGCTTTGGACTGCTGAAACCACAGCCCATTTCTAAGTTTCTCAGATGCAGTTTTTCAGTTGGCCCCTGAGCCAACCCCCAGTCTATGAGTTCACATTCTTGACCACATCCTCAACTTGTGATTGCAATACTGTTCCTTGCATACCCCTTGTGACAGGAGGCTCACTACCCATATTCTCTTGTTTGCTGGCTCCCTCCCTTCACCTGTTGACTCCCCCAGAGGCCTCTCCTCTTGCTCTGATCACAATGACAAGGAGAGTCTGACCACATGACAAGGGACAGCCCCATCTCTCAGGATCCCTTTCAGCCTTCCAGCCCCTCTACTCAATCCTCTGGTTTTTTCTGAGTCCCCTCAACATCCAGATAAGTAGTGGAATTTCCACTCTCACTCCTGCAAGTTGACAAACAGTGAAATGTCACCCCAAGAGGGTTCTCTATTCCCAGGACCCAGGAAAAGCCTATGCACCCTGCAAATCCTAGACAGAGTTCTGGAACAGCCCTTGGAGCAGTTAGGGCTGTAACACACAAACTTTTCTCCCCAAAGAACTTCCATTATCTACCCTCGCCCACAACATTCTCTCTGAGCTCTAGGTTTTAAGATGTCATTAATTAAATAGCAATTTGTTTTCCATGCTTTAAGTAATTACTCAAGGCCCCCAATCAGAGCCTGATCGGTAGTCATGAGATGTCACCACCGCCAAAAGACTGGGCCAGCCCAGGGTGCAAAAGCCAGTGGAAGTCTGAACCACCCCACACATTCACTCATGGGATATTTACTGAGGACCTACAGGGTGGCCAACACTGTACTAGCTAGGCTCAGGAACCTGTACACACGTGCATTTGCCATTAGGATTCTGCATTTCTGACACTGGCTCAAAGATTATCCCCCTGGCTCAAAGATTATCCCCCATTACTATCCTCAAGCACCTTTGGGGCCAGGGCATCTAGACCCGTCTGTAAGTCTAGCAATGAGGACCCTGCTGATGGCCAATTCACACAAGAGCACACTTGGGCCTTAGGTCTCTCACCTGCCCAAGGGCTCCACTTCTTGGCCCTACCTCTGCCCCCTGCTGACCTGAAAGTTACCTGCTCTGAATAGGGATGAAAGGCTCTGCCATCCCCTGGGTGCTAGGAAGAAGGCTGTTGACAAAGCCACTAGCTGTTCCCAGTCTGAGCCAGGAAGACGGGCTCCTCTCTGCATAACCTACACTGGGAGAGTGGACCCAGCCAACAATAGAATTGGACCATCGCAGAGCTCCAGGTCCAGGCTCCATCCGTCCCCTACTGCTGCAGCAGCCCACACTAACAAGCGCCAGGGCACAAGACCTCACCCAGAACAAGTACCAGACAGAAGGGAGCATCACCTGGGGGTAAGGGTAATGGGGGAGGGAGAAGGTTTCTACAAAACTTCAACCAAAAATGAAACTGTGAGCTCAGTCACAGCAAGACCTTATAGACACCTGTGGTTGAGACACAGGCTGGGGTGGGGGTGGGGGTCAAATCCCAACTCCACTACTTCTTACCTGTGTGACCTTTACCATTCTGTGCCTCAGTTTTCCCCTCTGTAAAATGTGGTTAAGGGTAATGCAGTTCAATTAAATGAGATAATGCATATAAAGCAATTAAACCAGTGCCTAGCACATAGTACACATGCAATAAATACTTGGTGAATATAAGTCTGCCACCATTTACTGAGGCACCAGACTCGTTTTATCCTTACTCTAGCAGTTACTGTATTTTTCCCATTTTACAGGAGAAGAAACTGAGGTTAGGGGAAAGTAAGGAACCAGCTCAAGGTCACATAGCTGGGAAGTGACAAACATCCATGTCCCTCTGAACCTCAGACCAGGGGGCAATACTGCCCCAGGCTATACCTCTCCTGGGGTGAGGAGGGGGTGAGAGGGGGAGGGACTGACAGTGGGGCGTGAGGGGGTGGGGCTCTGTATCCTCGAGCCTGGCACAGCTCCCGCCACGCCGGGGTGCTGAATCCGGGAAAGTGCCAGGTGGCCGGTCCCCAGATTCCCGGCTGGTCTCAAAGCCCACTAGTCCCACGGGCGCCCCCTCCTCACCCCGTCCCAAGGCATTAAAGAGCAGCGTTTAAAGGGGGTACTCCTTGCTCCCGAGACCCTGAGGGACGAGGGGAGTTAGAGACCAGGCCTCTCAGGGCCCGGAGAAAACCGGTCCGGCTGCCTTACCCTTCCCGAAGCCAGGACCCGGCCTCTAACCCCCTCCCTTGCTAGACAAAAGTTTCCCCTGTTCGGGAGCAGGGGAGGGGGAGGGGGCATTCCTCGTGAGTGACATTATCCGTGACCCACAGCTGCCGCGCTGCCCTCGCCCGCACCCCGGCTTGCCCCCCGCCCCCGCGCGGCCCCCCACCCCTTTGTCCTGCCGCCCGCCCGGCGCCCGCCCGCACCAAACTTGCGCCGGCGGCCGCTTGGGCTCCGCACGGCCTGCACACCCGGCTCGGGCCCCGCCGGCTCGGCGACAGGGGACTGGCAGGCCCCGGCCCTCCCGGACTCTTACCTGCCACGGCTGGGGCGCCACCCGCGGGAAGGGGCTGCTCCGGGCGAGACGCCGGACTCCTGGGTCGCCCCGGCCAAGCACGAGCCGCTGGGCTCCGGCCCGGGCCGGGTTAACCCCTTGGCGGCCGCCTCCCGCGGCTCCCACCCCCGCTCCACGCCGCAGCCGCCGCCTGCTCCGCCTCCCGCTCGCTCTCCTCCCCCTCCCCCTCCCCCGGTGCCCAGCCCCCAGTCCCGGCCCGGCACCGCGCCGAGGCAGCTCGCAGCCTCGCCCCTCGTCCCGCGGCGGGAGGGGGGTCTCCCCGAAGACTGGAAGCCGGGGTGCGCTGCCTCGCCCCCTTGGGCCCGTGGAGCACCGAGGGGCGCACCCGCGCGCCGCGGCCCCCAGCCCGTCTCCCCTTACCCTCCGGGCCTGCCTCCCGGAGCCGCGGCCGCGGGGAGCGGGGCTCGATCCCGTGTTGACGCGTGGGTGCCGGCTGGAGATCGGCTTCAGAGGCCGCGGCGGGGGCCGGGGCGGGACCGGGCGCTGCTATCGGGGCTGGATTCTCGGCTTCCACCCGGATTCTCCCTCGGCTCCCCCTGCCGATTCGGTGCTGCTCGGCGACCACGTGACGCGAGCTGCCTTTGACCCCTGTCTCCGAGCGGGTAGGGGGCGGGGGCCGGAGGGGGTGTCAGATGCGGGACCCACAAGGGCCCGGGGCGGCTGCCGGGTGTCCCGGAGGCGGGGACCCCGGGGAAACAAAGCCCGGGGGAAACCAACAAGTTATTCGGGGTCAGAGACGGAACAGCGCTGGGGGTCGGGAGAGGCGGCAGAGAGAAGGAGGGAGACAAAGACCCGCGCCCGCCGCGCCTCAGAGGGCCCTGGGAGGGCCCTGGTTGGACCCGAGGGGCCTCCCGGCTCTGCCACCACTGCGCTTGTGGCAACCCTGCAAGACCTCCTCTGAAGGGTCCCGACAACCAGGTCCCTGCAGGAGCGACCCCTCCTAGGCAGGACATCCTCCCCCCCCACACACACCCCTTTGCCCTGACTCTCACAAACCCCTTTATTTCCTTTACCGTGATTATCTGATGCATTCACTGGTTTCATTGTTTAGGAGAATGTCATCTCCCCCGACAAGTTGTTCCCAGCTGAATCCCCTCGCCTGGCACATAACAGGCAGATGAAGAGGTGCGTGACCTTGTGCAAATCTCTTCTCCCACTGAGACTGTTTCCCACCCCCAGTGTTATTCCTGCCATCCCAAGGACTCTGCAAGTTAGGCGAGGTTACAGTGGTTGCACCTGTTAAGCAGATGGGAACAATGAGGCCCAGACAGATGAGATGATTTGGGGGAGTCTCATAGGTAGCTGAGAGTCCAAGCTGGCACTCATGTCTGACTGCTTCCAGCTGAGGGCTTTCTGCCATCCATGAGCCAGCCTGTAAAATGAGGGGGGTGGAGGTGGCGGTTGATCAGTGAATCCCTTAAGGAGCTTGCTAACAATGCAGATTGCCAGACCCCTCTCGTGGAGATCCCGATTATGTGAGTCTGGGGTAAGGCTGGGGCAAATTTGGAAAACAGTGGATTGGTGGATTCCAAAAGACCTTTAGAGGCTCAAAATTATCTACCTGTTGGAACGAAGCTCAGAAAATATATAAACCATCAGAGCAAAGCAAAGGAGTATAGAGAAGCCAAGCTAGGCATGTGAGGGTAGGATAGACTCATTCTGTTTCCCCCGAAGGGTAACCTCCTTATGCTGGGGGGAAGGGTCTTTCTGTCAGCCCACTCATGTTTCAGAGGGGGAAAAATATTGAGGTCTGAACAAATAGAGATGCTAGGAAATGGGACCAGGCTTCTGACTCCCATATGTGCCCATGTGACACCTTTGGATGGGATATGGTCAGGACTGAGCCTGATGGTGGTGGCCACAAGCCCAAACTACAGGCCACTTACAAAGATAGGCTTGTGACTTCCTAGTATGTATTCTAGCCACCCCACCACTTTGCCCAAGGAAATCAGCATAGACCAGCCAATTCTCTATGGTGATCTGTGTTCCTGTGGTCAGTGATCTAAAGTCCTTACGGTCTGGGTCTTGGGCAGATTAAACAAGCCCCTAGAATCTTACTCATGTACTGTCTGCTTTAGAAGTCTCCCTTCCATCTGCATGAGGCTGTGAGCATCTTCTCTGTGCCAGGCATTGTGCTCCTGATAAGGGAGATACAGGATATGGGTCTGCACTCTCAAGCAGTGTCCAGGCTTATTTGGAGATGGCCTGCATGTCCCTCTTTCTGTCCATAGGCTGGCTGACCTGAGCGTCCACTGGGGAGGTACAAGGCAATGCTATGGCTCAGAGGAAGAGGGAAACAGAGTGAGGGAGTTTTGGGGAGGCAGCCTCTGAGCAGGATCAGGAAGAATGGGTGGTACTGGGGTAAGGAGATAGACATTCCCAGCACAAGGAACAACCTGTACAAAGGCCACATGGAAAGGGCTCAGGAAAAACTTTGCATGGAGAAGGTGTGGGGGGAAGCAGGAAGGAAAGAACATGCAAAAAATTGGAAAGGAGAGTCAGGAGCGGTGATGGGTGACCTTGTGCAAGGGGCTGCATGGCCTGCACCTTACCTGAGGGCCTGGTGGAGTGAAAAGGCTGTAAGCAGGTGAGGAGTCACCTGTGGGAGCATGGAGGGGAAGGTAGGGGGAGGAGGTGAGGAGGCCAGTCAGGTCAAGGAGCCATCCAACCAACTGAGTTAAATGAAAGCCTAGGTCTCACAAGTGGAGCTGCAGACCCAAAGCAGCCTCTCCCTCAGGATTTGGGCACAGCCTGTGAACTAAGGGTAACTCCACATCTCTGACAGCTCTTCCTATTCTTGAGTCTTCAGAGATGCTGTTCACTGAGCTGGGCCCAAGCCCCCCAGCTCACTGACACCGAGAGCCTGTAAGGAGGTGAGGCCCAGACCCCACCCAGGGAGTTGGCCCCATGGGTCTAGGTGAAGGGAGGATCTACATTTCTATCCACACCCTGGGAGTGCTGAGGAAGACTGCCCTTGAGATGCCCTGCTCCTGCCTCCCCTCAGGACCTTCTTCAGGCTGAGGGACACCCCCTTCCCAGACCCCCCTCCTCAGCCCCAGGTGCCAGCATTGCCCACCTGAAGCCCTCTTTGGCTGTCCCAAGCTCAGCTCCAGCTCAACAAGTCAAAGGCTGACCTCACCATCTTCTATCCACACCTGCTTCTCCTGTGTGCCCAATTCACATGTCCAGTCCAGAAACCTGATGCCCCTCATCCAATCCATGAGCCAGTCCCACTGATCCTGCCTCCAGTGTTTTTCACTTACCCAACCCCATTTCTTCTTTTTTATCAGCACTGCCCTCAGCCAAGCCACCTATCTCTCCACTTGACCCACATTACAGCCTCTTCACTGCTCATCCCTCCCTCTGCACCTCTAATGCAACCTCATCTGCCCATTTCCACTTAGAGCTACCAGTGGCTTCCCATTGCTCTCAGGACAAGTTCTCTGCCTCTTCCAGCCTCATCGCTTCTTTGTCTGAAATGGTATATTCCACCTTCCCCTTTACCCACCTAATTCCTCCGTAAGAATATGGACTTATGCCAGACTTCCTGGGTTTGAATCCTGACTCTGCCTCCTGTAAACTATGTGACCTTGAGCCAGTTTTCAATCTTTCTGGGCTCAGTGTCCTTATCTCTCAAGTGTGGGTAATAACAGTATGTTACATGGCTGTTGTAAGAATAAAATGAGTTAAATATGTAAAGCCCTTAGTGTGGTATCTATCCCATAAGGACTATGTAATGGTAGCTAAATGATTCATTGTGATCCTTTAGGTGTCAGGTTAAACTTCATTTCCTTCTGGGCTTTCCCTAAACCCCAGTCTGAGCCTCCTAGTAGGTGCTTCCCATCTCCCACTTCATCACCCTTGTGGCAACTTGTCAGCTACCTTTCCTCCCTCTAGAGTATATGTTCTGTGTGGGCAGGAATGTGTTGGTCTCAGACACCACTGAGCCCCAGTCCCCCACAGAGCACCACACCACACACATAACAGGCAACCAGCACATACCCGCTAAATAAACAGATGAAACGAAAGTTAATAAATTCATCACAAGACAGAGGACACTGTCTACCTACAAAATGCCCGTTGATGGTATGTCATTTATTTGTTCATCTTACATTTATTTTACACTTATTAGTACCTCTTCTTGAATCCTTTTTTTTTTTTTTTTGGCGGCTGGCCAGTAGGAGAATCCTCTGAACCCCTGACCTTGATGTTATCAACACCACTGCTCTAACCAAGGGAGCTAACCCGCCAGCCCAGTGCCTATTCTATAGTCTTCCTCACACCATCCTGGTGAGTGGGGGGAAATGGGTGGACACAGAGATGAACAAGACAGATGTGGCCCCTGTCTTCAAGAAAGATATAGTCTACTGCAGAGACAGACATGTAAATACATAGGAAGGAACAATGCAATGTAACCATGTTGTTTTAAATGGTGTGTAACATTTTTGTTTCCCAGGAGGCTGGGACGGGTCTTCAGAACAATGAAAGTGAAAGGTAACTGAAAACAAACACTGTTGCCTACTTTAGCCAGCATGGAGTTCCCAGCAGGGTTGTCTTTAGAACAGGAAGAGTAGGTCCTATCCCAAGGACATTCAGGCCACCTTCTCTTTCTCTGCCTGGAGACCTCCTATTCAGCCTTCAAGGTCCTACTTAAGCAGTGCCTCCTCCCAGAAACCTTCCTGCTCCTGCTAGAGGTTTGTATGGGCCCCAGTCACAGCTCTAGTGATTTCCTGGGAATAAAGTGGGATTTGTCAAGGACAAACAAAATTTCATGTCATTTAAAAAAAAAAAAAGGTGATTCAATGAATGTGTAACTACATGTGATTTCATGTTTGGACTTCAGTGGAGGCAGAAAATAGCTTCTGTCAGACCACGTGACCTGGTTTGTGGTTTGGAGAACATGGTCACCATAATTACAGCATTGACCACATGGTGTGACAGTTTCCTCTTTCTCACTCTCTCTCTCTCTGTCTCTCTCTCTCTCTCTCTCACACACACACACACACAGACACGTGCACACACACAGGCACACTGAACTCTTCAAGGTTAAGGACCTTTTGCTTTCTGGAAGAATTTGATATCTGTCAAACAAATGAAGAAGAAAATCTGTAATATGGGCAGGTTATCCATGCTTCAGATAAACAATAGATATAAAATATTCTGGAAACCAAGGACTGTCTGAGATAGGGATTGGGGCAATTAACAACAATTAATTACTTGCTCTGGTGCATGCCACCTGCTTTGTTCTCTTTGTGACCTCAGCAACCCAGAGAACATGAAGCTCAGAGAGGTGAAGTTACTTCTCCAAGGTCACACAGGTGCAATAGCAGAAGAGATTTCAAATCCAGTTTCATCCAATTAAGAGACTAAGTTCTTGTCACTACTTACACTACCTAATGGTGCCCAGGGGCCATAAGCACCCCCAACCATTCCAGACCACCTGGGTTCTGGGGTTCTATTCCTCCTTTCCTCGCATCCATGGGATTCCCTCCCACCCTTTCCTGCTTTGTGCTTTCATTGATAATACCGCTGTTTGAAGAGCACTTCCAGCTGGTTCCCAAAGCAGTTCCATCTTGGGGGCCAGGTTTCCTGCTTCAGGCAGAGCCTAAGGATGCATGGCAGGCCTTTCCCAGACCATCCCTCATACCCAGAAGCCGCCACCAGGAGAAGAGTGGTCCTCGGATTCAGCTAGCACGATCCCTTTTGCATGTAGCACTTTTTCTGTTTTTTATAAAGCATTTTCCCATCTGTACACCAATTCCTGAGGGTCCCAGAGCAGCCCTAAGCCATCAACACAGTGGGGATTTTTCAACCCCACTTTACAGAAGAGAAAATGGAGGTTTGGTCAACCTGCAGTAGATCCTCTCAGCTTGCAAAAGAGCCTCTACAGCTAAACTTGGATCTTCAGACCACAGGCCAGAGTTCTTTTAAATCCCTGGAGGATTTAACTTGACCAAGAGAACAGGGGTGGAGGAAGAAAGATCTTCAAAATCCTCACACAGAGAAGATAATGGCTTCTGCAAACAAATGTAAATCGGTTAATATCCCCTTTTACTGTGTTTATTGTAATGCACCAATTACAGCCTGACAAAAGAAAAACACTCCCAAGCACAAGTGGTCTCTAGATGAACATTATCAGCAACAGGCTCAAAGTCCCCTGAGGGCAGGGCTAAGGCCAGGCCTGGCCAGCAGAGTGGAAGGCTCAGCTGGAGTCAAGGTGGCAGGTGTGAAGGGCCGGGACTGTTCTTTCCCAAACCTGTCAGCTGCTAGTCAGGGGGCTCTTCCCTGGTCTTGCCCTCTCCCTGGGCCATTTCTCATCCATTCCTCCACTGTCTGACTGCCTCATTTTGGGATTCTCTTCACTTTGGAACTAACACTTTAAAATCACTTGACTCAGGGCTGGCTGGTTACTCAGTTGTTTAGAGCATGGTGTTCATAACACCACGGTCAACTGTTTGGATTGCTATACAGGCCGGCTGCCCTCTCCCATGTGCCCCCCCCCCAAAAAAAAATTACTCAAAAGATTAGATTAGCCAAAAAAAAAAGGTGGGAGATTTCTCCACATTGATTTACATCAATTATTATTCCAGCTCAGCCTCACCACCCCTGTGGAGTAGGGATGGAGCAGGCAGTATAGGTTTCATTTTCTACTTGAAGAAACTGAGGCTGAAAGGTTAAGTGGCCAGCTCAGGGTCCCAGTGCCTCTGCAGCAGAACCCAGAAGAGCTCCAACAAGTGAAGCCAGAAGGTGTGGTCGAAGTCTCCCAGTCTGGAGGCCGCTGTCCAGTTCTCGCCTGTCCCCAGCTCTCCATAGTCACAGGCCCAGCCTACTTTGTTTACTTGCATTATTCTCCTGGCCCCTGTTGGCATCTGAGTCTATGATTCCTGAACAAATCCAATTCTCTTCCTTATAGAAATGGAGAACCTGAGGCCCAGGGAGGGGAAGGGGCCTGGCCAGATCACCAGGGACTAGTGTAGTAGAGCTAGTGCTAGACTGGAAGCGGCCCCTGGCTGTCCGACTTCCCCAGTGCCTGGCTTGTGCATATCAGAAGCTGGGAGGAAGATGGCACCAGCAAGGCAAAGATTCCCAGGGCCAAGTCTATATGTCATTCCTGTTCCTTGGAGATGTGTCAGCATGGGAAAGGGAGGAGTGTTGACCCTGGTGGGAAGCTGGCTTTGGGACTGGCATGGTGGCCAGCCCCTTGTCAGGGGCAATCTGCTCCAACAGGCATGGAAATTCTTATCATTTCATGGCCCTTTCTCCACTCCAACCTGTCTGGGCTGGGTCTGTCCTGAGATGGAGCTGGGGTTGGGGGAGGGAAGAGTGAGGAAAAGGGCAGAGATCTCCCCATACAGAGCACACAGTCACTCATTCACACGCATGCCCTGCACACCCCCAACTTCCCTTTTCCCACAACCCACCCCCCATCCAGTGCTTAAAAGCTTTGAGGTCGTCCAGCCCTCAATCACTGTCAGGTAACTTGGCTTCAATTGTGTATTTGTAGAATGAGGATAATAGTACCCACTTCAGATGGTTGTTGAGAGGATTAAATGAGATAGTAGGAAACTGTTTAGCACCATGCCTGGCATAGCTATAGCTGTTACTGTTATTTTTACCCAACACTCCCTTATAGCTCACTGGGGGTTCTCTCTCTCTCTCTCTGTTTCTCACACACACATATACACACACCCCAGAGGCTAACTCCCAGGCTGCCCTCAGCCATCCAACCCATTCTCGCAGCCCTATCACCCTCTGTCCCTTCTACTGCAGGCAGCCTGGGAAGCTCAAGGCCTGCAAATGGGCCATGTGTGTCCAGCATCCCTTCTGCCCAGAATGCCCTCCCTTCTAGCTCCTAACAGTTCTGGCACTCTAGCTCTAATCTTATCTCCTCCAGGAAGACTTCCCTGACTGACCTCTGGTCCTCCTCCTCTGTGCAGAGGCCCTCTGAGTCATTGCCATTTAGCGTGGCTTTGCAATTCCTGACTCTGTCAGTGAGAAAACCTTTTCCTTCTTCCTCCCCGGAGTCTCCTAAAATTGAAAAAGGCATTTTTTTTCAGGAAGATTTGGGGCTCCCTTAAACAACCTCCTGATTCCTGTGCCACTCCTCGCCCAGCATCTGTAGCCACCCATCACACATCTTCCTGGAGCTGGGAATGAGGCAGGGCCTAAAGACCATGAGGGGCAGGCCAGTTCCCCAGACACAGTGACAGGATAATCTACAAATTGGGGGAGGCTGGAAGGACCCTTGCTCCATTACTGGGGTTCCTGGAACAGTTCTGCTAAGGGATAGGGAGGAAGAGAGGGTCATCGGGAGCTGGTGGTCCTGGTGGGAGTCCCTAAAGCCCACCTGTAGGAACAGATGTTGAGGTAGACTCTGCAGCTGTAGGACACTGACCCAGGAGGGGCAAGTACAGGACCCAGACTCCCTGCCTTACCTGGGGAGGAAGATGCAGACTTGGAGAGCAGTCCCTGGAAGGTAGTGTGGGAACCCCCCATGAGAGTGGAAGAAGCTGCCAGAAGCAGGTCCCATCCTATACTGGAAACCCTTGATAACCATTCACCTGAGTTTTCCACCCAGAAAAGAGGAGGGATAGACATAGGCTGGGTCAGTGCTGGTCAGTGTGGGCTAGAGGGACCCCTGCTTTGGGTGGGAAATGGACCAGGATTCTTCTCAAATTCATTCAGACTCTGGGAGTTAGTGTCTAAGATTTAAAGTCAGCAATGTAGACATCTAGAAATCTGGTTCTGAAATTGTCACTATAAAGTTCTGAAATGCCACAATTTCATGATTCTGAGATTTAAAATACGATTCTTAGGTTCTAGAATTGCTCTGGCCATTAGAAATATAACACAAGCCACATACGGACTTTTCAATTTCTAGTAGCCATGTTTAAAAAAGTAAAAAGAAACAGGTGAAATAAACTTTAGAAATATATTGTATTTAACCCCACATACCCAAAATATTATCATTTTGCCATGTAATTAATATAAAGGAATTATTAATGAGATGTTTTAAACTCTTTCTTTTGTACTAAGTCTTCAAAATCCACTGCGTGTTCCACACTTACAGCACATCTCAATTCAGATTAGTCGCATCCCAAGTGTTCCATAGCCACATGTGGCCAGTGGCTAGAGTGGGGGGCAGCACAGTTTAGAAACCTAAGATCCTATAACTCTTCTAAAATTTTAGGATGCTATGCCTCTGGGATTCTAGAATTCTTCAGCATACCAAGCGTTCTGTAGCATTCTGTAATGCTTAAATTCTGATTCCATCAGATTAAAATGTTTCATGAGACCCAAGTCTGCTTGCAGGGAAGACTTCTCCCCACATGTCTTTCGTGTAGAAAGAAATCCAGATCCCTTGAAGAACTGGGTGGTGAGGGGGATGGAGGGGGAAGGAGCCCTCGCTTTGGCTGCCCCCACCATCTGGACTGCCAGCGGGAGAAAGGGTGGACATGCCTTTCCAGGTGGAGCTGCCTTCCCGGCCACCCCTCTCTTCACCCATGTGCACTAGCCTGGAAGTGAGGCTCCTGCCTTTGATTCCTCCTGGGGAGGGGGCATGGCCCTGCCTCCCTCCCTTGGTTTCTGTCCACTGTGGAGAGCATCTGGGGTCTGCTGCAGCAGATGGAGCTGCAGAAATAAAACCCCAGATGGAATCCCCTGAGGGAAGGACTGGTCTCTATTTGCTCAAGGCTGGAGCCTGGGGGCCTGGGGAGGGCAGAAGTCAGAGGCCAAGGGTCTCGGTTCTCTGAGCTCATGTGGTGTATGCCTTTCACAGGCAGATGGGGAAACTGAGACCTGAGAGCAGAAGGGGTTTCCCAAGTTAGGCACAAGATGAGTGTTATGCTCTGGCAGAAGGAATGCCTCCTGGTTAGCCACGGGTCTCCTTTTCCTCCTCGCAAACTACTGCTCCCATCTCCACCTGTGGGGAAAGTCAAGGAGCAAAGCCAGCATGGCAGGATGTCAGAGAGGCCCCACAGGTGTTGTATCCAGGTGGGTGACTTCTTGGCTTTGTGATGTGTCTTAGTCCATTTGGGCTGCTATTATATATGCCATAAACTGGGTGACTTATAAACAATAGAAATTTGTTTCTCACAGTTCTGGAAGCTGGAAAGTCCAAGATCAAAGTGCCAGCAAATTCAATGTCTGGTGAGGGCATACCTCCTGGTTATAGATGGTGCCTTTTCGCTGTGCCCTCACATGGTGGAAGGGGTGAATGAGTTCCCTTGGACCTGTTTTATACGGATATTAATCCCATTCATGAGGGTTCTGCCTTCATGACCTAATCACTTCCCAAATGCCCACCTCCTCATACCAGCACCTTGTGGGCTAAGATTTCAGTATATGGATTTTGCAGGCACAGAAACATTCAGACCATGGCAGGATGCTCATGACAGGCCCAGAAGCTTCCTGATTAGAACCTGACCCCAAGCTCACTTGGTTTCAGAGCAGTGTTATAACACAAAGATCAAGGGTTTAGATCCCCATACTGGTCAGCTGAACAAAAAAAAAGAACATTACCCTTGGCTCCTCCTTGACCCAGGAACACAGGTCCTGTAGAGGGTCTGGGGGTTGGGGGTTTGGCCACAGGCAGCAGACTGGGTAAGGCATGAAGCTGGAGCTGGACGGTGAGGGACTCAGTCAACAATAATCAGCCTCTGCATCTGCTCCGTTCCCCAGCTCAGGATTCTGTCTCAAAGCCCTTTCATAGCCACAGTCCTATTTTATCCTCACAAAGGCATGCAGAGGGATTTGCCATCAGCACATAAACTCCCAGCCCAAATCCCATGCAGGGACCAGTGCTGGAGCTTTGTTACTGTTCTCTTTTTTACAGGGTGGAAACTGAGGCCCAGAGAGGGGCAATGACTTGTCTCAAACTACAGAGCCAGAGAGGTCCAAGTCTAGGCTCCTGGGGGTCATGGGCTCGGCACCCATCCAGGGAGCAACCCCCCCCTTGCTGCACTCCCAGGCACCCAGCTACTCTGCAGCTAAGGAGACAAAAACATCAGGAGTCACCCACAGCCACATTTTCCATGGGCTGCTTCCAGGCTGGGTTTCCCCTCTGAGGAAAACCCCAAGGTTGTTCCACATGGTCAGGAGAAGCAGGGAGGAAATGACACAGATCCTGCTACAAGAGGGCAAGGGAGAACAGCCTGACCTTTGGCCTGTAGGGATCTGGCTCTGTGAAAGCAGGGGTGGGGAGGGAGTTGGGGGTACAGCAGGAAGGTAGACCTGGAATCTATGTTTTGGTTTTTTTTTTTTTTTTTAGCGACTGCATGGTACAGGGATCCCTTGATCTTGGTATTATAACACCACGCTCAAACCACCTGAGCTAACCGGCCAGCCCCAAGACCTGGAATCTAGATTTGAAAAAGTGAAAGTTTTGGAGTGAGGCAGGCCTGGATTCAAGCTCAAAGCTGCTACTCAGTAGCTGTGTGATCATGTCCATGGCTTCCCCTGGACTCCCTCCTCTGTTAACTGGGTAATGCCCATTTCCAGGGTAATGAGAATCTGAGTGTATATGAGCCAAACTCATAGTTGCTGAATAAATGTTAGTTCTTACTCAGATGCCCCTCCAGGAACCAACCAGATCCACCCCACCCCACCCCAATCTGCCACCCTTTGCTACCATAGATATATACTCCATAAATATTTATTAAATAAACAAATGAATGAATAAATGCTGCCAGCCAAAATACAGCAAAATATGGGGGAAGGCTTTGAACTAGTCTTTCAAGAGATCTGACAGACTCTGTCACAACTTGCTGGGTGGCCTCGTTTTTTAAAAGAATGTAATAATAGCTAACCTTTCCAATGCACTTTCTATGTGTCAGGCTTTGCTAAGAACTCCAGAGCACTCAGTTCCCCCAGCAACACTATGAAAAAGTATGACTATTAGCCTCGTGTTCCAGATGAGGAAACGGAGGCAAGGAGAGGCTAAGTAGCCCTGAGGTCCCATTGCTGGTTGGCGGCCAAGCCTAGACTTGGACTTAGCCAGCCTGACTCCAGAGCTCACGTTCCTCACTCTGGGATGGCTCTGAGGGCTCTTTCAGCCTCCCCTCCCAGGTTTCTCAAGGGCACCTGTGGGGGATGAGGCTCCCCTTCTCAGGTTGGTGGTGCTTAGGGATTCCATGAGTTTTGGAGGCCTCTTCAAATTAGTCTTTGGGGGTATAAGTGATAGATGCAGCATATCCACCCTGAGACTGCCGCCTGGGCCTTTGTCAGAGGCTAATGCTCTGCAGCTTTACAGCTGCTTCCTGCCCCAGAGTGAGGCAGGAAGCAAGGCCACTGGGGATTTGGTTCCAGCTCCTTCATCCTCCCTCAGCTCATCCTCCCGCTCCCCCACCCTAACTTCTGGAGTTTCCTCTTCCTTGCCCAACCACGGACCCTGAACTTAAGGTTCACTCCTAGGAAGACTTTCCACTGTGAGGGCAACAATTCAGGGCTGGGAATCCAGGGACCGCATTCTGTACACCACGAAGAACCGAAAGATGCTTTTTTTTCTGGGTGAGCAGATTTGGAGAAAGCCTGACCCAAGATAGGAGAGATGAGGGTCGGAAATGTGTGAGCAACTCACACATGCACGTCAGTTTACAAAGAAGCTCCACAGAGATTGTGTTGGATCTTCCCAACCATCCTGGTTAGAGAGGGGTAAGATTGTTACCCCAATTTAACAGAAGAGGAGACTGAGGCCCAGGAGGATTAAATGACTTGTTCATGATTATGCAGACATTTAGGGCAGAAGCAAATGTTCATCGAAGTATCCAAGATTGTATGATAATAATAACTATTATTATTATTGCAAATATCTACCAAGCTCTGACTCTACCAGGAGCTTTCTTTTCATTAGCTCATTTAATTTAATCCCCTCAATAATTCTAAGAAGTAGTGATCTCCATTTTACAGATAAGGAAATGAAGCTCAGAGAAGCAAATCACCTGCACAAAGTCCACTTAGTCACATTCACTAGTCAAAGTCCTCTAGTCAAATTTGAACTCACATCAGTCTGGCTCCAAAGTCTCAGGCCTCATAGGCAATACAGGGTCACCCCCATCTGGGGTGGAGGAGTCACTCTGTTTCCTAAAGTAGGGCCTGGGGCCAGCCTGGCCTCACCCGTCTGTTCATGGCACTGCTTCAGGCCTGGTGCACATAGCTCTTGGGAGCCCCACAGAGAATGGGCCCTGGAAAATGTAGCAGGCACTGCTGGATTTAGGGGCCATGCTATGGCCATGTCAGTGTGTGAACCTTCTCCACATAGCAGCAGCTCCCAGTCAAGGCCAGTGTGGCCCTCTGACAGCCTCATGGATGAGCTCGACATGTGCACACACAGATTCATTCATCCATTCACTCATTCATTCATAAAACTCTAGCCAAGTGGCTTCTACACATAGACACCCACGTCTTTTGCCAACCTCCCCAACCAGGGCCAGCTACATAATTTGCAGGGCCCAGGGCAAAAGGAAAATGCAGAACCTCTCATTCAAAAATGATTAAGAATTTCAGGATGACAGCAGTGCCTCCAACCAAGTGTGGGGACCTATATGACAGCAGAGGTCTCACAGGACCCATGGTGCCAGCCCTGCCCCAGCTTGCCTGGCTCCTCTCCCTATAGTTTCCCCTGCCACTTCATCCTCCCTTCACATCCTCGTGCATGCTAAACTCTTTCCCATCTCAGTGCTTTTGCAAGGGCTGTTCTTCCTGCCAAGGATCCTCTTCTCAATCTTCTGCCATAACTGGGTCCTTCTCATTGTTCAGCTCTCTGCCCAAATGTCACCTCCCTGTTCCCCCAGTCTAAAGGAGCCACCCACATCACCCTCCATCCTCTCTGCTATTTATTCTTTTCATAGTGTGCACCATGATCTGTGACTGCATATTTGTCAGTTTACTGCTTATTATCTGTCTTCCCTACTATAATGTTGGCTTGTAAGGGCAGGGCACTGAATCACCTGTGCCCGACCCAGTGCTTGGCACACAGTAGGTGTTCAATAACTATTTGTAAAACAGACAACAGATAAATGCATGGACACACACACCATAATACACACACCCTCCCACCCCTATGTCTCCTCCCACTCTCCCTCTTTAACCCTGGCAAGCACAATGTTAACCCAATGTTCTGGTGCTTGAGACATCCCAACACAGACAGCTGACAAAACCAAGAGAGGCCCTGAAACAAGGACAGAAAGAAGTGGCAAGGTAGAGAGAAAAGATAAAAAGAAAGACGGAGGGAAGAGAAAAAGGGGAAAGAAACAGGAGCCAGCAGGAAGGAGACAAGAGGTAGACAGAGAGGGGAGAACAAGTTGAGCTTGGTGATAATCCCATTTCTTCTCTTTATTAGTGAAACTAATAATTACTATTAATACCTGGCCCCTCCCTGGCCCTTTCATCCAGGCTGGTGGGTAGGTTTTGAAGATGAAAGTCTGGGGGTGAAGGGGCTCCCAGATGTAGGTTCCAGGGCTTCACAACCACTAATTAAGCTTGGCAGCCCCCTTCAATTACCCCCTTTGCTCCCCAGAATGCTGTGCCATCTGACTCCATGTCTTTCTGGGTGGGAACACTGCAGGTCGTTGGTTCCTGGGCTGGCCCCCCTCTCAGAGGTGCTGAGTAGCTGTGTGTGGGGGCGAAGAGGGGAGCTGGGATAGTCGTGGGGGAGGTGCCAGAAAGAGGAAACTCCACCAGGTGGCTGAAAGTGAGGAGCCTGCCTCCCGCTGAAATTACAGCCCCATCTCTGAGGCCACACCCCACAGCAGGGTCTGAGGTTCTGGGCCCTGCCAGACAGCAGTGGAGGAAGAAAGATCTAGGATCTAACCAGACAAGAGACACAGTTGGCTTGTGAAGCTTCTCCACACAGTCCCAGGGTCAGCCTGAGTCCTGGGCTCTAGTGTCCTCAGGGTTCCTTTCCTTCCGCCTCCCCTCAGACAGTCCTCCTCTCCATGACTGACATCGGCCAGCCTCTCCTGCCTGCTGACAGTGGTGCGGCCCTCACCACCTCCCATGGTTGAACCGCCCAGCCTGTGTGCTGTGTGAAGTGATCGCATCCAATCCCCTGACATGAAACACAGTCTAGAGGTTCCCGAAATTACATCAGCAGCCCCAATAGGTCCAATGAGCTCCAGCTGCCTGTCCCGTCTTCCTACTAGGATATCACACAGATGGCTCCCAAAATAATGGCCTGAGCTTGATTCCCACCCTTCAGCCAAGTCATGACCTCCCCCAGGCTTCCCCACCTTGGTAGACGGTCCCATCGTCCACCCTTTGCTCAAACCTGGAACCTCGACCATCCTCACCCCTGTATCCCACTCATCTGAAACTTCTACAGATTCGACTTCCAAAGTCTCGCTCCAATCTGGGCACTGTTCTCCATCTCCACAGCTGTGGTCAGCTCTCACCTGTGTGACCACCTTCCCCTCCTGCGGTTGCCACTCTTAAAGACACAAACCAGGATATGTCACCCCCTGCTTAAAGCTCTTCACCAACTTCTCATGGCATTTAGAATATAATCCACATTCCTCACCGGGGCCTACCAGGCCCACAGGGCTGGCCTCTGCCTCCTGGGTGACCTCGCAACTTTCTCTCTCCTTGTCCCTTCCCCACCTCCTTGCAGTTCCTCAGCTCCCTCTGGCCAGAATGGGAACGTGTTCCTCCAGCTCTCGTCACGGCTGCATCTTCCCACCCTTCAGGTCTCAGCTTCACTGTCTCTCCCCAGAATCCTGCCCCTGCCTGCCCCTCCCACTGAGAGAGCGTGCCCACCTCTATAACTTTCCTGGGTCTGCCTCTTTCCTTCATAGCACTTACCACGATCTGTAATGATGAACTTATTGGCTGGTTTACTTGTATAACGTCTGGCTGTCTCTCCATTTAGACTGTCCCTTCCATAAAGAAAGAGACACATGTCTATGTTATCCATTGCCTTATCTCTCACCCATGCCAGGCACATAGTAGGTGCTCAATAAATGTGTTGAATAAACAAATGACCCAGGATCCCTATCATGGTACCGCCAACCCACTGGGTCCTGTTCTTCCCTTTGGGAGGACTTGGAGCAGGTCCTCTGCAAGTCAGCCTGCAGTGTGGCAAAGTGCACAGAGGCTTGGTTGCAATCTTTGTCCACTTACTCCACTCCGAACCAGGCAAGTAACCTTGGGCACGGTCCTAATCTTCTCATGCTTCAGCTTCCTGCTCTGTAAAATGAGGCTAATAATCTGAGCTCCCAGGTGGGATGTCATGACTGAAGTGCAGGTACACACACACACACACACACACACACACGCACGCGCACACACACACTCTCTCTCTCCCCACCCATCAATTTCTTTTTTTTTTTTTTTTTTTTTTTTTTTTTTAAAAGATGACCGGTAAGGGGATCTTAACCCTTGACTTGGTGTTGTCAGCACCACGCTCAGCCAGTGAGCGAACCGGCCATCCGTATATGGGATCCGAACCCGGGGCCTTGGTGTTCTCAGCACCGCACTCTCCCGAGTGAGCCACGGGCCGGCCCCCACCCATCAATTTCTGAGCTCAGAATCTACAACCTACCTCCCACCCCGTGCCTGCCCCCCCGCCCGCCCCCTGCCCACCCTCAGCCCACCCCCAGCCCGCCCCTAGTCAGTACTATCCTTTCCCAGCAGTGTGGAGATCAGGTGCCATCTAGCGGGCACCTGGGTAAGAGCAGGCATTCTCCACTCCTGGCCCTTGCCCGGCCCTTCTTCACTGGCACTGCTGAGCCTGTTAACAGAGGGGCTGCCTGTAAGAGTCCTGCATAAAGTCCTACCCATTCACCCAGCTTCTCAGGCCCTCAAGCCCCATCCCCCAATCTTTGGTCTCACTTCCCACCACTCCCTCCCCTTAGCCACAGGGAACTTCTCCCAAATCCCTGAATGATCCAAGTTTCCCTTTGACTCGACACCTTCCCACAAGCTATTTTCTCTCCACCTTCTTCTATTTGCCCTGGCTGACCCCCACTCCCACTCTGGCCTGTATTTAAATGGCTCCTCCCCAGAGAGGCCCCTGCCCATCCTACAGCTACCCTCCTACCCCCAACAGGTCCCCCTTACCCCGTTTCTTTTTTTTTTTTTTTTTTTTTTTTTTTTTTTTTTTTTTGGCTGCTGGCCCATATGGGGATCTGAACCCCTGACCTTGGTGTTACAGCACCACACTCTAACCAAGCTAACCGGCCAGCCCCAATTCCCCTGTCTCTTAACCCCCATCACATAGTCCATGTTTCTTGTCCATATTCCCTGTTAGACAAAGAGCTTCTTTGCAGCAGGCCCTGACATGTTCACTATGGTAAGTGCTGAGGGTGAGGCCTGTGAGTGCCAGGGGCAGGTGGAGCATAACCTGAGGAGGATGGGAATGGGAACAGATCTCCAGAAAGGGAGCAGGGCGTTGCTTCAGGCTGAGCCATCTCCAGACCCTTTGCAGCCGCCTTCCCCTAGAGGTGTGCACCTGGCTAGACCTCCAGCACACACATGCTGCTCCCTGCTGTTTGCCACACTTAGACATGCAAACCAGAGCTCACATGAATTCTCAGGCTCAGACCAACTGCAGACCCATGATTTCAGGACAGCTTCACAGGGGCCAACACTTTTGAGAAGGCCCTACCTTCAAGCCCCAGGTCCAACTGGGCGGCAGTTTGTGTCTGACCCCTGGCTTTGTGTTTTGGTGAACTAACTCACCCTGTCTAGGCCGCAGCATCTTCTCCCACCCTTCCTTTGCTCTCATTTGCAAAACTACACTCCAAGGGGAGGAGAGGAGGGAGCCCATGGCAAATTAAAGTATGAACTGTCGCTAAGAATGGGAGGCATGGGGCCTTCTGGGCTGGGCTTGAGGCTCCAGGAAAGGGCTTGGGTTCTGCTTTCTCAAGGCCAATTCAAAAACCTGGATCTGAGGTTAAAAGTATTAGGGCTCTGGAGTCAGATTACTTGGGCTCAGTTCCTGGCACCCCACTTACAGCTATTACCTTTTGCTTGTTTCCTCAGTTGTGAAATGAGGGGAAGAAAAATTTTCTTCCTCATGTGGTTATGGAGAGGATGCGATGAGATGATACATGCAGCTTGCTGAGTTCAGGGCCTGGCACGTGGTAAGTGTCCAATTGATGTTAGGTACCGCTGCTGCTATTATTCACTGAACAACTGGCCACTCGCTATGCTCCTTCTCCTTCTATCTTCCCACCCCACACCCAGAGCATCCCTTGTCTCCGGCACTCCGGTCCCTGCAGAGCCCTGGGCAGCTGCCCCGCAGTCTCTCCCTGGACTCCTCCTCAGCTTTTCAAAGCCTGCTGCTACCCTCAAGAATTCCAGAACATTTGCAGCAGAATCTCCTCTGTGCCCAGTCTCATCTCTGCATATCCCCATCTCGTCCTGGGCAATCTGGCTGTCCTGTGAGGACATCACATTCCCTGCAGGCCTCTCAATGGCTCCTCCTTTTTCCTTTCTTTTCTTTTTTAATGACTTTTGTCACCTTTCCAAAGATACCTATCTTCTGGTTTAAATTTATTTTTATTTTTATTTTCATTTTTTTGGCAGCTGGCTGGTACGGGGTCCTTCTTTTTCCACAGCCTGCGGAAGTGTGGGAAGGCGACGGGGAAAGGAGAAGCCAGAGGGTGTGGGAATGTCATCCTCCCTGCTGCCCACTGCCACGTTCGGGCCATTCTCACTCCCTAAAAGACCCCTGCTTTGACTTCATGTCACCTCATGAGAGACACAGGATGGAACATCTCAGCGCAGACATCTTCCAACCCCTGGGTCACACCCTTTCCTTCCTTGAAGGCTTTGCCCTGGACTCACTGTCACTCTCAGTTTGTTCTGTTTTAACTCTTGGTCACTTCCGTATTCACATAGAGGATGCTTCCAATACTCTAGCCTCCTCTTATGTAACAGTCTTGTCCTTGTGCCTACCTCGGCCACTTGCGTCCATGGTCCTTACCAATCCCTGCAGCTCCTCCCCAAACCATCATCTCAGTCTTATGCGCCCAGTCCCTGACCACCAGCTTGAAGTATCAGCTGGAGCCTGGACTTGAGCCACCCTTTGGCCCCATCAGGACCCCAATCCACTGCTGCCACCACTGACATGCCATCCCCTGTCCCTGACAATCTTGCCACCCCAGAGATCCAGCTTCATTGCCATGCTTAGTCATTAGAATCATTCCCTTGCACGCACCCTCAATTCCCTTTTTCCCTCTTTCAAGTTGTCTTCTCTTGGCAAATTCACAACCTTGGCTAAATCTAACACTCTAGGAGTTCATCCTGCTCTATGCCTGCACCCATGCAGCGGAACTTGGCTGGAGAAAACACCCAAGCACTAACCCCAGTGGACCCTTAATGCTTCCCAGGAATCATAACCTCAGTGATGACTTCTCTTACCTCAACTCTTCAATATCTCCCTGCCCCGGCCTGATAGCTGCTTGCTTGCTGCTTCCCTGATGAGACCATTCCCAAGCTCCTCCTGCCACGCATGCCACCTTCTGCATCTCCCTTCCCCTAGAGCACAGAGGAAATGTCCACACTACTATCCAGACCTTTTCCTGCCACCCGCACACTGGAGCCCCTCACCTTTTACCAGCTCAAGGTCATGGTTCCATCATCCATTTTTCACTCTCTCTTTTATCTTTTGGAAGCTACAATTGCATGCCAAAGTTTCTCACTCTCTACTGGACCATTCCCATCAGTGCACAAATATCTATTATTGATGCAATCTTAAAAAAGAAGAAAAAACTAAAGAACCTCTTGATTCCACTTTCTCATTCTTCATCTGTCCCTTTCCACACCTTTGCAGCAAACTTGAGAGCTGTCTACATCTCCCTTTTTTCTCTCTGGAATATACTTCACTCAAGCTTTTGCACTGCCTTCTCCCCAAGCAGAACTGCTTCTGCCAGGGTCCAGTGCCCTCTGTGCTGCTACAGTCCGTGGTCACCCTCAGCCCTTATCTTCCTTGACCTCTGAGCACACTGAAGGAGCTGCACACCCTCCCACCCTCTTGATTCTGCTTCTCCACTTGGATTCCTGGATGCGCCTCTCCTGGTTGTCCTCCCATGTCACTGTTCACTGCTGCCTTTTCCTTGGCTGTCTCCTTCTCTTATGCCCGTGCTCTTGACACTCAGGTCTAGACCATTTCTCTATCTATGCTCTTTCCCTTGGTGGTCACAAACAGCCTTACAGTTTTTTTTTTTTTTTTTTTTTTTGTCTTTTTCGTGACCGGCACTCAGCCAGTGAGTGCTCCGGCCATTCCTATATAGGATCCGAACCCGCGGCGGGAGCGTCGCCGCGCTGCTAGCGCAGCACGCTACCGAGTGCGCCACAGGCTCGGCCCCAAGCCTTACAGTTTTGAATACCACCTAGATGCCTATGACTCCCAAATGTACACCTTCAGCCCAGATCCACTCCTCACTTCCAGACTCATCTATCCCTACAACCTCCTCCACATCTCCACCTGGATATGTAATGAACATCTCAAACTCAGGACCAAGATAGAATATCTGATCTTCTCCTAAAAACCGACTTCACCCTCAGCCTTCCCTATTACAGCTGATGACAACTCCACCCTTTTAGTTCCTCCAGCTGCAAAAGAGCATTGGACAACGCTCTTTCACCGTGCCCCAGGTCTAATCTACCAGGAAATCCCATTGGATCTCCTCTCAAAATACAACCAAATTTTGATCACTTCTTTCTACCTTCACTGATGCCCCCTTGGCCTCAACTACCAGTATCTTTCACTTGGTTTATTTCCTTTTTGTCTTGGCAGATGACCAGTATGCGGATCTAAACCCTTGACCCTATATGACACCATGCTCTAACCAACTGAGCTAAGCAGTCAGCTCCTTATAAAAGCCTTTTAACTGTGATTCCTGCTTTTACTTTTGACCTTAACCCCCACCCCCAAGAGTCTGTTCTCCAAAGATCATCCACAGTGAACCTGTAAAATCAGAAGTCAGATCTGTCACTCCTGTGCTTAAACCTCTCGAATGGCTCCACTCAGAGTAAAGCCAGAGTCCCTACCATGACCTATAAGGCCTATGTGATCTGCCTCCACCGTGACCTGTCATTATTACCTTTCCCATGGCCCAGATCTCCCCCCTCGCTCACTCACTCCAGCCACACTGTAGCACACCAGTACTGCTTCCCCCTTGGGCCTCTGCCTGTAGTCATCTTCCCTTAGATGCTGGCAAGGTGCCCTCTCCTCCCTCACGGCTCTGCTCAAGTCTGTCTTTGTCAAGGCTACCCCGTTTAGTTACCTCTCTGTTTAGTTCTGCCACCTGCCCCACCCCTTTCCTCAGACTCACAATACCCTTTATCCTGCCCAACTTTTTCTTCTTTCCATAGTACTGCTCACATCTAACACAATAGAAAATTTACTGAGATAGTATGTCTGCCATTCCTTCCCAAATGTAAACTTCAAGAGGGCAGGGATCATTGTCCGTTTTGGTCTCTGATGTATCCCAAGTATCTCCAACAATGCCAGACATATACTCAGTGCTCGATAAGTATTTGTTGACTGAATGAGTAAACTACAAGACATGATGGTAAACACACTCCTGTGCTCATGGTGTTGATAGTGCATGGGTTGGGGGTCAGACAAGGCAACAGGGAAGCAAGACCATGCAGGAAGTGACTCTGTCACTCCTCTAGCCTGATCTCTCATTCCTCTTCTTTCATTCACAACAGCCCAGCCATACACTGCCAATTTTTTAGTTCCTTTAACTTTCCAAGTGCTTTCCCACCTCAGGACCTTTGCATATACTGTTCTCTCTGACCAGACCATTCTTTCCACCATCATTTAACTAATTCCTACTCTACTTTCAAGTCTTGGATTTTTTTTTTCTTTTTTCTATGTCTCAGTTTCAGTGTCAGTATTATTGTATCCTAGTGCCTGGCACAGAGCAGGTATCCAGTAAAGATATGTTTTCAATATACATTTACAAAAACTCTATTATTGTCCCATTTTACTGATGCGAAAACTAAAGCCCAGAGAGGTTACAATTTTTGCCCAAGGACCCACAGTTAACAACTATGTGTAGAAACAATAAGTGTGTTGATTAAATTATCAAAGTGGAGTTTGAAAGCAGTGAATTTGATTGTTTCTGGGATAAAGATAAGACTTTCCTGTGGAAAAATTTGTCCCGAGGTGACTGTGTGCCTTTAGCCATAAGATCATTGGCTGCTTTTATCCATGAGATCAAGCCCAACTCCCTCCAAAAAGCCTTCCCTCACTGAGGTTTAGAGGTCTGGCTGTTTAATATACTTTTATCCAAAGCAGCAACTCACTCCACAATACTCCAGTTTCTGCTAACACACCTCCTCTACTGGGGAACTCACTACCAAAAACCAAAAATCCCTCTCCTCCAAAGAATATAAACAGACAATTCACAGAAGAGATGTAAATGCTCAAAATAACCCAAAAAGAGAGGTCTAACCTCACTAACAATGGAAGAAATACACTATACTTTTAATTTTTTTTTCTTTTTGGCAGCTTTATCCCGGTGGTGGGATCTGAACCCTTGACCTTGGTGATACAGTGATGTGCTCTAACCAACCGAGCTAACCAACCAGCCCTCATGGAAGAAATGCAATGCAACGGGAAGATGTATTTAGTTTCTTAGTCTAGCAGCAGTGAAATTGATATGAACTTTCTGCAGGGCAGTTTAGCAAAATATATCAAAATTTAAAATACAAAGTCCTTTTGATTTCTATCAATTTACCCTGAGAAAAGAATAGCACAAATGTGTTCTTAACAGTTTTGTTTATATTTGCAAATTCTGGAAATAACCTAAATATCTATGAATAGAGAACTAGCTAAATAAACAATGGTACAGCTATGCAAAGGAATATCATTAGTAGTTTAAAATGATGTAAAATGGGTATTACAGCAAGAAAGAGGATCTGGTTGCTGGTGACAGAGGTGAGAGAAGGAGGGGGTTTTTTGGTACTCTTTGGTAACTGTAATTTTTTGTCTTTGTGAATGTATTTTATATTCAAAATAATAAAATTAAAAATATTTCAAAATGCTATAGATCTGTACCAATTGTTATGGAAAATGTCCAGTACAATGTTGAATGAAAAAAAGTTATGCAGACAGAATACAATTTAATTTATATAAGACTGTATATCACATAATAAACACACAGGTATAGATTGGTACAGAAAGTTATTTCTGGAATGATGATATAATTTGATGATGGTGGTATGTCTAGAAGAGAGAATTTGGGGGCGATTTTTTTTTTACATACTTTTCTGTATTGTTTTCTGAATTGTTTATAATGAGCATGGATTTTTTTTTTTAACCATCAAGGAAAAATATCGTAAAGTTGTTTTCTTTTCTTAAAAAAGAAAGCCCTTTCCTGTATGTATACGCATAGATAATGTCTGGGAAAGACATGCACCAAGGTCTTAACAGCAGTGGGTAAGACTGTCATTTGTTTTTTTCCTTTTCGTTCTCCTTTCTACAGGGTTTTGTGGGTTTTCTGTAATTTACTACTTTGAGAAGGGGGAAAAAGGGCACTACATTTTAGAAAAGAATTTCTTCCCTAAATTGGCCTGGCGTCCTTCAGAGTGGTGTCAATTCCGACATACAAAGAGCTATTTGCTATTCTGCCTAATCATTCATTTTTTTCAAGAACTTATAAATATGTCCTATATATCTATATATACATATTCTATTATGTAGGTGTTATGTATAGATACGTGTGTGTTTCACGTACCTGCTGGTTGCCGAGCTCTGCTAGGTACACTTCTTGGCCCTTTCCCCATATCTTTATCAACACAGCCTCCCAATCCTTTAAGGTCCTTCATTATTGTTATTACAAGGATATATGGTAGTAACTAACTATTGAACATGTGAGCTTTGAAGTCAGAATTCCAAATCTGCCACAGATGTGTGATCTCAGTTAACATCCCTTATCTGTAAAACAGTTTATATCTGATAGTGTTGTAAGGGTTAAATGAAGGATTGCATATAAATTGCTTAGCCCAGCCTGGTATATAAATATTGAATACTTTCTTCTTATTTACCCCAGTACATAGTAGGCAAAAGTATGTGATTACGGCGGTTTTGTTGTTGTCATTCCCCTCCGCGCCAGGAGGTGCGCTGCCGCTGCCAGGCTTCCAGTCCCGTAGTCAGGATGGCGGAAGTCCGTCTAGCCGCGGCCACCGTACAGTCGCGTAAGGAAACCCTTCTCACAGCGACACCCAGCCGCTGCCTCCTTTCTCTCTCCCTTAAGTAAACCGCCTTTGCCTAGGGTGAGTTTTAATCCCTCTGGAAACAATAAAGGCTGTGTCTTCCCGGACCCAGCCTCGCCCTGTCACCTCAGAAGTACACTTCCGGGAAGCGGAAGTGACCCGTCGCCACGCCCTCCCCCATCCTCTCTTTCCGGTGGCGGAGTCCAGAGACGACGCGCAGGTAGAAGGCCCAGTCTCGGACAATCGGGGGGCATCCTGTGGCAAGGGGGCTTGGCGGGGCTGGAGGCGCGAGACTGGGGTCTTTCCGCGGAAGCCGAGCCACGTCCCGGGCGAGAGAAGTGCGGCCGGCCCACCCGGATCTCGCCCAGCCGGGATCAAGTTCGCGCCTTGTCTCGGAAGGCGGGCTGTCTTGCTTCAGGGAGGACCCTATGAAGTGGAAGCGAGTGCGGGTGCAGTCCTTAAGGCCTCGTCCCCGCGCCACGTTTGAGGGGCCGCACAGTGTGTTTGGGGGGAGCGGGGACCCCGGTCAGATGTGGGGGTCCCACCTCTACCCCTCCAGCTTCTTCTTGGGAGATCGCAGGCCCGCGTCTAATCTCGTTTGTTTCCTCTTTTGGAAAATAGCAGTTAACACTAGCACAGATCACATCGGGTTGTAGTGAGGTTTCAAGGAGGGAATGCAGGGAAAACTCTGGCCCCATGTTCAAGGAGGGAGTGTAGCCTAAACCCGGGTGCTTCTTGCCGTTGCTGCGTCGGGCACTTTGCAAATTCTGGGCGCTTAGAGCAGGTCTTTTAAAGCCAGAAGTTAGGGTAAGGGTAGGGACTGCACTTCAGTGTTTGCTGAGGTCTAGCCGTGGATTTATATATCCTCGAATGGTCATTCCCCCTCATCACCAGTTTAGGGCGACATTAGGATTGGAGAAACTACTAATTGGCATTTATTGAGTGGCCAGCATGGGGAAACTCATGCTTACTTAGTTGAGATCTTGTGGAGCCTGTCTAGTTTTCTCCAGGCTGAACTTGGGACTTCTCTCCTGTGACGCTTTCCTTAACAATACTTATACTACTGGGTTGTGCTCTTTAGTCTAATTTTGAGGGTAGGAACGGTTAACGTTGTATACTCAAGACCTACACTTGTGGGCCGGCCCGTGGCTCACTCGGGAGAATGTGGTGCTGGTAACACCAAGTCAAGGGTTGAGATCCCCTTACCGGTCATCTTTTAAAAAAAAAAAAAAAAAAAAAAAAAAGACCTACACTACTGTGGTCAGACCCTGGAGAGATTCAGGAACACTTGAGACAGACTTTTTCAGGTCTGGAGTAGTTATTTGTGAAATAGAAGTGTCTTGGCATAAGGCAGCGAGTGCTGGAATGAGAGTCAAAACACCGTGTTTGTAGGTTTGATTTTGCCACTGTCTTTGTTCAAACACTAGGTGAGGTCCTCCTGTCTGTCTTCTCCACCTGCCGGGGTATAGCCTGATTTCATTTGAGCCCATCTTAGTTCTAGTGTCTGAAAATATTAGGAAGTTCTTTTGATGCTTGATCTGGGGAGGGTCAGAAGGCCTGGGGCTTTAGGCAGGAAGTAGTCTTCTCCTAACCTTCCACATTCTCATTCTCACCTGCTTTCCACTTGTCAGTGTCTCCTTCCCCTACATCCTGTGTCATCGTAATTGCACTTTTATTATAGACCATATCAGATTAGAGTTATTTGGTCTCACAAATACATTGAATTTCTGGGATGGGTCTTTTCCATTAGCCTTACCGGAGGATATACGAGGGTACTTCAAAAAGTTCATGGGAAAGAGGTGACCGGTTAGCTCGGTTGGTTAAAGCGTGGTGCTTGAAACACCAAGATCAGGGCTTTGGATCCCACACCTACCAGCCGCCAAAAAAAAAAAAAACGTTCATGGGAAGATTCATATTATCTTTCAATTTTATTATCCCATGAACTTTTTGAAGTGCCCTCATATTTTCTTTTAATATTTGATGTTAGTAAAAGTTTGAGGATTTGACTCTAAACAGTTGTAGAAGGACGTAAGGAGATGAATTGCCAGGGGATGGCAGATAGCAATTAGATTGGCTTTTGGGATCAAATGGAGTGCAGGATAGGAGATGAGGCTTGAGGGCTATGTTGGTAAGGCACCCTTGAATTATAAGCTGAGGTGTTGGTGCAGAATTCAGGCAGTGGGCTTTTTTTTCTCGCTCCTAGATAAAGGGTCTTTAGAACAATGTTCACCAATACATGAATATATATTGGCTTTGGCCTTTTTCTTACCTTCTGGGATGTAGTCTTTCAGGTTTGTTTGAGCTTAAGCTGTAAATGGTATCTGGGGGCCAGGAAACCCAGAACACTCCTGTCATGGGAAGTATTGTGTGTGGACTGAGAATCCCCTAACCTGGTTCTGATCTCTGCAACTAACTTGCTGTGTCACTCTGAATAAGCCATCAAAAATGTTCAGCTTATATATTGGAAACAGTAAGACCCAGAGAGGAGAACTGATTTGCCCAGTTCGCAGAACTGTCAGTTGAACTCAGGTCTCCAAAGATGTAATAAGCCAGTGTGTTTTCCCTACTTTGGATGCCCACTGGGTAAGAATTTTAGGGATGCTTGTGGTCTGCTGCTAGAACCCTAAGCATCTATCCTATAGGTATTGTGAGCTATACTTCTAGTAGTTTCTGGAGAAAGGCTACCTCCTGGTAAGTTAATATCCCCCAAGTGCAGAGAGAAATGAGTTTTAGTGAGACAGAAATGAAAGTATGGTACAGTCCTGGATGGAGAGAGACAGGGACACAGAGCAGCAAAACTTGGAGTTTCCTTTAATAGCCAGGGAAAAGGGGTTCTGGAAACCTTTTGTCTGTTGTTAACAGTGTTTTCTTTCTTTTTTTTTTTTTTGTACAGAAATGGCACCTCGCAAGGGGAAAGAAAAGAAGGAAGAACAGGTTATCAGCCTTGGACCACAGGTGGCTGAAGGAGAGAATGTATTTGGTGTCTGCCATATCTTTGCATCCTTCAATGACACCTTCGTCCATGTTACTGATCTTTCTGGCAAGTGAGTACCTGGGCGGAGAGGCATAAAACTCAGCTGGCAAAGGAGGTTGAGAGGAGAAATGACCTTGGAACTGGGTAGCAGTTTGGGGGTTCTCTATAAAGAATTATTGTTTTGTCCAGATACGGAATCGTGCACATTCATTTAGTTCACAAATGTAATTTCCCAGGAGTTTAAGAAGAGACACATTCTGTTCCTTTATGGCCTTACAGTGTGACAGTCAATGAATCCTTAATTTCTTGGTACTATTCTCTTAAGATTCCTTTGTAGGGGCAGCGGTGGGCTGGAAGTCAGCCTTAGGTATGGATTCTGACTGCCATTAGCAAGTTTTTGTGACTGGTACTCAAATTCTGAGTTTTGGTTTCCTTATATGTAAAATGAGGATAATAGTGCCTACCTCGTGGAGTAATTGTGAGGGTTAAATACAAAAATAAATACAAAGTGTTGATAGGGACTGTAACTGCATTCGGTCTTTCAGTCCTACTGGACTGTGAACCCCATGAAGACAGTGCCCATGGTGATCTTGTCTGGGTTTGGGATGCATATTCAAGTTGATCATCATCCTCTGCCATACCTGAGCTTTGAACTCTTTACTCATGGGACATGATAAGCACTCAGTGAATCCCTGTTGGATGAAATGACCCTGTGCTTTTGTCTTCAGGGAAACCATCTGCCGTGTGACTGGTGGGATGAAAGTAA
This sequence comes from Cynocephalus volans, assembly GCF_027409185.1. Classification (NCBI taxonomy): domain Eukaryota; kingdom Metazoa; phylum Chordata; class Mammalia; order Dermoptera; family Cynocephalidae; genus Cynocephalus; species Cynocephalus volans. The sequence goes on along the minus strand of NC_084461.1, from coordinate 133,061,671 downwards.
AGGCTGACCGAGATGAATCCTCGCCATACGCTGCCATGTTGGCTGCCCAGGATGTGGCCCAGAGGTGCAAGGAGCTGGGCATCACTGCCCTACACATCAAACTCCGGGCTACAGGAGGAAATAGGTACATAAGGCTGGGGCTGGGTGGTGGTATGACCACTAGGCTTGGGCGCCAGAACACCTGGATTTGAGGCCTGGTTTTTCTATTGTGACTGTGAATGAGATACTTTAGGGATATACCTATTTAAGAGTTGGTTCCTGTGCCCCCCACCCCCAGCAACTTACTGTGTATTAAGCACCCACTGCATACCAGGTACTATGTTCTAAGTCCTAGAAGAGAGTGATGGGAAAAAGTAGATATGGCCTCTACCTTCCTTGTATGTCTTCTATGCTGGTGGGAGAGTCACACTTTTAAAAACACAGAGAAGCAAGGGAGTATGTGGTTTCTATTTGTGGCAAGTGCTAGGAAGCAAAAGTACTGAGTTGGTAATAAAGTATAACTTAAACTGAGGTCTGAGTGATGAGCCAGGAGTCCTTCCAGTGAAGGAAGGACAGGGGGAGTATTCCAGCTGAAACAACTGCGGGGAAAAGGTCTTGAGGTGGGAATGAACTTGTGCACCTGTGAGGGAAGGAGTGGCATGAGTGATCAGAGGGGTCAGGGGTGGGGTCTTGTTGGATTTGGATTTCAGCAGGGGTGGGGTGCATGAAAACTAGAATAGATGACTGCTGGGTTGGGAATAGGCCTGATAGGAAGTTGTTTAAGTGATCTCAGAGAGATGGTATCTTGGTCTAGAGTGGGTGGAGCAGCTGGAAATGGACAGATCACCAAAGAAGACTTAAGAGTCATAGCATGTGGCACAAAGGGAAAGGGCCTTAACCAGGTTGCAGGCAGAGCAGGGCAAACTGGCCTGTGGGTCAGGTCTGACCTGCCTTTTGTTTTTGTACAGTCTATGGGCTGAGTGTAATTTTTACTTTTTTAAAAAAAAATTTTTACATTTCTGAAGTGGGTTTTTTGGGGGGGTTTTTTTGAGTATGCAACAAAAACTGTAGTGGCCAAGTAAGCCTGAAATATTTACTGTTTGGCCCTGTACAGAAAGTTTGCAGATCCCCGAACCTTAAAAGGATCTTAGAAGGAGAACTCCCAATGACTTGGCTAAAGAGTTTTCTTAACTCAAACCTTCATTTCCTAGGACCAAGACCCCTGGACCTGGGGCCCAGTCAGCCCTCAGAGCCCTTGCCCGCTCAGGAATGAAGATTGGGCGAATTGGTAAGTTCTCCCCTCTAGCTAATACTTGGATTTGTTTTGAAGCATTGACTCCAAAAAGCATGTGATGTGCCTGGTAGATACAGGGCCTGGCCTGGTGACTGTTGGCAGTTAGGTGGGGGGCTGCAAGAGGCACTATGTGATTTAAAATCTCCCTGACTGTCTATCACCTTGATGTGAATGTCCTTCCTGTCTGCATTGAACAGCCCAGTTTCATTTCTGAATCTCTGCCCTACACTACCTGGTGCAGGAGTTGAGAGAGTAGCTGGTGAAACTGATGAATTGCTGAATTGTCCTTTCTTCCCAGTGTTTCTCAAGGGCATTGCTATTGGCATTTTGTGTGGACTGTCTCCTGCATTGTGGGACTCTCAACATCCTTGGTCTCTGCCTACTAAATATCAATCGAGCAGGCCAATTATGAAAACCAAAAATGAACTCGGTGGGAAGGGGAGCAGCAACTATCATCGATAATCCTCATGTTTGTAATCCTAAATCTAAAGTTCCAACCATCTACTGCCCTAAAGACTTTTTCAGACCATTTTCAATCTCCTGAATTGTTGAAAAGGAGACAGTTGCGGTTGCCCCTGTTTAGGAGGGTTTTTTCCACTAGAAAGTAGAATAGGTGTCAGAAACTATTTGTCCTCTGCCTGTGACGTCTTTTGTGCCCTCTCAGAGCCTGTTTCCCCTTCTGGAAAGCAAGTTGAGACCACAGGAGGAAATTTGAGGAAATAGCAGATGGGGCAGCTCCACATTCATCTGTTATGTACCAGGGACTCATTTGGGGAGCAACATGATCCACTACTAATTGGTTAAACCCCTGGCCTAGAGAGGTCCAGGGTCCTTCCCATCCAGCTCCCGGCAATGATGTTTTCTCTTCCTCCCCACAGAGGATGTCACCCCCATCCCCTCTGACAGCACCCGAAGGAAGGGAGGTCGCCGTGGTCGCCGTCTGTGAACAAGATTACTGTTTTCTGTTAATAAATTGCCTTTGTGTAAACTATTTCAACTCTAGTCTTTTCTTTCCTTCATGTAGGGGCCACCCAGGGATATTTGATTCCTTCCTCCTGTCTTGGTTTGATCAGGGCATGGGGCTGACTTGAGGTCACAGGTGTAGTGATAAAACAGCAGACGTAGAGTATATTGCTTCAGAGGATGTAGTTGACCTGTCAAACAGGAACACGAGAGGGATTGTTTCAGCCTTTGACAACTGGCTTCTTGGGAGAAGGAGCCCGAGGACAGGTGAGTTACTACTCAGTAAACAGAAGCAGAGCAAGGCTTTGGAGATCTTGTTTTGAAAGTGGAGATGTTGGTTCTAAAAGCAGACCAGTTCTTAAGGAGCTAGAGCAGAGTGGGAACTGTTGATCCAAGTGTAGACTGAGCAGAAGAGGAGCCTTCCAGACCTGAGCCATATATAAACATGAGTGGGTGTGTATTCTCCCCCCACACCTTCTGTGCAAAATTGGTAGCTCACTCTACTGTGTCTTGCTTTTTCACTTGGCAGATCCTGGAGGTTGTTCCACATCAGTACATAAAGTACATAAAGATTCAGTTACCCCACAAATACACACCAAGTCCTATTTTCATCAGCAATAACAAAGATAAGTTATTGCTTTCCGGAAGCTTGCATTCAGCTCCAAGGACCCAGTGGCACCAGCTGGTACTGAGTGTTCTGCAGGGGATTGCCACAGGGCCCTGTAAGGGTGGCTGCTACACTGACACGTGGTTAGGAGAGGCAGAATGGGCTGATACAGGTGAATAGCGTTAGCCAGGCACTGTGGAAAGGACATGATGATGAGTGTTCAAGGCTGGAGAGGAGTGGGTATTGGGAATACTAGGCAGGGATCAGTTCTAGAGGAAAAAATCGGAGGAAGAGGGGAAACTTGGGATGCTGTAAAAGATGGCATGTTGGAGCAGAAGTTGACAAAGGAGTAAGCTGTGCTCTAGGCAGAGGGAAGAAGCAAATGAGGCCCTGAGGCAGAAGTGGTTACATGCCAGACCCTGCTAGGCATAATCATCATCTTGTCGAATCTCAAGCCTGATGAAAAAGGTTCTATTATCCCCATAATTCAGCTAAGAAAACCAGCATAGAAAGTCACTTGGCAAAGGTCTCAGCTTGTAAGGATAATAGTTTTGAATCCTGAATTGCACTCTTTAGTAATAGCTCTATTGAGATACGATTCACATATCATACAATTCATGTTTAAAATACAATTCAATGGATTCTAGTTGTACAACAGTCACAATTTTAGGACATGTTCATGCCTGGTGCTCCCTGCAATAGCAACCAATTAGCAGTCACTTCGTTTCCTCAGTTCTAGGTAACTGGTAATCTGTCTATAGATTTGCCCGTTCTTGGAGTTTCATATAAATGGAATCTACATTATGTGGTCTCATGTCTAAGTTAAGTGAGCATAATGTAAAGTTCATCCATTCTGTTTGTTTTTACTGCTGAATGGTATTCCATTGTCTAGATATACAGACTGCACTTTTCACAACTTTTCCCTTGGAAGAGCTCTGGAGACCTGGATCTAGCCATGGCTCCCACCAACTTAACTTGTGGTATTAGACAAATCAATAGGTTTCTTCATCTAAAAACGGTGTGATTACAAACCAGAGTATAAAATAAAGACTTGTTTTCCAAGGAATAGGATATGAAGAGGGAAAAGAGTGACTTGACTGGAGAAACCTGGCACACACTACCTTAACCAAATTAAGGTTGCAATGACTTGTGCAAAACCATGTCGATTTGTGTCCTCTGGTTTGATGTGATGAGAAGAGCACTTAATCTCGGTGATATTCTTCCTAAAAACCTATAACTTCAGTCTAAACATGAGAAACCCATAACCCAATTATAGGACATTCTTCAAGATACCAGTACTGCTAAATTGTCAAAAGATGTGAAAAACAAGGACAGAAGAACAGAGATTAAAGAAATGTGATAACTAAATGCAATGTGGTATCCTGGACTGGATCCTGGAACTGAAAAAGGGCATTAGTGTGAAAAGTAGTGAAAAACAAAGTCTGGAGTTCATTTAGTAATGCATCCAATTAATCAGTGTTCATTTCTGACTTTAGACAAATGTATCACATAATGTAAGATAGTAACAGGAGGGGAAACTGGGTGAATGGTATGTAGAAGGGCTACATTATTTTTGCAACTTTTTGGTACATTTAAAATGATTCCAAAATAAAGAAAACATGAATTATTTCAAAATCAAATTATTAGGGGAAAAAAAATCTCAAGGGGTGCTTTCCTATTGTCGGTCTGGTTTCTAAGGCAGGATGTGGTGCACAGATCCTCAAGAGGTAGACATGCCTGGTGAAAATCCCAGTTTCACGGCTTCTGATTGTGTAACCTTAGGCTTAACCTCTCAGCCTTTTAGTGAAAACAACTGCAATGATGGCTGCTTCATGGAGCATCACAAGAGTTAATCAAGATGAAAGTGTTCAGCACAGTGCCTGGTGCTGAAGAAGCTGTTGCTATTCCTATGCCTGTTCAGTTGTTATGCCAAGCAGCATGAAAGCTGGCTGGAATCCTGGTGGAAAAATGCTGGCGGTTGCTGGAGTATTCTTTTCGTTTCCTCTGGTGGGACTTTGCAACTCGTCCTGCTGTTTCCTGGTAACCAGGGATGCAATCAGCAGGTCTTTGGAAGCAGTTCCGTTCAGGGTTTTAGTTTGCAAGGACAGCCAAGTTGCGAGGCGGCTCAGGGACTCAGGCTGGAGCAGAGCAGCCTATTGGCCACTGAGGCAGTAGATGGGCTGCTGCGCACCTGAGACTGCAGACTGTGGAAGCCCAGCCTCAGCAGATGAGCCTGAAGCTGGTGGCAATAATTCTGCACCACCACCCAGGCCCCTAGGGGTGAACCCTGTTCTTTCTCCACTGCTCCTCTCCTGGCTACCTTTTCCCCTGAGCTCCTGCAACAGTCTGCCTCCTAACAGGTCTCCCTATCTTCCCTCTGGCCCCTTCATCCCTACACCACAGTGCAAAAGCGTGACCTAAAACTAATTGGACTATGTCACTCTCCTGCCATTTTACCACTGTCCCCCTTGTTGTCTTCAGAATAGAACCCAGTCTCTGCAGTGTTTTATCTGGCCCTGCCACAGCTTTCACCCTCCTCTCACTCTGCCCAGGCCAAACCTAGCTGCTTTCTGTTTTCCGGTTCTCCATGCCCTCGCATGCCTTCAGCTTTTCGTCTGTGCTTCCCCACTCCCAGCTTGGCTTGTTTAGCATCTACTCTCCCCCACTTGGCCTCACTATCTTCTGCTCATCTGATAGAATCAGTTCTTCATCTCTCTTTCAAAGTCATCCTCCTGGATGCTTCTCAAGATGCCCCTCCATTGAATTCCCATAGCACCTCTATTCCTACTTGGCACTGTTGGAGTGAGCAGGACTGAAGCCATGTTGGGACTTGAAACTGCATGGGCTGTAGGGAAAATTTTAAAAACCCCGTTTTTTCTTAGCATGCATTTCTCTGAATTCCTTCATTTCCTGTGGTTACTTGATATTTTGAACCTTGGTTATAGGGCAGGATGACATTATTTACAAAAATGTAAAGTTGTTTTCCAGTCAGCCTAGAGCTGCAGACTTGCTGTGAGACACATACTATCCAGACCCTAAGAAACCAAGGAAGACATCAATAAAGCTATGTTGAAGCAAATCAAAATCCTGCAGGACCCTAAGATAACATCAAGGACGAGAAGAGAAGAATTTGCACCTGGCCCCTTACACATAGCACTTGCAGCTCACGTGTCCCCCTCCTGCTTTCCATTCCCTCAACATCCCCTATAAAACCCCCCAGTACTGCTGGTTAGCTCAGTTGGTTAGCACGTGATGTTATAACACCAAGGTCAAGGGTTTGGATCCCCATACTGGGCAGTTGCCAAAAAAAAATCCCTCAGTAAGTCTGAGTCTTTGAGATGGTTTGAGTCTGGCCATCACCTTCAGATTTACCAGGGAGATGGGTTAGCCTAACATCTCCCTCAGGTCACAAGTATTCGTGAATTAAGCTGAATTAAGCTTCCTTCTTCACCAACAATTTGGCTTTTGAGATGTTAGTTTTTGTTTGGCGGCAGGCAGCCAGACTTGGGTTCGGTAACAGCAGCACCATTCACCCTCTATTGTAACAGCCTATTTCCCCCACTAACCTGTGATCTCTGACAGGGCAGGGAGTAGGTCTTGTTCATGTCTTGGTTGCTGCCCCAGCACCCTGCCCAGTCTATACATAAAATAAGGGCTCCATAAAAATTTGCTTGATGAATCATTGAAAGAATGGATGACTGGACTTGCACCCTATGTATTTCAGCCAATTAGATAGTGTGAACGGCCTTTCTAGATCGTGGATAAGTTAAAATAAAACATACATTCTGAGTCTCCAAAGAAGTAAAGGAAATTTCCAAGGCTTTTATTTTTTTATTTTTTTTATTTTTTTGTCTTTTTCGTGACCGGCACTCAGCCAGTGAGTGCACCGGCCATTCCTATATAGGACCCGAACCCGCGGCCGCTGGGAGCGTCGCCGCGCTCCCAGCGCAGCACCCTCCCGAGTGCGCCACAGTCTCGGCCCTTTCCAAGGCTTTTAAAGAAATGAGAAAAAAAAAAAAAAAAAAAGTCATCAAGATGAATGAGGAAGCAGAAAGCCACAAGCAAAGAAAGGTGGGGTAGCCCTGAGAGTGGCCAGGAGGTTAAGCCTAGGCTCCGTCCCCATGCTCATCCCCAACCCCAAGGTGAGGAGGCTGAACTTGACATTCACATTAAGCCAGAAATACTCAGATTTGTGGGCTAATGTCCCAGAAAGGGGTGTCCCTGAGCTCTTGGCAGAAGGACAAGCAAATTGCTATGGGTTAAATGTGTCCCCCATAAGGTCATGTATTGGAAACTTGACCCCCATTGTAACAGTGTTAAGAGGGTGGGAAATCCAATTATGGTATTTGAAAGGTGGGGCCTTTGAGAGGTGATTGTAGCGTGAGGACTGTGCCCTTGTGAATGAATTGACCCATTTATGAAGTCATGAGTTATCATGGCCATGCTTCTGATGGCTTTATAAGGAGAGCAAGTGAGAAGTTTCTCGCCATGTGACACCCTGGTTGCCACAGGACCCTGTACAGAGTTAGCACCCAGAGGGCCCTCACCTGGAGTCTCCAAAACTGTAAGACATAAATTTCATTTTCTTTATACATTACTCAGTTTTAGGTACTCTGTTATAAGCAACAGAAACAGACTAACACGTGCTCTTAATCACCACGCTGTGTCACCCCAGCAATCTAAGTCTTAGCACAACCAGGCTGCTAAGGAAGTCGAGAAGGAGGCCTCTCCCTGTCCTAGGGTCTCTGCAGAGAGTTGGGAAGTGGATAGTAGCAGAGTCATACCAGAAGGGAGCCCAGTTGCTGTGGAGCCTACACCAGTCAGAATTGGGTGACCACCAGGTGGCAGCATTGTTATGACAGGAAGCCACTTGCTGCGTTGGTGGCTGGGGATCTGAAACTTTGACCTTGGGGTATCAACACCACTCTCTACTGAGTGAGCTAACCAGCCAGCCATGGTGCCTGAGTTCTAATTTGAGTTTTGCCAGCTTCACTTCCGTGGCCCTTAGCATATCCCCTATCTTATGTGCCTCAGTCTCCTCATCTTTTCAGAGAGGAGGTTGGATTTCTATGATCTCTAAAGAGCCTTTGCAACTCAAATACCATACATAAGAGACAAGCAAAACTTAAATGCCCCCAAACCAGATGTACCATTTCTCTTCTCCCCTACTGAAACATAGCAACAAAAAACCCACTAGAATTAGCACTAAAAGAAATATAACACAAGGCACAAAAATGAGCCACATATGTAGTTTCAAATTTTCTAGTAATCATATTAATACAAAGGTACAAAAAAAGTAACATTAATTTTAATAATATATTTTATTTAACTCAATACACCCAAAATATTTTCTGTTTTTTCTCTTTTTTGTATATTTGTTTCTAAAATATTTTCATCTCAACATATAATCAATATAAAAATTATTCTCAAGATGTTTTACTTGTTTTTGGTACTAAGTCTGAAATCCATTGTGTGTTTTACACTTACAGCCACACTTCAAGGGCTCAATCCCCACATGTGGCTAGTGGCTGCCATATTAGACAACATAGCCCTCAATATTAATGCCAAACATTTATTGAGGTAGGTACTACACTGTGTTTTACATGCATTATCTTAATCAATTCTCACATACCCTATGAAGTAGGTAAGATTATTATTAGTCCCATTTTGCAGGTGAGGAAACTGAGGCTTAGGGAGACTAAGTGTCTCAGCCAAGATCACAAAGCAAGTAAGTGGAAGAGTCTGGATTTGAACTTGGTTCTGTCTGGCTCTAGAGTCTGGGCTCTTCATCATGACCTAATACTGCCCTGATGATAGTTGCTTAGGGTATGCAGTCAGAGAGATCCACTGGCAGGGATTCTAAATCTAGTGAATGGGAAAACCTGGGAGCAAACAAGCAGGGCTATGAGAGAGGGAGGTGAGGCCTTTGAAGCTGCCTTTCCCCACTCCCTGTCAGGTATTTGGTGAAGTTGAGCTCGCCTGGCAAACACTGGTGACTCTATCAAGATGAAACCATGATCTGGTGGAAATCATGTTTGCATGATGAATAACTGAACTTGGAAAAAGAAAACCTGGCATCAGGAGAAAATAAAAATTAAGAAACGCAGAACAATAGGAATACACTGTAGTTTAGTGCAGAAGAGGGTAGAATTCTAACAAACACACCTGGCCAATTAGCTCAGTTTGTTAGAGTATGGTGTTTTAACACCAAGTTCAAGGGTTCAGATCCCCAGACCTGCTAGCCACCAAAAAAAAAAAAAAAAAAAAAAAAAAAAGAATTCTAACAAACAGGGCTACATCTACGGTAAGGAGGTTATAGGCAGGCAAGTTGTAACTCTAGCTCGGAAAAATAAAGCATACTTTGTTTTACTGTGCTTTGCTTTATTGCACTCTGCAGATACTGCGTTTTTACAAATTGAAGGTTCATGGCAACTCTGCCTTGAGCAAGTCTATTGGAGCCATTTTTCTGACAGCATATGCTCATTTTGTGTCTCTGTGTCACACTTTGGCGATTCTCACAATATTTTTCTCTCTCTTTTTTTTTTTTGCGACTGGCTGGTACAGGGATCCAAACCCTTGACCTTGGTGTAATCAGCACCGTACTCTAATTGAATGAGTTAACTTGCCAACCTTCTCACAATATTTTGATTTTTTTGGTTATTATTATATATGTTATGGTGATCTGTGGTCAGTGGTCTTTAATATTACTATTGTAATTGTTTTGGGGTGCCACCAACCACACCCATATCCGATGGCAAAGCTAATCAATAAATGTGTTATGTGTTCTGATTGCACCACCAATCAGCTCTTCCCCCATCTCTCTTCCTCTCCTCAGGCCCCCCTATTCCCTGAGATACACAATATTGAAGTTGAGGCCAGTGAATCATCCTACAATGGCCTGTAAGTGTTCAAGAGAAAGAAGGAGTTGGATGTCTCTCACTTTAAACCAAAATCTGGAAATGATTTAGCTAGTGAGGAAGGCATGGCAAAAGCCAAGATAGGCGGAAAGCTGGGCCTCTTGCACTAGACAGCTAGCCAAGATGTGAATGCAAAGGAAAGTTCTGGAAGGAAATTAAACATGCTACTCCAGTGAACAGACAAACGATAAGAAAGTGAAACAGCTTATTGCTGATATGGAGACAGTTTTAGTGGTCTGGACAGAAGATCAAATCAGCCACAACATTCCCTTAAGCCAAAGCCCAATCTAGAGCAAGGCCCCAAGGCTCTTTCATTCTGTGAAGGCTGAGAGGAAGCTGCAGGAGAAAAGTCTGAAGTTAGCAGAGGTCAAGGAAAGAGGCCATCTCCATGACATAAAAGTGCAAGTTGAAGCAGCAGGTGCTGATGCAGAAGCTGAGCAAGTTACCCGGAAGATCCAGCTGAGATCACTGATGAAGGTGGCTACACTAAACAACAGATTTTCAGTGTAGATGAAACAGCCTTATACTGGAAGAAGATGCCATCTAGGACTTTAATAGCTAGAGAGAAGTCAAAGCCTGGCTTCAAAGCTTCAAAGGATAGGGTGACTCTCTTGTTAGGGGCTAATGCAGCCAGTGACTTTAAGTTGAAGCCAATTCTCATTTATCTTTCCAAGAACCCAGAGCCCTTAAGAATTATACTAAATCTACTCTGCCTGGGCTCTGTAAATAGAACAACAAAGCCTGGATGACTGCACATATTATCCTTTCGAAATACGACTGCTCATTGACAATGCACCTGGTCATCCAAGAGCTCTGATGGAGATGGACAAGGTTAATGCTGATTTCATGCCTGCTGACACAATGTCCATTCTGTAGCCCATGAGCCAAGGAGTCATTTCCAGTTTAAAGTTTTATTATTTAAGAGATACATTTTGTAAGGCTATAGCTGCCATAGGCAGTGATTCCTCTGACGGATCTGGGCAAAGTAAATTGAAAAACCATCTGGAAAGAATTCACCATTCTAGATGCCATTAAGAATGTTCGTGATTCATGGGAGGAGGTCTGTAGTGGACTGAATTATGTCCCCTCCAAACTCACTGAAGCTTGAATTGTATTCCCCAAGTTTCATATATTAGAATGTAACTGTTGAGGGTAGAAAGTCCTATTATGATAATTGACAGGTGGAGCCTTGAAGAGGTGATTGGATTGTAGGACCATGCAGTCCTGATCACCATCGATCAATCCCTGATCACCATGGATTAAAAATGGTGGTCAGGAGTGTGGTTCTGAGGGCTTCAAAGGAAGAGAGAGGAAAGTCTGTCTCTCTCTCTCTCTCTGCTGTCTCTACTTCTACCCTCTTGCAATGTGAGGCCACTGGGTCACTGTCACCACCACCAAGGCTCTCCCCAGATGTGTTCCCTGGACTTTGGACTTCCCAGCCTCACAAACTATAAGCAATAAATTTTGTTTTCTTTATAAATCACCCACTTTCAGGTATTTAGTTATAAGCAACAGAATGGACTAATAGAAGATCAAAATATCAACATTCACAGGAACTTGAAAGAAGTGACTTCTAAGGGGTTTAAGACTTCAGTGAAGGAAGTAACTGCAGATGTGGTAGAAATAGTGAAAGAACGAGAATTAGAAGTGGAGCCTGAAGATGTGACTGAATTGCTGCAGTCTCATGACATAACTTGAACAGATGAGGAGTTGCTTCTTATGGATGAGCAAAAAAGTGGTATCTTGAGATGGAATCTACTGCTGGTGAAGATGCCGTGAACACTGTTGAAATGACAACAAAGTATTTAGAATATCACCTAAGCTTTGTTGATAACGCATCAACAGGTTTGAGAAGACTGACTCCAATTTTGAAAGAAGTTCTACTGTGGGTAAAATGCTATCAAACAGCATCACATGCTACAGAGAAATCTTTCATGAAAGGAAGAGTCAATTGATGCAGCAAACTTCACTGTTGTCTTATTTGAAGAAATTGCCGCAGTGACCCCAACCTTCAGCAACCACTGCCCTGATCAGTCAACAGCCATTAACATCGAGGCAAGACCTTCCACCAGCAAAAAAATTACGACTCACTGAAGGCTCAGATGATCATTAGCATTTTTTAGGAACAAAGTATTTTTTAATTAAGGTATGTACGCTGGGTTTTTAAAGACACACTTAATACTTAATAGACTTAATACTTAATAGACTACAGAATAGTGTAAACATAACTTTTATATGCACTGGGAATCCAAAATATTTGTGTGACTTGCTTTATTGCGATATTCACTTTATTGTGGTGGTCTGGAACTGAACCTGCAATATCTCTAAGGTATGCCTGTAAGAATAATGATAATGATCATGTTAGTAGCTAAAATGTATTAAGCATTTATCAAGCAACTTAAATGTGCACCTCATTTAATTCCCATAATTACACTAAGAAGTAGGTACTGCTATTGTTACCATTTTATAGACAAGGAAATTGAGGCACTGGATACTAGTAGGTAGCAGAGCTAAGATTCAACCAAACAACTTGGATTGGAGTCCATGTTCTGAATCACCATGCTTTCTTACTGCCTAGAATGGGCTGCTCATGAAGGTAGTGAGCATTCTGTCTCTGGAGGCAGGCAAGCAGACCATTAGCAATGCCAAGAACTGCTCAAAAAGATGTTCTATCATTCCTGGTAGAACAGAAGCCTGGTAAACTGATATTAAGCTTGTCTGGAAAGTAATAGAGGTAGAAACTGCCCACATGAGACAATGATGGGAAGGAATCCCATCTACCTTTCTAATCCATCCCCTTGGGAATAGGTGGCCTGACCTTCACTAAGACTTGTCAAAGTGAGGAAGGGGCTCGTGGGAGGCAGTTTGGCATGGTGGTTAAGAAAATGTACTCTGTAGACAGCTCAGACCCAGGTTCAGATCCTGACCTTGCCACCTACTAGCACTCAGCTAGTGCTTGTGCAGCTCATTTAATCCCTCTGAGACTCACAGGGCTGTTGTGACAATAAAATGAGAAACTACGTGGGAATAATTGACACTCAATCAAAGAGGTGAGGCAGCGCTCCTCCAGGGGGAATGAAAGGCAGGAGCTTTACCCTCAAACCCAGTGGTTGGGGCTGTGGGTGGCAGCATTCAGGAAGTGAGCTGCCAGGCTAAGAAGGAGTCCTGGGAGCAGGGAAAAAGGAGGATTGTAGGGAGCTGGTTTGGCTGCTTGGAGAGGTGCTCTGGGGCTAGCCAGAGGTAACTCCTGTCCCGGCCAGGACCTGGGCTGTGCAGGATGCCTCCCCATTGCCTCTCGTCAGCATCCCCAGTCCCTCCCTCCCTGCCTGCAGACAGGTATGCTAACACACTGTGCCTGTGTCCTTGCTGCTCCCCGCACAGTGCAGGCTTCGTCCACCTCCCCACCCAGTTCACAGACCTGCTCTGTCAACATCACCCTGGGCCTCCAGGTGGCAACATCCAGCGGGCATCTCTCTGTGCTCACCTGACTTGTCCTCTCAGCAGTATTCTACACCGTTGACCACTCCCTCCTTCGAGCCTTGTTTGGGATCTCTGATTGCACCCTCTCCCATTTTCCTTCCACCTCTCTGAACATTCCTCCTCACTGAGCAGGGCTGCTCCACCTCTAAATATTGAGGCTCCTCAGAGCTCGGCCCTAGACCTGTGGTTTTAAATATCGTCTGCATGTTGATAATTCACAAGTGTATATGTTCACTCTTTTAAGTTTCAGTCTGGTATCCCCAACTGTCTACTTAACGTCTACACGTGGGTGTCACAACAGCACACAGCCAGAAACAAACTCTGGATCCTACCTGCTCCAAAGGTGTTCTGCTCCCAGTCTTCCCCATCTGGTGAATGTCACCACCATGCATTGCACAGCCCCAAACCTGGGCCCCATCTCTACCTCCCTCTCCTGCCCTCCCACAGCAGGTCCTGACAGCTCTACCTTCAAAACACCCATCAAATCCATCCTCTTCTCTACAGCTCACCACCACCTGAAGTCACCACCATCTCTAAACTACTTCAACTCTTAACTAGTCTCCTACCCCTCTTAAATGTGTATGCCACACATCGTTTTCAAACAAAAACCAGCCCCCGCCCCTCCCTGCCCTGTTGGTCTTAGATAAGACCTGCCTGACGTGGGGCCCCCCCACCCCGTCTCTCACTGCGCTCACACGCACTGCACTCCGCACTTCCCTCTGTTCCTCACACTTGCTAGACGCTTCCTGTTTGTGTGAGTGACATCATCTTCTTCTCGTCACCCAAATGTGAAAGCTCAGCAGCATCATGGTCTCACTCCTCTCCTCACATACAGTCTGACTGGAGCTGTGTGGACCTTTCCTCCTGACATTTTATTCTTCGTCCTCTGTCCTTCACACTTCCAATGACATCAGGACTTGCCTCTCCAGCTTGACTTTTCACCACAGCCTCCAGCCTTGTGCTGTGACCCATACTGTGACCTGACCCCAGCCACAGATGACCCCTGGCCACTAAGCACAACCCCAGCCATTGACAGCCTGGTCTCTGATTCATATCTGACTCCTGCACAGACCGAACCCTGACCCCACCAGAGAGTCAGCCTTCTCCTGGTGTCTTCAAATGCCTCTGTGTCCCAGCTGCACATCCAGATCAATGCCTGGCATACAACTGGCACTTAAGAAATATTTGATGAATGAATGAATCATGGGGGAGGGAACTCAGTCCCACTCAGCAGCACCAGCTGCCATCAGGTGTCCAAAGGTCATGCTAGTTACCTACCTGCCAGATAGCAACTCACCCTGGGAGAAGAGTGGGGGAGTCTCAGATCCTAAGTTGATTGTAGAACATAAGGCCCTTGGCAAATCATAATCCTCTCCAGGGCTCAGTACACCCTTCCATAAAATGGGATTGAGCAGAGCAGCTAGTCTCTTTCTCCCAGAAACATTGTAATTACAGTCAGGCCTTTTGTTGCAAAGTGTTTCCCTGTCCGGTCTTCCCTCTGGCCTTCACAGCAGTCCCAAAAGGCAGCCAGATTATCTGCCCCATTGTATAGATTCCCAATGCAGAAGCCAGAGACATCCTTTTAAAACACAAGGCAAGGGCCAGCCCGTGGCTCACTCGGGAGAGTGCGGTGCTGATAACACCAAGGCCATGGGTTCAGATCCCATATAGGGATGGCTGGTTCGCTCACTGGCTGAGTGTGGTGCTGACAACACCAAGTCAAGGGTTAAGATACCCTTATCAGTCATCTTTAGAAAACAACAACAACAAAAAAAAAACCACAAGGCAGATGACTACACTCCTCTCCTTACAGCCTTCCCATGGCTCCCTGTGTCACTCAAAGTAAAACCTATCAATGTCCTGTCAATGGCTGCAGGATCTGGATCCATATCTCGCTGACCTCATGTCCCCTCATGCCCCATCTCAGACACTGCAGCCACACTGGCCTCTTTGCTCTTCCTCAGCCATGCCAGGCACCTTCCCACAATGGGGCCTTCACTCTGACTCTTCCTTCTGCCCAGAACACCCTTCCTGCAGACGTGGGCTTGGTTAATTACCTCCCATCCTTCAAGCCTGTGCTCAGATCTCACCTCATTGATGAGGCCCATCCCGACACCTTATGAAATCCTGCAACCTGTCCCACATCCTGCTTCTCCGGAAATAAGTTCTCTTTTTCCATAGCACTTGTCACTCTCTAACAAATAATACAATTTACTTGTTTATCTCCTGCCACTAGAATGTAAATTCTATTGAGGACAGAGAAATAGCTTCATTCATTCACATATCCCAAGCATATAGAACAGCGCCTGGCACAAAGTAGATGCTCAATAAATAACTGTTGAATAAATGAATGAGTGAATGAGAGAAGTGATCTATGCTTGCCTGGGACAGGTATAGCAGATACAGGACTGGAGTCCAGGCCTGCTCCCTTCCCACAAAGAGCCCCTTTTCTGGTCCCTTTGTTTATGGCCAAGGTTTACTGGGGTCCAAGAAGGCCTCACACAAAAAGGATGAGCTGGGCCATGTGGACAGTGGGCAGGGTTGGGCATGCACTGCCTGCCTGCTCCTTGGGGTGACTCATTTGGGACTTAGGAACCAAGGAGGAGAATGCAGAGGGGGAAGTCCCAGGAGACTCCACCCACCTGGCTCACTCCAGGTGAACTGGTAGGAACACACACCTGTAAGCCTGGAGTGCCCAGACCAGGGGAAGACAGGTGTATCAGGCAGTCTCCTAGTCTAGGTTAGGTGTGACACCATGGGGCAAGACTCCCAGGAAGGTCGAGAGAGGGAGCGTGAGTCCCCCTGTGGCCCTGTTGAACAGCTCCAAATCTCTGCACACTCGCAGGGTCTCAGATTCAGATTTAATAAGTTTGAAGAAAAAAGTTATATCACTGAACTACCTAAATTTATTATACACTTTTTCTATGTCAGTCATGACTGTATTAATTCATTCAATCTTTCCAGCACCCTGATGAGATAGGTTGTATTAGCATGCGCATTTTACAGGTGAGGAAACTGAGGTATGGAGGATTTAAGTAACATGCTCAAAATCACACATCTGGTAAGCGGTGGAGCTGGAAATTTTTGTTCTATCAAAACAAAACTTCTGATAGTTGTTGAAATTTTGCTGAGGATTAAAACATACATTATATGCATACGCTGTGAAGGAGTTCACTGTCCCCGCAGGAGTCAATGTAACTATGATGGGAATATAGTGTCTTCTTAGTAACTAACACAGTTCCTGTAAAGGAGGACATTGGATTTGTTCACAATTGCCTTTAAATTTTTCCCAACCATTTCTTATGAAAAATTTCAAACGTACAGAAAAGTTGATTATTTATATACCCAACACCTAGATTCAACTATTAATTTCATCTCTCTCTCTTTCTGAACAATTCAAGTCAGGTTGTTCCACTACTGGTGATGCTAAGTTTGATCACTTGTTTGAGGTCATGACAGCAAGACCATACTACCTTTTTTTTTTTTTTTTTACTCTTGTAAAGCATCTTTCCTTCTTTGCAACCAGCAAGGAGCTTTGGCATATGACTACTCTGTTCTCCCTCAACCTTTTTTTCTTCTTTTGGTGGCTGGCCGGTCCCCCAAACTTTCATTTCATAGTGTTGGTATCCATTGATCATTCTTTCCTGATCAATTATTACACTGGGGGTCACAAAAAGAGATTTTCTAAGTCTATCTTTTCTTGTGCAAGAATGCGAAAAGCTTGTGTTCTTCGGTAAAGTTTTTACTCAGTGACTGGGACTGAACTATATAGTTCCTTCTAAGAGGCAGGGTAAATTATTCTAATTGAGGCTGGCATTGTCCCACATTTGACTGGTAGGTGCCCCTTCAAGTTGGCTCCTGGGACCTCTGACAAATCCCAGGAGTCTTTGAGTACTTTCTTGCTTTTTTTTTTTTTTTTTTTTGGTGGGGGTTGGGAGGAAGATGTCTCAGATTCATCTGTATTTTACCTTCCCCAGACCTGGAATCAACCAGGGATGTGAATCCAAGTAGTCTGCCTCCAGCCCTTTTGTTTTTAACACTTGTGCCCTATTGCAGGGGCCAGTTCCAGTTCTGTGGACCCTGCCGTGTGACCTTGGGTCTGTTCCTTTCCCCTCTCTGAGTCAGATTTTCTCCATATGAATAATGAGGGAGCTTGGTTCTGCCTTACCCCGTATCATGACAATGGTATGGCATCCAAGCCCTTTGCTTCCTGCCCCTCTGTCTCCTTGCCCTTGCAGGCAGGGGCGGGTGGAACAGTACTTCCCCACTGGGCTGGGGGATCTGTGTGACGACTGCGAAACTGGAACCTCTGACCCTGTTAGGGATGATGGAAAGAGCTATCGCCCAGCCCACCTTGGGAAATTCAGTCTTGGCGCCCACTCTCCTGACTGGAATCAGTCTCTAGCCTTCTGTGGGCAAGAAGAGATGGCCTTGGGGTCATCCAAAGCCTTGCCCTAAAGCTGCTTCACAGGGAAAGATTTCGAACTGCCATTTTGTCACAATCAGCTTAGAATCTACTGACTCTGATGCAGTTTTTCTTTAAGTTTAGTCTTACTTTGTATCACAGTTATGGCTTCACATAGTTGGAAGAACCAAATACTTCTACAGAACTTGCTGTGAAAAACAGTAGATCCTTACCCTCCTCTTCACACCCCTTTCCAGTTTTTTAGCTGATTCTTTTGGTATTTACTTCCATACCTCTGAATAATTTTCTGGTATTGTTACTTCCTGATTTTTGTGCTTTAGACATGATCTGGTTGGCTTCTCACTTTGGAAGATGAAGACCTGGCTCTCTTTCCTCCCCTGCCCCCCACGTCCCCCTCCCTATCTTCTCATTCTCCCGTGTGCCTCTATCGTGTGTTTGGTGATATCAGTATTCAGTGTTTACCATGTCAGGACAGCATAAACACTCTTCATAGCTGAGCTACATAGCATACTAGGTTTACCATTCATTTCCTATATAACTTTTGTTTTCCCAAGAGTTAGTAGGTCTTGGTTTTTCATTTGCTTAATTTTCTATGAAATCATCATAATTCAACCTCACATTCTACAAAAATGATCTAAATTGCCTGTCTGTACATTCAGATGTATCAGATATTTATCAATTCTATCTTGTTGAAGAAATGTCTTTCAGAGCCTTTGGGCCTGATCCAATCTGGACCTGTTGCCTTCCTCCTGGGACTTCTCTCTGCTAGCATCCTGTGGCTCCCCATCCCCTCTCAGGGGCTGAACTTTATTTAAAAAAATTTTTTAACTTTTTAATTTTATTTTTTTATTTGACTATTTCTTGTTTGGGGTTGAGCTTTAGTTTCCTGTATCCCAGGTCATCCTTTTTGCTTAGTGAACTTCTTCATTAGGAAGGAGCATACTATCCTGAAGCTTTCTGAGAAAGGGTGTATGGAAAGAAATGTTTTTAAGATAGTGGATGTCTGAAAATATCGTAATGATACCCTTATACCCATTTGATAATTAGACTCAGTAAAGATTCCAGGGTAGAAATAACTTTTCCACAGAGTTTTGAAGTCCATTGCTCCATTTGTCTTCTGGTTTCCAGGGTTACTGTTAAGAAGTCTAAAGTCGTTTTGATTTTTGATCCTTTGTATCTGTCTTGTTTTTCCTTTCTGGAAATTTATAGAATCGTCTCTTTGTCTTCATTTTTCTGAAACTTCATGGTGACGTGCCTTGCTGTGAAATTATTTTCATATCTTGTTCTTGGTACACACTGGACCCTTTCAGCTTGGAAATTTATGTCCTTGAGTTCTGGAGAAATAATGCATTATTTCACCGGTGATTTCTTCCTCCCTATTTTCTCTGTTCTCTATTTCTGGAATTCTGACCT
This sequence comes from Cynocephalus volans, assembly GCF_027409185.1. Taxonomy (NCBI): domain Eukaryota; kingdom Metazoa; phylum Chordata; class Mammalia; order Dermoptera; family Cynocephalidae; genus Cynocephalus; species Cynocephalus volans. The sequence continues at coordinate 133,042,592 of NC_084461.1, read as the reverse complement.
TTGGCTGTTGGGCCTCCTGGACTCATCTTTAATTCTCTTATCTTTGCTGTCTGATTTTTTTCTTTATCTTTGTGGTCTACTTTCTGGGAGATTAAAAAAAAAAAGCTATCTTCCATTTACTGATTGTTTAATATCTGCCCTTGTACTTCTAATCTTCAAAAGCTGTTTTTTTCTTTTTCTATAATACTTATGCCTCAATAGCATCCTGTTCTTGTTTCATGGAGGCAGTGTCATCCTTTATCACCCTAAGGCTATTGATGACAGTTTGTTTCTCTGTGGTTCTCTTTTCCATTTGGTTATTTGTTTTGTTCACTCTTTTTTATGTTAAAGGCTTTCTTTAGATGTCCCATGATTCTTGATTGTCAAAAAAGCTGAGCGGAAGCTGTGACCCATGAGTAGGGCTCATCCACCTGCTATAGGGTCATCAGGTTGGTTCCCTTCATCAAGGAACCCCCAAAGTCAGAAGCTTTAGGTCTTTCCTCCTGGGGTGGTCATGCTCCCCAAAGTTTCCTCCAGCCTGTTGCGTGGAAGGAGAAGGCCTGGCTTGGGGCATTCTCAGTAGTGGTGAAGACTGGGATTCCCAGTTTCAGTACAGGGCTCCCGCCCTGCTATGCGTAGGGAATACACTTCCACCCAGTCTTCTCTCAGGGAGGGAAAAAGGAACTCAGGGAGGGAGAGGACGTGGGTATCGGACTGTTTTATAAACAGACTTCCAAACAATCCTTCTCTTTTTAGCCCTACCTGTACTCACCACCCAGGTACTTGTCATAGCAATTCCATAGAGTCTGGACTGCCACGTAATAGGTGGCTTCTCAGCTTTTCTAGCTGCAAGTTTAGGATTCAGCTTTTTTAGGTCTGCTAAGGGACTTAACACTAATCCATCTGCTTTCCAGCTTGTAAAATTCTTTTGTTGTTTTCTGTTCTACTTAACCTTATAGATTTACACTTTTTAGAAAATCTATTGTCTGAGCTAGGCAGCAATAATTAACATTAATGTACTGCATGTTATCAAATGGCTGGAAGAGAGGAGGTAGAATGTCCTCAACACAATGAAATGATTATGTTTTGTAATGATGAATTGCTAATTCTCCTGATTTGATCATCACACATTATACACAGGTATTGATATTCAACTCTGTACCCTACAAATATGTTTAATCGATTATATTTCAATAAAAAAAGAAAAAAGATCTATTGTCAATGTAACTGAAACAAAGTGAGAGAGGAAGCAAAAGTAAATGTGCATTCTACCCATCATTACAATGTTTTTAAAAATTGAGATATAATTCATGTATCATAACATTCGCCCTTTTACGATTGTACAATTCAATCGTTTTCCTTGTATCCACAAAGTCATGCATCATCAACACTAATTCCAGAGTATTTTCATCACCTGAAAGGAAACCCTGAGCACATTAGCCACCACTCCCTGTCCCCTTCTCCCCCACCCCCTGGCAACCATTAATCTTTCTGTCTCTAAAGGATTAGCCTGTTTTGGACACTTCACATAAATGGAATCATACAATATGTAGCCTTTTGTGTCTGGCTTATTTCACTTAACATAATGTTTTCAAGGTTCATCATGTTGTGCCATGAATCAGTACTTTATTCCTTTATTTTTATTTATTTCTTTATTTTTTATCTTGGTGGCTAGCCAGTAACAAGGATTAAATCCGGGAACTTGGTGTTATATAAACACCACACTTTAACCAATTGAGCACACTGGCCAGCCCTATTCTTTATTTTATTTTATTTTTTATAACAGTTTTATTGATATATTCATTCCTCTGTATGACAGAATAATATTCCATTATATGGATATACCACATTTGTCTACCCACTTATCAGTTGATGGATATTTGGATTGTTTTTACTTTTTGGATATTATGAATAATGGTGCTATGAACATTCATTCATGTGCAAGTTTTTGTGTGGATATATGATTTTATTCGTTTTGATTATCCAGAAAATATCTTGACAGTAAATATTTGAATAGTAACAGTTTCATTTCTTGAGCATCTTCTTGGCTGTGTGCCAAATTTTTATTTATTCTAACAGCTCTGCAAGGTTGCTATCATAATCCTTACTTTGCAAAGGGGAGAACAAACTCAGAAAGGTTGAGGAGCTGATTCAGGTCACACAGCCAGGATGTTTAGGACTTAGAATTTGAACTCAGGTCTGGCTGCATCAAAGGCCATATCTGCTCTTTTCTCCTCCCAGAATACATATACTATCTCCGTTGACTCTTGGTATCCAAGACTCATTGAATCTTGAAATCACAAAGTCTAAATTAAAAAGATAAAGTTTATTAATGCAAATTTTAAAACTCACAAAATACATAGATTAATAAAACAAATATGGTATATAAAAGGAAACTTATTTCTTTTTTGGTTTTGGCAGCTGGCCAGTATAGGGATCCAAACGTTTGACCTTGGGGTTTTAACACCGCACTCTAACCAACTGAGCTAACCAGCCAGCCCTTGTTTCTTTACGCTCACAACACTTCTGACACCAAATGTGGGGTTTTTTCCCCCACACCATTCCAGTTCTATGACTCTAGGCACCAACTGGGCATCCTACAATTCAATTCAATTCTGACACTATCTACCTGGGGTTAGCATCAGATTTCATGGGTTAAGGCCCTAGTCCCACAAGACTGCCCACACTTCAGATGCCTGTTGCAAGTCTTGGGCCTCCAGTAATTCTGACCAACTTGGCTACAAATCGGGGGTTCCGGTGACCTTCTCTTCATGTTTGATAAATTGCTAAAATGACTCAGAAAAGTCAGGGGAACACTTTGCTTACTATTACTGGTTTATTATAAAGGATATAGATGAACAGCCAGATGAAGAGGGACATAGGACAAGGTATGTGGGAAGGGTCTTCTGTCCCTGTGGAGTTGGGGGTGCACCACCCTCCTGGCACAGGTACACATTCATTGACTCAGAAGCTCTCAAAGCCCGTCTTAGGGTTTTTATGGAGGTTCCATTAGGTAGACATAATTGATTCAATCATTGGCCATTGGTGACTGAACTCAATCTTCAGCCTCTCCCCTTCCTGAAAGATGGGGTGAGGTTGGTGGGGGTGAGGATCTGAAAGACCCAACATTCTCATGGTTGGTTCCCTTGGCAACCAGCCCCCAACCTGAAGCTATCTAGGAGCTTTCAGCCACCATTCATCTCATTAACATACAAAAAGACACTCATCGCTCCAGGGATTCCAAGGGTCTTAGTAGCTCTAGTGTCAGGAAACCAGAGGCAGAGACCAAACATATTTTTTTATTATGTCACAGTATACAATCTACAGATATGAAGCAATAAAACCCCATCAAAACAGTTAAATCTCCCCTGGGCACCCTTTCCCAATCCTTCCTTCTTCCCTTCCTGCAGGGGCCCTACTCTCCAGGATGTGAACCACGCAACTTGAGCGTTAGAAGGTGGAGAGTAGAATGGTTAAAACACGGGCCCCACACTTCCTGGACATAGGATCCTGGGCAAGCACATTGTCTCTCAAAGGCTCATGTCCCTCTCTGTAAATGGAGATGATGTAATAAAACACTCCTCAAAGGGCCGCTGTAAAGATTGCATGAAACAAAGCATGCTCGCACGGTGCCTGGCACAAAGGAGGCTTAGTCAGTGGTGGCAAGTGTTAGTACCAGAGCCTTAAAATCATGGCCTCCTAGGTTTATAAAATGCTCCAGTTAGAAGGGAGCACAGGGGACACTAAGTCCAGCCTTCCTCCTCATTTCTGAGATGATATACTGAGGCTAAAGAGGACTTGTCTAAGCTCCCAGAGGGTGTGCAGCCCCATTCTGTACCCATCCATCTGTGGATGAAGAGGGGACACAAACAAAGGCATTTTCTGCTTCAAAGAGATTTCCTGTCTAGGGGGTGAACATTTGCCTGTTTCTTGAAACATCCAAAGAGCCTTATGAATCCAAAGGTCTGCCCAGAAACAAGTGATAAGAGCCCTGGGCAGCCAATGGGATCGCACTGGCCTTTCTACTACCTACCTGGGGGGCTCCCCCTCCTCATCCTGCCCCCTGAAAGGCAGCTTTGCCCAAGTGGGGTATTTCCAGCTTTGTGGCTTTCACTTCCACATCTCTAGGTGGGCGGAGTGGCCTCCTGTGGACGAATCAGATTCCTCCCCTGCACCAACTTCAAGTAATGAGCCAGGGTTCAGGGTCCCAGACACGCAGGCGGCAGCAGCAGCAGCAGCAGCAGCAGCAGCAGCAGCAGGAGCTGTGGGGAAGACCAGAGTCCAGAGCCATGGAAGACCAGCGCGACCTTATCTCCAACCATGAGCAAGTGCCCATGCTGGGCCAGCGCCCTAGAGCCACGGAGAGGTATGTGTGAGCTCCAGGGAAGAGCACACAGATCTGGACTGCACAGGTGTGCACAGGTGCCAGGAAGGAACACTGGCTGGGAGTCATAGGAAGGACGGATTCAGGCTCTGACTCAAACTGACTTTTTGGGTGATTTTGAGCAAGTCTCTGGCCGGCTCTAGGCTTTGGTTCCCTCTCCTGTAAAATGTGGGGACTACTTTAGAGCAGGGCTTTGTAAGCTTTACTTCTGAAAATAGGAAGAGGGCTGTGATTCTCTCCCTAGAGATTCCCATAATGTCAGGGGCTTCACAGACCCCACTGAAGCTGAGCCATGAAACCTAGGTTCGAAACCTTGGACTGGAGTTTGAAAATGTTCTAGATCCCATTAGAAAAACAGAGTTTATTGAAAAGAGAATGGTAAAAGCAGCTCCTTATAGAGTTTCCACCTAATTACCATGTACGGGTACAGGTGTTTGTAGCAAGGGAATTATAGTTGCAGGTGTCTGTATAATAGATGGAGGGATTGAGAGATGTTGGGAGGGGGTCAAAAAGAGTGAGGGGCTCTGGCTAAGTTTCTAGAAGGAGCTTAAGGTCGATGTGGGTTGTGCCCCTGTCTATGCCACTCCGTCTTGCAGCAAGAGGCCAGCACAGCAATCCAGAGGACCCTGGGTCCCCTCTTCCAGCCCCCAAATGGCCTCACCTGTATGTTCCCCCGCAGCCCCCAAAAGGGCTACCACAATGCCCCTGCTCCCTGCCAGTCTCCAAGAAGTAATTTGCAATCTATGGGGACCTACAGATAATTGTGATGTCAGCTGTTGCCAGGCAGAGAGGGGTTTGGGAGAGACGTCATGAGGAGCTGTGTTCTGGAGGACAAGGTAACCAGATGTAGACCATTAAAGCAGTGGCCTATGAAAATCCTGGGGAATTCCATGGCAAGGAGCACCGACTCACTTATGAGAACTGGATTCAGGTCCAAGTTCTGCTATGGTCACATGTGACCTTGGATAAATCACTGCCTCTCTCTGGGTCTCAGTAATAATAACAACAAAAGTCATGATAATAGTCCTCATCCACTATAAACCTGTCACCAGTCCTCAGCCACTGATAGTTGTTACCATGACTATGTGCTTGACACATAACTAAAGGCTAAACTCAATCTTAATTCTCACTGTCACCGTAAGAGTCGGGTACTTTTATTATCCCCATTTTTACAGAAGAGGAAATTGACACTCGTATTGGTAAGTGACTTACCCAAGTTATCACAGCTAGTGAGTGAGTTAGAGGCAGAATTAGAATTTGAACCCAGGACTAGTCTGATTTCAAAGTTTGAGCTCACTTCTCCTTCTGGCTCCCTTTTACAGGTGCAATTTGCAGGGAGGGGATGTGGGGCCGCTCTGAGCTCAGACCATCCAGTGAAGTGCAGACCCAGAGTGAACTCAGTGTTCAGAGAAGGTGCCTCCTCATCAAATCCTTGTCTGGTTTTCATTTTAGTTGTTACTGCTTCTAAAACTAGCCCCACACTGTATGCTCAGGCCATTCCAGACTTGACTCTGTTTTGGAACCTTTCCTGAACACTTCTGCCTGGCAACACTTGTATCATGATTCCTGCTAGTTCTGGTTGGCTCCTGACTTTGGCCAATTACATTTTTTTAAAATTCCAGAGGGAGGCAGTGCAAAGGAGGAAATAAAGAGAGGCGGTGACAAGAGTTGGCACTCTACCAGGACCAGGGGACAGGTATTCAAGATACATAAAGAGGAAGGAAACCAGATGCTAAAGTTGACTATTAACTCCCCTGAGAAAAGTACTAAGTGTTATTATTAATAGAGTGCTAACAGTGTGCTAGGTACTGAGCCATGAGCTCTACCCTCATTATCTTCCTTAATGTAACAACGCTTTGAATAGATGTTCCTACCTGATTTTACTTACACAGAGGGGTTAAGTGACTTGCCCATGGTCCTCGAGCTAAACAAGTGGCAGAGCCAGGACTCCAATCCAGGTTACATGGTCTCATCTTTGATATTAATTTCTAGATTCTATAGATTCTTTTTTTTTTTTGGCAGCTGGCTGGTACAGGGATCTGAACCCGTGACCTTGATGTTATGAGGCTGTGCTCTAACCAACTGAGTCAACAGGCCAGCCCAAATGCAATTAATTATTTTTTATTTGTTTATTTTGGCAGCTGGTTGGCATGAAGGATCTGAACCCTCAACCTTGGTGTTAATAACACTGCGCTCTACCCAATTGAGCTATCTGGCCAGCAATCTAGATTCTTAGGCCTCCTGAGAAACTGAGGTTCAGAGAGGGGAAAGGACTCCCCCAAGTTCCCACGGGGGATGGTAGAGCTGGGACTAGAACTGGGTGTGGGGTGGCAGAAGGGGTGAGTGTGAGGCTGGAGAGCTTGAACAGGCAGGACTGAAGACGGGTGAACTTTCACTGCCTTTAGAGGCCACCCCTATTCCTTGGGAAGGCCAAGAAGTGGAATGTGTTTTCCCCTCCTGTCTTATCTCTTCTCTTTCCCAAGCAGAATTTTTGCTTTTTCCTTCCGGAAGAATTCTCTCTTGGGCTGGGCCTTGGCCCAGAAAGCTATGAGGGCTGGGCAAGCAGAGAGCCAGTGAGAGTGAGTTGTGTCTGTGATGTCATGAGTTACTAGGCAGAAGGGTCTCCTGGAGTTTTCTAAATCATCCTTGCTGGTTGTTGCAGTAAGCAGGGTGCAGTCTCATTCTGACAATTTCCAATGGGATATTAGTCCCTTTTGTGCTGCTATAACAGAATACCACAGACTGGGTAATTTATAAAGACAAACATTTATTTCTCATAGTTCTGGAAGCCGGGAAGTCCAAGATCAAGGTGCAGACATCTGGTGAGGTCTTTATTGTTGGGTCCTCACGTGGCAGATTGGGAAGAGAGAATCAACTTCCTCTGTCAAGCCCTCTTACAAGGGCACCAAATCCCATTCATGAAGGAGGAATCCTCATGGTCCAATCACCTCCCAAAGGCCCTACCTCCTAACATCATCATATTGGTGACACATTTGTCCCCTGAATTTTGGAGGGGACATATCCAAACCATAGCAGGGACCTAGTAGTACCACCTTGGGATAATCAAGAGAGAGCAGGTCAGGAACTCTCAGGGTCCTTACATCTACCTACTGTAACATGTGCATGCACCCGCAAACTGCATCCAGGGCCCACAGCTACAAGGGCTCTCTGAGGTTTGAAGGTCTGGCTACCCTCATTGTGTAGATGGCCAGTCCAGAGAGCCTGAGAAATTCACCCAGGTCACACAGGCTCAGGTACCTATACTCCTGTCAAAATCCCCCCAGCTGGATGTTACCATTCAAGATACTTCTGTGGTCACAGTCAGGTCTTGCTTCAAAGAAAAAGACCACCAAATCCTAGAATTGCTGAAGTGAGCAGTACCCATGTGACAGATGAGGGAATTGAAGCCCAGAGACTGGTGGGGCATTTGCTCAAAGACACATGGAGGGTCCAGGACCAGGGATGTGCCCCTGGAGAGGGTAGTTCCTGGCCCAGCTTCAGCTTGACATTGTCAAGTGCTTCCCCAACCCACTCCTAAAATGTCAAGGTCTCACTTCTCCTTTTTAGGTGGGCCACCTTCTCTGCTGTTCCAGTCTCACTTCCTTCCCTTTTCTCCTTCAATCTGATTTCACTGCAGGGGTTGGGGGCTGGGTAGAGGGGTGAAAACTCCCTTCCCCTTACACGGTAAATACGTACGATTTTTTGTGTGCCACTTAAAAAAAAAAACCCTTCTCCCTTGAGGGGAGCCCTGATCTTTAGGAAATTCCCCATGGTAGAGGGAGACCCTTTACCTCAACCCCTCATTGCACAGGTGGGACACCAAGGCCCAGAGAGGACAAGGAACTTGTCTCTTGGCTCTTCCCCATTTAACCTAGACCCAGAGGCAGCTGCAGGATTTCTACTCACGAGGACTTTAGGGCCACCAATGGTTGGAAGTAGAGGGTTGGGGGAATGTCTTCAAGTTGCATTTCCATAGTCAGCTTATTGTTTGTGCTTAAAGTCTGTGCTCCGGCTGATGGAGATGGGGGGATACATTCCTCCACTCCCAGCCAGCCCATGGAGCAGCCACCTCCATGGATTCTCCTCTGACTTATCCCCCACCCCCCTGCCAACAGCAACTGCAGCCGTGGAGCACTGTACACAGGCTTTTCCGTCCTGGTGGCTCTGCTCCTGGCTGGCCAGGCCACCACTGCCTACTTTCTGTACCAGCAGCAGGGCCGTCTGGACAAGCTGACGGTCACTTCACAGAACCTGCAGCTGGAGAACCTGCGCATGAAGCTTCCGAAGCGTGAGTGCTCCACCTCCATCCTGACGTTCCTCCTACCCCCTGGGCCACTGTCCCTCACATGAGATCCCCATTCGTGCACCAGCTGGGCTCACTGTCCTCCTCTGGTCTGGAGTCCCAGCTCCTCCCCATCTGGTCTAAGCTCTCAGTCTCTGGGCACTGGGACCACACTCATGCTGTGTTCCTGCCCCCACAGCTTCCATGCCTGTGAGCAAGATGAGGATGGCTGCCCCCCTGATGATGCAGGCCCTGCCCATGGAAGGCCTGTCCCAAGGGGTAAGGACAGCCCTAGTGCGGTGGGAGGGGGAAATGTGACCTAGCCTGGATGGAAGACGGGTGCCAAGGGGAGAGGTGGGGGACAGCTGGCCCAGGAAAAGCCCAGTGGAGGAGGAGTAAGACCCACCTCAGGAAAAGAGGGCTCCCCGTGGGGGGGGGGCAGAGAGAGCACCTTGGGGCCATCCCTGGTAGGAGGGCCCAGCCCTCCACAGTTTACAAAGTGCTTCTCATTTCCACAGCATCTTACAGTCCCCTCTCACTCATAAAACCCTTGATATTGCATATCGGTAATGTTTCTGTTCATGAAACTGTTTGCTGTTGACAAAGCTCTGGGCAGGAAAGCTTATGCCAGTTTGACCAGTGAGGACACTGAAGCAGGAAGGAAAAGTGACTTGCTTGAGCTCTCATGTTTGGAGGTAGCAGAGATGGGCCCAGAAGAGCCTGTGACTCCAGACTCTTATCCAGACCCCAGATGCTGGCTCCTGCTCCAGGACCCTCCTTGGCCAATGCTGGTAACCCTCTTTTTCTTCCTTCCACAGCCCACACAGAATGCCACCAAGTACGGAAATATGACACAGGATCACGTGATGCACCTGCTCCTGGTGAGTGCAGGGGAGCCAGCCAAGTGGCCCTGCCTGCCCACCCAGCATCCAGAAAGGCTGAGCTCCAAGGCCTACACTGTGCCTGGCTCACTATAGACTTTCAACACACTCTCCCTGGATTATCAAAGGGAAGCAAGCATGGCCCTAAATGTTATACATAGTGCAGCCTCCTCTCATTTTTGAGATGGAGAAACTGAGGCCAAAAACTTGAAAGTGACTTACTCAAGATACACCGTTTTTTCCTTCCCAAACTTTTTTTTTTGTCTTTTTTCGTGACCGGCACTCAGCCAGTGAGTGCACTGGCCATTCCTATATAGGATACGAACCCGCGGCGGGAGCGTCACGGCGCTCCCAGCGCTGCACTCTCCTGAGTGCGCCACGGGCTCAGCCCCCTTCCCAAACTTTTACTGTATGTCTCCTCTGTGCCAGGCACTGTGCAAAGCTCTGGGCCCACAATGGTGAGCAACTGGACCCAGCTCCTGGAGCTATTGGGATCCCAGGCTAGTGTGGGAGACAAACAAGTGACCAGGTGATGAGGGAAGTGCAGGGGGCTTTGTAAGGAAAGAGGCAGAGGACCCAACCTAGTTGGGAGTGGTCAAGGAAGTCTTCCTGGAGGAGGTGAGACCTGAAAGATAAGTAGGCATCTTCAGTAGAAGACTGGGGGTTATTGGTGGAGTTGGACAGGAACCTGGAACCTAAGAACCCAACTTGCATCCTGAGTTTTTTTTTTTTTAAAGATGACCGGTAAGGGGATCTTAACCCTTGACTTGGTGTTGTCAGCACGATGCTCTCCCAGTGAGCTAACCGGCCATCCCTATATAGGGATCCAAACCCGTGGCTTCTGGTGTTATCAGCACCACACTCTCCCTAGTGAGCCACGGGCCGGCCCCTGCATCCTGGGGTTTTGTAACAATACAGCTGGACTGCCCTTATCCCCTTCCATCCCATCATGGCTGAGGTCCAGGGTCCGGGTTTGGCGCAGCTTGGGTCCACTCCTCAGAATGGAAGACCAGGGGTACATGGGCTGCACATTTCACATTGCCTGCCAGGGAGCTCTTTTTAACCTTCTTTCCTGCCCTGTCCCCTGCAGAAGGCCGACCCCCTGAAGGTGTACCCACAGCTGAAGGGGACCTTCCTAGAGAACCTGAAACACCTTAAGAGCACCATGGAGAACCCGGACTGGAAGGTGGGTAGGCTTCCCAGCACTGAAACTCTCTTTCTCCCAATGTCTTGGGCAAGACTGGGAAGAAGTGGGGTGAGGGGTGTGCCAGGGAAGCCATCCTCGAGATGCTGGTGGGTTCTTACCAATACTTACAAAGCCTCAGACCTGGAAGAGTGCCTGGAGCTGAAGAACCACCTGGACAAAGCTTTGTGGGTCTTTTAGGGGGAAGCAGGCTGCAGTTGGATTCTGGCTGTTGGACCCTGTCTGGTGCTCCATGTTTCTGTCCCCAGGGGCAAAGCCAGGCAGTGTAGGGGCTTGGTGATAGCTATTGAGCCTGACCCCCACCTCTCTCCCCATTAGGTCTTTGAGAGCTGGATGCATTACTGGCTCTTGTTCGAAATGAGCAAGAACTCCCAGGAGAAAACGCCCACTGAGGCTCCAACAAAAGGTACAGGGAGTGGGAGCTTTGGGGTGCCAGGGCTCTGGGAGCTCCCTTGGAGCTCTTCTGGAGCTACTGGGGTAGGGCCTTCAGCACTCCAATCCAAGCTCCACAGCAATCTCCCACCTGCTCTCAACTCTCACTTGTCTCTCTTCCTTGTTCCTCCTGAGCTTGGCTGCCCCCCTGCCCTGCTCCTGTCTGTGGATCTGTTCTCACACCACAGGGGCCTACAGGGTACAGAGGCCTCCCTTCATGGGGTGACCTCCCTTGTGGAGGACAGCACTGGGCAAGGCGGCCTGGAGCAAAACCAACCTGAAACACACCAGGCGGGAATCCTTATCCTGACACTCCCCAGCATTACCTTTGCAATCCCAGTGAGGGGCCGAGGTCACGTAGCCAGTGAATGCTGGATAAGAGGGCCTTGGAAGTGTCTCCCACCTCATGTTTTAGCCCTAAAGCCTTCAAGAGTGTTGTGTTCTCATCCTGGTGCTGTCTTTAATTTGCTGTGCAACTTTGGGCAAATCTCTTCCCTCTGGGCTTCAGTGTCTTCAAGTGGAAGGTCAACAGTCCACCCTGCCCCAGGCCTCAGTTTCTCCATCAGATTCATAGAAGGCAGCATGTATGCTCTCAACCAACTTCTAGCTGATGTGTGAATCCCCTCTACAATACCCCCTACAAATGGTAACCCCTATTTATACTTGGGAAGTCCCAGTAACAGGAAGCTTATACTTGCCAAGATGTCCATTGCTTTTCTCTAGAATTCAGAATCATAGGTGCAATCCCAAAACTTAATGGGCTTGGAGTATCAGAAGAAATAGTTAAGTTCTGGGTTGAACTAGCCACATAACCATTCACTTCCTCTTTGATCCTGGACCTTGTTGGTCTAGGCCTTGGGCCTCAGTTTTCCAATCTGTGCAATGGGTTGAGTGAGTAAAGCCACTTGGGCAGAAAGCATTAGGCCCACAGCAGTGGTGTGTGGGTCTCTGGCTCTGCTGAGACCCCAGCCCAGAGCCCACTCACTCACTGAGTCTTCATCATACCTGTCACTTCAGTACTAACCAAGTGCCAGGAAGAGGTCAGCCACATCCCCGCCGTCCACCCGGGCATGTTCAGTCCCAAGTGCGACGAGGATGGCAACTATATGCCGCTGCAGTGCTATGGGAGCATTGGCTACTGCTGGTGCGTCTTCCCCAACGGCACCGAGGTCCCCCACACCAGGAGCCGCGGGCGCCATAACTGCAGTGGTAAGCAGTAGCCACCGTGCCAGCAAGTGTCAAAGGACGAGGAAGGACTAGGAAGGCTGAGGGGCAAGAGGTCCTTCCTGGAGCACCTGGGGCCAGGACTCTCGGGATGACAGCACCCGGAGGGCAGCCGCTGTCAGCCATGCATCCAGCCCTTTGTCCATCCACTATCTGCATCCCTCTCATTTATTTGTTCATTAGTCCTTCAGTCCTTCCATCTGTGACTTCCACCATCCACACGCCATCCTCCTGCCTCCAGCTGTCCTCTGCATCCACCCACCTCATTTCACCACCCCTCCCTTGGCATGGCTCACCCAGGCCCCCAACCACACTTCTCCATTGTGGCACTAGGTCTGAGGCTAGTTTGGGAAGGAAGGGTGCCTTGCCAATGGTGGGGGAGACTGAGTGGCAAGTAACAGATGGATTTGCTGCTCCTTTGCAGAGCCACTGGAAATGGAGGACCCGTCTTCTGGGCTGGGTGTGACCAAGCCGGAACAGGGCCAAGGTAAGGAAGGGCCCTGCAGAGGGGATCTGGTCCGCAGAAGTTCATCCAGTGGGGCCAGCACCGCCATGGGCAGATGCCCACCTCAGCATGACCCTGAGCTATCTCTGACATCCCTGGGATGACCATTTCACAGATGAGAAAGGGTTGGGGGCTACATGAGTCCACGATGATCAGTACTTGTACCAAAGCAGGAGGCAGTTGAAGGCGGAGAGTCCTTGGCTGCTCTGTGGCCCCAGGGTGCTGGGAAGGGGCAGGGACAACCAACGGGAGACCCCAACCCCAACCTGCTGCTTCTTTCTCCACAGTCATCATGTGAGGACAGCGGAGGCAGTCTCCAGCACTCAGCCAGCCCACATGGCCACAGCTTTCTTGCTCCCCTCTGCCCCAGTCCCAGCCCTCCCCCTCCCCTTGCAACCCCCCACCCGCTCCCACCCCATACCTCATTCCATGAGACCCTGGTGCCTGTTTCTCCATCTTCCTTGGATGTGACAAGTCGAGTCTGAACAGCACAGATAATAATGCAGGAAGTCCCTGCTGCCCACCCCCCATCTGTCAACAGGGACTTGAGGCCTAAAAAGGTGGGCCAAAAGCTAAGCAGACCTGTTTCTGACATCACAGCAGCCTCCAACGTGGGCTTCCAAGATCTAAGCCCATGGACAAAGTGCGAAGGCACAGGGAGATGGGACAAACCTGCCCCTAAACCACAGGCTGACACATTTGCTGTCCTCTCCCCTGATGGCCTTTGGCCTCAGCTTTTTCAGCCCATTTACCTGGGGGAAGAGCCACTCTCTTCCCTTCCCCAGCATCACTCCCCAGGAAGAACCCAGCCTCTCCCCACTTCCTGCCAGCTCCCGTTCCCTGTGCTTGGCCAAGCTTGTCATCAGCCCTCATGGCTTGGCTCATGTAAGAATAAAGGGTAGTGAGTAGAACACTCTGGCTCTTCTGCTGGGATCCAGTTTGTTTAACTGAAGACCTTAAACCCAGTCATCCAGGTGGCAAAACGTGGCCCAAGGAGCCCAAAGACGGATGCCTGTGGGGCCAGGCAGGGCCAAGGGGGCTGTAGTCTTTGGACAGAGACACATTTGGTTGCATGTTTAACACATATAAACTCTTCCAAAAAGAAATAGCCTCTTTAAGTACAAGCTCCTCTTGGTCCAGCTTTCATTTTCCCATGCCCCTAATTTTATTTCTATACTAAGAACAGTACAAGTGTGACGACAGATGGCGACCGACATGGGCCTCAGTGGCAGGGCTGAACAGGAAGTGGGGGGGACTGTGCAAAACTGGGCGCCCATGCCCTACCTAAGGAGCTGACTGCTGCTCAGCTGTGGCCACTTGTTGCCAGGAGGGAGTGCAGGCCCGTTGCCAGATTTGTTGACTTTTCAAGAGGAGCCAGAAATCAAGATCGTCAGTGAAATTGCCATGGGTCCACAAAACCCAGAGGACACTATTCTGCAGTCTCTACTATAGGCCAACACACTTGTAGGGCAGAGAGAGGCTACCAGAGGGGAGAACCTGGCCCAAGGCTGCATGTTAAGGGCACAGCTGGGTGCCAAGCTGTGTCTCCAAGACCTCCAGCCCAGCATTCTTTTACTGCACTTCCTCTGGCTGTCTCTAGCAAGAGGCTAAAAGCCTTGGAGAAGCCTCCATGACATCTGGTGCTCCATGCTGCTCTGTGCCCAGGGAAGTGGGCCTTCACACTTCCAGGTTGGAGCAGCAGGAGACACATCCCTTGCTACCCTCCCCTCCCTCAGTTTGCACCCAAGACATCACCAAGTCCTATAGATGTCACCCCAACATGTCTTTTGAGTTCATTCACTTCTTGCCTTCATTGCCACAGAACTATCGTTACCTAGACATGAGGGCAACTCCTAACTGGCTCTCCTGCTCCTCCTGTGCCCACCACAGCTATTCTCCATGACTATCTTAAGAGAGCTCACCCCCAGCTCAAGTCCCAACTCTAAAAGATGGCTCCCTAGGCACCCTTCCACTTCTTGCCTCTGGGTATTCACATGACCTACTCTGGCATCCAGAAACCAACCACAGATCCTTGAGGTCCCCTTCAGCTTAGATGCAACCTCCTCCAGGAAGCTTTCCCCACTAATTCAGCACCTACGGTGCTTCATTGAGTCCTTCTCTGGCAAATTGTCTGTCGCATTCACCACTGTACCCCACAGCCTTGACATGCAGTCAAGGAGGAATCCTGTTTTGGTCTGTTTACCTCCAGGTGTCAGCCAGACTGTACCCTCCAAGAGTAAGCCAATCGTAAAACGTTTGCCTCAGATGCACTGGGAATTTGAACGTTTCCTTCAAGTCTTTTATTTTCTGAGTTCTTAAAAAAAAACCACGAACACACACATCTGGGAAAACTGACAGGAGGACAAAGCCTCGGAGTAGCAGGAGACCAAGTGGCATGAGGTGCACTGGAGGTTGGGCCTCACTGGGTCTGCAGAGCAGAATGATGGGAAGTCCCAAGGCCTTTGGGCATATTGGGTTTGAGGGGAAGAGGCAGGGCACTTATAAAAATATATATACTGTACACATCTATACGAAGCATCCCATGTCGTGGGAGTGGGGGCGAGGTCGTGGGAGCTGGGCCCACTTTCTCCTGGGCCCAGCCTCCCTGCAGTGCCACTGTCTTGGCCAGCACTGGGACCCCACACTGGCCATCTTCTGCAGAGGGAGAGGAAGTTAAAAATTCAGTTCCAATTCATGACGTGCAGAGGTCAGAAGCATGGGATGGTCACCCTGGGAGAAGGAAACACATCTAATGTTAAGATTTCCCTACCTTTTCTTTCATTGAGGAAAATAAAACCTGGCATCTCCGATGCAGCAGAGGAGCATTAACTAACCACATGGTGAACATTTTTAGTGCTTGCAAACCATCCACAAGATACAAGATCATAAGGAAGAGGAACCAGACAGGAGCCAGGAAGAGACCAAGCCATACTGGACCTCACCTAGGAATTGCCACTGCCCCAGTGCCCGCCTCCTAAGGCTGCCAAGCGCCTAGGCCCAGGAGCACTCGGGTGTTGGCCACTGCCACTACCCCACTGGCCTCAGTGACCAAGGGATGGAAACTCTTTCTCCAGCCCCTCTTCCCTCGGGGCCTACCCACCAGGCCTGCCTGGCTCTCTGAGACCACGGAGGATGCCGGAGCTGCCCTCCCACCCTGCATGGTCAAGAAGCGTACCTGCTCCTCGAGTCTGTGCCCCTCAGACAACCTGCTCTGCTGTCTTCTTCTGTGGGAGAGAAGTGTGAGAGGTTCTCATACCTGAAGCTTCTCCCCACCCACTGCAGCCCCCACAGCCTGAGCACTGGTGGCTCCCCTGGAACAAATCTGCAGGGATCCCCGAGGGCAGGGGCAATGCCTCGTGTGCCCCCCAGGAGGGAGCCCAGGGCCCTGCAGCAACAGATGTTCAGCTTTCTTAACCATGCCCGAGGCCCTGCTGGTCACGCTGAGAACTGCATCTGTGTGTGCTGAGGTCCTGGGTCATAAGGACAACCCACCGTTCAGGGGATCAGCTCTTAACACCCATGCAACAGATGGGCAGAATGTCTCTTCGCTGGAGACACCCTGCCAGCCAGGGCTCACACTGCCCCGGAAATGTTTCCTCTCACCTGGAAACTGCAATAGCCTGCCTGGTCTCCCTGTCCCTGGGGGTCCTTCCTTCACCCCCTCCCTCCAAACATCCTTCTGCCTCACAGATGAGACAGGGTCACTTCTATGGCTTCCACATCTTCCACATGCTCCAGGCTCTTCCTAGTGTCACAGCTCACAAGGTCCCCCACCACACTCAGAATGGAAGGGGGCAGGGCCCAGGCCTGGGTGTGAGGGAAGGAGTTGACATGCCCCCCAGGGACGGGGCTTGCAGCTCTCTTCTGGCCTCAGAGCCCTCAGGAGCTCTCTCTACCTTCTTCTTCTTTTTCTTCTGGAATGGTGTGTCGGGGTCTTTGGTTGAGGCCTTTTTTGCTTTCTTCTTTTCTTTTTTTTCCTTGTCTTTTTTTTCTGAGGGAAGAAAGAAAACTTCCTGAACAGAGGTTAATCACAAGTGCTGGGGTCAGTATCAGGAGGTGCGCAGGGGCAGGGCTCCGGAGACCCAGAACCTGCTCCTCCCCATACCGGGTCCCTAGCTCTCCCCATAGCACAGAGCCATCAAAACAGGTCAGCAGCCTTTGGGACCACCCAGTGGGGATAGCACACTATACCTCTCTCTGGGGGCTAGCCTCATTTCTGTCCCATCCATCGACGACCTGGATTATTATTATTTTTCTTTAAATTAACTCATTTTTTAAAGCTCCTACACATTTATCTAAAAGGGACACTGGCTAGATTTAGATATGGCTTTCCTTGCAAAACTGTGATTCTGAGCAGCTTCTCTGAACTTTGGTTTTCTGCCTGGAAAATGGGAATGAAATACCACCTACTGCACCAGGCTGGGATGAGTATTAAATGAGGTCCTGCTGCATGCAGTTTGGCACAGAGCTCAATAAAGGGCCTCTATTACCCCTGAGGGGAAACTGATGTATGAAGAGAGGACTTGGGATGAGGATTCAGGTGTTCTGGTTCCTGGTGCACTCTGTACCCAGGGAGCTGGCTGCAGAAGCAGGTTCCTCCCAGATCTGCTAGCTTGGGCCAGAGGAGGAGAGGACATCATTCCCTGTCCTTGCTCAGGTTGGAGCCTGACCATGGACCTTCCAGAAGCTTGCAGCTAAAAGCATACGTGACTGCTGGACACTTTAAGTGAGCACTCTGGGCTCTGGAAGCAGGCTATGCTTCAAGCCACAAGTGCCTCCCTGGCAGTGTTGGCCTAGGTGCTCCGGAATCTAGTGCTGGCCTCACCACTGGCTGCCCCAGGACCCTCGACAAGCCATGTCTCAGCCTGGTGGGAGGAGGAAGCCCAGGTGAGGGCCCAGGGAGTGAGTGCACTCACTCTTGTCAGACTTCTTCTCCTTCTTGCTCTTTGGGTTGCTTTGCTCTCCACCCTCAACCGGCACCGTCCCTGGCTCCCCTTCTGGCTTGTCCTTGGCCCCTCGGGAGCCAGGAGGCCCCTTCTCCTTCTTCTTGCCGTCACCACTGGCTTTCTCTCTCTTTGATTTTCCCTTGGAAGTCCTGGAGGCCTTTTCTGGGCAAACAGCACCCACCCCACCTTCCCCGGCTGCCAGCTGCTTCTTCTTCTTGCTCTTGGGGGCCCTGGCAGCTGTCTGGTCCTCCGACAGCTTACGCTTGCTGCCCTTCCTGCTGCCGTCCTTGGCGGCGTCCGTGGCCTTCTTCCTTTCCTGCTCTAGCAGCTCTGCCAGGACCTTTGCCACCGACGCCTGCACCTGGGCCTCACTTAGGGGCCAGGGCTCGCCCAGGAGGCGCTGGGCGATGCTGTTCTCCAGTGCCAGCGTGGAGGCTTGGGGGCTCCCGGCCCCCTTCTTGGGCTTCCAGGGCTTCTGAGGTGTGCTGCCCGAGGTGGCCTCTTTTCTACCTATGGAGAGAAGACTGGGGTCAGGGACCCAGGAGGGTGGGAGGACAGATTTCTTACAGTATGTGAGAGCTGGGGGTGCAGGGAGAGTATGCCTCCTCTTATAATGGCACAGATGGGAAAAGCGAGGCCCAGTGGTCACTGTGCCCCCACTGTCTGCTAAGATCACACCTTTCCGTCATCTTCACACCCTGATCTCACTTTAACTCAGAGCTTTCCTTTTTCTCCTCCCACTAAAATCTCCACTGAAGTTAGGGCTGTGGATGGAAAACGACTCCAGAATGTCAGTGAAAGGGCCTGGAGGAGGGAGATGGTATTGTCTGGGCAGGAGTCCACAGCTGTGAGGCAGAATACCTGGGTTCTAGGCCTGATTTTACTATCAACTTGCTTGCGATTCTTGCCAGAACCCAGCTCCTTCCAGAGCCTCAGTTTCCCTGTTTGTAAACTAAGGGGTTAAAGGAAGAGTGAGGTTCCCCTTTCATAAGTGCTAGATATATACTAAAGTGAAGACCATGCAGACCCTCAACCCATGCCCATTCAGAGCCCATGACCCTTCTTGGCTGGGGGTCCAGACGGCTTGGGGGAGCGCTGAGTGCAGCGTATACGTGCATGGTGGCTGACTAAGCAGGCTTACTGCCTGCCAGAGCGACTTCTGGTGCAGCCTTTGTTTAGAATTTTCCACGCCTCTGCTTGCCTTTGATAATTGTGTGCTGACTACACGTGTAAAAAAACCTTCCACAGCCCCCTCTAAAATGTCTCCTTGTCACACCCGCCTCTCACAAAGAGAACATTGGGGAAGAAAGTGAGCAATAACTATTGTGACCCAGCATGGGACAAGCCACCACTCAAAGCCCAGGGATTGGGTTCTGTTGCCACCTCTACCTTCCCAGGTGACCTGGGCAGGTCTCTACCCCACTGTGGGCCTCCTAGGCAGAAAGCTCCTACGCTCTGGGCTCTGAAAGGTGGCTCAGTGGTTTGGTCCTTGAGGTGTTCACCTTGAAGAGGAGCAGGAAGGCACTCCATGTCATATGGGGCTTGGGACTGCTCCCCGCAGTGTGCACTGAGCCTGGCAGTGCCCCTCGCTCCCGTGTAAGGTCTGAAGCAACTTTTGGCTCCAGAGCTGTGGTGAGCTAGGCGAGGCGGGCAGGGCAGGCCAAGCAGAGGGGGTCCCAGGACAGATGGAGGCCCAATTCAGTCCTCTGGCAATTCTCTGCAAGGGCAGGAGCTGTCTGGAGAGGGAAGCTGAGGAGCTCAGCTTGCCCCGGCAACCTCTTTCCCCAAAGCCCATTTCTCTGCTTCCTGTCTGCAAACCCACCAGAACACCAAGGCTGGGGACCCCTACAGCTGTCCCAGGTGCGCCCATCTGAGATACCCATTCCTTAGCTCTGGTGCAGTCAGGGAAGGCTGATGCCCCAGGCTGGTGACTTGACTACTTCAGTCTAACTTCAAATACCATGTGGCTATTTTCCACATGTGCCATGCCTCGATATAGACCGGATGCATAAACTTCTGCCTTGTATGGTTAAGACACAGAGTCCTGAGTGGCCAGGGGCTGTCTGAGGCTATAGAGAGAGTTAGAGCAGCCCTGGGGTCAGTCCATAGCCTGGGGTCTCCTCCAAGTGCTGGAGATTGCCCCAATTGTGATTCCCAGCCTCTGTCTAAGCTACCCTGAGTCCCTACACCCCACAGTGTGAGCCCATCTGCTGGGAAGAAAGTCAACAGGGACAGCCAGAGAAAGCCAAGGCCTACTCTATAAACCAAAAGATGCTGCTTCCTCTAAGGCAGAGGTTATCCTACCAGATACACCAGAACCCCCCAGGGTTGGAATAATTCTGACTTCCAGCTGTCCCAGACCAAGGGAGCCACTGCACTTTGAGAACACCTCCAGGTCCAATGCAGGGCCACAAGGCCTCATTGGAGAGGCCCTGGTGGCAGACAGGACTGTGTTGATGGGACTGTTGCTCAGGGAGGGCAAGAAGGGGCTCGCTGCAGTGTCCCTCCTGCAGCCCTCAACTCACCTGTTTTAGGGGACATGGTGCCTGCTGCTTGTTGGGGCTCTGCCTCCTGTTTGCCATCTGGGTCATCTTTGGTGGCAGGAGTAGAGGAAACCAAAGGGTTGGAGTCTGACCTGGTAGTGGCTTTTGAAGCCTGGGGTTTGGCTGGGGTCAGTCCTGAGAGGAGAGACTGAAGAAGCCCAGTGTGAAAGAGGCCGCAACCCCAGCCCACACAGCCCCGGAGAAATGGCCTGCTGTGAGGAAACCAGCCCAGGGGCCTCTAGGATCAGGCCAGCCCTGCTGGTGCAAAGCAGTGGGCACTGAGCCCCAGCGGGAGACTTCAGTTCTCTGCATGTACCTTCTGAGCAATTTTAATTAATACTCATTTGAGACAGGCACATTTAAAAAGGAAATTTCTTATTACTAATGCAAACAAAAAAATCACCAGCACTTGCTGTGTACAGATAGTAACCTCAGAAGAAATCTGTTTTTGTCTGAGGATCACCCAGAATCAGGCCAATCCTTTCTGCAGAACCCAAGGGTTAACTATTTGTAGCTCTTTGCCAAATGGAGCTTTGGGGGAGGAGACAGCCTGGCTCTAATCTGCTGCCTGGGCTGCACCTGGAGAGCCAGCACCGCCTGGTATCTCACAGACAGGACCTTGCCCAGTGCCCCTGTAAAGAGGGAGGGCCCAGACCCCTGAACTGAGGGATCAGGGGTACAGAAGCCTGGCCTGGGGCTCCAGCCCCAAGACCTGAGGTTGCCAGACTTTTCCTTTGCAGTTACCTGGGAAGGTGCCACCATCTCATCCTCACTGGACTCTGCTGTGGTCTCTTCCACCAAGGTTTCCCTCCCGGAGGTGGCTGGACCTACTGGAGAAGCACAGGTATTCTGTTGGGAGTCCTAGGTAGCCCCGGCCTTCAGGAGGCCCTGGGATGCCCTTGTCTCTCTGTATGTTCCTCGCCCTCGTGCCCAAGCCTTCCTATTGCTCCTGCCAAATTCAATGCCATTTCCAGCATTCCAGGTAAGATGCCTGAATGCCAAAGCCTTCATTTCTAATTTCTGAGGCCCCCATTGTATTCCCTAACACCAAAAAGCCAAGAGTGGTCAAACAGGCAGTCAGGTCTTAGAAATCACTTGGACTGACTTCCTCATGGAGCTGTACAGATGGAGAAACTGAGGCCCAGCATGGGATGGCTGCACCAAGGCTGCAGAACAAGTCGAGACAGAGCTGAGGCCAGGCCACATCTCTTCTTCCTGGCCCATCCTCATTTTCCCTCCTGGCCCCTCACCCAGCCCGTGGGCCAACTTGGCCGTCTGGGGCCCTTCAGCATCATCCTCACTCCCTGAAGAGCTGTTGCTGCTGTCCTCGCTGTCTTCCGAGCTCCCAGGGGCTTGGGTTTTGGGGCGTCCTGCGGGAGTGGCTGTGGCCTGCTGGTCCCCAGGGAGCTGGGGTTTTTTGAGCTTGTTGGTCACTTTGGCCTGAACAGGGGTGCTCAGAGGACTTGTCACAGGGAGTGTTCCTGCAGCACTGTCAACCTAATTTGGTGAAAGGAGAAAGAGTGGAAGGGTTAGGGCATGTAGGATCTGGTGCTCACTGAATACCTCGGTAGGACCAGACACTGTGCTAGGCACGTCCCACATGTGGACTCAATTGATCCTCCTGCAACTCTCTGAGATGAGTATTGTAGCTTCTTCTCACACATCAGGCCACTGAGGCCCAGGGAGGTAAACACAGGCCACAGGCAGGAAGTGCCAGCACCGGGATTCAGGGCCATGCCTGTGTCCTGCCTTCTGCACTCTGGCAGGGCAGAAAGATGAAGCAGCCTCGCCTAAGGGAGCAGAGCCGGGCGAACCTGCTTGCCCTGGCTCCCAGGCTCACCTCACTTGAACCCCGGGTCCTGGCAGGAGGAGGCTGGGCCGCACTGGCTTTCTGGGCAAGCACCTTCAGGGCAGCCTGGGTCAGTGGGAGGGAAGCTGGGTTCCTCTTTGTCACCTGTGGACAATGAGAGGCAGCCCTGAGACTCACGGGTTCTCAGAATGCCATCTATGCCATACCCTGGTCAGATCCTGTCTGGCTGGGGTGGGGGGGGTCTCCTCCCAGCTGGCCTGCACAGCCCTTCACAGGCAAGAGGAGCCAAGGGGCTGGAGTGGGGGACCGAGTAGAAGCCAAAGGGGCAATGTCACCATTTGGACAGAAAATGGTTGCCAGGTTTCAGGTTATGAGCCATTCACAGTTCTCAAAGGGCACAAAGACAGCTCCCAGGCCAGGAGAAAGAAGCAGCTCAGGCCCCACCGGTGGCCCCACCACTCAATCTGTGCCTTCATCAGGGACAAGTCTCTACCCTGGTGGTCTACTTGCAGCCACTCCTATTCCCTACACCCACCAGCAGTCAGGGAGAGAACTCACTGCCCTTCAGATGCTGTGTGGCCTCAGCACAGCTTGGCCCCTGTCCCCTGTACCTCATCCAGCTGTCCCTGCCTTCTCAGTTCTCCTCACCCCATTCACTTCCCCAGCGGGTCCTGGCACCTGTGGTGTCCCTGCCTGCAGGGCGCCCCCAGCTCAAACTGTAACTGGCTGCTTCCCCTGCTTCAGTGCCACCTCCTCGGGGAGGTCTTCCCTGCCCATCCTTCCTAAAGCAGGTCACCCCATTATTCTCTCACTTATATTCAATTTCCTACAAAGCTCCTGCTGGTTGGTGAGTGCTTCATTTATATTTTGGTTTCCTTGTTTAGTGGCTGCCTCCCTGTTGGCCTGTAAACTACATGAGGGCAGGGACCCTTCCTGTCTTGTTCTTGCTGTGTCCCCAGTGCCTGGCACGGACAGATGCTCAGTACCATCTGCTGGCTGAATAGCTGCAGGTTTTTTGGGTATGCTGATCACAACCCACCTACCCTCCTAGCACCTGTCCTCCCAGCAACTCTTCTTGGGCTGTGGCTCGTGATGAGCCCAGTGAGCAGGTGACACAACAGTCCCTTTGAGCTGGGGATGCCGAGTTCCCTCAAGCCCACACCAACCCCTCAGAAAAAGGGGGTGAGGGGCGCAGCAAACTTCTCTTTCTCAATGGGATGGGAAAACAAATGGGTATGGCCCAAACAGCAATGGATTGGGAGTCAGGGGACTAGGGTCTGGCCTTGCCCAATGCTGGTCAAGTCACAGTTCTCTGGGTGGGGGTGTACGCTTCACTTTTATCGTCTGAACAATGGGCCATTAACCCCACCCTGCCCAGCATTTAGATTTAGGCAATGACCAAATAAAAATGCACTGAAAATGGGCAAGGCTGAGAAGAATGCTAAAGTCACTATCATAAACACTAAAAATGGACAACTTTTGTTGGTATTTCAAAACTGGAATTAAAAACAAATTAAAAGCCCAACTGCACTGGAAAAACTGGTGAGGGACTCACAGAGCAGAGCTGGCTCCTCCTGGATGCCTTGTTCCCAGATTACTCTTCCTGACAACTCAAAGGTGATTCAGGAACCCAGTGTTGGGGCTGCAGCCAGAAGGCCAGGAAAGCCTCTGGCTCTGAGAGGCCGCTACCTCTGGGGGGTGGGTGGCAATAGTTGCAGTCCAACCCATCAGCACGTGTGGGTAAGTAGTGGGAGAGCGGGCACGCCCACCCCACTGGTCACAGTGAGTAGTGGGAGAGTGGGAACCCCCACACCGCCTGACACAGCGAACAGTGGGAGATCAAGAGCCCCCCCCATTCTGCTGGCTTGCACAGCCTTCCCTCGCCCACCAGGTACCTGAGCAACTGGTCCCTCCTGTTTCTTGCCTTCTGGTACCCGACTGGGCTCCTTGCTGCTGTTGGCCCCAGAACCGCTGGCTCTGGGGGCTGTCTTTGAGGGAGCAGTGGGCATGGTCACCATGTTGGTTGTAATGGCTGAAATGGAGTGGGATGGGGAGCACGTCAGGGCACAGAAGCCCCAACGCCTTCCCAGCAGTGGCAATAAACCAATTGACCAGCCCCTCCTGGGGGTCTGGAGCCATGCTCCAGGCTTACACAGGTTAGAAGCTTGTTTACTCCCCTCCTCAAGCCTCCAGGCAGGAGACATCACCATATTCTTTGATAAGGCTCGAGGAGATCAAATGGCCGCTGCAGCTCTTTCCTCATTCCCTCCCTCGGCGGGCCAGGCTGCTACTCCTGAGCAACGGCTGGAGCACTGGTGCTGAACGACTCTCCTTACAGTTAAAACTGCCTCTGATGACTATCAACCTGGCTACCAGCAGAGGCTCAGTTACATGGATGTTAGCACTGTTTAGAACAGCTCAAAACTCAGAAAACAAAAGCTTCCACTTCCTCCAACATGGTATTAGCCAAATAAACTGTGGTATATCTATCCAAAGGACTACTCTGTAGCCAGTAGGACTCACACTTAAATATGTAACAACAAAATAACCCAAGGCGCACAGCCTTATAACACCAAGGTCATGGGTTCAGATCCTGTTACTGGCCAGCTGCCAAAAAAAGAGAAAACCCTCAAGGTCCCAATATATCCAGTAGATTACTGACCATTACATACAGTGTGGTCTCACTCACTTTGAAAACACACATGTGTATCTCAGGTTTTTGCAAAGTTAGCACTTATAAAAATGTTAACAGTAATTATTCAGGGCAGTGGATTATAGGTGATATTTTTTTCTTTTGTGCTAATCTGTACCTTTTAATTATCCTATCAGTATCAGGTATTATTTCCTCATAAAAGTGTTATAATAATAATAGTAACATTAACCACTTTCCTGCTATCACTGGTAGAATCAGATTCTCTGAAGTCAAAGAAACTCCAGATCTAGTCCTGTCTCCAGCTGATAGATGAAATCTCTCCCTGCAATGTCTCTGCTTAGGGATTACCTAACCCCCTGTACATGCCACCAGGGACACCCCAGTCTACGTTCAGGCAGTTGTTACAGAGCTCTTCCTCCCACTGCATAGGAACCTGGTCCCTGCAGCCTCCTGCCACTGGTCTGGGTTTCCGGCTTGAAGCCGACAAAGAGGCCCTGGCAACTATCCCTCGTCAGGATGGCCAGTGCAGAGCCCAGAGACCTGGCCTCAAGCCCCTCCTGAGTGACACCTTGCTATGCAGCTTGGCTAATGTCCTCTCCCTTCTGGGCCTCAGTGTGGGGTAGTGCTGGCAGCCCCCCGGCTGGGCCCGGCAGGTGCCGCAGGGGAGTCAGCACCGCACAGGGGCTGCGCTCACCAGGAGTTGAGAATTGCGAAGCAGGGATCACGTCCTCATCCTCGCTCTCGGAGGAGGAGCTCCTGGCTGTGCTCTCTAAGGCCCGGGCCTTCCTTGGGGCACTTGCAGCCTGAGCTTGCGCGGGGGTAGCAGTTGGGCCAGCTGGACTACGATTAGGGTCGACAAAAATCAGAGGGGGTTTAATCACCTTGAAAAACAAAAACAAAACACACCCCCCAGTGATTAAAGGCTTGGCCGGGGGAAGAGGAAGATGGGGTGAGGGAGGGCTTTACAAGGCAAGGGGTCCAAAGAACTTGGGGGCAGCTGGGCACAGTCAGAGGCCATTCTAGCTGTCCAGGGCACTCCCAGCCCACACACCTACCAAGACCCAGCACAGCACCTCATAGTTCACAGGAGCCCATCTGATCCTCACAGTGAACCCCGAAGGTCAGCAGTATCAACTCCACTGTACAGGTGGAAAACCACAAATCCAGAGAGGAGAAAAGAGCTGCCTAAGGCCCCCCAGCCTGCTGGACTCAGAGCCAGGGCCAGAATGTCCAATGTAGCCCTCTTTCTTCTAGCTGACATCAGAGACAGCCACCTGCTGAGGTGAGGTGGGGTGCTAGGCCACGTTTCCTACAACTACCCAGTGGTAATATTCAATTCACCTGGGGAGGTCTTTATAGTCTAGTTGTCCCCCCACCTGGAGATTCCAATGCAGACCTCCTGAGATGTGAGCCAGGAAGCAGCTCCCCAGCTATACCAACCCCGTTTCTTCACGGTGGGTGGGTGGGGAAGAACCAAGAGATTTAGACTTAAGGGACTAATAATAACTCAATGTAGTATGTGACCCCAATTGAACACTTATTTGAACACACACCAAATATTCAAAATACCATGCATGAGAAAATTGGGGAAATGGGGAAGAGGGCTGGGTAGGTCAATTTTTTTAGGTGTGATATTATACTGTGGTTGTGCTTTAAAAAAAAAAAGCGTCCTTATCATTTAGAGCTGCATATTGAAATCCTGGTGGATGAGATGACAGTCTGAGACCAGTTTCAAAGTAATCCAGGGGTGCTGGGGAGCTGAGGGGAGGGTTTGCATGAAACCAGCCTGCTCATGAGATCATAACTGCTGAGGCTGGGGAGGGTAGGTGAGGGTTCTTTATATTATTCTATCTTTGTGTATGCTTTAAATTTTCCAATAAAACAGTGAAAGAAAAAGAAAGCAGCAGCATCAGCTCCCTGGTATTCTGCAGGCCAGTCTGGTTAGGAACTATATCTCCCCTGAATATGCCCACTGCATGCAAGGGGACTCCTGGTCTGCTTCCTTCCCAGAACCCCCAACTAAGGAGAGCACGTGTAGCCACGAACCAGGGAGCTGGGTTAAGTCTACTTCCATGTCCCAAGTGTCAGATCTGGCTCGAGTTCTGCTCCCTGTCTGGCCAGTGAGGAGATGCAGGGCAGGAGGGAGAGAGAGCTATGTGCGGTCAAGGGAAGGGCGGTCAGGTCTGGGACCTGGTCTCTGCCCGCCGCACCACCCTGCATACATCCTGAGCATGACTCAGCGGCCCTGCCCCCCAGGGCACTGCTGAGAGGTAAAGTAAAAAGTAAAGCAGAGAGGTGCCTGCCTGGGATGGAAGCTCTGCTGGGCTCAGGCCCTTCCTACCTCTGCCAAAGAGCCTCCCCCATGGCTGCTCTGATCTGCCACTTCCAGAGCCTTCCTTCCCACATGATGAAAAAGAGAGGGATGGAAAGTGGGAGAAGGCATACAGTTGAGGGAGGGGGGATCTATATATATGTGAGAAGACAGAGGAACAGATTGTTGGGGACGAAGAGAGGCAATGAATCCACTGAGGCAAACAATAGTGTCTTGGGATGTTAAAAGCAGCTCACAGCAAAAGCCTCCTCCTAGTTCCACCTGCCCACGCACCCCACCCTGGCGTGTGCACGTGTGTGTGTGGCCATGGGAGGGAGGTGCTGCAGGAGGCCAGGCTACAGAGGACAGAGACAGGCACAAGGGGGACCACAGCCCAGCGCTGCACGGTTACGCCTGTAGAGTTCAAAAAGGTGGGCCGCATTGCCCCAGAGTGTGAAGACCCACTCCAACTACACCTCTGCAATGATTTCACTGTGTGGATCCCTGAACATCCTGAGTTTCAGTTTCCACATGTTGAAAGGGCTATTAGTAATCCCAGCCTGGGCTCACTCGCTGGAGGGGTTCTGATGCACTTTGGAAACTGCAAGGTACAGACCATGCAGGAGTGTACTTCTGGGGTTGGTTAGAAAAAACTCGTCAGAAATGAAGCGGTGAAACCATCCCCACTCGAACATTTGGCTGTACCTCCCCATAGGCGCTGGGCAGTAAGGACCTGGGGGAATCAGAGGTTTCCCTTTCTGCCTGGGTCTGATGCCTGAAGAACCAAACCAGGGGGCTTTCTGGGCAGTGCTCACTGCCTCCTGTCAAAGCTGAGATCATCATAACTGTGCCCTCATTCCAGCAAGTCTGGGGCAGAGTGGGGCTGGAGGGCTGGCAGCCCCAGGCTGCTGACCCTGGCAAGGACACAGATGCAAAGGCATCACTCCGCCAGGAATCTCTCAAAACTACCTGAGGGTAATAGGCCCTGGGATGGCCCACCCCAGGGAGTCTCACTCGAACAGTTGATAAGGTTGAGGCTCAGAGAGGGCAAGCCGCCTTGCCCAGAGTAACCAGCAAAC
This sequence comes from Cynocephalus volans, assembly GCF_027409185.1. NCBI lineage: Eukaryota > Metazoa > Chordata > Mammalia > Dermoptera > Cynocephalidae > Cynocephalus > Cynocephalus volans. The sequence continues at coordinate 133,014,359 of NC_084461.1, read as the reverse complement.
TGGTGCCAAAACCAGGATCAGAAGTTAGTTTTCCAGGCAGCAGACAGAAGCTCCTTCCAGGACCAATTATGCTAGGCCCTGATTTATACCCAAATTTAGTTTCTTACATGTTTTTCTCTCTGACTTAACCTGAAACTTTGAGGGGAGGGTCTTTTTTTCCTTATCTTTAATTTGGTGCCCTCCCATGGCCGCCAAACCTCCCATGGCCCCAGCACAGACCCTGGCCTGAGGTTGCTGCTCTGCACCACAGGGCTGAGGCCCAGTGAGGAGCCTGGGAGTGGAGCCACAGGCGCCATCCCCACCTCCCAGCATGGGCTCTGCCCACCACCCTGGCATCGATGCCTTTCCCCCACTGGTGGGCTAATAATAAAAACAGAACGAAGCTTGTCAATAGAGAAGTGCTCAATAAGTGTGTAATAATGATAATAATCATAATTAGTGAGCTGGGGATTAAGGAGCTAAAAATCCCCCAGCTAGGCGGAGGCTGCAGCTTCCCTAGGCTATGCCCGTATTCCCTGAATCCTCCCAGAGGGAATGCACAAACTGCTGACTTTTTCCCTTCTGTTTAAATAGGGACTCCAGAATCTTCAGGACTAACGTACCAATTAAATGGTTCAGTTTAAGCATGATGTTCATTTTAATTGTGTTAGTCCTCCCCCGCAGAGAAAGGCGAAGCAGCCCCCTCCCTCCCAGCTGTTTAGATCTCTGAGAGAGGGAGGCAGCCTCAGAAAGGCTCCGCAGAGAACCAGAGGGCAATGCCAAAGCCCCAGAGCGGGGAGTGCATGGGCAGTGCCAGGGAGTGGGGCAGACTGCCCACAGCCTGGGTTCCAACACCAGGTCTGTCCACTCATTATCAGCCATGTGACGCTGGGGCAGGTCACTCAACTTCTCTCAGCCTCATTCCCCCTCCTTAAAATGGGAATAACAAAAGGACCTACCCTCACAGTGTGGCTGCAGGGATTATACAGGGTAACACAAGTGCAGGGCTTGGCACAGTGCCTGGCACACAGGGAGTGATCAGTAGCGTTAGCTGTGGTTGTTGATCATTATTTTTGCAATCTGCGCTACTGCGGAGAGAAAGGCAATGAACATCCCTTCCCCAGAGAGCACCTGACTTCAGTGATGGAGCACTGGTATATGACGATAAGCACGTGGTATATGATATGTAAGGGGTGATGGTGAAGGAGACCCCACTATTCTGGGGGTTGCAGGACTCGAGCATCTCTAGTTAGGCCCTGGGAGGGGAACCAGTACTCTGAGGGGCTTGGCAGAAGCTTCTAAGAATTTGGGACTAGAGGACAGAGGGCAGTGCTGTCTGCTGGAAAGTCCTGGGTTCACACGGAAGCTTGGACCACACCAGCCAGGCTGACCTGGGCCTCTGTCAGTCAGGCAGATATGGTGGGCTGGGTCCCAGCTTCAGAGGCGCAGTCTGGGGAGGTGCAGGGCAGCATGTGAAGGTGTGCCACAGGGGCTGGGGAGAGCCATGCACAGAAGGGGCCCAGTCCCAAACAGGAAATGGAGCTATTCAGGGAGCCAGGGGCCCTTCCTCAGCCTCTTCTGGATCATGGGCACTTGGGGAAACTGCTTCAACTCTTAGGGTCTTGATTTCTGACCTATCAAATGGGACAGAACTGCCTGTCCTCCTGACAGTAACAGACACTCCTTATCAGTCGAGCAACTATGCCAAGTGCTTTATGTACTTGTATCAGTATACACCCAGCCTCAGAATGGTCAAGGCCATGTGCCCAGGATCAGAGCTGGCAGGTGGTAGAGCCAGACTTGGGTCCTATGCCGCTCAGCTCTGAGGCCTGCATGTTCCACTGTACTCTGCTGCCTGCCTCACAGGGTTACTGTCAAGATGAATGGGTCAAAATAGAGGAAAGAGCTCTGGAAACTATGAAGTGCTGTTTAAATATGACAAGATTTTCCCTGGAAAGATCTGCCCTCTCCTTACGAAAGCCCCCCAGTCCAGCTCAGAGCCTGCAGTGTCTTCTGAAAGAAGGCACGGCCTACCTGGCCCGACGGCAGCTCCTCGTCGTTGCTCTCCGAGGACCCCTCTGCATTCTTCTCTGGAGGTGCTGGGGCCAGGGTCTTACTTCTGGCAGTTTTGGAGTTACTGTCCTTCTGAGGGGTCAAGACCTGAATAAGCATATGGTGAGGAGAGGGGTGTTAGCTGAGGGGGAAACATGGTCAGCGAGTGATGACCCTCACGGGCTCTGGCTCTCCAGGGGAGGCAGGATGGCCCCTTCCCGCACACGCATGGGAGACAGCTGCTGGCGCGGCATGCCCTGCAGCCACTGGAAACACATGCCTCCACCCTGCTTAAAAGGGAGGTGTGACTCAGAAACAGCTAAAACCTGGGGGCTGCACTGCTGTTGGCCCAGGGTCTGAGAGAGAAGTGACAGCAGCCTGGAACAAGGTTGAAGGCATGGACCGGGGGTCCCAGCACAGCTCACATCTGGCTGTAACATGGGAGTTCTGTTGGCAGCCAACCCCTCCTGCCATGCCGGGCGTGAGGTGGGGGGCTGGCTTGGTGGGCACTGCAGTCGGAGGCCAGAGGAATAGCATGGGGACGCCAACTCAGGGGAGGCCAGGGAAAGGCAGAGGGCAGCTCTGCGCTTCCCTGCTGGGTGGAGGCCCCACTTTTCACTACTTAGCCCAGTCAGAAAAGGGGGATCCAGGCAGTCTGAGCTTCCAGTTTCTCAAGAGAAGATGGAAGATCCAGATTTCTACATGCCATTTCCCAATTTTTAAATGAGATGACAACGAGGCACAACTGTTGGTTGCTTCCCCAGCAGCCACACCCCTGCGTCTTTCTTGCTAACAGAACCCTGACTGGGTTCTGGTGGCCTCTGCCACATGCTTTGGGGAGGATTGCCCTCCTTCCAGCCAGTCATGGGAACCGCAGGCCCCTCATCAATGACTGGGGGTGCAGCATGTCCAGCCTGAGGTTTGGATGAGGAGACCTGAGGGAAACTCTACTGGCGATTTCCTAGCCCTTTAGCTGCAGTCTTGCTGTGACCATGAGGCTGGGGAGCATAGAGACAGAAGAAATCTGGGTCACCAATGATGCTGAGCTGCTGAAGGAACCACCTGACAGCAGCCTGACCCTGGGATTTTGTGTACTGCAAGGTAGTTGATCCTCTTACTATTGGAATTCTTTTAAATTGGGCTTTCTCCTGCACCCTAGGACATCCTGATTGACCAAGGGTACCTTTCCACAAAGTCATAATTGGCAGAAGCAGATAGGGACTGTCCCTCTAGATAGGGCAAGGGCTCTCCATTTTGCCTTAGTTGCTACCACTCCCTACTGTCTCTCCAAATACCAAGGCTCAATGTCAGTTGCCAATTATCACTTCTACCAGGCCTGTGCCAATCATTTCCATCACATGCCTGACTGAGCCCTGTAAGTATAGGAGCCTGTCACCTGAACTTCAGCAGGACATAGCCAGCCCTGCTGCCTTCTGCGAGCTGGCAGAGGAAAATCATCCAGATAAAAGACAGTTTCTCATTCCCTCTTTCTGCCCACTCCCCAGGGCCCGGCCTTCACAATAAGCTAGATAAGCCTGCATTGAGAGATGCACCACCTATGTGAGACCCCTGGCCCAGGAGAGGGGTGTGACTTCCTCCACCTCCCCAGGGCCTACTGGTACCTGCATCTCAGCCCAAGCCTCCTCATGATTCTGGGACACCTTTGGATTTCTGGCCTCCTGTGCTGTGGTGGGAGTTGTTGGCCTGGCCTTCCACGGGGCTAGTGTGCCCGCTCATGCTGTGGAGGCCCTGAGAGATATAGGAATGCCTAGGACACCTTTCACTGGGGAGGCTGTGGATGACGGCAGCTGGGAGAAGGGATACTGGAGTCAGAGCCTTCACCAGGTCTTCCTTTCTCACCTGGCCCTGAACCCAAGTCTGACTAAAGCATGGGTGGCAATGACTCAGGGGCCTGGCAAGCCTCACCTGGGCCGGTGTCACAGCTGCTGGCATCTCCTTCTCACTGTCTGAGTCCTCGCTGCTGCTCTCCAAGTCCTCCTCCTGCTTCCCCAGCTGGGCCTGGGCAGCTGCAGGCCCTGTCTTGCCAAGGGGCGCTGGGGCAGCCCCTTTCCTGGCGGACTCCTTGGCAGAGGTTGAGGTGGCTCTGACTTGGGGGGTCTTCCCAGAGGGCTTCCCCTGGAATGTAGGAAACCCAGAGGGTGGATATGTGAGGCGACACAGGAGATTGATGGGGCAGATGCAGCTGTGCCCCTGCAGGGTCTGGGGCCTGTGGCACATAGAGGGAAGCACAGGGCTGCCTCCCTTCCCGGCCTCACCTGAGCTGGCACCTCCTCCTCACTGTCTGACTCCGCCTCACTGCTCTCCGAGTCCTCCTCTGGGCCCCTCACTGGCCCAGTCTGGGCCTGAGCTGCTGTGGCCACTGCCTTCCCCACAGCTGGCACAGACGCCTGTCCCCTCACCGAGACGGCACTGTTCTGGGGGGTTCTCACTGGTGGTTTTACCTGAATTGCCAGGAGATAATGGCATTGGAGAAGGAAGTGAACAGCAGGATTCCTTTTAGTTAAACTTCCCCACACAGTGTGATTGTGAGGTCACCACCACCCACGTAGGGCCCTGTCCAAGCTGGGTCACTGCTTGGTCCTCCTCTCTGCCCTGACCCCTGATACCTCCTGTGGCTTCTGGCCCCACTTGCCTTGGCTGGGGACCCCTGTTTGGCTTGAGCAGCTGCAGTGACTTTTCCAGGAGCTGACATTGTCCCTTTGGTGGAAGGCGCTCTGGTGGAAGCTGGTTTGGCTTTGGCCTGAGGGGTTTCCACGGAGGCCTTTACCTGGAAGGAGAAAAGAAAATTACAGAAGGGAGAAGGTGAGATAGAGTAGAGCAGTTAGCCAAGAATGCTCATTCTGGAATCAGATGCCTGGGTTTGGATTCTGGCAACTCCACTTAACAGTCACGTGAAACTGAGCAAATCATTTGATCTCAATGGGCCTCAGTTTCCTTCTCTATGAAATGGAGATAATAATAAGCCTTACCTACAGGGTTACTGTGAGAATTAAGTAGGAGATTTGGTGTTTAACATAGTACTTGACACATAATAAATGTTCAAATAAACCCATTATTATAAGCACCTTTCTTAGTGTTAGCTACATACAAAACTGCCCAGAACAAAGGTGTTTTCTAGGCTCCCTTTCAGTTAGGTGGCCATGTCATTAAATTCTTGTTAATGAAACTTGAGTGCCATAACAGGCAGGAAACGTGTCTCTTTCTCTTCCCTACTGGCTGGAATACTGAGGTAATAGTTGGAGCTCAGCAGTCATCTCAGTCTGTGAGGCAGGAGCCAGGTACTGAGGATGGCAGAATAAGACAGAAAACCACTGTTGTTTGAGGTTTTCTTCAGCTTAACCTATTCTCAACTGACATCCACAGAATCCCCAAAATGCCTCTTGGGGTCTAGCAAATACGGATCTAGAGAGATGAGAGCAACAAAGACAAATTCCCTGAGTGAGAACCTCAACAACAGTGTGATAGCAAGCCCTGCTAATGTGAAACAGAATGAGGAATTTGACAGGATCTCAAAGCCCCTGTCTCATTCAGAGATGTCATCGGTCAGTGTCAAAAGACACCTCTACCCCACAGTGTTCTGCATGCACATAAAACCAAGTGAAATGAATACAATGGACTTCAAGAAGGAAAATTCCCTGAAGCGTAGATCGTGTATGACTAAGGCTGGGGTGTCAGCACAGCACCCAAGTCATCCAGAGGGGGACCATGTCTTTCACATAGACGTAAGAAAGTGAAATAAAAGATATGAAGACTAACTTGACCTAATAAGTCTCAATACATACAAAAGGATTGAACCCGTGCAAAGTATGTTCTCCAACCACAATATGATTAAATTAGAAATCAACAACAGAAAGACACCTGGGTAATCCCAGACATCTGGAACTTAAACTACTCACTTTTAAATAACCTATGGCTCAAAGAATAAAAATAAAACACCCACCTCATGGGACAGGTGGGAGACCCAGATGGGAAGACAAACATTTAAATGACCTGCACAATGAGACTCTGAAAGGGATTGGGTCTGAAACGTGCATCTGCAGCTGGGAGAAAAGGGGAGAGGAGCCTGCTGGGCTGGGACTCTGGAAGGGGCCCCTGCATAGCTTGAAACTGCAACAGAAGAATCCTAGGACCTTGGAGCCCACAGGTTGGCAGCAAGCGGGGACTGAAAGGTCCACAGAAATGTGTGATCTGGTACAAGGAAAAAAGAAATGACTAATTTCTGAGTGGTTATTGGAAAAAAAAAAAAATGGCAATTAAAAATAATCAGCAGTGGGTGGGTGTGTAGGGAGTGGGCTCTCCTTGTGCCCCCAGCTCGTCCAGGCTAGAGGCCTGACTCTTGATTCTGTTCTGCGTGAGCCTGGCCCGCTCTCGGGGTGACAGAGGAGAGCACTTGCTGTGTGCAGGCTCCTTGCTGGGTATGACAGGTGAGATCTCCCCCAAACCTGTGAGTGCTGATTTCCAGTTCACAGAAGAGTAAATAGAGGCTCTACTGAATTACATCACATCTTGCTAAGATGGGCAAGATTACATATTGCTAAGATGTGCAGCTCAGACTCAAACCCAGGAAGTCTGGCTCTAATCCCCCTATCATTTGCCCCTACCACACCAGTGTGATCCCACCAGAATGGCTGCCTGTGGCAAGTCACCTGAGCCAGGCACTCTCCCATCCCCTGGCCTTTGCATAGGCTGCTTTACCTGCCTGGAACACTGTACCACTCCACTTCACCTGGCCAACTCTGTCAGGCCACGGTTTAGATGCCACTTCCTCCTGAAAAGCCCTTAGACGTTGTCACCTGTCAGGCTCTGCTAGCCCAGGCGCACACCCCTGCTTTCAACCCTGTCACTCCTTGCTGGAATAACCTGTGCACATGGCCATGCCCCAACTAGGTGGGAACTCCCTGAGGGCCAGGGCTGCAGTAGCCCCAGACCAGGACAGCACCTGGCAGAGTGGAAACTGAACAGAGCCCCTGGAAAGCACAGAGCATCTCAGTGGGAACTCAAAAGGCCAGGAAGGAGACCCTGGAGCTCTGATGGGCATAGGAGATGCGGAGTGGCAAGTGGGGAATGAGGCAGGGGTGAGACTGCTCCTGAGGCTCTGCACACCTGGGGGCCAGAGCTGCCCAGATGAGTCTGTCCTCAGCCCTGGCCCAGGCCCAAGTGTGGGCAGGATAGGCTGGCTTCTCTCCTAGGCCTCACCTGTGCTGGAGTCGTGGCCGCCGCCTCATCATCTGATTCCTCCTCACTGCTCTCTGAGTCTTCGTGTGTTTCAGTTTTGACCTTGATAACTGCAGGCCCTGTCTTCCCAGGGACTACTGGAGTGGTCTCTTGCCTCGAGGGCCCCTTGGTGGACACCGAGGCAGCTTTTGCCTGGAGACCTTTCCCCAGAGACTTCACCTGAAATGACAGGTGGAAGAGAGGGGTCTCATAGAAGCCCAGAGGATCACGTTGGGGCCAGCCCTGAGGTCAGCCAAGCAAAGGCAGGCCCCACCTGTCCTGCTGTTGCCACAGGAGCGGTCTCCTCCTCACTCTCTGACTCCTCGCTGCTTGAAGAATCCTCCTGTGGCCTCTGAGAAGTCGCTGCGCCCACTTTCCAGGGGGCTGGTGTGCCCATTTGCACTAGGGTGACCTTGGCAGATGTGGGGATAATGGGGGGACCTTTCCTGTGGGAGGCCTTGGTCTGAGGAGTTTTCAGAGCTGGTTTTGCCTGAGGGGACACCAAAGACAGAGGCTGGAGAAAGCTTCTGTATTCAGAGCCCCCATCTTGTTCTGGGGTAGAGACTGAGGAGCCACACAGCTTTCTGTAGGGCTGACTGGAGGGCTGACCGAGTCATGCTGTTTTGGCCTCCTCCCCCAGGCCTCACCTGAGCTGGAGTCCTGGCTACTGGCGCCTCCTCCTCACTGTCTGATGACTCCTTGCTGCTCTCTGAGTCTTCCTTGGACCTCTCAGCCTTGACCTGGGTGGCCACAGGCCTTGCCTTCTGAGGGGATACTGCAGTAGCCCCTTTTCTCAGCGGCACCTTGGCAGGACCTGAGGCAGGTCTGACCTGGAGGATTTTCCCTGAGGGCTTTGCCTGGAGCAAGACACAGAGGAGCAGGACAGGAAGGCCAAACAGTGGATGTATGCAGAGACAATAGACCAAGACGCAAATCGAGTCCCAGTGTGAAAGACAGCAGAGGGCTGGGGCCATGCAGGGCTGCTGGCACTGACAGGGAACAGCCTTATAGTAAGGGGCCTCACCTGGGCCGGGGTCCCAGCTGTGGGTACCTCGCCCTCGCTGTCCGACTCCTCGTCCTCCTCACTGCTGCTCTCTGAGCCCTCCTCCGGCTTGCCTGCCTGGGTCAAGGGGGCTGCGGGCCCAGCCTTCCCGGGGGACATGAGGCTGGCACCTTTCCCTGAGGATCCCACACCCACAGCAGAGGCAGGTCTGACCTGGGGTTTTTTCCCCAAGGGCTTCACCTAGGAGCGACAAAAGGACAGGGTCAGTGGAGGGAGCCCAGAGGGAAACTGTGTGTGAAGACACAGGCAGTGAGGAGAGCAAGTGCAGCTGCCCAGGGCTCTAGGCATGGGGGAGTACAAGTCCACAGGAGGCCTTCCTAGGCAGGACATCCTCCAGTCTCACCTGAGCTGGGCTCACGGGTAGGTTCGTGGCCACTGATGTCTCCTCCTCGCTGTCCGAGTCCTCGCTGCTGCTCTCTGAGGCCTCCTCTTGCTTCCCCACCTGAGCCTGGGCAGCTGTAGGCCCTGTCCTGTCAGGTGGTGCTGGGGCAGCCCCTTTCCTGGGGGACTCCTTGGCAGGGGTTGAGGCAGCTCTGACCTGGGGGGTCTTCCTCGAGGGCTTTGCCTAGAGTGAGAAACAGAATGAGGGGAGGAAGCCCAGAGGTTGGACATGTTCAGGGACACAGGAGAGCTCCCGGTAGGGTGAATGACACCACCAGTTAGGAGGGGTGAGTTGCTGGGGTCTGAGGCATGCCTGGAGTCTCCCGTCCTGGTCCTCACCTGAAGCGGCGGGACAGCTGTTGGCGTCTCCTCCTCACTGTCAGACTCCTCACTGCTGCTCTCTGAGTCCTCCTCTGGCCTCCCTGCCTTGGCCTGGGAGGCTAGGGGTCCTGTCTTCCCAGGTGGTGCTGGGGTAGCTCCTTTCCCAGGGGTCCCCTTGGCAGGGGCCGAAGCAACTCTGACCTGGAGAATTTTCTCAGAGGCCTTTACCAAGTAAAAGAAAAAGGGCAGTTTGTTCTCCTTCTGAAAACCCTCTGGTGACACTTTCAGGAGATAAAGCCCTGAGGCCTTAATGGGGCTCATAAGAGTCCCCTGCTTTTCTCCCCACTCCCCACCTTGAATGCCGTCCAGCAAAGCTGGCCTCCTTCTGGCTCCAAAAAAACTGATCAGCTTCACACTCTCACTCCTGAGGCCCTCCAGCCCCCTGCTTCACTTCACTGGGCTACCACCTCCTCAGCCTCTGGGTCTGACAGAAACCACTTCCTCATGGCAGTTCTCCCTGACACCCCTGGACTGCCTCCTCAGCTGCCCCAGCACACAGGGTAGTTACAGCTTGTCCCCTTCTGAGTTCCCATCAGTGGAGAGCTCTGTGGGCACAGGCACAGGCCTGTTACCCTCACTCTTCCTCCTCCCTGCTCTGATCCCAATAGCTTTCCAGCCCCCACGGCTTGCCCTTGGGATGCACCCAGAGCCTTGGGGACTGCAGACCTGGCTACTCCCTGGGGAAAGGGTCTGAGCAAATGGAGGAAGGTAACCAGATTCGCTTTGGCTAACACAGTGTTTGCCTGCTTAGGGTCTGAATTTGGCCTGAGAAGCCAGAGGACCAGGCAATTAAAACTTATTACATCCCATCACAGGAGTACTAGCTAGGATGAGGACAGCAGCCCATTTACTAGACAGGGCAACTGAGACAAAGTGGAGTGATCAACGACAGAGGGGAGTGCAGAATCCCCTCTGAGGAGGAGCCATTCCAGGCTGCCGCGTGGGCCACATGGGCCATTCCCACAGGTGGCTGAAGCACACTAGCACACTGTCCTTGCTCTTCAGTGGGCACACTGCTCTCCTCCCTCTCCCAGACCCCAGGGTGAATCTTCTCTGGCAGAGGTGTTCAATACACAGCAACTCCACCAGCATCTGGGGGCCATGGCAGAGCCCCCAGGCTGCTGGGGACCAGCAGAGCCCCTGAGGGGCAGCCTCTCCCAGGCTCACCTGGCTGGGTGTCCCTGCAGGGGCCTCCTCCTCACTTTCAGATTCCTCCTCGCTGCTCTCCGACTCCTCTTCTGGCTTCTTGGCCTTCCCGGCTGGGGCCAGGGCACTTCCTCTGACCTGGGGTGTCACATTCCCCACCTTCCCAGGGGTCGGGGCTGCCTTTTTTGCTGGCAACTCCTTGGTAGAGGCTGGCAAGGCTTTCACCTGTGCTGGTTTTACTGATGGTTTCACCTGGAATAAGAGGATGGATGTAGTCAATAAACAGAACCATTTCCCCTTAGGTGTATTTCACAGTTTATAAAGCCTTTTCCTAGTGTCATTTGATTTTCAAATAACTCCCTGAGACAGATAGAATCTTTACACCCATTTTCCAGAAAAGTGCAAGAGGCTTGGAGAGGCTAAATCACTCAAGATCGATAAGAAGGGCCAGAGGCCCGCCTGAAACCCACGGCTGTGTGGTCTGGGGCAGAACTCTCAGCCACTGGGCTCGGCTCCCGCCCAGCACACAAGTTCAGCCCGAGGTGGGCAGCCCCTCTCAGTCAGAGCTCACCCTCCGCTGCCCCTTCAGATGAAGGATCCGATCATGGTGGCCATCCTGAGGGCCAGGAGTCCAGGATCTGAATGCCAGTCCTGTCACTGGCTTGCTGAAATACCTTGGGCACATTCCTTTCTTCTGTGAGCTCTTTCTCAGACTTCCAAAATTCTGACTTTTCTAAAGTAGTCAGTGTCCACCTCTCCCTCCATGATCTGTTAGCCCTCACCTGACCCTGGGTTTCTGGGGCATCTGTGTCAACCCCAAACTCCTCACTGCTGCTGGACCTCTGTGCCAGCCTCTGGTCCACCGAGGCTGTGTATTTAGGGGCTGGTTTCTCAGGGGCAGGAGTGGTCCCCTTTCCTTTGGCAAGGCCTGGGGTGATAGGAGCCAGGGGTGTCCTCATGGTTGGCTGTATCCAGGGCCCAAAGATGAGGACAGAAGGTGGGTTGTGGCCCAGGGCCAGGCCTGGGTAGATGGGGGTGATGACCTAACCTTCACAGGGTTACCGGGTGAGGCAGGACAGCAAGGTGAAAGGACCCTGGGCACCAGATTAATCCATCCCTGACTCCTGCTGCTTCTCCCTCTAAAACATCTTTCCAACTTGACACCTTGGTTCCAGCCACCAGTATCTTCTGCCAGTACTACTCCAACAGCCCCAAACGGTCTCACTGCTTTTATCCTGCACCATCCTCCAATCCAGGCTGCGGCCAGCAATCTTTGTGAAACATTAATCAGGCCATTTTACCTCTGTGCTCGAAACCCTGCAGTGGCTTCTCACAGCCCCTAGAATAAAGCCCAAACTCCTTATGGTGGTCCTCAAGGTCAGGCAGTGGATCTGGCCCGGCCCACCTGTGACCTCATCTTATATCACTTTGCCCCTCATTCACAAAATTACAGATCAATGTGCTTTAAAAGCACCAAGCTTTCTTTGCCTCTGTCTCTGCAAACGCTGTCCCTTTGCCTGTGCCTGTCCATCAGTGTCAGGGCACTGCATAGCTACTCAAGGCCCTTGACATTTTCCCTTCACAGCAACCATCACCATTGCAGTTAAACATCAGAGGGACCCTCTCTTTGCCCATGGCAGCAGGCACTCCAGTCCATCTTGCTCACCACTGTATTCCCAAGGCCTGGCACTTAGTAGGTACACAACAAGGAATGACCTGTGGGGAACCTCTCCCAAGTCAAAGTTCAGAGAAGAGACAAGGGTGCAGAAAGAGTCCTGCCCAACTCTGGCCAAGTGCCTAGGACTGGGTTTACCAGTGAGGACCCTCTCAGTAGCCTTAGCCCTAACCACGCCACATGAAAGCCACATCTTGCCCCCCCACCCGGCTTTTGCTCCTACCTCTCTTCCTGCTTGGAATGTCCTGTTCCCACTCCCTTCCCAGCGAAGCCCGCTGTTCCAGGTCCCCCTCTCCCAGGAAGCCTTGCTGTGCCTCACAGGCAGGATGGCACCTCTTCCATGCCCTGGATCCTTCTCACACTGTGAGCAGGGCTCCTCTCCTCACCCCTCCCAGCTGCAGCCTTTCCGATTCCTAGTCACCCTGACACAGGTGCTCAACAGAGCTAGGCCCACTGGTGTCTGAAGTCCCAGCCAGGCTCCTGGGAGAGTTAGAAGCTTGAAGAGGGCAACTCCTGAGGATGGTTGGCAATTACCTCCAAGTCTGTCTCATCGCTTGAGCTGGAGGTGTCCTCGGTGGAGCTGTCGGCCTGGCCTGCTGATGCTATCCCTGAGGGATGGACAGAGGGGATTGAGGGACACCCTTTCCAGACTTGCCTGCCCTCCCCAGTACCCCAACCCCTGCCTGCCGCTAATCACAGCCAAGTACCAAGCACTCACTCCTCACATGCATGGAGATATAGACCCATCCTCTCTTGAAACTCCCCCACCCAAGGTTATCATAATCCTCATTTTCCTGCACACCTCTGAGATGCTGGTAAGGGCTAGAAGAGAACCCAGCTAATATGCACTGCAGCTGACAGCTTACAAAATTGCCACCCACCATCATATCCACTGAGGCAAGCAGGGCAAATGCCTATTCCACATTAAGAAACATAGGCAAACCCAAGCCTTTCTGTTTAGTCTCTAAGCCACCACAGTGGTCCCTGTAACCCACCAGAGTAATAAACCAGAAAATGCTCCAATCACTACCCAGGTTGCTTAGACTCCCTATGAAAAGCCTGAGGTGGTGTCCTGGCAGCGGAACCTCCCTCAGCTAGGGGAGGGGAAAATGACCTGAGGTGCAGGACCCTCGCTGTCATGGAGACAAACCTTTGACTTGCAGAATGTCCCAGAGCCTGACAAAGCAGTGCTTTGGCCTGCTGCAACAGCCTAAACTCTGGGGCTTGGCTCCTAGAGGAACGGGCTTCTCACCACGCTTGGCAGCAGCTCCAAGGGCTGGGACCCCGCCCTCCTTCTCAGTTTCTGAGACCAAGACGGTATTTGCCGAGGGCTCTGCTGACTTTCTGAGTGACTTCCCAGAGAGGAGGTGGGCCACCACCTCCTTGGAGGCAGCATGTGGCATGGAGTTCCCCATCTTGCCGGCTTTCTCGGTATTTGCCTACAGAGAATGAGTGACAGACACATCTAGTGTGGCATGGCTAGTGAAAAGCATAGGCCGCGAGCACCAGAACCACTTCCTAAGTCTCTGTTTCCTCATATTTAAAGTGGGTCTAAAAAAAAAGGTACCTCCCCTCTCCCCTTACAGAGGTGTCATGAGAACTGAATTATAGTTCTTGGGACATAGCAGTTACTTCTTAAGTGGAAAGCAGCAGTTTGTTGTGGATATTATCATTATTCATAATTACTTTTACACAATTGTTGCTAATGCTGCTGGCAATTTCAGGCGCATAATCCTTTACATGTATACCGGTGCTTTATGGATTATCAGAAAATAATAATTCTTTTTAAAAAAAATACGTTGTCAGGCCGAACCCGTGGCGCACTCCGGAGAGTGCGGCGCTGGGAGCGTGGCGACGCTCCCGCCGCGGGTTCGGATCCTATATAGGAATGGCCGGTGCACTCACTGGCTGAGTACCGGTCACGAAAAAGACAAAAATTAAATTAAATTAAAAATTTAAAAAAAAAAAAAAAAAAAAAATACGTTGTCTACAAAAGTGATATTCTACTTTCTAAGCAGTTTCCAGTTTAGAAAATGCTTCTAGAGTTTCAGAACTGCAGGTGTCTCATTCACTATGGCATCGCCACTGCCTAGCACAGTGCCTGGAACGTAACACGGATCAGTAAAGGTCTATTGCATGAACAGGTGAATGCAGCGATGAAGGAGGAAAGAAACTGCCTATCCCAGGTGCATATGTGCCTGGTGGCCCATGCGGTAGTCATCAACCCCATCTTACAGAAAAGGAAACTAAGGCCCAGAGAGGTGAAGGGACAAACTAAAATCCCATAGCCAGTGACAGAGGAAGAGATTTGAGGCTAGGCAATTACTCAAAACCCAACCCTTCTCTGATGTAAGGGACTGTCCCCTACAGGGCACTTCAACTCCCATATGCAATATCTTGGAAGGTAGTCCCACTCACCTTGTCTTTTTCTTTCACGCCTGATGGCAAACCCATCCCTGTGACAGAGGAGATGGTAGACACTAGTCTTGGGGCTGTAAGACACAAACACCGGCTGGATGAGCCAGATGAGCTTTTCTCATCTAAGAATGGTTTCACCTCACCCTGCAATTCAGCTGTCTTAGTGATGGCATGTGAATCTGAGGCTGAGCCCAGACCTGTGGGAAAGAGCTCTGTGATGCCTTAGCCACGTCCACCAGCAGCAAGAGAAGAGAATGGTAACATAAAGGCTATGCGTCTGCATCTCTGATGGATTTGCAACGCCCCTGTGGCATGAGACACCGAGGACTCCAGACGGCAAAGGATTGGCTCACATTCCTGCTATCCACCACCATGAAGGCACCACACAACTCCGGTGGGTACCATTCACACAGGCTACCACACTGTAGCCCCGAAAGTTGCTCAAGAAGAAGGGGCAGTGGTCAGGCAGCCAGCCCCAGGTTCAGACAGCATTGCTCAAAATGGTTTCTTAGAGGAGAGGTGGCTGAACCATGAGGCCTGGGCCCAGTCAGATGCTGAGATTTATAGATTCTTAGTGCTTTTTGTCTACTTAGATCTCAGACAGGGAAAGATTTCTAAGGCATGTTGTTAACAAGAATGTTACTGAGATGAATGGCATGATCTAATTCTTTTCCTGACACTTAACTCTATCTCTCTTTCTGTAATTACAGAAAATTTTAAACACATTCATAAGTAAAGAGGAAGTATACTGAATTACTCAGCTCCAACCATTACCAACTTGTGGCCAATCCTATTTTCATCTACTGTCTCATCTACCCTTTCCCACCATACATTAGTTTAGAGAAAATATCTTATCATATTGCCCACAAATACTTCAGCATGTTTCTCTCAATAAGGACTCTTAAAAAGTATAATTACAATTCCATTATCACAGCTTAAAAAATTGATTAATATCAAGTAGGCAGTCACAATGAAATTTGACCATTTTTGTTTTAAATAGTATGTAGTTCTGCACATATGCATGTATGCATGGATACCTGTGTGTCTGTAGATGCAAAGGAAAAAGTTTTAAAGGCTACTCACCAGGAGATGCATTTATGGAGTGAAGGGGGAACAGAGTAGAAGAGGAAACCTGCCATTTTTCTTATAAGTGCTTTTGTACAGGTCAAAACAAACTTGTTTTGTATTTGTAATTTAAGAAGATTAAGTGAGATACAAAATATACATGCAGTATGACCGCAAACATTTTTAAAAGCATTTTCAAGAAAAATAAATAGAAGAATAATTTGCCAAATTGTAGGTGGCAAGAATATGAGTAATTTTTTCCTGCCTTTTTTCAAAGTAATTTTCAAACATTCTGATGAATAGTCCATAATAAATCCTATATTTCTTTTATAATTAGAAAATGTAGCTGGCCAGTTAGCTCAGTTGGTTAGTGTGGCACTGACAACACTAAGATCTGGGGTTTGATCCCTGTGCTGGCCAGATGCCAAAAAAGAAAAGAAAATTTATTTAAAAATCAAGAAACTACCTTCTAAGTAAGCAAAAAATAACAATAATATGATGTATAGGAGACACAGCAATTCCTCTGTGGAGTTATGGCTGCTGCTGGGTAAAACACAAGGAGCCCCAGGAACTCAGAGAAGGGGCTGTAAAGGCTTCACTGGGCTACCTCCACCAACGCTCTGAAACCAGATTGCCCTGTAGGACCTCCCATTGCTAATGTGCACACTTCCAAAATAACAAGGAGATAGCAACTCTTGAAGAAGTCCATAGGCCACAAAGAAGAAGGGTCTGCCAGGTGCTTTCTGAAATCTCTCTACCAGGACTTATGAAAATATGGTCTTCTTTCCATCTTTTTTTTTGTTTTTTGGTGGCTGGCTGGTACAGGGATCCGAACCCTTGACCTTGGTGTCTTTCTATCTTAATCAGAATCACCTGGAAACTTATAAAAATGGAGTTCCTGGGCCCCAAGTATGTACACCAAACAAGACTGTAAGGACCCATCTGGGTTTTTATTGGTTTACTCTTGGATCCCCAGAGCCTGGGTAGACAGTGTCTGGTGCCAAAGAAGGGCTCAAATAAATACAGCAATAGATATGTGGTGCCCTCTCAATCTTCCCCCTAAAATCTCCTGGTCTTCCCAGGGCTTGCTAAAGAAGACAGTGGAGGTGGACTCTATCCTGGAACAACCCAATATCCCACAGTCTGTTCCCAAAGGTGCAGGGCCCTTACTGGCTTTGGAGATTTCAGCTTCTGCCTCCTCCTCCTCTTCCGAGCTCTCTGAGCTGCTAGTGGGGTCCGACACACGGGTCTTCTTAGCTTGCAGTGCTGCATCGTCCTCTGCCTTTCGCTTCTGGCCAAGTTCTGAGGTTCTGCAGGACAAGAGTACTCCATGAGATTTAAATAGACAGACTTTCCCATGTCCTCTCAGCCCCCAAAGGAAATATGTATAGAGTTTAAACAGCGATGAAAACAAAGCGTAGATACAATTTTGTATACTGCATTTTCACTCATTTTATAAAATGCTTAACAATTCTGTTAGTCTTTAATATAGTCAAGAATGGTCAATAATGTTATATGATAATAGCAGCTAACAACCATTAAGTGACAGGTGCTGGTGCATGTAGGCCCTTCACAGAACCATTGAGACTCCTCCTCATCCTCCTCCTCCAGAACTTGCTGCTCATGCTGTGCTCTCCTCCTGGAAGACTGCACCCCGGTCCTTCTTGTCCTTCTGTCTCAACTCTCATTTAGCCTCCTCAGAGAGGGCCCGGCTAATCACCCCTTCCCAGGCACTCTCTGCCATCATCCCATTTCATTTTCTTAGAGCACTCATCTCTATCTCCTGTCGTGTTACTCACTTCCTGCCTGGCTTTCCCATACAGAAAGGCCTCGGGAGGGGAAGGAGAGCTGGCAGCTCACTACGGTATCCTCAGTGTCTAGCACATTTCCCAGGAAATGAACAACTAAGTGACTTGTGCAGGGTCACTGGGTAGATTTGGGGCATGGGTAGGATAAATACCCAGATGGCTGAGTCCCTTGAATTTTCAAGTATCACCTCCTTTGACCCCACCCTCTCACCCCCAGTGAGTCACTATCTATGCCCCATGTTTTCCAGCTGGGTTGGACACTGCTCTGCCACAGTCTGGGATGTGCTGCTTGGGTTCCTCATTCCCTGGAAGGCCACTTGTCAGGAATCTCCTGCTAAAAACAGGTTTCATCTATCACATGTATCAATTTATTCTGCCTCACTCCTCCCAAGAGAATGTGAGTTCCACAAGAGCAGTGATGTTTCTCTGGTTTGTCCCCAGCTATATCAAGAATAGTGCCTGGCTTGTAGTAGGTGCTCAATAATACTGGAGGGGAAAGCTGCCAATGGCCAGCTTTAGCACTTTATATATACTACTGGCTTTAATCCTCACAATGCAATGAGATAATTACTACAGATGAAGACAGACTCGGGGAGGCCATGAAACTTGCTCAAGGTCATACAGCTAGTTGCTGGGTTTGAACTTTGCAGGGAACTAATAAGCCAGGCTGCTTCTGGTGGGTGAGGTCCTCCTTCCACTAAGTACCCCCACCCCCAGAAAGGGCCAGAGGCAGGAAAGGGCATGCAGTGCAGCTCACTGAAGTGGTCTTCTGGGGAAGGAAGTGCTATAAGAAACATCCACACACTGGGGCAAGTAGGAGAGGACGAGGAAGTATGGGGTGTGCTCTGTGCTCTGAGTTCAACTTAGCAGCAGAGAAGAGCTGAGGACTAAGAGCTGGCAGGGGTTTTAATGACCTTAGCTCTCCACTAGATGCTAGGATCCCTTCTGTACCATTTCAGCCTTTGTTTACATACCTGATGACAGGGGCTCACACTCCCCCTGTAGCCTACTTTGTTTTTCGAAAAGTCTGATGATCAAGTGCTGAAACCTGCCTTTCCAAAGCAGGTACATCTGGGGTCCACTTCTGTCTCCCAGAGCCTCAGAGAACATGCTACTCTCTTAGTCCTCAAAAATGTGCAGACAGTTGTCCCTCACCCACCCCTTTACCCTCCTGGACAGTTCAGTATTCTCTGCCATTCCTCATGGGACATATCTACAGGTCCTTCACTCCCCTTGTCGGCTGAAGATAGGCCAGTGTGTGGAAAGAACATGATTATCCCTTCCTTCATTCTCCAACTGTTCCTCCGTTGACGCACCCTTGGGTTATTCCCCCTTCCTTGAAAAGTATGTAAGTTTTAGGGCCGGCCCGTGGCTCACTTGGGAGAGTGTGGTACTGATAACACCAAGGCCACGGGTTCGGATCCCTATATAGGGATGGCTGGTTTGCTCACTTGGGAGAGCGTGGTGCTGACAACACCAAGTCAAGGGTTAAGATCCCTTTACCAGTCATCTTAAAAAAAAAAAAAAAGTATGTAAGTTTTACATGTTTCATAGGCATTCTATACTCAACATGTCATTGAACTCTTTCCATCCAAGCATGGACCCACCTTCCATCCAGGAGTGCAAGTCAAACCTGGGGGTCAACCAGCAGACACTTCCTCTCCAACCCATCCACAGATCCTGGTTTCATCCCTAATATTCCTGGAACCTCCTCTGGTATCCCTGCTGCAAGCCCTATCAGCTCTTGCCAGGATGATGATGTCCACAGCCCTGACCAGCCTTGCCATGTGCAGAGTGATCTCCTCACTCTCTGCTTCCCCCTTCCATGGCTCCCATTGCTCGTGAGTACAGACACATTTCTCACCATGGATGACCAGTCTTGTATGGGGTGGGCCCTGCCAACTGCCCAGCCTCATCTGTACTGGCCCCACTGTCAGGTACACTCCATCTGCCTCTCTATACCTATTGCCTAGTTCACTCCCCACTTCCTGCAGCTCTCAAGTCAAAGGTCACCTCAGGAAAGCCTCCCCTCAACCCCCAAATAAGGCCAGACTTACCCATTTATGTGGTTGTGGCAGCAGATACCTCTTTTATAATCCTTACTACCATGTAACTGTACATTCGTTTCATTCTTTGACTCATGCCTACCTCCTTGACTACAATGTCAGCTGCAGGAAAGAAGGGACCATATCTGTCTCACTCATGACAACATCTCCATACCTAGAACAGGCATTCAGTAGATGCTCAATAAATGTTTATTGATTGAGTACTAACAGGCTGGTGAGAAGTTTTGTTCTTTTTTTTTTTTCTTACAAGCTCAAAAAATGAAGAAGCTTTTGTTCTTAAGAGATCACAGCTCCCAATGTCCTTTACCACCACCAGACACCCACTCAGAAATACTCACGTGTGGTGTGACCCAGCTTTCTGGGGGCAACAATGGTGTCCACAGTGGGCATTGGGGTCAGATTTTAGACCAGATGTGTATCCTAGCTTATTCCAAGCAGATTGCTTGGGGTGTCCCTACTCCACCCCTTCAGCCCCACCAAACTTACTGTTGCCAGTGTGTATAGATGTCCAGAAGGGTTACAGGCTGAGCCAGGAAACTTTTCTGCAGAGAAGTAAAGAGAGCCGCAATTAACCCCCCAGCACAGTTAGGGTCCTCCTTGAGCCCAGTTCCCCCTGACATCATGACTTGCACAGACAGGCAGTTCAGAAGAAGGTCTTTTTGCTCTGGGAGTATGTCTGCTTGGCCCTAAGTAAGACAATACTTAGTCCAAAGCATTCCAGAGACAGGAAGGGCAAGCAATTCCAGGTAAAACCTTTTAAGACAACATGTTGGTGAGAGGCACCTTTCAAAAGCTGGAGTTGGAATGTTCCAAGCTAGCATTTATCCACCCCCCAGCCTCCCTGGCATTATCCATGCTCAGAGGCCATGAGACAGGGCTTTCCCCACCCCTGACCTTTAAAAGACTTCCAAAGGCCTGGACAGTCAATCTCCTCAAAGCACAAACCACAGCCCAGACACCCGAGGCACTCAGGTGACATGACTGCAGTCCACTTGTCTGCTGGGAAGAGACTGGGCCCAAATGTTGCCAGCCTCTTGGTAGAAGCAGAAGGAGCCAGGTGGAATCCAGGCCTTTGGAGCTGAGGCCTGAGGGCTTACTCTCTCCAAAAATGTCAAGAACCGGGGGTGTCAAGTGCTCCAAGGAGGCTGAGCAGAGTGGGACAAGGGTGGATGGTGTCAGGAACCTGGGCAAAGTGGCCAAGAGGGTGCACCTGGAGTCAGGCAGAACTGCTTTGGTAACTGGCTGGACTAACCTTTTCACCTCTTCAAACTTCAGGTTCCTTCTCTATAGCAGGGGTATAACAGTAATACCCAACTTGTAGGTTGTCAGTGGGTCTTAATGAGACAATCTACATCAGTGCCCAGCACAGCAAGCCAATAACATTGAGATTTCAAGTGTCAGTTTCACTCTGCTCCACTCAGGTACAGTGGCCTCCTCACTGTCCTCAAATGTTATCAGGCCATGCTACCCCTAACAGGGCCTTGCTATTGTTGCTGTTTGAAATGTTCTCTCCCATGCTAACTACAAAGCTCACACCCTCATTTCCTTCAGGTCTCTGCCCAAATATCACCTTCTCAATGAGGCTTTTCTGACCACCCTATTTATAATGGAATCCTGACATTCCTTAACCCCCTTGCCTGCCTTATTTTTATAGCTAGCACCTACCATCACTGGATATACTATGTCATTAACTTATTTTGTATATTTGTCATCTTTCTGCTCCTGCAGAAGGAATGTATGCTCCATAAGGGCAGGATACTTTTGCCTAGGCATATGCTCCAATGAAGATGGGTACTATCTCTTGCTCCCCTTATCTGTTAAGTGATATAATGAGTAAAAAGGGAAGCTGAAGTCCAGAGAGGGTTGGGAAAAGCAAAGATAAAGTCTTAGGGTCCATCACCCTTTAATCCATCCAGAAGGTCCTGAAAGCAAGCATTAGGACAAGAGCCTACATGGCAGGCAAAGAGATATTGACTAATCAGGTCAGTATCCATCTCACCAGCTTAAAACCCTCCAGTGGTTTACCATTGCTCTTCAGATGAAGACCAAACTGCCCAACAGACCACTCCAGCCAGCCCCTGCCTCCATCTCCTTGGGGGCCTCTGTAGCCCTTGTACCCCACACTTGAGCCAGTGAACTTTCTTGAGGCCAGCAAGTACACAAGCTCCCTCACACCACAGGGCATTTGCACCAGTGCCTGGAATATCCACCTCCCTTCTTTCAGATCTCAGATTAACTGCCATTTCCTCAGGGAAGCAGTCCTGGATAACCCTGACAAGGGCACACTCTGCCATCTGTCTTAGCACCCAGTGCCTCTCATTCTTAGCAGTTAATATAGTGTTAAGTGGACAGTTATTTTATGATTCTTTGATTTGTCTGCCTCTACTAGACTGTAAACTCCAGGAAGCTGGGGAAAGGTGCTCACCATTCTATCACCAGCACCGAATGAATGGAGTTAGAAATGACTGCACCAAGAGCTCGAATCCCAAAGCTGTCCGACTCAGCACAGAGGATCGCTGAGGGTCTGAGTTCCAGCTCAACTAAGAGGCTGTGGGCCCCTTCTCTAGGTGCTCTTCAGTGGGGCTGGTCGCAATCCACCTCGAGACCCACAGCAACCTCCTCGCCCCAAGGGGGCTGCGCCGAGCCACGTGGCCGAAGCCTTAGGGAAACTTAAACTCGCCGCTACCAGGAAGGGGGTGGAGATAAGGGGCGCGGGAATTACAAAGCCCTGCACTTCCAAATCACACGTCCCGGCCCGCCCACCGCACAGATGGGGACACTGAGGCCCGGGGGGGCTGAAAGCCGGGGGGAGGGGAAGCAGAGGTTGCGGCTCCTCCGGCACCCCTGGCCCGCGTCCCTGAACACCAGGGGACCCGGCTCCGGCAACCACCAGGGCGCCTGGGGTGGGGACGCGGGCCACCGCTCTTTAGACCTTGCACGCGGCCCTCGCACGCCTACCTGGCCGCTCTGCTCCTTCACTTCCCGCGCCGCGCGCACATAGCCCGCCTGCAGCAGGTGCTGGTAGATCAGAGGAAGCAGCTCCCGCCTCTTCCTGGCCTCGGCCATGGCCGCGACCCCCCGACCAGTCGGCTCACCTGCTGCGGGCCCCCCCTCAGTCCCCGCCCGCCGCTTCCCTTGTGCCCTTAGACCTCGCGCGCCCCACTTCCGGCTCCTTGTTCGCCCCGGCCGCACGGCGCGCCGGGAAATGTAGTTTCATTTCCTTGAGTGGCCGACCCCGTCCCGACGGACGAAGGGGCGGAGACTCAGAGGGCAAGAAGATCTCCCATTGGCGCAGCGAGGGCGTGGTCAAGTCGGGACCCGCCCCAGGGGCGGGCCAAGACAAAAACGACTCCATCTTTTTAATCCTTCAGGCTTGCTCCTTGAGGGGTTTGTCTTCCATGTTAATTTTCTGACGTCTGCGTCCGCGTTTGACTCACATCTCTGAACTCCCTAATCTGCATCTTGCTCTAGATTCGAACTTCCAGGCTTCCACTCATTTATTTGTTTCACACATTTTTTAGGACCCAGAAACCCAGAAGCCAGGCACGAATTGTCATGAGCTTATTCATTCATTCACTGATTGAACAGATCCTTACTGAGCACCGTACTTTAGGCTAGCACCCTACTAGGCTGGGGGGATAAAAAGATCAGTAAGACACGGCGGTTGCCCTCAAAACTCACAGGGGCGAAAGAGTCGGTAACCAAGCAACTACAGTATAGTTAAGTGCTTGGTGTGCATTGTTAGGGACAGGCACAGCCTAGGGGATCCCAGACGTGGAGCATCTAACCCAAAAGAGACATCTCAGCTGAGGCTTAAAGACGGAGTAGGAATTTCTAGGTACAGAGTAGAGGACTGGCACAACAGGCAGAGGGCACTGCATGAGTCTAGACATGAGAAACCACTCTGCTACAGGCTGGGAAACCCAAACACTGAGTCCAGTGTGTGCTGCCGGGCTGTAGAGTTGGAGAGAAGAGGGACAAATGAGGACACACGAGGACGAAGTAGACAGGGCCTACAACAGCCCCTTCCCTCACCAGCAAAGTTTGGAATTTGCTCCAAGGGCAATAGATAGTCCCCAACTGGTTTTATGCAGGAGGGTGAACTGGGTTTGTTCTTTTAAAAGATTGCTATGACCAAAGCATGGAGGATGGATTTATGGAGAATAAAATTAGATGTGAGGCTGCTGTAGTTGTTGAGGGAGGTTGGCAGGGAGAGGATGAGCTAGGCTGGGGAATATTTGAGTCAGCTGTTCTTAACCTCAAGGACCCATTGAGAATCTGATGACAGCATGAACCACCCAGCCCTGCTCTAGAAAATGCTGAATGTGTACAGATACATAACATTTTACCCAATTTCAGGACCTAGATAAGCACATACTTGGACCTCCTAGGGTTAGGGATTCCTGCTCCAGGAAGAAACATGGACAGGACCAGGTGACTGAATGGGTGAGGAAGAGTCTACATTCAGCCATTTGGCAAATATTTACTGAGCACCTACTACTGGCAATGAAACATCTCTACTCTGATAGAGCTTACAGTTTTACGGGGGAGACACATGCTAAACAGATAGCCATACAATACACTGTTACAAATAGAGGGTAAGCGTGGGAAGGAAAAGAATAGTGTTTTCTTATGGCTTAACATTGTGTTTAAAAGCTACACTGGAGGTTTTGGTGATGGGGAGCAATAATCAGCCACAATGTATATCAACAAAATAAAATTAAAAAAAAAAAAAAAAAGCTACACTGGAGTCACACTGCCTAGGTTCGGATTCTGAGTTTGCCTCTTATTAACCTAGGTGACCTTAGGCAAGTTACATAACTTCTCTGTGCCTCAGTTTCTTTACCTGTAAAATGGGAATATTATAATTATAATTTCTACCTCATAGGGTTGTCATGAGGAGTAAATGAGTTGTAACCAGAAATTCTTAGAAGAGCTCCTAACTATAGTGTTCTGTGTGTGCGTGTGTGTATTAGCTATTCTCATGAAAACATTTAACAGGCAGAAGGGATCTCTCTTTTCTGGGGGTTAGGAAAGGATTCTCTGAGAAAGTGATGTTTGTGAAGAAACCTGAACTATTTGTAGAGGATACTAGGAGAGAAGAGTCCTAGGCAGAGGGAGGAACCTGTGCAAATGGCCTGAGGCAGAAGGTAGAGCTGAAAGGAGAAGCAAGGGATGGCCTTCGTAGCAGGGCCCAGAAGGACAGCAGGGGGAATGGGCAGTATAGAAGGTGGGCAGAGGGCAAATACCACATTAAGGATCAGCCACATTAGGGGGCTTTCTCTTCATCCTAAGAGTGATTAGAAGCCACTGACAGTATAAGTCCAAGAGGGAGAGGATTAAATTTGAATTTTAATGTGAACCGTATGAACGTCCAGTGGAGAGTGGAGTGGGAGCAGATATGAGGAGATGTGGGAAGACAAGGTAAGATAAAGAGTGCAGGCAAGCATTCAGAGAAGATATTGGGGGTGGGGGCTGGTGGCAGTGGAGTTGGAGAGAAGTGGAAGCATTCTAGAATTAATCAGGAATGGGGCCGGCCCGTGGCTCACTCGGGAGAGTGTGGTGCTGATAACACCAAGGCCACGGGTTCGGATCCCATATAGGGATGGCCGGTTGCTCACTGGGTGAGCGTGGTGCTGACAACACCAAGTCAAGGGTTAAGATCCCCTTACCGGTCATCTTTTAAGAAAAAAAAAAAAAAAGAATTAATCAGGAAGAAAAATCATTACAGAGATGTGTCGGCATGGGAGGTAAGGAAGAGAGTGTCAGGTTGGACTCTGACATTTCTGTGCAAATAGGTAGGCAGTACCTAGGGGGAGGTGAAAAGTATAAGTTTTCTACCTTAGATATGTTGATCTTGAAATGCCTTTGAGACTAACAAGTGCAGATTTTGAGTAGATACTTGGAAACCTGGGTGCTATGGTTTGAATATTCCCCCCAAACTCACTGAAGCTTGTCCCCATCATCACAGTGTTAAAAGAGTCACAAATCAGACTATGGTATTTGAAGTGTGGGGCCTTTGGGAGGTGATTGGATGATGAGGACTCTGTCTTCTTGAATGGATTAATCCATTCATGGATTAAATGGGTTAATGGTTTAGTGGGTCATCAGGGAGGAGACTGGGGGCTTTATGAGGACAGGAAGAAAGCATGTGGAAATGTGCTCTTGCTCAACCTCTCATGATATGATTCCCTGCCTTGCCACAGGACTTTGTAGAGAGTGCCCACCCAGAAGAAGGCCCTCACCAGATGCACCCCCTGGACCTTGGACTTCCCAGCCTCCAAAACTATAAGAAATAAATTTTATTTCTTTATTAATTACCCAGATTCAGGTATTCTGTGTTAAGCCACTGAAAACTGACTAGTGTGCTTGGTTTGGACAGAGCATAGAAGTCTGGGCTGGAGATGAAGATGGGAAGTTGTCAATAGAAAGATGATAATTGAGGCTGTGGATGAAGACAAACTTGCCCAGGGAGAAGAATTTAGAGAGTGAAGAGAAGGTGGCCCAGGTTGAAACTTTGAGGCACATCCACAGGCTGGGGCTGTGTAAAGAAAGATATGCCTGCAAAGGCTGAGAAGGAGTGGCTGGAGAGGTGGGAGAAAACCAGGGGAAGGAAGCCAAGGGAAGAATTTCAGGAAAGTGGGGAAAGCTGATGGTGGGGAATGCTCTGAGAGGTCAGACAGGATGAGTATGGAACCAGGGGGTTTGGTGTAATGGCAGGCGTGGAGGTTATGGGGGGCTGTAGGGAGGGCAATTTATGTGGACTGATGGAGCCAGTCAGATGGCAGTGATCTGGTGAGTGCAGGAGGGATGGGGAGGCAGTGGGTCTTTTGAGAAGTTTTTGTGTGAAAGGGGGGAGAGAGATGATGTGATAAGGTCAATGTGTATGCTGGGGGAGGTGTGTTTTAAGGTGAAAGAGACCTGAGTTTGTTTAAAAATTGATGGCAGCTCAGGAGGAGAAAGACTAATCAAGGGTGTAGGAAATAGGGAAGATAAGGAACAAGTAATGTTTGCCAGCGTGTGTGGGAGGATGGGATCAAGCGTGTGGGTGGAGGGGCTGGTCTTGCGGAGGGGGAGGGATGATTTCTCCAGAACCTAAAAGCGGGAACAAGGAGAAGATGGGAACAGATGTAGATGTAGATTCGTACTGGGATGTTAAGGGAGATTTCAATTTGAGCTTCTATTTTTTCTGCCAAGTGGGAGGCCAGGTCTTCTGCTGAGAGCGAGGAAGAGGTGGTGAGGAGTTTGAAGGAAGGAGAAGAGTGATCATTCAGAGAATGAGGAAGCAACTTGTGCACAAAATTCCCAATTACCAGCTGGTCTGGACAACCCATGTGAGGTTGGTGGTCATTGGTGTACACAGGTCCTGTCCTGTCCTGCTGAGTGATTTCTTACACTGGGGTGCACCAACCCGGGTGCAGGTAGGGGAAAGTACTAAGTGGGGTTTATCCAAGCCTAGGGGTTTGCTGGATGGGTGGATGAAAAAGGGCACAGGGGTTTAACGTGTTGGCAAGAGAGAAGTCAAATCTGTGGACTCTGTATCTAGGCTGGGTAGGGAGGGAAGTGAAGGCTGATGGGGTCAGTTTTCAGGGAGATAATGGAAGACTTCATGGTCTGGGCCACCATGAGGTTGGGAACGAGAAGCCTGAGATCAGAGAGGGCTGGCAGCTCGGATTGATGACAGTGCCCAGGTTTCTGCTTGGGTGGCTGGACAGGTGAGGAGTATACATGATGAGCATACAAGCCATTGTAAGATCTAAGTGTTTTTTTTTTAACCAGCCCCCTCCCCCAACCCCCAAGAACCAATTTTTGTCCCCTTGAGGGCATTATTGCTCTGGCTGGAATGCAAGCCTTAGTGGAATGTAAACTCCCTGAAAGCAGACTCATGGTTGTCTTGTGGCTGTGCCTGCTGTCACAGCAAGCACTTACTAAATATTGGCAAATGCGTGGGTGGTTACAGACTGGCTCCTGAAGAGGAGAGAAGGGCAGAGCAGGCAGGGTGCTCATTGCAAGTACAGAACTGGAGGCAGGAAAGCTGCAGAAGGCAGTGAAGAAGGAACTGGACTGTGCATCCTTGGCTGGCCTTGGAAGAAATGGAGAACTGGTATTAAATTAAAAAACAAAAGCAAAACAAAACCAGGATGGACCAATACCTTCTGTCTGGCAACAGGTTGTTTGTTTTTGTTTTGTGCCTAATAAAATTTATTGTCAGCATTTATGATTTGTCCTCGGCTCCTGGGAGGCTGCCTCTTCCGTGGACAATTTCTTTATTTCCTTGATTTTCCAAATCATACCCTTCACTGAATTGCCTCAGGGCCCAAGCACAAAATTAAAACATTAAACTGATAAAATATAACATGGCAACAATTAAGACAGCAGCAAACAAAACAGTGCATTAAAAAAAAAGAGCCTCAGAGCATTTCTCTACTAGTTAGAAAAAGCTGTCTTTGTTAGTGGTAGAAGCCAGAAGCTTCCAGACCACTCAACCATGAGTCCCTCTTGGCCAAACAGCATGCCTTAGTCACTTTCGATTCCTGTGCAGGGCACAGTGAGGGCCCTCAAGAAATGAGTGAAGGGAAGAAAGCTCCGCGGGGGTCACGATACCCTTTCCTCCCAGCAGTAATGGCTCTGGCACAGAGGTGGGAGGCAGCATGGTACAGGGCAAAGGCTGCTGGGCCAGGAGTCAGGAAACTACCTTTTTGGCCTGGCCTGGCCTGGCTGTGTGACCTTGGGCCAGTCTCTCCACCTCTCTGGTCCTCAGCATTATCTTCTGTTAAATGAAGCTGTTGGACAAATGCCCTTCTAGCACTGGAACTCTAAAGGGAGTGCCCATCTGGGAAGGCTGTCCTTGGCCCCCGGATCCAAATATGGCCCCCTTCCTCCACTGGAACAACAGCTTTTCCCTGGGCCAAGTCACTTTGTTCAGAAGATTTCTCATGGCTTCCATCCCTTTCATGGGATGACAATCTTTCTCTTTTTTTCTTCAGTCTCACAGGAGTTCTTAAAGGTTTACAAGTTGTTGCTGAAGTTGCAAGTTAAGCAATTCAGAGATGTATCAAGACAAAGTTAATCATCTTTGCCTAGCTCTTACCCGGTCCCAGCTCACTTCTCCACATTCCAGCTCATCTTGGGGGCCTGGTGCTAGAGTCTTCACATCCTTTCTCTGCTCACACAAACACA
Organism: Cynocephalus volans; assembly: GCF_027409185.1. Classification (NCBI taxonomy): domain Eukaryota; kingdom Metazoa; phylum Chordata; class Mammalia; order Dermoptera; family Cynocephalidae; genus Cynocephalus; species Cynocephalus volans. The sequence continues at coordinate 132,985,910 of NC_084461.1, read as the reverse complement.
GACATCCTTCACAGGGTTTTCGTCCGTTGTCCCCTTTCATTTCTCTTCTCTTTCTTTCTTACAGAAGGGGACCCTACTAAACACACAACTCTGCTACTCTCTTTTTTCACTTAATAACAACATTTCTGGAGCCATTTCTCCAGACACACGGATCTGCCACAACCTTTTGAGTACTAGTTACAGCTCCTTGTGTAGAGTGTGTACAAAGAGCCTGAGCTGTGCTTCAAGGCTTACGAGCACTGACCAGTTTAACCCCCACAACATGCTATGAAGCATGTGATATGGTTATCAGCCCTGCTTGTAGATGAGGAAACTGAGGCTCCGAGGGGTGAAGGCCTGGGCCATGCAACTGGCGAGTTGTAGGATTTGGACAGACTCTCGCTGCCAGAGGCTCCTAACCAGTCCCCAGACAGGAACACAAACAGATGGAGATGGGGCACAGCACGACAGAGGTTATTCACTTCTATTTTTTGGCTAATATAACCGAGTGGCTGTAAACGCCCTAGTAAATACATCCTTACAGGCTAGAGCTTTAATTTCTGTAGGATGGAATCAAAAGTGGACCAGAGGGGATGCATGTGTTTTATTTTAATAGCTAAAGCCAGATGAAGTGCCAAAAGCTTTGCAGCGATTCACAGCCTCATCAGCATAATGTCTTATTTTTGTGGTTTTATTTCTCAGAGCTGAAAGGGTCCTTGGGGAGCATCTACGTCTCTTACTGATAAGGAAACAGGTCCAGTGACAGGAAGCGACTTGGCAAGGTCCCCAGAGGGTTAGAGGCACAGGTGGCCCTTGTCTCTTTTGCCTGAACCATTGCCACATCCCCTTCCCTCCAGACTGCCTCTGCCTCCACTCTCCCTTTTCTCCTGTCCACACTGTACATGGCTTCACACCACACCCCTGCTTATCCACCCTCCCCGCACTGAACCATTGACCACACACTCAACAAGTTAAGTTCCTTAACAAGTATTCAAAGCCCATCCCAGCCTGTTCCTTGGTGTGTATCCTTATCATCCAAACCAGTGACCAACCCTTGAGGACGCATCGTCCTCAGAACATCTCACTCCCTTCACACCATTTGCACAGGAATGCCTTTTTCCCCTTTGAAGTCTGGCTGTTTCCTATTCATCCTTCAAAGCCAAGGGCAAATGCCACCTCTTCAACGGTGCCCTCTCTGATGGCATAGGTTTCCCGCCTCAGGCAGAGTCATCTTCGTTCTGAAACAAGGCCCCCTCTCCCCACTGCTCCTTCTAGGAGGACACTTGTTGCAGAAGAACCAGCCAGGAGGGGGCAGTGCACAACCAGGAAGGTCTCTCAAAAGGTCAAGGTCACCAGGGTGCCTGGGACCTGCCCAGGGTTGATGCCTTCAGAAATATCAGGTTCACTCCAGTGGCATGACCTTTGGTAAGCTCTGCCCCTTTCTGGGGCTCAGTTTGCATCTCTGTGAAATGGCAGTGTTGGGCTAGCTCGGTGTTTCTGAAAGTGTGGTGATGCGCAGAATGACTTCAAGAGATAAATAGATGGCCATTTAAAAATGGAAATCAGTATGTATTTATTTTAATGTGTATTAGACAAAAAATAACTAGCACATCAAACCTGTTATTTCGTAGATATCATTGCTTAGGATGAGGCTGAAGTAGGCATTCAAATAAAAAGCAGTAAGTCAATGTAAGAGAAAGTACCAATTAAATAACAGTACAGGTGGTAAGACAGCAGTGAGTGGCTGCCTTCGGGAAATGCAGGCCTGCCTGTGACAGTCTAGCACGCTGTGATTTGCAGTGTCGCCTGCCTTTGGTAGGGGTGTAGGCAGGGAGCACTGCGCCTTGGGGCAGAGTGGCAGGAATTCAGCATCATGTCCATGTCCCCACTCCAGACCCTTCACCTGTGGAGGGGTATGGGGACTGCTCCCCCTCCCCGCCTTCTTTCTCAGCTTCCCCACAGTTACTAAGGAGTGGGAGGCCGAGAGGGGCTGCATTCTGGAAGCTCATCTGCTCCCTCATTCTCACCCAGCACCCTGCTTGGCATAAACTATTTAGGGTGATGATTAACAAGGATGTAGAGAAGCACTGGGGGTGGGGAGAGAAAATAGGCGGTGTGGACAGAGTTTTCTCACATACTTGAATGTCCAACCAGGAATGACTATGTAATGACTGCCAAGTGTGGCTGTGTATTGGAACCACCCGGCTATTCAGCAGAAGTACAATTCCACAGTCCCAGCTTAGCCAGTTGCGATTTGGGGGCCGCTGCATCTGCATTTTTATTTTTATTTATTTATTTATTTATTTATTTATTTATTTTTGTCGTTTTCGTGACCAGCACTCAGCCAGTGAGCGCACCAGTCATTCCTATATAGGATCCGGACCCGCGGCGGGAGCGCCATGGGCTCGGCCCTTGCATCTGCATTTTTAAAAACTTCCCAGTTGATTCTGATGCTTCTAGGTTTGGATTCACCATGTTAGACTGCATACCTCCCTCAGTGAACTGGGGGAAGCTCAGAGAGGTTGGGTCACTTACTCAAAGTCAGCCAGCAAGTCAATAGCAGTTGTCCTGACTCTGAGCTCAGTTCTTCCCGCTGAGTCTCCCTTGTTGAGCCTGGTCCATGGTTAGCAGAGAGAACTTCTCTGACGAATGTGGTGGGATTTCGTTGAGACTCCTTTGCTGCCAGGCTTGTCAAGGACTGTCTACAGAAGAGAACATGCTGTCTGAGCTGCCATCTGCTGAGAAGGCCAGAAGGGGTGGGGAGGGATATTGGTGGGAGAGGCTGGAGGGGTGCCAGCAGAGGAGGTGGCAGGAGATGTGGCCTCCTCTCTGTGGTTGCCAGCCTGCACAGTCAGCCTGCTGAGGGCAGGAGCCAAGTCAGATGTATGCCTCCAACAGTTGAGTTTTCATATAGGATCCTTAAGCAACAGAATTAGGGCCAATGACTGGGAGGTAAATTCCAGATGGAACTTTCTAACAGTGATCAGTGGCCTGGGAGAAAATTAACTTTAGGGCAATTGCCCAGCTCCCTGCTTTTTTTTATTATAAGATATTTGACATATGAAAAATGTAGGGACAAATACGTACAGATCCCATGTTCCCATGATCTGGATTGTGAAATATGACATTATAAGTAAATAGAAGCTTCTCAGCTCATTCCCCTCCTACCGGCCCAGAGATTGTCACCAGCCCCTTCCCTGAGGTTGGCTTGAGTCATTCCCAAACATGTTTTTATATCTGTTACATATGTATACATTCATAAAACATAGAAAGTATTGCTTTGTAGATTTTTTAACTTTTTGTAAATGGCATAATATTGTGCATAGCCTTCTGCAACTTGCTTGATTCATTTACTATTGTTTGAAATTTATCTGTGTTGACATACAGAGCTCCAACACATATCTTTCCACTCTTCAATCTCTTTCACTGTAAGTATGTACCATGATTGATTACTCCATTCTCCTGTTGATGGGCATTTGAGTGATTTTCAACTTTCCCCAATAAAAACCACTGCCAGGACCACCCTTGTACGTGTTTTGCACGTGCCTGAGGAGGAGTCACTGGGTGTGTGGGCATCTTGGGGCTCACCTGCCATTGCCCAACTGCATGTGAAGGGGCGAGCTTCTGCTGCTCCCCATCCAGGCAAGCACTGGCAATTGTCATATTTAGGAATGTTTGCCACTCCGGTGGAGGGTAAATGTCTCTCTTTCTTCTTTTTAATTTGTATTTCTCTGATCAGTGGGGTTGAAACATTTTTATAATTATATTGGTCATTTGGATTTCTTCTCCTGTGGGTTAATTGCCTTTTGTATCCTCTGCCTGTGTTTCCATGGGGTTGCATCTTTTTTATTGATTTGTAGGAGCTCCAATCCTATGGTCTGTTGCTATTATCTTCTGCGGCTTGTCTTTTCAACTTATTTAGGCAGTCTTTTGATGTGCAATGGTTTCAGGTTTGAATATAACCCTCAGCAGCGATGTGTTCCTCTATGATTTGGGGTTCTGCAGCCCTCTCAAGCCGATGCCATTTTGCGGTGTGGCATCCTGATCAGGAAGCCTTGGGGTGGAGTGTCAGGAGCATGGGCTTTAGAGCTGGGCCCACTTGGGTTGAAATTCAGACTGAGTTAATTGTAGGCTGGGTGTACTTGGGGGTAAGTTATTTCACCTCTGGGCTTCAGCTTCTTGTAGAATAGGAATAAGAACAGTCCCAAGTTCTCCGGGATGCTACGAGGCTGGAAGGAGGAGGCTGATGTGTAGAGGAAGTACTGGAGCTCCTAGGAGATGGGGATTCACTGAGAAAAGTCTCCAGAGAAGCTGCTACCTGAGAGCCATCCAGGGTGGGTATCCTGATGCTGCCTGGCGCAAGGGGGCAACACAGTCTCTTCAAATCTCCTAACTGCATCTCAGAGCGGGACTGGGTCTCTGGAGGAACTGGGACACATGGGACTCAGGTCTCTCACTTATGGCCCTGGGTCCTGAGCCACTTCTGAGGCCATGTTGTGACTCTGGAGGCAGGCATGTGTGTAGAGAAGCATTCGTGACTCGTAGGAAAGCCAGGAGAGGATGGAAGACCTGCCCCATGCCCTCGATACACCAGGGCTACTCAGAGCTGCCCAATCACCCATGGCAGCAGGCTTAGGAAAGCATCTGATAGCTCCAAGGAAAATATTTGTCTGGGGAAAGAAAAGGACACACGTGCCTGGTTACTTTCACTCATATATAGCCACATGCCAGCCCACACAAACAGGTCTCTTGAGGCCATGGCAGGGGGGCACCCCGTCACCTCCAAGCAATTCATCCTGGGTACAGCGAGCACCATACTGGGGCAATAACAAGCTGGGTATGGGTAGGGTGGGCAGAGGATTGTGGGGTCAGCAGCCTCTGGGACAAGGCCACAGAGCCTATGGTCAATAGGGCCAAAAGATGCCTCCTACTGCATCCCACTTACTGACCTCCCCCCACCACTTCTGAGGGGTCAGCCTGCTCAAGTGACCAGAGCACTGGGTGGCAGTGAGAAATGTTGTTTAAAACTGAAACATTTCTGGAGAAGGTGATACATCCGTATGATGCAAAAAAGTAAAGGTACAAAGAGGGTATGGAGAAAAGTAAATCTCCCAGCCTCTCACTCCTGGCTTCCCAGGAAGAAGCCATGTTACCAGAGACGATATATGTGTATACACACACACGCACTATTGATCATAGCACATTATACACACTGTAGTGAACCTTGCTTATTTTTTTCCACCCCTTCTTCTCTCCCTCAAATTTAGGACCTGGTATGTAACAGGCAGGAGTGAACGTTTGAAGAGTGGATGGATTAGTGGAGAGGTGGTGGATGGATGAACCATGTCCATGCAGGTTTAGGCTTTTTCTCCTCTCTATTCTGAGACTCATCCTGACCTTGGGAGGGTGGCTCCCTCCTTCTTTGGCATGTTGCTGCAGGTGGGCAAATGCAGGCCTTCTTGACCCTGGCACAGAGCCATGGTGGGGGAACTAAGTGATCCAGGCAGCTGAACAGCTTAATTGTCATTTCCACCAGCAGATGGTTACCAGGGAAACTCAAAGAATGTTAGAACGGGGAGGGGTTTTCAGGCAATGTGGAGGCAGCGTGATAAAATCTCAGACTGGCGGGGGGGAAGTTCCCACAAGTTCTTTAAGACTTTAATATTTCATTTTCACTTCAGCGGTAATCTATAAGCATTAAAAACTATTTGGGGATCATTTGGATGTCTGCCTCATAACATTGCATGGCCACACAACTTGGATGCCGTGTTGGTGTTTGTATTCATGATCATTTTGGCATTGGGATAACCAATGACTTCACAGCCTCCTGAATAAAATAAGATTTTGCTGTAGATCAAACTGAGGGGGTTCTTCAGTTTGGGTCTGCAGACCCCTAAGATACCTGGACATATTCTTAGGGCCAGCGAGAATCTTTTAAAGTATGTGTACATTCCTTAAGCATAGAAATCCTGGTGAGGACAACCCCTGGATGCAGCTCCTATCTCTGCCTCTTACTATCTGGGTCACCCGGACTCTTCTGTCTCTCCTGCTTTAATGTCCTCATCAATAAAATAGGGATCAACATGCCTTCCTCACAGGATATTATGTGTATACATAAGTGTGTGTGTGTGTGTGTGTGTGTGTGTGTGTGTATGTATACACTGGCCAGTGCAAGGAACAGAACCCTTGACCTTGGTGTTATAAGGCTGTGCTCTAACCACGTGAGCTACCTGGCCAGCCCCCTCACAGGATATTATGAATGCAAAATGAGATAATGACTGTAAGCGTGTTCAACCCTTTCATTTTATAAAGGTGGGAAATGAGACTTGAAGAGGTGAAATGACATTTCCAACATCACACCATCATTGGCAGGGCTGGACTGGGAACTTGGGCTTCTAACCCTCCGCTGCCCTGGGCGTGTAGGCCACAAACAGTAACGGTGTAATTCTAATACTGGAAAGTGCAATAATAACATCTCAGGTGGGGCCTGTCACTATTTGGGCAAACATATTATCTTTATTTTTATTCATTAGATGAAATTAAGGAAATCAAACAAATAAATGAGCACATTGAATTGCCCACAGCTATACCTCTCTCCTGGGAGCAAAAACAAATTCTTCTTCAGGCGAAAGATCAGAAAGTAGGCATGTGGGGACAAAACACCCAGGTACTTCAGTGCCAGACACCTGCATTTACTGTTTTGCTGGGTTGAAAGGCTACTGAGCCAGGCGTGTGGGCTTCATTTCATCACCTGGCTGCTCTGGGGAACATGGTTTCAGGATTTGGGTCCTCCAGGGCAGGCTGTGAGCACCAGAAAGCAGGGACCATGTCTGCTCCCTTCTGTTTCCCCCAAGCTCAGTGCACCTATGGGTGCACAATCAGCATTTAAAGAATGGAGGAATGAATGAATGACTAGAGTCACGTTCTTTGTGTTTAAAGGTTTGGAGGGGTCCCAGAGAAGATGTGTTTCACATATCTAGGTTACTTAATCAGGAGGTCAGGAAGGGAACTCAGGGCAGAAATGGCCTTTTGGTCTGGATTTCAGGATCAGGGAGATAAGCAAGGAGTAACACCCAGTCCAGAGGCTGAGGTCAGGTGCAAAGAAATTACTGTTTTGTTCTCTCTTTGAGCATCTTCCATGTGCTAGATGCTGGGGACCCTGAGTGAAAAAAATCCTGCACCTCAAGAACTGCCAGTCTCTGGTAATGTGCCACAATGGTGAAGAAGAGTTTGAGCTTTGAGATCCCACAGATATGTGCTCAAACCCCAGCCCCATGGTGTGTGACCGTGGGCAAGTAACTTTATTTCTCTCTGTTTCAGTTTCGTTACCTGTAAAATGGGATGAAGAACAGTAAGTGCCACCTCAGCTGGTTAGGGTACAACCCTAAGGTCCATAGCATAGTGTGAGCTCTTTGTGCCTATTATCCAGCATGACGATCTGACTGGGCCTGGGCCCCACTAGAAGATGGGCCCCCCTCTTCCATCTGTCTTGAACTCCAGAGGAGTTTCTCTGAGTGGACAGAAGGAAACATCTTGGATGGGCATCTCCTGTCCACGGATATCAGGTTATTTATAGTTGTTTGGTTATTGTGGTTTTGCAGTTGTTGGTGTTTCTATTAAGAACGTCAATGCTATGAATAACTTTGTGCACTTCTGTTGGTGTACATGAGCATGGGGTTTCTTGAGGGTGTACATAATAATAACAAACAGCTCCAAAGGTAAGGGCACTGAGCAGTCAGAATGAATACTATGGAGGTGGAGCATAGGCCTGGAGAGATTCTGTAAGGCCAGGTGTTAACCTTTTAGTTTCTGGATCATTGGGAGTTTGGGAGAGGGTCCAGGGAAGAGGCTGGGACAGCCAGAACACAGGTGGTTACACAGTAAGGGGGTAGTAACTATTTACTAACTGGCATGGAAGCATTTCAAAATTCTAACAACCACTGTGGTCGAAATTGTAAGCACTGGTGTGTACATGCCTGGGAGTATATATTGCTTGGAAGTAGAGTTGCAAGGCTGTAGGGAAAGTGAGCAATCAACTTTATGAGATAACACCATTCCAAATCACTAATTCCGATAGACATTTTCTCCAGCAGTGTATAAGCATCCAGTTGATCCACATCCTTGTCAACACTTGGTGTTGTCAGGCTTCTTAATTACTTGCCAGTCCAGTGGGTATAAAATGATCTCATAATGGTCTTAATTTGCATATCCCTGAATCCTAATAAGACTGACCATCTTTTCATATGTTCATGGGCCTCGAGCTGTTTGCTTAAAAGACCAGGACCTGTATATATTAAATATGTGCAGTTTTTGTATATCAATTATGCCTCAATAATGCTGTTAAAACACACACAAAAAAAACCCCAAAGCAGAGACCTGTCATTTTATTCTTAATACAATGGCTAACATTTAGTAGGTGTTTAATAATATTGAATTGAATATAGAAAAAAAAAACCAAACAAAAAACGCTGGGTTCCTCACACCACAGAGAACATTCTACTACATGCCTCAGACAGTAGCCAGGTGAATGGTAAGAGCACTGGACAGGGAGCAGGAGACCTGGGTTCCAGGTCGGTGGTCTTAGACAAGGCACTTGCCTTTTCCTACCCTCAGTTTTATGATAGGCCAACTTGGGGAGAGCATTAGTCTGCTCATAGGGAGAGCAGCTAAGTAATCAAGTGAGATCATGGAAGTGTATGTACTTCGGGGACTGAAACGTCCTGCACTAGGCAGGGATTATTGTTCCCTCTTTGAAGACAATTTAAGAAGGCTCTGGAGCCCAGGGGAGCAGGAGCATCCAGACAACCTCCTGGAAGCAGGGAGCATCAGCTCCAAGGATTGCATGAATGTCTCCTCCCTTCCCACCATCCCCAACTCTGGGTAATTCTCTAGCCCCATCAGGCAGAGAAGGAACAGACTCCATTAACTCCTGGCATAGCATGCCTCTGGCCACCCTGAGGGTCATTGGGAACCAAAACTCATGCCCAGGCTGCTCTCATGTGGATATGGCGGGTCCCCTGGTGCCCAGTCCTTCCTGGGAGACCTGCCATTGCAGGCTGCTGGGCCGGCAGGCAGCCACGGGCTTAGCTGCCCAGGCCAAGATGCAGAGATGCGGCCAAGCCAGGGTGCCTAACACTTAGGTTCATGGCTCTTTCCTCTGTTCCTTCTGGACTCATATTCCTCACCTGTTCAGTGGCAGGAGGGCTAGCCTTCATAGGCACTTCTCACAGCACGTGCTGCAGGACACTAACCACCGTGGATGGTGGCTAAACGGGGGTGGAGAAGGGGGGGATGGTTCTATGGTCAGGTCAAAACATTGAGTTAAATTATTTATGCAGCTAACATTTACTGAATATGTCAGGCACCAGGCTAGGCATTTTACCAGCATCGCCCATTGACTTCTTTACAACAACCTTATGAGGCAGGTACTATGACTGGCTCCATTTTACAGGTGAGAAAACTAAGTCTCTCAAGGGGTAAGTGGCAGAGCCATGATTCAAACCCAGGTGGCCTGTTTCCACATCTCTTGTTCTTAAGCAGGTGGAATGAACTGGCCTTGGTGACTGATCAGGGGAAGGAGAAGGGAGTTTACATCTGCTTCTTTTGATTGAGTTCAGTGTGAGACAGTGTCCTGGCGGCGGGTGGAGGAACATGAAAAAAAAGGCCCTGTCCCTACCCTCCCCGAAAGAACTTCAGGTAAGGAGGTAAGTTCAGCAGAACACGAAGGCATACTGAGGGGCTTGGGGAGACAGGGCTTCCTAGAGTGGTCTCTTTCAAGCCAAGACTTCAGGGACCACTGGACACATGAAGAGCTGGGGACAGAGAGCACCAGGCAGAGGAAACAGCATGTGCACAGGCCAGAGTGGAGGGAAAGTGTGCACAGGGGCACACACAGCTGATTGAGGGGGTGGGGCACGGGAGATGAGGCTGCATGTCAGCAGGGGCCATCATGCAAGGCTTCGACTTTGAGGCTTCTAGATTGGTGCAGGACAAAGGAGGGAGGAGAATGCTGAAAAGGGCTGAGGGAACAGAGGGGCTGCCAGCTGAAGCAGAGGACATGGAAGCAGGAGCAAGCTATGGGGGCAGGGCTGGTGATAATGAGCTTGGCTTTGGCCTCTCTGATTTTGAGGGGGGTCACTGCTAAGGTCTCTCCCAGTGCTGACCTTTTCAACTTCCCAGGAAAGAAGGAACATCTTGCTGCAGCCCCTCCACCCCCAAATATTCCAGGCAGGAAGGAGCAGGATCTGTTGTGTCAATGCAGCTTGCAATAAAGAGTCTCATTCAGGGAAGCAAACAGCTGCTTGACTATTAATAGGCAGGGGCCTCAGCCGCAGCCTGCTGGGAGGGCCTCGGCAGACAGTTCTGGAAAGGTGAATCAGTTCCTTCTGCTTGTCTGGGTTTTGCACTCCATGGTGGGACAATTGGCCAGGTGATTATTTCTCAGAAGGCCAGGCACTCCAAGGTGTTTGGGGGCAACTTGAGAGGCATGTGGTCTGGCCCTGCTAGGATGCCAACCCAGAGGTAGAGACATCCCAGAGGACCCAGAGCTGGCCAGAGAAGCAAGCATCCCTGGTGGATGGGGGGATGTCTGTTTGGGGTCTCCACAGCTGCTCTTAGGAAGATCAGGTACCTACACTTATGGGGGACATGGAGAGATCAGAGGTGGGCAGCTGAAAGGGAAGCGGGGTCAGTCTAGAAACAGGGGGACTGATGAAAGGAACTGAGGATAGAGAAGGTGGAGGGGAGCCTGGGGTCAGGGAGAACCGTGGGGCATCCCTGGTCATGAGCTAGACCGGGAATGAGGGGAGCCTGGGAGTCCAGACCTGAGAAGGTAAGACCTAGGGAAGGCCACAGGCTCCTCCTGTTGCCACCGTCATGATGCATGACCTCACTGTGGCCAGATCACCATCTGGATGGGCCTGCAGAGGGGGCTGCTGGGAGCAAGCTAATGGAAACCCGCCCAGCACCCTGGGCTGCACGGAAGCCAAGTCCTGCCGTGCTAGAGGCCCCGTGCTCCTGCCCAGGCGGGCGCAGAGCTCACAAGCTCGCCTTGTTACCGCCCTCTCAGGTGGCTGCTTCAGGTGGTGGCCACTTCAAAGAGCCCCATTTAAAGTCGGGCCGAGCCTCGAGTTTCCTAAGGGCCCTGTCCAGGCTAATGAGATCATTAAGAGGCTCTTTGTTAAATGGGATTAAATAGAGTTTGCCAGTAAGGCCTCTGGCTGAGCCCTGCGCCCTGGCTGCAGTTTTTTCTTTTTTTAACGTATGTGTACTTGTGTCTGTGTATGCACTTAGCATGCTGGAGAGTGTAGGCTCTGGCCTCAGACTGCTGGGATCCTGGTCCCAGCACTTTCTGACAGTGTGACCTCGGGCCACATACCTAACCACTCCTCATTGCCTTAGTTTCCCCATCCGTAAAAGCAGGCTAATAACTGTACTGCTGAACTGTTCTGTAGAATCTTCAATGGCTCCCCATTGCCCTCAGGAGAGTGTCTAAGTTCCTTAGAGTGGTTAAACTTCCGTGGCCTGCCCTTGGCCTTATCACCATATATGTTTTCACCCTTGTCCATTTGACCACACGGACCAGCCCTCTTGATCTGACCTTTATGTGTGCTGTGTATTCACCTTGGAGCGCTCTTTCTCTCCCTAAACTCTCTCTCCTTCAGGTCTTAGCTGAAGCTCCTCTTCCTGGGAAGTCTCTCTCTGCTGATGGGCCACACTGGTTCCAGTATGTCCCGCATGATGGTGCCCTCCACTCCATACTGTAATGCTCTGCCAATGTCTTGGCTTTCTGTGCTAGATTGTAAACTCCATGAGTGCAGGGACCATGCCCCACTCCTCATTGTATTCCTTGGCCCTAGTGCTGCTTGTGATGGTTTCTTTTTATATTTTCTTTGGCAGCTAGCCCGTACGGGGATTGAATCCTGGACCTTGGTGTTATCAGCACCACACTCTAACCAACTGAGCTAACCAGCCAGCCCTGATAGTTTCTTAATGTCTCAGTGGCTTACTTCCAGTTATTTTTGAGATTAAGACTCTTCTGGGTCTCCTACCATTAGCTGTTCCTGGAAGCTGGAAGAACTCCCTGCTCCTTCTTAGGTTCCCACTGGCCTTAGCTCAGAACCTGCTGCAGTGAAGCCAGGACCAGCAAGGGAGCACAGTGAGGCCCAAACCCAGGCACCTGAGCCCAGCCCATCTGAAAGTGTGTTGTCATTCCCTCATTGACACTGTGAACTCCGGCCTCTTGACACTAAGCCTCTCCCAGCTCAGCTGGGCCTTCGCCTGAGCATAACATGCAGATTTGCAGAGCATTCCAAGTCTTTGTGATTTTTTCCCCAGTGTCTGTCTGGTGTCTAGATTGAGGGAGGCATAAGGGGTGGTGCATAACTCCGAGTCAGAGGTCTACAGGCTGTCTGGCTGGCTGGAGTTGGGTCACAGTCATTACTAAGGGTGAACAGCATTTTTCAAGTCAATGTCGTGAGGGAAGGGTAGAAATGGGAGGCAGAGTAAGAAAACTGAAGTTGGGGGCAGGGCAGTGAAGAGAGAACTCGGGTCAGCTTGGAGATGTGAGCAGAGGCCAGTGGTTCAGGGTCAAGTGTGTGAACAGAGTGAACTCCATGTCTAGCTTGTGCTATCAGGAGAGCCTCCTGGTTTACAGGGGCCATTTGAGCTAAATACACATCCCCCCCACTAAACCAGGATCTTCTCAAGGGGAGGGACCATGTACTCCTCACAAATGTATCCTCTGTATTACAGAATGAACAGCAAATTCTTTCAGGCAGTCAGCATTTAAAGGAAGAGTTCTCTCCCTGGGCACAAAAATAGATATTTGTTGAGCTCTTACCATGTACTAGGCACTGTGCTAAATCACATGCATCATCTCAAAGGCTGTTGAGATCCACGAGAGCAGTAACCGGGTCTGTTTTGTCTCACCATTGAATCCCCAGGGCCTGGTGCAAGCCTGACACATAGTAGATGCTTAATACATGTTTGTTGAATAAGCAAAGAATACTGCCTAGTCTCCCGTTTTTACATATATGGAGCTGAGTCTCAAACAGGCTAAGGCACTAAGGCTATTCAGCTCATGGGATGGGGAAGACAGGACTTGAACTCAGGCCTATCTAATTCCCAAGTTCATAGCCTCAGCTATGCTCTGCTGTCACTGCCATTATCTTGGACCTTGCTAACAAAGTGTGGCTGGTGAACCACCTGGAGCTTATTAGAAATGCAGAATCTCAGCTGCATCCTGGACCTGCTGAATCAGAATCCACATTGTAACAAGATGCCCGGGTGATTCAGCTATGCATTAAGTTGTGAGAAGTGCTGCCTCCCCAGTCATTCCACCCCCACAGTCACTTGGGGGTCTGCGTCCTTTGCTGCCAAGCAGGCTCAATCAATCTGCACTTGGCCATTGGGTCCTTTGTCCTTTGCCACAAGACTGCTGAGTGTAATTGCAGTGCTGGCGGCTTTGGCATTGACCTTTAAAATTATTACCACTTAAGGATCAAAATTGTATTTTCACCTTTTAAAATTTTGCATGTCCATCAGGTTTCTACCACCCCAAGGAACATGTTCATGACAATGGAGGCAGAGTTTTCTAGCTGATTGATGGCTTGCCTCTAAACAGGACCGTCTTGGATGGGGTCTCATCCCCACAAGAGCCCTTCTTGATTCTTGGTTCTTCTGCATTCAGTCATAGAGGTTGTGGATTCTCAGTCCTGGTCTTTGTTTATTATGAACACACAATTTAATGCAGTAATTATATTCATAAACAATTCCCCAATGATTTAAGAGGCTCTGCTTGTTTATGTTTTGAAGCTTGTGGGTTTGGTCTTTCAAAATAGCTTAAAGAATTGCTTTGTCTAGCAGAAGGAGCAGAGAAGATGGCTCATGGAAGGGGCCAAGCTTCCTCTTACCCCCTGCTCTCTCTGACTGAGGTCCCCCAGACCCCTAGGCCATCAACAAACGCCATGGCTCTCTAGCCTCTCCGAATAATTTATGTGGTGCTCTCATTCAAGAATTCAAGTTAGGGATTTGCTCCAGATTCTCCTGACTTCTGCTTATGGTTTTATCTAAATTTAGGTCTGTGAGATGAACTTGGAGGCCTGTGACCACCCAGAAATTGTATGTAAAAGTTGGTGCATTTTGTGTGGGAGAAGGTCAGTAATTTTCTCAGATTCTCAGTGGGATCTGTGACCCCTACAAGATCACTGGTCTCTCCTGCCTCTAAACTTCTGGATCCACATCTGTTTCTCTCGTTGTATTCAAGTTGCTTGGATTATATTTTCTCTGATAGACTGTAAGCTCTATGCAGGTCAGGACAATAGCCAATGCCATTCACATCAGAGGTTCTACCTTTTAAAGTGTGAGACCCTTTTGCAAAGTGCATTAGCCTCCTCACTCCAACATACATGAAAGGAGTTGTAATTTCAGGTACTATTATTATTTACAGATAATGCTTGTTACATGGACTATTCCCCAAACCTCTTAAAAAAGCTGCAGTCCCTTCTCTAGGAATCTGTAGCTCACAGGTTAAGACTTCGATCATAGATAAAAAGAAAGGAAAGACCCTTAGATAGTGTCAAGTCCAACACCCCATATACAGATGAGGACACTATGGCCTAGAGAAGTAACTTGCTCAAGGTCACACAAAGAGTTCCTGTCAGAGCTGTAGCTAGAAACCAAGTGTTCCGACTCCCCAGATTTCATGCCTGCCCCCCATACCCTCTCTGCAGAGCTGGCTACACAGACATTTTCAAGAAGTGCTTGTGAAATAAGTGAATGACTATTGGACAGGGCGGACAGCTGTTACAAAGCCTGAAGATGCCCACAGATTTGACATTTTCTCTAGTTAGCTAAAATAAATTAATAGGGCCTTGTGTGTGCACTCTCTCACTCTCTCTCATACACACACAACTCTAGACTGGGCTGATGCCGCAGTTTGAGCTTGAAGGAAAAGACAAAGGGAGCTTCTCTTCTTGGAGCTTAAAGTTAAGGAGTGTTAACTTGATTGCATTTGACCCCAATCTCAGTTTTCTAATAATAATACTTATACCACTGTTCAAGCATGTATGCTTTTTTTTTTGGTGGCTGGCCAGTACAGGGATCTAAACCCTTTGCCCTCTGTGTTATAACACCGTGCTCTAAGCAACTGAGCTAACCAGCCAGCCAAGCTGGCCAGTTATTGAGTAACTTTTGTGTGTTGAGCACTGTGCTGGGCTGAGGATGTGAGATTCAGTAAATACAGGCATGACCCCTGTCCTCTGGCTGCCTACAGTCTATGAGATGAAGGCTGTACACCTTTCTCATGGGCCATGGAGCTGATGGCCTCATTCTCCTGATTGCAGTCCTGACAGGATCTTCACTGAGCCAAGGGAGTTAAGCAACAGGACCGCTTTCTCCTCTGTATCTGCCATTCCCAGCTCCAGGACTGGAAGGAACCTGGAGGTCCTGCGGGTCCATTTCTTTATTTCATTTGGGGGATCTGGGGTCCAGAGCAGCCAAGGGACTTACCCAAAAGAATCAGAAGATCAGGGGCCCAGCCAGGACTATCACCTGGGTCTTGGAGGTTGGTCTGGAAGGCTGGATCAAACAGAGGGGGAGAGGAGGGCATTGTAAGGGAAGGCAAAAGCAAGGGCGAAGGCCTGGAAGTGGGATGTGCATGGGGTGAAGGCAGCAGGGAGGAGGGTGGCCCTGGCTTTTCATATATTGCTGTGGAGTCAGACAAAGAGAGGCTGCCTTGGATGTGAGGCCAAGGTCACTACCATGGAGAAGTTGTCATGCATCCAGCTCCAGAAACTGAGCCCAGGCCAAGGACTGATGCCACTCTCAGCCACCAGGGGCCTGGCAGGAAAGAAAAAGAGGTATTGTTATCAAATTTATGGAGTACTTTTGTGTGTCAGAACATTTATATATATTGCCCCTGTCAATGAGAAAATGGTTTCCCATCCCATCCTTCCTCAAAGAATCATGAGGGTCAATAATTAGTATTGTCATTACAATAATAGTGGCAGCCATTTATCTGAGCGCGAATGTATGCTGAAGATAGAGCTCTGAGCCAGCAAGCGATCAGACATGCTGCTCCTCGTGCACATGGCCAGAGCAGTGTGTGCATCCTGACTTTCCAGTGAGCAAACTGTACCAGAGAGGAGAAGGAGCTTACTCAAGGTCACACAGTGGGCCTGCAGGGGGTGGGATTAGAATTTGGGTCCTCCTGCCCACAGGTCAGGGCCTGTCCTGATGCCACCATGGCTTTGCAGTCAGCCCCAAAGAGGGTGAGCACAGTCTTGACCCTCCGTGAATGTGCTGGTTCGCAACAGGCTTTTCCAGCATCCCCCCACCCTCCCTGACTCTGGGGTTCAGCACTGCCAGGGCCATGCCTGCCCTCTCTGCCCACGGGCAAAAGCATCACCCACTAAAGCAAGTGCTCAGCCCAGCTGAGTCCTGTCGGTGGCTCTAAGGCCACTGATGTCTCTAACAGTCTCTAGGTGATAGTCTTTAAGGATTTCTAGTCTCCCTTTTCTTATCCAGAGAGAAGCCCCGGGCCTAAATCTGAGGGACTGGTTTTGCAATAGTGCACAGTTCTTCAAGGCTCAAAAGAGAGGAAACCAACTGGATTCTCAGGACAATGTGTGTGGCTTGGGGGGCAGGGGTTCAGGTTCTTTCACCCACACAGCAGAGCGAGGCAATTTACCTGGTGAAGGGACACACTCCTGCAGTGATGTACAGGTATAGCACTGAACCACACGGAATCACTTAATGAGAAAGAGATGGAAAGTTCAGCTATACTTTCAGTCCTTCTTATTATACACTTTCAAGTTGATGCTAACATGTTTTTAATATCTTTCTAAGCTTTGCTTGTGTGTGTGTGTGTGTGTGTGTGTGTGTGTGTATAAATATGCTAAAAAAATTTTTTTAAAGAGCAAGCCTTGGGCTTGGAGCCTTTGGCAGGCAACGGTATCTAGTTAGAATTTAATGGCATTGTTTTTATTATATTTATTTTTACTTTTAGCTCCTATTTATGGTAGGTGAGACTGGTTTTCCATTTGCAGTAGTGATATAAAGTTTCCATTTTAAAGACATTTATTTAAGTTAAAAAGAGTCTATTTAAAGAAAAATGCTAAATGAATAATAATACAGGTGGTAGCCTATGCGGTAAAGGGGGTACAGGAACGAATGAAATTTGGGAAACACTGACATATGCAGTCATGGAACAAAAAAGTCATATATTCTGAGAATCAAAGACCATTAAATTTTAGAAGCCCAGGATTCTAAAATCCCAGAGCATGGAATCTTAGCAACATAAATCCTAAAATGAACAATATAATACATGAGATAATAGAAAACACAGTCTCACAAAATATTAGCGTGTGAAGGAGAAAGCATTGAAGTCAGTTCAATCCCCTAATTTTGATGTGGGGAAACTGAGGACCCAAGAGATTAAGGATAGAATGAAATAACATGTGAAAGAGCCTGGTAAAACATAATGTGTTCTTCAAATACTCAGGATATTTGTAAAGGGCCCCCCAAAGTCACAGGACTTTCCAGCAGAGACCTGGGACTGAAATCAGCTTTCTTGACTTCTGTCCCTGCATTTGTTACTTTCTTGGACTCCCTTGGCCTATGATGAAGTTCTTGAGGCCTTCTGACCTGGGCCTGGCCTTTGCTGGGAGCTAGGGCAAATCTGTGGAGGGTTGGCTGATGGGAATCCTCCAATGATGGGGACAGAGGAAGGGGAGACCATGTTCAGGCGTCCTGGGCAGAGGGAACAGTGTTGTGCTGTGTGGAGGGGATGGGGGCACATTTAGTCTTCCCTGTTCTCTGGGCTGTAGAGTTCCCACTTGCAAAACCAGTGTGTTGCTAGATGGTCTCCAAGAGAAAATCTTCTCTATGATTTGAACTCAGCTTTTTTTCTGGGGCTTCAGTTTCTCCTTGTGTCCAATTGTCAGGCACCTAAGCAACTCTTTTGCTGTCCCCCAGGGCTATACACCAATTTCCAGAGTCTTATTTATAAAGAGAGTAGGACTCCATCCCATGGGAGTCTTGGAGAGTCTCAGTGGGGACCAGGACAAGGCAAGGTCTTGAGAGTGGTTGATGAGATGAAGGGAAAGAAACGCACACCCTGTTGGAAAAGAGCCCTGTCTCCCAGCTTCTGTAAGAGTGGACTTCATTTCTCCATGTGCCCGGAATTTATGGACTCTCCTTACCCTGGGGGCAACTGCCTTGAAAACTGGGGCTCCAGGGTGTGGAGCCAGGCTGGACCATGTGGTTAGGTCAGATATGCTGCTGTGACTCGGTACTTCTGGGTATGCAGCTTCTAGAATTGCCCTTCTTCCTATCCAGAAGCACAAAGTGTGGCTCCAGCCAGGGCCCAGCCCTTCTTCGTGCTCTGGGGTGTCAGGGGCCTCGGGCAAGGAGCAGGTAGGGCAACAATTTTCTCCAGCCACACAGCTGATGGGCCATTTCTCCTGACCACCAGACCAGAGGAAGCCCCTTTGGATGAAGTTTTCAGGAGGTCTAAGGCCACAGAGTTGCCCCTTCTCATGGACGGCACATCTTCTGCCAGGCCCAAATTTTCACACCCA
Organism: Cynocephalus volans; assembly: GCF_027409185.1. Lineage (NCBI taxonomy): Eukaryota > Metazoa > Chordata > Mammalia > Dermoptera > Cynocephalidae > Cynocephalus > Cynocephalus volans. Next base: position 132,967,350 of record NC_084461.1, on the reverse strand, counting down.
CTTCTGAAGTGTGTCCTCTCTCTGTCTCCCGCAAGAACTGTTTCATGTGGCTCATGGGAGGAAAATACCATGGGTGGTTGCTTCTTTGTAGCTGCCTGTCTGGGGCTGCAGCAGCCTCCTCTTCCTGAGGTCACCCGCAGCCCACCTCCCAGGTGCCAGGGGCCCTGGCTGTTCAGTGATGTGGATTCCTGTGCAAATTTCAGGTGGCCCCAAAGCAACCACCACCAACATGACTGACCCTTCCTTGCCCACCTTCCTCCAGACAGGCGCCTGGGGAGGAGGAAAAAAAGACCACTTCTCTTTGCTGGCCCTCACTAAGCCATTCTCTCCACATTAATCATGGAAAAGACAGCATGCCCCAGCTTGGGAGGGAGAAAACGCCTTTTTCGTCTGTCTGTCTGCATGGGTCTCAACACAAAAGTTCAGCCCTGGCTAAGCTCTTGCTCTTGACAGACATCCCCGCCGTCTCTGACCCATCTCACCCTATTCCACCCACACCCCCAAAGGATAAGAGGATTAAGTCGATTTCACGTTTCTGAGAAAACGATCGATAGCCTGTCTTGTCCACTGTACTCAGCAGAGGCCAGCTCACGGCTCCTTGGCACCCATCCGTGGGCTCCCCACCCTCCCTGGCCATTACCCTGGGCTGGGCCTGTTAAGTATTTCCTCATTAAAGCCCTGGCAGCTCAACTCAGGTCTGCAAGCCAACACCAATAGTTACAACCACCCCGGAATGTTTGGACAGATTTCTGCAGTTACGAGTTTATGAAGTTGAAAGGTTTTATAGATGGGGAACCGTGTTGGTATTAAGGGAGACCATTTCTCCAGGGGCCAGAGTCGGCTGTCTCAAGATCCTAGTGTCAGGAAGAAGAGGGGAGAGGGCTAGAAGGAAAACTGTGAGGCCAATCAAGGAGCAAACATAACAGAGCCTGGACCGGCCAAGGGGTCTGCTGAATTAGGTGCAGGAGTGCCAGAAGGGGCACCAAGGGGCACTCGGCTGAAAATGAGGAAATATAAATTCCACAAAGAGGGAGCACCAAATCCTGAGCACCTTTTACAACCAAAAGAATAGCTATTTGTTCTTGGTTGTTTTCTGTTCCCAAATCTGAAGACCTCAGAGCAAGATCAGGGATTCTGGGGTAGGCTTCAAAGGGACTGTGGACCTCATCTCCAAACTGGATGCAAATGTTGTGTCTGTGCTTTCTTGGGCAGAGGATACCTAAATTTCATTATATTTTAAAAGTCTTCTGTGACCAGAACTACTAAGTTATACTTACCCTCTTATTGTATTGATAGGGTAGGCAAATTGAGGCCCATCCATCCATCCATCCATCCATCCTTCCATCCAATATTCATCGAATGTCTAAGCACTGAAGACACAGTGGAGAACCAGACAGAAGGTCCTTCCTGGCATGGTGTTGACTGTCATGGGGTTGAAGAGAGGTATATGCACAGACAATAAACATGACAACAAGTAAACAGGAAATGTTCTGATGACAATGTGTGCTGAGAAGACCCTGACATGAGCTGACGGGATAGAGAGCTGGGTGATTGGGGAAACCTCTCTGAAAGTGACATTGTATTTGGGGCTCAAAATTCAAAGAAGCAGCCAGGTGAAGGTCTGGAGAAGAGAGTTCCAACAAGGGGGAACAGCAGTGCAGAGGCCCTGAGAGGGGATGAGCTTGGAGGGAAGGCAGGGAGGTTAGTGTGGCAGGCAGGGCACGAGTCAGAGATACTCCAGTGAGCAGTATCTGCCCCCCTTGGGACCTCTTTCTTCTCTGCTCCACACTCTTTATGGCTTTCAACTGCCCTCAGAATAACCCCCTAACTCCTTGCCATGGCCTTACACAATCCATCCTGCTGGCCTTGTCTGCTCGCAGCAAGAGCCAATGAGGAGCTCCAGGGCAAGAGGTGTCCTCTTAGGGCCATTCTGCTTCTTCCTCCATAGCTCGGCTTGTTTCCTTCCCTCTCCTGGGAGCTCCCCGTTGGCTCTGGATGTGACATGGTCCCTGCCCTCCTCCGAGAAGCCTTCCCCAGGATCTGCATCTGCAGCTACCTCCCCTGGGCCCTCTACAGTTTGGCGGTGTCTTCTGAGGCCGTGTTTCTACTTCAGGTTGTGATAATGTGTGTCTGTCTCCTTCTTCCTCCTCAACTGTGGTCTCAGACCTGAGATTTCACAGACCAGACATGTCCGCCAAAATGTTAAACAATTAAGCACTGGGAAATGAGATAGGATTGCCAACTATTTTCTCTGGCCAGCGATACTTTTTAAAAACTGTTGTTTACTATAGTGACAATTTCCTTAAAGAAAGGACTTTTTGACATCAGAGCAGGAAGGACATAACTCCTGAGGAAAAGACAATCCTTTCAATGCAGTGAATGGGGATTTAAGAAAATCTACATTGTCCTTACTGTCTCTTTGCTATAGATCTATGAAAACGTCCCCTTGGACCAGCATTTGGGGCTGTGGCTCATCAGATGCTGCCTAAGGACACTCTCGGCTTGGCTCCCTGCCATGACGGGCTTCCCGCCCCCAGACCCCAACAGCTGTGATATTCAAGGGGTTATTTTTTTCACCTTGAAAGAGCACCAAGGTGCATGGATTCCAAAACCTGTTATTAATACTTTAAAAACTTCCATGTTCCAACCAAAATGTGGACATGCCTTTAAATGTTTGTAGTACCTCCCTCTACCTCTCAGCTTTCAAGAAGTGAGGACTTCAAAGGCCATTTCCTTGCCGAAATAAACACTGGGGCTGGAGGTAGTAGGGGTGGGAAACATGGGCTTATTGAGTGGAAAAGAAAATTGTATTTTTCTTCTAAAAGGGATCCAGACCCATTGCTGTATAAATGGCCTCTAGTCTGAAGGACAAACATTCAGAAGGTTGAGGACAAGGGCTGGGGCTGTATGTGGGATGTAATGACCAGTCCCTTTGCCCTATGTGTCCTAAGGTTGGGGCGGGGGTGAGCCTAGGTGGTTCTATGTACAAAGGGCTATGTTAGTGATTATATTAGTCCATTTCTGTTGCTTATAACAAGATACCTGAAATTGGGTAATTTATAAAGAAATAGAATTTATTTTTTACAGTTTTGGAAGCTGGGAAGTTCAAAGTCCAGGGGACACATCTGGTGAGAGCCTTTTCCTGGGGTTGAGTCTGAAGCAACACAGAATATCACATAGTGAAAATGGCAGGAGCAAGAGAAAGTTAAGTTTCTTTCTCAGATGCTCTCCTTTTAAAGACATCAGAACCACGCCCATTAGTCCATGAACATTTTAATCCACTCACAAGGGTACAGTCCTCACAATCCAATCATCTCTTAAAGACCCCACCTATCATTTACCATAATAGGATTTCCCACCCTCTTAAGAGTTACGGTAGAGGTCAAGCTTCAATGACTTTTGGGGGGACATTCAATCCACAGCAGTGACTGTTCGAGAAATGCTTAGTCAGTGCTTAAGAGCTTGACTCTGGAGCCTGCTGGGTTCAATCACAGAGCCATCACTTAGTAGCTGGGTGGACGTAACTTTTCCATGCCTCAGTTTCCTCATCTGTGAAGTGGTGATAATAGTTTTTCTGAGGATTAAGCCAGTTAACACAAGCACTGTTGCCTAGAACAGTGCCTGGCACATTGGAAGCACTAGATAAATGCCAGCTATTGTAATTATTATTATTTATGAAAACGTCCATAGGACAGGATTCCTATCTAATTCCCTTCTCCAAGGTCTTGCCCAAGTTTGAGAAGTTCTGTGACTCTGATCCCTCCCTACCCTATCCCCCTCCCCCACAGGGGATCAGCTGGATTCCCTAGAAAAGGAGTAGGCCCTTGGCTCACTCGGCAGCCCTGGTCAAGCCCCGCCACAGGGCGATGACATATGCCCCTCTCTGGAGCCCTGCTCTTCCTGAGTGGCACGGGTGGAGAGGTTGTGCAGAAGGCTTGGGTGTCCACTGCCCTGGTTTGTAGCCCCTGCTCAACCATTTACCAAGGCAAATGTCACAGGCCTTCATCATCGAAATGGGACTAATGAGAGAGTCTTCCTGAGGATGCAATGAGATGAGGGGCATGGCACGGGAAGCACTTATTGTTATGACTGAGTGGAGCCCACCTGAAAATGGTCACCTCGGATATCCTACATCATCACCTGGGGTCAACCAGGTCATGACTTGAGGAAGAAATGTGGGGTTGTTCCCAAGCCTCGGGGGAAGGGAAAAGGTGAGTAAGGACAGAAGAGTGGAGGGTGTCAGAGGGATGTGCCCCAGAGGTAAGGCTGCAGAAAGAGGAGCCTAGGCTGGGAGCTGGCGCAGAGCACAGGCCAGGGAGGGTCTCTAGAGCTGCCCCCAATGTGTGTCAAAGCAGGGAGAGGAGCAGGGGTGCACTGAGGAGGGATCACGCAGCCAGGAATCCACAACAAGACAGGAAGAGTGCAGAAGAAAGGATCTGGCTGACGTGGTGTTCAGAGTGGAGAGAGGGCCCTGGCTTTGTTGGGGTGGGGGAAGATGCAAGGGGCAACTAGGGAGGAAAGTTCACATGGAAACAAGTAGGGAAGGCCCAGGCCGGGAGGGCTAAGCTCTGTCCCTGGACTGCCACGGTCCACACCAGGAACCAGTCCCACCACTCCATCAACCTCCCTCCCCACACCCTAAGCAACCACTCAGGGCCTCTTGTCACTGCCTCTGAGAAGCCCTCTGGCTCGTCCCTGCCCCCGGCTCGTCCTCTGTCTGTGCTCACGCAGTACCCTGTTCCTCTCTGTCACTCACTGACTGCAGTCCTGGTTTATTATGTGGGTTAACTCTTAGCTTGTGTCTTCCTCATAAGATGTGAGGTCCAGGAGGAGAGCCCCTGGGGAATCAGGTTCACCATGCCTGGGCCAGCAATACATGAACAGATAAATACCAGCTAAAAAGACATAGCTTAGCAACAGCAAGGGTGAAAAGAAAAGGTATTTTGGGTGATCTTAGGCTGAATTCATGCATATAGGTAAAGTCTCCCTCCCTCCTTTCCTCTTCTTTTCTTTTTTTTCCTCCCCAAATAAATCAAGTGCCTACCAGGTACCCAGCCCTATATTAGGCACAACAGAAGCCATGTTGAACAAGATAAGGAAGGTCCCTGTCATCACGGGGCTAATATTCTAGTGGGAGTGGCTGGCGAAAAGATAAACTACATATAAATGTATCATACAGTATCAGGGAAATGTTTTCAGGAAACACAGGAAGTCAGGGTGGTGTAAACGCATGTGGTTTTAGGTTGGGAGGAAAGGGAGGGCTTCGCTGAATGCCGAAGACCCGAATGACGTGAAGAAATGCAGTGTGCAGACACCGGGGACGGCGCTCAAGGCAGAGGGCACAGCAGGTGTGGAGGACGGTGGTGAGTGTGACCTCTGCATGTTCCAAAGAGGCTGGTTGGTGAAAAGCCAGGCCAACCCCTTCCGTGATGAAAGAAGAAAGAACCCTAAAGAAGGGAAGGAATGACACCAAGCTTGTCAGTGGCAGGGCAGGAGACAGGACCAGGAGTCCTGGCCTTTGTCTTAACTCCTGCCATTGTGCTCATCCTCAGGTCTGGAGCCAGAAGTGTCCTGCAGGACCACCCAGACTGAAATCATGTGACAAGAAAGCTGGTGAGGTCTGTCAGAGATTGTCTAACCTAAAGCCCTTGTGAGAAGACTGAGGACCAGAAAGAGAAAGGTTCCCCAAGGCGCACAGCATGCCCATCCAGAGGTGTTTCCAGACAAACCAGGCCCATCCTCTGTGAAGCCTGGCAAGGGACTGAGCAGGGGGCTGAATCAAAGGTGCCGGATGGGTGCATGAATGGAGGCCCTGGGCTAAGGAGAGAGACAATGGCCACGATGTATAGCCTATGTATTATATGTGCCATTTCCTATGGTGGGAATGCTTGCTGTCACATCAGATCAGTGCTGATGAATATTTATTCAAGTTTACCACGTGTCAGCCATGTGCCGAATTAACTGCACTGCCTCTAAATTTAATCCCTGCAACAACCATATGGAATGGCAACCACTCTTCCCACTTTACAGAAAAGGAAACTGAGACTTGGGGAGCCAAGTGACAAAACTGAGGAAGGCCAGGAGAAGGGACGAGTTCCCAGAGAGAACTCTGGGAATGGGGAAGGTGGGAAGGCTGCAGGCACAGCCTGGGGTGTGGGGTAGGGGGTGTGTGCAGAAAACCTTGCAGTAAGTTTCTGTCAAGCTCACGTGAAAGATATGAGCAAGCAGGTAGTGCCCACGAGAAAGTCTTCTCATCTGTTCACAGGTTTCCAGGCTGCAAAGCCCCTTCACACTCCCCACCTCATTTGAGTCTCACAAGAACCTGGTGGGGGGGGAGGGGGGTCACTTTCTCTCATTTTTCCATGAAGAATAATGAGGCCCAAGAAAGGAAAGTGCCCGAGGTCACCTTGGGAGCTGAAGGCAGGGTCCGGCACCAGTGCTACCTCCTTGCTCTCTCCCTCCCAGTTCCTATTGACTCTGAAAACGGGAGCTATGTTTTCAGTGTGATTGTGGATTGTGTATTAGTCAAAATGGCTTAGGTTATGCTGCAGTAAATACACAACCCAAAAGTCTTAATGGCTTATAACATCAAAGCTTATTTCTTGCTGGTGTTACATAATCATTGTGGCTCACCTGGGGGCTCTCTCTCCTCTGCACTGTCCTCACTCTGGGACTAGGCTCTGGAAAAGAGAGTGCTAGGTGGCCTCACACCAGCAATTAAATGCCCTAGCCCAGAAGTAATGTACGATTCAGGAAGGGCCAGAACTGGTCACATGGCCTCACCCAGTCACAAAGGGACCACCCAGGAGGCAGAAATCCAGAAATGCTTGCTGCACAGTGTTAATGATGACCACATAGCTAAGTTGCATTAAGTAACAGTGAAGCACACAGCAAAAAACTGATTTCCTTTTCAATCTCAATTTTAGCTTTCAGAGTATTTCAAGGCGAAAGCTTCAATTCAGTACTTGTGTATCATTGATACTTTTCCAACACTTGCTAATCTCCCTGTTTCACCAATTGAGAAGAGATTTCAGGCTCAGATCCTTGAATAGCAACAGCATCTAGCTAGAATTTACTAACATCATTTGGTTTTCATTGCTTTTATTTTCACCTTTGCCTAATATGGGGTTTTCATTAATAGTAGTAATAAGAAGTTTCCTTTGAGAAAAAAAAAATTAATATAAGTAAATAAAACACAATGAAAAGCAGAGTGAGCTTTAGAGTCAGAAGGCCTAGGTTCAAATTCTGATTCCTCCGCTCAGTGGTTGCTTGACCTTGGGCACATAATTAAGCCTCTCAAAGCCTCAGTTTCTCCATCTATAAAATGGCAGTAACACAAGTGGCCATAGGGTTGCTGTGAAATGTTGGTTTCGCTCTTACCATACAGCCTGACCCATAGTAAGTTCTCAATTTTAGCAATTACTATCTAGCTAGGTGGCCCTCTCCCCTCCCTGGCCTCAGTCTCCCTGTTGCTGAAGTGAGTTCAGGGTATGATCTGTGGCAGGCTGCCCTCCCTGCTTAGGTTACTCAAGGTAGATGCAGGTTCTTGAATGCCAGTATGACTGCACTTTGTAGTCAGGGAGAGGACCTGGGTGAGCCTGGGCAGCCCCTTCCTCCCTGCTTGATCCCTCCCTGCAAGTGTTGTGTCGGGCCCCTGGCTGACAACTGTGTTTTCTCTGCTCAGTAAAGGACTTAACCATAAACAGCAGAAATCGGGTGACCTCCAGCCCCCAGAAAGCCTCACCCCAAAGGCCTGAGCAAGAAAAGGCTCCTTGTGTCTGGGGTAGGGGTGGGCTCTGCATTCCTCAGGTCCAACCATTTGGGCACATTTGCTCCTGGAATGCAGCTGGAAGGCTGGGCCCTGCCAGAAACAGCGCAGCGCAGAGTGGCTTTGCTGTGGTCTCCTTGCCCACTCCGGAGGACTGAGAGTCACAGCAGCCTGAACAGGACATGTGATGCCCCTTTGGAAAAATGGCCACATCTGAAATTTTCTTTTTTATTTTCCTTTTGCCTGTTTCTTACCTCATTTTCTCCCACCAGAATGCAAATTCCATGATGGTAGAAACCATGTCTGTTGATATCTGTGTTTTCTCTGCTTAGCAAAGGCCTAACCATGAACATCAGTGACCAGGTGACCCCTAGTCCTTGGAAAGCCTTGTTCTGAGCTCCGTCCCCACCCTGGTAGGCACTCAATAAATATTTGTTAAATGAATAAAAGGAGAATGTGGGATGAGATCCTGGATGATATTTACTATTATCTTAATAATAGCTGCCAATTCCTGAGAGCTTTCTTGGTGCGTAAGTGCATTACATACATGCTCTCATTTAGTTCTTCAATAGCCCTGTGAGTTAGGTACTGGTTTGCCCATTTTCAGAGGCCCAGAAAGGTTAAGTAACATGCCAAGAGCATAAGAGGCAGAGTTGGGACTCCACCCCCAACCTGGGCTTGTCTTGTGATGAAGCCTGTGCTCTTAACACTCCCTGCTACCCAGAGGTGGGGAGTGACTTTCCCAAAGAGGGGGTGTCTGAGAACCCTCTTGCCGCCTCCTACCACCATCTCCTAGCCCAGGCAGTTGCTGGTGGTTTCTGCCCCGTGCTCCTTCACAGGGAGCACACTGGGTCAACATCCCACTTCCGGGCAGCACAGAGGTAGCTGGAGTTTCTCTGAGTCATCTGAGTCCCAGAAGCCCCCACATGTCAGCCCCAGACTGTGGTGCCATGACCTGAGGCTGACTCCCTCATGTCTGGCTGAGCTGGAGGATGCCAGACTCTCCAAGGTACATGGGCAGGGCCCCGAGGCTGAGCTGTGGTGCTCTCAGCCACGAAGAATGCTGCTGACTCACAGCGGCAGGCAGGGGTGAGTCAGGGGCCGCTCGGGCACAGCCCTCGGGACAGGACAGGGAGGAGGGTCTCGCTGGGGAATGCGGGCCAGGCCCACATTCTGATGTGCTGTGAGGGCTCTCTTCACACCTGCAATTGCTGTTATCTAGCACAAGGGCCTTAGACAGCCCTTCCCCCCAGTGGGTCTTGATTTCCCTGTCTGCACCTGGAACAGATGCAGATGATCCGTGATGGGCTGTCATCCATGATTAAGATAAAGTGGCCGAGGACCAGGTGATGCAGGGCCTTGAATACCAGTGTGAGAATTGGGAAACTTGGTGAAGGCCAAAACCCTGGACTGGGAGTTGAAAGTTTCAAATCCTGCCCTTGACAACAACTCATTTTATGACCTAGCTGGATAATAATTGCTAAAATTGAGAACTTACTATGAGAACGATGGAACATTACCTCCCCTCAATTTCTGCATCTGTCAAAGCCCAGCTTCTAATGAGCAGAGTGTTCTGTCATGATCTTGACTTTTGCCCACGGACTCTCCTCTGCTGAGAACGGCCTGATCACCATTTCTGCCTCCTGACTCTTCAAGGGCCTGTGCAAGTGCCACTTCATCAAAGGAGCCTTTCAGCATCTTCTTTTCAAAATCAATCTCTCGCAGATATTAAAGTTATGGCACAAATCTACATTTGATGACATAAAAAAATGTCCAAAATAAATTAAGTGAAGAAAAGCAGAAGACAGAATAAAATGCATAAAATTCATTTTTATCTGTAATGTGTGTGTCTATAAGTAGAAATGCACAGAAAAAAGTCCTAGTAGGATATATATGTATATGTAAATGTTAACTATGATAATCTCTGAGTCATGAAAATTATGTTGACTTTTACTTTTTCTTAATATTTTTTGAGGTTTTCTAAATTGCATGCAAGAAGCATGTTGCTTTTATAAACAGAGAGACAATAGAGCTTCTTTGCAGTTAAAAACTGCATCTCCATTCCTAAACTAAGGCTTGACTGTTGGTTCTAGCTGTGGCCTTAAATTGTTGTGTGTGTTTATGTAAGTCCCTTCCTCTCTCTAGGCCTCATTTTTCTCACCTATAAAATGAATAGGTGTATTCTACAATGTCTAAATGCTCTCCAGTAGAACTTACTACAAAGATGGAAACATTCTATATCTTTGATGTCCAGTATGGTACCACTCACTAGCTGTTGAAAGGTGGCTAGTGCTATTTAGGAAATGAATTAATGTGAACCTAAATAGCCACACATAGCTATTGGCCACTGTGTTGATGGAATAGTTCTAAATGCTCTCCTAGCTCTGATGTTGATGGTCCTTTGATTGGGTCACATCTTATTTATTAAACTAAAATTTCATTTTATTAGAAGAGTATCCTGTCTCCCACAGTCTTAGTCTGTTTGTGCTGCTATGACAGAATACTAAAGTCTGGGTAATTTATAACTAACAGAAATTTATTGGCCCATAGTTCTGGAGGCTGAGAAGTCCAAGACTGGGATGTTGGCATCTTGCAATGGCCTTCTTGCTGCATCATCCCGTGGTAAAAGTGCAAAGAGAGAGTGAGAAAGATCGAAAGAAGGGCCAAACTTGTCCTTTTATAATGAATCTACTCCCATGATGATTAATCCATTCATAAGTGTAGTGCCCCATGACCCAAACACCTCCTAGTAGGCCCTGCTTCCCAATACCACCACATTGGGGATCAAGTTTCCAACACATAAACTTTTGGGGGCACATCCAAACCACAGCACCCACCCTTCAGGAATGTGATTTCCTCTAACTGCAACCATGTGACACTGATGGGAGCTGCCACTTCTTTTATAGATCCCACCCCCAGACCCTGTTGATTGGCCAGGGTGGGCATCTGACCCAAGATTGGCCAATCGGATCTATTCTCTGGGACTTTTACATATTATCAAGGTAAAATTCACATAACCTAAAATTAACCATTGTAAAGCAAACAATTCAATGGCATTTAGTACATTCACCATGTTGTACAACCACCACCTCTACCTAGTTCCAAAACCTTTTCATCGTTGCAAAGGAAAACCCCCATTCTTCCCCCTTTCCCCTGGCCCTGGTGACCACCAATCCATGATCTGTCTCTATGGGTTTACCTGTCCTGGATATTACACACAAATGGAAGCACACGATATGAATTTTCTGCCTGGCTTCTTTCACTTAGCATGTTTTTAAAGTTTATCTGTGTTGTAGTGTATATCAGAATTTCATTTCTTTTTATGGCTGAATAATATTCTATTGCATGTATTTGCTGCAATTTGTTACCCATACATCCATGAAAGGACATTTGGTCTGTCTTCACCTTTTGGTTATTATAAATAGTGCTGCTATGAACATTCATGTACAAGTATCTCTGTTTTCAATTCTTTTTGGTATATACCTAGGAGTGGAATTGGTGAGTTATATGATAATTCTATGTGTGACTTTGTGAGGAACTGTCAAGCTGGTTTCCGCAGTGACTGTACCCTTTTATATTCCTACCAGCAGGACTTAGCAAGTGGCTCTTAGTCCCTTTCTGGTCATCATGAGGGCTCCTTGTCTGCAAGAAGGAAAATGACACCCAAAGAGGGGTAAAGGTAAACGATGGAAAGAGTTCAAGTCATCTCTGAAGCCTTGCTCTGTCCCATCTCCTTCCTCATGCTTACACAAGTCGGGGAAGTCCACTTCTTGCTGTTGTGTTTCTGTCACCCGGAATCCTGACTGACATCCTCTTAGCACTGAGTTCAGAACTGTGATGGTTCAAGTCGTGTTTGAGGGTGCTCTAGGTAGAATCCTCCACAAATGTCAGCCCCTGCACCCCAGCCTGGACCCTGCAGCTCAATCACCTTTTAGTTCTCTCTGCTCCTCTGCAGGTCCTGAGCCAAGAGCCCCAGACAGAACACTAAGAAAAACTTGACCCCTGGCTGGTCACCTGATTAGAGAGTCAGCCAGAAAGGCGGGTGGTAAAAGCAGGCAGGAGGTGGGTTGTAGGGAGAAGAGAGCTAGGTTCCTCCGAGGACACTGTGCAACAGGGCAAACAGAAGGGAGGCTGGAGGCCAGGCCAGGGGGCAGGAGGAGGAAAAGATGGAAATAAAAACCCAGCAGAATCGCCAATGTTTAGCTGGCCTTTCACAGGATAATTGAGTCGGCTCTCCCGTGGCCAAACATGAAGGCAACGTTCTTTCAGGTTCTGAGCGGAAATAACTCCGATTTCATTTTCCGGGTGGGGAAAAGGAATGGAGAGTGATGGGGAAGGGCAGTTTTGGAGATAGAGTCCAGGCCACTCTGACTCCTTAATTCTCTAGAATCTCAAATCTGAGATCTGGGCCCTTGGGAGCAGAGCCCAGACAGTTGTTTTTCTAAATAGGATCCCGGAAGCATACACAGGCTCCAAGATGAGGGCCCTGGGGGCAGGGGTGGGGAAGGCCTAGCTGCTGACGATGGGAGAAAGGCCCAGATGGAAGGAGCAGTGTGATATCTGGAGGATGAGGACAGGCCACAAGTGCCATCTCAGGCATATCCTTACAGGAAAATGATTCTGTGATCATCTTCTATGCAGAGAATGGAAAGACAATCCACTCTTCCCTTTTGCGTGGTTAACTGAATTTTTCTTTTTAATGTTGAATGGTTGGAATGCATAAGACATGGGGCTTCACACATGGATGTACTCACTGTTTATAATACTGCTGCAGGTGTGTGGCCTCCAGACACAAGTCTTCCAATAACTTCTATCTCACATGTGTATTAGTTCACTAGGGCTGACAGAACAAAGTACTGCAGACTGGTTGGCGTAAACAACAGAAATGTATTGCCTCTCATTTCTAGAAGCTACAAGTCCAAGACCAAAGCATTAGCAGGGACGGTTCCGTCTGAGAGCTGTGAGGGAGAATCTGTTCTGTGCTCTCTCTGAGCTTCTGGTGGTTGCTGGCAGTCTTTGTTGTTCCTTGGCTTGTAGATGCCTCACCCTAATCTGCCTTCATCTTCACATGGTGTTCTCTCTCTGCATATCTATCTCTGTATCCAAATTTTCACTTTTTATAGGGACGCCAGCCTAATTGGATGAAGAACCTTCCTTAATGAGCTCATTTTAACTTGATTACCTCTATAAAGACTCTACTTCTGAATAAAGTCACATTCTGATGTACTTGGGCTTAGCACATCAACATATCTTTTTTAGGGGGTGGGGGGACACAATTATACCCATAACAGCGTGATACCCATCAAAAAGGAAAAAAAAAAAAAAAAGGTTATGGTGCTTTATAATGATATGCACTGTATTATAGAGTATATTCCTAACAGGAAATAATTTCCATTTTGTCTAAGCACCTCAGAGCACTGAGTCCTCTGCTTACAGTTTTATAGTTGTGATAATTAGAAGAATTTTCCGCAGCCTAATTTCTGGCTCCCTCGATTTCAAATGGTCTCTCTTCTCCACCACACACACTGGAGGACATGTTCATATCGCCATCCAAGCTCTGAGCCTGCACATTTGTGTCATTATGCCAGGTGAGTCTGCTCAGTGACAGCAAGAGAGAGACATTTCCGTTCCCAGACAGCTGACTTAACTGTACATGAAACCTAGAGTTCCACTAAATGCAAATGAAATGCCTCCCCAAGTCTACTTCCCCAGTCCAACCCCCAAAATGCCACGGCCGTTCTAAAGCCATCTGATAAGAGAAAAATGACAGTGAGGAGGTCAGAGTGGAAAGAGTCATTGATCACAATTGATTGCACTTAAAATGACTTGCTCAAATTCTGCAGCAGCACATGGTCATGTGAACATGTTGCTAGAGTCCTGCTTGGGGCTTAGAGAGGGGCTCATGCCAAGGGAGGATGCTTAAGCTGTGCTCGCTTCATGGTCAGTCCGCCTCAGGATGGGTGCTTCTCTTCATCTTAAAAAAATCCCACAAACATCTCATTTGAGAAACATGTATTCATTCACTATGTGCCAGCCCTGTGCCTGGAATGGACAAGGCAGAGACAAACAAAGCAAGCTGAGTGCAAATCCAACTTCTAGACATTACAGCCCCTGGAGGGGCCTGGTGTGGGAAGACTGGCTTCTCCCAAGGATGGGTCATTGGATGAAGGAAAAAAAAAATTAGCCTCAGTTTTGGCTAGAAAATGGGGCCTTTCCCTTTGATAAGCATACTGAAAGCTCCTTTGAGAAGGAACCTCCTTCCAGGATAATCTTGATGCTAGAGAGCCCTTTAACAGTCAGAGTTCCAGACCAAAGGGAGAGTGCATCAATTAAGCTAGGAGCATGGGAGTCAACACCGTCAAATCAGACCTCAGAGCCATGCTGCTCCCAGGAAACTATCCCCTTCGTAGAGCCCTGGAACCTCCAGGTCCAACCTCTAGCCTTGGCCTGGAAACTTCCTGCTAAGCAGAAGTTCACTAATCCCTAAACCTGTTCTTCATGCCAGTGACTGACTAATCCCAGCTGCCTGTCTCAGCTCCTGCCCAGCCTCATTCAGGACTGCGGCACTCTTAATCATTTGAAAGACTCAAATTTTGGGGTGTTCTCCTCTTTGAGCCTCAGTGTCTTCATAGTCAAGGGGGATAACATTGGACTATCAACTCTAACAGTGCCAGGTGGTTTGTCTTGGCTAGCCCTGTAGTCTCAGTTCACAACTATTATGTGAAAGTCACATAATAGTTGCTCAGTAAGTGTTTGTCAAGTGAATGAATGGAATAAAGAGATCCTTGACTTCTGTGTGGAGACAGTGTACTTGCAGTCGTTGGTACTCATTCAGTTGCAGGTGACAGACACCAACACAAATTGGCATAAGAGAGAAAGAATGTATTGGCTCACATAATTAAAGTCCAGGAGTAGTTCTAGCTTCTGGTATGGCTGGAAAGGATTCATGTGCTCAGGTGATGTTATTAGGGATCTGTCTGTCTCCACCTCTGCTCTTTGCTTTCCTCTCTGTTCCAGTAGCCCCAGATGGGTCCACGCTTCTGGTCTTCTTGCTCCCAGTCTAGCAGAAAAGAGACAACATGGTTCTCAAAATTCAAGCAGAAATCTCAGAATCGAGTCTCACTGGACAGTCTTGGGTCACTTGTCCATTTCCAAAGTAATTAATCACCGTGGCCAGGGACATCCAATGCTCTGGTTATACATGCCTGCTCCTGTGGTCAACCCACCTGTGGGGAGGAGTAGTTCTACAAGGAAAAACTCGATTCGGTCATCAGGAAAGGAGAAATGGCTGCAAGGCAGACAACAGGTGCCCACAACAGTATTCGACTAAAGTCTAAACATTTAGTCAAATCTTCCCCTCTCTGAGACTCAATCTCTTTATATGTCATTGATGACCATAATGACACGAAATCCCTGCCCTTATTCACATCCTAGAGCTTTTGTGAGGTCCAAATGAGACCACGAGTTATAATAATAGCTAACATTTTTCGAGGCCATCACTAGGCATCTGGCCCTGTACTAAACAAACCCTTTAAGATACATACTATTTACTTTTTTTTGGCAGCTGGCCAGTACAGGGATCTAACTCCTGGACCTTGGTGTTATCAGCACCATGCTTTAACCAACTGAGCAACCAGCCAGCCCTACATTTACTCTTTACAACAATCCATGTTACTGATGGGAAGCAGGTTGGGAGAGGTTACAAGGCATGCAGGCTGTCACACAGCTAAGAAGGGAGGGAGGAGCTGGGGTTTGAAGCAGTGCCCTCAAGCATGAAGCTATATTTAAACTGTAAATAATTTTATAAGCATAAGGGACTATTAGTAACAGTCTGCACTGTTAATAATAGCAATTTTTAAAAAGCCTGAAAGGGAAATTCAAATAAATTCAAACAAATGTTTGTTTAGCACCTACTATGGGGCGATCACTCACAAGGGGCTCAGAAGGAGACACATAAATAACTGTGAAACAGGCAGACTGTGATCTAATAGAACTGTAAACACGCCCCAGGGGAGTATGGGGAGCAAGAGATTGACTGCATGGGGAGGGGAGGGGGTCTGGAAGGGTCTCTTGGAAGAGGTGGGATTTGAGCTGGGCTTTAAAGAGTAAAGAACTTCAGCAAAGGAGGGAAGAGGAAAATCAACTTTTAAGGGACCTGGAAGGATCTAAAGACAGAGCAGAATTCTCGGATAAGAGGCAAGCACTTCTGTGCAGAATAACTTTCACACCAGCAGGAGCTTCAAAAGTGATTGACTAAGTAGAGCACAGCAGTTGCCATGGGAACAGAGGCAAGTCTTGTCCCTGTCGTTAGTGAGCATCCCTGGCTTGGAGCTATTTAGCCAAGGCCAGGAGGCAGAGGGAGCTGGGTTGCTCTGTCCCTCAGAAGAAAAGCCCAGCAGAATTGCTGTCCTGGGTAACTGATTCTTGTTTCACAGTGAGGCAGAGCTGACAGGTGACACCTGTGTCTGAGAAGATAGACAGCCAGAGGAAGCCTCTGCCTTGAAGAGCTCTGGGACATCTTGAAGCTATTGGAGCAGGCAGTAGGGCCTCAGGGAGCAAATGGGAAGGGCAAGGAACAGGCCTGAGAATGGTTTCCACGTGGAAGAATACCTCCATTCCCACTTGGTACCCAAGGAAAGGAGCAGTGCTGGAGGCGGCTTTACCTAAATGTGAGCATGGTGTGGGAGACTCCCAGAGCATGTATCTGTGTCAGTCACAGGTCCACTAGGGCCTCTCAGGGCCTCTGGGGGCTTCCAGGGCATCCCGACACACTGGGAGTGCTGGCATTTAACCACTCAGATGCAGAGGGGAAACTGCAAGTGAAGACTCCCTTGTTAGGCTGAGAACAGGAGAGCAAATGGTGAGGTCTTTAAAACAGAAGACATTAGGTTTGAGACCTAGGTTCAAATCCTGGCTTTGACACTTTCTAGCTGTGTGATCTTGGGCAAATTGCTTACCATTTCTGTGTGTTTCGGTTTCTCCATCTGTGAGATGAAGATGATGATAATAATTTTACCTACCTCAGAGGACTATATGAGAATTAAGTGAGATAGTGGATATAAAGAGTTGTGCCTGGTATCTGGCACATAGCAGATGTTCAATAAATGCAAGCTATATTATTATTATTATTTCATTTGGTATCAATTCAGTTTCCCCTGCCCAGTCAGGGTCTCCTTATTGTTTGTGCTAAAAGTCAGTTTCTCCAAGTATGCTAGATGATGACAATGACAACTGCATTAGTAGCCATGGGACCTATTTACCTTCTGTGTATCCAGTGACTGACATCGTGAAGGAGGAAGACAAAGTTCTGTTGCTGGATGCCAGGCCAAGGTGCTTGAGCTTTTTACTACAGGTAGCTAGTAGCCACTGAACATTTGGAGGAGAAGAATAACTTGATCAGGGGAATGCAGATTTCTGTCCTGAGGCTATACACTTGTAGGAATAGAATCTAAATATAATTCAGACTGTAGAATCTAAGTATAGTCACGAAAAATAACAATAGCTATCATTTCGAGAAAGTCTGTTATACACCCAGCACTGTGCTAAGAGCTTCATATGCCTTGTCTGTTGCAATCCTCACAACAACCTTATGAAGCGGCTTCTACTATTATTCTCATCCTACAAATACAAAAACTGGAGCACAGAGAGGTTAACTCAGGTAGCTAAGCCACACAGCTAGCAAATGGACGAGCTGGGCTGGAACATAGGCAATCTGGTTCCAGGGTCTCACATTGAACTAGACGCTCTTTTTCCTTCTGTACATGTGAAGGCCCTCATTGTGGGGGTTGGGAGGTTGGTGGGCAGCCTGACATCCTCACTTTTGGTGGGTCCCTTCATTTGTCTCAGCACACCCACTCTCTGATTCTCTGACCCTTCATCTCTTTCTTTGACAGTATGTGTGTGCGTGCGTGTGTGTGTGTGTAAGAGAGAAACTTCAGCTGACCAGTGAGGACGGAAGCCTCCAGACGTCAAAGTGGGCAGAGCCCCGGACGGATGGGCTGGAGGCAGGCCTGGGTCCCATTAGGCTAATTCCTCCCAAGGCTGGCAGAGGCCCCCAGCGGGAACTTCTGAGAATGTGGAGAACAAGACCTTTCATATGGCTTCCCTTTGAGCTGGCCTCAAGGTGGGGCCAGGGTCGGGTGGGTGGAGGGTGGGGAGTGTGCGGAGAGGTGAGGCCGCAGTCGGGCTGGCAATCAGATTGGGCAGCGGCTGCGAGCACAGAGCGCCCATTGTGTACAGGGAGCTCTGCTTTCAATAATCTACTCCGAAGAATGTTTCATTGAGTGCCAGAGAAAGGAGCCATTGAAATGCCCAGGGCTGAGCCTCATGAAGGGTTAAATGCAAGGGGGCTCTGGGTGCCCAAGCTCTTGCCACTCCTGGCTCAGATGCCTGGTATGGAGATTCCTGACCAGTAGGACAAGGGACACTCAGTGAGACCACCCAGAGGGCCGGAAGCAAGGGTCAGGGGGGATGTGCACCTCCCCCAGAAATGCTAAAGGGGGTGCTCCAGCATCAAGGAGGAAAACCCCTTTCCTCCCAGAACCACTATGCCCAAATAAAATCCAGCAAGTACTGGGCCTCAGATGCCCCCTCAGCCTGCCTAGTGGAGAGAGTCACTCATCCAGGCAGGCATGTCTCTACCTGCACTTCGTGC
Organism: Cynocephalus volans; assembly: GCF_027409185.1. NCBI lineage: Eukaryota > Metazoa > Chordata > Mammalia > Dermoptera > Cynocephalidae > Cynocephalus > Cynocephalus volans. The sequence goes on along the minus strand of NC_084461.1, from coordinate 132,948,928 downwards.
ATGGACCTTTAACTAGGACCCTTGCAATCCATTCTCCATCATGCAGCTGGTATGGCTTTCTTAAACCCCTACAACCTTTCCATCAATCATTTATTAATTATAATGAAGGACACACTAGCAGAGAGTGTGGGAGTTAGAGTGAACACCAGTGGTCACTGGATGAGCTGACCTAGGTAACCTGTGGACTTTCCTCTTTCAGAGTTCTTTTTCAAATACTCATAGAAAAAGGAGGATGTGGCCTGTCAGAGAAGGCCCCAGAAGTGGGTTCTGTGGTTCCACACTGAGTGCCAATGCCTTTTCCAGCTACAGAGGCTTGTGGAGCTCGAAGGGTGGGCAACATCATGCAGGCATCTGTGGGCTGCAAAGAGAAGGCAGAAGGTGGTGGATCGGCCAGCAGGAGTGAGTGCATGCTTGTGGAGAGTGACCTCCAGCATTGCAGCAGTGCAGCTCCCTTGTCACTGCCACCATAGAACCCAGAACCCACTGAGGACGTTACTGCCTTCCTGAGCCCGTGTCTGCTGGGAGGATGTTCTACAAATGAAGCAAGTGAACACTTTACTTACAGTGTGAACTTTTTGTACTTCCAACCACTTTGAATTGAAACCTTAAAAAAAAAATATGATGCCTTTTCCAGCTTTCTTAAAAAGAGGGTCCAGAACAGAATTTAACCTTAGAGGGTGACCCATCATTCACTTCGATGCTGGGCTGTGATTTGGTGATGCCCTTGGGTCTGTTCAGGTGGATATAGGTCTTTATTCCTGCAGCAAATAGCCCAAACTCCCAGGCTCTTGGAATTCATCAGAATTGATCTTTATTTCTATTCTTTTTTTCTCTCTCTGTTTTCACCATAACACTGTATTACTATAAAACAGGAAATTGCCTCAAACCACCTCTTATATTCCTTCTGAGCTGCTGCTAATATTCCTGGACTGGGAAATGAAATGATCGGCCTCGTAAGAACTGTGTATGAAGTATGAGTCAGTAGTCTGTCTTGTAGTGAGGAAGGCCTGAGGAGCTCTCCTCTGAGTTAAGGAACTGAACTCTGATATTTTTGACTGTTCAGAGGCCTTCAACGTTTTCTTGTAGGTTTTTAATTTGGCCCAGCCTAGGTAAATTGACCTCTGAGAGAGGATGACAACATGCATAATCTGTGCATAAGATCTTTGCCAAGGGCAATAAATTGGAAGAAGATAATATCTGTACTAAGGTAATTTTAGTTCAAAGATTGCCAAATATACACCTACCCACTCACATATGCAGGCACACACACGTACACACACTTGCACATGCACACACAACACACAGCAATGAGAGACAAAGCCACAAGGCAGACTCACCCCGTTTTTTACTTTTATATCCCCATGTCCTAAAAAATTGTATGGGGACAAATAATTAGAATCAAAACATTTTCAAGTTGGAAAGAACTTGCAAAATACTTTAGTTTTGCTCCCAATTTTAGTTCAGGATTCTCTTCTATTATCTCCTAGACAGATGAGCACTTTATCACTGGCTTGTATAGTTCCAGTAATGGGGAGCTCAGTACTTTTTGAAGTCTGATTTCATCAATGGAAAGATCTGACAGTTAGGAAGTAACAAAAACTACACCCACATCTCCACATTGGTTCTGCATTTCATGTACAGATGTTAGGTTCCTTATAATGTTTTAATGTGGATATCTTTTGGAGGTTATGAATTAGAGCACACCTATGTGAATAGGGTGACAGATCTTTCCTGTATGGGATGGACATTCTTGATGTCAATCATCTTGGAAACAGCTGGGTCCTGAGATGGAAACCGCAAAGGCTCGTTTTAGCTTGGCTAGAGAGGAAACGTCTGTTTCTCGGAGCCTTATTTCTTGGGCCTGAACTTGAGACATCTTGGAATTTTGAGAGCCTTCCTGGGTGGGGGTAGGGCTGATGGACATTGTCCCAGGGAAGAAGGCAAGGAGGTACCTTGAAGACAACACAAAGGGAATGTAAATGAGCTCATCCTGAAAGCTTTATGACCTGTATTCTCATTACACTTTGTGTTTATTTCCTCCTTGTCATCACCAAGCCTTTGGAAATGTCTAGTTTAAATGTTCCAGCCTGGCCCAGCTGTGTAATGGCATTAAAGAAGGAGCTGAGGGTCCGTGTTTATTTCCCTAGAACATTAGGGGGGAATGTTGCCCTCCGATTGAGAGACTTTTAAGAGAATTGTGAACACTGGGGAACAAGAGTTGGGCTCGAGAGGTTTACCCACTCCTCTCCACGTGGTGATTCATTCACCCATCACTGCCATCCTTTTATCAAGCAAGCTGCCAGATTTCCTACAAAAGTAATTCCTTAAATTGGCCAGAAACCTGTCTCCCAGCAACTTTCACTCACAGGATTTAGTCCTTTCTCTCAAAACACAGAGAACAATCATTATAATTGTTCACGTTCATTGTGTGTACTATGTGCTGTATTGTATCTCCTTTATATTATTATCCCATTTTACAGATAAAGAAATTGAGGCCAAGAGAGGTAAGATAACTTGTTCAAGGCCAGACCCCAAATAAATGGCAGGATTTGAACTCAGGCCATTGGATGTCAAAGCCCACAGTCTAGAACTCTGAAATATTACCCTTCTTGCCCCTATGACAGCCCCACAGAGATGTGCAGCCTGTGATCTTGTCTCCCTGGGCCTTTTTTCATTCAGGTGGAGTCCCCACCCCATTCCGCTTGCTATTTCTCTTTGTGCATGGAGCAGGGGGAAAGCAGCCCTGTCCAGTTCCTCCTGACCAAGGTCTGGGACAACGCAAAGAATACAAAGCCCAAGTCCATCTGACCTCTGACTTGTCCCACTTCCACCCCAGCACAGCCTCTTCTGAAGCCTCCGGAAGCACCATTTTAGCAGCCTTCGCCTCAGGAGGCTGTACTTTTCCTGTCTGTCCTCAACATTTCTGCTGCCAGAACAACAGGCTCAATTTTCCCTTCTGATAAATCTGGTCACCCTAAATATGGGGCTTTGAGCAAACAGGAGCGGCTGGCCCTACGCAGCCCTCATTTCAAAATGTAGATTCACATGGGCTGCTATTTTGGAGGTCTGTTTTCTTTCCCCACACATAGTGGTTTTAAGTAAGAGGCAAGAGATTATGACAGCTCTTGGTAGAGGAAAGATGCTGGGAGAGAAAATGCACCTGGGTAGTTTTTGTTTCCCAGAGTTCCTAAACCACTGGCCCTTCAAGAAACTCTGGGAACAAGAGGGTCCTTGGTCACATAACATTGGTGAATACAGCTTTACCACCCCCTTCCTGTGCATGTTAAACATTTGAAGTCCTAGTAGTAAAGAAGCTTAACTGATCTTGTTAGCCCAGTTTTCCCACTTAAAAATATAGCCTAGTAAAATTTTGGAAAACAATGATGCAGGTCAGAGGTTGCAAACTGGCACCAATGGCCAAATATATTCCTCAGATAGGTTTGATTTGGCCTACAGGGCTTAAATTCTGCTTTATGTTAGTTACTAACACTGAACAACTAGAATATTTCTCATAATAACCTGGATTTGAGTGTTCTTGAAAAATCAGATCTGGAAACATTGGTCCACATTCTTGCATGACTGAGGTCGGCTGGAAACAAGGCTGTGGTCTTCAGCTCGCTGCAGCCCCTGTACCGCCCCATGGCTATACAGCTGCCCCCTGCTTTGCTCATCTATGATACTTGCCTGGTTCCACATACCCCACGCTAGCCTTCTCTGGTGTGGAGGTTTCTTTGGGTGGGAGTTGGCCTGGGTGACCGTGGAAGCCCATTCATCCATTTATTCATGATACAAATAATTGACCAAACTCCTACTATGTGCTGCACCCTGTGGATACAAGATGCATAAAACAGCCCCAGCCCTCCGCATTCCAGCGCTGGCATTTTAAGATTCTGGTTGGTAAGTGCAGGATGAGGAAGAGGGAGGAGTTGAGGAGAGGGGAGCTGGCAAGGCCAGCACCTAGTTTCCTGGTGTCCAACGCCAGGTGTTTGCCAAAGTGCCTGCAGTTCTCCACTGCTGTCTCTTACCGGCTCACGGAAGGGAGCTGCCATTCAAACAGCCACTGCACGCCCCAGGGAAGAGCCCCTTGTTCTGTGACTTAGACGAATTCCCGCCCATCTTAGGGCCTCACTTTCTCCATCTGTAGAATGACCCGGTTGGATTAGTAAATTATAAGCATCCTTTCCAGGGCTGGCACTCAGAGATGCTAAGACTCCACGATCGAGGAATGTCTGACAGGGCCATGCCGGAGCTGTTCCATCGAATTCCAAGCAGCCCCCTCCCTCCTTTCCCCAGTCCCGGCCGGGGGCGGGCGCTGGAGCCAGTGGGCCGAGCGGGCCTGGGCTTCCCGCCCGGAGGCGGAGCTACTGCTCGGTGTCCCGCCCCTCCACCTGGGCTGGGCCCCGGCAGATGTTACAACTTTTTCGCATTCTCTCCCGCGGTGTCCCCCCCGACCCGCCCAGCCCGTGCCTCCCTCCCCTTCCCCTCTGGGGTTCTGCCCACCTCCCTGCGGGAAGCCCGACTGTTCTTAGGACTCCGGGCGGGGCGAGAGGCCAGGCCTGGGGCTGGAGGGTCGCGGGGAGGAGAAAGGGGAAGCAGAGGCGAGAGAAATTAGGAGGCGGGAGAAATCCGGAGCAAGAAGGAAGAGGAGAGTCAGAGGATGGTGGAGAGTGGCTTTTGGAAGCTGCCACACCGTGTCTCAGGCTGGCCCGGCTGAGCTGGGGGAGAGGGAGCGAGGGCGGCGCAGGGCGGGCGCTCAGGCGACTTGAGGCAGCTCGGTGCGGGCCTGACCTCTCCAGAGCGCCCCGCTGCGGCCACGCAGGTCTGGCCCCGCTGTCCGACCGCCAATCCTGGACTAGACGCTGGGCCGCCCCTCGGGGCGCTGAGCGCTCTCGTAGCATCCAGGCCGGCGGGCGGACCGTGCGCCCTGGGCGCGCGAGGCGGTGAGGCCCCGGGTGCCCTGCGCGCCCGGACGCGCGGGCCGGCTTAGCGATGCACGCTCTCACGGGCTTCTCTCTGGTCAGCTTGCTCAGCTTTGGCTACCTGTCCTGGGACTGGGCCAAGCCGAACCTCCTGGCCGACGGGCCTAGGGAGGCCGGCGAGCAACCCTCGGCCGCTCCACCCCAGCCTCCTCATATCATCTTCATCCTCACCGACGACCAGGGCTACCACGACGTCGGCTACCATGGTTCAGATATTGAGACCCCTACGTTGGACCGGCTGGCAGCGGAGGGCGTCAAGCTGGAGAATTATTATATCCAGCCCATCTGCACACCTTCGCGGAGCCAGCTCCTCACTGGCAGGTAGGCATGGCCCAGGCCCCTGTGGTTGGGCGTCCAAGCCCCAAATAAATCCAGGCGGTAGATTTCCCCTGCCGCTACAACAGCACACTTGGATCTGGGAAACCAGAGCTCAGGGCTGATTTTGCCTCTGATTGGCTGTGTGATCATTAGTCAGTCCTTTATCCTCTCTTGGCCTCAGTTTCCCTACCCTTATACTGAATGCGTTTAATCATCTTTGAGATCTTTTCTCTCTGATGTTCACAACGTGGAGGAGACATCTGGTCATCCCTTGTTGGAGGAACATGGCAATCTCTGACATTTATTTTAAATGCTCCTTCCTGAGGCCCTGAGCAAGCCACTTAACTTCTCTAAACCTGTTTTCTTGTCCAGCAAATGGGGTGAAGAACAGTTTTTTTTTATATTGAAAAGGAGTGGTGGGGTGGAATTAGTTGTGTGTAACCTGTTTGGCTGTCAATAAGTGGCAGACTTTCTGTCATTGGAGGGATTCAGGTCCCCACACTGGTTGAAGACTACATTGGGAGAAGAGCGAGGAAGTAATAGGTAGAAGAGAAAGACACACATGAGATGCCATGATCTGTGTAGCCTTAGGCTGGTTACTTCACTTCTCTGAACTCTTTTTTCATCTGCAAAATCCTCCCAAGTTGGCTGGGAGCCCCAAGGAGACATGCTGCTTTTTCTGTAAGGAGTTGTCCACAGGCGACGAGGCAGGATTACAGGATTAAAAGAGCAAGGAAACAGGAGGTGGGGGTGTGGCAGGCAAACTCTGGCCACTTAGGAGAAAATCCTTTGGCAGGACTGAAGCTAATCCTCCTTGGATGGGGTCCAAGGCATGCTTTCTCCCAAGTTCCACCCAATAGCCACTAGTGTTATCTCAGGAACCAGAGCCTTAGTCTCCCTGTTTCCTGGATGGGAAAAACTGAGGCATGGAGTCAGAGACGGCCCAGCTTGGTGCCTGTACTCAACTTGGAGGGAGCTGAGAGGCCAGGTGCTCGGCAGGCATCCTGGAGCTGGGAATCAAATGGTGCCCTTTCTTCCTTCATTCTGGCATTCGGTATTTAGATCCAAGAACCAAGAGGGAGAACAGGAGAAAGAGGAAGGGGGTGGGTATGTATGTGTTGTGGGTGGGGAGTGGTAGTAGTGGTGAAGACCAAATGTCCACTAACCTCCAGAAATAGGAGAAAGAATCTGCATTCCTGAGAGTTGTGCACAAGTTAGTGTTTCTCTCCCGAGAGGGGACTTTTGGTTTAAGCAGTGGAATGAGCAGCCAGCAGGGCAGCGCTCCAGCTCCCTGGTCGCTGCGGGCCAGCATCTGCTCTCCCACCCCCTGCAGCTGGTTCCATAGGACTGATGCTTGTTGCTCTCAGTGTTTGTTAACGCATCCAGTCATGTTTGGTGAGTCTGGAGAGAGCCAAAGTTTCTCATGTTACTCACTTGCAGATGGGCTTTGGTGACTCTTTGCTGGCCCACCCACTTTATAAACCAGTGCTCCACAATGCCCCACCCCTACAAAGAGAGGCTTGGCTGGGACTCAGGGCCCCTTCTCGTATCAAGTCCAGTAATTTATTAGGTTGAGTGAGGCTTGGAGAGCCTGTATCACTGAAAGATTTTGAGCATGAGTTGGGTAGACCTGGATTCAAAGCTCAGTTCCACTGCTTGCTAGCTGTCTGGCCTTGGGCCAGTTGCTTCACTTTTGGGAGCCTCAGTTTCATCATCTGTAGAATGGGGGTAATACTGGTCTTCCCTGTAGGTTTTTTTTTTTTTTTTTTTGGTGACCAGTAAGGGGATCGCAACCCTTGGCTTGGTGTCATCCGCACCGCGCTCAGCCAGTGAGTGCACCGGCCATCCTTATATAGGATCTGAACCCGCGGCCTTGGCGCTCCCCGGCGCCGCTGTGCTCCCAGCGCCGCACTCTCCCGAGTGAGCCACGGGGTCGGCCCGCCCCTGTAGGTTTTTTTATGATGATTAAATCAGATAATGAATGTGTGTGGCACATAGCAGTAGTAGCTAATTATAGCTAACAACAATAACAGTTTTAAAATAAGGAAAACAAAACAGAGAAACCCACCCCAGTGCCTAGGTTAAAGGTGTCAGGTCTTGGCTTAACTTGGATGCCTGGGAGTGAAAAAAAGGTGTGAGGTTCTAACACAATTGTGAAGTTCCAGGCTTCTTACTCACTCTGGGACTTTTAAGACTTAAGACAGCATAAACAGATCATATGGGGGCCTTGACCACTGAAGGAGGAAGATGGGATATGAATGAATAAATGAGGAATTTAAGATTCTGCTAACTATTTACTCCTGCCTCAGGTTGTTAGCCTCTGTGAGTGACCTGGATCAAAGGGCCATATGAGCTCACAGGCAGGCACAAGGGAGCTGGTCACATAAAATTTGGTAACCGGATGGGTTGTAGAGATTTCCCATTCTAACCAGCTCACTCCTGCACATGATCAAACTGAGGCCTCTATGTGGGAAGAGACGTGGCAGCCTCGTTTACTGAAAAAGAGTCCCTGCTTGAACTCTGCTTGGATATATGTTCAAGTCCTGGCACTGCTCTTGACCACCGAGTGATCTTGAGCGAAGCCCTTCCCTTCTTCTGGACCTTAGTTTCTTTTTAAGGCAAGGTGAATAAACTAGAAGAGGAGTTGGGTCCCTTCTGGATCTAAATTCCTCCGTGTCATTCATTCAATGAATAATCAAGTGTCCTCTAAACATCACTTGGGTGCTAGGAATACAAGGTTGAGTAAAGGACAGTTTCGTCACATATCATTGTACTATCATGTACACATCACTGGGCCCAAGACCATGTATGAGGGTACTTTAAAAAGTTCACAGAAAAATAGAAATAAAAGATAATATGAAAATTTTAATGAACTTTTAGAGGTATTCTTGTACAACTGAATATAATCCCATGGCTAAATAGGACAATGATGGTGTGTGTACTAAATGCTGGGGGAACCCAGAGTAAAAGTGACTCACTCTTTGGGAGAGTTTTGAGAGACTTTCCCGGAGGGGTAACATTTGGGCTGGGCTTTGATGCATGAGTAGGAGTTTTCCTGGAAGAGCAGGATTTGCTCTAGGCCCTATAGCAAGTTAGGGACTCTGAAGTCTGGAGTCAGACTGCCTGGGATTCAAATCCCACTCCAACTACTAGCAAGTGATTTAATTTACTGAGCCTCAGTTTCCTTATTTAGGAAATGGGAATAATAATATGTACTTCCTAGTTTGTGGCAAGGATTCAGTGAGATCATTCATAGAAGGGGCTTAGTGCAATGCTGAGCACAGAGTGAGTGCTTAGTGTTAGCTACTATCGTTGTCATTATTATTAACCTGGGTTCAATTCTTAATTCCCTGTCTTCCTAGCTGTGTGATCCTGGCAAGTGGCTTAATCATTGTGAGCTTCAATCTCTTTATCTGTGAAACGGCAATAATATCTACTTCATTTGATTTTGAGGATTCGATGAGATAATGCATTTGAGATGCTTAGCATGTTAGATAATACCTGGCAATAGGGAGCTGACCGGCTAGCTTACTTGGTTAGTGTGCAGCCTTATAACACCAAAGTCATGAGTTCAGTTTCCCGTACCAGCCAGCCAAAAAAAAAAAAAGGAACAAAAAACCTGGTGGTTACTGTTACTATTTTTGCTGGTAGCGCTGGGACCAGAGCCCACTACAGAGCTGGTATTGGACATTGGGTGGCTGGAGCAGTGGTCTGTAGCTCACCTGCTTTCTATTTCTTCCCTTCCCCCTAACAGGTACCAGATCCACACAGGACTCCAGCACTCTATCATCCGCCCACGGCAGCCCAACTGCCTGCCCCTGGACCAGGTGACACTGCCCCAGAAGCTGCAGGAGGCAGGCTACTCCACCCACATGGTGGGCAAGTGGCACCTGGGCTTCTACCGGAAGGAGTGCCTGCCCACCCGCCGGGGCTTCGACACCTTCCTGGGCTCGCTCACGGGCAATGTGGACTATTATACCTATGACAACTGTGATGGCCCAGGGGTGTGTGGCTTCGACTTGCATGAGGGTGAGAGTGTGGCCTGGGGGCTCAGCGGCCAGTATTCCACTATGCTCTATGCCCAGCGCGCCAGCCACATCCTGGCCAGCCACAGCCCCCGGCGGCCCCTCTTCCTCTATGTGGCCTTTCAGGCAGTACACACGCCCCTGCAGTCCCCTCGCGAGTACCTGTACCGCTACCGCACCATGGGCAACGTGGCCCGGCGGAAGTATGCAGCCATGGTGACCTGCATGGATGAGGCTGTGCGCAACATCACCTGGGCCCTCAAACGCTACGGTTTCTACAACAACAGCGTCATCATCTTCTCCAGTGATAACGGTGGCCAGACTTTCTCAGGGGGCAGCAACTGGCCACTCCGAGGACGCAAGGGCACTTACTGGGAGGGTGGTGTGCGGGGCCTGGGCTTCGTCCATAGCCCCCTGCTCAAGCAAAAGCGACGGACAAGCCGGGCACTGGTGCACATCACTGACTGGTACCCGACCCTGGTGGGTCTGGCAGGTGGCACTGCCTCAGTGACCGATGGGCTAGATGGCTATGATGTGTGGCCAGCCATCAGTGAGGGCCAGGCCTCACCACGCACGGAGATCCTGCACAACATCGACCCGCTCTACAACCACGCCCGGCACGGCTCTCTGGAGGGTGGTTTTGGCATCTGGAACACCGCCGTGCAGGCTGCCATCCGCGTGGGTGAGTGGAAGCTGCTGACAGGGGACCCGGGCTATGGCGATTGGATCCCACCACAGACGCTGGCTGCCTTCCCCGGCAGCTGGTGGAACCTGGAGCGAATGGCCAGTGTCCGCCAGGCTGTGTGGCTCTTCAACATCAGTGCTGACCCCTATGAACGGGAGGACCTTGCTGATCAGAGGCCCGACGTGGTCCGTACCCTGCTGGCCCGCCTGGCCGACTATAACCGCACAGCCATCCCCGTGCGCTACCCAGCTGAGAATCCCCGGGCCCATCCTGACTTTAATGGGGGTGCTTGGGGGCCCTGGGCCAGTGACGAGGAAGAAGAGGAAGAAGACGAAGAGGAAGGCAGGGCTCGAATCTTCTCTCGGGGTCGCCGCAAGAAAAAATGCAAGATTTGCAAGCTTCGATCCTTTTTCCGTAAACTCAACACCAGGCTGATGTCCCACCGGATCTGATGGTGTGGGGAGAAGGGCAGGGATCCCTGTCCCCCTATATGTTCTTTCCCACTCAGTCCTGGTCCTGCTTCTTCTCAGGGGGAAGCCTGGGGTCAAGTCTCCATCTGCAGGGAAATGGAGGGCGTAGAGCCTCTTGGTTGAACAGGGTGGGGAACTTGCATGGGGGAGGAGGGTGGGAATGAAGCAGACTGGGGTATCTGGATCCCAGTCCTGCCTCTTTGTTGACTTGCTCTGTGACCTCAGGTGACTGCACAAGCTTTCAGCCTCAGTTTCCTTATCTGTAAAATGAACTCTAATGACTTTGTGACTCTGTGGTGTGCACCTGGTGCCTGGGACCATGGTGGAGTTCCTGGTTGACTGCACCACCTTGAAGCTCACTTAAGGCCCTGCTATAACTCCGGATCTCTGTGGTGCTGCTTGGGGGAGGGGCCACATGGAGGCCCTCCAGGTCTGGACCCCAGCCAAGGCATGGCAATTGTGCTGCTCTTTGAGGGTATCCCCTGTGCACCAAGGGTGGAGGTGCAGGTATGGGGGGGTTGACCTTTCTGGGTCTTCATGTGGCCTAGGCTAGTTCTGGGGCCAGTCTGGTGTGGTGGGAAGCTCTTCTTCCTGCCCCCGCCCACCCACCTCTAGCACCCAGAGGAATTGGCTGGGCCCTTAGCCTTTGCAGTATCAAGGGTGGTGGAAACAGCTGTGAAAAAAGCCCCTGAACCAATAGTCAAGATATTTAGATTCTCCTTTGACCTTGGGCACAGTCCTTCCCCTCTGGGCCTTGATTTCCCTGCCTGCAAATGGGGGTGCTAGCCCTGGCTTTGCCTACCTCACAGGGCTTAGGAGAGTGGCCAAGGTAATGGTGGAGGAGCCTGTGAACTTGATTAAAGTGCTGTAACAGGTGAAGGGTGTGGTGCTGTCTGTGTGCACGTGTGGGTGTGTGAGTGTGTGTCCTGGGCAGGTGGAAGCTCACAGTTGGTGGGGTGAATGGGAGAGGAGGTGGCCAGCCTGACTAGGAGGCAGAACGTATGAGAGTCCTACCACAGATCTACTGTGTGACCTGGGGCAAACCCCTGGCCCTCTCTGGGCCTCAGCATCCCTTGTGTGCAGTGGGTGATCTAAGAGCCCTTCCCATTTGGCCATTTTGGGTGCCCTTGTGTGTGTGTGTTGGGGGACGGAGGGGGCACAGGCTGAGTGATGGTAGGGGGTGGGGGCTGCAAAGCCTCGTTGCAGCCTAGCATGCCTCCATCGGCGCACCGAGTTCTGCATCTCTCCCTTCAGGTTCCAGTCGGCACAGTGTGTGTAGGCGAAAGCCCTGCTGTGAATTTTGAAAATAGTTATTTTTGTCACTGGCAAAGGAGGCCTGTTAGGACTCGTCAGCTTGTGGATGAACGGGATGGGTGGGGTGGGTGCGGTGCGATGCGGTTGGGGGAGGGGGGTTGGGGTACTGGTTACAGAGCTGCATTCCCACTGCAGAGGTGGCTGAGTCCAGGAGTGAGGGTCTGGCCTAGGACTGCCTGGGACAGATGACCATCCACCCCCTAGGCTCCTTCCTCCCGGCCCTGCTCCTTTTACCTCTTATCACCTCCCCCAGCTGGAGCCTTTCCCTACCTCCACGCTGATGCTGGTCTCTGGTGGCTCTCAGCATTTCTGCCTGCTCAGGAGGGAGCTTCTGAAGAAGCTACCCATTAGGACAGTATCCCAAGCCTGGTGTACCCCAATGGATGAGTCATCTCTAACCTGCCCATTACTCAGGATACCCCAGTTCTGCTGGATGGGCAGAGTGGTGTGGAGCCAGGGCTCCCTGGCAGCTCTTTACTTGCATGAGTTGTGTGCAGGCCTCTCCTGTGCCTGCTGAGTCAGCCCTGCCCCAGGTGGTTTAATGTCCATCTACAGTCCCCACTTCTTTTCCTGGCATCCCTGCCCTTTAGGGCCACAGGTGCAGAACCATAAATGGCCCTTTCTGCTCTCACCTAGGCACCAAGGCCTACTCCCTGTGGCCAACCTGGTACCAAATGAGAGAGACCAGCTGGTGCCTGCTCCTGGTGCCTTGAGAAAGAGGCTTGGCCCAAGTCTCAGTCCAATCTCAAACCCAACCTAGCTCACAGTGCTACCCAACCCAGAACCCAGCAAACAACCCAGGAGGTCCACCCAAGCTTTAGCCCACAACCTGGACCACAGGGGGAGCTGGCAGCTGGCTTGGGCCTGAGATTAGTGGAGGGGGCTGGGCACTGTGAGGAGAGGCTCAGCCTGATAGGGCTCCTGCCTGCCCCCTCTTGCTTCCTGTGGTCCCCTGAGTTCTCCCTAGACAGGATGCCTGAGTCGACTCTGTGCCAGACCCCCAACTGGCACGACCAGGCAGGTGCGTGTACCATCTGAGGCCCTGTGCTGGGGAGGGGTCAAAGGAAGGGCAGGCCAGAGGCAGCCCTGGCCCCTCAGGTCATAGATCTGGGGGGGTGGTGAGGCCCGATGAGGCCTCCTGTTTCTCCCTTGGCTAGACCAGATGGCAGTAGATCTATTAGCTGGCAAGGATAGAGCTGGAAGCAGCCTGTCCAAGCTGGGTCCTTCCTGTGGAGTCCTGGGTTCTGATGACCAGTCCCCTAGGAGCCAGGAGAGGGCTCCATGCCTGGTTGGAGGGGCAGAGCTCTGGGCCCCATTTTTCTCAGGAGGAAGTGGAGGTCCCACTGGGAAGAGACCTGCCGATAGCTCTCCCAGGACTTGAACTTAGGTCCCCTAAGGGCAGGTTGTGCTGTGCAAGCCTTGGCCCAGCAGCTGCTGTCTTCTGTCCTGTGGCTCCCTACTTTGCTCTCCCCCGTAAGAAGTGCTTCCTACGTGGGACACGTCAGAGGACGGTATTGCTCCCCAACCCCTGACTTCCCTCCCTTCTGCACGCAGGCCTGGCATTACCTGCTGCAATGGATTAACCCACTCACCCTCCACTCAGACCCTCGGCAGGATCGTTTCTCTCCCGGCCCACTTTCCACCAATTCTGCCCCCGATGCTCACTGCCCTTAGTGGGACAGGCCTCGTGGGGACTTTTCGGATGGCACGTTTTCTGTAGTGCCTGCCAGGCCCTGCGGGACCCTGAGGCAGTCAGGTACATGCATGTGAGCACATGTGGGGCTGCGGAAAGTGGGATTTTTGTCAGCTGTCACAATGCCACTGGAGCTCTGATCACCCCGCCCCCCCCAGAACTCAGCTCTGGTCTCCTTTTGTCCCTCCCATTTACATGGGGTACTGTCTGTGTTCACATGCAGATCCCCATTCTGGCCTGTCAGGACTGTGCCCAGCAACCTCCAGGGCTCCCACCCCTGGCCACTAGCCCGTGGCATGCAGGCCTGCTCTTGAGTGCCACATGCATGTTGCAGATGGGGCACACATGTTGGCTCTTGTGCCTGCCATGGCCCTGGGGAGTGGGGAGTCTGGCAAGAACAATCCCCCCTGATGCAATCATCAGCGCCATGGAGGCACACTGGCTCCTTGATGCCCGCCACCACTGGGCACAGCTGCCAGCCTTGCAGACACAGGGGAGGCAGTGAATTAGCATTCACGCCTCCTTGGCAGAGTGGCAGTTATGCTCAGAACGGGGGTGCCTGTCCAAGGCAGTGCCCACACCCCTGAGCTATGCTCTTGAAAATTGAGAGGGTTATGGGTATGTGTGTGCACTCGTGTGTAAGAGCGACTTGCCAAGAAGGCCTCTTCTGTCCTCTTCCTCCCTCTACCTCCTGTCCAGCCATCTCATCACCATCAGGTTCCTGCAGCCTGGGACCTGCACATCCCCCAGTACTGCATGCAATGCGGGAGTGTGGGGGGGGGAGTGTCCGGGCCGGGAGAGAGAAGTGACAGAAACCAAGAGACAGGAAGGGAGGGAGATAGAAACAAAAAAGGAAGTGAAAAAGAATGGAAAAGACAGAGAACCGAGGAGGAAGGATACAAAGGAAGGAGGGAGGAAAAATGGGGGTGGCCAGAAAGAGAAAAGAAAGGAGAGTTGGAAAGAGAGATGGAAGAAAGAATGGACAGACGGGTGACAGGAGTGGAGTGGGGCTGGGTTGGCCCTGCCCCTTGCAGCCACAGGGGCCACCCCCATGGTGGTCCCGGTCACAGACAGGGAGAGAGTGGCCATCTCTGCTGCCTCCATCCCTCACACTCTCCTCTGAATCACTGCTGACCCTTCCAGTGACCTCATGCTGGGGCCTCCCCCACATGCTCTGCAGGCTTCCGAACATGTTCCATTTCAGCAGTGGGAAGGGGCAGAGGAAACGGGGTGGGCAGGCCACGCCAAGCCAAGCAGGACTGTCACCTCCTTTGTTCACAGCATTAGATTTCCATTAATACAGCCTCACTGCACTTTTGCTTTTTGTGTTACTTATTAATTTTTAAAGCAGTGTTATCATTCTGTAGGCACCTGATGAGCTGGAGGTCTTTTGACCTCCTCTCCTTCTAGCCCCAGTACTTGGTTCTATCAGAATTGCTGCAAAGTAGCCCTGGACAAGGTGATGTTTAAACCATGAGCTAAATTCCAGTGGGGACTCAGAAAACAGTGCTCCAAAGTGCTGGGACTTGAAGGTGGTGGTGTGTGCCTCCACGATTCAGGGAGAGTGTTATGAGGGGAAAGGACTTTTGAGTCCCTCAATAATAATAATTTCTCCTTTATTGAACATTTAGAGTGTGTCAGTCACTGTGCTCATCTCATTTAATCCATAGAACAGCCCAAGAGGTAGAGAATATTATTTATCCAACTTTAGCGATGAAGGCACAGAGAAGTTAGGATACTTATCCAAAATCACACAGCCTATAAGTCACGTAGTTACTCTAACTACTAAACAACACTGCCTCCCCTCTCCCCTGGGCAATGGCCAGGTGGTTCAGTGGTCACTAAGGGCTGTTCCGGTGCTTTGATGTGTAGCATCCATCCTCTCCTGGGGCAGGCTAGAGGGTGTGGTGCAGCCCTTCCCCCACCTCCCCGCATATGTCCCTAGCCATGCTGTTCTGGTGTTCTGTGTCCCGCTCGCTGCCCACTGGCTGTGCGCCCCCGGGCACAGGCCTCTCCTCTCTGCCTCTGAATTGCAACGTTGGCGGCAGAAGCAGGAAGCATATTGTGTGCAGAAACAAAACGGAGTGGTTTTTCCTTTTTCTGAAGGTGGTAATGGTGCAATTAGTGGCTAAGCCATTACCCTCCTCCTCCCTTGCTCCCCTCCCCTCTGCCTCCCTCCCTTTTCTCTCTTGGGAAAAGTGGCTGAATGGGAGAGCAGTTAACCGATCATTCTCCCCAGCCCCCAACTCTCAAGAAGAGGGGCAGAATTGGGAGGATAGCTAGATGTCTCCAGGGGTCCCTGTACTTAGGGGAATGAGTCAGAGACTTGTTGGTGTTGGGGAATATCAACAAGCAGGTGACATGTCCAGCACATGAGGTGACCAGTGAGGTGATTTGGAAGTTCAGAAGGGGTGAGCTAGAAACCCAGAGGATTTGGATCCCTGGATCTTTTCATCCGACCCATGCTCAGTGGGGGCAAATGCTGGCATGAGGCCTCAGCCCGGTGAGCTGTAAAATGAGCTAAGTCACATTTTTTCCTAAGTGGAGTAGGTGGGCGTGCAGGGTCTGAGATTCCAAGTCCAAGTAAGAGTGATGGGGGTGGTCATGGTCCTGCCTTAAACCTTCCTTTTCCTCTTTTAGAAACTAAAATGTTTACATCTTCCCGCAGGCCTCCACAGCCCTGAGCCCATTCCATCTTCATAGGCTTCCTCTGCCAGGGCAGCTTTATTCTCCTGTTGTGTAGAAAAGAAGCTGGAGGCTCAGAGAGGATCAATGATTTGCCCAGGGTCACGCAGCTAATAACTGTCAGAATTGGAACTCAAACACAAATCCTTAGTCTTAAACATCATTCTTTTCCTTCTTAACCTCCCAGGACTTGATGAGGTCTTGGAGCGATAGGTATGATCGATGGCCTAAAGAGTTGAAATTGGCAGGGAAAGTGCCCACAAAACTTGGGAATGAAGATTTCAGGGCAGGTGCGTGGCCATTGGCCTAGCCCCAGGTAAGCCAGGCTGTGATCGCCTCCCCACAGCTGCCTCTTTTACCTTGACTTGCAGCACAAGCAGAAACTGGGACATGAGCCCCAGGAGACGAGATCTCCATGGTCCCTGTGGGGACATGGGGTGGGGGTTGTGGAAGAGGCCTCAGGAGAGGACCAGCTGAGCAGGCAGCCAGAGCTATTCCCTCCAGAATCCTGGGGTGTCTTCTGCACTTCTCCCCAAGCTAGAGTGCTAGTGTGAGGGACAAAGTGGTAGGAGAGCGCAGAGAGCAAGAGCAAAATAAGGAAGACAGAGGCAGAGGAAAAAATACAGAAGGAAACAGAGAGACAGTTACAGAGACTGTAGTGAGCCACAGTGACATCGCAATGAATGAGCCATAGTTTCCCTGTAAACCTTAGAACCCAGCTGTTGCCAGGGCAACGGGGCAATACCTGTCTCTTCAGAGGAGATGAAGTTGCCAGGGTAACTGCATCCTGTCTTTCTTGGGGACCATCCTGGAATGTGGCACCCACTGGCCGTCACCATGGCAACTGCCTTTTTGCCCCACTTAATCCCATCCTGTCTGCTATAAGGGCCCCACAGTTGGAGGTGGGGGAGGTGGGAAGAGAGATCACTTGTGGACTAAGTTTGTTCTTTCCTCCAGCCCCTCCCTCGGTCCATCACCTAGGGGGTGCTGGGTCCACCCGCCCCCCGGCCCACACAGGCCTGCAGTATCGTATGAAGTAGGGCCAGGGTGTCCTGGAGCAGGTTTTGCAGTGGAAGGCAGGCAGGTGTTGGGGAGGCAGTTACCGGGGCAACGGGAACAGGGCGTTTCGGAGGTGGTTGCCATGGGGACCTGGATGCTGACGAAGGCTCGCGAGGCTGCAAGCAGCCACAGTGCCCTGCTCAGAAGCCCCAGGCTCGTCAGTCAAACTGGTTCTCTGTTTGCATTCGGCAGCTCGGGCAGGCGAGTGGCCTCTAGTTCCAGGAGCATATCGGCAGCGTCCCAGTCCTGGTCCTCCAGCCCTGAGCCTTGCCTGCCTGCCCAGCATCAGGATGGCCACCATCACCTGCACTCGCTTCACAGAAGAGTACCAGCTCTTCGAGGAACTGGGAAAGTGAGTCGCACCTCAGGGAGTCCTGGAGGGTGCAGGGGGTCAGTGTCTGCCGGGGGCATGTGCCTGCAATTCCTAGGGAGTATTCCTGTGCACACAGGTGAGGGCAGGCTGCATGGGTTTGGGGGCACTTACGTGTGCACAGAGTGCCCAGAGTCGGGTGTGGGCATGTTTGTGGATGCACAGATGTGCCAGACCAGCCGGGTGTGTGTCAGGGTGAAGGGTGGACAGTATATGCCAATGCACACACACATGCACACAAGTACACACAACGTGCACACACACTGATTCCTAGAAACTCAGGGTTAAAAAGGGATTTTCCCAGTCAGCTGGGTCCAAAACTGGAACCTCTTCTCTAGTTTCGCCATCTGGCCTCCACTTGGATACCTCCAGTGGCAGAGAGTTCACCACCTCCCAGGTGGTCCTTCCTGACTTAGAACACCTGCAGCGACTATAGAGTGGCCAACTTCTCTCTGTAAGCATGTCCCCTACTAACCTCCCCTTCCCAGCTCCTGCCAGAAGTGAGGGCATCAGTACACTAGGGGTTAATATCTGAGCGGCTGATGAGGCTTCCTGGGTGCTGGGAGGAGGGGGGCAATCAGGCGAGCTGGAGGGGCACGGGGTCTCAGCGGCTGGTGGTAGGAAGAGTGTGGAAGCTTTGGTCCTTCAGCAAAGTTGCCCAGTTCCAGAGCTCATTTTCTGACTCTCATGACAGATGTGGGGAGACGGGTGGGAGAATGAGGAGGGGAGGCTTTGGGGGTAGCCCTGTAGGCTATGGGGTGTCAGAGACTGGTTCCTGGATGCTCCAGCTAGGTTTGTGGAGGATCCTGGGATGGACCAAGGGTTGGGGTGCACTTTGGAGGTGGAGTTTGCCCCATGGGTAAAGGAGCACCAATGCCCTGATTGTTTCCTGCTGTAGCAGCAGGAGCGCAGGGGAGAGGGGCCCTGTAAGCAAGTGTGTGCTGGTGTGAGGCTGGATGTACGAGCACCAGTGTACATTTTGAGGGAGGGGGATGATTTGTGTTGCTGTATAAGGACTTTTGAGGGAAGTTGGTTGTGTTGTATAAGATTGACTCTGGGGTACACTTGTGTGCATTGAAATGGTGTGCAAGTGTTTAAGTGTGTGCACCAGGAAGAGGTGCTGGTGTGTGCTTCATGTGTAAGACCTGAAAGTGCAAATGTGCCCTGCAAGGGTGCAGGTGTGTGAATATCACAAGGAGTGCTGTTGGCTGGGTTGCAAGGGAGCGAAGGTATGGACAGGTGTCACTGTGTGTGTGCACGTGTACGACAGGTCAAAGCTGTGTGCATGTCAGTAGGCATGTGTGTGAGGTCTGGGGGTGTGTAAAGATGCACATGTGAGATGTGGACACAGTGGTGTTCCTATGAGGTCTGGACATGCACATGTGTGTGAGGACTAGAGGCATGCACATGGGAAGGTGTATGTTTGTGTGTGTGTGCATGTGTGAGGCCTGCACAAGAGTTTGTGTGGGAGTGTGGGTGTTGTAGGCATGTGTGAGCTCATGCTGGTATCTGCATATGTGTGGGAGGTGGGCCTATGGTGGTGTACAAGTAGGCTGCATGCACACACACACACTTGCACATCCAGACTATCCTGACACCTACAGGCACATGCCAGTCCCCTTGTGCACACACATCCATGTGCAGATGTATGTTCACTCTCGTCTGCAGGCATCCTGCCTTTGAGTGTGTTTTTATGCTGGCAGGGAGGACAGGAACAGAGTATTCAGGGCTGCTCTGGAGGACAGGTTGTCCACTAAACTTGTGCAGGGACCCCTCTCCAGCTGGTTTCCAGTGCCCACCTGGAACCCAAGAATTCTCTGATTAACCAGGAACTGCCTTTCAGGGAGCAACCAAGGCTGGGTTCTGGCAGGACTGCGTCACAGAGCACATGGAGTTGAGATGTGACCGAAGTGCTCAAAGTGAAAATGAAAGTGATGTTTTGCCCCAGGAGGAGATGGGTGTCATTCAGACTCGGTTTAGTGAGGGTGACTTGGCAGAGAGAGCCTTCTTGAAATTTCTCGGCCCTGCTGCCTGCCTGGGCTCTTGAAGGGACCAGGGAAAGGGCAGAATTGCAGGGGAAAGGGAGCCCTGGCATGGCGATGGCAGGGACACTGAGGGTGGCGGGCATGGCCAGGCCTTGTCCAATCAATTTCAGACTCCTTCCTTCCAGAACCATCAGTGCTCTTAACCTTTTTTAGGTCATGTATTCCTCCAGGAATCTGATGAAAGTCTCAATCTACATTCCCCAGAAAAATGCACAAACCTGTAAAATGTTGCATGCAATCTCAGGAGCTTGCTGGACATCGGGAAGGCTGTGTATGGGCCTGAGGTTAAGGAAGCTTGTTTTGGAGAAAAGAGGATAAGGTAGCCTGGCTCTATGCCTCCGCTGTCTGTGTTGAAAAGCCAGGATGCGTCACTGACGAGGCTGGGGGCTCCTTCCCTGCACAGCAGCTTCAGGTGGGTGTCCAGTGGGGCAGGGAGGGGCGGTGCCATTGGGGGCACAGGCTTTGCACCTCACTACCCATAGTTCTGTGACACTGGGCAGGCTACAACACCTTTTCCCCTCTGCCTGCCATCCTTTGAGGATTACATGAGATGGTACATGTGAAGACGCACTTCCTGGCACATGGTGGGCTCCAGTAAGGGATGGCTGCTGGGGTAAATGGCTTCAAGGGCTGGGCGGGGCTGAAGATGGGGGATGGAACCTGCTGGATGTTTACCTTTTGTGTGGAGTTTGCCCAGCTCAGGGGAGGGGGTGGCCAAGCCCTGCCTCCCCTGTACTGGCAGGGATGCAACAGCTCCTCTTCTGTGCGGGGAAGCACCCCTGCTGGCCAGGACAGTGCCATCACCACCCAGGAGCGGGGCCCCTGTTCCAGAGCCTACTTCCAATCACTAGCAGGGCCTGTTCCAGAGCCACTTCCAATCACTAGCAGGGTGACTAAAAGGGGCCAGCTGGGTTATCCCTAAAAAGGGAGAGGGGAGCCTTTGGGCCACCTTCTGCAGGGCCCTGGGCTGCCCAACGGGAGAGGAAGGCTTCCTGGCATCCTGCCGAGTGAGGCCTGGCTTGGGACCACAGGCCTGTGAGGAGCCCAGAGTAGGGCTGGCTGTGGATGTTAGAGGAGCTACCTCTTCCCACCCTGGTGGGCAGCCAGCTTCAGTCAGGGCCCTGAACAGGGGTTTCTGGAGCCTCTTGATGCTGCTGGGCTGAAGATCCCACTGAAGTATATGAATTCAGATGAGCCAAGAACTTGATTTCAGGTCCTTAGAGGGTTGGGGTGGGGCAGTCTCTTGGGACTCAGAGACTACTCACTCCCTCCTTTTCTGACCCCAATCCTTCTCCCTCCCAAGGATGAGAGAAATGAAAGCCCAGACGGTAGTAGCACAGAAGCTTGCTTGGAAACAGGCTTCAGGGACACTGGCTACAGAGGTTAGGATAGGCCTGGGCAGCCAGGCCGGAGCTGCTGGCAGACCTGGCCTTCTCTGAAGACCAGAATCTCTGAGAAAGGAAGGAACGCTGGCCATGGAGTGGGGAGGCCAGGGACGGGCGTGGAGGCAGGGAGAGCATGAGAAGGCACAGGGAAGGGGTCAGGTTCAAGGAAGTGGAGAAGCCTTTGACATTCTCTGGGCTTTGGATCCCACCCCCATGAGAGGTTAGAGAGGCAGAGAAATTACCCTGCAGCCTGGTAATCACTGGGCTGTACAGAAGGAGCCTCAGAAGATGTTACTTGAGAGAGGGAGAGAGAATGGAGAGAAAGCTCAACCCACTCTTTTCTCTCTGGAAACTGATCTGCAATTGACTTGAAGGTCGCTGGGGTTGGGGGAGGGGTTGCAGGGGCTGTGGTTGGCTGGCAAGGTTGACAGAAGGAGAGGGCTGGCTCCTGCATCCAGGGCCCCTCTTACCTCCACAGCTTTGTGTCATAAACCAGGCTTGGCAGTGTGGCCCAGAGGCAGCTCCCTGTGCTGGGGTCCAGAGTCCCAACCCAAGCTCTAACATCTGGAGAATGTGCTGAGTATATTTTCACCCTTCCCTAGCATAGCCATTAGGAGGATGGACAAATGTCATATCGGAGAGAGAGAACCCCTGGGCATCGATGCAACTCCCCCCTCCAAAGATGGGATGGTGCGCTTTTATTCCCTTCTAACATCCTCTCATACCCACAGCACTGTGGGGTCAGTGAGGCATTCATCTGTCAGCTCTTCTCTGCGGGAGGCAGGCAGGACTTACCCATCTTACAGATGGGGAGACTGCAGCTTCAGGAGGTGGAGGGAGCAGCTCAGGGGATTGTGTCTAGGTCTCCAGTACCCAGCCTATGGGGGCAAGGTTGCCAAGAGGGACCACTCCTGGTGCCATGCTTGGGGAACGTCCTCCATCTTGCCCACTAACGAGGGAAGAGGGGCAGTGGCCTTGTGGGTGGGGAAACTCTTGGCTTTCACTTATTTTCCAGTCATGATTCTGCATCTAACTTACTGGGCCACCCTGGGTGAATCACCTGTTTTTTGGGTGCCTCAACTTTACCATCTGTAAAATGGGGATCATAATACCTCTGTAGATGCCTGAAATGCCCGCAAGGGTTGCTGCCCTCTGTAAACTCCCTCTGTGGTAGGCACGCATGGGAAATTGCAGACCCCAGAACATCAGATTTGGAAGGACCATAGCGACTATTTCCTCATTGCACAGATGGTGGAGCCAACACCCAGAGAGAAGATTTGTTCAGAGCCACAGGAAGAGTCAGTGACAAGGCCAGGGCTGGGGACCAGATGATGTGCAAGGGCCAGAGGCCAAAGGATGGGAAATTGGGGGGCAGGACCTCAGGAGGAGGTGGTAAGGACAGGGCAGGGTGCAGCCTTTCTTGGCTCTCCCTTCGAGCCATCAGAGCGGCAGGCACGCACATGTTCTGGTGCGTGCCGCAGGCCTCCACCCCCACGCAGCCGCCCCCACACAGGCTGAGACACACTGACACTGCCGAGCCTCTCTACTTCCTCCCTCCCTGCCTCCCTCCGCAGCACAAGTGACACTGCTGCCAGCATCCCCTGCAGTCTGGGGCCACAGCCTCTCTGTGGGGTGAGGTCAGAGCCTCAGGATGCATCGTTTGCCTTCTGTTGCTAGTGCACACACGCACACACACACGCTTCACCCAAGCTCATGGGAGCACACACGTGCACATGGACATATGCTCGCTGACTCTGACAGGGCACCAAGCACAAGGCCACCTCCCAGTGCAGGGATAGAAGGTGATGCTGGCTGGGCTTCTGGGCTCTCTCTTTCTCTCTGTCTTCCTCCTTCCATTTCTGTCTCTGTCTCTCTGCCTTTCTCTCTCTCTCTGCCTCTCTGGTCTCTGTTTCTCTCCCTTTCCCTCTGCCACAGCCCACCCTCTCCTGTGTGTGTGCTGCCCATGGCACACCCTACTCTGAGCTTCTCTCTGGCCCTGTAGGAAGCTTCCCACCCAGGCAAGTCTGGTGCAGCCCAATCTGCTGGAACCTAGCCCAGGCCCCCTAGGTCTTCAGGGGCATGATTACTCACTGCACTGTCAGGTGGGGCTATAAGGCCAGTGGGACTTTCTATGCAGAAGGCTGAGAGCCTTGGTGTCTTGTGATCATGTAAAAGAAGGAACACATCTGTGATATTTGCATCCATTTGACAAATATTTCCTGAGTGCATACCCTGTTCCCAGCCCTGGGTTGAGCCCAGCATGTACCATGTGCAAGACTTATGTAGTCTCTGCCCGTATGGGGCTCACAATCTGGTGCAAAGCCAACATTAATTAAATCACTTCAGAAATTATTTAAATGTGACTGGATGGGGCTATGATGACAAACATGGAACTATGAGCTGCAAAGAGACCTCACCTAGTTGGGGTGAGGGAGGTATCCGGGAAGGCTCCCCCGAGGAGGTGACATCAGGGAGCTGGAGGCTGAATAAGAGTTAACCAGAAGGAATAAGATGGAAGAGTGTTCCTGAGAATGGGAACAGCTCAGGCAAAGGCTCTGAGGTGTGTATTTTAGTGGAACATGTCAGCCCTAGGGGATCTGGGATCCCACTCTTCTCTGGCCTGCTCAGTCCTCCCCCAACTCCTAGATGCTGGGTCCTAGAAGGAAAATTTTAAAAACTGCAGATTGTCCAGAAGAGAGGCAGACAGCGTGATGAAGGTCTGGAAGCCAAATCAAGTGAGAGGGCACTGAGGAACTAGGGGTCTTTAGTGGGGAAAAGAGATGTTTTGGGGCTTTGTCCTCTCCCCCATGTCTGTGGGGATATCCTGGGGCCAGAGGGCAGAGCAGTTGGATGTGTAGAGTAAGGGAGGTGGATTTCAGCTCAACACCAGGAAGAACTTTCTGACAGTCAAAACTGTTCGGCATCCCACAGAGGGACACAGCCTCAGGAGATAGTGCTCTGGTGGCAGAGATATGCAAATTCCCACCCCTCTTTCCACTTCTTGCCTCCCTGGCGTCCCTCCTGCCCTATATACCCCTGGCCTGGCCTGCTGAGATGTTTTGCTGCAAGAATGAAGGAGGAGACAGCTCAGGGCCAGGATATCCTGGAGCGAGGAACACCCCATTGTTTTACAGATGGGGAACTAAGGCCCAGAGAGGTCACGCGAGCCAGTAACACATGAGAACCGGGCACTGCAGCCTTTCCCATTCCAGTGCTTGTCTGCCTTACCCCTCAGAGCCTCTTTCTCTGACACTCGGACCTCTAAAAGCCTTTGGGGTATGCACTGTGGTTGGGACCAGGCCCAGAGGCCATCAGGGGTTGGGGAGAAAGTAGACCCTCAGCATCTCCCCTGCTTTGCTGTGTGCTGGCCCTGCCTCTAAGCACATCTGTGAACATTGTTCCATTTTTCTTTTTGTAACCCATTCAAGAAAACCCATGTGCAGCCAAAATAAGGAATATGTTAGAACTTCTATTGGTTCAATGTTCCCTGCAGCAAATGGAATCTTCTGGTTCCCAGGCCTTCTGTGTCCCCCACGAGACTTCTGCTGGGTTGGCGTTGGGGAGGGGAGGTGAGGGACAGCTTAAAGACACTGCGTCCCTGCAGCATCTTCTGGAGCCTGGGAGTGGGTGGCCGCAGCTGCGGGCAGGTGGGAGGAGGGGAGAGGTGGGGTTTCAGTAGTAGATCTCAGGGCTTTCTGGCTGTCTAAGGCCGTGGTCTGTGGAGTTCTGTTCCCAGAACTGCTTCCGTGAGCCAGGAAGAAGAGGAAGAAAGTCAAACAAAGGGGATCCTGAGCACCTAGCCATCTCCTCTGAGCTTTTTGCCATTTGAGGACCTGCATAGCTATGTTTTGTTTGTTTATTATTAAGAAAGGATACTACTGCTTAAAATGAAAATAAAGAAAAAGAAAGAAATGGGCTTAAAAATTACTTATCACCAGTTGATTTTACAGATGGGTAAACCAAGGCCCCTAAAGGTACAGGGACTTGTCTAAGGTACAGAAGGTGCTGTAGAAACACCTGGTGCAAGATTTATTTTCCTTATGCTTCTGAATAAATCTGAACCCAGCTTTTTCATTGTTTTGGTAATTAGGAGTCCTCAGAGAATCTCATGTAAGCTATGGCCACTCCCCCCGCCAAAATGCACACTCACTCCAACACACAGAATGCTGTATTTTATTACCCCACAGACCCCCTACCCTAAAGCCCAACTCTGGCCCCCAAGTTAAGGCCATCTTTGATCTGAGAGTATGCAGTATTGGAAAAAGCAACGGATTATGAGTCAGGAGTCCTGGGTTCAAGTTCTTGGCCTCAATTTCTTCATCTATGGAATGGGAGGGGTGGACCTCAATGCTAAGACATTACCGGGTACACCAGTTTCTGATGCAGCCACAGGTGGCCCACACTTCAGTCCAACGGGTGGCACTGCTGCTATGGCCGATCCCTGCTCTGTCCCTTCCTCAAGATATTCTAACCCTTTCTGCTCTGGGATCCAAATCCTGGGTGAGAAGGTCAGCTAGCCTGGGCTATGAGTTACTGATCACCAGGAAGTCTGGGATGCTAATCCTGTCACAGATAACCGGTCTGTCTGCATTTGACCAGGAACTTTCCGAAATCATCACCAGCTCGTCTCAGAGAGGCAGAATGTTTAAATCTTTTAACTGAGAGTGGGTAAATTTGGGGAAGGAGACTGGGCTTTGATTTTGAGGTGCCTGCCATGTAGCATCCAGGCAAGATAATGAGTAGCTAAAAATACGGGACTAGAATCCTGAAGACAGGAAGTCGATGTCGATTCCAATCTTGGGTGATGGTCAGTAGTGCTGGCCACGTGGGGAGTCATGGATTCCCTTGTGAAAATGATGAAGAACACGCTTCCTTTGCCTGGGACAATGCACAGACACAGAATCACTTTAATAAAATGTAGGTGGTTTCACGAACGCCCAGAGCCTCTGCAGGGATCCCAGCTAATAGCCCTGGTGGAGGGCATGGAGGGAGGTGCTAAGAGGATGGGCGGAGAGAGGACAGGGAGCAGCAGTGTCAGGGGGAAGATGGGGCAATGAAGGCCCTTCAGTGAGGGGATGCCAGGGAGAGTGCAGTGACCCAGAAACAAGAGGGAGGATGAGCCTCAAAGCTGTGCAGTCCAGTGGGGACAAACGCCACCTGGTGTGGGACAGGCCAGGCAGATGAGGTCCTGGGGGCGCTGCCAGGGGTATGGGGGGTGGGAGAAGGCATTGGGTGCATGAGCCTGGCACAAGCATTTCTTCCATGGAGCTCCGGGGGTGGCAACCAGATTGTGGTGGGTTCATGTAGTGTGGGAGGTGGAAAGAGGAGGCGGCGGATGTCGGACATTTGTTCTCGAAGTTTGGCAGCAAAGAGGAAGGGAGGAAGGAACAGCCTAGTTGCTGGGTCGAGGGAAAGGTACTTGCTGGTTTCATTTGGGGGGGGCGTGGGTTTTTTTCACCCCCGGAATGAAGGAGACCTGGATGGATGTGTTTGAGGAATGAAAGACCCTAAAGACTGTAAGGAGTCCAGACGATGAGATCTCCAAGGAGTGCAGAGTGAAGGGAGGGTTTGGTGAGCGTCTGCAGAAAGTCCCGATATATAAACAACGTTCCTGTTGCTGAGACCCCTGGGCTCTGAGCACCTCGGGGTGACAGTAGACAGGTTTACTTTAGAGGAAATTGGCAGTCACCGGTCTTGGGTAGCAGGGACCACTCACAAATGGACCCAGGAGAGAGCAGGGCTGAGGCTGCTCATCCCTGTCTTTCAAATAGGGAAACTGAGGCCCAGAAGGATAAGTAAGCTGGTAGCCAAGCTAGGTGAGGACTCAGGTCATCTGACTCCCCATCTAGTGTCCCTGGTGCTGCACCAGGCTGTCCTGTCAACATGAGGGTGGTGGGCCCCTGTGGGCTGGCAGTCAGCAACAGCCAGCACACCATGCCTGCCAGGCAGCCAGAAAGCAATTTCCCACCGTGAATCTTGCTTTTCACAGCCCATTAGCACGCTCCCACATTCTCAGCCACGCTGGACCACTATTGCTGCGCACTCTTGTCTGCCTGCAGAGTGCTGGGCAGGGCCTCCCTGCCTGCTCACACTCCCACCTGCATACACCCAGGCAGCTGCTCAGGGCTGGGGAGCAGCCCCTGCCCCTCTTCACCCTGTCCCCCCTCTATTCCAGCTCACTTCTGAGCTTGGCGAACAAGGCCCATATTGTTTCTGAACATGCCAGCTGTCCTCATCCCCTCATAGGTAATGACGCCTATACCAGGCATTGTTTCTGGAGCACTTACTATACTCCAGGGACTCTGCTAAACTCACTGCATATCTTATTATCTCATGGAATCCTTGAAACAACTGCACAGGGTGGGTGTTATCACTGTCCATATTTTACAGGGGAGGAAACAGGCTTATTGAAGTGAAATAATCAGCTAGTAAGTGATTGAACCACGATTTGAACTCTGGTTGGTCTGCTCTTAACCACATAGAACTGCACTATCCACCATGGCAGTCATTAGCCACATACAGCCATTCAAGTGAGATAAAATAGAAATTGGTTCTTTAGTCCCACTAGCCACATTTCAAGTGCTCTGTAGCCTTGTGTGGCTAGTGGCTGTCACATTGGACAACACAGACTATTTCCATCATCATAGAAAGTTCTATTGGACAGTGCTGGCATAAAACATTAAGGATGGAGTGTCCTTTATACTGTTTAGCCTCACCTCCACCCCAACCTCCAGGCCTCAGATGAAGAAACTGAGGCCCTGATTGGAGCGAATTCTTGCCCAAGGCCTCCCAGCAAGGCCCAGTCCTGAGATTTGGTCCCTCCAGTGTCTGCCTGTCTGTATCTTTCAGGCACACCCCTTCCTGCTTACATTCTGTGACCGTCTTGCTCACATGGATATGCACATCATATCCCGGGTGATGCATGTGTGCCTTGTCACACCTAGAGCCTCATAGCACCATACACTCAAGGGCTAGACCAGGCTACCAACGCACACCTATGGCCAGATGCCCATCCCTTGCGTATAAGAACACTGCTCCCCACCCCGATGCCCTGCACGCAGGAACTCTGTCTTCCATTCCTACCCCCTGCACCCAGGAGCACTGCCCCCACCCCTCCTCCTTGTACTCAGGAGCATTTTCCCCAACCACCCCCCTTTGCATCCAGAAACACTCTCCCCCACCCCTTTGCACCTGGGAACCCAGGAGCACTTCTACAGGCACTCCCAGGACTCACCCAAAGGCATCCCCCACTCACACAGGTCCCTCAGACCCAGGCCTTGTCCCTTCCTCTTAAGACCCTTGGCTACTCCCCACCTTCCCGCCCTCCTCACCTTGACTTCCTGGCCTCTCCCACCCACCCACCTGCTAGCCACCTGCTTAGCTCTGGGCCATGGGAGGAGTGGGCTGGCTCTTCTGTCTGCCAGGCAGTTGGGCTGTGGCCACTCGCTCACACAGGACAAGAATACAAAAATATGCCTTTTATAAACAAAAGAATAAAAAGGGAGGAAATTCAGGCTGCCAACTCGCTGCCCTCACTCTCATTTTGCTCATAACTCTCCTCTGCCCCTTGTCTCCCCCATGTCCACTGCCGTGGCAGGCAAGGGCAAGTCTGTTCACTACGGATGGAGACCTGAGTCTGCATAGGTGGAAAGAGGGGCTCCCTGGCCCAGGCCCTCTCCTCGCCTCATTCGACCCCCCTTCTGCCTCCATCATGTCCTGTTATGTTCTGTGTGCTTGGTATTGTGCCAAGTGTTCTGCACGAGTTACCCAATCTCCCTAACAAACCCGGGAGGTAGTGCTATTATTGCCCTCTTATGGGAAGGGAACAGAGAGGTGAAGCGCCAAGTTTAATGTCGCGCAGTTAGTTAAGGGCAAGATAGGATTGGAACTCAGGTCTTTGTGACTGTTGAGGACCACACTCTCCTGCCTTTGGTGGAAACAGAAGAAAAAGTACAAGTGACCGGGATTCTCTTCATAGCCTCACTAGGAATATTTCTGCTCACTTGAGGCCTCAGTTTTCTGATCTATTAAATGGGGGATCATAGTCCCAACTTTGTACAGTTGCTGAGGGTCAAAGAGTGTGGTGCTGAATGTGCCTCTGAAGGGAGGAAGCCTTCCGGGCTTGTGAGGAAGGGCTGGTACCTTCTGGATCCGTAGCTGTGAACTGGTTTTGAGAAACCTCTCCCTCTGATCACCCGATAAAAGCTATGCATCCTTGCCCGAGGGAAAATGCACACTCCTACACTCAGACACACAGGATGTCCTTCAGGGGGTTCAGGACCCTTGCGGCTGCCCCACCCATGGCATGGACGCCTAGTTAGAGACCTTTGATTTACACAAAGGCTTGGTGCTTTTCTGAGGAAGTTCAGCAAATGTGTTTTTTCTTGTTTTACAGACGTGGCTCTTAGGCTGTTGGCTCAATGGGCAGAGCCCAGATTCATGGGGCTTGTCAAGGTCCCAGCACAGAGCCATGTGATGGCCCATCAGAGCTGACTTCTGGAGGGTGGGGGGAAGGATATTGTAGCAGGACTTCCCCAGAAGGCAGGCAAGATGGTGCCAAGCTGGCTGAGAAAAGATCAACTGGAGAGGATGTTACAATGGAAATACAGATTCCCTGGGCCCATACCCAGGGGTTCTGGGTGTAGCCTTGGAATCTGTATTCTAAAAAGTTCCCCCAGGGGATCCTGAAGCAGCCAGTTTAGTAACCACAGATCTAAGGTCTTTACCTAGAATGGAGTTTTGTTTCTCTTATAGACAAATTATATCCATCCCTCCCTCCCTCAGTCCATCCATTCCTCCATCCGTCTATCCCTCCATCCTTCATTCCATCCCTCCATCCCCCAAAACATATTCACTGAACTCCAGCTCTGGACCTGTGCTCCAGCATGTAGCATGGGCTACATGCTGCTGAGCAAGACAAGAGCCAGCCCCTGTACTCAGGAGCTTACAACCTTCCTCCTTTCCTGCCCTCCTCTCCCTGGAGTTCTCAGAACCTTTCAAGATGTGCCCACTTTGAATGCTTTCTTCTCTAGGGCTTTTGAGAATCATGGCCTCCAGCTGGGCAGAGACTGCCCTCCAGGAGGGGAGAGGGGCTGAGGACTGAGTTAATAATCGATCGTGAGTACGTGAGGAAGACTCCATAACGAACCATAAAGTATGGGGTTTGGAGAGATTCCAGGCTGGTGAACACATCCACATGCTGGCAGGTGAAGCATCCCAACTGCACGGGGATCTCCCTGCCTGGGGGTGCACCTTTGACAGGCTGCTTGCCCCGCCTTCCTCTGGAGCCTGTTCCTGTTCTTAACATCCTGACTAATAGTCCTTTCTCCTGCCTTGTCTCGGTTCTCTCACTATTGTTTACATCTACCTCCTGTCCCGGCAGGTAACACTTAGGAAGACAGCAGGCATTGGGAACCTGGGATCTGGCGGCAGAGAGAAGAAAGTAAAAGTCTTGGCCCTCAGGGACTCACGGTCAGGGTGGGGAAGACAGACAGGTGAATGAGCAGCCACCAACCTGGGCTGGGCGCGGAGGTGTGGGCTGCGATAGTGTGATGTAATAAGAAATGTATATTTGGTCTTCATTCCTGGTTCTTGGCACAGAACTCCCAAAACTTGTAATTTCCTAAGTGATAGGGGTGCTAGGAGCATCTTTTGTTCTGATATTTTGTCTTTGAACTCAGTTCCTGACACAGAGCTTCTAACTCCCTCGGAATTTCCTGGGTGCTAGGAGCATCTTTTGTTCTAATGAGGCGGCTCTTGGTGGCTCCCGGAGCAGGGCTGGTCACCAGAAAGACCCAGCTGTGATTAGAAGCTTGGAACTTTCTGCCCTATCTCCATCCTCTGGGAGTGGAGAGGGGCTGAGCATTGAGTTAATAATTAATAGTGCCTACATGAAGTAGGGGTTCAGAGGGCTTCCAGGTTGGTGAACACATCTCGTGCTGAGAGGTGGCGCACCCCAGATCCATAGGGATGGAGCTCCTGTGCTTGGGACCCTTCCAGACCTCGCCCTATCTACCTCTTCATTTTGCTATTCATCTGTATCCTTTATCATATCTTTTATTGTATAATAAGCCAGTAAATGTAAGTGCTTTCCTGAGTTCTGTGAGCTGTCAAAGAAAATTATTGATCCTGAGGAGGGGGCCATGGGAATCTCTAACTCTGGCCAAGTTGGAAAGAAGTGTGGGTAACCTGGTGACCCATTCCTTATGCCTGGCATGTAGATTAAGGAAGTAGTCTTGTGGGACTGAGCCCTTAACCTGTGGGGTCTGCGCTAACTCTAGGTAGTCAGTGTCATAACTGAACTGCAGGATACCCAACTGGTGTCTGGGAGTAGGAGAATTGGTTGGCTTAAAAAAAAACTTCCCCATATTTGGTGACCAGAAGTGTTGTGGGAGTGAGTAAAGAAAAGTGAGTTTTTCTTATACAGAAGGGCTCTGGGAGGACAGAAGAGGGGCCCCGTGGCAGGGGAGGCATCTCGGGAAGGTGGCTGGGGTCTAGCTGCTTTCTCTCTGATGAAGACCAGGCAGGGTTGCACACGCAGGGCAGGAGCCGGTGCTGTGTGAGGGCATCTGTGTGCTCATGACTTCTGGCCTTCTCCAGCTTTCCTGTCATATTCTCTGGTCCTTTGTCCCCGCCCAGCTCTTTCTTCCTAACCCTTCTCCATGGTTTCCCAGCTGCTCACTTCCTGCTGCCTAGACATGAAGCAGGTGATACTGTGCTCAGGGGCAGGTGCAGAGCAGGAATCTGTGCCAGCCTGCAGGCTTCCTCGATCCTGCCAGCATCCTCCCCTGCTTCTGTTGGCCTCTTCTTTGTGGCTTGGACCTGCCCGTAAGCTGTGGCTGGGGATCCAGGATTGGAGGCGATGACAGGGTGTGGCTGTGTCAAGAACCTGGGCATGACCCAGCATGCCAGGAAGTGGGAGGCTCCCTTGGTGTGGCAGTCAAAAACTCAGGAGTGCAAACCTCTGCGTTCTAGGCACAGCTCTGCCTGGGACTTGCTGTGTGACCTCGAGCCATTTACAGAGCTGCACTGGAGTGCAAGGGAGCGTAAGGTCTTGAGGACCCACTCCAGACTTGGGAATCAGATCTGCATTTTAACAAGATGCCTGGGTGGTTCATATAGACATTTAAGTTTGGGAAGCCTGCCCAGGAGACTCTCTCCTTGCCATTAGCATGTGGTTAGGGCAGCAATGGTGGTGATGACTATAGTCAATGTTAGGCCCCTGCAGAGCCTCCTCTGTGATGTGAAGGGGTTGGACCAGATGGCCCCTGTGGTAAAGAGTGCAAAATGGCACATAGACCCTAGATCTAGCCCTCAGACTGGTTTTGTTTGGCCTGATGACATGCTCAAATTCTTTTGGAATAAGGTGTGGTATTTAAAAATTGAGAAATTTCTCATCAATGTCTGGACTTCTAGCTTTTTTCTTGAACAATCAAGTGAGATGTGAAATAGGCCACATTCCATGTGACAAGAATCAGTTTCCCGCCACAAGCCTTGAAATTCACAGACCTTGATCCAAATTCTCTTCTAATCACTCATACTTTGAGGATAAAGTCCCAGGAACCTTTTAAAAAGTATGAAAAGATGCTCAGCCTCACCCTTAATATAACAATTACAAATTAAATCTACATCAAGTTACCGTTTTCCACCTGTCTTGCTAGTAAATATAAAAAAGTTTGATAATACACTGTGTTGACAAGGACAGAAGAAACTGGTCCTCTCACATACCAGTGGGAATGTAAATTGGTCCAGTGTCTAAGATGGACAATCTCTCGTTATCAATCAAACTTGCCAACCAACACCTACTCTTGACCAAATAATGCCAGTTCTAGAAATTTATCTCACAGACATGTTCACACACAGGAAATGTAATTCTAATACACACATACAAGGCTGGCCATTGTAGCACTGTTTGTGATGGCTATAGATTGGAACTAACCTAATTGTCCATCAATAGAAGACTAGCTAGATAAAGTGTAGGACAGCCATACAATTACATACTATGTGAGGAGCTCTTGTTATGATTTGGAAAGAGGATCTCCAAAATCATTTACTGAAAAAAGGAGGCTGTGGAACAGCGTGCAAAGTCTAGTACCATTTGTGTGTGGGAGAGTATCTGTGGAAAGAGACTCGAGGACCTGGCAACAGTGGTCACTTCTGGGGAGGGGACCTCGGAGGCTGAGGTACAGGGGTGAGAGGGAGTCTTTTCAACCATGTCAATGTGTTACTTCCTCAAAGAATAAAAAACTTAAAAACTTTCAGACACCTACATTGTGTGTTTCTAATTCCACAGGATTCTAATGTTTTACATCTTGGAGCCTAACTTTTAATGACTCTGGAAGACTCATCTTGCATGAGGCCAAATTTCTACTGATCTGCTTCTGGGTCCATATTCTGAGTCTCCCGGGCCCTGCTCTGTGGTGGAGTCAGGCCACAGCAGCCCTGTGAGCCTGAGCAGCTCTGATGAAGGGCTCCTTCCTGGCCTGGTATGGCTGCATGAACTCCAGCATGTCCAGGGCCACAGCCCTAGGCCCTCCCTCACTTTCCTCCCCTTCTCTGTCCTCCTAGGGGAGCCTTCTCGGTGGTGCGCAGGTGTGTGAAGGTGCTGGCTGGCCAGGAATATGCTGCCAAGATCATCAACACCAAGAAGCTCTCAGCCAGGGGTAGGTGCCTGATCTATGTCCTGCCCAGCCTCTGGGGCTCTTTTCCCTTATCCCCTCCCTCTTGGCTTAGCTCCAGGACCCGGGTCTGTCCCCTTAGGTGATGCTGATGGCATGGGTGTGACTCTTCTTGCTGAGGGTGTCATGAAAATAGACCCCCCTTTTCCTTTCTGGGAGTTGAGACTGGAGGCCACAGCCTCTCCCAGACAGGCCAAGCTCCTTGCCCCCCACCAGGTGAAGGCCAAGGTGCTGATGGGACTTCCTTCCCCTGCTCTCCTGACATCCCCTTCACCACTCCCCTCCAAGCCTCTGCTCTTGCTAGCCCCTCTGCCCACATGCCCTGCTCTGGCTCCTTACATGGCTGGTTCTTTCTAACCTTCAGATCTCAGCTCCATGTCACATCCTTTGAGAGGCTTCTCTGGCCCCCCCAATCTGAAGGGGTCTCCCCCATTTTCTCTCTGTGATTACTGTTGCTTTCCTTTGTGGTTTTCTCCTGACCAAGGCTTCTAGTTGCTGGTTTGCTTCCTTGTGTCACACCCATCTCCCTTCCTGACTGCAAGCACCACATGTGTGGGCTGAGTCTCATTCACAGCCTTGTGCCCAGCACCTAGGACAGCGCCTAACACCACTTGCTCAGTGAGTGTCCATCGAACTCCAGGTGGGCTCTGCTTCAACCACACCAGCCCACTCTCTGGTCCCTAAATAGTTGGAATGGGCTATGGCCTGGATTTTGGAAAAGATAACCACATAGTTCCAGTTTGGGAACCTCTGACCTAGGACCTTAAAAGTGGTCCGGGACCAGCAGCATCACTGGGAGATTGTTGGAAATGCAAAGCCTTGAGCCCCACTCCAGACTTCAAGATTCTGAATTTGCATCTTGACAAGATGGCTGGGAGATTCATATGGGCATTAAAGTTTGGAAAGCCTGCCCAGGAGACTCGCTTCTTGCCAGTAGCCTCTGTTAGGGCAGTAATGGTGGTGACCACATTGTGGTGTGTTGGAGAGGATTATCTTCAAAGATGCCAATCCTCATCCCAATAAAACAGTGTATAAGCTTCCATGGGAACCGCCTGGTGGTGGAAGGAATTGTGTTGGATGAGGTGGGCGCAGGTGTGGGC
Organism: Cynocephalus volans; assembly: GCF_027409185.1. Classification (NCBI taxonomy): domain Eukaryota; kingdom Metazoa; phylum Chordata; class Mammalia; order Dermoptera; family Cynocephalidae; genus Cynocephalus; species Cynocephalus volans. The sequence continues at coordinate 132,914,123 of NC_084461.1, read as the reverse complement.
TGTGCAGCCTTGTGCAGCGTGGGAGATGTCATGGGAGGGGCTAGTACAGTGTCCAGGTGTTTGACAGGCTGCGGCTGTCTCAGCCAGAGCCCAGCAGGTGTGGGGTTCATGGAGGCATGCACAGTGGCTGGTACAGGATGTTCATGCTGCTCATGGCAGACCTCCCAGCAGGCCCTATGTTGGACAGTGTGTTGTTGCTGCCTTTCATCTCTCTGGCTCAGTGTTGCTGGGAGCTCTGCACTTTCTCCTGGTTACCAACCTCCCCCAGTGTCCTGCAGGAAGAAGAGGCTCAGCAGAGGGGAGGCTGGGGGTGGTGTGGGGGTCTCTGTAGGCCCAGAGCCCTCACGTGGCAGACAGTTTGGAAAGGCCGGAACTGTGGACGTCTGGAGTCAGATCCTGGGCAGGGAGCCAGGGTGGCACAAAGGCTGGCAGGAGCACTGCAACCCGTCCAAAGACCTGGATTGGCCTTGCCATTGATGTGTGACTAGTGGCAATCTGGTGCCCTCTCTGCTTTGTGTCTCTAGTGATTGAGAGAGATATCTCAATCCCTGAGGTGTAGCGGGGACAGGGCCAGAGTCACAAAGTGGGGATGACGAGTTGAGTTTGCCCCAAGAAGAGGTAGGGTCAGGAACTGAGCTCCTGGATGCTGGGGGTCTTGGGCCAGTTCACCACACTCTCAGGGACACGTCTACACACACACACACACACACACACACACACACACGCACACACACACGCACACCTTGAAAGAGACAGATGTGTGTGAGAGAGTGGAAGGCCATTACTCCTGTTCTGGAAGGTGACTAAGCATTTCCAGGACAGCGTAGACTCTGCGCTAAGCCAGGCAGTAACCACTCAAGCCCCCTCCCCTTGGCAATTTGTTGAATCTTTGTCCTTCGCAGGATGTGACCAGGCCCAAGTGAGTGTGGTGGTGGGGGTGGGGAGGTTATAGGGAAACTTCCTGAAGAAGTCTGCCAACTGCCAGGCGTTCTTCTCCCCAGGGGGAGAGGAGGAGCAGAGCTGCTTTTAGCAGGTTTCTTTGTTTGCCACTCATGGTGCCTCTGGGGGGTTTAGTACTGGATATTTGGCAACAAACTCTAAACTTCTTCTGCTGGCACTCCTGGGTGACTTCCCGCAGCTCCCAGCAGGGGCTGTGCCCACCCATGGCATCTGTCCACCCCTCCCAGGGATCTGTGGCTTCCCTTTCCCCACCCGGCCCAGCCTCTTCTAGCAAGGGGTTCTCAAATCCGAGAGATACTCTTATATGCACTTTTAAAGTAGTCTTTTAAAAAATGCTTTAGTATACACAATGCAAAGAAACCATGAAGAAATTAAATGAAAAGTAAAATTTTGCCTGTCCCAATTCCTGCTGAATCTCCTTGGGAGCCTTTTAAAAAATGCAGCCGCCCGAGTGCCACCCCTGAGGGTTGGACTCACAAGGTGGGACTCAAGCTCCTGCATTTTAAAAACTCTGCAGTCAGGAACGATAGCAGATTTAGGCTCAGGGCTAACTCCCGCCAGGTGCCCCTGGCCTTTGCCTCCCCAGGCACACACAGAAGGTGTTAACATTTTAGGGCATGCTGGGCACATGGACATGGCTGGTGCAGCCAGAAGTGACTGGCTGGGCTACTGCAACCCCTACAGGCCCCATGGAGGGTCACTTCCTCAGCTCTCCAGGGACCAGGCCCCAGGTACCGGGCAGGAAGCATGGCAGGAGCTCATCCAGGCTGCACCTGAACTTCAGTCACATCCCTGAAAGGGAGCCTCTGAGGAGACCCCTGGTTCCTGTCTCCCCTTCCCTCTCCCCATCCTTTGCCTGGCACTCTTGGTCCTCAGCATTATTTTTCCAATCTCCCAGGATTGGGAGACGTATAGATGCCCTATGAAGGGAAGGAGCATTTCCTGTTCCCAAGCTTGAGTTCTCTTTTCTCCCCTGGCTCATGTGCCTCCTGCCAGAACCCTGTGCCCGCCTGTCTGCTGGAGCTAAGGAACTCCTTGCTGTGGACAACTGGCTGGGGTGGGGAGAGGGGGCAGAGTCCAGAAGTCGGGTCCTCAGAACTATGGGTTCTAAAAAGGCTTGACCACCTTGCCAAGTGATTTTGGTGAAGGGACTGCTCCATTATCACTGGGCCTCAGTTTCCCCATCTATATAACAGAGCAAGGTCTCAGAGGTCGAGACGAATGTGATCCCTACATGTCTCAATGTTCTCAGTACATGAGAAAATGAAAACATTACAAACAGGGCTACAAAAATTATACTATAATGTATATGTTTACATTCAACAAATTAATGCCTTTAGCAGTGAAAGTTACAATGCAGTGTAATTTACTATGCACAAGATGATTACAAGATTTTAAAAAACAATTAGTTCCTAGCATCTTCAGCAGTGAGGTCTGGTAACTAGACACGAGTTTAAAGTTGTGTGACCAACGTTTTCTCTGAATTCTGTCATCGTAACTCTGCTTCTGGGTAATCTCACATGGAGAAAACATTAAAATTCTGTATTTGGGCCCCCCCACACTGAATGTATAGTCTAGGCCAGAGGTCTCCTTCCCCCTCTGACAAGCCCGACTTTCCCTTGCCAGAATTCTGGTTCTGCTGCGGGTGGGATGGAGTGGGGTGGGGCACAGGGTGTGGAGCAGGGGGAGGGTGCAGCCTTTCTCAGACCACTGAGGGGACCCCACTCCTCTGCTCAGGAATCAGCATCCCCTGCCCTGGAGGACATGCAAGGAGGCCTGGGAGGGAGGGGGAATTAAGAGTATGCCCCCAACCTGGCCCCCCTCCCCTTCCCCAGCCTGCAGCTGGTCTTCAGCTGAGGAGTCGAGCCTATGAAAACAGAGTTTGAACTTAACTGCTTTGCTAAGGGAAAAGCCACCTTTCAGTATTGATCTTGGCTTCTGCAGCCCTTGGAGGACAGTGAGTGATTGCTCTAGCGGAGGGTGAAGGCAGAGCTGGGTGCCTGGGACAAGGGTTGGTGCTAACTCCGTCCTCACCACCATCCTTGGCACCTGCCTGCTCTGGAGGGGCCATTCAGAGGCCAGGGTTCTAGTCCTGCCTCTGAGTTCCCTTCTGTGGGCCATGACTTTCCCATTCGGGAACTGGGGGCTAGTAGAGGTGGTGGTTAGAGCCCAGCTGTGCAGTCTGACTGCCTGCGGGCAAAGCGCAGCTCCTCTGCTCACCACTCAACACAGATGCAACTTTGGCCCAGGCACTTACCCTTTCTGAACCTCTGTTTCCTCCTCTGCAAAGCCAGAATAATAACAGTGACTCCCTCACAGGATTGTTGTGAGGGCGTGAAAGGCATATAAATTACCCCGCACAGGGCCTGGCACATAGTAAATATTCTACTCTTCTTAGTAGTTTCTTTTTGACTATTTTGTTTTTTAAATTAAGGCATTAACTACTGACTTGTGAGAAAAGCACCAAAAGGGAATTGGGGATGCATTTTCAGTTCCAGCCCTGCCACTCCTGGGGCCTCAGCTTGCCCAAGCTGCAATTTCCTCATCTATAAAAGAGGGACAGTGATGCCCACCACCCAGGGTTGTTGGGGGGGACTGGGTGGGGTCATGGTATGACCGTTCCCAGCAGCCTGACAGTCAAAGACCACAGGTGACAGATCCTGAACAAGACCTCTCTCCCAGGTGGGTGAGGAGACCCAGGGACAGCCGTCCTGGCAGGCAGGTGTGAGAGCTCTGGGTCAGCCCCGAGGCTGCCATGTACAAGTGCTACCCTGCCGACTCTTTGGGGCTCTCTGTGTCCCAGGTCCCAGAGTCCTCTAAAAGCAAGTTGGTTTCTGGGAATTAATATAGTTCTTCTGGAGAGAACAGCCACTCCCTTAGAAGGTTCGTTCATTCAATCGTTTGTTCTTTCATTCAGTTAATTCTTGAGCATCTGCTAAGTGCCAGGCATTCAGGTATATGTCAGGGCTATAACAAGGATCAAGTCCCTGCCCTCAAGGACACAGATGTCCATGAGACAGAGTGGAACATGCTATCCAGGGGCCCTGAGAGCACAGGAGCTGGTGGCATCTAAGGATGGGTAGAAATGAGCTATGGCTAGAGAATGACAGGTAGGAGGTGGAGAGGGAATGTTCCAAGATGAGAGAACTGAATGTGTGGCTCTCTCCCAAAGTGAGAGGGCTGAACAGGGCGTGCTTGGAGAAGTGAATTCCAGCTGTTCAGTCTGGCTGCAGCATGGGGCATGAGGGGTGGGCCTGGAGGAGGGGACAGCAGAAGCCAGACGTTGCGGGGCGTTCCAGGCTTCATGGAGCTTGGATCTTACACAGGAAGGGGCTTGAGAGCCCTGGAAACTGAGACCCACAGATGGGGAGGGTCACTGCAACCCAGCCTCTCCCTCTTTCCACTGCCTCCTCCTGCCTTCCTGGAGAACTCAAAGGCCCTGGCCAAAGTTGAGCAACCCACATGGGAGCCCTGCCTGGGAGGTGGGGATAATAAGAGGCTGTAAAGGAGGAGGGAGAGGGGGAGGGGGAGGTTCCTCCCCCACCTGGACTCACTTGAGCACTTGTGTTTCAGACCATCAGAAGCTAGAGCGGGAAGCCCGCATCTGCCGCCTGCTGAAACACCCCAACATCGGTGAGCCCTGGGAAGCCAGTGAGGGTGCAGTGGGGCTGGCCATCCTGGCACGGGGGTGTTTGAGGGTGGGGTGGGAAGCAGCTGCTCTCTTCTCTGGGGATGGAAGCAGGAGAGATGGGAAAGAGGGAGCCTTTAATGGTTTCCACATTCCTCAGAGACCAGCTTGTTTCGGGGGAAGGTGAAGAAAGGCCCTTCCTCCCATCCCACACTGCCGGCAGCCTCCTTCAGAAAAGCTGTTTCAGGAAAACTGAAGCTTGAGAGAGACGAAAATAGGCTGGGGGATAAAGCTTGGCCATCACTGGTGGGGCCCACTTCCCAAGCCCACCCCTGTGCTGAGTCAGCCTGGTACCGTGGCCCTGCCCTGCTCAGACCTGCCGCCCATCTGCCTCTCAGAGGCCAGCTCCAACTCAGTCCCTGCCCCCAGGGGAGACTGAGTGCAGGCTGCAGGGAGAGGCTAGGCTCACAACAGGCTAGGACGAGCCAGGGCAGCGGCACCCATGGGGACTGAAACACCATCTCACTGCCTGCCCTCCCTCCTCCAGCCCTGTGCAACTGGGGGCCTGATCCCTGCCTGTCAGGGTTCTGAGTCATGAGGAAGTGTGGTTTTTAGATCTAGTGTTGTAAGGGAATGGCTGTGTGACCTGGGGCAGGGGTACTATCCTCTCTGAGCTACTCTTCCCCATCTTAACAAGGAGGGGCCTGTCTGGACCGATGCTGCTGCTCCTTAATCCTCGGGCATCTTGTGTAAAGGTAGATTCTGATTCAATGGGTCTGGGATGGGGCCTGAGATTTTGTAGTTTTCACACACTCTGAGGCAATGCCAAGGCTGCTGATTCATAGACCATGCTTTGAGGAGCAAGGTCTAGGTGCTCTAAGGTCCCTTCCAACTCTGACAGCCACCACCCCTTCTCCCTCAGGAGGGAAGCAGTCTGTGCCCAGGGCCCCAAGAGTTAACTCTCTTGCTGGAGAGAAGCATCTCCATCTGCTATTTATACCCTGTAGGCACCTCCCCTTCCCTGCACAAACAGCAGCCAGAGGCTCCAGGGCCAGCATCAGAGAAAAGGCAGCAAGGTGGCTGGCTGGGAGGAACCCTGGCTGGACCCTGGTCTCTGACCTGCTAATGTCCTTACTGTGTGGCCTTGTGCAGTTCCTGCCCTCTTCAGGTCTTCAACTCCCCAGCTGTATGATGGAGGGGTTGTGAGTGGTCTCCAGCTGGAAAATCCCACGGCTCTTATGAAGGCTGTCAGTGGAGGCAGGAGGTGGGGGAGTGTGTGTGTGTGTGTGTGTGTGTGTGTGTGTGTGTGTGTGTTGCTGCACAGTTGCAGATGTCTCAGGTCAACACTCCCTCCTCCTATCTGTGCCTTTCTCTCCCTCTCATTCCCAACTGTAATGGGAGCAGTAAGTTATTGGCTCTGGGGCTGATGGACTGCAGTTCAAATCCTGGTTTGCTGCTTAATTGCTGTGTGACTCGGGACATGCGGCTTAAAACTCTGAAGCTCAGTTTTATCTGGAAAATGGAAATGATATCTACCTCATAGGGTTATGATGATTAAATACAGCATGGTACCGTGACAGTCCCAAGACAAGTGCTTTATTATCATTAAGCTATCCCCCCTCTTCCCCAGTCTACACCCTCCCACAGAGCAACCTTACCTGAAGATATCCTCTTGCCTGGAACTCCATAAGATTATCATTCCTCTGAGCCATCAAGATTTTCGGTCATCAGTGGAGGCACTGTATATACACAGCGCCTAAGAGAATGGGTTTTTCAGTTAGACACACCAGGTTTCAATCTCAGCTCTGCCGTTTACTAGGTGTTTGAACTTGGGCGGGCTGTGAACCTCTCTGAACCTCAGTATCCTCCTCTGTGTAGTGGGGAACCTTCTAGGACTGTTGGGTAGGTTAAATGAGATCGTACAAGTAGAGCACTCAGCACGAAGCCTAGCATGGGGTAAAAGCTCAAAGATGGTAGCTATCATCTTCATTGATCATTGAAGACGTCATTGTCACTGAGTCATTTGCTCTTTTATTTGTTCATTCATTCACCTGATGTCAAGGACCCACCATGGACCAAGGCGTCTGCTAAACACTGAGGATGTGCAGGAGAAATGATGGGGTGGGGGTGGGGCAGGGTGGCTGCTGTACAGGGAACTGGGGAGCAGACTGGGCATCTAGCACAGGAAAGTCCTCAGAGGAGCCTGGAGCTATTGCCAGGGCTGGAAGGGCCCTTGGAGGGTGCACTTTCCTGATCCTCCAAGCATCTCACTTCAAAGCAGGTTGTAATCTTCTCAAAGAAGTGCAAAGAGGTACAATGTGGGTGCAGAACATTACAGATGAGTCTGTTCCTAGAGAAACTAGACTGAGTCCTATTCAGCCTGCTTGGTGAATCCAAACGAGGTTACTGGTTGCTGCCTATGTGTGGTCACCTCCCAGCCTCAAGGGAACCAGGTCAGGGAGGTCCCTGGCTCAGCACAGGTCAGTCCAACTGTGCTGAGCACAAATAATTTGCCTCCCCAGATCCTGCTTGGGGGAAAACAGTACCCTGCTTTCTGTACCATAACCACCTCCAAATGGGGCAGACCCCGGAAGGCCACCTAAGGGCACAGAGAACCTGGTCTGTGCTAGGGACAACCTGAGAGTTTAGTAGGTGATTTGGGGTGGGGAAGGGAAGTGTGGTGGTTGCTGATGAAGATGATGATGTCTTCATTTATTGAACTCTTCCTAGTGCCACACACTGTGCTAAATTCTTTACAAGAATCATTGCATCAATTGCCCACAGCAGTCCAATGGTATTGGCACCACTTTAGGAATGGAGGCTCAGAGAGGTTAAGTCATTTGCCCAAAGTTACACAGCTTGTAAAAGGTAGGTCTGGGAGGTGAACACAGCAAGTCTGACCCCAGAGCCCATGTTCTCATCATTCTATTTAACTTCCCAAGTGGACATCACAAGTGTCAGGGGACACACAGGTAAGGAAAGTACTACCCTTCAACTTCTAAGAAAAAGACTGTAACTTTTGGAAATATCACAGGAATGTCAGACATTTATGAACCTAGCCACGTGAATGAAAACTAGGTCACAGATTTGTTTGTTTTATGACAATATTTTAAAAAGTCAAAAGTGACAGCATAAATCAATGGGCACAGACATGTCAATCACTCCACCAGGAAGCAGAACAGTTAGGCTGTGGCCCTTGAATCCTGCTTTTACTCTGAGGCTCTGGCTGAGATGTTCCTTAGGGCAGCCTCCACTGATGGGAGGAGAGCTTTGTGTGCAAAAACAGCACTGAAATAAGGAGTCCTGAGGTCTGTGGTGTGATTCTGCCACCTCTCAGGGACTGAAGCAGATGCCAGTACCGTTGAGCAGGTGGTGCACTGCCCAAGTGGGGGGTGAAATCCAGCCATATGTCCCTTGCCTGGCTGCTCAGAGAAGCAGCCCGTTATAATCAGCAAAAGTCACCAGCTGAGTGAGAGGCAGCTCTGGCGGAAACCTTCCCCAATTCTGTCCATTTCTCTGAGCCCCAAGGACATTTTCTAAAAGAGCAAAGGCTCTATCTAGTCAGAGGGTGGATCTGAGATCCCAGCCTTCTTGGGGCTCCTTCCAAAGGGCTGTTGGCCCAGTTCTGAAAGCCCTTTCTGAGATGATTCTGGCTGCATCTTGGCTTCTCAGAGCTTCTCACACTCAGGGAAGTTAAAGGCCAGGGTAGACAGGAGGGATCCACTCCCCAAGAGTCCACTTGGAGGAGGACGGGGAGAGGAGAGAGTCTGTTTCAAAACTTTAATTTAACACACTAATAATGCAAGTTTATTGTAGATAAATGAGAAGGCAAATACTTTTTTTTTTTTTTTTTAATAGAGATGACTGATAAGGGGATCTTTACCCTTGACTTGGTGTTGTCAGCACCACGCTCTCCCAAGTGAGCTAACCGGCCATCCCTACACAGGGATCCGAAACCGCGGCCCTGGTCCATCAGCACCACACTCTCCCAAGTGAGCCATGGGCTGGCCCTGAAGGCAAATACTTTTTGAAGTATCTCCTGTAACTTACCATATAGAGCTAACATTTTATGATATACATTTCCATATGATATATAATGTATGTACCTTCTCAAGTGCACCTACACATAACATCTCAGGTCAGGTTTCCTAGTAGCAGAGCCTGAGATAAGGATTTGGGTGCTGTTAGCAGCCAACGCTCCCAGCAGCTGGGGGATGGATGTACCAGCTCACTAAAGGGGATCTGGGCAGGGCACAGACAGAAAATACAATTAAATGTACATTTAAAAATTTATTTTGAAATGCACTAAAAAATTAAAATAGTTAATGGACAGAGAAATGGATAGAAATGTATCCAAAGCAAGTATAGAAAAGCATTAATGATAGAATCTACGTGGTGGGTATATGGGTATTGACTGAACTGTATGTCTGAGATTTTTTATGATAAAATGTTGATATGAAATTAAAGTAGGCTTATATGTGCTCTTAAGATTTTGCTTTGAAATATATTTAAAACATCTTTCAGTTATTTTTTATAAATATGTGTCATCATTTAAGAATGTTTTAAAATGTTTATTTAAATCTGTGTCCCCTTCACTCTCCATCCCTGGTCCCATCTTCCTTCCCCTGTAGGCGCCCACTCCCTGAGGGTATTTGATGCCTGTTTCTCAGTCCATTCTCCAAACCTTATGTGCAAATATGAGAGCCATAAACAATTCAGGGGACTCAGTACTGAGTCAGAAATACATGCACATGGCGAAAATTCAGATGGCACTGGGGTTTAAAGTGAAAAGTAGGTCTCTCCCCATGACCCCTCCTCCCCCAATTCCTTTCCGCAAAGGCACCCCCAATGCCTGCTTCTCTATATTCTCCCAGAGAGATTTATGCCATACATAAGCTTAAATATATCCTTTCTAAAAAGTACTATGCATACTGTTTTGCACTTGGCTTCTTCACCAAACAGCATAATTTGGAGATGATTCCGAACCAGTGGATACATAACTACCGCATTATTTTAACAGCTGTGTAATTTTCCATTGTGCAATGGATCATAATTCACTGAGCCAGCACCCCTCTCGTGGACATTTTTAGGTTGTGGTGGAGGGAAAGATGTGAGCTCTGTCCTGTGAGAACTTGCTCTTGGTTGACAGGGTGCAGCCCCCAGAGTCAGCCCCAGGCCTCAGCCTCTTCCTTTCAAAAGCTCAGGGGTAATTCTAGGAGCTCTAGACTCCTGGGAACTTTGCCTCTGTTGGTGGTAAATGAGGTGTGAAGAGATGACAGTTTCTCAGCACTCAGAACCCAGGGACCGCTGTCACTCCTGCCTCCAGCCTCCAGGGCTCTATTGTCTCCTCAGACCTGGGAGAAGAGCAGGGCCAGCACTGAGTGAGCACTGATGGTATGCCTCACAGAGCTCTCACAACAAGCCTGCAAGCTCAGGAGTTTCATTCTCATTGTCGAGGCAAGGAAAGAGAGGCTCAGAAAGGCCTACCAACTTGCCTGAAGTCACACAGCTAGTATAGGACAGAGATTGCAGTCACACACTCTTTCTATGACTCTGGCCTGCCCAGCAACGAAACTGAGGGTTGGAGAGAGGAGGGGACCAAGCTTTGACCAAAACAGAGGCCTTTCCTCTATTCTCAGTGGCTGTGTGGGAAATTGGGATGTCAGCTGTACAAGTGGTGAGAGGGAGGACAGGGTGGGGAGCAGTGTGTCCTGATGTAATCAACCTCCTCGGCCCCTCCCACAGTCCGACTCCACGACAGCATCTCTGAGGAGGGACACCATTACCTGATCTTCGACCTGTGAGTTTGGTCCAACCCTGGCATGTACCAAGGGGGTCTGGGGCAGCTTGAGCAGGGATGACCTCTCTGGGACTTTGGCCTGAACAGTCCCAAACACACCCAAGCTGGGCTGGATTCCCTCTTCTAGTTCAGAGTTTCCCCAAATGTGGTAGGCCTGCCACCCAAGCAGTGAGGTTGGTTTTCCTGAAACACCACAGACACTTCTAACTTTCGTCGCATATTGATTTTTGTTTCTCTTCTATTCGTGGCCAGTGATGCTGGTTTTCCATCTGTAGTGCTGATATACAGTTCCCTTTTGGAATACAGTGTATGTTTAATTTTTCCAAGTCAGTCGACTGAAAGAAAAGCAATAATGAGATGATAGGCCTCAGTGGTTCCTGGGTTGGCAGAGAAAATCAGCAATGGCCATGGTCTCATCTGTAAAAAACAGCCCTTGAGATGTTGATAATGGGGGAGGCCATGCGTGTGTGGAGCTGGAGTATATGGAAAATTGCTATACCTTCCACTCAATTTTGCTATGAACCCAAAGCTGCTCTAAAAAATAATAAAGCCTCTAAAAAAACCAAAACAGAACAAAAAAGCCCTTGGGCTTCCTAATGCACCCAGTGATGTGTTCTGAGTGTCCTACCCCTCCTGACTCCAGCCTGGGCCCCTGGGGGAGAAGGGCAGCGGGTGGAGGAGGAGAAGGGAGGGGAATCAGCAGAAAGGTGTGCTGGAAGACCAGAAGGGGCTTGCCGCAGGGGGCACTCCAGTGGCCTCAGGGCTTCTCCGTTTGGGTGAAGTTCTGAGGTCCCTGGCCCCATGCTGAGCTTCCTGGAGACTCCTCCAGACCAGGCAGCCCCTGGGGTCTCTATGGGAAGGTAATTCCATGCCTGTTTCCCCAGGGTTACTGGTGGGGAGCTGTTTGAAGACATCGTTGCCAGGGAGTATTACAGTGAGGCTGATGCTAGGTGAGTGCCAGGTGTGGTCTGGCTAGGGCACCCAGGGGTGGTCTGGCTAGGACACTCTTGCCCCTGTTGGCTTCCCAGGGGAGGAGGCCTGACCCCTTCCTCTCTCTCCCCAGTCACTGCATCCAGCAGATCCTGGAGGCCGTGCTGCACTGCCACCAGATGGGGGTGGTGCACCGAGACCTGAAGGTGAGCAGCTCACCATGGCGTGGCTCGGCCTGGAGCCTGCCGGGTCCAGGAGCCCCTCTATCCTCTGCACCTCCCTCCTCCTGCAGAGCCGGGTATTATCTGAGTCCCTTTAATTTACCTGAGTTAGGCTGGGAGGGGGTGGGTGGGAATATTTCCCCCACTGTCCTGATGAGGAAACTGAGCTCAGGAAGGTAGAGCATCTGGGTTTTGGCCCCATGAGCTTTGTGCCTGGCCAGGCGAGATGCAGTTAAACTACCAAGACTGGCTGTGGGGGGTGGGGAAGAAGGTAGGCTGTGTTTAGTCCCAACTAGGCCACTTCCTGGCTGCATGGGCTCGATGATCTCGACCTCCCTGAGCCTCAGATTCTTTACAATGGAGGTTGCCATAGCAACCTCTGCAATGGGGTTGGTCAGGTTGTCAGATGAGATAGCACAGTGCCTGGAATACAGACGCCTTGTTCCTCTTGTTCCTGGGTCTCTGGCAGGCCAGGGGAGAAGAAAGCAGGATTTGGGTCCCCCATCTTCCCACCTGAAGAAGGAAATTGACAGGACTAAGCAGGTGTGGAGTCCAGGTTGGCACCAGCCACACAGCCTTGCCTTGTAAGCACAGACTTCATGGGTCTCCTCAGTGGCGCCTCGTGGCATCAGTGGCTGGTAGCTCATATCATCCCTGTTTTGCAGAGCAGGAAACTAAGGCCTAAAGGGTCCAAGGGATTTGCCTAAGGATATGCAGTTCAATTGTGTCTGAGCTAAGACGAGGGAGCTCTGGCCTTCATACACCAGATCCTGTGACCTCAGGGGTCTGGTACTAAAAAGCCACTCAATCCAGCTCCTGCTTCTGCAGCAGTCCCTTTTAGGGTAACCCTGCCAGCTGTCCGTTGAACCTCTGCTTTTTGGTCTTCAGTGACAATGAACTCTCTTCCCATGCGGTAGCCCCTTGCACTAGTAGGGAACGCTCTTTTGCTCTTTCTTGCTGGGGGGGGCTTCACCCTGAACCCCAGTTCTGCCCTTTGGAACCACACAGAGACCAAGCCTTGAGCTCAGAACAGGCCTGAGGGACTTGGGCAGCTTGTTGTATCTCCTAAGTCTTCTGCAGGCCATCCTCCCCTATTCCCACCCAGAATGTGACTTCCAGGCCCTCCTCATCCTGGGCATCCCCCAACCCTGGGAACATTCCAGTTGGTCCAGGTCTGTTTTGGGGCACAGTGCTCTGAACAGAATCTCTGACCAACTCCAATTGTCTTGGGTGGTCCTGTCTTCTCACCTTAGCCCCAGGTGAGCTCCCTATGGCTGGGTCTAGACCCACAGGCAATTGTGCACTTGAAGAGGGTCTCCAGCCAGACATCAGGGTGGTTCTCCCTGAGGGCCTGTTCCCATTATAGCTGCAGCCCCTGCACAGAAGGAGGAAGGAGGAGAGGCAGCCCAAATTTAGGCCACTCTGGATACACTAATTAGCAGCACATTCATCAAATCAGGGCAGGACGGCTACCGAGACCTAGGACATGCTGGGAACGCAGTCCCCAGAGGACGTGGAGGCCTTCACGAGCCAAGCAGGGGGAGCTGTATTAGCTTGGGTCCAGCCTAGCTTTGGACAGTTAAAGGTCAGAGGCGGGACCCCTCAGAAGTCCCACTGGGAAAGGGGATTGGAGGACTGGAAACCAACTCTCTCCAGAGACTCTGAGCCCCTCTTCAAGCAGAAATATGAGTACTAATTTTTATCAAGCACTTACTGTAAGCCACTGCAAAGTGCTTTACATGGATTATCTCAATTAATCCATACACCACCCCATCAGGTAAGTATTATCCCCATTTTCTGAGAGGAAGCTAAAGCTCACAGGAGGGAAATAATTTGCCCAAGTTCCACAGCAAGAAGTGGCCGTGCTGGGATTAGAAGCCAGGCTATCTAAGTGCCCAGCCCATGCTCTTAGCTCTGTCCTGAGTGCCAAGGTGGAGGCAGACCAGCAGGAAGTGGAGGAATCCTGGAGCCCTGAGCCAGTGGAAGGCAAGAGCCTCAATGCCCCAGAGGCCAGGTGTGGGCCCTTCCCTAAGTTAGTTGCTGGTCCCATGTACAACCCCCACCATCTTTCAGCCTAGTGGTTAAGATGGAGTGACTTTGCCTAAGTTCTGGCTCTCACTTGCCAGCTGTATGATCTTGGTCACGACACTTAACCTCTCTGAGTCTCAGTTTCATCCTTTTTATACATATGACACATACTTATTAAGTGTCTACTGTGTGGCCCGCCCCCCGCTATGTCCTAGGTGCTGGTGATACAGTGGTGGACAGGACAGATAAAGAACTCACATTCCACAGGGGTAACAAGCACAAAGACAGATGGGAAAACATTACAGATTATGATGAGATTTATGAAGGTAGCAACAGGAGCTAAGGCAGAGGGTGCCTGAGGGCTCAGCCTCTAGATAGAGTAGATAGAGTAGCATGGAGGGCCTCTAGGAAGGGGTGTCATCAGGGTAAGAGCCAAACAAAGAGAACTGGCCAGCCCTGTGAAGCTTGGGGGAGAGCAAATCAGGCAGGGGGGACAGGAAGTACAAAGGCCCTGGGGCCCAAACAAGCTGGACTGTTTCAAGGACATAAGAAAGCCACTGTAGAAAATGGGGATAATGGCACTTACCACAAAGGGTTGTTGAGATGATAAAGAGAGGGTGCATGCAAAACACTCTGCCCCGTGGCTGGGACATAGTAGGGGCACAATAAATGCTGCTTCTTCCTTATTGCAGTGGTGGCTGTATCACCCCCATCCCGACCCGTGGCCTCAGCCCCAGCTCCAGACCCTGAGGGGAGGGGAGAGTGGGGTGGCTGCTGGAGGAGAGGTCTTTCTGTTGTAGAAGAGGGATATCCTGCTGTAGGACAGTCCCCTGAAGCTTAGAATTCTGTGGCCAGGCTGGAGGTGGGGGAAGGTGGGCCCTGGATTGTCCAGCCACTTGCGTCCACACAGGTGAGATTCTGAATCTGCTGATGTTTCTTGGCCCTCTCTTCCTCTTACTCCCTCTTGGTCCTGGGAAGCCGGAGAATTTGTTGCTGGCCTCCAAGCTCAAGGGTGCCGCGGTGAAGCTGGCAGACTTTGGCCTGGCCATAGAGGTGGAGGGGGAGCAGCAGGCGTGGTTTGGTGAGTGGGGGCAGGCTGGCGGGGTGTTAGGGCAGCCTTTGTGTGACATGTCAGCCTCTTGGGATCCTCTGCCCGAGTGAGGGTGGGCCAGCCAGGGCTCAGGGAGCAGAGATCCCACCCCACCTCGCCTCTGAGCCAGTGCGTGGTGCTCATCCTGTGGGGGCCAGGCACAGGGGCACAGTTAACACTGAAATGGTACCACTGCTTTTCATAGGATATCACATATGAGTAAACAGAGGCAAAGAAATTTAGGAAAGGTCAAGGGAGCATAAAAGGGATAGAGCCAGGACTCAGGCTCAGATGATCCCACTTGCTCTGGGAATTTGGTACAACTGGGTCCCTTTGAGCTATCTGGGGGTAGTTTTTAGTGGGCGATAATGATCAGTGGTAAAGAACTAGAGCTCTGCATTCAAATCCTGACTCTGCTACTTACAAGGTGTGTGACTGTGAGTGAGTCATTTCACCTCTCTGAGCCTTCATTTCCTCATCTGTGAAATGGGGATAATAATAGCATGGTCCTAAGGGCTGTCTGAGAATTAGACGAGACCAGGCATGTAAGGTGCTCAACCCAATGCTTAGCACATACATTCAGTAACTAGAAATTATTCTTATAATTACTTGTTAGAATACTTTTGGCATCCATTATTTTAATTGATCCTCTCAACAACACCGGAAGGTATTAAGATAGGAAGCCCTAATCCCTCATTTGACAGATGAGGAAACCGAAGCCTAGAAGGTAAAGAGACTTACCCAAGGGACTTGGGGCCAAAGCCAGAGTTAGGAACAGACCTCCTGACATCCCATGACCAGCTCCTACAGGGAGTGGGGAGTGGGCATGGGTTTAGCTCTCAGCCTGGAGCTGACATGGCAAGTACATTTCATCTTGAGGGCCACTAGCAGTTGATTAGCAGTGGGTGCTGGGAGGGTTGTGTTGGGAAGTTCATGACCCTGAGTCAGGACCCCGTGGGAAGGAGATCTGTGGTTGATTACTGCTGTCTGCCATAGGCTCTGGAGTGGGCAGCAGTGACACATGTGCTCTGTACTTGTCAACCTGCTCTGGAGGCTTTGCTGGCTTAGCAGGCCAGGCTTATGCTCTCGGCCCACTGGGATTGCACAATGCAAACCCATGCTCTGGAGGCAGGGGCTGTTTTCTCCAGCTCCAGGGCAACCCTCATCTCTTCCAGCAGGATCTTGCTGCAGGTTATTCACGTGCCAACCTCTGTATGTATGTCTCTGCCTGTCTGTGTGTCTGGGGAACAGGGTTCGCAGGGACACCTGGATACCTTTCCCCAGAAGTTCTGCGGAAGGACCCATATGGGAAGCCTGTGGACCTGTGGGCCTGCGGTGAGTTCATCCAAAGGCCCTTCTGTCCCCCAGCTGTCCCCGCTTCTGGGCCCCTCTCTCTCCCTTCCCATCACTCCCCTTCCCCCATCTCTCCTGTCCACAGGAGCTTGAAGGTTCTCCTGGTCCTCTCCCCAGGTGTCATCCTCTACATCCTGCTGGTTGGGTACCCCCCGTTCTGGGATGAGGACCAGCACCGCCTGTACCAGCAGATCAAAGCCGGCGCCTATGATGTGAGTGTTGCTCCTCTCTCCAGCTCCCGTCATCCTCTGGTCCCCTTCCAGTGAAAGCCAAAGCCCAGTGAGATTGGAGATCTGAAGATACCTCCCTCCCACCTTCCCAGGCCACTTAAGTACCTGCCACTCTCTAGTTCTGGGGCAGGGGATGACCGCAGGGGAGCTTGAAGACTGACCAGGGCCAGGCAATGACCACGCTGTGCCTAAGGATTAGGGGATCAAAGTGGTGGGATTTATCCTGTAGGGCCCCAGAGGATAGAAGCAGCACCAAAGTAGGGTGATGAGTGGGGGAGAGGCAAGACCCTGGAGCCAGATTTTATCTCTTTCTCTCTTAGGTATATAAATAATAATAATGGCTAACACTTCTATAGCTCTCTTTTGAATGTTTTACATATGTTATTACATTTAACCCTCTCACTAATCTATAACATATATGCTCTTATTATCCCCATTTTACAGATAGGAAAACTGAGGCACAGAGAGATTAAGTAACTGCCCAGATCACATAGCTAAGAAATGGTAGGGCTGGGATATGAACCCAGGTAGTCTGGCTGTAGTGTCCATTCTTCTAATTACCAAGCTATTCTGCAAGGCTGATATCTATCAAGCTGTGTGCCATGTGTTTTATATTACATTTAATCCTCACAACATCTCTAGGGATAGCTTGCGGGGTCACACGACTTGCCCAGGTCACACAGCCAGGGAGGCAGAGTCAGGACTTGAACCCAGGCCGTCTGATTCTTAAGTTTGGGCTAAATCCACGGGCCTCCCATTCTCCAGATCAGGCACAGCCTCAGAAAGGCAGAGGGAGGTACCCTTTCCCTCTGACCATATTCTGACTTTGTCCTAGGATCAGGGACACTGTCCTTCCCTGACCCAGAGGAGCCCCAAATCGTTCTGGTTATGGATGCCCAAGTGGATGGGCAGTAGGACCCCTGCCTGCTCCCCTGCCAGTCAGGGGCTGGGGGATCGCAGGGGTGGCCTGGGGCAGTCTGGGCAAACCTGGCCCCTCTGCCCCTTCCAGTTCCCATCACCAGAATGGGACACCGTTACCCCAGAAGCCAAGGATCTGATCAACAAGATGCTGACCATCAACCCATCCAAACGCATCACAGCTGCCGAGGCCCTTAAGCACCCTTGGATCTCGGTGAGCCTTCCTCAGCAGGGCCCCTCCCAGGACCTCAAGATCTAGGCCCCCACAGAGTCCTGGCTCTGCTCCTGGCCCCTCAGCCCCAACATGGAGCCAAGGGGGCTTAATCCAAGAGACTGACCCTGCTGTGGTTCTCAGGGGTTAAATGGAAACGAGGGGTGTTCTGGGTTGGCATCATGACTAGGGGTGCTACTGGCATTGAATGTCTGATGCAGGGGTCCTAAGCACCCTGCAACATTGCCCCAGGACAGAGATGCCAGCCACACCTGCATTAAGACGTCCTGCTGAGGGACTCCTGCGTAGGCCTGTCTTCCTTCCCACCTTCCACCCACTGACTTCTCCCCCACTCCCTCTAGCACCGATCCACCGTGGCCTCCTGCATGCACAGACAGGAGACCGTGGACTGCCTGAAGAAGTTCAATGCCAGGAGAAAACTGAAGGTAACAGGTCTTCACCCTCCGTGCCCTGTACGTGGGAGTGACTCGGCCTGGGACTCCACAGAGACCGAGACTCACTCACTAGTTCTTTCCTCCATTGACTCAACAAGCATCTATTGAGCACCTACTGCACGCTGGGCAGTGGGCTGGGCTTTGGGGAGTGAGCAGTGAATTAAACCCCTCCCCACCCTGCCTGAGCTCTCAGCCTAGCAGAGAGGACAGACAAACAACCAGAACATTCAGGGCATGGTGAGTGCTGTGCCTGGGTGGTGTGAATACAGAGCAGGGCGGAGGCATTCCCAAGTCTGGAAGGATCAGGGAAGGATCCCAGGAAGCCTTCCTGGAGCCAGTGGCGTTTAAGCTGAGACCCTGAAGGATGAGCAGATATTAGCCAAATGTAGAGTCAGAATGGGAAGATGTTCCAGGCAGAGTGAACGGCCGTGCAGAAGTTTGGAAGTGTGAGCACAACCCCTCAGGGGGACCACAGGTGGAGTGCTGTGGCTGGGGAGAGCTTCTGGGGGTGAGATGTGACCCTGGTGGGGTGAGAGGCCCCAGCTGCTAAGAGCTGGGGAGGAATGGCTGAGACACTCAGACAGTGGTCGTGTCTCCGAGGAAGCCACAATAGGACCCAGGTAGGCCTTGAGCTGTGGCCTCTCAGTGGATCTTGCGTGCTCTCAGGACTGTGACATCTCTTGGCCTAGCCCTTGGTGGGCAAGGAGGGGCCCCCGGCTGGTCAGGACAGAGGAGCCATCAGCACGCCGGGGACACTGAGGTACAGATGCAAGTCCTCTGCTCATTTGGAACCTCCTCACCTTCTGTTCCCAGGCCTGGAATGGTGGCTTAGGATGGGGACATCAGCAGGGGGGTGATGGCCGGCATGGCGCCTGAAGGACTGAGTCCCACCCCCACCCTGCAGTGGGAGCCTTCCAAAGTCTCAAAATAAGAATCAGGGATTCTTAACATCATAGACTGTCAGATTGAGAGAGTGTCCAAGTGAGGTCCAAATCAGTGTCAGAACCAGAAGGACCGTTATGCCCCAGCCTTCTCGTTGACAGAAGAGGTTTCTCTATGCTGAGAATCCTCCAGGGTTCTGAGCCCACGGGGCATGGAGGGATGAACTAGTCCTGGAGCAAGGTGCTCACAGACCCGGGCAGAAGACTGAGAGGTGAGGGGGCAAGGGACGTAAAGTCTGCCACCCTTGCCCAGGCAGGAAATTTCCATGGCCTTTAGGAGCCCCTGCTGGTAGGTGTCCTCAAGTCCATCAGCTTTGGCTGGCCAGGCTGCAGACCTATTAATATCTGCTCCTAGGATGGCCCTGTCCCAGGAGCTGTGCCAGCTAAAGACTAGCTCATCCTGAGTGCTCCAGGGCTCTGGGCTATGTGGTAGGGTTGGGGACAAATGGGGAGGCAGGGGTAGAGGTGTTGGCCTCACTTCTGAATGAAGCATCTGCCTCCCTTTCCCCATTTGCCTCCTGTTTCTCTGTCTCTCCCACCTCCTCACCTCCGGCCTCCTCTTCCACTTCCCCTCCTCTTATCTGTTGCAGGGAGCCATTCTCACCACTATGCTGGCCACCAGGAACTTCTCTGGTAGGTGGTGGGACCTCAGAGTCCACAATACACCCTGAAATGGTCTGCTGGGGGCATTGTCCTGTCAGATATTTGGGTGCACCAGGCTGGGGGCCTGAGGAGAGAGGGGACTGCAGAGGATCCCATGACTGGGGGCTTAGCTCACCTGCCACAAACCTGTACCCAGAAGTGGTCAGCAAGCCAAGGGCCCACCAGGACCAATGAGTGGTTTAGTCTGCCTCCCCTGCCTTGCAGCAGCACTATGGGCCATGCAGAGGGGAAGGCTTCTGGAATGTTGAGGGTTCAGGTCCAGGTGGGTCAGAGCCAGGCCCAGGGAGTAACAACATTGTCCCACCATTATTAGAGCCCTGTACTAAGCAGTCCCCATGCTTCCACTCAGGTGGCCTTCATGACAAGGCAGTGGGGGCTGCTGCCACCCCACTTTTCTGGATGAGGAAGCAAAAACTCAGGGAGGTGAGCTCTGACATACCCCAGTCCACATAGCTCAAGGGAGGCTGAGCCTTCTCTCAGTGCAGGTTTGACCAGCCCCAGAGCAAGTGCCCTATACCGGGTGGGGTCACCTGGAATCCAGTGCCAGAGCCTCCATGGCCAAAGCTGGGCTGGTTAAGGCAGGAGTGCCCAATTACTTGTGGCATGTGGCCCCAAAGAGAGAAGGGGAAGGGATTATTGTCAGGGCTTAGCAAGGAGCTCCTCTTGGCACAATGGAGAGCGCCGGGCCAGTGCCCACCAGAGGCTTGTCTCTGGGGAGCCTGGGATGGCTGATGGGGCAACAGGGCAGATATAGCAAAGCTCACCCGAGGGGCCCTCTGGCTGGGGCTGGGGCCAGCACCGTAGAAGGGGATGGCTCTGAGAATGGTGCAGTCCCAGCTCCACAAGATGGACCACCTGCCCATGTAACTGGCTGGAAAGAACAGATCCAGAGGTGGGAACATACTAGAACTTCAGATTTGGCTTTTCCACCCCTCTCTGAACTGCCTTCCCACCCTCTCCCCAGGCAAGGATCCTGCAGTTCCTTAAACTGAAAGATGAGCTACCCGGACAGTCAGAATCTTTTTTTAACAACTGAGGCACCCTAGAGAACTCTAATCCAGAGCTCACAAAATGGTGGCCCCTGGCTAGGATTCAATCTCTAGATGTGCTTTGCGGAGACACGGGGTTTAAAAATTTTTTTTGGAATGGATTCCTAGCACTTAAAATCAGGAAATTTCATAGAAAACCCCAGATTTCTATTGTCTCTTGAAAATCAGGATCTATGGTCTCACTGGACCCTCAATCCTGGAATAGTGGGCTGGAGCTGAGGGGAGCCACCCTCCTTGAGGCTGTAGGGGCAAGCCCTCCCCCTATCCCCTGTACTCCCTAGTGCAACCCCCAAAACCTGTGGAGCATGGACAGCCAGAGGTGCCCCTGCCCCTTGATCTGCAAGTAGGAAAGTTTGGATGAGAACATGGAAGGGGTCATAGGTGGACATGTGGGGTGGCTCAGAAGCCAAACTGGCTGTGAGCCCCATCTCTCACAGCCCCTGGGGTGTCCATGCCTTGTACCACTGCCCCCCTCCCAGTTCACCCTATGCATGCGACCAGGAGAAGGACTTATGGGTACCATTTACTGAGCATCTACTGCATACAGGTCAAGTGCTGTGCCAAGGACTTTGTAGATACCCCGTGTCGTTTAAGGCATTTGCTTAAGGTCTGAAGCAATGGATGCCAGACCTTCATGCCATTCATGCCATTTCCTGGCTGATGTCCACTCCCAGGACCCTGGCCAGGAGGTGAGGAGAGAGGGAAAGAGAAATGAGAGAGGTAAACGCCTCCCCGAGAGCTGTTGCCTTGCTTTTCCCTGACACCAGGGACACAGCCAGCTCCAGCATGGGGCTCTGGAGTCTGAGGTTGGGAGGCCTACGCTGCCCGAAGAGAGAGGTGAGGGATGGGTGCTCTGGCAGGGGTGGGCCCAGCAGGGGCATCTGCTTCTTGTCACCGGCAAAACGCAGCCTGCAGCTGTCCAGAGTGAGTAGGCAGGGCTGACACATGACCTCTGCAGCAGCATGGGGCTAAAATTAGAGCGGACCAGGGCAGGGAGGGAGCGTCCAGCCCCAGGCCAGGCAGCTGGGCCTCAGGGTTGGCCACCACCAGCACGGTGGTGACCAGGATCCAGAGGGAATCCCCAGGCTGAAACAGCACCTCCACAATCCCGGGACACATTGGACACCTCCCTCAACCTATGAAGCCAGAGGACTGTGCTTGAGATTGCTGAGAACTGGAGAGCCCAGGCCCACCCGGTGGGCAGCTGACAGTCCCTGGGTGGCCGAGGAGGGCGAAGGAGGAGGAAGTCTCCCCAGGACTGCTGAGCCGGCCACTCCGCCAGCCCGTGGATGCTGCTGTTCCTCACCCTGTGGGCCCTGGTGCCCTGCCTGGTGTTGTTAACCCTCTACTTTCTCTCCTCCACAGGAGGGAAGAGTGGGGGAAACAAGAAGAACGATGGTGTGAAGGTAAGCCCCTAGAAGCCTGGTGGGGCCTGCCTGTGGCAGCACGTCCACCACTGGGACCGGTTTTCAGGCCTGGAGCAAGACCCAGCCCTTGCTGATGGTATTCTGGGCAGAAATGGGTCACATCTGTGGCCAGGCTGTCCCCAGACCCGCAGACCTGGGCTTCGGTGCCCACCCTCTTACCATGATTGGTGGGGGCAGAAGGGGGTGGGAATTGAAGGAGGGTGGGAGAGGCGGGTGGCCTGGGGTTGGGGCGGGCATAAGAGAGCGGGCAGGTCAGGAGATGTCTATGGTTTTCCGGGTCTGGAGAACTGGCGAGCAAGAGGATGTAAGGGAGGGACAGATATGGTCATGAGGGGACTTCCTCTCTCCCGAGCGTGGGTGGACTGGAACGGCCCCTGACCTGCTATACCCCCTAGTCCAACCGAGAAAGCCTGTGGAGGATGGACAGCCATTCCCCTGACCAAGGCCCTCTGGTTCAGTGCCATAACCCCTCCGCCCCCCACGGGCCTGCCCCCTGTCCCCACCCCTGATGCCCGAGCTACTTCCCTCTATGCCCTCTGGCCCTCCTTCCCGTCTCTTCTCTCTTCTCCCTCTGTTCTCTGGGGCCTGGTCCCCCTGCTCTGTGCAGCCCCCTCCTCTCCTGCCACCTGATCACCTTGTGGGTTCTCCTCTCTTGAGACCCTGCCTTTTTCTGGGTTCAGAGCCCTGCCTTGCCAGGGCCCCAGGGCTGAGCTGTGTCTAGGACATTGGAAGGTGTGGGATGCTGTGTTCACATAACCACCCAGGTGTGCTGGTGGCTTCATGGCTTGGTTTATAGTGTCGTTTATGGTCTCAGGCTGCTGGCCTTTGTAAAGGACTGCATGGAAGGGGGACGGTCTGGGCTGTATGTCTGAGGCCAGGATCAGGCTTCCCCTCTGCCCTTAGCCTTCTCCTGGCTTGAGTTTCCCCATAGGGATAATGTGTGAACTTGATGGTCATTTCTAAGATTTCAGCTTTAAAAACAGACAAGCAGAGCTGCCGGTTAGCTCAGTTGGTCAGAGTGCTGCCTTGTAACACCAAGGTCAAAGGTTCGGATCCCTGTACTGGCCAGCTGCCAAAAAAACCCAAAACAGACCAACAAAAATGCAACAAAATCCTATCTAATTACTCTCCTTCCTTACCTCGGGTGCTCAAGGAATGCATAATTATTTGGTTGTTAGTCAAAGTCAGTGGTTTTCAGACTGAACTCTTTGAGCCCAAAGGTTCCAGGAGGCACGTCTGACAGCAGACGGGGTGGAGTGGGATTAGAGAGGGAGACTGCGTTTATAAGGTTCTGGGCTTCTCATGCCCGCTTCTCCCACAGTGGCTTCATGTTCTGGTGGGTTTACCAGCAGCTAGACCGTGGCTAGTTATGTAAATACCCTGAGCCCAGTGTTTCCCCATTCATGCAATGACGTTAAAGGGTTCCCACCACCTTGGGCTATTTTTGAGGATTAACTAATATGATGTGTATTGAGAGTTTAGCATAGTGAGACTTTGGAGGGAGAAGTGTGAGATTCGTACTCATCAGGTGCTAGTCTGTATTATTTTACTCTTTTGGGTCACACTTCTCTTGGAAACAGCGTGCTCAAGAGAATGTTTGGAAACCATGAATCTAAAGCCAACCCGATTTATAAAGTTGACCTGCACCCATCCCAAATCCCATAATGGAATCCAGTATCAAGTGTTGGCTTGCCTGTTATTTTGGATCACTCCTGGGCCAACCCCCCTCCCAATCTGAAAGAATGATGAAGGAGTGTACACTGGGACCCTCCCTGGCACCACTGTGTAGACGCTGAGCTGGGGGTGCTGGGCTCCCTAGAGAAAGCTGTCTCCGTGGCCCCCACTTGGGGGATGAAGAAGCAGGGCTCACAGGCACTGGTGGGCTCTGGCCGGGGCTAGTGAAGGGGGGGGGCAGCAGAGGGAGAGGCTGGCCAGTCTGCTTGGCTCTTGGGTATGGGCCTGGGAAAGGCCGATGAAGAGCCACTGGGTGTGGGGTCAAGAGGAAACTCCTGAGGGTATGGGATGAAGCTCTAGTCTGGCTCCTCTCAGCAAGGCCAGGAGGCGAAGGCTATCAGAGGGCAAAGACAGCTCATAGCACGGTGGCACTCTGCTGGTCACTGCCGGGCTTTCCTGCGGACACAGCTGATCAAAGTGTCACTGCTTTCTGCTGCACAGGACAGTCCCAGAGCAACCTCTCAGGGTGGCCTGGGTGTGGATGAAGAGGAACTCAAAGGCCATTCCTGGCCTGCTGTCTCTTTGTAGCTCAGCCTCCTTCCCTCCCTCGGGTTGGGGGAGGGAGGGAATTCAGCTGCAAGTAAGAGTAACCCAGGAGGCTTGGCCCAGGATCTGGGGAGCCTAGCCTGCCATATGTCGCTCCCTGAAGGAGCAGGGAGAACAGCAGGGGCCAGGGGTCCAGTTGTGTTTTCAGTATGAGAGAAAGTGGACCTCAAGTCAAGAAGCCCTGGGCCTGAGTCTGGGCTCTACTGTTCCTTCCTTTAGGGACCCAGGTCATGGTTCTGTCATCTGCACAAGGGGAGCACAGCATCTGTGTGTGTAGGAGCTGGCGAGAGGATCCCCCCAGAGTGGCCTGTTGGAGCCACATCATCTGCTCCTTTAACTGTCACACATTCAGCCAAAGGGGAAAGTACCCATACATATTATTCCTATGACTTGGTCCCCAGAGACACATGGCAGGTTCACCTGGCTAAGTGAAGTGGTGGGTGCCAACACTGGAGGAGAAGCCAGCCTGGCTCGAGTTTCAGAGAATGACAATGTACTGTACTTTATGGGCTTTGCAAGCTTTTCCAAGGCTAACTTTAACGATGCTCAGTTTCTACCATCCTTGCTAACCTTAGGACCATGTGGTTTTAGAAGACGTGACTCTACTTTTGGTGAAAGTCCCTTTTAAACCAAGCTCTAAAGTGCTGGTCAATGTGGGATTATTTGTATCATCATCATTGTGATCCAGGGAAATTGAGCCTTTCCGTCAGCAAGAAGCAATGTCCTCTCCCGGCCACCCCTCGGCCTGACTTCTGTGAGGAGGGGCCAACTGCTCCCACCCCTCAACCTCACTCACTGCCCCTGTTGGTGTCCCATCCGTGCCGTCATGACCTCTCTCCCCATGTCCCATCCTGTCACTGTGCGTTTGAATCTGATGCAGTCTCTGCTCTGTGTTCCCTTCTCGTGTCCCGCCTGGAACCTCCTGGCCCCTGTGCGGCTCCTCAGGTTTCTGCTGACAGCTCAGCTGTGTGGGCCTGTCCCCTTCCTCACACACACCGTGCCTGGCCCAGCTCCAGCCAGGGAGTGAGGCCAACACTAGGAGGAGAGAGGAGAAGACAGCATAGGACAGGACAGGAGAGGACTGGAGAGGCGAGGGGAGTGAGCTGACTGCAGGCTGCTGGCTGTGGACTCACACTGTCCAACCCGGCTGGGGAAGATGCACAGTCTGTGGAGGCCCTGGATGGAGGGCAAAGGGTCTCAGGTTCCTGGCATGCAGATGCTTACTGGATTTTGGAGCTAGGAAGCCCAGAATCAGACCTGAGACTTTCAAGGAATATCCAGCACCTCCCATGGCAAAGGCCTACCCTGAGGGCATACCAAGCCCATCCTTTGCACCCACTCCCAAGGTGCAGCAGGGAGAAGGGCCTCCTGGCCTCTCAGATGTAAGGGCATCAGAATAGGACCAGCCTTTGAGGAGGGGTCAGTCTGTTGTGCCTGGAGGCCCGGGCAGAGGAGAGAGCCTCGCACTCAGCCTCCACTCTGCTAGGACCTTGCTGAGAGACCTTGGGCAGTCCACTGTCCCTCTCTGCGCCTCTCGACCTGCAACCTTCTATGAATGTGAGTCTTTAAGACTCCTGGCTCAGACAGTTGAGGGAGGGAAGCTATCAACACTTGTCCTCCCCTCCCCTTCCCTTGGTTCCATAGCCAATACAGGGAATGCTGCAAATCCCCCAAATGCTGGAGTGAGCCAAATGGCAGGGCCCAAAGACTCAAGTTCTAAACTCAGCTTCACTTCTGGTGCTGCCTCAGTTGCTCTGCTAGCATAAAGAAGCTGAAGAGGCCAATCACTGGGGAGTCATGAATGCAAGCAGGATTTCAAAGGCCCTCAGAGGACTGGCTCCCACACGTGGTCCTGCTTTGGAATCACCTGGGGATATTCTTGAAAATGGAGATGGCCAGGCGCCACCCAGACCTAGTTATCAAACTCCTCGGAGGGGACCTATTTCTGTACATTTTTGACAAGTCTCCCAAGTGATTACGACACTCCCATGGGAATGGGGTCCTCTTAGCAGAAATGCATGGGGAGCCGAGGAGGAGACGTTGGGCCTCATCTCCAGGCCTGAGCACCCTTTTGTCCTTCAAGAGCATTGGATTCTGGAGGCCTTAGGCAACTGATATCCAAGAGCCTGGACTGGCTTCCCCCATCAGAGCTAGGGGCAGTGGGCAGCCCTGTTCCAAGGAAGGCTTGGCCTTGAGCTTGGTCCTTAGCTAGCTAGACCCAGGCAGCTGTGCATGAGGACCCAGAACTTCAGGCTGAGAGGACTGGCCTGCCAGATTAGCTATTGCTGGTGGCCCTGACAACTTATCCCAATACCAAGCTGGCAAAGGACCACAGAGGATGCCCCTGTGGCCCATCCTCCTTCCAAACCTCCCCTGTTGTTCTTCTGCTCCCTGCCGTTTTCACGCTGTGTCTTTTCCTGTCCCATCTCTTCTCCTTGTTTTTCCAGAAAAGAAAGTCCAGTTCCAGCGTTCAGTTAATGGTGAGTGTCTGCCGTCTTCTAAACGCCGGTAATGCTGGGCCTCAAACCCTTGCTCCTGCCTCCTGCCTGCAGGCTGCACTGGGGACCTGGGGCGGGGAGAGGGTGCTCAGGGCGTGCTTGGTACGTGTGCCTTGTGTGACAATATGTGTGTTGTGTGTGTGTGTTGTTTGCGTGTTTCTGTTGACACCTCCAACTCCACGGCCCAGGCCAGCAGGCTGACCGCAGACCTGAGACCTCCCTCAGGGACAAAGGTGGATTTGAATCCCATCCCACGTCCATCCCTTGGCTTCTCGCTTCTCCCCACCCCTCTGCTCTAGAACTCATCTCAGGGCTTGGTTTATGCCAGTTGCGGCGAGGATGGGGTTTGGTTTGGCCAAAGTAGTGGATGCCATGGAGGCCCCTCTTGAGCTTGTGCAAGGCTCCGCAGGCCTGCCGCCACCTCTGTCCAGGGCTCCAGGGGTGGCATGGTGGCCCACGCCCTTCTTCTTCGGGTTCCATCGCTGTCTGACTCAGCTGTGTGGTTTTTCTCCCCTCTGAAAAGCCCACCCTCTCTCCCACTTGGCCTGCCTCTCTCTCTTCCTCTCCTGCCAGTGTGTATTCCTTCCCCACTCTGTGGCTACCATGGTATCTCTCTGCTCCTCCACACCCCCTCTTGGTCCCCTTGAGCAGAAAGGACCCAGGAACCCCCCTCAGCCCTTCCAGAAAGGCCAGGGTTCTCCTTGCAGCCATCCCTTCATCCCACCCCTGCCCCCAGCCACCTGCTTAGCTGGGCCCTCCCCTCCTCAGGCAGGAGAGTCCGGCAGGGTTTGCAGCACAGCGTCCGGATGGCAGAGCCCGTGAGGCGCACAGAAACCGGCCGCATCACCAGGCAGCCGGGGCAGCCCCGACTGGCCACACCTCGCCCTGTCGCCAGGTGGATCTCACCACCTCCTGTGTTCTCTTTGGCAGGAATCTTCGGAGAGCACCAACACCACCATTGAGGACGAAGACACCAAAGGTAGGGAGGGGCCTTGCCTTTGGCATCTGGGCCCCCACACCTCCTGGGACCAGCGGGGCTGAACCTTGTCATTGATAGCTCCTAGCTGGGAAGGTCCCCGATGCCAACCTTGTTTCCTGCTCCTCTATGAAGAGCCTGGCTTTGGCTACTTGTAAACTGGGTACACTGTGGGCATTGTTTCCCCATGTGGCATGCTAGAGCCACTGGTGGCACATGGATTTTTCTTATTTTAGAGGTCATACATTTATTTAATGTGTATTAGAGAACAACTTAACATATTCAAGTCATAAATGTATATGGTATACATGTAGTAGTATAAATTTTCTTTCTTTCTCTTTCTTTTTTTTTTTTTTTTTGCTGGCTGGTACAGGAACCAAACCCCAGACCTGACCTTGGTGTTATTGGCACTGTGGTCTGACCAACTGAGCTAACTGGCCAACCCTAAATTTTCCTTTTGAAATAAGGGTTTTTGGGGGTTTGTTTGTTTTTTTTAAGTGAGTTGATTTTAAGACCGTGAAATAATAATAGTAAAGGAAGGGAGAACAGAAACTCAGTAATTCCAACTGGCTGGAGTATAGGAAGCACCGTCTAAGACCAACTGAAAGTGCAGGGGCCACTATAGCTAGTGGCTGACAGTCCTCAAAAGGTCGCAGATGGACGAGGGAGCAAAACCACAGATAAGCATGATCAGATTGTAATAATGGCTGCTATTTATGGAACATTGGCTATGTACTAAACCTGCTCCGGCTCCTTGGTCTGGGCTAACTTCCTGGAACTCCACCCAACTCTATGAGGTATGTACTAGGATGAAGCCCATTCTACAGCTGAGGAAACAGAGAACAGAGAGGTTGGGTAAATTGGCCCAAGGTCCCATAGCTCATAAGGGTGGGGTTAGGATCTGAACCCAGGCAGTCTGGCTCCAGAGCCTGGCTGGTGACCACCACTCTGGAGGCCTGGGTGTGCAGGAAGAGCACGTGGAACTTGGAGGAGGGAGCAGGAAGTGTTGACTTCTGCTCAGGGACACCAAATCCTCAATGCATTAGCAGTGTCCTGCTGCTCTGCCCACACCGGGCACCCAGCCCTCCTGGTTCACCAGGGCTAGGAGATTGGAGAGCTCAGGAATTTGCACACTTGGGTGTGTGTCAGGGAGTCTCTGAAATATAGAAAAAGGCCATCAAGCTGGAGGGAACTCAGCTGTACCAGTGTAGACATTTTTCAGGAGTGCAGACCTTTTGCACTAGCAATATAATATAATATAATAATATTAATAATATCGTATATAATATAATGATATAATAATGGGAAAAACAACACTTTATTGTGCTATAAATATTTCTGCATAATTGAGATTCAGGCAGTTTTGACAACGCAAACACCATGACTGCCACCTGACACTGCCAGGGTGCCCTGGAAGAGGGTCCCACCCTGTGTGTGTCCCTTTCTGGTCATTCCCAGCTTGGGGGGTGGTGGGCACTCTCTCACCACAGACTAGCACTAGAGCAAATCAGTCTTCTGTGTTGGCATCAGAGGCAACATTTAAAAATACGTGATCTTGAAAAAGAGTTCCGCATTAGGGTCAAGTCAGCATTCTGAGTCCCACAAGTCTGATCTTCTAAACATATTCCTGGCCCTCTGGCCCTGCCCCTGCGGGTTCTA
The DNA here is from genome assembly GCF_027409185.1 of Cynocephalus volans. NCBI lineage: Eukaryota > Metazoa > Chordata > Mammalia > Dermoptera > Cynocephalidae > Cynocephalus > Cynocephalus volans. The sequence continues at coordinate 132,884,806 of NC_084461.1, read as the reverse complement.
ATTCCATAGGTCTGTGGTGGGTCAAGACATGGTACTTCTAATACATTCCCCATATTTGAGGCTCGCTGCCCCAGTGGTAAGAGTCAGGCTGTGGGATTCTGAGGAAATGACATGCCCTCGTAATCCAGGCCTCAGAGCAGATGGGGACCTTGCAGGTGATTTGGGTCTGTACTTCACTGCAGTCCATTTGCTGGGTGACCTTGTACAGCTTACTTAACCTCTCTGAGCCTCAGTTTACTTAACAGTAAAGAGGTGATGAGAATAGTACCAGCCTCAGAGGACTGCTGTGCAGATGACATGAGAGGATACGTATAACGTGCACACATAGTGTTTGGCACATGGTAACAGTTTAATAATCTTAATTCATTTTTTTCAAACTGAAGTTCATAGTTGAATGATAGGAAGCCATGTGTCATTTTTTTGGAGGATCAGTTTTACTCAAAGATTATTTTAAGACAAATTTATGTGTTAGAGAGATATTTAGAAAACAATACAAAATTGGTATGCACTATTCATGTAAAATAGGAGCCATCAAAGACATTTTCCACCTGGGGTAATGGCTTTGGGCTGGGTCCTTGAGGCTCCACATTTGCAATCATTATCCTCTGCTTAGAGGGATCAAGATAGGACAACTTGTGAAGTCTTGTAGTTTACCTATGTCCCCTTTACAGAGGGGAATCTGAGGCCCAGAGAGGAGAAGGGCATGTATGATTTGTTAATAGCAGAACTGGGACCCTGTTCCCTGTCTTGGTTCCCCACATTTAGAAAAGCCCAGAGGCCATGTCTGATGGAAGAGACTCTGGCTCAGCCACATGCTTCTCCATGTGTTTAGCAGGAGAGAGGAGCCCTTGTGTCTCCTCCAGCCTCTCCAGGCCTCAGAGAAAGTTTCCAGAGAACCATGTTCTGGTGTTAATTTGTTAAGTCTTCTTACTAAGTGAGAATAGCAGCTGGTGGGTAGACTCTGACCTAACATTAAAGTTAATTAGAAATGTCATCCTCCAGGGAACATTTTCCCCTGAGGAAGGAAAGGGACATTAATATTTCAGAGCACCTCTGGCTTCATGTGCAGCCTCTAGCTCTCTGAGTGGCACGAGGCTCTGCCAGGCTTCCCCCTGCTTGCCTAGCTCCTTCTGATCAGCTCCATGAAAGATTAATTTTCTCTCTAACCTAAAGAGCTGCTTCAGAAGCTGGACAGAGACATTCTGGGAAATATCAGTCAGGAATGCTGATCTTATCTTGGCCTCAGCATGCTGTGTGATCTTGAGAGAATGACTTAACCTCTCTGGGGCCTCAGCTCTCCCATCTGTAGGGAAGCAGTCTCGGATTGCCTGGGCGAAAGCCTGGCAGATGAGAAATGCCAGAGGTTGCAGCTAAGCCACTGTTGGATGAATCCTTTACACAGCAATGAGGCTGCTGAGGGCATGGAAAGGGCCCAGACCAGAGTGGACTCCTCCAGATTTAAGAAGTACCAGGACCCCAGATCTTTTGTCCCAGAGAACAAAGCTAAAGTGATTCCTGCCCACTAGGCTTTGACTGTTGGCAGACTTGGTGTCCTGAGTGGCTGGGGGCATAATCAAATCAGGCACTGCCTCAGGTTTCATTAATAGAGGTATAGTGTCCAGAATTAGGGAGGGGATAGACAATACCATCCCAGACCTGATACTCTGAATTATTCAGGATACACCTGAGATTTTGTGATCATACCCAGAGAAGTATCCAGGCAGCTCAAGGATCCTTGAAGAGTAGATGGCCAGCTTGAGTCAGGACCTGGAAACCACATCCTGGAGGTCTTCAGCCCTGAACAGAGAAGACTGGTTAGGGGGATGGCATAGAGGTTGAGAGAGCAGGTGCCCACTTCAGGGCCCCAGAAGGCTGAAAGAAGACCAGAACCATACCTAGGGGGTTTCAAGGGGACAGAGTCCAGCTTGAAAGAAGGAGATACAAATAGCAAGAGGAGTCCAACAGTGAAGTGGGCTGCCCGGCAGGGTGCAAGCCCCAAGGTTCCAACCAAGACTGAACCACTGCATATTGGCCTGCTAGGAAGCATTTCTGCCCTGGCTGGAGGCTCAAGGCTGTCCTCAGGAGGAACTTCCAATATAGAAGTTTCCAGATGATAATAATCACAGCTCTTATTTATAGAGTGGCAGGCACTATTCTAAATGATTAACATAATGCATCATTATTTACATAAGTGAATTGATATAAAGAGCTTGGAAGAGCAGATGGCTCTTGGTGACGACCATATATTTATTAGCTATTTCTGTTGATATATTCTTAACTCAGTCTCAGAACAACCTTATAAGGTAAGTACTAGTAGTATATCCATTATATATATGGGGAAACCAAGGCACAGGGAAGGACCTTGCCCAAGGTTACACAGCTATTAAGTAGCAGAGCCAGAAACCAAATCTAGGGAGTCTGGCTCCAGAATCCATGCCCTCGACTACTTTGCTAGACTCCTTGAGATGGCAGGGAGAAGCAGCCCACAGGAGACAGGACAATAAGCACAGGTTTGTGGAGTGGCAAGCTGGAAAGGTCTTAAAGTCCATGCAGAGAAGGCAAGAGAAGTGGCACAGGTCCCATGGCCTGTCAGAAGCAGGTGGATTTGCTCTGGGTGGTCACCTCTGATTCCACGTAGGAGCAGCTGGAAGTAAGTGGACACTGAAAGGGCTGGGTTCTTCCTATCCTCTGTCTCCAGCTTCCGTGAAAGAAGGAAGAGTTGACTCACAGGCCAGGTTCTGGAGCTCCTAGGGACAGAGGATACCAGGCAACTCGGGCTATTCCAGGGGACAGGGCAAAGATAGTAGCCTCAGACCCTGGTTTAGAGCCATCCCCTCATTCAGTCACTCACTCAACATGGATGTATTGAGTGCCACCTCTGCCCAGCCCCAGGCAAGGCCCTGGAGAGAGAGGCAACAAGCCTTGTGCACCTGGGTGGCTCCCACGGTCTAAAGATGGACTCATTACCAGCCCAGGTGGCTCTGATTGGAGCCAGGAGAGCCGTTTATTGTGGTGACACTTGCTACACTGTTAAGTGCCCACCGTGTGCCGAGGACTGGGCACAAGTGTGGGCAGTGTGTGATGCACTTTGGAGCTGCAAGCTCTGGTTGGTGTCCCAGCTCCACAGGAGCAAATTATTTAGCTTCTCCCACCTTCCATGTGCTCATCTGTGACCCGGAGGTGAAGTTGAGCTGTGGGACTTTGATACTCCACAGGTTAAACATAAGCACGAAACCTGGCATGCTCATTCTTTCATTCATTCAGTAATGAAGGCCAGGGGAGCGGGGAGAAGCAGGCTTGTTCCAAGCTCCAAGGACACTGCAAGGTGAGGGAAATCATGGCCCAGCCTCTGAAAGCTGAAAGCTCACATTTGAGCAGGAGAATGGACAAGCACACAGGCCAAGCAACTGTGCGAGGTTAGCATTATGACAGGGGTCAGGTTGGGGCATCATGGTCTGGTGGAGAAGGCCCTGGGCTGGGAGCCAGACTATACCTGCTATGTTCTGTGTCCCTGGGCAAGACACAACACCTTACTGGGCCTCAGTTTCCCCAGTAATTTGATAAGAGGGCTGAGTCCCTGGCCTCCATGGGTTCTTCCAGCCCAATGCTCTGTGATTCTACATCTTCTGGATCTCAGATGCACTCCCAGGCATGGGGTGAGGAAAGGGGCAGACACACCACACCAGGCATGGTCTCCCTCCCAGGCTCCCAGACTGAGAAGTGCTGAGGCCTGGCCTGGTCTCTGTCTCTGGGCAATGTGTTTCCAACCTCACAAGGGACTGCTCCGGGGCCAGTGAGCTGGCTGGGTTTGAAGCTAAGCATGAGCCTGGGGGAGGGAGTAAAGCAGGCCAGCCCTGAAAAACCCAGCGAGGCTTCTGTTAGGTTCTGCTGGGAGCCAAGACACCTGGCTTCAGATTCCTTCATCACTGAGGCTCGGTCACCTCAGGTGGGAAATGCAGGGAGCTGGTCTTGCCCACTTCCCAGGGTGTGTGTGAGGAGCAGACAAGGCAGCCCTGGGGACTGCAGGAATGCAGCCCTCACGATATGCACCTACTATGTGCCAGGCTTTGGGCCATGTGCTTCATGTACATCCCATCGTCCCCAACTCATAACAACCCTGAGAGGAGGACACTATTATCTCCATCTGACAGACCCGCAGACAACCTGTGGCCCAGAGCTGCATGGCTTATAAGGACCTGCCCTAGAATTTAGATGAAGACCTGTCTGGGACCAAAGCCTGGGTTCTTTCCACTACATAGTCGACTCTGAAGGAATGAGAGGTGGGTCCTCATTTTACAGATGGGAAAACAGAGGCTCAGAACATCACACATCTGATAAGAAAACTGACCTCTAATTCTCTACCGGAAAGACCAGCTGCTTGTGGTGTTTCGGTGGCAGAGGAGGGCCAGATCTCAGCGACTGAGATTCCTTATGCCTAGAAAGTTCTGGACCGCTCTGTGCTTGATTCCTACAGGCACCCAAATGGAGCACAAATCTCACCCAGACTCAAGGGATGAGTGAGCCCTAAGACTTTCCTTAGTGGCCCCAGTTTTAGACACGGGGGATCTCCTGGTTCATGGCTATTAGTGACAGTGCCACATTTGATTCATGTGAGAAAGCAAGGTAACAAGAACATATTTTGGAGTCAAGATATGAATTCAAATCAGGCTTAGAGTTGGAATGTCCACTACTCCTGCTTTTTGGAGGTGAAGGCTGCCAGCTGAGACACTGGCTCTGCCCTTGTAGTTGAGGAAAATTTCACACCATTTTTCCCTTTCTGGGCCTCAGTTTCTTCTTCTGTGAAATGGGGTAATGATCTCCAGAGACAATGCAAAGATAAATGAGGTGATCCATATGAGGTCCTCAGTTCCCAGCACAGGATCTGGCACATGATAAGGATTCAGGAAACGGTAGCGAGTGCTTCATACTCTCACTATTATTATTATTTCTGTGTCCCCTCCTGCCTTACAGTGCGGAAACAGGAAATTATAAAAGTGACAGAGCAGCTGATTGAAGCCATAAGCAATGGAGATTTTGAGTCCTACACGTGAGTCAGCTGGGCTCATTCTGCATGTCCTGCCTGGATTGTTGTTCAGGGGGTGCTGATGGCTGACTTTGGGGGTCCTTGTCTCTGACCCTCATCCACTCACTTTGCATGTGCTGTGAAGCAGACTGAACTGTGCCTTTGGACTTTATGCTTATACTGAGCTTTCTGCTCACAACACTGCCTACGCCTCAGTCCTTCCTCCTCCTCACATCTTGTTCCCCAGGAGGAATTCCAACAAAACCCCTTTGCTTCCCCAAGAAAAGAGGGGGTGGTCTCCATCACAGTGTGGGCCTTCTCGGGTTATGAACTGGGAAGGAGGGAGGAAAGCAGGCCCGTCCTCAGTCCTGCCAAGCAGCACTGGGTCCTCAGCCAGGACCTGCCCAGACCTCTCACCACAGATGAGCAGCAGTGGGTAAGGATCCATAGGGTGGGTCCCTTCAGTGAGCAGGACTGAGCAAAAGTACATAAAAGAGCAACTTAGATGTTCTAGGGAATAAGGTAGCTTATGCAAAAAATAACAAAATGGAGCAGGTGGTTTGAGATGCCCCATACACACCTGTACCAGCCTTTAGAGGGATGCTGTGTGCAAGAGCTGAGCCAGAGCTCCCCCTGCTGGTCACTCACAGCTTTCCTGGTCTGGCCCAGAAGGAGGTCCTCAGCCAACCCTCAGCTGGCTCCAGGGAGAGCAAATATTGTGGGTTCAAGCCTTAATATTTGGTCAGTGCTAAAAAGGCCTGCGCCTGGTAACCCCACATATACTTTTTGGTGGACAAAAGCTACCAACTAAGGCGAGTGACCCTTGCCCATTGGGTTAAGGTGAGTTGGGAATAACCTGGCCAGGATTTGCTCCTTAGGCAGCCTGTTCTTGGTTTCCATGGTACCCAGTAGCTGAAGTTTATATCCCCCAAGCATGGCAGGCTGGGTGTATTCTAATTGTGGGAGAGTTTTCAACAGCAGCAGGTGGCAGAGACCCTAGAAATTCATTCGTTCTCTCTAGAGGATCAAGGAGCTTGAAAGGTGCATGTGTGAAACAGGCCAGCATGTGCATGTGTGTGCATGCACGGTTGTGACTATGTGCACAAGGAGTGTGCACATGTGTACCTGGTTGTTGCATAAAAAGCACAGAAACAGGCTAATAAGCTGGTCTTGCAGCTGGCCCTAGAAAGAATTAAGTTGGGGTGTATCATGCCAGTGGCTCTGGAAGGGCCCAGCCAGGGAGTGGGGAAAAGAGAGGTGGTCCACGTGGACCCCAAGCCCTCCAGTACCATTTCTGGGAGCCCTGGGGGAACCCCTCCCACCTCTGTGATGTCACTTCCTCTGACATTTGCAACCTCCTCTAGGTTCTGACTTCTTGCCATGACCTCTGGGGCCCATGGTGCCCCTGAGTCTGACCCTGTGTAACCCTAAATAAGCCCCTTCATCTCACCAAGCCTCAGTTTCTGCATGTGTGCAATAGAGTTGGAGAAGATGGTCTCTGAGTCCCTTCACTCTAGGAGACAGGAATGCTCGGATATCTACAGGAGTGGGGCTTCTCCATTGGGATACTCAGTCTCCCACATGCCCAGCACTCAGACGCCCACTTTTGGAGGATTCTGGAGCTAGAAGGGTACCCCATTTGGTATGAGCACATTGCCCCACCCTCTTAATCTGCCTGGAAAATTTGAGGTCCTGATTGAAGAAGGAAGGTACTGGGGTGACCCAAACAGACAGCGCCGAGCAGGGACAGTGCACCCTGCAAGGACTTTGTCCAGCTCAGAAAATCTGGGCCTGAAACTCTCTTCCGAGTGTCTCTAGTGCCACCCTGGATGGGGAGCTTCGCTTGTTCCAGGGCATTTCTTGTCCCTGGCTTCATTGCTATTGTCACAGTGTTCTATGTGGTGCCACAAAAGATCCCAGAGACCTGGGGATGAGGGGAGGGTGTGTTCCCTTCCCGTGCCTGGCTGTCTCCCAGAAGCCTGACCTGGAAGGGGGCAAAGAACTGAAAATACACAGCCTGCATTTGCTGAGTGCCTCCTCGGCCACGCCCTGTGCTCCTTCTCCCCAGATATGACCTCATCTAATGCTATTTTCTTCATCTCACAGAAGAGGAAACTGAGGCTAAAGGTCAGGGCTGCTGCTAAGAATAGGGCCCCTTTGTTTAAATTAGCAAAATGCACCCCTTCCAGATACAAACCTGGCTTGGTGAGCAGAAGTCATTTCATGTGAAGGAAAAGGTGACCCCTACACCCACCCCTGGGAAGATAAATCAGGAAAAGCCTCCTCTGGATCCACTGCCCTGGGCCAGGGCATACAATCTGGAGAGGAGAGAGCAGGCTGAGTTGCATCCCTGCTGGAACCTAGAGTGTGCTACACAACTCTGCATGGCCGTTCATGCAGCTCTTGCTTAAAGAGGTCAAGTCACATGCTTGGGGTCTCATGACCATTAAGTGACAGAGCCAAGACCTAACCCTAGGCTTCCCAGGTCTAGATAGCACCCACCAGTCAGTGATGCCCCACACTTTACGGTTTGCAAGCCCCTTTCCACCCACCAGCCTCATCCATTGATCCTGTGAGGTGCGTGCCACTATTCCCATTTCATAGGCTCACCCTCCTAGGGTCCAGGTAGAAGACTCCCCATCCCTTCTTTCCTCTGGCTTCCTTCCCCCAGGAAAATGTGCGACCCCGGGATGACAGCCTTCGAACCTGAGGCCCTGGGGAACCTGGTCGAGGGCCTGGACTTCCATCGATTCTATTTTGAAAACTGTGAGCAATCCCTTATCTCTGGGGTGCCTGTTGTCTGCTCTCGTTCCATGTCCTGCCGGATGGCACAGCAGGGTGACAGGCAGGGCCCCAGGGGCAGCTCAGGAGCCAATGAAGAGGAAAATCCCATGTGGACAGGGGTTGGTACCCTCTTGATTTCCCTCTCCTCACCCTGGCCTGTTGACTGCCAGCTGTCCCTCCCCTGGCTGAGGATGGGGCAAGGGGGGTCCCAGAGACCAGGGACACACGTGACAAGTCCTCCCAGCCCTCTCCTGCCCACGACCCTGGGAGGGGTCTGGGGAGGACTTTTATTCCCATTTTATACATAAGGGAGCCTTCCCACTGGTTCACATACCCAAGTTACAGTCATCTTGATGCCTGAGGCCATCCCAGCTGCCCAGCTGGTCACAAGCTGACTGTGGGTTGTTACACAGTTGGAAAGTTGGTAGGTGGGCATTTTGGGAAAGAGGAGAGGACAGTGAGCTCACACTGCTGTGCCCTGCGTGTTTGTCTAGATCTCTGTCCTGCATGCCTGTCCTTCCTGGGCCCTTCCTCTGCAGAAGAGACTTTGGCAGCTTTGCAACCAGGGGCTGTTAGGGGGCTGAGACTGGGCCTGACCTAGGGCGCTTTCTGCCTGTGTCTGTGTCCCACCTAGGCCACGTCAGACAGGGATGAACCAAGGGCACACGGGTTAAAACCACATAGCTGAGGACCAGGAGGAAAGACCTGAGATGTGCAGGGTCCCCCAAAGTGAAGGACATGTACGTACCACTGAGACTACACAACGTGATTTCAGGTGTATACAGGCACCACTTAAAACAACATTGGTTTAAACAGTGAGAAAGCTCTCTTTCAATAATTCTTTTAATTCTCTTTCAATACTCTGGCTCCATCAAAGGGAAAGGCTCAGTTGAGTGCTAGCCTGTCTTTAACACCACTCTGACACTTCCTAATTTCCCTCTTTATCAAAGAACAAGCAAGTCTCAGACTCAGATCTTTTGCAGGCAAGAGCATGGAGCAAGGATTATATAACCTAATTTTGTTTTTACTGGGCTTATTAAATTTTTATTCTGTGATACTAAGTGTTCATTAATGATTATGCTAGAAAGCTTTTTTTTAAATGCATTTATATAAATTAGTAAATTTATCAATTCAGGGAAATTTTCTTTCTTTTTTTTTAAAGATGACTGATAAGGGGATCTTAACCCTTGACTTGGTGTTGTCAGCACCACGCTCTCCCAGTGAGCCAACCGGCCATCCCTATATGGGATCTGAACCCGTGGCCTTGGTGTTATCAGCACCGCACTCTCCCGAGTGAGCCACAGGCCGGCCCCCAATTTGGGGAAATATTTTATTCAAGTAAGCACAGGTGGCACTTGTTTATGGTGAAAATAAGAAAGTAGTACTTCAGTGACTGAAGTAGGATCTAGTCCCACACTTCATCACACAGAAGGGGAAACTGAGGCCCAGAGAGGGGAAGTGACTTGTCCAAAAGAATTCAGAAAGCTGGTTGCAGAACCTGGACTTGACTCCTTCCAGTGTCCCTTTCCTTCCCCATACCACCCACTCTATCTGCACATTAGCAGCCCCCAGCTGAGATTGACACTCCCCTCCTGCTCTGACTGAATTTTATAGAGTACAATAGAGTACACAGGTTCAAGGGAACGCCCAAAAGAAAGAAGCTACATCTTCCTTTAATAAATCAAACTCTGGATCTCCAAGGTGAGCCGGGGAGATCAAATTGTCACGCGAAGAGAGGTGCCTGGACCCCATAGGTCCCTGTCACCTGGAGCTCCATCACTGATCACTGTGATCTTCCCAGTGTGAACACGCCAGTCCCTACAAAGCAGAGCAGAGACTGTGCTTAGGCCCAAGTCTTAAAGCTTGGGGATGACAAAAGGGAAATAAACACCAAGAGAAGGCCGTGCAGCCATTGGCCTGCCCCATCTCAGCACTGGCCCCCTGGACTCCAGGTTTAAACATCTGGCCAACTCAAAGGCAGGGCCCACGAAAGCAAGACCCAGAGTAACTGCCTGCTCCTGGCCAAGTCCCACCCTCCAGCTGCCTATTTTTTCCTGCTGAAGACCTGGCCCTGTCTCCCACCTTATCCACAAGGATGGGTATTGGAAGCCTCCAATCTATTCAAGAGATACCACACTGGAAGGCATTTCTTTACAAATGCCCCTCAGGACCCCAGCCCTTGCCGACAGTGGCAAGACCCAGGCCTCCTAACAATGCTAAGCTCTGCTTGTTCCTTCTGGGATTGTTCTAGATTGTCCTAATTCAGTCCCACCTGGAGACTGACTTCTTTTAGGTTCCACTGCATTTCTTTCAGGAACTGACCCAGTTTGGGACAACTCAGATCGCTTCTCTGGACCTCAGTTTCCATATCTGCTAAATGGATACATTGCAATAGGCAGCCTTGTGTGCCTCCAGCCCTGGATGCTGTCAGGGAGGTTTACGGAGGCCTCCTCAAATTTTGTAGTTGGGCCACTGGGTGACCTCTCATTTCTGAGGTCACTCCCAAGCCTATGACGCTAAAACTCTATATACTATATGTCTGAGAGCCCAGAATTCATGGTCTGTTATTCTACATGTCTAAGACTTAGTGATTTGGGGTCCTTCATCTGAAACCTGGGTGTGGGTGCTGTTGGTTGCTTTTTGCAATCCTGGAAAATAAAAAAAGACATTTTACCTTTTCAGGAAATAAGTGGCTCATAAACCTAGTGGGGCATCAGAATCAGGGGATGGGAAGGGGAAGGGAGCTTTTTCATATTAGAGATTCTTGAACTGGGATCGCTAGGGGTGGGCTAGGGAGATGTATGTTTTAAATCAGCTCTCCCTGTGATTCGGACCTACCTGTGGGCTACACTGAGGGAAGTGTTCCTGTCAAGCCCCAGATCCTGACGGCCGCTGTCCATCTTTCTATGTTTTTGTTTTCTTTCTTGATGAAAAAATGGAAAATTTCTAGAACCAATGTAATAATAATAATATTAGTGGTGGTGGTGGCGGCTGTAGCGGGACCTGGTTTCAGGTACTTTTGTTGATTCTGTTGTGATTACAAGAGCTGTGCATTCCTCCTTTACTCTGGGAAGCTCCATGACCTCACCCCATGACCACCAATGCCATCCTTATAATTTCAAGGTTCTAAGATACTACAATTCTAATATTCCCCAAGTTTCCACAATTCTATATGTTTATAGTACAGGTGGCAAATGGGAGGCCCATGGGCTATATGTGGACTCAGATATGTTTCTTGATGTTTTAAATTTGAATTAGTTGCCAATAATTAAAAATGAAGTTTTCATATAAAAATCCAGACTTCCAGATTCTCTTGAAAAACCAGGTGTGGCAACACGTGTCCCACTTACTCTCATAACAACTACGAGTGAAACTGTGTAACAAGGTGCCCTCTTTAGATGGGATATGGTGTTCTGTTCACTACAGTCCCCACCAGTCCTTGTGGTCTCCCTGACCCAGAGGCAAAGGTCATTTAGCAACTCACACCCAGCTCAGTCCCCTCTTTTATGTACCTGCCTGAGGGATCTGGGTTTGAGACGCTGGTCCAAGCTCACAGGTTCTGTCATCATCTTGGTCCTATACTTCTGTGTGTCTGAGAAACCATGGTTCCAAAATTCCATTCTCCACGTTGGAAGAATTTGGTGAGATCCATTGTATCTGAGCTGGGATGTGATGGCCATGTTACTCGGATGTGCCGCCTGGACTCCCAGGTAGCTGAGCCCTGTCACAGAGGCCCCTTCTGCAAAAGAGGCAGGCAGAGGGGCCTCCATGGAGAGGGCTGCTAGGAGTTGGGAAAGTGAAGGAAATGAGGCAGGAGGCACCCAGTTGCATCTCCTCTGCCCCTCCCACCCTCCTCCAGTGTGGTCCCGGAACAGCAAGCCCGTGCACACCACCATCCTGAATCCCCACATCCACCTGATGGGCGACGAGTCAGCCTGCATCGCCTACATCCGCATCACGCAGTACCTGGACGCGGGTGGCATCCCCCGCACCGCCCAGTCGGAGGAGACCCGCGTCTGGCACCGCCGGGATGGCAAATGGCAGATCGTTCACTTTCACAGATCCGGGGCGCCCTCCGTTCTGCCCCAGTAAGAGCCCCTCCTTCCTGCCCCGCCCCCACCCCCAGGGTAATCTACAGGAATTGGGGGGTGTTGGCCTGGAGCGGGTCATGGAGGGAAGCTGGCTGCTGCCTTCAGCCTCTGAAAAGCTGCAGAGTGGGGTGGGAAGACCCCAGGAAGGAGAGCGGGCCTACAGTTCTGGGGGAAGAGCTGGGTGGGAGCCATGGGAGGCAGCCTGGATTCCATCAAAGGAGGGGGCAGTGGTTGCCCAGGTGGAAACACAGCACCTTCAGAAGCACCCCCACTGCCCACCATATACACCATGTCTTACAGTTAGTTGAAGGACCAGGCCGGGGTCCCTGCGTTGCTGTGCTGCGGAGATCCATTCTTTGTCTATGGAACGTGGCTGCTGGTTCTCCCACTTGGATTTTGCTGGAATTACCTCCATCGCGTCAGCCCCCCCCCCCACTGTCATCTCTGTACCTGCATCAAGAAAACCTGCTTGATCACAGAAGCGTCACGACTTCAGAGCAAGTGGCCAAATCTCCCTGCCTACCTCTCACTCTCGCTTGTCTCCCCTGCCAGAGTGGGGCTTCCTCAGGCTTGGGTGCCCGGGATGCTGGCCCCAAACCCCCTACCCACTGGCTGTTGTTGGCCGGGTCTCGCTTGGCTGTAGGCTCAGCAGGGGCTGGAGAGGACGAGGGGCGGAATAGGAATGTGGCATCTGCCCGTCCCTCTCCCGGATCTCTCCTCTTCTGGAGTCCTCCCCAGAATCCCCTGATCCCCTGAAGGAGAGGGTGAGAGAGGAGCAGACGCCAGGAGCCTCCTGCCTCAGACTGCTTCCTGCACTCTGCTCCCCTCTGCGTGGACATTGCCTGGGTCTTCTGACCCTCCCCCTCCGTGTGGGGGGCGCCACCCCTCGGGGGGGGGGCCCACCTGCTTTCCGCTTCCTTCTGGTGACGTTCACCTCCAACATCCACCTGCCCCACCTTCCATCGTCCCCGGAGAATTCCAGCTTCATCCTGTCTGAGAGAGGGAATTGTTTTTCGGGGACAAAAGAAAGCAACACCTAGGTATCACTTCTACTTGGGCCGCATGCCTTTTTATAGCCAACTTCTGTGTACTTGGTAAATGGATTTCGCGTTAACAGATGTTTATGTAATAACTAGACCTCTCAAGTTATTGTGAGGAGGGCTGGGGTGGGAAGAGGGGGGAGGGGTCGTTTCTTTCTGTTTTAGGTTTTTTGGCTTTTTTTTTTTTTTTTTTTTGGTCATCTCTGAGGTGGACCTTGTCACCTGTGGTTATCTGGGGCCGAGGTGGACTCAGCCCCAGGGAGAAGGGCCTCTCTGCCATTTTGGTCCCAAGGTGAGTGGACATAGGCGGTGCTTTGGGGACTGTGGAAGCGTCAGGTGCCGGTGCTGACTAAGAAATAACTGAGCAGGGCGGCTGTCAGAATGGAAATATCTTTGCTTCCCTCCCACACGGGAGACCTCACTACGCACTTCCCAGGATCTCACCCACCGCACCTGCGCGCCGCCCGCAGCGCCCCCGCCGACCCTGGCGGCCATGCGCATGCGTCCTCACGCCCGCCGCCCCTCGGTCTGACGGTCAAGGCAGAGCTCTGGGCTGTCTACTCCTCACGCCTCATCCCGTAGCCTCGGGTTTGCATTCTCTCTCTTTCTTTTCCTTTCTCTTTCCCTCTTCCCCTGGGATTGACTCTGATGTGGAATGCCTTGGCACATCCACTAGGATCTACTGTCTGCACTGTTTCCTTTGCATGACTTTATATGCATTAAGTATGTTTAAAAAAAAAAAAAAAAGAAGAAGAAGAAAAACACCAACAAAACCAATCTACATGTTTTGGACAAAAAAATTAATAATAGAGGTTGTATTCTCAGTGTCCGACTTGGAATTATGTTGCTGCCTCTCTGTGCTTTTGGCCTCTGTGTGGCCGTGTTTTGCCAGCATGAGATATTGTCCCCTCTGGAGGATTTTAGGGGAGGAAGAGCCACATCCCCAGGGATTTGGAGGAGGCTCTGTTCCCCCGACCCTCCTGGATGATGGCTGGAACAGAACTGGTGAGGATGTTTGATCTAGGACTTCCTGAGCTTTCCCTGATCACAAGCTGTCTTCTGGGCTCTTTCTTCAATTCCTGCTGCCCGGGGACGGGTGAGATGGGCTGGGCAGGGGCTGCAGGCCAGGAAGGAGGCTGCGCAGGCCTCCTGGTTTCCAAGTTGGCCCATCACTGAATGGCCTCTCTCCTTGGTGGGCTCTTGGCCTGCACTGGGCCCCTGGGGCTTCCAGTAAGTTCCAGTGATCCCATCATCCCAGCAGCAAAACCACCTGTCCCCCTTGTGAGATGCCAGCTCCCCATGGTCATCCCCAGCCAAAGATGAGGGTGTGACCTTCATCAGGAGATGCTACAGTCACGGAGGCAAGGTCTGATTCCTTCTTCAGCCTTGGTTTCCACATCCGTTAAAAGGGTTATTCCTACCCAGCCTACATTGCAGGGCTGATGGAGGATCAAACGGATGGTGATACTCCTGTGACACTGACAGGTTAGTCACTGGCTGGACTCCTGTTTACTTGGCCTGGCCAGTCCTCATCCCCTCCCCACCTGCCCCTCATTCCCCTCTTTGGTGCCTGTCAACTGCTTGTCAGCAGTGGACTGCAGGGAAAGGAGCAGTGGTTTGGGGGTTAGTAGGTGTCAATTCCCACCTCTGACTAGACTTGCTGTGTGACTTTGGGCAAGTCCTCTTCCCTCTCTGGACCTTGGTTTCCCCGCCAGAGGAAACTGAGCTGGAGGACCCCAATGTCTTGCCTTTCATTGGCTGACACACCTCCTGCCCACAGTGTCCCTCACCAAGTGCTAGAGAAGAGGAAGCAGGTCCCTACCCCAGCCTGAGATGGCCCCCTACTGCGAAGGCCACTCCTGTGGCTGGGCAGCCATCTGGTGTAGACCACAGGGCACCGAGGTGACCCTGAGGCAGGCAGGGGAGACTGGCAGAAAAAGCTGCCCAGAGCCCACCCTTATCAGCCAAACCCCCATGCTCCTTCAAAATATCCTTTAGATGCAAAAAATCCAAACCCACCTCAAAGCCTAGGCTCCAGCATGCAAATACGTTTACAGGAAAGCATTTCCCGGGTTTGTGCCCACCACGGCACGAATCTTGACCCATGGCCTCCTGTCTCCCTTCAAAGGGAGACCCTTTGGGGGGATGTGTTTGCCAGACTCCCCGTGCTGGTTTCTTTGTTACTATTTGTTTGGGGGGTTGTTTCAGTTCTTTCTTTTCTTTTTTAAAAATATGTGGCTGTGAACTTGAATGACCACTGCTCAAACTTTCTGCTATTGGGGGGTGTGGGGAGGGAAGAAGGGGTGTCTGTTTTATCCTTGGTGTTTTCAGTGCAATAAATAGCTATAAACTTCTGTGCACTTGATGTCTCCCTGTCTTGGTCAAGCATGGGCCCCGGGAGGATTTTGTTTGTTTCCTGTTCTAGATCTCCCCCTTGCAAAATAAAAGTCCTGGCCTTCATTTTGATTGGACCAACTTAGGTCACATGCTCAAGGCTGAGCCAATCACTGTGGGATTATGCCTGGACCACATGCCCCACCTTTAGAGCAGGGGTGGGGCTAGCTTTCTCTCAGGCACATGGGGGATGCTTTACAAGAATAGGGGGTAGATATGGGTTGCCACAAACAGCCAAGAGCTAAAGGCTCTTATGGAATGGGCAAGGTTCCTCTCCTCCAGGCTTTGGTTTCCCTTGTACAATGTGGAGGTTGTTCCAGAAGAAGTCCCCCCTCCACCCCTTGTCTTCCCTCAGCCCACCCTCATAGACAAGCCCTAGGCCTCAGAGCACCTGGAGAATGGTGTATCAGTCTGTTTCTGTTGCTTATCACAGAATACCTGAAACTGGGTAGTTTATAAAGAAACAAAATTTATTTCCTATAGTTTGGAGGCTGGGAAGTCCAAGGGCAAGGGGACACATCTGGTGAGGGCCTTCTTGGTGGTGACTCTCTACAGCCACGTCGGGTGTCATATGGTGAGAATGAGCTGAGTAAGAGAGCTAACTTTCTCAATTGGCCTCCTTATAAAGTCATCAGAACGTCCATTAATTCACAAATGGATTAATCCATTCACAAGGGCACAGTCCTCCTGATCTAATCATTTCTTAAAGGCTCCACCTTCCACCACCATATTGGAGGTTAAGTTCCAACATGAGCTTGGGGGGAACATTCAAGACACAATAAGTGGTTTGGAGGATGGAGAAGAAAAGGAAGGATCTCTTTACTCACAGACATATTTGTGGGCCAAGTGCCTGGGGCAGGGCCTTGGGGCTGGAGAGAGGGACACCTGGGAGAGGCTAAAGGAAATCATTGCCACATTAAGGGACAGTTTTGTTCTCTGAACCCAAGCTGCTTGCCTCTGGCCAGCCAAACCAAGGTGGTGATATAGAGGCTTTGGTCCCTGTTGGGCCATGATAGAGTGACCAAATGTCCCAGCTGCTGATGTGAGATTTCTAGTGCTAAAATCAGGACAGACCCAGGCCAACCAGATGAGTTGGTCACACTAAGCCATGACCCCCCCCCCCACGCCCCACCAAGAGGCCTGGATTTCACAGGGCCGAGGATATGCCCACTGAAGCCCATGGCCCCCTATAGATCATTTTCCAGGTGCCAAAGACCCCAGAGTCCCTGCACCAGCTGCCTTCCATGTCTATCCTTCCTACTGGTATGTGGGGTGGCCAGGGGAAGGGTCTATAGGGAGTGTGCCCCTTGCACTCATGTGAGGACCTTCAGAGTGAGAGCACAGGCCAAAGCTGAGAAGAGCAAAGGGACCTGGTTTGCCCTGGAGCCTGCAAACGTTAGTGCTAGGACTCCCCCCAGCTCTGCCCTCACACCCCAGGATCTCCTGCCTGGGCTGTGCAGCAGGATTTGAGGACCTGGGCTGCCATTGCACATATTTGCCAGCAGGTGGCAGCACAGGAGCAGGTTAAGCTGGTCCCTGGCCCCTCCGCGTCCGCCATGTTCTGGAAAAGCCTAGTTGACCTCAAGAGATACCCTTCAACTCTCCAAAAGTAACAACTCCACTTAAAACACTGTTATTATCTCACAGGAGCATGATGCTCTATAGTTCACAAAGTGCTTTCACAACACCTCTTGTTCCAGTTACAACAGGCCTATTTTGAAGATGAAGAGGCTTCTTTTAAGAATCTGAGCCAGTACTCACCGCAGCCTAACAGAGCACAGTGGCTCTGCTACCTCCAGGGGCTTCCCTTACCCTGGTCTATGTTTCCCTGTTTCTGGAAAGCCAGCAAATAGTCACCAGGATTCTTAGGAACTCTCCTTCCTTTGACCCTCTGTCCCTTTCCAGCTACATCCTCATCTCTCAGTTGTGTACACCTGCAGTATCCATATTCCAAAACCTGCTTCAGAGCGCTGGTTCACCCTCATTCTCTTGCTCATCACACCACAACACCTCTTTATCCTTCAGGATACAGCGCCAGCATCTTCTCTGGGAGCCTCTCCCGGCCTCCCCAACACACACTGGGTTAGGACCCTCCATGGGCTTCCAAAACACCCTCTATCTACCTTACCAGAGGTCTCTGGTTTAAAGCCACCTATGCAAGTGTCTGCAAAATTGTGTGCTCCTCGATGGCAGGAGGCACCTGGCAGAGATTGTCTCTCTTGCATGGACATGTGTGTTGCAGGAATGAAGGAGGAATGTCAGGCACACCCCACCTCCTTTACATGTGCTTTCCCAATCCTCAGCACACATAGTGCCCTCTGTATTGAACACTAATATTCCCTTCATTCCATGAATAAAGGGACTGCATTGCCAAAAGGTGAAAGAATCTGCCCAAGATTGCCCAGGGCATGAGGGAAGGAAGTGGGATTCAGAATCTCAGCCACTGTGAACACCCACTTTCCTGGCCATGCTGCAGCCAGGCTGGGCTCTGAGGAAGGCTCAGGGATGAGCTAGAACTGTCTCCTGTCCCCCAGGAACCCCTGACACCATCCCAGACAGCAAGAGACATGTAGAGAACAAGCACTCAGGGCAGGCTGGGATGGCGGTTGGACCTGGAGGTGAAAAGTGTGTGGGAGTCCAGAGGAAGGAGGAGGAGAAAGATGGTGTCTGGGGTTTGGGGGAGACTTGGTGGAGGTGCTCAAAAAGGTGAGATGTAGGGGGAGCATGGAGGCTAGAGTGAAGGCTCAGCACCCAGAACGGTGGGTCAGGTGGGGGGGATCTGGGCGGGACTGAAGTATCAGGGGCCCTGAATCTGCCATGGTGGCAGGGCATGGCAGGCCCCAGCAGTGAAAGTGCCTTCCCTAGAACTGGGTCCTAGCACGTGCTGGGAGTGCTTGCACAGGGCAAGGAGGGCCAGTCTAGTCCTGTGAGAATGGTCCGCTCTCTTTGTACTTCCTCCTGGGAACAGCCCCACCCTCCCTTCTCCACCTGGGCCTGCCAAGGCCTGAGAGGCCACTTCCCCCAAGGCATCTTGGCCCAGCCATCCCTTCCCAAGGCAGGGCCTCAACTGGGTGTGGATGGAGCTAGAGGTGGACTATATGCACTCTCCAAAAGAGGAGGGATGGGCCAACCCCGTGGTGCACTAGGGAGAGTGCGGCGCTGGGAGCGCAGCGACGCTCCCGCCGCGGGTTTGGATCCTATATAGGAATGGCCGGTCCGCTCACTGGCTGAGCGCGGTGCGGGCGACACCAAGCCAAGGGTTGCTATCCCCTTACTGGTCACGAAAAAGACTAAAAAAAAAAAAAAAAGGAGGGATTATCACCATTCTCTCCCAATGGGACCTTGGATGAGGCACGTTCCCCTCGCTGGGCCTCTCTTTCTTCATTATTACGATGACATTGAACCTGTAGTCCCCAAATACAGGAACTGGGCTGGCTGCTGCAGAATCACCCAGGGAGTTTGCTAAAAATACAGATGCTTCAGGCCCCACCCTCAGAGAATAGGATACATTAAGCTGGGCAGGGGTCCAGGAAGCTGTAGTTTTAGTAACCCAGGTATGGGAATCCTGCATGGAGCAGCCCACCCCCAGTTCCCACAGTCACACTGGGAGCCTGAAGATGCATTTATCAGGATGCCCCAATCCAGGCTTCCAGCTTCCCCATCCTCCCCCCTTGACTCAGCTAGATCAATATTGACCATTGGCCTCTCCCCTGACTGAAACTTCTGCCACCCCAATTCCCAAAGCTCTTTGAGACCCTGACCCTAGGTCAGCAGAGTCAAGGTCAGAGCAAAGCTTGGGGCCCAGATGATTTTACTGCTGTGCCCACTCCCAGCCTGCATGCCCTACTCCTCCTGGTTTGGCAGGGCATCCCATCTCCCTAGAGAAACCATCAGGGTTTCTAATCATTAAACCCATCCTGCGGGAGGAATGAAACCTCCTTCCCACCAGGCTGAGCCAATCACAAATCCACCTCTGAAGAAGGGTCCGCTGCTCCCCTCCCTAGCTCCCATTCATGGTCCCTAGCAGGTGAAAGGGATGGGTGGAGGCAGAGGGCTCCCTTTTGCTCACCTCTCTCCCCTGAGGCACCTCTGTGGAGCCCACTGTTCCTTTTCAACCCATTGGTTTTACAGATGGGGACACTGAAACCCAATCTTCAGGACACATTGCCATGAATTGGGTGGTGTTGGCAAACCCTGGTCAGTCCCTGGCTCCAGGCAGGCCAACCCCTGGCCTCCTTCTCCTTGGGCTGGTAGGAGGTGGGAGCTGAGCCTCAGTTTCCTCATGTGTACAAGTGACAGCTGGCTAATGAGAACCATCCCACCTAGAGGGTTTCTACATGCCATATTTTGCACTAAGCACTTTGCTAATTTTTAAAAATATGCATTGAGCATCTATATGATCTCATTTAATCCCCTGCAAGGGGAAAACTATTTTCCCCATCTTACATCTGAGGACACTAGGGTTCTGAGAGGTAAAGTAGCAGATTCAGCTGGGATTTGGCTCTGACCACCAGATGTCCAAGTCCGCCTTGGCTTCTAGTGGCTCCAGTTTGCTAGAGGTTGCAGCTTACAGAAGCTGTGGACTTTAGTGGGGAAAGGCTTGCTTTCTTCCAAATGAAAAGTGGTCTTGGGTAGGGGGTGCTGGGAGGAGGCCTCCCTGTGGCCAGAGGGGGCGGGCTGCTGTTCTGTCCCAGGGGAAAAGGCCAAGGCGGCAGGAAGTCAGGAGGAGATGGAGCAGGGGGATGCTGGCCAAGGATCCGAGGGTGGGCAGACGGCCCTGGACCGCCTTCCAGGGCAGGACCAGCGTCAGCGAGGCCTCAGGCCTGGAGGGAGTGTCCTGGAGCTCAAGGAGCCAAACTTTCCATGAGCCACCAGCAAAAAATGAGTCTGGAGGACAGCATCCACCGCAGACCCCAAGGCTCTGCAACCGAGGGTCACGTGGGATTCAGAGGAGGGCCTGCAGCTGTCTTAACTCCTTGTTGGTTATCTCCAGGGCCACCAAAGAACTGCATTCAGTTTGATGCTCCATCGTGCAGAGCTGTGAACTGGCCCTGTGGGATCACTGGCACAAGCCAGAGGTGAGGAGAGTACAGCCTGTGTCCTGGAGGAGTGGGTGGAGGGGCAGAGGCCATGACACAAATGTGGATCTTCAGTCAACAAGCATGTATCACATGTCCACCAAGCCCTAGGCCTGTGCTGGGGCCCACAGCATTATCCCAAACACATACTACAAAGTAGGGGCTGTCATTACCAATACTTTACAGGTAAAGAAGCTGAAACTTAGAAAGGTTAAGTGATCACAGCCAGGGAGGGGTGGAGTTGGGAATGAACCCAGGTCTGTGTGGCTGAGCAGCCTGGGCCCTCTGCAGAATGCCCTGCTGCCACCCCAAAGTGCTGTGGCATCCAAGGAGCACAATACAAGAGTCTAAACTACACAGAAATGAAATGCGTTGTCCATGTGAGCGCCCTGGACAGGCAGGGCTGGGCCGTCAGGACTCACCAGATGTAGGACTGAGTCACAACCCCTGGAGATTCCAGCAGTCCACATCTGGTTGGGGAATGGAGGAAGGCTTATGGAGGAGGGACCTAGAAGGATGGCTAGGATCCCAGCGGGTGTATGGGAAGACAATAGGTCAGGGTGGAAGGCACCGTCTAAGCAAAGGATAGGAGGCAGGACAGCCTGGGCCTGCTCAGGGTACAGGGCGGAGATCAACTTGGCTGGGGTGGCGGAAGGGAACACAGGGAGCTGGGCCTACTGAGGACCAAAACTAAGGGAACCAGTGTGACCCCTGGTGTCTGTTGACCCTCACTTGACTTTCGGAATACGGCTGACCCTAATGGTGTGGGGAGGAACCTCTACCCCCTCTCCCCTCCATGTTTGCTCTCAAAGATCATAGGCCAGAAGTGACTGCGGATGGTGCAGTGCCTCATCTCAGTATTTCTGGGTGCCCAAGGGAACACCTTCTCTGACAAGTCCAGAACAGAAGTGAAGGTGTCAGGCTACCCTCCACCACACCCCAGCCTGACACACATGCTGTCTCCCAGAGCTCTCCACCAGCCTCCCAAGTTTGGGGCTCCATGGAGACAGAGATCAGCTGAGAGAAGAGGCAGAGGACCGAGTTGGGGCGCAGAGTCCTGGCTTCAGCTCCAGCACATTCCAACCTGGGACCTCAGGCAAGCCCTGCCCTCTGGCTGTTCATCCTCTAAGTCTCCAGCACCACCAGCCTGCACAGAGAGGTCAAAGGAGGGCCCTAACTGAGCCATGTTGTTTTATATCTTTGGAATGGGTTGCCCACATTTCAAATTGGGAAACTTCTCATGTAAACCTAGACTTCCAGCTACTCTTAAAAAGCCAAGAGATCTGGTGGCCTGGACCCACACTTCTGAGAAATAGACTCCCTCTTAGGACAGGTGTGCTGTCTTCTCTAGTTCACTGCAGTCTCCAGCACTCCCTCTGGTCTCTCCAATACTCACTAATGGGCCGTTGCCACTTATTCTCCCACTCACACCAACAGCTTAGCTCACCCAGGTTCCCTGAACAGCTCTGCAGGCATTTGGGTTTGCCACCTGCTAGGATAGTCTAGGATTTCAGGCAGGGGTCGCACCCTGGGCAGGGCTGACATTTCCTTTGAGGTGCTTACTATGCTGTCACGGATTCCTCCAACTGGGGCTCCCCAATCTCCTCTCAGTCCCTACTACAGTCAGGGCTTGATTGGGGTCTGTTCTGAGCCAGGGAGACCTGAAATCCATAAAGGGACCAGGGTGGGAGCAGCTGGGAGATGGCATGAGCAGGCAGCAGAAGGAGAAGGGTGTCGCCGCAGGATGGGCTGTCTGAGAGCAGCGGAAATGGAAAAAGCAGAACAGACTGGAAGATGAGGCCAGGGAGGGCAGGATAGGAACCGCAGGCCCAGAGGCAGGGGTGGGTGAGAAGGGGGGGAGAGCAGGCAGGGGGAAGCAAAGCTGGTGGGATACAGAGACTCCTAGGATCCTCCACTCCTGACTCCCAGGGCACCTGGCTGCAGCCAAGAGGCTGCGTGAGTAATGCTCACAAGACCATGGCCAGCACCTGGGGCAGAGAGCGCCTCTCCCCAGCCAGGGGCCAGCGCCAGGGGCCTTGCCTGTGAGGCTGGAGCCTTCCTCTGGGTGTGGGAAGAAGCATCCTGAATCATGAAGGCCTTTCTTGCATCTTCTGCAAATTAGCAAATTCATCTCTTTTCCCTAGCCAAGAGCCTCAAACAAAGAGGGGTTGAAGGGGGGCCTGGCCCTTTGTTAGGGGTAATTTATTAATATCTGAGATATGCAGCCACCCTTCCTTTCCATCCCCAATCAAAGCCTTTGCAAACACCTGGACCTCGCATTTGAAAGGCCCTGGGACTCTTTTATATGACAAGGCCCTGCCAGGAGAGGGTGGGTACAAGCAGGAAATTCTTCCAGCCTGGGAAACTTGGCTCCTCCCAGGCCTGGTCTTCCAGCTCCAGCTTTCACCTGCAGGAAAGGCTGAGGAGGAGCTGGAGAGGGAAAGAAAGCAGCTGGCTGGGGAAAGCAGACAGCTGAAGTGCCCTGATGTGCCGCCCCTGCCCCAGGCTCTGCCTGCCTTAGCTGGGTGACCTTGGGCAAGTCTCTTCCCCTCTGTGGGCCTCCTGTTTATACATGGTATAACAGGGCACCAGGTAGTCTCTAAGGGCCTAGAGTTCACCTTCCTTCCCCAGCCCCACCCACCCAACACTGCCACAGGGAAATGGCAGAGCAAGTGTCAGAAGCCAGGAGAGCAGGGAAAGGAGCTAGCTGAGCCTCAGTTTCCTTATCTGTCCAATGGGAGCTGGAAAGCACTGGCTGTCTGCCTCACGGCTCTTGGCAGTAAGGAGACAGGGTAAGGAGGATGACCTCATTTGGTGTTTATTAACAATAAACTAACAGAACATAGACGGGTTGGGGAAACACCAGGCGACATGGCGCAGAGGCTGGCCACAGTGGCACAGGGTGTCCTGCCCCACTGGAGGACACTGTGTGCAGGAGACCTGTGCAGGTGTCTCTGCACCCAAACCCCCATCTCTCAGGGACCCCAGGTACTGTGAGCTGTCCTTGCTTCTTTGCCTCCACCCCCATGCCAGGCCCTGGGACCTGCACCCTAGAGCAGAGTGGGCAGCATCAGGACCAGACAGCCTTGTGTTTGGACCATCTCTGAGGCTCTTGGTTGCCCTGGTCATCCACAGCCAAGGCCAACTTGCCAGCAGCACCTGGAGCTGGAGGAGACAATGAGGGCCGGCAGGGCAGGGAGAAAGGAAGACAGGGGCCTCGGTTCCTGACGACCCCTCGTCCCCATCTCCACAGCTTGTGCAGCACAACCCTCCCTGCCACGGCAGGCACGGGGTCCAGCAGGTAAAGGGGTGGCTCTTCTCTAAAGCATTGGCTCCTCCTTTCTTTCCCTACCCCACCCCAATGCCCTAGCTCAAGCCATCAGTACCTCTTGCCTGTCCTCCACAGGCCTCCCACCTCCACCTTGTCCCCCTCTAATCCACCCTGCACAGACCCAGACCCAAATATTCTGTATCATGCAAATCCCCCGCCTACACCATTTCTCCTGGCTCCCCACTCCCTGTTACTCTTCATCTGACTTAAACCCTCTTATAACCTGGCAACACCAATGTCTCCAACCACTCTGGGTCTCTGTCCCAACCAGGCAGCTCCTGGTCCAGAGGCCCTCCCCACCCTGCCCTCCTCTTCCTCTCTCTCTGCAAACCTGCCCCATTCTCCAGGGCCCTCAGCTCCCGCCTCCTTTGGGAAACCAGGCCTGCACATATGGACCCACAGGGATCTTTCTCCCCACTTGGCTTACTGACCTTCAATCCTCAGGGCCTCGGGACCCTCACTGCCCTGAACCTTCCTGCCCCGGCTCAAGATTCTGGTTGTGTTGAAGTGTGGGGGACTGGCTCCCTGAGAAAAGGGAGGGGTGTGGGCCCTGAACACAGATGAGATGGTGGTGCCAGCTGCCCCATGGAAAAGGGAGGTGGCTGGTCAGGAGACCTGGGGTCAAGTCCTCTCTGCCATGTGACCTTGGGCAAGTCCCTCCCTCCTTGGTCTCAATTTGTCCATCTGCAAAGTGAGAGCTCTACTGGATCATTCTCAGCTTTGAATGGGTCTGTGCACGTGCACGTGGAGGGGGTTGACAGGTTTCAGGAGAGGCAGAGGCCACAAGGAGGGACTTGCAATGGGGCACTGGCATTGCCGTGGCATCCTCCCAGAGCCTCTCAGAACCCCAGAGGGCACGTCTGCCCCTTACAAGCCCCCAGGAAGGGACCATGAGGCCCTGGGCAGGGCCTTCTCTCCGCCTGCCTCGGCCTCACATCATAGATTCCTCCTCTTCGGCGATCTCGCGGTCCACCTCGATGGCCGTGTTCTCGAAGCTGGTGATGCCCCCGTACTTGCGCATGTGCACCATCAGTGGCTTGGGTGACTGGCTACCGGCCAGGGTGGTCACGTACATGCCGGTCCGGTTCTCCTCCAGTGATGGGCCCCAGTCCATGGCCGGCCGGCTGGCCTGCTGGAGCCGCTGCAGCAGAGCACAACAGCGGTGAAAACGGCCAGCACTGGTACAGCGCTTGCTGTGGCCAGGCGCCCAGCAAAGACCTTACCACATCACCTGGTCCTTGCAACAACCCGGGGCTGGGGAGCACTGTGACTTCCCAAAGAGAGTGGTTCACATGCCTGGAGGAGAATCTTGCTCTGTCACTTATAAACTGTTGGCCTTTGGCAATACAATTAGGGCTCTCCGTGCTCTGCTTCCTGACCGTGGACTGGGGGATCCTGAGCCCCTCTTAGGGTTGCTGTGAGGGCACTGAGAGGATACTTAGCAGGGGGCCTGGAACAGGTTAAAGCCTGGTAGGTAAATGGTGGTTGTCACGATTATGCAGCAGGCCCCTCTTCTGAGTGTCTGAAGGCCTATCCAAGAACTCACTCTGGATCCCTTCCCTCACATGCTGAGTCCTACAGAGCAAAGGGGCTTTTGAGAAAGGGGCATGAGCCAGGAGAACTGAGGCGGGATCACAGCTGACCTTCCTGGTCTCTCCCAGCCCTGACATTCTGCCTCCCTCTAACTCTGCCTCTGACCTTTCCCTCTGGGAAAGGCCCCATTTCCACGGAAGGAGAGAACTAGAGTGATCACAAAGTGTGGACATTCCAGCATTCTCTCCTCAAGCCACATTCCCAAAGCCCTCTCTGCCTGCCCTGCTGGGGAGAGGAGCCCCAGGACCCTTAAAGAAAGCATTAAGTGAAGCCCCTGGGTGCAGTTTCCAAGGGAGATGATGTGTGTAATGCCCTTAGACCATGGCCAGCACAGCTGGCTACTCCCCGCCTAGTGAGACTTATGAAAATGTACTGAGAGCATGTTACCCCACTGCTCAAAAACCTGCTGATGGCTTCTCAGCTCACGTAGAATGAAATCCAAGGTGTTTCATTGGCCTCCATGGCCTCCATGACCTGCCCGTGTCTACCGCCCCGACCTTGGCTCCCGCCACCCCTCCTCCTCTCCTCCTGCTCCAGTCACACCAGCCTTCTTGCTGTTCCAAACATGCCATCTCCTCCTGCCCCAGGGCCTTTGCACCTGTTGCCCTTCTGCCTGGAACGCTCTCCCAGTTATCTATATGGATCGCTCTGTCCATTAGTCAGCACCTCATCACCTCCTCACAGAGGTCTTCTCTGACTCCCTGGCCAAGATAAGATCATCCAACCCTCTCTATTCCTGCACTCTCGTTTCATCTGTTTGTCTGTTTAAAGTCTAGCACTTACCACCGCCTTTGTGTGTGTTTATTGCCTGTCTCCTACATTAAAATACAGGCTCCCGGAGAGCAAGGACTTAGATTTGTTTCTAGCTGAACACTAGTTCCTAGACTAAGGTTTCTCAGCCTGAGCATTATTGACAGTTTGGTCTGGAGAATTCTCTGAGTGGGGCTGGCCTGTGCATGGAAGGATGTTTAGCAGCACTGACCTCTGCCTACTGGATGACAGTAGAACTCCCTTGTACACCTATCCCCTCCATGACAACCTGTCCTGAGCTTTTTAAATACTCTGCTTTTCTGCCTCCCACGATGCTGTGTACATTGATAAGTTCCTTTTCTTCTCACAGCAGCCCTGTGGGTAGTTATCACTGTCTCCACTCTAAAGATGGAGACACCGAGGTTCAGAGAGGTACAGTAACTTGCTTAGGGTCACTCAGCTGGCAAATGGCAGAACCAGGATTCCGATCCTAGCGTGTCAGTGCTGGAAGCCATGGTCCCTGAAGTCAGCACTCCTGAGCCAGGCAATGACTCCTCTGCAGGGCTCATTGCCCCCCTCAACCCCCCAACAACACATCCCTCCACTTGGCTGTGGCACCAGGACAGGAGGAGGCAGTGGCTTCTGGGGAGCCCAGCAGTTCCAGTGGCTCATTAGCAAGGCTTGAGGACCACAAGCTTCCTGGGAGCTGGTGCCCCCACTGGAACAACTCCCAGCTTCCTTCCCTTTGCAGACACCCCGGCTCTCAAACAAGGAGACAGGGCCCTTTAGTAGCACAGGGGAGGCTCCTGAGGTGCAGAGACAGGAAGGAGTTTACCCCAAGTCACATAACAGTTGGAGGCAGAACAGTGGCTGAACTCCAGGCCAACCCTGTGGCCCAATTCTGCCATGCAAGGGTGGTAGGAAGGGCACCGAGCCTCTCTCCAGGTGGAGACACAAAAGTGAGGTGAGGGCAGCTGAGGGGCAGTGCAGCTCCGTGGGGGCAGGGTGGGGGTGGTTGGTTGCATGCTGGTAAGCAGATCGTAGGTGGGGAGGTCGGGGGGAGAAGGCCTGCATTGTAGCCTATTTCAGTGGTGTAAATATTCTCACCACTGTCAAGTGCAAGCTACCAGTGTTTTGTCAACTGGCTCACAACATTCCTGGATATTTAACAGTTAGCTCTCCTGAACCAGTGCTAGCTGGCTCCAGCACTCCTCTGATGGGATGTGCTGGGGGGAGGTCCCCAGACTCTCTGGGCCCCATCAGGCCCACTCAAGTCAATTTATCGTGATAGCCTCTGGCCACGAGAGGACTCCACACCCACGGCCATAGATGTGCAGTGCTCCATATACAGAGGGCGCTCTGAGCCTCAGAGAGGGGTGAGACCTTGCTGTGGTCACACAGCATATCTACTGTCCCACAAAGGGTCACTACTCCCCTCTCCTGACGCCTGAAGACCCCTGTGCCAAATAACTTGTACTCCCTATGTTTTCCGCATCTCTCCACAATGCCCTGGCCATGGACAGGACTCACACCATCATTCTATCCCAGGCTACCCGAAGGACATAGAAGGGATCCTGGGCACAAGAGAATGGTGACAGCCCACCTTCTGGGGTCGCTCAGTGTTGCTACCTGAATTCCAAGGGGAAGCTCTGGGCTGGTGACCAGAGTTCACATCCTGATTCCCACCCAGCTCACTGTGGGACCTTGGGCCAGTCCATTGTCATCAATGGCCTTTGGCCCATGTGGTATGGGGTGCCACAGGGCAGTATGAATCTATATGTGGCAGTATGTGGAGTGAGGTGCCACAGGGCAGGTGGCACCTGCCCTACCACAGGGTAGGTGCCCTGAACTATCTCAGCCCAAGCAGGTCTCTTCAGGGTAAAAGAAGCTTGCAACGCCCCAGACAAGGTGTTGGTGCGGACATTTTCTATTCTAGTGGGTGGCTCAGGGCAGGGCTACAGTCAGGAGGGCTGAGGGTGGACAGGGTGGGGCAGACTCACCTCCCAGAGTGAGCCTTCCTCTTGAAGCACAGCCACCAGCATGCCAGCTGGGATCATGAGGCAGGACAGCAGGCCCATGAGGATACCCAGCAGCTCGGCCCAGGCAGGGAAGCGGTAGCTGCCATACTCTGAGGGCTGGTACTTGACGATGCTGTACACCAGCAGAGCCTGCAGAGTGGGGGACTCCCAGCATCACAGTGGACCTCAGATAGGCCCCAGGGCTTGGGATAGCCCAGATCTGAGATACCTTAAGGCCTGAGATAGCCCAGGCCCATCCCAAGGACTGAGAGTCCCGTCCAGAGGGCTCTACCAGAACCTGAGATGGCCCATCCTGGGAGGCTTTGCAAGGCCTGAGCTAGCCCAGCTCCAAGCTGACCCAATACCAAGACCTGCGACAGCCCAGCTTTGAAGTACCCTAATCCTGAGATGGCCTGTCCCTGAGCTGCTCCAACCCCAAGACTGAGAAAGCAAAGCCTCAAGGCCCCAGCCCTTAGGCCCTGAGGCCTGGGAAAGCCCCACGCATTTTGCCAACCAAAAGCAGGGCTGGGCCCAGCACAGCTTCTGAAGCTGGGGCATCAAGAGGGAGGGGGGTGGACCAGGATCCAGGTGCCCACCTCACAGCCTTGACAGAGGCCCCACTCTGGGCCAGGATGGCCCTACCAGACTAAGTGTGCAGAAGGGACCTCTGCTGCCAGCGTTGAGGCCCCAGCCAGCAATCCTCCCTCCCACACCCACTTACCAGGAGTGTGGCCGGGGACAGGAACAGCCAGCAGGCCCTGAAGTAGAGGCCTGGCTTGAAACCCAGCATCATGTGGATGTCTCGGCAGAACCTCCGGATGCCTGTATGGGGGAGGGGAGTGAGAATGGCCTCACTCGCAGGCTCTGCAAGCGCCAGCAGCCCCTCCTCCAACCCAACTGCCCCATCAGAAACCCTGGCCCTTGGAACCAGAGACCCAGGTGCACAGGGGCTTCAAGGTAGATTCCCATTCTCCCACTGCGGGGAGCTTTGACTTCCCCCCCACCGGCCCTTCTCACCATACACCCGGGTAACGGCGAGGCACGTGGTGATCACCACCACCATTAGCCCGAAGCTAGCACTGTAGTCATCCAGAAGGACCAGCCAGTACATGCCCCCCTAGAACACAAGTCACAGCGCTGAGGTCCCCTCTCCCAGCCTCACTGTCTGCTGCAGCTCCCTGCTCAGATGCTGTCTGCTTCTGCCGTCCTCCTGCAGCCTTATGAACACTCACCTCGGTGGTGAGGATCAGCCCCATCAGGTACATGGCCACGCAGATGAGCCCTGAGAACACTGCCTTCTTGGGCCGCAGGTAGTATGGAAACTCATCTGTCACAGCTGTCACAATGGTCTCCAGAAAGGCAAACTGTGGAGGAGAAGAGGGTTGGGGGTCAGAGTTCTGCTCCCTCTCCCCCCATGAGGTACACACTACTGTGGACAGGGCTCACCTGGCTGTCCAAGCCGAGAGTCAGAAGCATGAAGAAAAATAGGAAGGACCAGAAGGGCGACAGAGGCAGCATGGTCATGGCCTGTGGGTAGACGACAAAGGCCAGGCCAGGGCCTGGACCAAGGGCACAGGGGGTCAGCAGCTTGCAGCATGCGGTGGGCCCTGATATACTCAGACACACATGGTCGCTTACACCCACTTGGGCACACTCATTTAGCCAAACCTAAAGGTGCATGCTAAATGCACACTTCTGACACTCTGACTTCTGCGAATGAGGCTCGAGAAGTTGTAGGATCTAACTCCCAGGACACAGGCCAGCACTCTGTACGTGCTCAACAAACACAGGTTGATAGAATAAATGACTTAATAATGAGTACATGAATAAACACAAGACCCAAATACACAACCTCATTACAATACACTTATGAATATGATCTTTGCACAAATAATCCCAACAATACATATACTTATACACACCTATGGCACAAGACACAGCGATTCACAAAATCACTCATACTCTGATTCACTCACACACAGACATCTCAACACAGGGCATGACTCACTGGGACAAACAGGACACAAACATAAGACAATCTCATATGGAAACTCACTTACCTCCTGATACAGGTAACGCACACTCATTTGCATGCCCATTCCTCTGCACATGGACACTCAGATACCAGCTAAGACATGTATTTGTAGGCACATGCGTGCACGTGCGTGCTCACAAAACACCCTGATAGACCCATCTGCAGTCTTGCTGGTTCACACGTGCTCACCGGCCCTGCCCCAGCTGTGCCCAACACATGACCTCACCCACCAGAGCCTGGCACCCTGCCCACCTGCTTTGGCTACTTGGTCCACAGGTACACCCAGCTCCTGAGACATATAGCCCAGCACGGAGAAGATGGCAAAGCCAGCCAGGATGCTGGTGATGGCATTGCCCAGAGTGACGATGAAGGTGTCTCTGCCAGGAGAAGTCCAGGCACAGGCCAGGGTGAGCCAACCTTCCCTCAACCCACTAGGCCCTCCCTGCCCAGCCGCCCTCCTCCCTGCTTCAGTCCCCCAGGATCTGGGAGGCTGCAGGCCACTGACCTATAGATGTTCTGGTGAAACGTGTTGTATGAGGCAAAGGTGAGGAGTCCCCCAAAGCCCACACCCAGAGAGTAGAAGATCTGAAGAGCAGCTTCGATCCATACCTGTGCCAGGGAAGGGTGGAGAGAAAGAGCAGAGAGAAGGGGCCAGCACACAGCACTGTGCAGAGGGCCAGGGAAAGAGAAGGAAGGAGGCGGGCAGAGACGGAGCCATAGGTCCAGGGATGGCGTGGTCAAGAGCCTGGCTCACAAGTGACATAGGCCAGGAACAAATCTTGCTCTTCCCCTCTCTGGGCCTCAGTTTTACACCCAGGGTCTAGGAGATGATCTCTAAGCTTGGTCTGGTTCTGAAGAAAGTATTGCCTAATGTAAAGTTTTCAATAGATTTGTATTGACAATAAGCCCTTGTGGCCCCTTTATTTCCTCCCTGGGGTCAGAAAGACCTGGATCCCAGCTTCACCACTTTCTGTCTACACAGCCTGGGAAAGCCATATCACCACTCTGGACCACAGGGCTATAATGAGGGGACAGGTATAGTGCCTACCTCATAAGGGGTGGTAAGGATTAAACTATGTGCAAAATGCTACAGCAGGGTCAGGCACAGTCACTGGTCAATAAATAATCAGTGTTAGCTGGCAGTACTGTGTTGTTAACATCATTATTACTAATGCCCTCCTTGGGGTTTGGTGTCTGGAATCCCAGCTCTGCCACTCCTTTGCTGTGTGACCTTAAGCTTATCACTAACTCTTTCAGGCTTCAGTTTTATCATCTGTAAAATGGGGAGAATAACTTCTGCTCATAGGATTGTCAAGGATAAAATGAAAAAGACACACAGGAAGGGCAGAACACAGAGCTTGGTACTGGGGGCTCACCAGGATTCCTGCCCTCTGCCCCCTATTTTTCCCAGGGAGCCCTCCTTCCACTCCCCAGCTCAGGCTTGAGCCCTCCCTCTGCACCCCAGCCCTGAGGGCCTCACCTTGGAAGACAACAGGTGGTGGAACTGGGGGGTGAGATAGAACTGGATGCCCTTCCAGGCCCCAGGGAGGGTGACTCCGCGGACCAGCAGCATGAGCAGGATGAGGTAGGGGAACGTGGCCGTGAAATACACCACCTGAGAAATGGTAAGCAGGAAGCCAAAGGCAGGGGAACTCTCCTCCTACGCTGCTCCTCTTCCCGAGTCCTCGTCTTAGTGCCTCGCCTCCTCCGCCTCTGGGTAGCCCAAGCCAGGACCCATCATCCATGATGCTTCTCTTTCTGTCCCTCCACACATCCAAACCATCAGCACAGTGATGTCACCCTGTCCCCCATGGCCATCGCAAATCCCTCTCCACTGTGGCCCCCAGGCCAGACCACCATTGTCCTTGCCTGGATGGTTATAGGAGCCTCTCCTTCCGTGTCCACTCCCTGCCCCCTGCACACGCATTCCACATGGCATCAGGCATTCGACGTGCCCACACTCCCCTGTACCCTCTCTCCTCCCTGGCTCACCTTCCAGCCACTGCTCCAGCAAGCACCATCAAGTCCCAACATCCTACCAGCCCTGATTCTCACCATGACTTCCTCACCCCTCTTTCAAAATGGTTTCTATCCTATCTTTTTAGTCTTTCTTTTAATGGCTCTGTTCCTTGTAGACAACACTTCTCGGCACTTTGCAGAGGAATAAGTTTTACTTTACAAATTATTTCATAAACCATTCAGGTTTCCAAGTCTTCTGACACGGTGTTATCACCCTTCCAGTCCCTTCATCACCTAAAGTGGCCCTGTGTGGCTCTGTCTTCCCAGTATCTAGTTTGCCTTCTTCAGATAATAGCACCCCAACTTTCCCTAGATGGGATTGACTCCATTCCCAGCTCCAGGGGTGGGCACATGACCCAGACCCCCACCAAGCAGAGCATTCCACCTGCCCAGCCACAGAGATTGGTTCAGGGATGGGCACACGGCCCAGCTTACCCAACAAGACTCAATTCTAGGGTATTTGCAAACTGGGGAAAGAGACAACCCTTCACCACACAGGTGACATGTAAGCCTGGAGCTGATAGGGGCAACCTCATGAAGAATGAAGCCTCAGAAGGGAGCCAACCCAGAGGAAAGCATTACTGAGAGACCGAGAGAACCAGATTGCTGATGACATCAATAGAACTCCTAGACCCAGCTGTGCCTGAAGCACACCTTCTGGACTTTCTGAGTGTGACAACTGGGCTTGGGTCACATGCATCTCAAAGAGTCCTGACTCATATACCCACCCTCCAAGCATTCAACAATCTCTTGCTGAGCCCCTTCGAAGTGCCAAGCACTGGGTATGGATACAGACATATAGATCCTGAGCGTGGCAAGCCTCTCATCTAGTAAAGCAGCCTGGCCCTCTGTCCGTCCTAACCTCCACATTTCTGCAGTGCCTTCTCTGTCTCAATGCCTTCTTCCTTCCCCTCTTCCAGCTGAAGTCTATTCATCTTCTCAGACTCAGTCTACACCCTGCCTCCTCCAGGAAGCCCTCACCCTACCCACCCTTCAGGCCTCTGGGGCCCCCCAGGCTTTACCTTGCCCGAGGACTTCACACCCTTGAGGATACAAAGGAACACGATGACCCAGGCCAGCAGCAGGCAGAGGCAGAGGTTCCAACGAATCTCCCCGGGACTGCCGATGCCCTGGCTGCCTTGGATGTGGAGGACGTAGCGGCTGTGGAAGACAAAGATCTGAGTTCTGATCACCCTGCCATTTTCCACAGACGTGGAGTAAAGCCTTGTCCAGCCTATGAGGCCCTAGTGGCTATTTTCCACTCGACACCTCTCCCAATGCCTATCTGTCCCTCTCTGGCCATCTCTGTTCTCAGGAGGCTGGACTCTACAGACCCTGTCACCCGGGCTCCCCTCCTCTTGGACTTCCATTTGGGTTTGGCTGATGGGAGGCAACAGCAGGAGACTGGAAGGTGGGGGGAATGAGCAGTCTGGGTATTTGCACACACACATGTACACACATACATGCACACACCCGCCAGCCAGAGGTCTGCTGTGGCTGTGTTCTTCTGTAGCCACAGTTCTTGTTGGCCAGCCCCTCTTCCCAGTCTCCAGTTCTCCCCTGGTTCCCTGCCCTTGCCTCCTTCAGGGGTGGGAACAGCTCTCCCTATTGCTAGTCCCTGGCCCTCTGTACTGTTCCTCCACTAACTAAACCCCCTTCAGCTGAGCCCTCTGACGGTGCCATCTGCTTCCTGCCCCCACCCTGACTGATGCAGTGGGGCAGGGCCATGGCATTGCTGTGGAGACCACTGGCAGTTACCAGTGACCACATCAAGTTCTCTGGCTTTAAGCTACAAACCCAAGCCTGTCCTTTCCCACTGGTCAGAGATATTCTTCAGCAGGTGCAGACACTTTAGATGGACTTGAAATGGACAAACAAATGGACTGTGTAGTACATGAAGGTTGAAGAACAAGACATTTCAAGACATGGGGCCCATTTTAGGAAAAATTCCTAAGAGCAGCCCTTTGCAGGGAGGGGATGGGGGTATCTAGTCTGTTCTCCTGCCAGCCAATGGTCCCCACCCAGGGACCAGGCTACTGTAGAATGTTCCAGAACAGGATCAGAAATCAGGAGTCCTTAATGACAGTACTGCCTCTGACACTAACTACTGAGGAAGCCTCTGGGCCTTGTTTTCTCAACTATAAAGTGGGGGCATGGAGATAGGTTGATGAGCAGCGATGTCCTCTAACACACACCATTCCCAGGGCTCACAAGGTGCCTGGCACTGAGATCAATTTCACCTTCATTGCCTTGTTTAATTCTCACCACAATCCCGTACTCTATTATAGTCTTTCTCTCCTGTTAGACGAATCTGAGATGGTCCTTAACGTGTATGGACCTGGCCCTATGCTAAGTGCTTGACCTACTGATATAGTAGGTGCTCAATAAATATTCATTAAAAGAATGAATGAATGAGGGCTGGCTGGTTAGACACCAAGGTCAAGGGTTTGGATCCCCACACTGGCCAGCTGCCAAAAAAAAAAAAAAAAAAAGAATGAATGAGTGAATAAAAGATTGACTGGAGGATGACATCCTGTGAAATAGCTACTGTTATCAGTGAAGGAAACTGAGACTCCAAAATGTTACTATCACTGTTACCATTATCATAATCTTTATTATCAGCCAGCCTTTACCGAGCACTTACTATCCACCAGACTGGACTGCACAATTTATATGCTTTTTTTCCTTTAACCTTCACAACAATCTTCCAAAATAGCTACTGTTATTGTCCCCATTCTAAAAGTAAAGCCACAGAAGCCAGATAAATGGCTTAAGGTCATGCAGCTGGGGAGGTGAAGAGCTGGAATTAGAACCCAGAATCCACCTAACACGAGCACCTGAACTCAACCTCCGAGGTGCACGCTGAGCCCCTTGGGGATGCCAGTGCATTCCTGCCCTCTCTCCCCACCCTCTCATATGGTCCCTCTCGGATGGCTGCCAGCCGGTGGCCGCCTGACCTCCAATACTCCTCGCTGGGGCTGACTGTGCTGGTGAGGTTGAGGGGCAGGGCCCCATTGCCATCCTTGGAGCTCCTGTGCTCAACGCAGAGGTCTGTGTTCCACCAGTTGCCACAGTGCTCCCAGGGCAGGTTGCTGGTGAGGGAGGCGAAGAGGTAGAAGAGGACGTAGGCGATGATCATGTTGTAGTAGATAGCCACCAGGCCTACGATGAGCAGCATGGCCGCGCCGGCACCTGGGTGTGGGGACAGGGGCTTCTGGGCTACTTGGGTCGAGCCCTCTGCAGGCCGGCTGTGTGGCCTCCGGGAAGCCATCGCTTTTCTGGGCTAAATTTCTCTCTCTGCCTAGAGCTTGTGGCATGAGGCAAGGCGACCTCTCTGCCTCCCCAAGACCCAGACAGCCTCCAGGATGGTGGAAGCCTCACCTTTGAAGAGGGGGCTGATTTTCCAGACGGCCAGGGGTCCCAGGCTGGAGAACTGGCCCAGGGAGAGCTCGAGGAAGAAGAGGGGGATGCCGCAGATGGCCAGCATGAGGAAGTACGGCACGAGGAAGGCGCCTGTGAGGAGGAGGGAAGATCAGGAAGGGCCTCAGGTGGGTCAGCACCCTCTAAAGCCCAGCTCGAGCCACGCCCCTTCCCTGGCCAGCAGATACCACCTGCGGACTTGATGGAGCACTGCTCACGCGGATTGGCACCATGCACTTGTAGGTCTGTCTTCTCTCTTACGTCAGATCACGGAGGACTGAAGGGCCAGAGGGGATTTACTCACCTCTGTACCCCAGTGCCCAGAACAGGGCTGGGCTCAGAGCAGATACTCGAGAAATGCCTGCTGAGTGAGTGAATGAACACATGGGGGAATGAACGAGTGAATTCCCTACTGAGGAAAGTGCAGCCCTCAGTACCGAAGTCAACGCCCTTCAGCACCTGGCTTCACTCTCTCTGCCTCTCACCTCCCTGCTGCACCACCCCAGATACGCGTGGCTGCCACCTGCGGTTTCATGGGCCCAACATCCCTTCCCCCTTTCTCCTCACGTTGGCAGCCATCTCCTTTATAGAACTGCCCACCACCATATGGCTCTGGTAAGGCTGCCAGTCACACTAGTTATCCCCCTCCTGCCTTCCCTCCCTCCCACCCGCCCCCCATCCTGACCCCTGTGGGTACATATCCCCAGCCAGGCCAATCAGACACCTTCCCTGCAATTCTATATAAAGTCATTCAGATGGAGCAGTTCTGGAAAGCTCTGGGGTTGCTAAACCTGGCTGAGGATGAAGTCATTCCAGAGTTGTCTGCGGCTGTTTCCCCCAACCCCCAAACTGCAGGGGGGAAGCCCGTCTCAGGAAAAAACGAGGTCAGCACACAGAGGGAAAGAATAGGGGAATGGGCGAGGGACGGCAAACACAACATTATCGAGTTCCTGGAGCTTCAAAGGTCAGCTCCAGCCCCACACTTCCTAGTCATATAAATGCATCTTTTCTTTGCTTCATCTAGTTTTATTTGGATTTCTTTCACTTTATCAATACATGTGTCTTTAATGAGCATGCTAGAGACGGGAGGAGATAAGAGTGCTGGTGACTGGCCCTAGAGGAGACAGCCCTGGGATGGGATGCTGGGTCTGTCACCACCGTGTGACCTTAGGCAAAGGACTGTGCCTCCCCCAGCCCGGCTGCCTCGTCACTTCCACAGTGCCCACCCAGGAGGGCCATCAGCAGGGTCAAGTGAGACGGGCACGGGAAGCAACAAGCCTGGGGCCTGACAGGTGGTCAGCGCTCAACCCCAGCTATTGTTAATGAGACCGAGCACAGTAACTTGAAGGAAAAGCAGGGACAAAAGGGCGTTTTTTTAAAATGGAAGAGACTTTATGTTTGCAGTCTGAATGCATGTAAGATCCAGGAGAAGAGAGAAGATTGAAGACCCAAGAGAGGAAATGATTGATGGAGCAAGGTTCTGGAGGAGGTGGTGGGAGGAGGGGATGGGGGAATATTAAAAGCACGGTGATCGTTGACAGTCATATACAGCCCTTTATCATGAAGCAGAGGCAGCTCTCTCTGCCCACCACGCAGGGCCCAGGAAGCGCCCAACCTTAGGAAGCCCACAACCATGTGGGGATGAGAGGGACGGAGGAGGGGCTCGGGTGACAGAAAGGGACAAGGCAAGGGGAGCTCCCTCCTCCCAGCCCCAGGTCACTATAAACCGCTAATTCTGTGCAAGGTCACAAAGAATACAGTGGTTGAATCCACCTAAAAGCTCACTGCACCCGAGTCTTGGCCCATCACCCTGGACACCCCTCACAGGACCACAGGCCCATACCTCCTCCATTGGTATAGGCGCGATAGGGGAAACGCCAGACGTTCCCCAGGCCCACGCAGTAGCCAATGCAGGACAGCAGGAAGTCCAGCTTGCCTGTCCAGTTCCCCCGGTCTGCAGCAAAGTCCACGTCCAGGTCGACATCGCCCTGGTCACTGGGGGTCATCAGCAGGTCTGGGGCGATGGGCTGCCAGTAAGAGAGACCAAAGGGGTGAGGGAGAGGGTGAGGCCAGGCTGGAACTGTGACCCCCAAGACAAGAATATGGAATTGAACAGGGCTAAATGGAAAGATCCTCTATTAATTCAGATAATCAAGTGCTCTGGGCTAACACAGTCATGTGCAGGAGTTATGACCTGCATATCACCACGGTATAGGTGGCTTTTAGGTGACTAAAAACTTACTGGACCACCAAAGTGGCTTGGGAAGTAAGAAAGCTACCTTGATCTTGGTTTGGCTAACTCAGAGGTCAAATCAAGGAACGGTCCTATTTTCATGATGATGATGACAACAATGATGATGATCTTAGTAATAGTTATGGTGTATTGGGCACTTACTATCTGCTCACTGCCCTAAACATTTTACTTACATTGCCTGGTTTCATTCTCGAAACAGTTCTATGAGCTAAGTACTCATCTAAGCTCCGTTTTCATCAGGAGGAAAACTGACGCCCAAAGAGGTATCACGACCCAAGATTTTAACCAAGTCAGCTAGTGGGAGAACTAGGTCTGGAGCCCAGAGCTTCTGGTGCTAAAGCTCATGTCTTCACGCACCAGTGCTGGAGTTTTGTTGCTCCATTCTGGGCACCATATTTTAAGAAAGACACAGCAGTGTGGAGAATATCCAAAGGGCAGGTGGCCAGATCGGAAGGTGCTCAGGCAAAGAGGTTACAGGAGGACAATGGGAAGAAGCTGGGAGCCCTTAGCACAGAAAGGAGAGGACTTGGAGGGAATATGGGCTCCATTGAGGGAAGGCTTGGAGTTATGCTGTGTGGCTTTGTGAATGTTGGCTCATGAGCAGGAAGAAGCTACTTAAGCCCTGACATGTCTCAGAAATTCATAATCTTCCTGCCACTGGAGGAGAGATGAATGCACAGAGGGGAATGGAAACCAGCTGTCCCTAAGGTCCCCTTCCACAATTCAAGGCAGGCAGGGAGGTCCATGGAACATTCTCCCTCTGGGCTGGGGCTGGGAGATGGAGGCCCTCCTCCAGCCACTTGGGATGGTGGTCCTGAGAGATGCGAGTTGGCATGTTCCTGAGTTGCCCAGGCTTAGTTCCTGGAAGGAAGCCCAAAGATACCAGTATGACTGTCTAAAATTCAGAGAGAAGTTCCCATCAAGTGACCCCAAGAATGGGTCAGGAGAAAGGGGCAGCCACCCCTTACTTGCTAGCCTCTGACATTCATACCCTATGGCAAAGAAGGACGTAACTCCAGCAATCAGCAATTAGCAAATAATGTCCAGGGTCTCCAGAGAGGAGAAAGGATGCCCTGCTTCCTGCTGAGGAATGCTTGTAGGAAAGCCATGATACCACTGGGCAGGAGTCAGGAGACGAAGATTCTAGTCCAGGGTCTGTACCAATTTACTGAGTGTCTTTAGGAAGGAGTCTTCTGAGCCTCAGTTTCCCCATTTATACAATGAGGGGAT
Organism: Cynocephalus volans; assembly: GCF_027409185.1. NCBI lineage: Eukaryota > Metazoa > Chordata > Mammalia > Dermoptera > Cynocephalidae > Cynocephalus > Cynocephalus volans. The sequence goes on along the minus strand of NC_084461.1, from coordinate 132,845,746 downwards.
TGGACAGATCTGTGTTTCTGAAAATATATCCCTTGGGCTGTTCATAGGTATTTGGTGGAGAAAATGGTTCTTGAGTTAAAGAAGTTTGGGAAAAGCTGGGATAATACAAAGTAAAACATGTTTCTTTGCAGCATGACTTGTCAGATCCTTTAATGGACCAATACGCACAGTGACTTTCCAGATAGGGACTAGATTACAGTATTCTCAAATTCTGTTTAATAAAAGAGTCTCAAGAAGCTGACATGCTAGGAAATACTTGGGGAAATGTGGGTCTACACAGTCTTGAATGAGCCTCTGCTCTGATGGTCTGTGAGGCAGGATTCACCAGAGACTTGAGGAGCAGACCAGAGCCTAGCTCAGGGACTCAGAATATAGCTACTGGCCCAGTGTGTGTTTTCCTGTAAGATTACTCACACAAATCAGGTGGTGAGAGAGGAGGCTTTGCCGAGGAAGGGTTGCCTGAGCATTGCTGGGGTGAAGATGTGGACAGGGATGGTACGAGGCTCGCAGGATTGGAGGTGTCTAGCTGTGATGACATGGCTGAGCAATGGGCTCAGGTGGCAGCACTGGGGTAACGGTGTTGGGATGACTCTCAGTGACAGTGGTGAGGATCATTTGGGGAATCTTGCCTGAGGCTGGCTATGGGCCAAAGGGGCAGTGGTGACATGGACAGCCTGACATGATTATGGGTGATGGTGACAATGATGAGATGATGAAAAAGCTGTTTTAAAAGTAACTAGGCTCCAAACGTTGAAACAAATACGCAACTGGTGTTCATTTAGCTGTGATCTTGGACACGATGATGTGAGGGGAGACCCCTCCTTTCCAGTGCTCCTTTCCCCAAGGCTGCCTCTCCAGCTGAGTGAACATCAGCTTTCTGGAACCTCTCACTCCCAGGTGAGCCCCAGGAGGGATGGGGTAGCAGCCAGTTAACACTGGCTCCAGGCCTGCCACCCTCAAACCACACCTCCCCAGACCCATTCAGGCCAGCTGGCAGGAGGTCCTGATAATGAGGCTCCTCTGATCCCTCCAGAGAATTTGCCCTTTCCATGCTCACAGAGCAGTCCTGGCTCGCTGTTTCCATGGTGACAAGAGTTCCAAGAGCAGAATGCTGCCAGCTTGTCCCCCTCCTCTCCTAATCAGAGGGAGATTGCTCTAGGGGCAGGGGATGGGGTCCTCCAAAGCTGAGCCAATCAGGAGCCCACCTGAAGCCCCCAACCCCACTACAGGGTGAATCCCAGGAGGCTGGCACAGTGAAGATGGGTGGGACTGGTCGGGAAACAGAGGAAAACAACCAAATAAATGGGGCAGTGTCGGAAGTTTAGTGAGTCGCTTCATACTTCCTCCTGGGTGTGAGCCCACTCCTGAGCCCCTCACTCCCCATCCTGGGTGCACACAAGAACACACTCTTGAATTTGCCACCCATGTACCCTCTCTTTTAGGGACCAGCAGATGCAGGTCCCCATAGCAGGTGTTGGGAGACGCAGGACTGCCCAGCCAAAGCTCTCTCATACCTTCTTCAGGACAGAGAGTGACAACAGAAATCTGGAGTCCAACTTCATCATTGTGCAGATAAGGAAACTGAGTTTCAGGGAAGGAAAGGAATGAGCCCAAGGTCAAACAGTTAGTCAAGGGCAGGGCAACACTAAAACCCAGACCCCATGACTTTCTGTCCAGTGCTCACCTCTGAACAATGCTGCTCCTTTGCTGATACCTGGCATTTTCTCGCCCCTTGTCCTATTCTCCTTGAGACCACGGAAGGAGACCCTTAGAGGAGGTGGCCCCACCCCTCCCCTTCTAAGTTGCTTAGCCCACCTTCAGGTAAGCTGTAAGCTTCCCCCTCTGTGCTTCAGTTGCCTTGTCTATAAAGTGGGGATGATAAGACCTGGCCCCTGGCCTTGTGGAAGGATTAAATGAGATGAGGTTTGCTAAGCTCCCAGACTAGCACCCAGCTAGTGCTTCGTGGCAGAGAGGGGCAGAGGCTCTTGTAGAGAGGGACAGCAAGAAGGGGAGAGAAGGATAATGGAAAAGAATAGGGACAGGCCCCGAGAGGAACTAAGAGACCCACAAATGACCCCAAGAAGTCAGTTGTGTCAGCGAATAAAAAAGACCCACTTACCACCGTGGTTCCCTGCCCAAGGGCAGAGAGCTTGAACGGGTATGTATGTGGGGGAAGGGGGGGTGGATAACACGGTGCGGGAGGGAGACTTCTCACATCCACCAACCCTTCCAGCAGCACAACATTCTTGCCCCTCCACTCTCCCCTTTTCCCCAGTGATGCCTGCTTTGGTGCCTACACACTGGGGATGGACCAGCCAAGGTTAGAGAATGCACTTGTCCAAAGTCACAGGGCAAGTGGCAGCTGCAGAAATAGTACCCAGGAGTTCTGACTCCTTGGCTAGGCCTGGTACTTTTAAGCCAAAAGCCAGAAAACTTCCCCTTCCCCCCACATACAACTTGGCTGGGAGGGAGGTGCAAGCCCACCAGGCAAGGTGGGAGAGGCTGAGGTCTGGAGCCACCGCCACCTCCTCATCCCATCTCCTACCTCCACCCCCATATCCTTGGGCCTCCCATTCCCCCCTTCCCTGCCTTTGCCTCCCTTCAGTCCCCACTGACAGGTACTGGGGGTCTCACCAGGGAAGCTAAATTAGCTGCAAGTAGAAGGAAGGGGGTGGGGAGGAAGCAGGCGGTGGGCCCGCAGAGCAGGCAGGAAAGAGGATGGTCCCCAGCAGGCTTGCAGAGGCTGCTTCAGTATAGAGTGCACAGGTGAGGGCCACGTCGATACCCCCACTTCCCACCTCTCAAGGCTGGCACTCAGCTATTCCATCACCCCCACTCCGCAATCAGCCCCTGCTGGAAGCAGGTTGGGGACGCGGGAAAGGAGGGTGCCTGGCTCCTACCCCGCGCGCCTCCTGGGGCTGCAGACACCTGTTCGCAGGGCCTGGCCCAGGGAGCCTGGGCCCCCAGCACACTACATCCCGACCCCCAGATGACGGGGGGTGGACGGACAGACCATGACCCCACCCCTCCCTGTAATCCAGCTCAGCCGGGCCTCCCCCAGAGCTCGGAGCAGCTCTGGTACCCCGTCCGACCCTCCCCAGAGGCCTCGATGGGGGCGGGCCTCTCCAACTCTCCCTCGGGTGCGCCCCCGCCCTCGTGCCCTACCTTGCGGAGGTGAGCTCCCTGGAGCTTCTTCATCTCGGAGGGCAGGTTGCTGGGGCTTGCCGGCTCGGCTTCCCCGGAGCGCAGAGAGCGAGCGAGGGAGCGAAAGATCGTCCGCCCGCCGACCGACCGCTGCGTCTTTGCTCCCGCGGCTCCCGCGCACCGGCTGGGGCGGGCGCGGACGCAGGCGCTGCCGTCTGGCGGCTGCGGGTGTGGGGCGCGGGTCGGGCGCTGCGCGCAGCACCGGAGGCTGGGGAGGGGTTCACCGCTGCGCCCGCATAGACACCCAGACCGACGGGCTGACTGACGGGTAGCAGGAGGATGCGCGCGCCCCCGCACGCAGAGCGGAGGATTGGAGGGGCTGAGCGGGTGGGGAGGGGGGTTCTCCACAGAAACCCTTGGCGTTGGCTACTGTTTCCTGCGTGACCTTGGGCAAGTGACCTGCCCTCTCTGGGCCTCCCTTTCCCCAGCTGGGCGATGAGGGAAGCAGGCCACGCACATGGACATTAACAGCTGGGCCTGGGCTCCAGCATCCCGCTCCCTCTTGGCTGTGTGACCTTACTTAAGCTCCCTGCGCTGCTGCTGCTTCATCTGGAAAATGGGTATAAGAATCTTAACTCCCTTACAGGGGTGTGAAGAATTCAGGGAGCTCAAGCATAGAAAACATCTAACACAGGGCCTGGCACATAGTAGGTGCTCAGTTCACATTTATTGACCGACTGTAGGTTGCCTGCTCTGCCATTTGTTGGATATTTATCCAATCACCCAATCCATCAATATTTATTAAGTACCTAAGATGTACCTGGTCTTGGGCTAGGTGTCTTATTTTTTCAACCTGGAGAGGCAGATGTCATTACTCCTATTTTACAGCTGAGGAAACTGAAGGACAGAGAGGTTAAGTTACTTATTCAAGGTCCCAGAGCTAGTGAGTGACACCAGGGGCGGAGTCAGGCTTCATGAAACTTCCAGACTAGTAGTGGTCCTCAATACTTTTTCTTTCCTTGGGATAAAAGTGAAATGGGGAGGTTTGGGCAAGGAGAAGGGACAGACAAGTGCCACCATGTCCTTGTGATGGTTTGTGACTTAGATCACCAGCACCTAGGGTTTCTGTCCACCAGCAGTATGCCCTCGGGAAAGCTATGATTTCACATCTGTAAAATGGGCCACTAGCCAGCCGGTGTGGCTGACTTCTTAGAATGTTCTGGGGATCCAGTGAGCCTGTGGATAGGATGGGAAATTATTAGCTAGTGTGATCATATGCATGGGACTGAACCAGTATATACTAGTGAGTCAGTATATACATTACAAATCGTGCCCCTTTCACTCTCAAAAGTGTCCTAGTTTGGACATTAATCATATATATGTTTGCCCTACCATCAGTCGACATGAGGAGAGGCCTTTGTGGAGAGGTGAGTATAAGGGTCTGCTATCTCACACCTCTGGAGCTTGAAAGGAAGTGGGAAGGGTTTAAATCAAAGTGTGGACTTGGGTAAGGGGCCTGGCCAGCTCCTGGGACCACTTCTTTTCCCCAAGTCTCACCCAGTTACTCTTCTCTTTAAGCCTGGCCTCACAGGGTGGGCCAGGGGCTCTCCAGATCCAGGAGGAAGGAGTCTGCTCTGCTCCTCTTCCCCCTGACCATATGAGGCCTAAGGTGCCTATGAATGTGAAGAGAAGGAGCATTTGTTGAACCCTACTGTAAGCATTATGATGGACTTTAATATCCAGTACCTAACTTTTAATTCTTTCCAACAGCCTGAGAGGAAAGGTTTGTGCATCCCATTTTACACCTGAGGAAACTGTCGCAGAGAGTGAAGTCATGTGCCCAGGATTACACAGAGCAGTGAATCTCTGGGCTTTGGAGATAAAACCAGGAGGGCCATGGGCCACGTATAAGAGAGGAAGAAGCCAGGGCTCCTGAATCCGAGGAGGCCCAGGCAGGGCCCCCATCCACAGTGCATGTCCCCGCATCTCTTCCTGGAGATGCGGCAGCCTTGCTGGACCACCACCTCCCATTGCACTGGGCTGCATTAGCCCCTTTGGGAGGCACAGAGAGCCACAGGAAAGTAGGGTTGAGGCAGTTGGCTCAGGCATGGAGAAGTCCAATGGAGATGTGTGCTGATTTAAGGGAAGTGTTAGATGAAAATGTACTTCCTTTTATTATAAGAGAGATATTTTTAAATGCATATAAATAAACATTTTTTAATTTGCTTAAATGTTCAGATTTTATCTTTGTAGAGCATGTGTTTTGTTATACCAGGCAGTGGTGACTGTGAAAAATGAGGTTCCAGACTGCTACCCATCTGGTGTGATTCAGAGAAAGTGGTTCCGATGGGATTGCCCTCCTAAGCCACCCCATCCTAGGCCCCTGTGCTCCCCGGATCTACATGCCCCTGGTTGTGCACCTCATCCACCCCAAGCCAGGCTGGTCTCCTCAGAGCTTCACAGTCCTCCTGCCTCCCTTTCTCCCCATCACAACCTGTTACACACACATACATGCACGCATGCACACATGCACACACACAAACACACACTCTCTCTCTCAGCTGCTGGAGACCTCCTCTCTCAGAACACTCCATTCCCAGCCCTGAGTCCTTCCCTGGAGTTGAGCTGTGGCCACACCAATCTCTTGGCAACCAATGGTGGGACTGGATCCTCCACAGACTAAGATTCTCAGCATGGGGTTAGGAATCTATGGGCTCACTGAGACTGTGTGCAATACATAGTGTTGATGTGCCCAATTCTGATTTTCTAGAGGCCGTGATCGGGCTGTGAGCCTTAGAGGGCCAGGCCAGGCCAAATCTGATTTGTTTTCTGGATACCGGTTCTCCAGCACTAGCAGAGGGCCTGCCACCCAGCAGAGGGAGAGCATAAAATTACTATACGTAAAATAGCATCAGCCATTCCTGGGAGGAGAGATGGGATACCTCTTAGCCCTGGGGTAGTGGTATGGTCTGATGGGATCTAAGGGGTCTCTTTCCTGAGCCATTACAACACGGCAACCTCTGGTGGAACACTTTGGGTGCCTGGGAACTCACAAGGCAAAAGGCAGCCCATTATACTTCATGGAAGTTGTCTTAAGATAAGCTTCCTTTTTCATGGAGCTCAAACACCAGTTGACAGTTGATCGTCAGCCTAATCTAAGGGCCCCATCCAACCTCCTGACATCCCATGTGGGCAACTGCTACAGCTCACCCAGCCTGCCAGGCCTGACCACTGACTTCCTGCCAGGCAGAGTTCTTACTGAGGCTGGGGACAGGCTGGTCCTGCCTCAGATCTTCACAGTCACTATCTGTCCTCAACATTGGGGGACGGGAGTGGCTAGAACATCGGTCAGGCCTGCTAGCATCTCACACTAGGATGCAACAGCTCTGTGAACAGGTGGCTAAAACACAAGCACTTACTGTGCTGGGCCCTGTGCTCAAAGTCTAAGATCAGCTAGGGCATTTTACGTCCATTTGACAAATGAGGAGGCTGAGGTTCAGAGTAGGTAAGTAACCTTCTTGAAGTCTCACAGCTTGTAAGTAGTCATGTTGGAACCCAGGCCATCAGAAGTGGGGTGTTGCTTATAACAAATACTTGAAAATGTAGACATGGCTTTGGAACTGGGTGTTGAGGAGAGGCTGAAAGAATTTGAAGGAGCAGTCTAGAAAAAGCCTAGCTGCCAGCGGGAGTTTAGAAGAAAACCAAGGAAAGTTTGGAATTTCTAAGTGACTGGTTAAATGGCAGTGAGCAGAATGCTGATAGAAACATGGACTGTAAATGACATACTGAGAAGATCTCAGATGTAAATGAGAAGGGACTTATAGGAAACTGGGGCAAAGATCACCCTTGCTATGAACTGGCAAGGAACTTGGCTGCATTCTGTTCATATCCAAAAGTTTTATGGAATGTGGAACTTCAAGGTGCTGACCCAGGGTATCTAGCAGAAGAAATTTCTAAATGGCAAAGCATTCGCGAAGCTGCATGGCTACTTGCAACAGCCTATGCTGAGTTATGGCAGAAAAGGCATGACATAAAGCCAGAAATTTATAATTCAAAAGAAAGCAGAGGGAAAAAAGTTGGAAAACTTTAAGCCTGGACATGTGGTAGAGAAGCAGAGAGTATTTTCAGGAGAAAAATGCAATGGTGCAGCCCAGCGACCCTTTGCTAAGATTAGTACAAAAGAACAGGATTATCAAGAGAAAGGGGGAAAGGCCCTGAAGGCATTGCAGAAGCCTCTGGGGCCAACCCTTCCATCACTGGTCTAGTGGCCTAGGAAGACAGACTGGCCTCAGGAAACAGGCCTGAGGCACCCTCCATGGGCTCACTGCCCAAGGCCACAGCAGAAAGCTGCTTCCTGCACACCCCATCTGCTTTGGCTGCTCCAGATGAGGCTAAATTGGCCCCAGGTGTGACTGGACCCACAGTTTTGGAAGATACAAGCCAGAAGCATTGGCAGCATCCATGTGGTGTTAAATCTGCAAGGCCGCAAAATGTCAGAGTGATGGAAACTTGGAAGCCTCCACCCCAATTTCAAAGGATGTATGGAAAAGCCTGGGGGCCTAGGAAGAGATCTGTTGCAGGGGCAGATTCACCACATAGAGTCTTTGCTAGAATGATGCTAAAAGGAAATGTGGGATAAGAGTTGCAGCAGAGAAACCCCATCAGCACCATGCCTAGCACCATGACAGAGGGACCACCATGGAGAATCCAGAACTGTGGAGCTACCAACCTGCAATGCCAGCCTGGGAGAGCTGAAGCATGTCCTCAGACCAGGAAAGCCATAGAAGTGGAGCTGGCTGAAGACTTGGGGACCCAACCCCCATACCAGTCTGAGGAGAATGCCAGACATGGAGTCAAGGTACGTGATTCACCAGCTTTGATATTTAATACCTGCCCTGCTGGGTTTTCAGACTTGCTTAAGGTCTGTTACCCCTTTCTTTTGGCCTATTTCTCCCTTTTTGAATGGGAATATGTACTCTATGCTTGTCCCACCATTATATCTTGGCAGTAGATAATTTGTTTTTATTTCACAGATGGGACTTTGAACTTTGGACTTTTGAGTTGAAACAAATTAGGACTTAGGGGATGGAATGGAATGAATTTACCTGTGAGAAAGACATAAATTTTGGGGGTCGGGGCAGAATGATATGGATTGACTTGTGTCCCCCAGGTTTTATGATCAGAGGGTGGGAAATCCTATTACGGTAATTGAAAGGTGGGGCCTTGAAGAGGTGATTAAGTTGATGGTTTAATGGTGGTCATGGGCATGGTTCTGGGGGCTTTAAAAGGGGAGCATGTGAGTCTCTCTCTCTCTCTCTGCTCCACTATTTTTTGTCATTTGAGAACCCTGCATTGCTGTAAAGCCACCACAAAAGAAGACCTTCTCGAGATATGTTCCCTGGACTTTGGACTTCCCAGCTTCCAAAACTGTAAGCAATAAATTTTGTTATCTTACAAATTACCCAATTCCAGGTATTTTGTTATAAGCAACAGAAATGGACTAATACACCATCTGACAACAAAACCTGCTGCTAAACACTGAGTCACAGAGAAGGTGTGGCCCTCCAGCCCAAGCATCCCCACACTCCAGAGTGTGTGGAGTTCAGTGGGATGTTGGTAGGTGCTAATAGGGGCCTCCTGGGCAGCAAAATATGGGGAATGCTGTAGTAAAGAAAATTCAAGGGGTTTCTTTACAGTGGGGCTTGTCAGAGCCTTTGATGTACTAATGCACCACTGTGACTCTCCCAGAGGAATAGAATCTGCAGGATTTCCCAAACTTACTTGACCAGAGCAATTTCTATTTGGTAGACAAGCTCTTCAGCTTTACAGATGGGGAAATGGAGGCCCAGAGAAAGGAAGCAGTTACCCCAGGGTCACATGGCTAACGTTTTTGAAGATCAGAAAACTATAGTCAGTTGGTACAAGCCACCTTCCCACCAACTCCTCTCCCTCTGCTCTTGGAACTCCGTCCCTTCCTCTGGTACCACCTGGTTCCCATTCCTTAGTTGTCCACTATTACTGATGAAGCCACGGTGTCACCCAGGCCACTGGTAGGAGGAGAAAGGCAGAGCCTGCAGCTCTTCAGGGGCTTGTGCCAGGATGGGATCCACCTTGTGCACTGTTATCATGTGCCCCAGGAGCAAAGGGCAATGGCAGGCAGGCTGCACACACTTTTTATGGCCTGGCCACCTCCCAGAACAGTAAACACAAGGGCAGGCAGCTGGCACCAGAGCCCTCTGGGGAGACAAGGCCCCAAGCAGCAGACTCCTGCCCACCTCTGGAAGGGAGCTTAAGAGGAATGCCTTCTCCCAGGAGTTTTAAAAAATTATACTTTAAGTTCATATTGCTCATATTCTTTTTTTAACCATTCCTCCCTTCTTGGCCTGACCAGTGCCCCACTAGTCCTTTAGGTCTCGGTTCAAACATTACCTTCTCCAGGAAGCCTTTCAGACTTTCTGGGATGAGCTAGGAGCCCATTCTGCATTCCCTGGATGCTCTGGCTCTCTTGATGCCCAGAGCATAGCTGATGGGCCCTGATCCTGTTATATCAGCTACATCTGTATATGTGGCAGTCTTCCCCATTGGCCTGGGAACTTCTGGGGGGCAAGGACTGTGTGCTTCTGGGCCCAGCCATGCTTGGCACATGGAGCTGCACAATGAATGTCATCTGTTCAAAGAAAAACCTGAACTGAAAGTATTAGAAAAGTTCAAAAGACTGATATATTGAGTCTGATGATTTCATTTGCAAAATGAACTCAAATTTTTACATAGTCTCACGAACTAACTCTAACAATGTCCTGTTTTGATCATTCAAATGCAATTTAAAGGTGACCTTGATGTAGGACTACAAAAATGGGAAGGGAATACACGATTGTTGGTGAAGGGTGAGGATGATTTATACTTGGTAAAAACTTTTTTCTTTAATTTTGTGTATAATGATTTTTATACATTTTTAAAAAAAGAAAAAAATTTATTCTTGACACTGCACCTAAGAGATTCTACCCTATATACAACACCTGCCCAGCTGTGAGCTCTGCTTGGTCCAGAGAAAATCCTCTGAGTGTTCTCTGGGGCCTGAGCACTGATAGACAGCCTGGTGGGGTGGCAGAAAGCCGGCAGGGTGAACTCTGCCCCCTTCTCCCCTCCAGGGGCCTCCTTCTCTATCTGGAGGCCTCACCAAGAATGCTAGTGACGGGATATGATTCTGCAGCCCAGAGGGGCAGTCATGGCTTTGTGCCCAGCATCTGGCTGGGGAGGGTTCAAGCATGTTACAGTGAGGGCAGGTGGAGGTGGGGCTGCGGGAAGAGGTATGACCCTCAGGTCATGGTCTGCAACTCTTCCATCTTCTCTCAGCTCCATCCCTTTCTCCAGGGTCAGTCTGGCCCTGTAGCAGCCTCTTAGTCCATCCCACCTCTTGAGCCTATGAAGGAAGAGGTGGGACATGGGACCTTGTCTAGCTGCTCACCCAGCCCTCGGAGCTTGAAATGCCCCCAGGAGAGTGAGACCTCCCACCCTGGACACCTTGACCCCCTGAGGCCTAGAATATAAGGGCTGGCAGAAATTCTCATCCAACAGGCTTGCTGCACAGATGGGCCAAGGGGATGCAGGGGGTGAGTGGGTGACTTGTCCACAGTGACCCAGAAGGTCAGTGTGGGGCTATGACTCGGACCAGGCCTCCTGGGCCCCACAGGAGCCACACTCCCAGCACCTGAGGCCCTAGGTCCCCTAGCCTACAAGTCTGGGCAGGGTCTATGGCATAAACTCTTCCTTGACAGGCATGGGGGAGGAGGCACCCAGCAGGCTGGCGTTGCTGGGGCACAGGCTCCCCAGGGGTGGTCCGGCTGGGGTGGGGGTGACATCGTGGGCTGGCGGCGGTGGCTGTGGGGGCTGCTGCTGCTGCTTCTTCTTGTTCACTTTGCGCTCCTTTGCCCGCCGGTTTTGGAACCAGATCTTCACCTGTTGGATTGGAGAGCAGAGATGGGGCAGACGGTGGGGAGAGACAGTGACAGCCAGAGGGAAAGAGGGAGGACAGTTGAGCTCCTATTTCTCGATGTGCTGTTTGTGGCCTCCCTCCTGCTCCAGTCACCCAGACTTCATGGACCCTAAACACTTTGTCCCCCTCTAGAACTTGCTCCCCTACCCTGACACCCTTCTCTGTAACCTTCCTCCTCCCCATCTTCCAAGGGCATGCTTTAACACCCTCCTCCAGGAAGTGTTCCCTGTACTCCCTGTGACTGCTTCTTCCTCTAGATTTAAATGGCACTTAGACCTCCTACAGCAACTGATCATAGCCTGCTGTCACCTATAGCTAATCAGATCCCCTCATCCCCCTATTTGGGTGGCAAGAATATTGTGTGTCACTGGAGGGAGTTGGCAGCAGCTTAGTTTCTGCTGTGCTGTGTGACCATGGCCTGGAGACTGAACCTCTCTGTGTTCCCTCTATGGAGTTCCATAATCTGCCCAGCAACCTAGAGGCCAGATTCCCCACACTGCTCCCATGGCTGAGGTGGGGAGACCCACACACCTGCCGTTCAGTGAGCCCCAGATTGGCGGCCAGCTCTGATTTCCGCCGGATGGTGATATAACGGCTGTAATGGAACTCCTTCTCTAGCTCCAGGCGCTGGTGGTCAGTGTATACCACACGGTACTTGTCCTTGGTCCGGGTCTTACCTGAGAAGCAGAAGGGGCCAGGAGGGAAGGTGAGTGGAGAGTGGGAGGCTGCAAAAGGTCCAGGCAGGGTCCCCAGGAGGAAGAGCAACCCAGGCTCTCTGCAGGAGGACCCTGAGGTGAGGAGGGACATACAGCCCTGCGGTAACAATCATTCCCCAAGCTCAGGCTTGCAGGCTCACAACCTCGGAGGTAAGTGAGGAGGCACTGAGGCTCAGAGAGGGGAACCAACCTGCTCAGGGTTATGCAGCAAGCTGCTGATGGAGCTGGGGCTTCAAACTGCTTCTCCTGACCCAGAACCCCACTCTGATCACCAACTCCCCCAGCTTTAAACCAGCAGTTCCCAGATGCAGTTGCATAACAAACATTTTTGGGGAGCTTATGAAAAACAGCTTCCAGGGCATCCCTGACCAGCTAATCAGAAAGCCGGGGGTGGAATCTAAATTTTTAACAAATTCCCTAGGTGGTTCTGATTCTGAGGTCGTCAGCTCAGGGTCTGAATACCAGTGACATGGAGGGGATACCTGGCAGGCAAGAGTACTGAGAAGTCAGCTGCTCCTTCCTCCTGTGCATGAGAAGAGAGCAGGGAAGAGCCACTTCAGGTAGAGGTGGAAGCAGAAAGATTCAGGAAGTACCCTGGGCATGGGCTCCCCAGATCCTGCTGAATGCCTGGGGCTGACCCCAAAGTCAGACAGGAAGGACTGGGCTGCTGGCAGACCCAAGACCTTCCAGGTACCTCAAAAAGCCCTGAGCTGGGGATACACCAGGGGTCGGGGCTGCCCAAGCCATCACATTCCTTCTTGTGCCCAACTCAGCTCTTCCCACATACGATGGCACTTCAAAAAGTTCATGGAAAAATAGAATTAAGAGACAATACGAATTTTTCCATGAACTCTTTGAAGTACCCTTGTGCACTTACTGAGTGCTGAGCTCCTGCTCTGAGCCAAGCACTAGGGGTACAACAGTCAGCAAAATTCAAAAAAAAAAAAAAAAAAATCCCTGCCCTTGTGAAGCTTAGGTACTAGGGGAGGGAGACAGGCAAAAAGAAAATAAATATGGAAAATACTTGATATGCTAATTGAAAAGTATTTCAGAGGAAAAGAAAGCAAGGAAAGAGGACTGAGAATTCAGGGAGGGTGTGGGTTATGATTTTAAATGGGGCAGCCCATGGAGGCCTTGGAGTTTCAGCAAAGATCTAAGGGAAGTGAGGGGAAGAGTACTACAGATATCTGGGGAAGAAGGTTCCAGGCAGACAGAACGGCAAGTGCACAGGCCCTGAGGTGGGAGCAGGTCTGCTGTTTGATGCATCTGATGCGTTTGAGGCACAGTGAGGAAGCTGGGGGAGTGCTGGGCTACAGTGAGCATGAGGGCGGGGGCTGGGGGGTAGGACAGGAGGCAAGGGGTTGGACCCTGGGTTTCACTCTGTCTGGGATGGGAGCCATTGCAGGGTTCTGAGCAGAGGAGACACGAGGTCTGAATATTGCTCTGGCTGCTGTGTGGAGAACAGATTGGCAAGAGGAAGGGGGAGCTAAGGAGACCTGCAATAACCAAGAGAGAGGAGGCGGTGGCTTGGCTTCCATATGGGGCTCAGCCTGGGGCCAGGAGCTGGATCCCAGGACCATCTGGGGTTATTGTCAGGTCTCTCTAGGTCTGTCTGGAGAGAATATTAAGAGTCATGCTTGGCCTGGGCTGGTGTGGGGCTTGGCTAAACACCAGTTCCCTTTGTAAGGAGCTGAGCATGTGGCAATAAATAGGAGGCACACGCAAGCCTACATGCATCCCACCAGGACACGACAGGTCTTGGAATAATGACCAACCCCCTCCCACCTCACAACAGCCCACCCTTCACCTCTCTGCAGCCCCGGCCCTGACTGTCCCTCAGCACCCCTGCGTTCACTACCTCCCCCTCAGGCCCCTGCCCCTCCAGCGAGCCCACGCAGCTTGGCAGGACAGCCACTGGTCTCCCCATGAGCCAAATGGTTTTGTGAAAACGGGAGACAGCAGATGTTCCTGGGCAGCTTCTCTCTGGGTTTCCTGCCAGAACAGCGGGACCGCACCGGATGCTTTTACATCGCCTGACCTTAGTCCGCTGCCCGATGTAGCACGGGACAGCCTCGGCCATCGGCCAGGCCTGGCCCCGGAAAATAGCCAAGGGAGTGGCTGCTGAGGCCTTGGCTCCAGATGGGGCCCCTCCTTGGCCTAGAAAATTCAACAGCATCTCAAAAACAGTTCTGCCTCATGCCACCACCATCAGAACCCAGCATGGCTCTGCATCCACAGTCCCACAGGGCTCAGCAGGCTAAAGCCAGAAGGGGTCATTCATGGGAGTTTGGTCTCCTCCCACATTACAGATGAAGACACCAAGGTTTACGATGGTTATGTGGCAGCAAGAGGTCCAAATAAGAGATCTGGTGCATCCTTCTAGTCCAAACTCCCTGTGTAGTCAGGGTCACTGGAAGCCCCGACAGGCAGGGACCTGCCCAAGGCCGTGTCTCCTAGTCCAGAGCTCTTGCTGCCCCCTCCCCCCATGCACAACTCTCACTCCCCCCATGTTCAGGGCCCACTAAGCCCACCATGGAGCCCCCAAACACTGGTGACAGCAGCTTAAACAGCAGACCACCCCTGCATCTCTGAGAAAACCCCAGCCTCTAAGAGTCCTGGCCTGGGGCTGGGATGGGAAGGCCCATGGGCTGGGGGCCTTCAAGGCACTCAGAGGACACATGGGAAGCCCTAGGAGGAAGATGGACCTGAGGCAGGGATGAGGCTCCTGCCCATCCAGACCTCAGCCTTTCCCTCAGGCACCCAGCTCTCACTCCCGCCCTTCCTGAGTAAGCAGGAATCCATTACAGCCATTTCACAGGTGGCGGGACTAGGGCTCAGAAAGGAGCACATGCTGAGGGCCGTCCTGCCTGCTGGTGTTATGAACCAGGATTCAGGTGTCCTGACCTCCAGCCTGGCTCTTCCCAAAGTGGGGGTGAGGGTGGGACTAAACAAAGATAGGGATTTAGCTGCACAATTACTCCTCTCTGCCCTGTGTCCTGGCGAGGCTGCTGTGAAGACCTGGCCCTCAGGCCTTGGCACCCTTCTCAGGGCTCTGGAGGGGGGCTGGTGGGCTGAAGAACCCATTGGCCAATTTCTATCTGGTGGAGCTGCTTGAAGCACACGATTTTATTGCTAAGAAAACAGCTCTGCCAAAGAACAAAATGTTTGCTATCACACCGCGTGGCCCAGAAATGAGAGAATCCCACGCGCTGTCCAGGGAGTGAGAACTGAAGCATCCTCCTCAGAGCCCCACTTGGTGATATCCAGCCTCATCAAACATGCCCTTACCCTTTGACCCATGAATCCCCCTTCCAGGAGTCAATCCCACTTCCAGGAGTTGATCCCACAGAGAACTTCCCAAGGCTGGATCTGTTTATAATTGCACGAGACTAAAAACAATGTACATGTCTACAAGTAGGGAACTGGCTAACGAAGAGAGTACATCCATGGAGAGGAGCAGTCATTAAAAAGAAATTATAGTGCTGGCCGGTTAGTTTGCTTGATTAGAATGTGGTGCTGGTAACACCAGATCCCCATACTGGCCAGCCGCTACAAAAAAAAAAAAAAAGAAAGAAAGAAAGAAAGAAATTATAAAATTCTATATGTACCAACATGTAGCAATTTCTAAGATATGTGGGGAAAAAGCAGCAAGGCATAGAATTGTGTAAATAGTATATCACTGTAGGGAGACACATTCATACATGTTTGTGCACCCATATAGTTCTTTCTGAAAGAATACACAAGAAACCAATAATAGGGGCTGCCTCTGGAGAGGGGAACTGGAGACTGGAAAGCCACAAGTAGGAGGGAGACCTTAGGGTGTTTAAATTTTTACCACCTATGGATGCGAATTTGTGTTTTTAGTGATGGTCAGGAGCCCTGGGTTCCAGTCCCAGCTCTGGGCCAGAACTACTGACTGTGCCAAGCCATCCTTCCCCCTTCTCTGAGCACCCGTGCCACCTCTGGAGCCCAGGAAGGAGGGGGCAGGGAGGTGCGTGAGAGCGGCGGGGCAGGGAGAGGGCCTGGGATGAATGATTTACTGGCCCCTGGGACACTGGGGTTAAGGGGGAAGTCCAGGCTTCTATAACAGGTGTCTGATGAGGGGCCAATCATTCCTAGCCACCTAATGACTAACACTCTGGGCCAGATGCCATCATGAGTTGTGGGGAGGAAGGGTGGAGAGCCCGCCCCCAGCTCTTCAGGGGTGAGCACAGGAGGGAAGAGCCTCAGATAACTCACCAAATGAGAAGCTTTATCTCTGCTCTCACTTTAGGATGCACAAAATGGTGCATCTATGTGCTCAGGCTGCCATGAGAGGTAGCAAACTCCCCATACCCTAAAGCATGCCAGTAGAGGGCCTGGGAAGCTACAGACTCATGGTTCCAAATGCCTGACCAGCAGCCTGAGAACTGCCTGGAGAGCTTTTTCAAAGCACAGATTCTGGCCCCAGAAATTAAAATTTGGTGGGACTGAAATGGGGCTCAGGGATTTGGTGCTTGAATAGCTCTCCAGGTGACTCTGACATGTGGTTGTTTGGACAAGCAGACCTCTGGGTTGGGTAGTACAGCTTCTCACTGAATGGGTGACCTAGGACAGTCTCCTCACCTCTCTGAACTTCATTTTCTGTATCTGTAAAATGGGGATAATTATAATTTTAATAATAGCCAATATGTCCATGTGTCAGGCATTTTGTATGCATCTCTCAACAACCAATGGGGTTGCACAACTGTTATCCCTATTTTACAGATGAGAAAACTGAGGCTCAGAGACATCCACACACAAAGCAGGTAGGATTCAAAACCAGGTCTCTCTGGCCTCAGAAATAGCACTAGAACCTATCACATGGTCAAAGGTCTCCTGTAGTTATCTCCAACCCTGAGGGGCACAGGGGATCACTTGGCACGGGTGGACGATACCTAGCACCATACCTGGCATGTAGCAGGTGCACAGGAAAGGGAAGATCTTACTCATTTCCAATAGCGGTGGGATGATCATTCTGGCAGGAATGCCCAGAAATGGGTCTGTGCAATTGGCAGTACGTTGGATGAGACCATTTATTTATGAGGTCCCTTCCATCTTGGAAACATGAAGCTTCCAATGTTTGTTGATTCTCTGATTGTGTTTGTTATTGTTGCTGAAAGAACTCTAAGACTGATTTCCCAGTCTGAGAGTCTAGACGCTGGGTCTGCCCCGCTGGAGGATGGGGGCAGGAGCCATGGTGGCCTGCAGTGGGACCTCCCCATCCAGCCTGGGCCAGGCGAGGATACACTGCTGCAGGATGGGGTGAGTGGCTCCAAGAAAATCAAATGGCCTCTGGGTCGGCACTTCCTTTGCCCTCTTCCTGCTGGGTTTGCAGCTCTGGGGGATGAACAGCTCTGGCCCTCAGGCCCTGGACCACAAATCCAGCCCTGAACCTTCTATGACCCGTGACCCCTCCTGCGTGTTCCAGCCCCAACTGGCTACATCAAAATCCCACCTCCCCAACACACACACGCACACATGCATTCACGCACACATATACAGGGGCTTGTTAAAAATACATATTCCCAGGCTCCACCCAGGTCTACTGCATCCCTATCTCCTTGCTTTCTTTAACAAACCCCCTGGGGATTCTGAACCACCAGCTGGAGTCAGTAGATCCTGGTCCCAGTTCTGTGCCAACTGTGTGGCCTTGAATAAACCCCACCTTCTCTCTGGGCCTCAGTTTCTCCTGTGTATCAGAAGAGGGCTGGGGTGTCAGCTCTGAGGGCCGTCTAGACTCTGAAGTTCCATGCAGCTCTGAGGCCTCCTTTAAGGACCAGCACTCTCTGCTGCCACAGACAACACCCACAGGGAGCGCATGCCCCGCACATCCTTCAGCCAAGTTCCTCTCAGGCCCACGTGGGTGGACTGGGAGTAGACGGGGAGCCCACCCATGTCTGTGGTCCCAGTCTTGGGATGACAAAGTGAAGAGCATGTGATTTTTGGTGAAAGGGGGCTCAGGGAAGGGGGGAACAGGGTGGCCATAGAATCCTACTGCAGAGTTCTCCTTTTTCCCAAACAAGGAAACAAGTGCAGAGAGGTTGTCAGGTCACTTGCTGTGGATAGTTGCAGATCCATTGTGTGAAGGGAAGGGTGGGAAAGACAGAGGGGTTCAGGAGGACCCATATCCTCACCCCAGATAACACATGTAAAAAGGCTGCAGAGGTGACAGGTGGTGCTTGTGGTGAGGGGCCTAATCTTAGCAGCTTTACACCCACTGAGGTTTGGGAAAGCCACGTATAAGGGGTGAGTTTCCAGACCTCACCTGGAGGCAGAGACCTGCACTGCTATGCAGCCTGGCCAGCCTTAGTAGCAGGACTTGATAAATGACTGAACTTCTCTGGGCTTTCCTTCCCCCTGCCTGGGGAATAGAATGGATGCGAAAGCAGTCTGTAAAGAGCAAAGAGCTATGGAGGCAAAACGGAGAACAGAGCTATTAGCAGAAATGGATGTTAGAGGGATCCCTTGGGAGAGGGAGGAATGTCACCTGATGGGGAGCCACAGGGCAAAGAACTCTGGCCTGGGAGTAGGTAGATTGTCCAGGCCACCAGCTGGACATGTGATCTCCAATTTGGGCCTGTTTTCGCATCTGTACCACCAGGGAGGTAGGACCTCCTCTGTGGCAGCCCTGACCTCACCAGTTCCAAGATGGACAGATGCCCTGCCTGGGACTGTGCAGTTTTCTGCCCAGCCCATCACAGGGTCCTTGTGCTGGCTGATTTGGCAGTCCCGGGATGCTATATCATGGTTCCTCACTCAAGCCCTGGAGCAGGGATGACGCTGGAATGGCAGTGGAGGTGGGGGGAAGATGGCTAGGCCAGACACTTGGAGGAGCCCTGCAGCCTTAGCCAAGCTTCTCCTCCTCACTGTTGCCTCCTTTCCAGCTTCAGTTCTCAGCCATCATTGTACCCGACTCCTCCCAGGCCACCTGTGAATCATCTGCTGTCCTATCTTCTTCATCAAGGCCCACAATCTGCCCTGGTTTGGGGAGGCAGGAAAGAGGGAGGGACTTGAGAGTCAGATAGACTTGATGGTTTCTAACCCAGCCTGGCCACATGCCAGTGGTGTGTCCCCGGGCAAGTCACTGGGCCTCTTTAAATCCCAATTTATTTATCTGTAAATGAAGATGTGAATGCTTCCTTTATATGGTAGTTATGAAGACCAAATGTGATCACCTATTTAACAAAGTAATTATTAGTAAAAGCTGGCTGTGATGACAATGATGATGATGATACTGCATAGACAAAGGAGCCAAAAAGAGGCAGGAGAGATTCCTCAATGGGAGAACAGGCAGCCCATCCAGAATGGACTGCCATTCTAGGAACTCTTGAGAGGGATTCTCCTGAGCAGTTCAACGACCACTAGCCACATGTGGTTACTAAAATGGAGATTAATTCAATAAAAGGTGAAATTCCATTTCTTAGTTGCACTAGCCACATTTCCAAGTGCTCGATAGTCACATGCGGCTGCTAGTGGCTAGCCTACTGGACTGCACAGATATAGGGCATTGCCATCATGGCAGAAAGTTCTATCAAACAACATTGCTAGATCAAATGCTAACCAAGGGTCACACTGCAGAGCACACCCACCCAGACTGTGTTTGTACTGTCTGCAAAGCAGCCTGTTCCTGCATGCACCACGCATTTATGTTCTTCCTAAGTTTTTCCACAGGGGCATCAAAAATAAAGGGCACCCTCAGCCCAGGACAGCCCTTCTAAGACTTGCAAACAGAAGTTCCATCCCTCCAAGTCCTCTCCCGGGCTGAACAACTTGAGGCCTCCTGAGCTGTTCCTGGTGGAGTTTCTAGCCACTGCCCCACCTGGCCATCTTCCTCTAGTCTGGAGGTGAAGTCCCAGTGAATACTCTGCAGGCGTGGATTTTGAAGCCTCATATTCAGAGCAGAGGTGCAGGGAGAGGCTCTTGATTCCTTTTCTACCCCTAGCTGGCTGTTTGATCTTGGTAAATACCCTCCCCTCAAACCTTGGGTCCTTGAATACTTGGTGACGGGAGGGACCATGCTGTTTTGCTCACCCAGTGCCTACCACATACCTAACACACAGCGAGTACTGAATGAATCCTTATCGAACATATAAAGTACCTGCTACTTCCCCATCTTCCTTATCTCAGCAAACAGCACTCCCATCCCCAGCCAACAGTCCAAAGCCTAGGTGACATCTCTGAGTCCTGACTCCCCTGCTGCCCACATCTAATCCATCAGCTGGTTGGCTCAATCTCCAAAGCACATCCTTCTGTCCATCCCCACTGCTCCCACAGCCTTTGTCCACACTGCTAATCTAATGGAGGGATGTGCTGATCTGGGATCAGAAATCCTGCATTTGAAAAATGTTGAGGGTGCAATAGATACTAACTCATATTATTATTACTATGATGGATGCTCAGTACTTATTTAGCAAATAGTTCCTCTTTCATGAGGGGGGCAGATGAAAAACAACAGGCTAATTACAAATTGTGATTAGCAGAATGAAGGAGAGCAGCAAGGAGCTAAGAACTAGACTAAGAAGGAGGTGGGGCAGGAGAAACTTACTTGACTTAGTTAGGCGAGGCCTCTTGGAGGAGGTGACCTTTAAGCCAAGACCTGAACGTTGAAAAGGACGCTTCCACATCATGAATGGGGAAGAATATTCCAGAAAGGGAGAAGAGCATGTGCAAAGGCCCTCGGGCAGGGAGGGTAGAATGAAGGGCAGTGAGTGCCAGCTCCCTGAGGGTGGGTCCTGCCTGCTCTGTTCAGGCCATAATCTTCAAGGCTAGAAACATGTTTGGCACAGAAGAGACACTCAGAGGATATTACTGCCTGAATGAATGAATGAGTGAGAGAGACACAAGATGAGACTGGAGAGGCCAGCAGAGCCTCCAGCAGAGGCATTTGAATTTAATTTCAAAAGCAATGGGAAGTCATTGGAGATTTTGAGCTTACAGTGGCAACCTTAGCTTTCACTAATACCCGCTCCTTCTCTCTGTTGTTACAAGGGGGTCTATGTGGGCTACAAGCTTGAGGGGTGAGGTTGGCATGGGGAGGGTTTAGCATGTTAACATGGTGATGAACCTGACTCTAGATGTAGATGTTGTTTCCAAATCACAGGAGCTCCAAGACAGAAACCTGAGAGACCAGCCCATTAAGATAACTTCCTACTGACAAGCCAGTTCCTGCTGCTCACAAAGCCATTTTGGACTTTCAGAATGATTCCCTAAGCTCTAAGCAGCAATATCTGCCAAAGCGGGGAGGGGGAGAAACACCCAACCAAAAAAAGCCTTCTGCCACCTTCTAACTGGGTCATTCCCCTTCCCAGCTACATCTGAGAGATGAGGTGTCAAATGTAGCTTCTGCCGTGAAAACCAGTTTTAAACAGCCTGGCCCCTGCTGTGCCCTGCCCCCTGCCCCCAGCCTCTTCTAGCTCATCCCCTGATTTGCCCCCGTTTTTCCCACCTAGGCTGGATGCACATCAGGGAGGGGGTCTTGGGTTCTGGTTCCCAAGTGTGTTGCTTTATTTGGCAGATGCTTGTTGGGCTGTAGACTCTGGGTCTGACACTGTGCTGCCACATCCTAGCTGTGAGCTTGGACAGGCCACCTTACTCTCTCTGAGCCTCATTAGCTGTAACTGTAAAATGAATCTAATAATAGATCCTTACACCTCTCAAGGTAAGGTGCATGATAAGAACTTGGCCAATGCCACAGTTATTAGCTTTATCATGAGCTCCTACTATGTGCAAGGCAGAGTGAGGATGGGATTGATTAGGACTGGTCCTTGAGGGGATTACAGATGGAAGATAGCAGGAATAAAACAAGACAATAAAAGTAGAGGGGCAATGGTAATTGTTGTTAAAACAAGGGCCCAATACAGTGCTTGGAGGGGAGGGAAGCAAGAAGGGCTTCCTGGAGGAGGTAGCCTTGGAGAAGGAGCAGCATTTGAACTAGTGAAGATGCAGAAGAGGAAAGGGAGGGCAGGTTGAGGGACCAGGATGGAAAGGCAGGGAGTGTGAGGTATGTGCTTGCATGCATCTGCCAAGGACTGGCAGAGGTGAGCACCTACTGTGTGCCAGGTGCAGGGCTGTGCTTTGCAGGCACCATCGCTTCAAGGTGCAATCCTATTAGTATCTTAACTTTACCATGAAAGAAACCCAGGCTCAGAGAAATGATTCAAGTTAACTTGCCTGAGGCTATACAGCTTCTAACAGAAATGCAATCCCAGATCTGAAACTCTCAAGCCCTGGCTCTTTAACTGTGGAGAGAGTAGCTTCAATAGAGGGTTGGGGCCACTTCTCAAGGGGGCTCTGAATGCCATAGAAATGGGGACAGATTTTATAGCAATAAAATGGCAATTCAATGGCAGTGGGGAGCCATGGAATGCTCTTGAGCAGGAGATGTGCCTTAAGAAGGTAAATCTGTCAGTGGTTTAGAAGACAGCTGGGGCAACAGAGAGAGGCTGAAGGTGAAGGCCAGGTTGGTGGCTGCGGCAATGGGCCAAGGGAGAGGGCCTGGAATGTGGAAGGGGAGAGGAGTGATCATCCCCTTCATGGGCCTCAGTTTCCCCACCTGAAAGATGAAGGGGCTGGGCCAAACCCTGCTGCAATAATCTCATCACCTGAGTGAACATCTCCCTAGTCCTCAGCCACCCCAATGAGCCATTAACCTGTGAAGCGCTGTTTATTCACAAGGAATTGCAGGCTGATACTTCCACAGAAGGATGATTTATAACCCTCTTAATGAAGGTGCTGATATTTATAGATGCAAAGAGAGAAGACAAAAAAAAAGAACCCTTTATAGTCATTTCCTATCCTGGCCTCAGTCAAGTGATACTAATTACTCCGAACTGATGAATATTTTGTTCATGGATTGAAGCCCAGCAGCCTCTTCCTTATCTTTCCCACGTCTACCACCTCCTCCTTAGAAAAAAGCCAGAGTCTCAGTCCCAGCCTTAGCTACTCCAATTCCCCAAGTGAGTCAGGAATACTGTCCAAGCAGGGAGAGGGGTCAGCCAGATTTCCACCACTGCTCTGAACTGCTTGGCAGGACAGTCATGGGTCCCAACCCCAGGGCTGGGACCTCAGAAATCTGTGTCAAAGTCAAGATCTCACCCATGTCCTGTTCTCCCAGAGATGTCTCTGTCCCTCACACTTGCCCTGCTTGTTTATTCAAAAAAATGTATTGAGCACCTACTAAATGTCATGCTCCGAGCTGGGTGCCTGGGATGCAGTGGTGGGTCAAACAGACACAACTCTGGACCGCATGGTCACATATAAGTGAGTAATTTGGAACTGGGGTTAATGCTTTGAAGTGAACACAGCAAGATTACCAATGGGTATAGCAGGGAGTCTACTTTTGGAAAGCATGGAGGGCCTCTCTGAGGAGGTGATCATCAAGCTGAGACCTGAAGGGTGAGAAGGAGCCAGGCTTGCAAAAAATGAGGGGAAAGAGCTCTCCTAGAAGAGGGAACGGCATATGCACAAGACCTGAAGTAAGGGCTTGCTGGCCAAAGGGAGACCTGGAGTGAGCTTGGGGAGGCAGGCAGGGGCCAGGTGCTGATGCTGTACACACGTGTAGACCCTAGGAAGGAGAGCGGAGTTCATCCTAAATATGATGGGAAGCCATAGGAAAATTTTAAACAAACTCATTGGATATCTATCCCAGCTCAGCCTCCAGTTGTGTGAAACTGGAACAATCCTTAGTCTCCGGGCCTCAGTTTTCATCTATATGTCTGGTCTCTAACTGTCTAGTTCAGACATTCCAGAATAGCAAAAGCTCAGAAGTAGGGGGAAAGAAGGGGCTGGCCAAGAAGGGTGGCAGTCTGAAGACTTGGTGGCCAGCCAGCATCACTAGGGGTTAGGAGGGGGGGTGGCATGCACTGACCATCTCTCAACTGTCCTGGACAACAGCATTAAATGGAAGTCACACCTGGAAACACTGTGCCTTCTTTGCCCAGGTAAAACTGAGGCCAAAGAGGGAAGAAGCTTGTCCTCTCAGGGAGAGTCTGCAACCCCATCCCAATTCTGTCTCCCCTTCTGGAGCAATGGTGAGAGTCAGATGCCCTGAGAAGACAGGCAGCAGCTTCCAACTTTGAGAAGGCCAAGTCTCCCACATTTCAGCAGAATGGGTCTAACCTGCTTACTGGGGCAGCCCCTTTCCTGGAGGCTCAAGGACCCCTAAACCTCCCTTGGCCTTTTCCTCTACTCTCTGACAGCAAAGGGGGAACTGCTTTCGCCTTTGGGTGGAGCCACTCATGTGCCTGCAGACAACAGTTTACAAATGACTTTTGTGACTAGAGGTTGAGCTGGGTTCGGCTGCTCTTGTGCCCAGAAGGACTAGGGGATTTGTCTGATATCACACAGCCTGGAAGTTTCCCCAGGCTCCCACCAGCCCTTTGACTCCCACTGGCCCGCTCCTTCCTCCTCACACAGTGATGGCCTCTCTCCAAGTACCCGCCCATGGGGAACCTCCCCATCCACCTCCAAAGTCACCTGATCACCAGGAAGCAGAAAGTGGAATGGAGGAGCAGGAAAGGCGGGCTTCCTTATCCAGAGCCTCCCAGACCCACAACTGCTGGATCCTGAGGGCCAATGTCCCCAGATACCTCCTCTCATACCATCTAATGCAGGGTTCTTAACCCAGGATTTCTGGATAAAGCTTCTGCATAAAGGGGCCCCGAGCATCCCTGAAATTGTCTGCCCAATGACACAACATTTTTTTCTAGGGAGAAGATTTGTTCTTTCCATCAGATTTTTCAAAGGAGTTCTTTTGTAACTCAAGCAAGGGTACAAACACTGCACAACCTCCCTTCCCTCTCATTTCGCAGATGATAAAACTGAGACCCAGAAAAGATGACTGATCTGAGAGAAGCTGTGTGTGGAGGCTTAGAGCACAGGCTTGGTGGTTAGTCCCCCTGGGTTCAAATCCCATTCTCACCAGTTACTGGGTATATGGCCTTGGACAAGTATTTTACATCTCTCTGACACAGTTTCTTCATCTTAAAAACGGGGGTGATAATAGTACCTACTGTAATGTTATAAGAGTTAAATGAGTTAATACATGCAAGGTCTTAGTTCAGTGCCTGGTGCATTAGAAGGTGTTCCATAACGTAAGCTGGTATTATTTAATCAAGGTCACTGAAGTGAGTGGCAGAGCCTTGTCCCCTTCATCTTCCTGGGGGCAGACAGCAGGACCTGTGTTCCTGGGACTTCCAAGAAGGGGGTACAATCACAACCAGAACCTACAGCTATTGGTCAAGCCCTCCCCAGCATCTGCCCTGGGGGCAAGTGGGGTGTGTGTGAGGAGACTGGGTGAAGAGAGAAAGGAGATGGGAGTAGTCCCAGGCTTACTCCCAGCTGGGGGAAGGGGAGGAGGGCCTGGACATCAAAGGGTGGGCAGGCCAGCTTCCCGCCCCCAAGGCCAGGTGGCCTTTGTCAGAACAGGCCAGACACAGTCGGACAATGGGCTGCCGTGTTCACTTTCCGGCCAACAGGAGTCACTACAGAGCCAAGGCACAGCCTGTTCCATGACAAAGGGGGACCCATAAAGGAGGTCAGGCCGCCCCTCATTAAAGCTGGGCCTTTGTCCTGCCCCCTCCCCTGCCTTTGAAGAGGGTGGATCAGAGAGGCCTGCCTGGGGGCAGGAGGTTCACAGGCGGAGGGGCCAAACAGTAGCCACCTTCCCAACTGCTCCTGCTTCCCCTCCCCCAGGGTCAAGAGTTCAGGGAGGGCCCTGGGGAGGGAAGGTAGGACCTCCTGCCCCAATCTAACGAACGAGGGCCCTTTTCCAGTCCAACACATAGGATCCACCAATATGTCACTGTAAGATGGGAGACTCAGACCTGGACGGAAAAGCGACCTGTTCACGTTCACATTGTCAGTGGATCGCCCCTTCTGGGGCAGGTCTGCCGCCTCTGCATGGGGCTGGGATAGGAGTGGAAGAAACGGATGAAGACCACCGGGGCCAGTGTTGCTAAAAGAGTCCTGGGATACCAGTCTGGGGACCTGCGTTCTAGCTGCGGCCTTGCCATGCAACGACAGGCGCATTTCCTCACTTCACCGGGGTCTCAGTTTCCCTATTTATACAGAAGAGGGTTAAGTTGTGCTTCTTAAGGCTCCGGCAGGCTGAGATTCAGGAGGGGGAAGCTGAGAGAACAGCACCCCAGGGTGAGAGTGGTTAGGCGGGCCACACTCCCGGGACCCCAAGCAGGGCCAGGGCAGAGTTCCGACAGGGGGCGGCTTGGGCCGCCCCCGAGCACCTGCGGGTACCAAGGGAACCGTGCGGAGGCGCGGGGCGAGGGAGGGGTCCTTACCGCTGCCACCGCCGCCTCCGGCCGCCACGCTGCGCCGCATCCACTCGTAGGGCGTCCGCCTCTGCGCTCCGGGCGAGGACGGTGCGCCCAGGCCAACGAGGGGCTGAGCCAGTAGGCCCGGGCCGGGCCCAGGGGGCGCGGGCACCGGGCTAAAGTCCGGAGGGGGCCCGAACGCCAGCGGGGCTGGGCTGGCGGCGGGGGCCGCGGGGCCCGGGCCATAGGCGGCGGCCCAGTCGTCCTTGTGCTCCGGGAAGGGCGCGCCCCAGGCCGCAGGGGGCGCGGGGGCCGGCTCCACGTGAGAGTAGCTGGTGAAGTCGGGGTACTGTGGGGGCGCAGGGGCCGGGGCCGGGGGGCCGTAGGCTTGCGGGCCCAGGCCGAGACTGGCGGGCCTGGCGGGGCCGGGGTACGTGGGGGAATCCTTGTCCAGCACATAGCCCACGTACATGGTGGCTGCGGGGCTCCCCGCGCATGCTGGGCCCTGGAGCCGCCGCTGCCGGCCGCCCCGACGACGAACGACTGCTCACCTGAACCCGCCGGCCCTGCCGCCGCGCCCGCCCCACCCAGGCCTTTTATAGCTCGGGGCCGCCCGCGGCCCCAGCCGAGGCGGGTTTGCATTTCAAAGCGGGGGGAAGCCTCCAGGCCGCGAATCAAAGGGGGAAACCCGTCGGGGGCGGGGGGTTCAAAAGGAGACAAATTGCCGCCCCAAGCAGGAGGTGGACTGGCCAGGGCCTGGAGGGGGTGGGGGCGCGGAGGGCGCGTCCCGGGCGAGGGCCGAGGCACCACTACGGGTGGGATCGCCTGCGAGGCGGGCGGCCTTGCGGCCCGAACACCTCGTCCTTCCCGTGTCCGCGTGGGCAGCCGCGCGACCCCATTTTACAGGCGAAGAAACGGGTCCCGAAGGGAGGGGGGACCCCAGGCCAGCGTCCCAGAGCCACACCGGGCCTGTGGCGCACTCCGCAGTGACCAGCTGGAGGTGAGAGGGCAACGCTGACTTCAAACAGGGTTCCCGTCTGTAAGGTAGCTGGTCTTTAATCTTTTTGGGGGAGGAGGGGTCACGACCCCTCTAGTCTCGGATGAAAGCTGTGGATGTTTCCCCCGGGAAAATGCACATATGCACATACATGAGTCTGCATGCAATTGGGGAGTTCGCCTGAGTTGGCTCTCTAGAGAAAGTTCTCAAAGGCGTGGGGTAGGAGGGTCTTCTGAGGACATTCTGGGAAACTTCACAAATTCTCTTCAAGACCTCCTACCCTCTTTTTGTTATTATTATTGAGAAGTTTCAAGCATACACAAAAGTAGAATGGTGTAATAAGCCGCTATACACCCATCACCCAGCTTCAACAACTATCAAGACTTTGTCACTCTTATTTCATCTACTCCCCCCTTTTTTCCTGAAGTATTTTAAAACAAATTCCAGACAACCTGTCATTTTACCCCTACATACTTCAGCATGCATCTCTAAAACACATGGACATCTTCTTACATAATATGCCATTATCACGTGTAACAAAATTAACACAAATTCCTGGGTATTACCTAACATGTATTCATATTCCAAGTACTCCTGAATTGATTCAAAAATGTCTTTTTAGCAGTTGGTTCCTGTGAATCAGGATCCAAAAGCCCTGATTCATTTATTACAGCTGGGGCCCCCTTGGCATTTTAAATGCATCTTGAATGCCCCCCCCAACCCCATTAAGGACTGGCAGACTTTTCACAGCTTCCCAAGCACGGGGGTAAACAGTTGAAGGGGCATCAGTGAACTGGGGGGCGGGCAAGGCTGAGGGATTTGGGGAAAGATTAATGAAGGACAGGGGTCTGGATCAGGAAGCCTGGGGGAGATGGGTTCCCTCCCCACAGGGGGTTCAGAGCCAAGGAGCTGTGCAGAAGCTCCCTATGGGATTTAATCCTTACACATGTCCTAGGGGCCTCCTCAATGTGCAGCAACATGTGGCACCCAGAAGGGGGCAGAATGAAGGTCTTACCTGTTCAACCTGTCTCTCTCTCGGTCACCTCACTGGCTGGGCCAGTCAGCGTCATCTCAGGGCTAGGCAGATGTGTCAGGATCAGGACATGATTTGCAGGGCCCAGTGTAAAATGAAAATGCAAGGTCCCTTGTGCAAAATGATTGGGAGTTTTAAGATGGTGACAGCAGAGCATTAAACCCAGCCCTTCTAACACTGGGCCCTGTGTGACTGCACAAGTGACCTGCCCATGGAGCTGGCCCTGGTCAGAATCTGGCTCTTATACTGCAATAGAGCAGGGGACTCAGTAAGTCCAGGGCTCCCCTTCCTGCTCAACGAATTTTTTCCATTACGCAGATGGAACCATTGTGGCTGGAAAGGAAAGCGTGTCCAAGTTTATGCAGCACAATGAGGGCTGTACACATGTGCTCGGATGAACTTGGGACACAGGTGAGCACCTGGCTGCCTCAGCAGGGAAGGCCCACTCTCCCAGGTCAGGAAGTGGACACATTGGTGAAATTTTCCTCAAAGTCATCTGGATCTCTGGGCTCCACTTAGGATTCAGCCTTTCAAGGGGTCAGTGAGAAACTGAGAAGTACAGAGGAGGCAGGAGAGGCCCAAGAGGACTAGATTTCACTCTCTGAGCTGAACTAACTGGGACTGCTCAGACTGGAGGGGGAAGAGACCTGGAGTGGGGTCTGAGTTTGGAAAGGGGGACAGGACAGACCTGGGACCTGAGAGAGAAATCTGCGGGCACAGATTTCAACCTACCCATACCTAATCAAGTGTTCTCCAAAGGCCATTTGTCATGAAATGGGCTGTCATGAGAGGGAGTTCACTATCACAGAGGGTATGTAAGGGACTGCTGAAAGCCCCCAGTTAAAGCTGTGGAAAAGATGCCGATCCTGGGGGAAGTGGGTGAGGTTGGTGCCCTTTAGGTGCTCTCTAATTCCAAGTGCGTGCTAAATCAGACCTAGATGCTAGGCTTAAATGTTGGGAACAGGTATAGGAATTCATTTCTTTATATATTCATTCTTTTGACAAATACTGTATATATTAATACACCTCCTTTGTGCTGACCCTGCATTAATTAGGTACTGGGTGAAGCCCTGCCCTCGGGGTGCTTACAGTGGGGGGATGGGAGGTGGGCAGGTATGAATCAATCACAAATAAAGGTAAAATTACAGTTTGGTAAGAGCCAGGAATAGGGAGATTTGACCCAGAGGGAGGAGTCAGGGAAGACTTGCAGGAGGAAGTGACCTGTGGGTCAAAGCCCTGGGAGTGGGGAAAGGCATTGTGGGAAAATGTCAGTATGAGCAGAGGCCCTGGGGCCTGAGGTGCATTCTCCTAGAACTGAAAGTCCAGTCTGGAGTGGTGGGGGGCAAAGATGAGGCTGGTGAGGAGCAGACGAAGGCCTGGTGGCACAGGCCTGTTAAAGAAGTTATTATCTAGGGTTTAGAGTGGCAGAGGAGGGTGGCGGAAAGACAGCTGTGCTGGTGTGTGGAGGATGAGCCAGAGCAGAGGTGTGGAGCCCCAGAGCACCAAGGAAGCTGGACAGGAGTCCAGGAAGGACGGGATGTGGCAGCCAGGACTCGGGATGTGGCTGAGAGATGGGAGACAAGGTGGCAGGGGAATTCCCAAGCAAAGCAAGGACTGTTTTACCGATCAGGGAGAGGGCAGAGCCAATGAGCCCTGAGGCCTGGGATCCACTCCGCTGCTCCATGGTTCTCTCAGTACTGTGACCTCCCAGGGAGCATGTAGCTCCCACTCTGGAGACACATCATGGGGAGGGCGTCCACCATTCCTGCGGGTTTCTCCGCTTGGGCCTGACTCCTAGCTCAGTGCCCTATCACCGCATCTCTCTGTGATTTGGCCCTGCACTTTGTGTTAGAGTAACAAGAATAATAGCATTGCTATTTATTGAGCATTTACTAAGTGCCACACATCATGCCAAGCCTTCTGCATTTATTATCGTAGTTCATCCTCACAAAAGCCCAGTGAGGTGGGGTTGATTGTTATCCCCATTTTGCAGATGAGGAAACTGGAGCTCAGAGAGGTGGTCACCTGCCTAAGGCCACACAGCAAGTCAATGACCTATACAGAAGTTTTTCTTTCCTCTACAGCTGGGCCTGCCTGCAAGGATAATGAAGATAGTGAGCCTGTGTGTGCCTCCCAGCCCCCCAACTTGTTAGCTGAGATTTTGCCTAAACAAATAGGTAGTTCCTCTTTCTCCTCTGGCTTCTTCATGCAAAAGAGCCTCTGCTCTCCCCTCGCTCTCACGCTTAGGTGGACCTCCCAGAGTCCTGAGTCATCCCTCATGTGGAACCCCCAGCTTTCCCAACCCGAGGACACTGTAATCTTGTTTAAAAGACCCAGGCCAGGGGCCAGCCCGTGGCTCAATTGGGAGAGTACAGTGCTGATAACACCAAGGCCACGGGTTCAGATCCTATATAGGGATGGCTGGTTAGCTCATTGGCTGAGCGTGGTGCTAACAACACCAGGTCAAGGGTTAAGATCCCCTTACCGGTCATCTTTTAAAAAAAAAAAATAAATAAGTAAATAAAAGCCCCAGGCCAGGAGTCTGAAATTGCAGGTCCTCCTCCACCTTGACCTCTGACTTGACATGTGTGGCCTTGAGCCCCTGGGCCTCAGTCTCCCCATGTGCCCACTGGGGACTTGTTGCTGCAGGTGGCAGTCCAGCCATGGCGCTATGCTTGGAGAAGCCCCCTGTCTTCTCTGTCCTGTTGCAGCCTCTTCCTCTCTGACAGCCCCTTATCTCTGGGAGTGGTTGTTTATTGGACCCCTCCTTCCTCTGGCTCCCCAGGTGGGCCCCTCTTTCCCTGGAAGCCCTCTCTTCAGGCTGCTCTCACACCCGACCAGGGCCTCCAGGGGTGGGGCACAGAGATGATGGTCTCATAAAGATCTTAGTGATAACTTGGTTTTTAAATCAGGTTTATGGCCCTGGAAGAGAAAAGGTTCTGGGCTCAGCTTTCTGTTGGAAATGGTTTGCTTTAAGGAAGCTGGTGGGCACCAGGGCCAGCATTATGCCCACTGTGCCTCCACCTCTAGCCTCTTGAAGCTCTCTCTAGACTGTAGTTCATGGGCTTTTGACTGGGGGCCAGTCCCAGACAAGCCAAAACCTCACTGTGTGACCTTGGGCAAGTTAACCCCCCTCTCTGAATTCCTGCTTCCATCTCAGAAGCAGGGATGGTAATTCCTGCTCTGCTCACCTCCAGGAGGCAGATGCAAGGCCCACCAATAGGTGGTGGGGCTTCTGTGAGGCATCTTTGCCTTCAAGACCCCTCCCCAGTCCCAACACCTTTCCTCTTCTTCTCCTGCCCCCTCCAGCGGCTGGGGTCGCCACCTGCTGGCACTGTAGGGTACTACTGAAGGACTCACTGGCCTTTCCTGGTTGCCTAGTCTCAGCAATGTTAGGATGCCACTGATTCTCCTCCTGGGGAAACACAAGCGTGGGAAAGGGAGGCAGTCTCCCAGTGCACGGACACGTAGGGAGCAGAGGGGATGGTAGAACCAGAGGCCCGGGGCACAGAACCTCTTCATCAGAAGGGGTATTGTGTCTGACGCGTTGTGCAGAGAAAATACAGCGGCTAGGGAAGGAAAAAAGGTCACACCGTGAGTCAGTGGTTAAGCATGGACTGGGACCCAGAAGTCCCAACTCCCTGTCAGGATGCATTCCTTCAGCCTCTCAGATGGATAAAGAGTTGGGGGGCGGGGTGTCATTCAGTTCACGTTCCACCACAACAACTTCCACACTAGCCTCCTGGCTCGCTTCCCGCCGCCCTTTAGCCCACCTTCCACAATATACCACAGTGACCTGGTGCCCTGCTTAAAATCCTGCAGTGGTCTCTACTGACCCTCAGGATAAAAGCCAGACTCTCTTGAGCCCACAAGGCCTTGACATCTACTTCTCCTACCGTATACCCCACCCTGTCCCTCTCTGTGCCTCAAACATTCTTTTCTCTCTGTTCAAACACCAAGGTCTTTCTGGCCCCTAAGCTTTTGCATATTCTGTTCCCTTTGCCTCGAACACTGTTCCCACTCCTGCACTGTGTGTGGCTTCTCAACCTCAGGTCTCAGTTGAAATGTTTCTTCCCCAGAGAAGCCCCACTTTACCTGAACAGGAACCCCCATCTACTCCGCCCATTATTCTGCAGGTTTCTTTCATCACACTCATCACAAATTGATATTGTTCATTTGTGGTTTCCTTGGCGTTTGTTTATGAGCTCTATAAGGACAAGAGGACAGGGCACGTAGTAGGAGCTCAAGTTAACTTCTGTTGCACAGACAGATGGTTGGAGGAACAGGATGGCCTGAGAGTTAGAGTGAAAGGCCCTTGCAGACCTACTAAGTGCCCTCCAGCAGGTTCTGGCCCTCTCTGTTCAGTGAGGGTGAGATATGTGGCCTCTCAGGACCCTGCTGTTCTGGTGATCTTTGAGCCATCTGTGTGTACCAGAAGGACACACATCAGTTCCCTGTGGTTCCTGGGGCACTGAGACAGAAGCCAACAAGGAGGCCAGGGAGAGGCTGAGTGGGTAGGCCTCAGTGGCTACAGTCTGGTCCAGTAAGAGGAGTCCTAGGAATCGAGGGTGGAAATGTGGCCTGAGGTCCCCACTGGTTCCTCTGCTCACTCGGATGACCACTATGCTGAGAGTCTAGGAGGTGGGGGGCAGATCCCACTCTGTGCCTCTTGGCTCCCCAGCCACAGGCACAAGGATCTACTTGCTCTGTTCAGGGTGTGCATGGGTGGAAGGACATTGATCTGGAGGTCAAGAGTCCTGCATTCCAGTCGTACCCCCAACCCCTGTGGAACTCAGTTAAGTTCCCTCTGCTCTCTGGGCCTTAGTTTCGATGCTTGTACAAGGGACATACTCTTAGGGTCCTTTTGGCCCTGACATCCAAGATGACAGTGCTGATGCCTGGGACGTGTGTGCTGCTTCCTCACACACATACACACACACACACACACACACACATCCCACCCCCCCACCCCACCCCCCCGCCATGGCTCGGGGAGCCTGGGAGGAGGGCAGCGCCGGGAGCGTGGGAGAGCCAGATGTGGTGGCTGCACCGCCGGCCCTGCCTGAGTGCTGAGCAGGCCTACTGGGAATTCTCCCACTCAGACTCCCTTTCCGGCCCCCTCCCCCCACCCCCCTGAGAGCTGCTGCTTCCGGCTCTGACAAGTGTGGGTGAGGGTCTTAGGAGGGGTGTTCTGTTCAGCCTGGTTCCCTCCTTCAGGGAAGACCATGGGCCTAAGAGTCTAGACCGAAGCCTCGGTTCCAGTCCCAGTCTGTGGTTGACACACCACAAGGCCTTGCACAAGTTGCTTCCATCTCTGGCCTCAGTCATCCCATCTATAAAATGAGCAGGTTGGATGAGCTTCCCTCCAGTCCTGATGGTGGACTTCTACTGAGAGTCTTTTGAGGAGCTTTCTTGTTCTGCTCTAGGGCTTGTGCAGAATGCCGGTGTGCAGCAGTTATTCAGGCCTAACCACAGCTCTATGGGAATGCACATGTCCCCATTTTACGGTTGAAGGTACTGAGGCTCAGAGAGTTCAGATAATGTAATTGTTCAGGGTCACACAGCTAGCAAGTGGCAGAGATGGGTTGGAACCGCTGACCTCAGAGCTCAGGCTCTTAACCCTTGAGCATGCCACCGTGCTGTGGGGAGGAGAAGTGCTGAACCCCAAGGCCCAGAGCCCCACTCTCTCACTGCACCCATCCCAGGCCTCAGGCAGGGCTCCCCTCACTCCACGCTCTGCCCACCCACTCTCAGGCCAATCTTCCCGAAGACAGGATTGTCCGAGGCCAGACTGGGCTCCCAGTATTGGGGTAGGTAGGAGGTGCTCATGGCTTGTTCTGCCCATCGCAGGGCTGGTGGTCACCCCAGCATGATGGTGCTGCACTGTCCATGTGCCCTGTCCACTCTTTAAGAATCCACAAGGGGAAACTGAGGGCCAGAGAAAGGAGAGCTCAGCCCAGGGCTACACAGTGATGGAATGCTGCTGGGATGAGGGAAACTTTGTATCTCAATAACAACATTCCAGGCACTGTTCTAAGCCCTTGGAGTACATTGCACATCTCAACAGTCTTATGAATCAGTCCTTCAATTACCTCCTCTTTCCAGGAGGAGATGGAGGTTCAGGACTATGACTTGCCCAAGATCACACAGCTTGAACCTGGAGAAGCTGGGATGTGAACCCAGCTCTGTCTCTGCTCTGGATCCTGCCCTCTCAATCATGATACTTCCGCCTTCATTGTCCAGCCCAGGGTGAATGCCCTGTAGTGCTCTGTGTAGCTCTACATTGCCCACCCACATCTCACTTGAGAGGAAGAGTAGCAGCCTTGGTGCCCACCAAGGGTTAACGGTGGTAGGGTCTAAGTGATTCCAGATGGGCCAGCGGATGGCTGAGCTGGCCGGAAACTGGCGGCCGCCAGCTTCCCAGGGGAGCCACCACCAACTGCCCCCTCCCCTCTATGCTGCCTCTCTGGCCCCCAGCTATACCCCTGCCCTGGGGCCCGCCTCGTCTCCCTAGTCACAGTCCAGCTCAAGGGAAATTGTAGACAGAGCATCCCAAGGACCTTTCAGCATAATAAGTCCACCCCTGTTAGGCACAGATGGGGAAACTGAGACTCAGGCAGGACAAGGGACCAAACGAAGGTCTCCCATCATGTCTGTGGCTAGGTCTCCTGAATCCCAGACTTGCTTCTTTGGAGACTAGAGGATTGAAATGCCTTCTTGCTTCCCCTGAGCTGTCCTGATAGCAGCAGTTGAGCCAAGCAACAGGCTTCAGAGCTGGATGGCCAAGGCAAATATTAGGAGGAGAGTTGTAAATTTCTTTTTTTGTGTGTGTGTGACTGTTAAGGGGATCGCAACCCTCGCCTTGGGGTTGCCTGCACTGCGCCTAGCCAGTGAGCACACCGGCCATCCCTATATACGATCCGAACCCGCGGCCAAGCACCACTGCGCTCCGAGCGCCGCACTCTCCCGAGTGAGCGACGGGGTCAGCCCAAGAGTTGTAAATTTCTGATGGAGCCTTTGGGCACAAGAAATTCTTGTGTGGGCCTGATCTTGAGGTCTACAGGATCTTACCACATTCCCCTATGACCTGGCTGCCACCAAGCCCTGGGCCAGGCCCCCTCTCTTGGGAGATTCTCATGGCCCCTACCCTGTGGCCTGGAGCCAATCTGAGAGCCCTTCTCCATTCATGAAGATGCTCTGCTGGGCAATCCCTTTTGGGACAAGACCAGGAAATGATTGCAAGATACATTACTGGGGTTGGCATGCAGTCTCAACTGAAGCAAAAACCCCTGCTCTAAGAACAGGGGCCAGGGTGGGACTGGGGAGGAAAAGGGTTAGATAGAGGTACAGAGGGCAGAGCTCTACCTATGTGACCTGGGACACCTTTCTTCCTCTGGGACTCAGTTTCCCCATGTGTATAGTAGTGAAAGCAGGGGGTGGCCCAGCTCAACTCTCTAAGCCCTTTTAAAACAATGCCCTTTGGCATCTGAGGGCTAGGAGTCTACCACTAAAGACGTCTTCTGATCTGAGGAGGTAAGCGTGGAAGAAAAGATCCAGCAGGGGTCCAGGAGGAGCCTTGGCAGACCCTGGTGGGGAAGGAGGGCAGGAGGATGAAATTGAATATACAGACACTCAAAATATCTTGTTAAATGACTGGACGAAAGAGCAACAGGGGTAACCTAGGAAGAAGGCAGGGCAGGAGGGCCGGTCTACTCTGAAATGTGGGGTTTGGGTTGGGTCAGATGACCCATGTCCCTTCCATCACAAGACTCACGAGACCTTGTTCTGCCCCAGCTCTGCCATTGCTGTGTGAGCTCAAAGAGCTCATTTTGCTCCTCTGGACCTTAGTTTCCTCATGTAAAAATGGGAAAAACAATCCTTTCCTGATACCCCAGGGTCTTTGAGATGTTAAAAAAAAAAGAAAGTCTGGAAATCTGTAAAAGTGTGCTGAGTGACTTCGGGCAAATTGCTTTCCCTCTCTGCGCCCATTCACCCCTGGGCCTTGTTTTCTCCTCCTGAAAAGTGACTGATCATCTTGGAGGGCCTTTCCATCTCTTCCAAGTCACCTTCTCTGAGAAGTGCTCTCTGATTCCCTCAAGCCTCAGTTAGGTGTCCCTCTAAACGCACCTCCTGCCCAGTACCTGCTTGCCCATTGAATGTCTCTCCCACTAGTCTGGGTGCCTCTGAGGTCACAGACTGTCTTACTACTCTGTCCCCAGCACCCAGTAAAGTGTCTAGCACATACTAAGTACTCAATATGCTTTTCAATGGATCAACCATATTGATGATCAGAGCTCCCTTTACAGATGGGGAAACTGAGGCATAGAGAAAGGACACCCCCCCACCCAGGTGCCATGGCAAAGGGAGGCTGCCACCCGAGACAGGCATCAGGCAAGTGGGGCCAGGCCACTCTTTAATAAAAGTGACTCAGCGGCTGGCGTGGGCTGCGGAATTTCTAAACATCCCCTCACATCCTGAGAGAGCAGGCGATGGGAGGGAGCAAGCAGAGGGAAAAGAGGAAGAAAAACAAGAAACTTGAGGGAAAAGAAAGAGAGAAAGGAAAAAAATCTGAAATTGAAAACAGACGCACGCGTCCACCCTCCCGGCCCCACCGCCCTCCTTCTCCCAGCTGGGCCAATCAGAGGCCGCCCTGCAGCCTTTCCCCCAAAGGGGTGGGGGGGCAGACCACAGTGCTCCTGGGGCTGCCAGCAGCCGGCAGTCCCTGCCCGCCTTATCTGGGACCTGAGGTCGCTCTGTGAGCAACTTGCATCCAGAGAAGAGGAGATCAAGACCAAGGGAGAGCCGGGCTCTTCAAACCAGCTGAGGCGGCAGCAACCGTGCCCTGCCCGAACAGACAGCCAGACCCAGGGCGGCCCCTCCTGGCAGCTCTGCTCCTCCCGAAGGATGCTTTGGGAGTGAGGCGAAGCTGGGCCACTCCTCACGCCTGCAGCCGCCCCCTTCACTCTTCTGAGTCTCCGCAACAGTCCTGCCTGCCCTTCTACCCAGCTGTTGCTCATTTCAGGTCCAGCAAAGTCTTTCTGATTAACGGAGAGAGGGCAGTAAGGAGGACTTCCTGGAGGGGGTGACAGTCCAGAGCTTGAAACTGTGCCACACCAGAAGCCATTGGCAGCAAGGTAAGTGCTGGGAAAGGTGGGAGCCCCTGCCCTGTGCCCTGTCCCCTTGTTCCAGCCTGTGCCTCTTTGGGTAGGTAAAAAAATGGAAAATATTTTTAACAAAACCAGATGGGAGGAGGCTGGGAAGCTGTGGTGATGTCAGGGCTGTAGGAGCCAGTTCTCTCCTTTACCCTGCTTTGGGGTGAGTGGACTCTGTCTCCTCAACCTTGCTGCACCCTGCCCTCATCACACAACCCCCAGAGGTTTCTAGGTGCCGAATGGGGGCCTCCAAAGCACAGCACAGTCTATGGGGGGTGGGGAGAGCTAGGAAAGGGAGGGAAGGGGAACTGGAAGATGGCAAATGGGATACACAGAAAGGGGACCTAGCAGTGGCCTGGGAACCTCAGAACCATACCCCAAGCCTTGTTTCTAAGAATCTGGCTCTAGGCCAGTCGGCCGCCAGGCAACCTTTGGGGATTTAAATGGATCTGCAAATTTTCTAGATTCCTAAGATGTCCTTTCAAACCTCCAGGGGCTGGGAAAGTTCGAGAGTGAGGGAGCTGTGGCAATCCAGCCTAGTGGCTATGTGACTGGGGCTGGGGGGCTGGGACCCGGCTGTCAGATGTGGGGGCTCTTCTGTAAAGAGAGGGTCTGCCACTGGACCATTTCTTTCAGTCCCAGGCGGCTGCTCAGGTCTCCTTGCTGTCTCCCTTCTTCTGGACTCTGCCCCTTCTCCCCCCTAAAACATTTATCTGATCATACCATCTCCTGTTTAGAATCCTTCTGTGGCTCCCTAGTGCCTGCAGAAAGCCCCAACTCCTAACAGTGGCTACCACTGACCAACACTTACTGCATGCCAGGACTGTGCTGAATGCTTGATGGGAATGATCTTGCGTAATGCTCACCAGCAACCCCAGGGACAGGGACTGTTTTTACCTCCACTTTACACATGAAGAAACTGAGGCTCACAACAGCCTAATAATTGTAGCCACATAGCTATTAAGTGGCAGTTTGGAGAGGTTGTATGCTCCCCCTACCCCATTGCTCCAAACTTGGGCCTTTTGTTCTTGCCTGTCAGATTCCAGAATTCCCAAAAGGAATTTGCACCATCCTGCCTGTAGGCATTTGCCCTCCCCATCCCCTCCCCCTGGAATGCCCTTCCTCATCACTTTTTATCCAAGGACCCTCTCTACTCCACCTCTTCCAGGCAGCCTTCTGGTTCTTCCAGTCTTCCAAATGCTTGCCATACACTTCGTGCTGGAGCGTGTTGTTTGGTGCTCTTCTGTTTGTGTTCTGTTTGCACACTTGAGGTTATTCAGGCCCCAGGCTGACCCCTCTTGTGTTCAGCTCCCAGTGCCCAGCCCTGGGCAGGCAGTGAGGCTGAGAAAATGTGCTGGTGAAAGGGAGGAGGGACTCACTGAAGACCTTCTGTTCCCAAGCGTGAGACCTGACCCAGGCCTCCTGCCTTCCTTCAGGTGTCCTTCTAGGACATCATGTAGCTCCTCTAGGCTGCATTTTTCTGTTACAAGCAGAGAGGAGCATCTCTGCTTGCCTCTGTGCACCTGAGTGCACAGAGGCCTCTAACAAGATGTACTGAACTCATGCAGTTCTCCCCTGTCTCCAAGTGGTAGGCCCTAAATCCATACCCTTGAGGGGCATAGAGTCATGGTAGTCTGCATCGCTGAGCACCTACCCCATGCAGGCACAGAGCCTGGTACCTGACACACCTTGTAATCCTCATAAGCAAGTCTTTGAGACCAGTGTTGTTATTACCCCAATTCTGCAGACGAAGAAACTGAGGCTCAGAGAGGCTAAGTGACTTTCCCAGAGTCACACCATTAGTAGAGTTGGTACTGAGGCCTCCGTCTGCCTAAATCCAAAGGCTAAACCCCCACGCTACCCAGGGAGCTCCTGGTCAGAGGGGGGAGTCTCCATCCTCCTACAGAGCCTGCTTCTGGCTTCACCCCTTCCCCAGCAGGAAGTACAGCCTCAGGTCTGACGGCTCCAAGGTCCGCCCGGGCCCTGGCTTGGTCCTGAGAGAGGAAGGACACCATCTGGTCAGCACCCTCCTTCCCTGCTTTCAGATAGTAGTTATCAGGCAGCCCTCCCTCCTCCGTGGGAAGAAGAGCTGGGACTTGTGATTGCCCGCAGATGTGGGGCGGGGGGCAGAAAGCACCATGGATTCAGAGTCACAAGACCTGTTACTTGCCCTCGTTCAACTCAAATCCACTGTGTGGCTAACCTAAGACCCCCGTGTCCCTTCTCTGGGCTGCTTCCACATCTGGGAGGCAGTGGGCACCATGGACAAAGAACATGAGGCTTGGGCATCAGATGACCATGCATTAATCCGACTCAGCTTCTGGTAGACTGTGTGACCATGGGCAACCGCTTTGCCTCTTTGGGCCTCAGTCTCCTCTGTGGGCAGCAGGGCAGTATGTGGGTTCCATGAGATAACAGCATAGGTAAGGCACTCAGCATGGTTCCTACACTGCACCCAGCAGGCCTAAGGCCACTGACTAGGAGAGGGCCACTCTACCTGCCTCCTGCACAGGACCACTTAGCTATGAAATTGGCCTGTAACCCACAAAGGGCCATGCCCATGGACACCACGTGTATTCTAAAGGCCCACGCCCATCCTTCTAGGTCAGACTCTGAGACCAGCTGCCTTCTGGGCTGCAGGAGGTGACTCTGGGTGTTTTGCACAGGACAGGCTGCTGGGTGTGGTGGAGAGGGAGGAGGGAATGAGAGTGTCCCCAGACATCTCTGAAACAGCCACCCATTTCTTGCACATGGTTCAGAACCCAGTGGGCAGTGGGTCCTAGGAATGGGATTTTTTTCACAGTTGTCCCAACGTGGGGAGAGGGGAGGAAAGGGAAGTGGTGTTGGGGGCCTCCCCAAGGTCAGAGCTTGTAGCGTCTCAGCTAGGAAGCAGAGTGAGCAGGATGATACAACAGGAGCCAGCCCTTTCTGAGCGCTTTCCATGTGCACTTTTAACTGTGCTCTGCATCCATACCTTGCAGTTCACTGCTGTATTCCTCAGTGCTTAAACATGCCTGGCATTCCTGAAGTTCTTAATAAGTATTTGCTGGACTAATTTAATCATCGCAACAACCTTGAGGAGTAGCTATAAACTCTCCCCATTTTACAGATGAGGAAATGCCCAGAGAGATTAAGTCAGTTGCCCAAAGTCCCACAATCAGGATGTGGTGGAGCTGGGATTTGCACCCGAGTATTTCTGACTTCAGAGCCCCATGATGAGAGCCTGTGTGGGTCCCCTGACACCCTTGGGGATCCAGCCTAAGCTCTGATAGTCAGACCCTAGAACCCTATGTGACTGTGGGCAAGTCAGTCCCTCTCTGGGCATCCGTTTTCCCATCAGTCAAACAAGGAGGTTGACCTAGATGATCTCTAAGCTCCCTTCCAGCCCTAAAGCAATTCCAGGATTCCATACTGCACCAGCCCCCATTGGCAGCTGCACAAGCCCTGCTGTGTACTCAGGGATCATGCATATTTAACTTCACAATGAAAAGGTTTTTTCTTACCCTTTCTCTACACATTACAGAAAGAAGTCAGGATCGATGACCACTAATGGAAAACTTTAACCTCTAATAATAGGCAGGAACTTTCTAACAATTAGAGTGGCCTTTTAATGTGCTCAGTTTCTCGGCGAGCTCTGAGGGCATGTTCCCAAAGAGCCCACATGCCCATTTTTCTGGGATACTGAGCAAGGAGGGTTGAGCAAGTGGGCCTGTTAGGGGCTGTGTGTGGATGATGGGACACTTTAGGTCCCTTCCAATGCTCTGATTTCAAGAGGAAGCAAGGCTTTGGCCCAGATGAATGATGGGGTCCAGAGGCGAGGGGAGGAATGGACCTATGGTAGGAGTGAATGTGGAATGTACACACTTGTTGCTTCCAGTATAGAAGTCCACCTCATGTCCCTCCCAAGCCCTCAGGTCCAGAGCCTCAGGAAACAGAGCTTCCTGAAGCCCCTGGCCCTGGCCCTAGGGCCCCTCAGATGCTTTCTGGGGAACCCCGCCCCCAAAATCAAAGTGTATTGCTTTAACTGCATTAATACTTTCTCTTCTCACTTCAGATCAGGGCTATTTGATGTCTCAGGTGCTCGAAACCTTTCATCTGCCAGAGATACCGACTTCTCCACCCTCTGATGGAGAGGGCTGTCCCCTTGGGAGGGCCAGGGGATCAGAAAGTTTCTGAATGTCAGAGATGCAAAAACCTTTTGGGGCCACCTAGTTTGACTTACTTATTTTTGGAGGGACAACTGAGGGCCAGAGAGGGGAGGGATGCACCTATAGCCATCTTGATCACCAGTGATGTGCCGAGCCCTTGGCCCGGGCTTCCCTTTGTGGCAGCACAGGTACTGTATCTCCACCTCTCTCTAAAGGCCTGGAGGGGCTCAGCTCCACCTCTGCCCTCCAGGGCTCAGCCTCCAGGTCTCTCTGGGATGAGGCCAAGGGCAGAGTGTGGGCTGAAGAGGAGCACAGCCATCCCGACCAGAGATGGAACTCCCCTGGGTAGTTTTCTG
Organism: Cynocephalus volans; assembly: GCF_027409185.1. NCBI lineage: Eukaryota > Metazoa > Chordata > Mammalia > Dermoptera > Cynocephalidae > Cynocephalus > Cynocephalus volans. Next base: position 132,803,919 of record NC_084461.1, on the reverse strand, counting down.
GACCACGGAGCCTTTGGTCACAGCCGTTCTCCATTGTGGCCATAGTTTCCTCTTATGTAAAGTGGGGGGAGGCCAAGGGGGACACTCAGTGACCCCAGATGTCCATCCAGCTGTGCCCTTAGCCCATGAGAACCTTGTGGCTACTTTAGCACATCCTGTTGTTGCCTTGTTTACCTTCTCTTCCTGGGAAGTGGAACCCCAAGGGCTGTGACCTTGCCAGCTTCTCCACTCCTGAGGCTAAGCCAGGGCCTGGGGCACAGGCACAGTTGGGGTGGAGGGGACAGGACTCAGCTTTATAAATATGTCACAGAAGTCCTTGCCCCTCTTGACCACAGCACTGGGCTTGAAGGTAAGGGCTCAGGTTTGACCCAGTGGACTGTGGGCTTCTCTCATCTCACCTGTATTTGTGTCCTTATCAGCTCACAGCCTGGGCCCTGTCTGCTGAATGGATAGTGAAATGGTGAATAGAGAAATAAATGCATGGAGAGATGGATGAATGGATTAGTGGGTGATGGATGGATGGATGGGTGGATGGACAGATGGCTTCCCATTTAGTCCGGGGAGCAGGGGTGACTTCACAAGCATTCAACTTCATGAGGGCCCCATAATTAGAAGGACCTGTGCTTAGTTTACTGCTCTGCAGCCACCAACTTGAAATTCTCAATAATTTTTAATGAGGAGCCTGCATTTTCATTTTGCATTTGCCCTGCAAATCACGTAGTTGGTCCTGCGAGAGAATTCAGATTGGGTTTGGGATGGCTTCATCCCTGAAAGTGGCCTCACTGTCTTCACTGTCCCTATCTTAATGCACAGCTTCCCACAAAATGCCAGCCTGCTCACGTCGCTCTCCTGTGTGGAGACCCCCACTGAGTGCTTGGACTTACAGCATTATCACTGACCACCCACCATCACTATGAATGCCCTGAAAAGTTGGCTTTCTGGTGCCTCCAGGTCAAAGCTCAAATCCTTACCGAGCACCCCAACCTTTTCCACATCTACCTCTGCCCTCCTTCCTTGCCCATCACCTGCCTCTTGCTGAAGAGCCCTAATTTCTAGTCTATCAGCTTTCTCCCTGTCATCTCTTCAGATGCCTTGCCTCCTCCCACTCCCCAACTTTACTCACACAGAGCTCTGTGGAATACCCTTCCCTGCCATCCGCTGTCAAAGAATTCAACTAAACCCCAGAGACCTAGCTCAAGGCCACCTCCCTCAGGAAGTCCTGCTCCCCCTCCCTACTGGGATAATCATGTAATCATAGTAGTTTCTTTACTGAGCACCTATTATACAGCAAGTGCTTTTCATCATCATCTCTCACCCTCACAGCAATGGTAAAGGAAGTCTCATGCCACTTTCCAGGGAATTGACTCAGAGAAGTTATACTCAGCAAGGTCACACAGTTAACAAAATATTAGAGTTGGGGCTTGGACCAGGGATTAAGTGCCTTCAAGCTGGAATTGCTGCCTTGGTTGGCATCAGGCACAGCCTGCTGGCTTCAGAGTCCCACATGTCTGTTTTGTCCCCACCAGTCTGTCCCCATCATCTCTCTGGAAGGAAATGGTCACCATTGCCTGCCCATCCCAGTTCCCTAGGGGTCAGCTGAGGCCCCAGAGCTGAGAACCAGAAGAGCCAACCCTACCTAGCCATTTGATCTCTCATGCTGTGTAAGCATCTATTGAGCACCTACTGTAGGCCTAATCCCATGTTAGGAACTTGGAGAGATGCCAGATAATTGTTAAGGGGGTTTCCTCATTTATGGGACATCAAATTAGGGGATTAAGACAAAGGTAAGGGAAAGAAATAGTGTGCAAACAGTGGACTGGGAGTCATTAGACTTGCCTTCTGGCCCCAGGGTGAACACTAAATTCCTGAGATGCTGGGATGAGACCCTCCTCGCTGAGCCTCAGTGCCTAGGAAGGGTTGGTGCCACCGACAATACCAATAATAGCAGTAGCTACCCTTGCTGAGAAAATCTGTTGGGAGAGGCTTTCTCACACCATCTCACTTGTCACACGCATGCCTTTGCTGACCAGCCTAGTCCAGCGGGGTCTCAGCTATGCACTCAAGGCTGAGTGGGTGAATGACTTATCTCCCATGAGTAAGTGAATAACAATAATAACATGGCCTCTGACTTTGCAGAGGGCTGCATGCTGGCCCTGTTCTGATCATTTTGCTGTTATTAACTCCTTCAACAGCCTCAACAACTCAGTGACAAGCCTCCATGTACAGGTGAGGAAACTGAGGCACAGATGCTATGTAACAGCACATGGGAAAATCAGAGGGTGAATGACTGAAGGAAGGAGTGGGAGAACAAATGCTGGGAAAGTGAGAGGGTAAATGAAATGTGAGAGTTTTCTCCCCTCCTGATCTGCTGCCCAGGAGGGCTCTGAGGGGAATCTCAATGTCCTGTAATTGGCACCAATTAATGGCAGGTTTTCTTGTTAGCTAGCTACCCCTGCCTGATTTGCGGCTCTGGGCTGGTGAGGGAAGGCTGCGTGCTGATGGGTCAGTACGAACGGGCCCTGAGGACTGCCTGCCCCCTGCCCACTTGGCTCTGAGAACCCATTCTATCTGCGGCCCCCGCCCCAGCTCATGGCTATCCAGGCTGGCAGCAGCCCGGGGAACAGAAGGTTTGCTTGTCTGCGCCTGCCGCACCCCCCTCCCCAGCCTCAGCCTGGGACCCCTCTCAGGGGCTCCTTTGGCTGCCAGGGCCTGGCGCTCTCCGTTGCCATGGCACCGGCCGGAGATGAGGCTCTGGGGGGTGGGGGGTAGGGAGGGCAGCCGAGGGATGTTGGAGGCCTGGAACTCTGCAGCTGCAGAGGCCCCAGCCCTCTGTGAACAGTGGAAGGGTTTCTGGGGCCCCAGCAGGGGCAGGCCTGGACCCTAAGCACAGCAGGCCTGTGGCAGAGCTGGCCACACACCTAGTCTGACTGCCTGGACACTCGATCTCAGAGGCCCTTGGGACAGGCCTCAAGGCAGCCCAGAGACCCTGCTTAGGCACTGCCCCTGCCAGACCCAGGCTTTCCTCAACCTTATGCACTGACCCTCAGCCTCTGCAGTGAAGTGGCAGAAAGATCCTGAGTTCTGTCCCTATCTTGACTTTCAAGTTACTGGGTGACCCAGGGCAGGCCCTCTGCACACACTGCCCCACAGTGAGGGCAGGGGCAGGACTCTGACCTCTGAAGATCCTTCTGTCCCCAAGAGCCTGAGTTCTGTATGGACCCTAGTAGGGTGAGCCCCATGTGGAGGCATTTCTATGTGGACAGAGCTGTTTCTGGGCAGGAGACGGCAGTGTCATGGTGGTTAAGAATACAGGCTTTGGAGTCAGACTGGCCTGAGTCTGCATCTCAGCTCCTTTGCTTATTGCTTATTGTGTGACCTTGGGCAAGTTACCAAACTTCTTACAGACTCAGTTTCCTCCTCTGTGAAATGAGAATAATGAGTGTAACCTCTTCAAAGGTTGTTATTAGGGTGAAATAGAATCCCCAGATCACCTCATTTAGCAGAGTGCCTGGCTCCAAATTAGTAGGAGCTTTTGTTTGTTTTTCAGGTTGGGGGCATCAGAAAAATGAATGGGAAGAAAGATGTCCTGGGGTGGGGGCTTGGGAGGGGGGGCTGGCTGGTGGCTAGAAGCAGGACCAATAGTAGAGGACACAATGAGACAGATTGTGCTCACTGTCCTAAAGAAATTCTCTAATAGTCCAACTTCTGAAGGTCCTGAGCTGCCCAGGAATGGAATGGGCTGCAGATGAGGTGGTGAGACCCCTGTCACGGGAGGCGTGCAGTTGCAGAGAGACAAGGGGATATGTACATAGGAGTATGTGTGGCCCTCCCAGCCCTAAGAATGTAGGTCTCTGTGAAAAGTAGTGTGACTGTCTCCCCTTTAAACTGTCACATGGGTGTTGAGCCTGTGTACTCTGGAGCCAGTCTGCCAAGGATTGAACAATGGACCCACGCTTGGCAAGATCTCTGATCTTGGGCACAAGACGTCACTTCAGTATCCTCATCTGTAAAATGGGGAAGCAGCACTGGTGGCATGGGATTGTTCTGAGGACTGGGCAAGATCATTCACTAGAGAGCTCAGCCCTTAGTGGCTGATAAATACTAAATCAGAAGTAGCTATTATTATTCTTGTTGTTATTTTCAAGGCTATCTAAGTCCCTATTCCTTTTGAAAGGGCTTTTGGGGGCTCAGATGGTGTCTAAGGAACTCTGGGCCAGGGATTCACTGGGCCTGGGCAGAGCCAGGCCATATGGCCTGGAGGCTGTAGGGGCTGAGCAGAGGGCCTGAGAGGAGCCACAGGAGGCAGGATGTGCTTGTTCGGCAGGCAGCAGGCGGCATGCAGCGGGCCTCCTTCCCTCACTGACCTCCTTCTCAGGCTGGTTCCCAGCCTTCATGGGGACCCAGGGCCCCTCCCTTGGGCCCCCAGCGGCCGTGAGGCACACACTGAGTGCTTTCCCACGCACTGTTCCAAGTAGCTGAGCCCTTTCCCCCTCCCCCAAGCACACGCACACTCTGGTGAGTGAAGGGGTGCATGCTGCGGAGGGGGCTCAGGCTGGGGGATCAGTCCGTTCTTTATCAGCCTGGCTCCGTTCCAGACAGATGTTTCATTTTATTTTAGACTTCCAGAAAATAGGTCATTTCTTTCCACTGTGTCCCTGGGGAGGCCTCATGGGGAGAGGAGCCCAGAGTGAGTGACGAGTGTGGGGCCTGACTTGGGCCCTAGGGAGCTGGGAGGGCAGCAGCCTTCCTCCATCGGTCCTGATGGAGCCGTGCAGGGCCAGGGTGTGGGGGTTCTTAAAGGCTGGGCTGGGGAGCGGCCTTTACCTGGGGGTGATGGAGAGCCACAGATGGACCAGGGGAGGGACAGAGTCAGACAGAGTCATTTCAAAAAGGTTCCTCTGGCTGGGTGTGAGAACAGGTGAGAGGGGACAGATGGAAGTGAAGAGCCAGGAGAGGAGGAGCAGAGGGGGGCAGCCAGAGGCAACCAAGCTGTGCTGGCGGTATGGGGGTGAGAGATAGAATGGCAGTCCATGGAACTGGCACTGTTCTTCCATCCACTTGAACTTCCAGAACAGCTAGAGCCTGTGGGAGGCCCCAGCTTATCAGATCTCTGCTGCTTTGTTCAGGGGGACTTTATAGGTACCTGGAAAACATGAAGGCCCCCTGTGTATAGAAGCAGTCTGGCATAGAGAGCTGGGCCTGGTGATCAAGTTTCATCGCTGTGTGATTTGGGCCAGGTTGCTCACCCTCTCTAGCCCTCAGTGTGATCCTGAGGCTTGTGGGAGATTCATTGTTTAGGAGAGGGGTGGTGAGCCTTCTCCAACAGATAGAAGTGGGGCATAGGATTGAGGGGGGCAGGTGGGAGCCCCTTCCCAGATTTCTCCTCCCCCAACTAGTAACTGCCCTCCACCCTCTGGACCCTGCTCTCATCCCTGAGAACCCGGGCGGGTTCCCTGACCCATGCTGCAAGATCACACCTACATCTCAGTCCATGGGGAAGGCCACACAGGCCAGATTCTCTGCCTGGGCCAGGCTCTGCTGCTGTCCTTCTTGCACTCTCTAGCTGCTGGCGAAAGGACTCCATCTCTGGCTCCAGATGCCTCTTGCCCCCACACACTCCCAGGCCTGGAACTGGCTGCCTTCTCTGAGCTGAGTCATGACATCCCGGCAGGGCCCCTCCCCAGTGTCCCCACCCCCACCCCAGCATTCCAACTCAGCTCAGCTGCCTTCCAGAGCAGGGTCCTGAGAGCTGCAACATGTCAACTCTGCCCACCCCGTTGTACAGATGGGGAAACTGAGGCCCAGAGAGGAGCAGGACTGTTCAGTTGTCCCCTGCTTATCTGTGGTTTCGCTTTCCATGGTTTCAATTATCCGTGGCCTACTGTGGTCAAAAAATATCAAATGGAAAATTCCAGAAATAATTCATGAGTTTTAAATTGCAAGCCATTCTGAGTAACGTGATGAAATCTTGCACCGTCCTGCTCTGTGCCCCCTGGATGTAAATCATCCCTTTGTCCAGCATTTCTACGATGAATATGCTACTGGCCTGTTAGTCACTTAGTAGCCATCTCGGTTATCAGATGACTGTCAGACTGCTGCAGTGTCGCAGTGCTTATGTTCAAGTAACCCTTATTTTACTTAATAATGGCCCCAAAGTGCAAGAGTAGTGATGCTGGCATATTGTTATAATTGTTCTATTTTATTATTAGTTATTGTTCTTAATCTCTTACTGTGCCTAATTTATAAATTAAACTTTATCCTAAGTATGTATGTATAGGAAAAAACAGCGTATATAGGGTTCTGTACTCTCTCTATACACACACACACACACACACACACACACACATTTCTGGCATCCACTGAGGGGCTTGGAACATATCTCCCACGTATAAAGGGAAACTGCTGTACTACAAGTGGGGGACAGAGCTGGGACTAGAACTTGGGTCCCTTTACTCCCATTCTGAAGTCTGTCCCAGGGGTTTGAATTGCCCCTGGTGTGTAGGAGAGGACTAGCCTTGGTTAGGAGACTGGAATCTGTGTTCCACTTTCTCCAGCAACTTAGCGAGTCACCTCCTCTGAGTTTCAGTAGCCAATCCCTGCCTGGCTGGGACGGTGCAGGGAAAGTGACTGATACAAAGGCCATTGTATGGCAGGACAGGGAGTGCTGTGGAGAGTGAGGGGGCAGCAGCTGTAGTCATAACCATGGGTCCTGAGCCACCAGCCTCACATCCAAGCGAGGGCTGGAGGCAGGGAGCTGCCCAGTCAGGTGAGCTTTAGTGCCCTATTGACCACCGAGGCCCATCTTGCCTAGGCCAAAACAGTGGGACTGCTCACCTTCCTTCTCTAAGACTCAGTTTCCTCACCTGTACAATGGGGCACAGGAAGGTGGTTGGATCAGATAGTTGATCCCTGAGGTCTGTGGAGCTCTGACATTCCAAAATTCTGCCGCTGTGACCCCATGGCTGGGCCTCCTTCTCCCTCGGGCCATCCTGTTTATTTAGAGCATCCCTGCCTGAGATGGCCTACCCCAAGCACCCCCTCGTCCCTGCAGCAGGGCTTCTCCCATCCCATCTCGCTGCTGTTTCTGCCCATCCTGTTCCTCACCTCCAGACTGAGTGTCTCATTGCCCACTCAGTGCTGACAGGCACCTCCACTTCCTAAACCTGCTGAGAGGCAGCTCTCAATCCTGCTCTTTGGCCTCATCCTCGCCTAAGAAAATGGCATAATTCCCCAGCACACACACACGCATGCACCACCCCCACCCCCACCCCAGTATTCCAAGCTGGAAACGGGGGTGCAGGCTCATCTACAATACCTCCCTGTCCAGCTCCCCTAATATGCAATCACCAAGTCCTGTCGATTTGCAGCTAAATAAATCTCAATTTCAACTGTTTCTAGCAGTGCCACTGCCATCTCGCCAGGCCCAACCAAACACATACATGGATCAGAGAAGTGGGGGAGCCAGGTGGCATACGGCATGGGGTCACACTGCCGTGCTTCAATCTCTGCTGTACCTTGCCTGTCTCTGCGTTCCTAGGCAAGTTTCTTAAGTGCTGTCTGCCTCAGTTTCCCCACTTATAAAACGGGAATGATCATTGTATCTACCTCATAGAGATGAGATCAAGTGAGTCAATAGGTGTCCAGTGCTCAGAATGCAGTAAATGGTGCAGTAAATGCACCACACATGTCGCTGTCTGCCTTGTCTGTGCAGCATATGGATGTGTGTTCAGGTGAGTTTGGGATCCTGTGTGCACATGCTCTGTGCATATTGTATGTGCTGGGTACCCATGTGATCTATTGCATGGGAGAGCACCCAGGCAGCAGTCTGTGCTGTGTGCTGGGCATGGTGAGAGCTGCATGCATGTGTGTTCTGTGTGGGCGTGCGCACTTTTAGTGCCGGTGTGAGGGATGGGCACATACACAGCCTGTTGAACATGTATATGTTTCAGAGGAGCATGTGAGCAAGCATGTAGGCAGGCGTCTGTGCTGTGCACATGTGGTCACCGTGTACAGGCCTCCCCGCAACCCCTGCAGTGATGCAGGGCCCCCTCCCCAGCCTGCTTGTGTCGTGGGAGCCTCAGGACCCCGAGGGAGGGAAGCTGCTGCTGCTGGCGGATGTGGCCAAGATGGACTGGATTTATTTAGATTAAGGTGGTGGGAAAAGAGTGGAGAATTGTATGTACGGGGGGAGAGGAGAGAAGGCTGGGGCCCTGAGAATGACTCTCAAGCATGCACCGCTGGACTTGGGGCCCTCACTCCACTACCCCGGAATTGGGATACTAACTTTGCTCCCCTGGACTTGGGGTCCTCACTCCACCCCCCTAAAGCGTTTCTTTGATTCACCTTGAGGAGCTGGGCAATGACCCCATCTTTGGACCTGCCCCTCAAACCTGGCCAAAACAGGAGAAATCATGAGGGCTTCCTGGCATGCAGAACTCTCTTCAAGGGCTTGCCTCCCTCTCTCTGCTTCAGGGGCTTCCCTGGACAGGAGAGTATGGCAGGTGGGGAGGGTGCCTGCTCCCTGACTGTGACTCCCATGTCCTAGGTGGCTCCTCCCTGGAACACAGCCCTCCCCCTGAAGAAGAGAAGTTGTCACAGGCAAGGCCCCCCTGCCCCCTGGGGTTGGCTGGAAACACAGCAGCTTCTGGAAGCACAAGAAGGTCCATAAGGCACTGGGTGGACAACTGGGAGTGTCAGGGAGTCACCCAAGATGGCCCAGGAGGTCATATCTGGGTTCCCTAAACCCTTCCTGGTCCCCTAGACTGTTGTCCATGCCACCCTTCCCCTTGCCATATCCTAGGGGTTCCATAACACAGTTCATTTGGCTGGAAGTCACCTGAAAGACTGTTGCCTAATTCTTAATTGTATAGATTGGGAAACTGAGGCCCAGAGTGGGAAACAATTTGTCAAAGCCCACACAGCAAGTCTGCGATCGAGTGGTCAGGGGAATTCCATCCACGTAATCTCATGTGACTCTGTCCTCAGGAATGTAGCCCCTCCTTCTCATGAGCCCCTACCTCCCCAAACCACCCCAATGAGAATAACGGTGACTAGAACCTTCTCTGTGGCCAGTCACAAAGGATGGCTCTTTGAGATGATCCATCCAAACCTGTCCATGTATGGATGGGGAAACAGAGTCCCGGAGAGGTTTTGTGGTAAGTCTGAGAAACCTTGTGAGGGGAGCCAAAAGGATCATTTCATAAAGAGTGAAACCAGTCCAAGATCCCTGGAGCGTCTATACCCTCCCTAAGCATCTACACTCTCCCTGAAGTCCTTTGTCCAGCCTATCCTCTCCCCACAGCCTGAATCTGCCTTTTTGCTGTGTGACTGGGCATGATTATGTACCTCTCTGGGCCTCTGCTGCCCATTCAAGAAGGGTCCCTCTTTGCTCAGAGTCTCAGAGACTTTAAGCCATCCCAGCCCCAGGCCCAGCAGGAGAAGGCCTGGAAGGCAGAGGACCAAGTGCCACATTGGAGCAGGGTTGGGGGATTGCATGCCATGAGGGACCAGCCCACATGGCCAGTCCGCCTTCCAGAGCCAGGCCAGCCCCGCTGTTGTGACCTCCCCTCTCCTGGCCAGCCGGCCAAATTCCTCCTTTAGAATAATAAACAGTGTGGCCAGCCAGGGAGGCCAGGAGGGGAGGGGAAGGGAGACTGAAATGGCCCCCTCCCCCAGCCTTGCCACTAATGATTTTCTTTGGCTGAGATCTCTGGCAGGAAGGGGAGAGCCAGAGGGGCACCCACAGAGGGGCAGACGGGCCTCCATGGGGGCTGCTGGCTCCGCCTTGGCGCTGCTCCTGCCTGCCCGAGGAGGCCTGGCGTCCAGCTGGAGGGGCTGGGGCAGGAGGGACAGTAGTGGGGGATGCTGCAGAGGGGGCATCAGAGGGCTGGGCTTTGAGTCAGGAGCGATTTGGAGAGGGGAGAGGAAGAAACGGGACCCTCAGGCAGGCTGGCCTGAAGGGAGGGGAAAGACAGGGAGAAGAGGGGATTTGCTCAAATTGCTTCTGGGGGTGCTGGGCAGAGCTGGGACCTGGGGTCTACAGGCCAAGGTCTGTCCCACCCTGACGTGTGAATGCAGCCTGATAGGTGGGTCACTCACCATCATCCCACCTGAAGAGCTGGAGACCACGGCCACAGAGATAGTGATGGCACAAGAGGTAGCGTGCTGGGGCTCAAACCCGGACCCCCAGCCCAGGACTAGAAACTGAAAGGGGTGAGATAGGGAGAGGGGGGCAAGCTGGGCATGGTCTTTGGAGACAGGCCGGGCTGGGCAGCCACTCAGGGAAGCGCACAGCCCACAGCATCAGGAGGCTCCTTGTTGCCTCTTCAGTGGTCACTTCCCACATTTCTTGCTCGCGATCCCCATCCACCTCTGGCCTCCTTCCTGTCGATGCTGCAGGCAGACCCTTGGCATACCAGGCCACTGCTGGTTATTTGGGTCCTAGGGCAGGGACAGAGCAAAGGCCCACCCAGTCCAGTCTGTCTCTTGCAGTGTCCCTGCTTCTGCCTCTTTGTTCCTCTGGTGCTATGTGTTTCTATGCATCTCCTCTATCTCTCTGCATCTTTGCCTCTCTCTGCTTCTGTCAGTCCAGGTCTCTTTGTCTCCCTCTCAGACAAGCTCTGCTATGGAAACTTGGGCAAACTTCTTTCTCTCTCAGAGCCTCAGTTTCCCCATGGGGAAAAAGCTTGGGGGTGAGGAGCTTGGCTTCAGTGGTCTCCAAAAATCTTCAAAGCCTTGCTCTTCTGTGGGACCTCTCCCGGGCCCAGCCCCTGGACCCTCTCCCTTGGGCCCCCCGTGCTACTCCGGGCTGAGGAAAGGGGGTCAGGCCCACCCCCACATTCCACAGTTCTGACTCCCCCGCTTCCCTTCCCACAGTTGCCTCCATTTCCTGTTGTGCTTGTGAAGCTGCGGGAGTTCTCTGGGTTCTGGCTTACTCCCTCCCTCTCCCCCAGGCCTTTCATTGCACTTTCCCAAATATTTGTCCTGGCAGATAAGAGCCTGGTATTGGAACTGTCACCCGGAGGACGGGCTGTCAGAGCTGGCGGGCCCCTGGACATTATCCAGCCCAACACCCCATCCCCACTATACATACAAGGGAAGTAAGGCCCAGAGAGAGGCAGGGGCCTCAGCCAGGCCACATGAAAATTACTGCAGAGCCAAAGCAGGGTCTAGGCACCCTGAGGCTGAGCCCAGTACAGAGGGGAGAGGGTCCTTTGGTCATGAGTACCCTCTCAGCCTCAGGACACAGTGGCCTTTGACTTTAGCCCCATGAACACGGAGGCTGGGTGGCCCAAGCTGAGGCTTACTCTGCAGGAGCCAGGTGCTAAGATGGGCCCTGACACTGCATCGGCCCACCCTGGGCCCTGACCCCTGTTTAATTCTGCAGGATACCATGAAGCTTCCGGGTGTGATGCCAACTCTGGTCCTCAAAGGTAGGTGGACTGGGAGCAGGGGTAGGGGCCCTGGGGAGGCACTAAGCAGGACCGTGGAGCTGGCAGGAGTGGTGCATGCTAGCACAAAGGCATGAGAGTCCAGCAACACTGCTGTGTTCTGGAGCCTCAATGTCTTGTGTTTCCAGTGAGTCTCTGTGGATGCCTCCTTTGACTGCCCACCCATCATCTCAGAAACCTTCAGTGGATACCTGCTTGTCCAGAACCATGAGCTCAAATCCTTTGCTTGGCCCTCCATACCCCGCCCCACCCTCTAGCAGTCATCCCTGGCTTCCCCTCTTTCCTCACTCTGGCCGTCTGGCCTGGTCCCAGCCTGTGGCTCCCCTCTTCTGCCCAGCCCTCTCATTGGCTGAGAGCCCCCAGGTCCTCAGTGGGTTTCTCTTAGCACACTCCTCCCTTCACTCCTGCCATTACCTGCCTTTCGTACATACCTTCGGCTCTCCAGGGCCTGGGTGGCTGACCAAGCAATCAGTGACTAGCCTACAGCCTGCCTAACAGACTATTGTCATACAGACTGGCTGACTGACCACCCACCTGTCTAGATCCCTCCTGATTTTCATCACCAGGGAATATGGAGGGTGTGGTTTACAAAATCCTTTCCCAGGGGATGTCATGGGGGAACCAATCACTTGACACACACACCCCATCCCCAGTCCCCTCCACCCTCCAGAGGCCTCAGTGGCTCTCCTGCCCCAGTCTGCCCCAACTCTGAGCTATCTGAGCCCCTATCTCCCACACCCCTCCCATGCAGAACCACCTCTGAGCTTTGGAAGAATTTGGGCAGCTGAGGGCAGCTGCAGGAAAGAGGCTCAGAAAGTGACCTGGGAAGTAATGCAGGAACTGGAATCCTGGGAATTGCTTCCCGAGGATTTCCTGACTCCTTCTCGTGCCTGCAGCTGTAGCACAGCACTGCTGAAGGACTCAGAGGCTGGGGGTCTAAAGGGATGAGACAGGAGGCCAGAAGGTGTCCCTAGAGGCCTGGCAGTGAGTGAGCAGGTCCCAGAATCACAGGTGGAGGGTTCCAGTCTATGTTGGATAAAGGAGGTGTGTTCTTCAACGATTCGGGGGCTGTGCATCCATGACATCCCCCAGGGGCAGCTCTGGGAGGGGTGCTGAGGCCCCTGTGCCTTGACATCTGCTACTTCCTCTGCCAAAGGCCAGTTGCTGTTGCTGCCCCTGCTGTTGCTGCTGGGACCACAAGCCTCTCAGGGACTGGTCATCATACCCCCGGAGCCAGAGCTTGTCCTCAATATCTCCAGCACCTTGGTTCTGACCTGCTTGGGTTCAGCTCCTGTGGTGTGGGAACGGATATCCCAGGAATCCCTGCAGGAAATGGCTGAAACACAGAACGGCACCTTCTACAGCATACTGACACTGGCCAATGTCACTGGGCTGGACACAGGGGAATACGTTTGCACCTATAATGGCTCCCATGGGCTAGAGCTCAGTGAGCAGAAACGGATCTACATCTTTGTGCCAGGTAAGGGCCCCCAACCTGTGAGCCCACTCCCTTACCCCTCTTCTTGACTGAGGGCACTGGGGGAAGCTCAGGGAGTGCTTTAGAGACGTTGTGAAATGTAGCCATCTTAGAGACACAGACAAGTCATGGAATCCAGCTTGGCTCAGTCCAGGAGTGTTTTCATTCCCATCCCTTGGTCTGGATATCTATCTGCTCCCTGCCAGCCCACCCCATTCCTGCCTCCCAAGAACTCTGTATTCTCAGCCAGTTCCAATCTGCTCCCTCTCGGCCCCCACGTCCCATCTTCCCTATTCTCCAAGCTCCAAGTACCAGCTGTGCGTCAACTTGTGGTTTGTCTTCTTTCTCACCATGGCACTGTCAATGTCAAATGTTAGAGCTGGAAGGACCTCTGAGAGCATCTGTCTTAGTCCGTTTTTGCTGCTATACCAGAATATCTGAGACTGGGTAATATACAATGAACAAAAATTTATTGGCTCACAGTTCTGGAGGCTGGGAAATCTAAGATCAAGGAACTGGTGTCTGGCCTGGGACTTCTTGCTGCATAATTCCATTATGCAGAAAGGCAAGAGAGCAAGGGAGGGCAAGAGGGGGCTGAACTTACCCTTCTGAAGACTATACTTTCAGGGATCATTTCTATAGTTTGAACTTACCCTTCTGCAATGGCACCAATCTCACCCAGGAGGGTGGAATTCTCAGGGCCTAACACCTCTTAAAGGTCCTCCCTTGTCATACTGTTACAATGACAATTAAATTTCAATGTGAGTTTTGGAGGGAACATTCAAACCACAGGAGCATCCTTATTCTGTAATAAGGAGATTGAGGACCAGAGGGAGGAAGAGACTTGCTCAAAGTTACATGGCAATTCAAGGGATAGCCAGAAACCCAGTTCCCCTGATTCTCATTCTTGGTTTCCTGTCCCCCTCTGCCCCCGACAGATCCCACCATGGGCTTCCTCCCTAATGAACCTGAGGATCTATTCATCTTTCTCACGGAAGTAAGTGAGATCACAATTCCATGCCGAGTGACAGACCCACAACTGGTGGTGACACTGCACGAGAAGAAAGACGATGCCCCCCTGCCTATTCCCTATGACCACCAACGTGGCTTCTCTGGTACCTTGGAGGACAAGTCCTACATCTGCAAAACCACCATCGGGGACAGGGAGGTGGATTCCGATGTCTACTATGTCTACAGCCTCCAGGGTGAGCCCCCTTTCTGGCCTGATGCTCAGCAGAGGCAAGTATAACCCTTTACAGAGGCATAGCCCTATACAGTTTACATAATGTACAACTCCATTTATCATTGGATTTTTACTATAGCCTTGGAAAGGACATAGTGTTTTCCCTGTTTAACAGATGAGGAAACAGATTCAGAGAGAGAATGGAGTTTGCCATGGTCATGGAGTATGTTAGTGGCAGAGCTAGGCTGTATAATGCAGTAGGCAAAGGCACAGGCTTTGGAGCTAGTTGGATTTGAATCCCAGCTCTACCACTTCCATTCGGAATGACTTTGCACACGGCACAGAATCTCTCTGATCCTACTTGTTCCTCCATAAGAGAGAATAATAATGACTGTCTTCCTCATGGGATTATTGAGAAGATTAAATAAAACAAAAGATGGAAGGTACCTAGCACATAGTATGTGCTCAAAAAGTTTCTCCTGTACTTAGGCCCCCAAATAGTACTTTGATTTCCAGACTCATCTCTTCTAGAATTTCAGTTCCAGGAGGACAGAGACTTTGTCTGTCATATTCATTGCTATAGTTTTACCTAGAATGGTGCTTGGCATATAGTAGGTATTCAATAAATATTTGTCAAATGAATGCATCTTCCACACCAGTCATCCCTTTCCTCTCTGGACTACTATCCCATCCCCAAGTTAAAGAGCTGGTGGCTAGTGGTGACTTCCCCAGCCCTAAGCCAATCTTTCTTCACCAGTGTCATCCATGAATATCTCAGTGAACGCAGTGCAGACTGTGGTCCGCCAGGGCGAGAACATCACCATCATGTGCATTGTGATCGGGAACGAGGTGGTCAAGTTTGAATGGACGTACCCCCGCATGGAGGTAATGCTGAGCCAGGGGTTGGAGGCGGGACTGAGCAGGGATGGAATATCTTGGCTTACAGATTGATTTCCATGGACCCTTCCTGATTTGGGGGATCTGCCCTACCTCTACCTGCAGAGTGGGCGGCTGGTGCAGCCAGTGACCGACTTCCCCTTAGATGTTCCCTACCACATTCGCTCCAGCCTGCACATCCCCAATGCTGAGCTGGGCGACTCAGGGACCTACATCTGCAATGTGTCAGAGAG
Organism: Cynocephalus volans; assembly: GCF_027409185.1. NCBI lineage: Eukaryota > Metazoa > Chordata > Mammalia > Dermoptera > Cynocephalidae > Cynocephalus > Cynocephalus volans. Next base: position 132,788,679 of record NC_084461.1, on the reverse strand, counting down.
TGTGTACGACCGTCAAGATGAAAAGGCCATCAATGTCACTGTGGTCGGTGCGTGTCTTGGGCTCAACCTCAACCCCCAATCCGAGCTGGACCCAGACTCTGTCACAGCCATGGGGTACAGCCAGCTACAGTCCAGTCTACTCCTAGCCTCTGTGCCAACCAAAGCCCCATTCTGGGATAAACCCAAACCAAAGTGCAATGTCAGCCCCAAATCCAACCTTAACCCTAACCTAGACTTTCCACCTAGCCAGAACCCCAAGCCCCTACCTGATTTCTAATCCCAACGGCCACCTCAGGCCTAGGCAGCCCCATCCCCAAATTCAACCTCAGCGTTATCCCCAGTCTCCAATTTACTTCAGCCACCATATTGAGCCAGAATAGAGAATTACAACTCTAGCCCCAACCTCAGAGCCGGCCCCAACATCAACATCAGCCCCTTGCTCCAGTCCTGGTCCCAACTTCAACCCCAGGTCCCAAAACTCCACCGCTGGTTGGGTTCCTAAAGCCTACAGCCCCGCGCCCAGAAGACTGGGCACCTTTAGCATTCAGTTGATGCCCCGCCCCTAGGAGCCCTGGCCCAGGGAGGCACAGCCCCATTGGTGGCTGGGCATAGTCCCGCCCCCAGGGCCCCGCCCCTGACGGCCACCCCTCGCAGAAAGCGGATACGTGCGGCTGCTGGGAGAAGTGGATGCTCTACAATTCGCTGAGTTGCACAGGAGCAGGACACTGCAGGTGATGTTCGAGGCTTACCCACCACCCACCGTCCTGTGGTTCAAGGACAACCGCACCTTGGGCGACAGCAGTGCCGGCGAGATCGCCTTGTCCACACGCAATGTGTCGGAGACCTGGTGAGCAGCCATTCGCCCACTCCATTTTTGAAGCTACTGGTCTTTGCAGCCCCTAGGCAGCCCATGGCTTTCAGCTACTCGGCAAACCTAGGCCCATCTTTCCTGAGAGCCTACTATGTGCCAGGCACCATGCCAGGTGCTGGGGATGCTGCAGCGACCACAACAGAGAGTTCCATTGCTCCTAGAGCTTGTGGTCTAATGGGGAAACATGATCACCCAGATGTTTAGTTATCCTTGTGATGGGTCGAGCCAGCAGGCAGGTGCCAAGAAGAAAAAGGCCAGATGATTGAGGAAGAGGGTGCCAGGCAGTCCGCTCATTGCCACCTGTGATAGTTCTGAGGCTAGAGATTAGCAGACAGAGCTTGTGATATGTTCCGATAAAGCAGTGTCAGGCCTTTGTGCAGGGGATGAGAAGTGGAGGGTGAAGTAAAAAGGGCTCCCCCCTCCCTTGACAATCCCTCCCAAGCCTCCCACTTGGCTCAGTGGAACTGCCTATGGGTGGGGATTCAGGAGACTGAGTTTGAGTCCTGGCTCTGCTACTGACACCTTGTGACCTTGGCAAGCCCCTTATCCTCCCTGGGCCTTGTTTTTCCTGTCCATACAGGGAGGGTGGGGACGGCTGTGAGTTCTTCCAGCTCTGACAGCTGGGTCTCCTGGCCTGTCTTACTCCCCAGGTACGTGTCAGAGCTGACATTGGTGCGGGTGAAGGTGGCAGAGGCTGGCCGTTACACCATGCGGGCCTTCCATGAGGACGCTGAGGCCCAGCTCTCCTTTCAGCTGCAGGTCAATGGTGAGGATCCCAACCCTGTCCCTATTTCCCTTCTCCTTCCCCTTCCACCTGTAGGAGGAGCTGGAGAAAGAGCCTGGAACTCAGGAAGCTGGGTTCTAGGCCACTGATACAATGCCTTGTGAATCTGGCATGTCCCCTCTCTGGGCCTCAGTTTCCCCAGCTGTACAAGAAGGCTATTGGGTTAGATTGATGTTTCCAAAACCTTAGACATTCATGTACCAATGCCATGACTTTTCCTTTTCACATACCACTTATACTGCACTATTAATTCAATAGATATTTACTGAGCAACTACAATATGCCAGTCTGTTCAGGATTCTTAAGGCCCTGCCTTTGTGCACCTTGCATCCTAGTGAGGGAAGACAAACATTAAACAGTAGGAGGAGAAACTCCAGCAAATTACATAGGTTAGAAGGTAACAAGCACTGTGGGAGAAAAAAAAGGCACGGTAGGTAGGATTGAGAGTGCTGGGTGCGTGGGGCAGTGAGGGTTGCACTTTTAAAAATGATGATCAGGGTTGGCCTCCATTGAGGAGTTGACATTTGCATGAAGACTTGAAGTAGGTGAGGGCATTAGCCAAGTAGATGTTTGGGGAAAGGACACCCCATGCAATGCAAGGGCCAGAGTTATGGCAGAAAGGCCTGCATGGCCAGAGGGAGAAGAGTGGTGGGAGATGGGGTCAGAGAAGAGACGAGGTAGAGAGGGGTGGGGAGGTAGTGTAGGTCCCTGTGGGCCTGGTAGAGGCTTTGGCTTTTACCTGGTATTTACCATGACTGAAATGAAGAGCCACTGCAGACTTTTGAGCAGAGTAATGACATGATAATGACTTAATGTTTTGTCAGTTGACTTTCTAAAAATAAATTTATTTTGAAAGACAAAATTTAACCTCTCAGTTGTAGATGGAAAATCAACGTCACATGTCATAAATATAAAGCGACCACTAAAATAAACTCAGATAAAACAAAACAATACTATTAAATTCTAACTTCATGAGCTTGGCTGCCCAGGGTTTTGAGTTTGAGGCATGCTCTCTCTTTGTTAAAAGGGAAGATTAGCACGTCTCAGAGAGGTGTTAAAGACAGAATAGCACCCTACTGAGGCTCTCCCTTTGAAGTACTCAGAAGGGGAATCCATCAGTTTTCACACTTTGAGTGCTGGTATTTAGTGTTCACCTGCAGTCTGTAGTCCTGCACCCCGCAAGGGAGACTGTGGGACAGGTCCTCCCTTGAGGGCCTTTCCTGTTGACTGTCTGTCTGACCTCCCCATCTCCTGATCCTCTCCATGTAGTCCCTGTCCGTGTGCTGGAGCTGAGTGAGAGCCACCCTGCCAGCGGAGAGCAGACAGTGCGCTGTCGTGGCCGGGGCATGCCCCAGCCAAACATCACCTGGTCTACCTGCAAAGACCTCAAAAGGTGAGCAGATCCCAGGCCTCAGTTTTCCAGGGGTCCCACAGCTGCCTAGAAGGACCCAGTGAAGGTTATCTAGTCTAGCCCCTTCCTCTGGGCACGTTGTTCCAGGCTAGAGCTACATCCACCACCTCCTTGGAAATGCTCTGCATGACCTAAATTGTCCCTTTTCCTTATCTTGATCCCTGGGCTGTTCTTGGCTCAGCACAATGCAGGGTCTGTGCTCCAGAGACCCCATCCACCCGGTAGATCTGTTCTGCACCCTTGGTCAGGGTTGATTCTAGTGTAGTGGACAGATGCAGAATTGAGTTCAGGTTCTGCCTCTACCCCTGACACAGTGTGACCCTGGGGGTCAAATGAGAAGAATGGATTTTGCAATACAGGGCTCTCAGTTCTGGGATAGGAGCGCCCTCTGCCGGTCAGTCTATGGACCACAGGAGGAACATGCTCAGACCAGGCAGTAGGAGGCAGCAGGGATTTGACACGTCCTACCTCCTTCTACCACCACTCCACGGCGCTGCCTGCTTTTGGCCTCAGTTTCCCTGTCTGAATAGGAAAGGGGCTGAAAACTGACCCCACTGGCTCTTCCAGCAGGTGTCCACGCCAGCTGCCACCCACACCCCTGGGGAACAGTTCTGAGGAGGAGAGCCAGCTAGAAACTAACGTGACATATTGGGCAGAGGAGCAGGAGTTCGAGGTGGTGAGCACGCTGCGCCTGCGCCATGTGGATCAGCCACTGTCGGTGCGTTGCACTCTGCGCAATCTGCTGGGCCAGGATGCTCAGGAGGTCACCGTGGTGCCACATTGTGAGTCCCCCAGCCTCAGCGGTCCCCTGACAACCCCAACCGTACTTGGGACTGTACCCCTGTGCTCACAGTAGGCCAAGAGAGTCAGCATGCTTGTGGGTACACAGGAGCACTATGAAACCCAACAGCATGAGTTCCTGTGCACATACACAAAACACAATATGAGCACACATGTACAAACACAAGTCTATAAACCATGGCTATGAATAGCACTTATGTGTAGTGTATGTAAACTGTATGTATATCATGAGCCCTGTACATAAGCATGCCTGATCCTTGCACACAGATGCAAACCCTCCATCTGTAGATTTGTAAACTATGTACTGAAAAGTGCCCAATCCCCATATACGCCAGTAAAGCCAGCGTGTGTCTGTAAGCATGTACTCTGTAAGAGTATGTCTGCAAGCATATACTCAAGCATGCACAATGCCTGTCCATGTGTGTAAGCCCACTGAGTGTATGTTGGTAAGCTATGTATGTGAACATACCCAGCCTCAGACGTGTATAAACCTACAGAGTATGTATGTCTGTATGTATGTGCATGTGGGTGCAGAATCCCCATACTTGTACAAACAATCCACGTACAATTCCTGTGTATGTGTGCAAACTGGCATAGTGCATGTCTGTAAACATGTAATTGCACACCTTTCTGGAAAAGCATGCAAGCACAATCCCCATACACATATGCCTGCTGTATAATGTATGTCTTTTAGCAGGTACATATACTTGTGTAATTCTTGTACATGTGAGCAATGCCTACCAGTGCCTGAATACTTTTGCACATCCCTGTGCGTGTATGTACTGTATGCATGTATTTCATTTATTCACCTGTTTCCTCACTCAATAAATAGTCATAGGGACCCAGCTTCTCACTGGAGGTATAGAGGCCAAAGGGCCCAGCCCTGCCTGCCTTCCTATTCCCCGCAGTCCAGTCCAGAGAGGAAGCAGCCAGGAACTAGGCAGTTCCACTGGGGATCATCACTTTGGGGGGAGAGACTGGAGGGAGAAGGGGTCGCAGTCCCAGCTGTGAGATTCAGGAAAATGTCCTGGAAAAAGGATCCTTTAGGTCAGAACCTGAAAGATAACTAGGAGTTAAGCCAGTAAGGAATGGTGTTCTAGTCAGAGGGAATGCCCTGTGCAAAAGCCCAGATGCAAAGTAGACTTCAAGAATTTAAAGGCATTCAACCTGACTGGAGCATAGAGTGTGTGTCTATTTAGGGGTTGGGGGTGGGGGATAAAGCGGAAGGAAGTGGTAAAGGATGGGACTACAGGGGTTGGCAGAAGCCAGAGCAAGCAGGGCTCCAAAGACCAGCAAGGTGTTTGGGACACACCTGTGTGTACACCCAAGCAGATCCGTGGGCTTGGACATGCACATGCAGGTCGGGACACAGACCTGCCTCCTGTCCCTTGGCTTGTGGTAGATGGGCAGTTTTTTAAAATAGCCTTATCGCACCCATACTCCCACACGTGCACACATGTCCCTGAGCAAGTGGGTATCTGGGCAGACAGTGTGGGCAGCCTGACCTGCAGCCCAGCTCTGAGCAAGGCCAAAGTAAGCTTTTCTTGTGACCCCTGAGGGAGAAGCCAGGCACTAGCTGGGATGACTACATGAGACTCCTCTTTTCACTCAGAGATGGCTCCCTAGAAAATGCAGGCTTCTGGGAAATTCCTCCCTGGGACTGGGATGTGTGGCTGGGGGGCAGAGGGAGAAGAGAGTGATGTTGGTCTGGGACCCAAAGGAGGAGGCGGGATAAGGCTCCCTGGAGAGCAGAGAAGGGCAGGTGGGGGACAGGAGGAGGGACCAAGTTCCCAGGGTGGCCGGTGGGGCAGGGCAGGGGAGATGAGGGCCTGGTCAGAGGTGAATAGGGAGGGAGTGGGAAGGAATAGGAAGCTGTGCAGAGAAGAGGCTGGGCCCTTGGGGTAGAGGAGACTCAGGTCTTGGGGGCCCCCGTTTTAGCCCTGCTCACTTAACCCAGTGCCCTGGTGGATGCACTTTATAACTACCGTCACTACCCCAACCCCTGCTGGGCCCTTGGGTGAAACTGTGGAGGAAGCAGGCTCCTTTTTGCAGTCCGGATTCATCAGGCTATGGGAGCTCAGTCTACTGCTCCGTTGGTGGTCACTCACTTAGTCCATTGGCCACTCGGTCGGCCATGGAACTTAGAGCTCTGACCTAGCTGTGACAGCCCCAACAAGGTCATGAGGAGAGGTGAGCCACAGCCCTGCCTGAGAGGTTCATGGTCTGATGGGAGGTCCAGGCAATGGGCAGGAGCCCAGAGAAGGATCTTGCATCCAGTCTAGAGCAATGACAGAAAGGCCAGACTGGCAAGAAGAGCTGAATGGATGTGGAGGCTGGCAGTGATCTGAGCTGGGGGAGTTACTGAGGGGCAGGGGTGTTTATAGGAGAGGCTGAAAGTGTAACTCAGAGGAAGAGGCTTAGGATCTGACATCATAGGCTGTTGGGGAGGTGGAGGGGTTTCCATTCGGGGCAGGACGGGTCCGGAGGATTTGTGATGCCAGAGGTGGGGTGAGGAGAGGGTGGCTGCCAAGCACCCTATTTGCTTATGGCCTGCTCTTGTCTCTGCCTCCAGCCCTGCCCTTCAAGGTGGTGGTCATCTCAGCCATTCTGGCCTTGGTGGTCCTCACCATCATCTCCCTCATCATCCTCATCATGCTTTGGCAGAAGGTAAGCCTCACCCTGGCCTCATGGGTGCACTTTGGCATATATTTTTTTGCATGGACCCCCCTGCCCTCCTTGAATACTGCATGATCTGGCCACATGCAGGGCCCAGCATGGAGCTCAGGTAGGAGATTACGTAGAGTGACACTGGGTGTCTGAACTGCCTCCATCCCCTGCAGCGTGGGCTGACACGGGTCCAAGCTATCTAGGGTTCCCTGACTCCGCTGTGTCCCTCAATCATGGTTCCTGCTCAGGCATCCTCCCTGCTCATCCCAGGCACAGGGCATGGCACCTTTGGGGTAGACTGCATGGGCTCCAGGATACTTGCAACTCTAACCCGTGGAGACTCCTGTGCTTCTTCTGAAATGCATTCTGAGTCTATTAATCTGTAATTTCAAAGTCAAAGTTCAAATTTTCTGAGATTTCACCATTCTGTAATTCCAACATGTTAAGATTCCTGAATTAGGATTACAGCACCCCATGATTCTATCATCCTAAAATTCCAGTCCTGTGATTCCAGCATCCTATGATTCCAACATGCTAAGGTTACATCTTTCTGAGATTCCCTCTGTGACTGACCCGGCATGGGGAGGGGCCGCCCACATCCAGCGGAGTACCCCTACCTTGTGTCAGTTTCCAGGGCTGCCTGATCCTCTACTTCCATCTGAGGAGCAGGTGAGGCTCTGAGAGAAGCTGATGAACCAGGCTCTTGCCATCAACTATTCCTCAGCCTGCCAAATCCTGAAGGCTCTCCTGCCACCCTCCAGCTGGGGCCCCTTGGTTCCTGTTCCCTCTGAGCCCATGAAGGCCTTGGCTCAGTTGATCACTTGCTGTGTGACTTCAGATATGCCCCATCTCTGGGCCTCAGGGTCTCCAGCCCCATCTGTCTTAGAAGGGGCTGGACCTAGTGGACCTCAAGGCCAAAGACCCCCCTGATGATTCATTGCTGGTGTTGGTCCTACAGAAGCCACGCTACGAGATCCGGTGGAAGGTGATCGAGTCCGTGAGCTCTGATGGCCATGAGTACATCTACGTGGACCCCATGCAGCTGCCCTATGACTCCACGTGGGAGCTTCCGCGGGACCAGCTTGTGCTTGGTCAGTCCCGGGAGGCCTCACATGGCAGTGTGGGGACTCAAGGCAGGTGGGAAGACCATCTGAGGTCTGGTCCCAGCCTTGCCATGGCTAGCTATGAGACCTAGGGCTGGTGTCTTGTCTTCTCTGGCCCTCAGTCTCCCACTCTGTATAGTGAGGACAAGATGACCCCTGGGGGACTGCCCAACCTTGAGGTCCTATGATCCTGTGACTATGAGATGGACCCCTTTGTGGCAAAAGAGGAAGTATTAAGGGTAGGCTGAGTGCAAGGCCTGAGCTTAGTCTAGCTTGGGAGGCCCAAGGGGTACAGAGTTGCTGTGCTCCCCTGGGTAGGGAGGAAGGCTTCCAGAGACTAAAGATGTGGCAGAAAGCAGGCAGGACTTAGATGAGATGCCAGGAAGGACCAGGAAGCATTGTGGTTTTAAGAGCCCCCTTGAGGAGAACACCTTAAGTCTGAGGTGGTTTGAGGGATGTCTAAGTTGACCTAAGAGAATGGCTCTTCCCCACCCTTGGGTGGGGGATGCAGCCTCCTGGTGAGCCAAGAGCTGAGGGATCATCTCTACCCCAGGACGCACCCTCGGCTCCGGGGCCTTTGGGCAGGTGGTGGAGGCCACGGCTCATGGCCTGAGCCATTCGCAGGCCACAATGAAAGTGGCTGTCAAGATGCTGAAATGTGAGTCCTCCCTCACATCTGGGCCCCTCCTCTCCCCTGCACTTCCCCCTGCATTCAGCCTCTCCCAGAGCAGCCTGATTCTCACTCGCTGGGCAAAGAAGTGCGGTCACGCTGCAACCAGCACAGCTCCTGATTCTGGTTTGGGAAAGAGGGTTCCTTGGCCCTGCCTGCTCCCTCCCCCTTCCTCCGCCTCCCCCTTCCTCCTTCCTCCTTCTCTTCCCCCGAGTGTGGGTTCTCTCCACCCTAGGCCACCCGGGTCTCACAGCACAGGGTGGGCAGAAGAGCCAGAACAGGCTCCGATGGGGCCTCCCTAGAGGCTCAGTGGCCAGGCCTGGCCTGAGGATCCCCCTTCCTCAGCCACAGCCCGCAGCAGTGAGAAGCAAGCCCTCATGTCAGAGCTGAAGATCATGAGTCACCTCGGGCCCCACCTGAATGTGGTCAACCTGCTGGGGGCCTGCACCAAAGGAGGTACCAAATCTCCTCGCCCCGAGGACTCTGGGACAGATGGCCAAGGCCCAGCCCCTCCCTGCCCCTCTCGGTCCACAGACAACAGGACACTCCAGCTGTAGGGTGCATGCCCCCACTTCACAGTCCTAGATGGGTTTGGAATTTAGAAACTCACAAAATCACAGCACCTTCACAGCCAAAGCATTCTTCAGGTCACCAGTCCCAGCGGTTTCCAAATCAAGGTGTCCTCTGACGGTTTTAAATTTTCTCAATACATTTTGAAAACTAATAACAGCTCACATGACACTGAGATGAGTTATATACCCACCATCGGAGACCACCCACGTGCTAACTGGGAGCTACTCTCATTCAGATCACAGAAAAAGGCTCTTTGGCAAACTGTGTTTATTTGAAGTTCCGATTGCAAGTTAGGCTGCAAAAAACAACAACAGTGACAACAAAACATTATGGCCATTTGCAGCTCCTTGTTGTGAGATTTGGGATTTTCCTCAATATTGCACAACCAAAACAGAATACGGAACTATGTTGCATGCATAGACCAATTTGTGCCTGTAGTGACCACTCATTACTCCTTTCAAAATTTTTGTTTTCATTGATATCTTCAAGTTCCCACTAGCTTGACTTTAAGTAAATGCACTAAGCTGACAATAATAAACAGTTGCTTTTATCTGCTTTATATATTAGGCTCCAAGATAAGCTTTAGTTTGAAAACGTATCAATAACAGCTAACACTGGGCACTTGCTATGTGCCAGGCACTGAGCTGAGCCCACAAAGACATTATGTCATTAATCCTCATGATATCCCTTTGAGATGGGTATTATTAGCCCCACTTCACAGATGGGAAGGCTCAGGGAGACTAAGACCCTGATCACAGTCACAGAGGCAGAAAAAGAACCCAGGTTTAAAAGGCGCCAAAGCCTCTCAGCCATCATGACAAACTGCCTCTCCCACATCCAGTCTGTTATTAGCCTTGTGGCCCTGATGGGAAGCCCAAGGCCTCCCAGGACTGTCCCTGAGCCTGTGCCTCCACAGGACCCATCTACATCATCACCGAGTACTGCCGCTACGGTGACCTGGTGGACTACCTGCACCGCAACAAGCACACCTTCCTGCAGCACCACTGTGACAAACGCCACCTGCCCAGTGCCGAGCTCTACAGCAACGCCCTGCCCGCCGGGCTCCCCCTGCCCAGGTATCCGGGGGAAGGTGGGGACTGAATCCTTGGGGCACCTGAAGAGCACCTGCTCACTGCCTCCTTATCTAGGAGAGGACGCTGAGGCCATGCAGACAGGGGGGCAGTCGTTCCTGGAACTAGGGCTGTTTCACAAGTCAGTCCGCCCCAGACAAGGGAGTAACAATAATGATGATAATAGTGGTGGGGTCGGCTGCCACCTACCATCTGTCCCACTGTACCAGGTTCTGTGCTAAGCTCTCTGCAGACTTGACTCCCTGGAGCCTCACAACACCCCTGTGCCGTGGGTGTCTTGGCCTCCCGTCCCAGGGTACACAGGGGTCAGAGTCGGCGGTGAGACGAGAGCCAGGTCTCTCGACTCGCACTGTGCTGCTCCAAGCCTTGCTTCTCACCACAGCCTCCCCAGTGCCCCTCAGACAACTCAGCTCCTGTCCTTTCTTTTCCAAAAAGAGCATTTCTTAGTTCTTTTGCTGATTACAAAAGCAAAGACAAGAGTAACTTCAGAAAAGCATGCAAAAGACATTCAAACTCTCTCTTGTTCTCCCCAGCAGTTTGGTCAATTTCCTTCCCTGTCTTTCCTCCCTGTAGAGACACATATGTGTATAGTCCCACAGCTCTTTAAGGAGCTGATGCTGCAGGCAGAAGTATTAAGGCTATTTTATTCCCTTCTGCCCTCCCAGGGTTGTGGCCAGGCACTCGCAGGGCATCAGGGCTGGGTGGTTCTGGAGAGGCCACAGAAAGGCACCTTTGTACACACCCATCTTGTGGCCCTTGTCCTGGGGTGCTGTAATTGCCTTGGGTGTGAGCTCTCTGAGGACATACACTGGGCCTTAGGTCATCTTGGCAGCCTCAGTGCCCAGCTCGGGGCCAGGGTGGTTGAAAGGGCTTGAAACATGGTCATTCACATTGTGACAGAGTGAATGAGGATGAGTGAGTGAGTGAGAGAAACAATCCATGGGTGACAGGGGCTGTGGGTCCCCGGGGTGAGCAAGGGGCAGGAGAGGGTAGGGGAAGGAAAGTCTGTGTGGCCCTTCCTATAATGCTCTTCTACCCCCAGCCATGTGTCCCTGACTGGGGAGAGTGATGGTGGCTACATGGACATGAGCAAGGATGAGTCGGTAGACTACGTGCCTATGCTGGACATGAAAGGAGACGTCAAGTATGCAGACATCGAGTCCTCCAACTACATGGGCCCGTATGATAACTACGTCCCCTCTGGTGGGTGGACACAGTCCTCACACCTGCATGGGCTCACACCCGTGCAGTGATGCGTTCCTTTCAAAGCCTTTCATATGCTGGCTGTGCAACAACCTTGGGAGGAAGATGGTCTTTGCCCATTTCATAGAAGTGGAAACTGAGGCTAACCACTTGCCCAAAGCTGCTATGTAGTGAAATCCTGATATGAACCCCTGTTTATGGGTCCAGAGGTGTCCACAGGGAGGGGAAGAGCTGGGGTGGGGAGCACCTGGCCTCCTGGGACCTGAGGGAAAAGGGTCATCTCAGAGGTGGCCCAGGCTGATCTGCCTCTGAGAAGCAGGCAAGCCAGGCTAAGCAAAGGTGACCCAAGGACTAATGCCAAAAGTTTTATGGCCAATGAGGGCACTGATAAAATATGAGAAGTTTAAGTTAGATATTAAGAATCGTTCTCCTTTTGGGGAGACCTAGAGAATCAGTAGCCACTTGTCTTGAATATTCAGTCTCCCACGAGCCAAAGGGCAGGGTTCCTGTGGGCCATGGGGAGACACAGGTGGCAGGTGACCCTCTGCTCTCCCCTAGCTCCTGAGAGGACCTATCGGGCAACTTTGATCAACGAGTCCCCAGTGCTTAGCTACACGGACCTTGTGGGCTTCAGCTACCAGGTGGCCAATGGCATGGAGTTCCTGGCCTCCAAGAACGTATGTGTGGTCGTGGTGGAACAGGGTGGGGGCTGTGGGGAGATGGGTCACCCTGCCAGCCAGAGTCCTGCAAGTACGCGGCCCCTCGGGTGGATGGGGACAGTGAGTTTCCTCACACGTGGGTGGCCCCTCACACCTGGGCAGTCATGCGTTTTCCCCAAAGCCCTTGACAGGGAGGGTCTTTCCCCACAATTGCCCCCAAGGCCTCACCTCCCCTCTCCCCACCAGTGTGTCCACCGAGACCTGGCAGCCAGGAACGTGCTCATCTGCGAGGGCAAGCTGGTCAAGATCTGTGACTTCGGCCTGGCTCGAGACATCATGCGGGACTCGAACTACATCTCCAAAGGCAGTGTGAGCACCTTCCCTGGCCCCTGTAGGGTTGGCACCATGTATGTCTGACCCCAGGAACAGATTCCCTCCTGATCAGCCACACTCATAGCTCATGGCTCATAGCAGATCAGCACAGAGCTTCTCACGGCCTGCCCTGCCATGTGTGCAGGGACAGGAAAGGGGGCCACCCCACTGTGCACGGAGTGGGAGGAGGCAGGCCCTGGCAGGAAGCAGGAGTGAGAGGAGCTGGCGGCAGGAGCTGCCGGGCCTCCTCCTCCTGCCCCAGGTACGGAGTGTGGCCTGGTTCCCGGCCACTTGGCCCCCCTTGTACCCAGCACCCATCCTGACCTCCCTGCAGACCTTCCTGCCTCTGAAGTGGATGGCCCCCGAGAGCATCTTCAACAGCCTCTACACCACGCTGAGTGACGTGTGGTCCTTTGGGATCCTACTCTGGGAAATCTTCACCCTGGGTATGAGCGCTTCTTCTCACAGCCTCAGCAGCACGGCATGGTGTCCACTCTGACCACTCACACCTCCGTGCCTCTCCCAGTCCTGCAGAAGAGGGTACTCTGATGCTTTTCCACCCCCCAGGCATGTGTCTCCCCATCTCTGCTCCCCAACAGGTGGCACCCCTTACCCGGAGCTGCCCATGAACGAGCAGTTCTACAATGCCATCAAGCGGGGTTACCGCATGGCCCAGCCTCCCCACGCCTCTGACGAGATGTGAGTACAGACTCGTGCATTCAGGAGGATTTTGTGGGGGCAAACAATACCTATCCAATTCTACCTGCTTAAACCAAAGATAGATTTTATTAGCTCAGAGATCTAGAAAAATCTAGGTATAACTGGATTTAGGTGTTCAAATGATGTCATCAGGTATCTCTTGTTCTGCCCCAGCCTCTGCCTTCCTCTGTGCTGGCCTCATTTCCAGGCTGGCACTGCCCAGATGGCTGCCAGTAGTGCCAGCCTTACATCCTAGCTGCTTGCACCATAATTCCAGCGAAAGTCCCAGAGCTGACCCTCAAGGGCTCTGCTGGAGCCACCTGCAATCCAGCACTGGCCACCGAGCTGAGGGGATGAAAACTCCTATTGGCCAAACCTGGGTCTTGTGCTCACCAAGGCATGGTCAACCCCACAGGACCGAGTGGACTGGGGGTGCTGGGAGGGCTTCCCAAGGGAATATCTAGAGGCAATAATGGGAAAACAACACTCATCCACCACTCCTCCCCAACTCCTTTCTGTTGCTCACCTTGTTCTAAGGACAGCAACCTCCAGCTCCCCCACCCCAGCCCTGCCCCCTGCACCCACCCCTTGCACCTTGAGCCAGGGACTCTGACCCCCTCTGCCCCTCTTCCCAGCTACGAGATCATGCAGAAGTGCTGGGAAGAGAAGTTTGAGATTCGGCCCCCATTCTCCCAGCTGGTGTTGCTTCTCGAGAGACTGCTGGGCGAGGGTTACAAAAAGGTATGTTGAGGCAGGGTGGGGGTGGGGAATAGAAAGTTCTGGTCCAGAAGTCAGACACTGGGTGCAAGATTCTGTGTGATGTGCTGATATTTGGGGGACCACCCTTCACCCTCTCTGGGCCTCAGTTTCTCTTCTGGTACTAACTAGGAAGGGATGGCCAGAGCTATGAGTTTAATTTAGCAGCACAGAGTTTTGTGAAATGGAATCCTACATGGATGTGATTGATTTGACTCAGGGAAGGGGCCTATAGCCCTGTGTGTCCTGTAGCCTTCCCCAGGCCTTTGCACCCATGCCAAATCCTAGGGCTCCTTCAGAAGTGTGAATAACCCCAGGCTACATGACCACTAATGGCCTGACCACTTGGACCCTGTTGCAGGCTTGTCCTAGGGCAATGGAGCCAGTAGAGCCCTAAAACCTTGTCCTGTCAACAACAGGGCTCAGAGTGAGGAGGAGATGCACATCCCCTTAGGCACAGACACACCCCTCTTCTTAGGTCCATCTCTCACCCCTACTCCCATCCCTAGGGGCAGTCCCAGGGACCAGTCAGATGGAATGGAGTCATCATCATTTCAAACCAAGGGAAACTGAGGCCCTGCCAAAGGAGGTTGAGACAGAATGAGAGCCTGTACCTGTCTACTCTGAAGTAGGGGGAAGAGTTAGGGTCTTAGGTGCTGGTCAGCTTCCTGGGTGATCCTGAGCTCTTGTCTTAGGAGATGCCAGGTGGGAGCACAGCTCAGCCGTGCAGCTTTTGGTCAAATCCCCTTCCTCTCAAGCACCAGTTGCCTTATTTATACAAGGGGGAGCAGCTGGGTAAGATGATCCCTAAAGGGACTTCTGGTCTGACTGTCTGTTCTCTGGTTCTCCCTGCCCTGTGGAGCAGAAGTACCAGCAAGTGGATGAGGAGTTTCTGAGGAGCGACCATCCAGCCATCCTTCGGTCCCAAGCCCGCTTGCCTGGATTCCACGGCCTCCGATCTCCCCTGGACACCAGCTCTGTCCTCTATACTGCTGTGCAGCCCAATGAGGCTGACAACGACTATATCATCCCCCTGCCTGACCCCAAACCCGAGGCTGCTGATGAGGGTCCACTGGAGGGCTCCCCCAGCCTCGCCAGGTAGCCACTCTGGCCCAGGCCCCAGGCAGTAGTGTGCATAGTGAGTGCCCTGTGTGGTGTCAGGCTCCTTACCTGGGGTGGGTCCTTATTCCTGCAAGCGAACAGAAAAGAGAGTTGAGCTTTGATGACCTCAGGTGGAAAGGATAGGCTGGTAAGAAAATGGATGGGCTGGGACGTATTTGCAAGGTAGCTATTTCCTTTAAGGGAGTCCCCACAGGTCATCTATACTCTGTAGGTCCTGTTCTAGCCCCAAGGAGAAGAAAACCTACTCAGTGTTCCCAGCATCCCACTTGTTACCATGGGACCACAGCCAGCCTAAAGCCTGTGGTCTGTCTTGCAGCACCATGCCTGAGGGTCCCAGGAGGCTGGCATGGTTGTAGGACACAGAGGTGCCTACAGGATCAGGCCAGAATTCAAACTGGAAAGGAGACTTGTGATTTTCTTTTGCTTTGGGATGTGGTGATGCTGTGGTATGGGAAAGGCTTTAGAGGAAGGCCCAGCTGTTGCTGGGACTTGACGTTCAGACAGGATCCCCCCTTGACTGGAGAGAAGGGCTCCCCATGAAGCCAGACCCACCCCCAAAACAAGATCCAGCCCAAGGCAAAGTGGCAGGAGCCCCAGGCTGGTTATAATCCCAGCTCTGTCACTAAGCTGCTATGAGATGTGGGCAGGCTTCTCCTCTGTGAGCCTCAGTTTCTCTGTATGTACCAGGAGAACACACAGGCCACAGAAGGCCCCTGAAGGCCCTCTTTGCTGTGACTCTTGAAGAGGCTAGCATTCCGAGGCTCAGATAGGCAGTGCAGGGGAGTGAAGCGCAGAGTTCAGACAGGTTGGGGTGTGAATGTTGGCCATGTGTTATGCCCTCAGCCAAGCTTATTCATCTGTCTGAATCTCAGTTTCCTCTTCTGTAAAATGAAAACAGTAAAAGTACTTCTATCGGGGTGGTTGTGAGGATTAAATGAGATCATGTATGCCTTTAGGAGTGCAGAGGACAACGGCGCTGGGGGGTGAGAAATGAACTCTGGAGCCAGCTGGACCTGCTCTGAAGTCCCGGCTCCTACACTTACCCACTATGTGAAGTGGGGCAATGTCATAACCTGTCTGAGCTGCACTCTCCTCACAGTGTGGGCCCTGCATGTCTTCACAAGGATTAAATGAGCCACAGTGTATAAAGTCCGTGGTGCAGGTTGGGACACATAGAAAGCTCCTAGTTCATGCTGTTATTTTACTGTGGTTCTCTCCCAGCGCCTCACTCACTTGCCTCCTTCCTCCAGCTCTACCCTGAATGAAGTCAACACCTCCTCCACCATCTCCTGTGATAGCCCCCTGGAGCCCCAAGAAGAACCAGAGCCAGAGTCTCAGCCCGAGCCCCAGGTGGAGCCTGAGCCGGAGCTGGAGCAGCCACTGGATTCAGGCTGCCCTGGGCATAGGGCTGAAGTGGAGGACAGCTTCCTGTAGGGGCTGGTTCCCACGCTGTCCTGCCCGAAGCTCTCCCTTTGCCTCCCAGCACCCAGCACCTCCTGGCCTGGCCTGGCCTGGCTGGGCCTCCTACTGGCCAGGCTGCCCCCATGAGAGCTGTCCCCTCTGGAAGGCTTCTGCCCAGGACACGTTGTGCCCCAAACCCTGGGGCTGGCTTAGGAAGCAAGAGAACTGCAGGAGCCATGACCAGCCCTCTGCCTCTGGGGAGGCCATGTGGCTCTGAGCCAGGGTACCCCTGAGGGGACTCAGTTTCCCCATATGTAAGATGGGAAAGTTGGGCTTGATGATACACAATCTGGGATTCTCCCCCTGGCTGACAGGTGGGGAGGTTGGAATCCCTGAGTTAATGAAGTGGTAAATTAATTTCTTTCTGTTCAACCCTCAAGGAGCCACAACTCTCTCACACACTTTTATCTGCCCAGGAGCTGGGGAACAGACTCTAGCATTCCTGGCTCCTGGCTGAGCTGGGACCTGGCCATGAACAGTGTTGCTTCCTGCAGAAGCCACCCCCCACGATGCCAGTCTCTGCTTTCCTGGGCCCGAGCTGGTCTGGGGCCATCTGTGCTTACTTAATTGTGTTAATTAATGCTGGGGTCTGAGCCAAGTCCAAGACTTCCGGCCTGTATTCCTGCCCAGGGTCCTCAGGGCACACCTAGACATAGAAAGTGCCTTTATCCAGGACTTCCAGGCCCATCAGTCCCAGGGTATTTTCCTCATCACCAGAGTCTGCAGGGCCCCACAGGCCCCACGTCTGTGATGAGTGTGATGTGCCGGCATGAAGTGTCCACATATGCGCACCAACATGTGGCCCTGAATCTGCATTGGACCTGTTATGAGACTTTAAAGGAATCCCTCACCCTATCTGGGCTTCAGTTTTCCCCTTTGAAAAATGAGCATGTTGGACTCAGTAACTCCGAGTGCCCTGTCAGCACCAACATTCTAGAATATTCCAGGGGGTTGCACACTTGTCTAGATGAAGCAAGGCCAATACCCCAAACTGCCATCCTGGGGGTCAGCAGGACTCTGGGGAGATTCCAGACCACACATCACACTCCGGGGATTCAGAAACTGTGCCTCTTCTCCAGACCCCCAGCAAGTCCCAAGAATGCAGCTGTCCAAGCCTTGACTTGGAGTGACAGCTAGTGTCCTGGAAAGCCCCCAGCAGCTGCCCCAGGGCCATGGGAAGACCATGGGAGCCCTTTCAGCACCCACAATGACCTCTGGAGCTACCCTGGGCAGAGAGAACAAGTCAATTCACCTTGTGCATCCCACTACTCCAGCACCTGCCATCAAGGTCTGTTCTGCAGACATGATAGACAGTTAGGACAATTATGTCCTACAAAGGACAAGTTTCACATGATAGAGGGGTGGAGAGGCAGGCATTTGGGGGTTGCCTTCTCACCTGCCAGCTGCCCCATCCCTGAGGCATGGGAACCCCATGGGGGAATGGTCCCCAGCCCAGTGGGCATTGGAAGTGCCAGAGGAGTGAGGGCTGTGGCCACGACCACTGGCAGGAGAAGGGCTGGAAAGAAGGGTAGCTCAACCCTTCTGGGTGCCAGCCCCTATGCTGGTTGGCACCTCCCTGCCCTGGGATGCCCAAAAGCCTGGTCCAAGGAGGGGGGGAGTGGGTTCTCACTACGGTACCAAAGATGTAATCACCTAGGTTTACAAGTATTTTTAGGACTCACGTTAACTCACATTTATACAATAGAAGTGCTATTTTGTATGCTGTTAAGTTTTCCTATCTGTGTACTTTTTTTAAGAAAAAGATTTTAATATTAAACCTGGTGCTTCTCAGTCATGGACTTTGTGGTCTCTTGTGGGTTGGGGTCCAGATCCCCAGACAGTGACTCTCATTTCCTTCCTCTGTAAAATGGGGATGTTCACACTCCCACCCTTACTAGTAGCTGGGTGACCTAGACTTTGGGCTTGGTTTCCCAAAGTGTGAGGTGATAAGGCTTTTCTGGTTCTGCAGTGCCTGGCCCTGGGTTGGGAAGGAGAGTGTGGGGCTGGTAGGACTGTTCAGAGGCTCTGGGGCTCAGGAGCCAGAGCCCCTCCTGCTACCCTACCCCCCACCCCCTCCCATCCCCACCATGTGCTTTGGCTTTGGCTACTAAACTGGGACAGTCTCCCTGCACTCTGCCCACGGGCCCAGATGAGGCTGGTATGGCTTGTGAGAGGCATCCGCTAGAGCCCAGCTTCCAGGTCCAGGTGAGCCCATGGTGGGGTCCCAGGTAGGAGTAGGGCAGACAAAGCCCCCAAGGGGGCAGAGAGCAAGGAGAAGTGAGGGAGAGGGTGGAAGAGAGAGAAGAGGAAGAGGAACAGAGGAAAGGGAGGGCAGTATGGCCAGGGTGAGGCCAGGGGAGGGCAGAGTCTAGCCAGGCTGAGCAGAGGGGTGCAGACCTGGCAGGTCCCAGACCCTTCACAGCTGCAGCAGTTCAGTTCTTGTGGGGCTGGCATGAGCCGGGCATCCTGGCACCTGCTGGCCAGCTGAGTACTGGCCATGGTCTCCCTTGCTGAGCCCAGGCCTGTGGGACCCAGGCAGCAGCACAGGGCCAAGGGCAATAGAGCTACTAGGGGCAGGGGGCATAGTACAAGGGTCCCAGACACAGGCTAGGGCTTCCTGGCCCTCCCACCTGCCCCTTTGGGAGGGGTCACTTGAGGTGGAACCAGGTTGCAGCCTGAAATCTATCACCTAATCGCCATGTGTCTTTGGGCCATCCTTGTGCTCTCTGAGCGGGGGAGGGGCACCTCATTTTGGAGCCTCAAGCCTTCCTGGACTGTCTCCAGGAGTTTGGGGCTGTGGCTGCAAGTGGGGAGAGGAACGGAACCCTGGGGCAGCTCTGACTCACAGGTCCAGCTGCCAACTCAGGGGCAGCTGAGCCATTCCAGGGGAAAACCTCAATGGCTGTCAGGCCTGGCCCACCTTCCCGGGGGTCCTGGCTTCAGAAAATACCCAGAGCTTGTGACCTCTTCTCTCCTGGCTGTGGCAAGAGTTGACTAAGGCAATACCCAGATCTGCCCTGTGAAGAGAATAAACCCACATTCCAGACGAGGATTATCTTTGCCCATGGGAAAGCTTCGATCAGCAAGGCAGGACGCCTGGGCTCCCTCCATCTCAGGCCTGCTCCTTATGGGACCCTAAGTGGATTATGCATCAGATTTCAATTTCCTCGGGGGTACATGGAGCTAAAAATGCCACAAAGATAAAGGATGATCACACTCTGGCTAACAATTCTCCAACAGTTACTACTAGCCAGGGCTGTCTGGTTGCTTCACACACATTTTCTTGTGTTACCCTCACATCAGTCCTGTGAACTATCCTACCACTATCACCACAGATTACAGGTGAGATTCCAGTTCAGGGAGGTTTTGAAATGACTTGCCCAAGATCATCTGATTGGTGTGGCTGGGATGGGACAGGAGCCAGGCCTGGCTGACTCCCCCAGGTCAGCACTCAGAGATGTAAAGTGCCCACCCAAGGTCACAGCCAAGGAGTGGGAAAGCCTGGGAGCCAACTACTGTCTCCTGACTTCAGACCTTTCTGGTGCGGTGCATTCCTGAAAGAAAGAATAGGAAAGTGCTGGATGTGAGGGAAGAGCTAAGTGAATCTGAAGGCTAGGAAAAAGTAATCAAAAACCATTTGGGGGAGGGCTTGGACCTCTCAGGCCTCTGTGCAGCAGGGGTGTGGGGGTCTGGGGTAACTATAGGTCAGCCCCTGCTGGGCTTCTAGCTCCCAACCTCTCCACTCAGGATGGCCCAGGGAAAATGGGTGAGCTGGAATTTTCCTCCAGACAGATGAGCCACTTGTACTACACAATTCTTCCGTCACCCCACTCACAGCCAGCGTCCTAGTTCCTGGAAAAAAGAAGGAAAAACCTAAAGGAGCTATTCCTGCTGGGGCCCTGACCTTCAGCTGATGAGGGGCCTCACAGCCCCCATTAATGTCCCTTCTTTGAATTAGGACGCTGTCTCTAGAAGGCCTCTTTTATATGAGTTTATTGCTCAGTTTTACAACAATTAAAAATTAACTTTACTGGGCATCAGGATATTTCCTTACAGTTTTGAACACACTGTTTATTTCTTATTTGTGTAACTATAAGTTCATATGACCCCATGGATTTTGTATTAGGTAAGTAGCTTCTACGTTATTAGCAGTGACTTCATCAAAATTCCTGTGATCTGAAAAAAAATAATTTTATAAAAGTATTTATGTAATACATGTCTGTGTTTTTAAATCCATTACCAAAATATATAATACAGAAAGAGAAGACTGTATTTTTGTGTTTTAGACTCCGATAACATTTTAAATGCTTCCTCTTGTTATTCAGCAACTCTCCGTGTAGGAATTTATCTTGTGGAAATTCTGTCTCTTCAGGTTGTATTCTTCAAGATTTTTCTCCCCTTTATATCCATATTAAGATTTGCATTTTGTATCTGTACCTGTCCGTAACATATAACTATAATGTTAAGCAAAGCTATAACTACCATTTGCAACCTTCTGTTTTTCACTTAACAATATATCATGGGCATACTCACAGGTCATTGGTACATGCAGATATTAGTTCATTTATTTTGAGAGCTGCACATAATTTAAAAGCATGCCTGTGTCATGAATATTTAACCAATCTGTTATTGAGGGGCATTTAGGTTGTTTCCAATTTTTCAGTTACAAATTCTGCTGCAATGACCACTGTTTGTAAAATATATTTACTTTTGCACATTTATTTAAATTTTCATTTCCATAGGATAAATCCCTAGACACAGAGTTGCCTAGTGAAGAGATGACATTTAAAATGTTACAGGAATCTGGGCTGGCTGGTTAGCTCAGCTGGTTAGAGCAAAGTGTTGTAACACCAAGGTCAAGGGTTTGGATCCGCGTTCTGGCCAGCCACCAGACAACAAGGCAAGAACTTTCCCACGGTGAAATTTAATGGTACTGCAGGTTGGGTCTGAGCCCCACTGAACCATCCACCCCATGTCCAGAGGGAGCATCCCACTCACCCCACTGGGAAACCACCTCCCCTCGCTATCCTGGCTCTGCCCCAGTCCCTCACAGTTTAGAGAGTGTGTTCCTGTCAGTCATCCCATCTGGTCCTCACAATAAACCTATGAGACGAGCCAAGAGAAGATCAGACCAGATGAGAAAGCTGAGACTCAGAGCCTTTACCCAAGGTCACACACAGGGAGGCTCTTGCCTGCCAGCCTGGTGTCCTTGCTACTCAGGGAGCATCTAAGTCCAGTTCCTGGACTCAGAGGGGGCAGCAGGCTGAGCTCTGGGGTCAGGTGCCGGCTGCCTGCGCAGGGTGTGGCTCCTAGAATTCCCTAAATGGGCTCCTCCTGGGGGTGGGGTTCTGGGGCCATACAGGGCCATGGCAAATTCCCACAGCTCAGAATAAAATCTGCCATGGCTGCTTCAGAGGCCTGATGACGGTGCCCTGGCCTGGGATAGGGACTCAGGGACACCACAGAAGCCAGACTGTCTCCCTATGACCATACCACCCTCCAGTTGGCTGGCTCCCAGCCTCCTCTCTGTGCCCCATGGGGATAAATGCCTGCCCTCTCCAAGAGGTACCTACAGCCCACCCCCTGGGGCTCCTACTTCTCCTGACGGGCCTCAGAGCAGGCTGCCCCTTGCCCGGCTCCCCTGACTTTGTGTTCCATAGTGTCTGGTTTTAGGTTTTGTGGGTAATCACCACAAGGAACTAGGAAAGTCACAAACATGGGGAAGTACCAAAGCTTCTGGGAAATCATAGTCTTCTCAGAGTCCTTGTTTCTTCCTCCGAAAGGACAAGATGGAAGTTTCCATGTTTGAAAATTTCTCTTCCTGAAGCATAGTGATGACCTAGGTTCTCCCTTGCTCAAACACCTTCAATGGCTCCCTATGGCCCAACAAACAAAGTCCAGACTCCCTCGTGTGGTGTTCAAGGCCCTCCCTGATCTAATTCCAACCTCTCCTACTGTCTCTCCCACATTTGCCCTCCAAGGCCCACCTACCCATGTGGGCTACAAGCTCTCCGACCTCTGCACCTTTGCTGGTGCTGTCCTCACCTCCTATAGCACTCAGCTTTCTATGGCTGAAGGTCAAAGTCTTCCTCAAGCTATCAGCCCAAAACAAGCTGTCTCCTCCATGAAGGCTCCCTGATTCCTCAGCTGGAAGTGATTTCTCCTCCCAGTCCTTTGTGCCTCCTGTGGGCCCTCAATTTTTCTCAGCAGCCTTAGCCTTTGATGCCCTGTACACTCTCTTTCCTCTAGGCCTTTACTATGCTGTTTCTCCTTCCTGGAACATTCTCTACTCCTCCCTGCACCTCACCCCCAACTCCTTCTCATCCTTCTCAGCTCAGGTAGAGCCTTCCTCGACTCTCCTCTTCGGTGCTCCCAAGACCTGCAATTCTCCCAGTGGCCTGGCTTCTTCCTGGCTCTGTCACGAGGCTGTGAGCTCCAGAAGGGAAGGATTATACGTGCGCTGTTCACCACAGTGTCCCCAGGGCTGGGCAGAGTAAATGCTAGATAAATACTTGTTGAATGCACTTCAGCTGCATTATCGTCTCAGTGGATCTCAGTCAATAACTCCTTCCCCATTTTATAGATGAAGAAAAGAGGTTAGAGAGGCCAGGGACCTGGCTGTGGTCACACAGCTAGGAGTGGGGAATGCAATTCCTGGCCTGTCTGGCTCCAAAGCCCAGACTGTTCTCCTCCACCCTCAACCTTCCTGAGAGCCCTGGCCACTGATAAAGGTCAGTGAATGAACATGTGGCATCTGGAGCTGGGTTCCTGGGTTCAAAACCCAGCTCTGCCATTTATCAGCTGTGTGACTCTGAGCAGGTTACTTACCATGTCTGAACCTGTCTTTCCTCATCTATAACATAGGATAATTATGGCTATCTCCTAAGGTGGCTGTGAGGATCAATGAGATGATCTGTGCAAAGAGCTCAGTCCAGAGAGTGGCTCAAGGACTGATCCAGTGGACAAGGTGACTCAAAACAGTCCCTCTTCCTGCCCCTGCATTAGTGTGTTATTAATAGCACCCCTTTCAGCCTCAAAGGTACCCATTTGGCAGGCTAGGTGGTTAGTTCAGTTGGTTAGAGCATGGAGCTGATAACACCAAAATCTAAAGTTTGATCCCTGTAACAGCCAGCTACCAAAAAAAAAAAGAAAGAAAGAAAGAAAGAGAATCAAAGGTCCCCACGTGGATGATAATAGATGTCTGGTGTTAGCTACACTAGTGCTGCTACTTAACTACTCATCTTACTTTCCTCCAGCGTGGTGAGGGCCCTGCATGCAAGGAAGAGCTCTGAGCCTCGGCCTTCCTGGGCCTTGAACATAAAGCATTCACCAGATGAATTGGTTTCTGAGAGCAGAGAACTCCTACTCTCTCTTCATGTATTCATCCGTTATGCATCTACTTGCATCCCGCATTGTCTGAGCTCCCATCTGCCAGGCATGGCCATGTGCGGAGGGTGAAGAAGACGAGGAGGGAGGCAGGCCCTGCCAGGGAGCCCTGCTGGGGGTCAAGGGGGTCAGAGGGACATTATGCCAATAACCTCCTCATAACTGTGCTTGTGCCAGCAGTGAGAAATACCCTGAAGCCCAGGGGGCCACAAGAGAGTGTAGGACAGGGATGCAGTCAGGCAAGGAGAGGAGGTGTAAGCTCAGTGCAGATGGAGGCAGGGCATGTGGAACAGGAAGCAAGAGCAGGGTGCATTTACTGAAACAGGGAGGCAGGTGGAGGGAGGAGAGAAGGCAGAGACCCATGGTGGCTTGATTGCAAAGGCTCCTGCAAGCCCTGCTGCAGACTGTGGGCTTGATCTACACCACTGGGCTAGAATAGGAGATGGCAGCAAACACCCCATAGCACTCTGATTCAGATACTAGAATCTATTTGATTCTCAACCCTAGAGGCTGGTGCGCTCGAACCTCTCTGGCCTGATATTGAAGCAGGGCCCGCTGCCAAACTGCCATAATGCTGGGTCCCTGGTTCCTGGCTTGAGCCCCCTCTACTCCCTGGGTGGGAATCCCCTGGGCCCCAGGGCATGGGCTGCAGCTGGTGTTGAGTAGGCAGGACGTGGGGGCCAAGCTGTCTCTGACATGGAGTCTGGAGTTTTTCAGTGGCCAGGTAGGGAAATGAGGACAGGCTGTCCGTGTGTGCAGAAGCATGACATGGCCCACATACTCGCTTCAGGATTTCCTAATCCTTGGACTGACAGGCAAACCTTTCTCTAAGTTCCTTTGCTGCAGGAAGGGATGATGTCAATCTGGAATTCCTGCTCGTTACCCTCTGGGCAGCATCACTATAGCTTCCTTGGCCAGTAGTCACCCCACTGAGCTCCAGGGCACCTCTGCCCCACGTCCACCAGCAGTCAGCATTCTCACTGCTGGGAAAAACCCAGGGGTCACCCTGTGCAGCGTGGTGGTAATTAGCACAGGCTCTGCAGCCAGGCTGCCTGGTTCCCATCTCAGCTCTATCACCCCTGGCTCTCAAGAAACCTAACCTCTCTGAGCCTTGGTTTCCTCATCTGCAAAATGGAGATAATTAATAGAATCATCCTCGTGGGTTGAGAGGATTAAGTGAGACACATATGCAAAGAGCCTGACACGGTGCCTGGCACATAAACAACACTCAGAAAATGTTAGGCCTTCAAATGCCATATTTCCAGGAGGGCAGAGCACCTTCCTGCTCACAGAGCTTTGGGATACAGCATTCATTCATTGACTCATTCTTTATACATCTAAAGTCAATGGATAAGAATGGTTAGGTATAGCACAGTCACAGGAGGCAGAAATACCCTCACCAGATGTGTGACCTTGGAAGAATGACTTAACTTCTTTGAGCCTTGGTTTCCTCTTCAGTGAAACAGGAATAATAACCACATCTACCTCTAGGGTTGAGGATTCTATGAGAAAACTCCCAAGCACTTGGCCGACTGCCTGATGCATAGTGAGTACCTGATAAACCTTTGAAGCCTGCAGAGCAAGGAAAGTGCTGGAATGCTATGAGCCCAGGAGGCCTGGGATGCATAGGAAGGATGCCTGCCCCATCTGGCAGGGACAGAGAGGCTTCCTGGTAGTGGAGAGTCTGAAGGAGCTACAGGAGTTAGCTGAGTGGACAGAAATGACAGGATGAGCGGCATCCTCTGATCTTGGGGATAGAGATAGGTCCTGCCAAAGTGGCCTAGACTACCCCTCAGGGCCACTGTGGCCTCCACCCCCCTTGCTGGCCACATCCCTCCTCCACCTAAACACACTCCACCAGAGAGGGGTCTCTGCCAGCCGAGGTTAAGGACTTTGTTTAGAGAATTGCATGAAAGCTAGGCATCTTATCCCAAGACCAAACACCAACTTCGCGTACATGTTAGGAGTTCTTGGGTTTCCTCGAGGCCATCCTGGCACCTTCAAGGGCAGTGGCCTCAGCCATGAGTGAGCGTGAGAATGTCCTAAATGGCTTGTTACCTGTGCAGGTTCCCACCTCCCACCCCTAATTCAGCAGGCCTGGGATGGTCCAGGAACCTGCACTTGAACAGGTACCTTTGTGATTCTGAGGCTGGGGTCTCTGAACTGCACTTGGGGGTACATTCTTGTACAGGCCTCCAGACCATTAAGAACCCATGGCTTATGGGATCAAGCCCAAGCACCCAGCCAGGTGGTCAGGGTCCCTTTGCAGTTGGACCTTACCTGCTTCCTGCTGCACCTCCACTCTACTTCTTCACACTTTGATTGGCCTCAGGGAGCCCTGACTTCTCACCCTCTCTGCCCCCATGCTAGTCCCTCTCCCAGAATTTTCTTTCTGCCTGGAGGACTCCTGCTTCTCTTTTCAAGACCCAGCTCTAATGCCATTGCCTGAAAGCCCTTGAAGACCCTTTATCCTGTTTCCCTCTGGCATCTCATTGTGCCTGTGTCACCGCACTAAGGGGCTTGCCTCCGAATGTGTTGGACTTTAAGAAGTTAATATTGTTGAAGATTTAGGTAATCATATGTGCTTGGAGACCATGTTCCAGGAGGACTGCTAAGGGACTGGAGTGCTCGCCATGGACAAGTGGTGCCTCTGGGGACCACAGGGGCTGCCTCCACATCGCTGGAGGCCTGTTGAGGAACAGGGAGCAGAGACACCCAGGTGTCCAGAGTGTAACACCAGGAGCAATAGGCAGGTGCCACAGGGAAGCAGATTTGGCGCCTGGTAGGGAAGCATGGACTAACAGTTTTCCAGCAATGGAAGATGTGAAGGTGACCTGTCAGGAATTCTTCGAGGGTGTGTAGGGAATGGTACTGGCCAGATAACCCAGGGAGCAGGGCATGACGACTGCTACCTGGGCCTGAGATCCTGAAAATTCTGATTCTGGTTCTCAGTCTTCCTCAAAGTAGCTGAGTGACCTGACATAAGTCACTAAACCTTCCAGACCTTCCTTTTTCTTATCTATACACTGGAGATAATATGCACTTCACTGAGTCCCTGTGACCCAGGCCTGTATGAGAAAATGGAAATGAAAGTGCTTCGTAAACAATAAACAGCTCAACCTTCCTAAGCAAGACGTGAGACCGAGAAGTCAGAAATGAAAACACGACAGAACAGATTTGATTACATACAGAGTAAAAACTTCTGTGTGAATAAAGACACCAAAAGAACATTAAAATAGAAATGGCAAATATTTTCAACATATATAATAATAGTATTAAAAAACCATAATTTGGATTATAAATAGTCTCCCCAGATCAATAAAGGACAAAAAACAAATAGAAAATTGACAAAAGACATTTGTAGAAGAAATACAAATATACACATAAAAAAAAAAAGGTCATTTCACCACTGCTCCAGGAAATGCATATTAAAGCTTGATGAATTAACATTTTTTCTATTAGATTGGGAAAAAAAGGTTTTTTGGGGGTGGCGGGGGAGGGATGCAGCTGGCTGGTAAGGAGACTTGAACCCTTGATGTTGGCGCTATAACACTGTACTCTAACCAACTGAGCTAACTGGCCAGCCCTGTGAAAAATTTTAAAGATCAATAATATCCTGTGTTAGAAAGAATATAGTGATGCTGGGTTTCCCACACACTGCTGGTGGGAGTGCACATCCACACAGCCTTTTTTGGAGCAAATTTAATAATATCTCTGTATTTTAATGTACCTACCCTTTCACCTGGCAATCCCTATACTAT
This sequence comes from Cynocephalus volans, assembly GCF_027409185.1. Taxonomy (NCBI): domain Eukaryota; kingdom Metazoa; phylum Chordata; class Mammalia; order Dermoptera; family Cynocephalidae; genus Cynocephalus; species Cynocephalus volans. The sequence goes on along the minus strand of NC_084461.1, from coordinate 132,761,289 downwards.
GAATGGCTCCTGTCCAAATGGTCACTCATGTGCACGTTCATGTGCAAAGATGCTCGCTGCAGCATTGTTTACAACAGAGAAAAACCAGAAGGAATTAAAGGGTCCAATTGATAGAGGAATGGAGAGATAAATTACGGTGCATTCCTATCATGAAACACAACGCAGCAATTTAAAAACAAGGTAGATCTCTATATACTGATGTGGAAAGATTTCTAAGATGTGTGAAGTGATAAAACCTAAGCCCCAGTGCAAGAAATAGCATATGGTACTGGTTTTTAAAACTACAAGGGACAGACAGATGGATGGATGGAGAGCATGCACATGTGCAGGCAAATATTGAGAAGGGTAGACACACAACTCTTACAAGTGGTTGTTACTGGGAAAGGGGCTGTGATTGAGAGGAGGTTTGTGGGGACTTCCATTTTGGGAGACTATATCCTTCTTTACGGGTGAATATCTTACAGTAAGCCTGGTGTTAAAAAAAAAATGAAAAAATAAACAAACAAAAAAAACAACAAAAGACAAAAAAATTAAAAATAAGAAAAAGGAGGGGGTTAGGCAAACAGGGAGTGGGAGGAGATTACTGATACCACTGCTAGTGGGCCTGTTGATTGCCTTTTTTGTTCATTTTTTTCCAGATGCCTTTTGCTTTTTTCCCTGCCTCTGCCTGGCAAAATCCAACCTTCCCAGGGCCTAGCATTTGCCCCAGCTCACTACATCAGTTAGCTTTTGTTGTGTAGCAAACAACCCCCCCAAAAACACAGTGGCACACAGCAATAAGCATTTTATTTCTCAATTGTCTACAGTATTCAGATAATCTGATTGGATTGGATTGGGAGAGTTCACTCATGCATCTATGGGGCAGGTGGGGACTCTGCTCAAAGCTGGGCATGGCAGGGGCACCTTAGCATATCTGCTCGGGTGTGTTTTTCTTTTTCTTTTTTAAAGATGACCGGTAAGGGGATCTTAACCCTTGACTTGGTGCTGTCAGCACCAAGTTCTCCCAAGTGAGCCAACCGGCCATCCCTATATAGGGATCCGATCCCATGGCCTTGGTGTTATCAGCACCACACTCTCCCAAGTGAGCCATGGGCTGGCCCTTCAGGTGTGTTTTTTCTGATAGTGAGATTAAGAGCATCAGAAGGCAAGGAGAAACAGGCAATGCCTCTTGAGGCTTAGACAGAACTGGCACAGCCTCTGTTCCATCTCATTCTTTTGGCTAAAACAACTGAGATGGCCAAGCCCAGATTCAAGGGATGGAGAAATAGACTCCACTGTTTGTTCTGAGAGGAACTGCCAAGTCACATGGCAAAGTGCTTGAGTACTGGAAGGAGTGAAGAATTGGAGCCATTAATGCAATCTCCTTCAGACATCACAAGGAGGGAAAAGACAAACCACAGAAGAGGTGAATATATTTGCAACCGATTAAGGATTGAATTGTGTCCCTCAAGTTTTATGTATTAGAAGCTTGATCCCCACATGACTGTTGGGAAGGTGGGAAATCTTATTAAGATAATTGAAAGGTGGGGACTTGAAGAGGTGATTGGATTGTGACGACTATGCCTAATGGATGGATTGATCCATTCACTGAATAATAGGTTGATAGATTAATGGTGGTCATGCGCATGGTTCTGATGACTTTAGAAGGAGCCAACTGAGAAGGTTAGCTCTCTCTCTGCCCTGCCATTCTGTCATCTGAGACCCCTGTATCATTGTCACCACCGAGGCCTTCACCAGATGTGTTCCCTAGACTTTGGACTTCCCAGCCTCTGAAATTGTAAATAAATTTCATTTTCTTATAAATTACCCAGTTCTAAGTATTTTGTTATAAGCAGCAGAAATGGACTAATACATCATCGATGTAGTAAATTATATTGCTTGATTTTTGAATGTTGAACCAACCTTTAATTCCTGTAATAAATACCACTTGGACCTGATTATTATCTTTGTTATACACTCTTTGATTTGACTTGCAAAGATTTTCTTCAGAATTTTTGTGTGTGTGTTCATAAGGGTATGTGGTTTTATTTTCCTGTAAAGGCTGTGTGGTTATAATATCAGGTTAGTGCTGGCATCATACAATTCTTTTTCTGTGTCTATCGAGATGATCATACAGTTTTTTTCTTTCATTCTGTTGGTATGATGCATTATGTTTACTGATTTACATATGTTGAACCATCCTTGCCTCCCTGGGATGAATCCCACTTGATCATGGTATATAGTCTTTTTGATGCGCTGTTGGATTCAGTGTTCTATTATTTTATCGAGGATTTTTGCATCTATGTTCATTAAGGATATTGGCCTGTAGTTTTCTTTTTGGTTGTTGTTGTTGTGTTTTTGCCTGCTTTTGGTATCAGGGTAATGCTGATCTCATAGTATGAGTTTGGGGGAATATCATTTACTTTAATTTTCTGAAATAGTTTTAAAAATATTGATATTAGTTCTTCTTTAAATATTCGGTAGAATTCAGCAGTAAAGTCATTTGGTCCTGAGCTTTTCTTTGTTAGGAGACCTTTTTATTACTGATTCGATCTTTTTACTTGTCACTGATCTTTTCAAATTTTCTATTTTTTCTTGGTTCAGTCTTGGCAGGACATATGTGCCCAAGAATTAATCCATTTCCTCTAGGTTTTCATAATTATTGGCATATAGTTGTTCATAACAGTCTCTGATAATTCTTCATATTTTGAAGCTATCTGTTGTGATGACTCTGATCGTCAGCCTCAACCCACCCAGTCCTCTTACCAAGTTCTTGACTCCATCACAGGAAAGAATTCTAGGGCAGAGTCACAGTAGAAAGTGTGAACAAGTTTAACATAACAGATAAGAAATACATGTTCCACAGAGAGAGTGCAGCATAGCTCCAGAGGCTGAGCACAGCCCACACCAAGATTAACACCAAAGTAAGTTCAGTACAGACATCAAGTCTAAGACAAAAACAAGAAAAACATACTTCAAATTCAGTACAGCATGCAGGCTGCCTCAAGATAGTTAGCAGCCCCTTGCTGAAAGTAAGTTTGATACAAAGTAAAGTATATATACCTCAGCCAGCCATGTGCAGGTGGCCTCCAGGAAAGTGAGCAACAACCCCACCTTTGGCATGCATTCGACTTTTATAGTTTATCTAATGAATATTCAATTAAGGGGGTGGCTCCCGGTTATATAACATTTAGTCTTGTACATGCTCAGTTGATCTCTTCCTAGAGCATGTTCATTGGGCAGATCCTATCACATGCAACAGGCATATTCAAGAATATTCTGTGCTCTCTATTGAGCATGCCCAGCTACTGGGTTTGCATAAGTCAGCCCCTTATGGTCTCATTTTCCCTGTGTTGGGCTGAAAATAGATCTGATTTCCAACACTAGCTTTCCTGTAGGGGAGAGCCTAGAGGCTAGGGTCTGAGACCTCCAGAGTGGCTGGAAACGCAGAGACGTGTCCTGAAACCCAAACTAAGCACCTCTTATATCAACTCTATTTGCATTTCTGATTTTACTTATTTGGGTCTTTTCTTTTTTTTTCTTGGTTAGTCTGGCTAATAGTTCATTGTTTTTGTTTCAAATAAATTTTTTTTTTTTTTTTTTTAAAGATGACCAGTAAGGGGATCTTAACCCTTGACTTGGTGTTGTCAGCACCATGCTCACCCAGTGAGCAACCGGCCATCCCTATATGGGATCCGAACCCGTGGCCTTGGTGTTATCAGAACCACACCCTCCCGAGTGAGCCACAGGCTGGCCCTCAAATAACTTTTTGATGGATTTTTTGTGTTGTATTTTTAGTCTTAATTTCATTTATTTCTGCTCTGATTTTTATTCTTTTCTTCTACTTATTTTGGGATTAGTTTGTTCTTGCTTTTCTAGTTCTTTGAGGTGTATTCTTAAGCCATTTATCTGAAATCTTTCTATTGTTTCGGCTGTAGGTATTTATTGCTATGAACTTTCCTCTTAATACTGCCTTAGCTATATTCCATAGGTTTGGGTATGTTGTGTTTCTCTGTTCATCAGTTTCAAAAATTTTTAAAATTTACTTCTTAATGTCTTCTTTGACCCATTGTTCATTCAAGAGTCTGCTGTTTAATTTCCATGTATTTGTATAGTTTCCCAAGTTCCACTTGTTATTGATATCTAGTTTTATTCCATTATGGTCAGAAAAAAATATTTGATATAATTTCAATTTTTTGAACTTGTTGAGACTTATTTTGTGCTCTAACATATAGTTAATCCTAGAGAATGTGTATTCTGCACCTGTTGGATGGAATGCTCTGTATATGTCCGTTAAGTCCATGGGTCTATGGTGCCATTTAAACCTGATGTTTCCTTGTTGGTTTGCTTTTCTTTTTTTTGGCAGCTAGCCAGTACAGGGGTCCAAACTCTCAACCTTGGTGTTATAACACCATGCTCTAACCAACTGAGCTAACCAGCCAGTCCTCCTCTTTGTTGATTTTCTGCCTCAATGATTTATCCAGTGCTGAGAGTGGAGTGTTAAAGTCCCCAACTATTATTGTGTTGGTGTCTTTCTCTCCCCTTAGATCTGATAATACTTGCTTTATATATCTGGGTGCTCCAGTGTCGGGAGCATTTTTTTTTTCCACTATTTATTTATTTATTTTTCTCTGTCACATTTATTTATTTTTACTTTATTTTATTGTCGTTCTTTAAATGTTATTGATATTATTTTTTTACATTCTATGATGTTGTTGCAGAGCAGTTGGGAGGGAGGAGGAGAGTGGAAAGGGGAAGGAAATGGAATGGAAGAAGGAGGGGGGACAGGATTGAGGCCAGGGATGTGGGGGTGCACCATTCAGCAGGACTAGGATTGGCTTCCCAGACTGTAGAGCTAGAGTCACAGCCTCTGTGAACCCAGGCTTCAAGCCACTGGGATCAGGGTGTTGTAGCCTCTTACATGAATGTTCTGGGAAGAGGGCAGAGTCTTAAGGCTGGGGAAGCACCCCAGGGCAAGGCGTGCTCCAGCAATAGCTCTGGCTTCAAGATAGCACCTTCTTGCATTGAATTGAGTCACAAGGGTGGGGGATGGGGAGTGCACAGTTTGTGTTAGTGTTCTAAAGCAATGCTGCCTGTGTTTTCTAGATAGCTCCCCACACTTGGCTGCAGGTTTGTCCTGCCAAAGGATCTGCGGGCCTCTGTGGTGAGGATGGGGGTTGGTGTGTGTCCTCTGCCTGCCTTTTCCACTGCAAGGGAAAATTCTTCCTGTGCCTGATTCTGGTGTTGGAGATGTGGCAGCTGAGACTCTGTGTTTCTCTCTCCTCTCTTTGTCACCATCCTGGGTTCTCATGCTCCTCAGTGATCTCACCAGTACACTGCTGCGTCCCACACTCTCCCACCAATGTTCCTGTCAGTATTTAGCTGTTAGTCATTCTGGTCCTTTTTTGTGGAAGAAATGCTCCCCGAGCACCTGATCTTGCCCCCCATTCTTAGGTTTGGTATAAATGTTCATTCTTTCATTTCAGGTAATTTGTGTCTTTCTTGTTTTTTTTTTTTTTTTCCTTAGTAAATTTTATTGATTTTTTCCCCAATGAAACAGCTTTTGTTTTTATTGATTTTCTCTAATTCTTTTGTTCTGGCTTTCATTGATTTCTGCTCTTATCTCTTATCTTATGTTACTTTGAGTTTAATTTGTTCTTTTTCCGGTTTCTTGAGGTGGAAGCTTGGATCACTGATTTTTTTTTTATTCAATTTAAAATATTTTCTAATTTCCCTTGTGATTTTCTCTTTGACTCAGTATGTTGTTCAATTTCCAAATATTTTAGATTTCTCAGATTATCTTTCTGTTAATGATTTCAAGTTTAATTCTGTTGTGGTGCAAGAAATACTTTGTATAATTTAATTATTTAAACTTTTAAAGTTTATTTTATGCACCAGAATATGGTCTCTGTTGGTGAATGTTTTATGTCCACTTGACAAGAATGTGTATTAAGCTATTGTTAGGTGGATAAATATCAATTAGGTCAAGTTGGTTTATGGTTTTGTTCAGGTTCTCTACATCCTTACTGATTTTCTACTTATACTATCTATTACTGAGAGAGGAGTATTACAAGAGATTTGTATATCTCTTTCAGTTCTATCAGTTTTGCTTCATGTAGTTTGAAGCTCTGTTCTAAGGTGCATATACATTTAGGATTGTTATGTCTTCTTGTATAATTGATCTCTTTACCATTATATAATGTCCCTGATTATCCCTAGAAATATTCCTTATTCTGAAGTCCACTTTGATATTAATACAGTTACTACAGCTTTCTTCTGATTACTGCTTACATGGAATACTATTTTCCATTCTTTTACTTTTATCCTGTCTATATCTTTATATTTAAAGTGAGTTTCTTGTAGATAGAAAATAGTTGGGTTTTAATTTTTTTATCCAATCCGACAATATGTCTTTTAATTGATATAGTTAGACTGCTTACATTTGAGATGATAACTGATACAGTTAAATTTGAATCTGTCATCTTGTTGAATGTTTTCTATTTGTTCCATCTGGCCTTTCTTTTTAACTTTTTGTCTGTCTTCCTTTGGATTAATTGAGTATGTTTTATGACTATTTTATCTCCATTATTGGCTTATAACTTACACCTCTTTTAAAAAGTTTTAGTGGTTATCCTAGGTTTTATAACATGTATCTTCAATTAATCAAAGTCTACTTATAACATTTGTTGCTTTAAATAAAGTACGAGGACCTTACAACAGTATACTGCACATCCTTTTCTCCCATCTTTTGTAGTATTGTTATCATATATTTTACTTTTATATATGCTATAAATATGCAATACATTGCTACTATTTTTGCTTTCAATTAAGGGTTGGCTAACTATAGCATGTGGGCCAAACGTAGCCTGTCTCCTGTTTTTGTAAATAAGGTGTAACTGGAACACAGCAACACAATAGTTTATGTGTTGTCTAAGGCTGCTTTTGTACTGCAGTGACAGAGTTAAGTAGTTGCAACAAAAGAGTATGGCCACAAACCTGAAATATTTACTCTCCAGTCCTTTAAAGAAAAAATATTCCAGTGTCTGTTTTAGACAGTTATCTTTTCCAGCAATTTAAAGATAAACATATATTTCATATTTAACTTTATTCTATTTCCAGCTCTCTTTATTCTATTTATTTATTTATTTATTTATTTAATTTGTTTACTTTTGGTGGCTGGCTGGTATAGGAATCCAAACCCTTGACCCTGGTGTTATGACACCAGCACTCTTCATTTTTTATGCATGAGTATAACCAAGTTTCTGGCTGGTATCATACTCCTTTTGCCTGAAGAACTTCCCTTAACTTTTATTTATTTATTTATTTATTTATTTATTTTGTATTGCTGGTCTGCTGGCAATGAATTCCCTCAGTTTGTGTTTGTCTAAGAAAGTCTTTATTGATTTTTATTTTAAGGAGAAATTCACATAACATAAAATTAAACATTAATCATTTTGAAGTGTACTTTTATTACATCTCATTTAGTGCACTCATATTGTTGTGTGACCATCACTTCTAGCTAGTTCCAAGACATTTCCTTCATCCGCAAAGAAACCCATTAAACAGTCACTTCCCATTTCCCCTCCCTGAAGTCCCTGGCAACTAGTCTGCTGTCTGCTTCTACAAATTTACCTATTCTGGATGTTTCATATAAACGGAGTCATATGATATATAACGTTTTGTGTCTGGCTTCTTTCACTTAATACAATGCTGTCAAGGTTCATTGTCATTGTAGCAGCTATCAGTACTTCATTCCTTTTTTTGTGGCTGAATACTATTCCATGTGTTAGTGGGCAAACGAAACCAACACCATTTTGTACCCCACTTTCCATGTTGACTCCTGCTTAACCTCATTACTTTGTTTCACTGAGCAGTTACACCTTAACCTTAGTGCTAATGTAAAGGGAATATATATTTCAGGGAATTAGTTATTTATTACAGTGGATGGCATCAGTGGTCTGAGCACTAACATCAAAAAACACCTGCCTCATGTATCACAAGACACCTGGTAAATAATGCTATCAACTTATTTTTCTTAAGATGTTTCCTTGAAGTTACTTTTAGCAATGGGGGCTTTTGCTATATAAATATTGTCTAAACTCAGAAAGCTAGAGCTCTGATCTGCTGTAGACATCCAATTCTTTGCTTTGTGCAGATTTTTTTGTATGTAAGTCAGCCCGATTAATATATACCTCATTACTGAATGGATATGCCTGCTTCCTTCTCTGGTCTTAAAGTTCCTTCTCAATTTGGCAGGTATTGTACTTTAATCCCCTCCTCACACAACATTGAAAGGATAGACCACGTTTTGTTTACCCGTTCATTAACTGTTTTCACCTTTTGGCTTGTGTGAATAGTGCTACACTGAACATTCCTGTGCAAGTATTTTTTGTGTCCCTGTTTTCAACTCTTTTGATCATACCTCAGAGTGGAATTGCTGGGTCATATGATAATTCCATGTTTAACTTTTTGGGAAACTGTCAAACTGATTACCATAGCAGCTGTACCATTTTACATTTTCACCAGCAATGTACAAGGGTTCCAATTTCTCCACATCCTCACTAACACTTATTATTTTTTAATTTTTTTATTATGGCCAACCTAGTGGATATGAAGTGGTATCTCATAGTGGATTTGATTTGCACTTTCCTAATGTCTAATGGTATTGATTATCTTTTTATGTGCTTGTTGGCTCCTTGTTACTCTCTGGAGAAATATCAATTGCTCTGGAGAAATATTAATCCAATTTTTCTGCCCATTTTTAAATTGAATTGTGTGTCTTTTTCTTGTTGAGTTGTAGGAGATGCTACAACTCATATATATATATATATATATATATATATATATATATATATATAATATATCCTGGATACATATCAGATATATGATTTGCAAATATTTCCTTCCATTCTGTGTGTTGTCTTTTCAGTCTCTTGACAGTGTCCTTTGATGCACAAAAATGTTTAACTTCAATGGAGTATAATTTATCTGTTTTTTCTTTGGTTGTTTATACTTTTGGTGACATATTTAAGATATCATTTCCAAGTCTAAGGTCATGAACATTACGCCTATGTTTTCTTCTAAGAGTTTTATAGTTTTAGCTTTAATAATTAGGTCTTTGATTAATTTTGAGTTAATTTTTGTATATGGTGTAAAGTGAAGGTCCAGCTTTATTCTTCTGCATGTGGACATCCAGTTCTTATTTGTTGAAAATAACTGTTCTCTCCCCATTAAATGGTCTTCTCCATCTTGTTAACCATCAATTGACCATAGATGTGAAGTTTTATTTCTTGACTTAATTTTATTCCACTGACCTATATATCTATCCTTATGCAAATACCACACTGTTTTGATTTCTGTAGCTTTGTAGTATTGGGAAGTGTGATTCCATCAACTTTGTTCTTCTTTTTTGAGATTGTTTTGGCTATTCAGTGTTCCTTGAAATTTCATATGAATTTGACAATTTGCTTTTGTATTTCTGCAAAAAAAGGATGTTGGGGTTTTCATAGGGATTGCATTGAATCCATAGATCACTTTGGTGAGTATTGCCATTTTATGAGGGAACTTTAAAAAGTTCATGGAAAAATTTGTATTATCTTTTAATTCTATTTTTCCATGAACTTTTTGAAATACCTTCATAACAATATTAAATCTTCCAACTGATAAAAATGAAATGTCTTCTCATTTATTAAGGTCTTAATTTCGTTCAGCAGCGTTCTGTGGTTTTTAGGGTCTAAGTCTTTTACCTTCTTTGTTAAATTTATCACCAAGTATTCATTCTTTTTGATGCTATCGCAAATAAGATCGTTTTCTTAATTTCCTTATTGTATTATTGCTAGCGTGTAGAAATACGACTGAGTTTTGTGTGTTGATCTTGTATCCTACAGCTTTGCTGAATCCATTCATCAGCTCTAGTTGTATTTTGTGGATCCTGTAGGATTTTTCTCTATATAGGATCATGAGATCTGTGAATAGATTGTTTTACTTCCTTTTTAATTTGGATGTCTTTTATTTCTTTCTCTTCCTGGTTGCTCTGGATGGAACTTCTAGTACAATGTTGAGAAGTGGTGAAAGCAGGCATTTTTTGTCTTGCTTCTGATCTAAAGGCGAAAGCTTTTGGTCTTTTACCATTGAGTTAGCTGTGCTTTTTCATATGTGCACTTAATCACGTTGAGCAGGTTCCCTTTTATTCCTAGTTTGTTGGGGTTTCTTTTTTTTTTTTTTGTCTTTGCTATGATCATGTGGAATTTTTTTTCATTCTATTAATGTGATATATTACACTGGTTTTCATGTGTTAAACCACCTTTGCATTTCTGGGATAAATCCCACTTGGTCATAATCCTTTTAATATGCTGTTGGACTTGGTTTGCTAGTATTTTGTTAAGGATTTTTGTGTCCATATTCATGCATCTACATTGGTCTGTAGTTTTCTTTTCTTGCAATACTTTTGTCTAGCTTTGGTATCAGGATAATGCTGGCCTCATAGTATGGGTTGGGAAGTGCCCCCTCATCTTCTATTTTTTGTAAGAGTCTGAGAAGGATTGGTTTTAATTCTTCTTTAAATGTTTGGTAGAATTCACTAGTGAAGCCATCTGGTCCTGAGCTTTTCTCTGTTGGGAGGTTTTTGATTACTAGTTAAATCTCTTGTTAAATCTATTCAGATTTTCTGTTTCTTCTTGAGTTAGTTTTGGTTGGTATTTATGATTACTAAAGGCTCAAAACACTTTCCTGGAAAAGAAAGGAAAAACATAAACACACACACACACACGCATGCATGCACACATATGCCTGAGTACATGGGAAGAATGATTATTTTCCTGAATCAATGGTATATTGGGACTTTTCAGTTTCAAGAAGTAACTTTACAACCATGTTATTTAGAGATAAGAAGGAAAATACTAAGAGAATCAACTAAAAAAGGTAAAAAGCAATTGCCTCCAGGAAAGGAGAGGGCAAAAGAAAGCAGTTTTTCATAAGAATTATGACAGAACAATTATACTCTTTGTAATAATTAATTAATTAATTAATCCATGAAAGTCAGTTCTATAAGCAGACTGCTTGGATCCAAACCCCACTTCCACCATTTGGTAGCTGTGTGATCATGAGCAAGTTCAAGGTGTTTGATCTCTTTGAACTTCAGTTTTCCCATCTGCAAAATGAATATAACGGTGCCTACCACATAGAGCTTTGCAGGAACCAAAGGAAACAGTGAATGTAAAGGTCTTGGCAGGTGAGGGTTCTGTAAATGGAAGCTTCTTGCCATTATAATCAGGCTCTCCAGACCAACCTGTGTATATGGAGAAAACAAACTCAGTTTCTCCTGTACTCTCACAACACAAAATTCTTATGACACCAGGTGTTTGGGGGTATTTCCCCACACACCAAGCAACCAACTAATTCTCCAGATTCTGCAGCAGACACCAGTAGGTCTCCTCTAATTTAATTCAATTCTGATACTATCTACCTGCAGATAGCATCAGGTCTCACAGGTGGAGGGCTTAGTCCCACAAAACTGCCCTCCCCCACCCCACCAACTTCTGATGCTAATCGCAAGCCCCAGGTCATTTTACCTGTGCTTCTGTCGACCAGCCACGAATTGGGTTGTTCCAACAATCCCTTCTTTGAGTTTGATTAATTTGCTAGGGCGGCTCACAGAACTCAGGGAAACACTTTACTTATATTAACTGGTTTATTGTAAAGGATATTACAAAGGACACAGATAAAGAGGCAAGGCATGTGGGAGGGGGTGTGGAGCTTCCATTCCCTCTCCGGGTGCGCCCCTCTCCAGGAACCTCCTCCTATTCAGCTATCTGGAAGATCTCCAAACCTTGTCCTTTTGGGGTTTTATGGAACCTTAATTAAGTAGGCATGATTGATTAAATCACTGGCTATTGGTGATTAACTTAACTTTCAGCCCCTCTACCCTCTCTGGAGGTTAAGTATGGGACTGAAAGTCCCAACCCTCTGATATTGTCTTGATCTTTCCTGAGACCGGCCCCCATCCTGAAGCTACCTAGGGGCTGCCAGCAATCAATCAACTCTTAGCATATGGAAAGACATTTATTACTTCGGAAATTCCAAGGATTTTAGGACTTGCATGGCAGGAAGTGAGAGTGAAGACCAAATATATGTTTCACAATATCACACACCCTAACTTCTCTTTTGGTTCAGTCAGAGCCACTTGGTCACTATGGAGACCCCCATTTGTGCTACTGACTGGCTGCCTACTCTTGGGCATGTCTCTTCCCCCAAGGCCCCTTGGTAGTGGCTTCAGAAGGACCCCATATTAGCCAGCTTCCCCCAGGCTCAGGCTGGCCCTGCCCCAGACTCCAACCCCTCCCCTTGGGGGGTCATGGCTTTGTTTTCTTCTAAAGACCCAAGATTTCCAAACTCTGTGGTTGCCTTGCCTAGCTAAAAGGGGAAGAAGAGGATCAGCCCAAGGAAGAGGAGGAGGAGGAAGAGGAAAACAAGACAGACAGCCAGTGCTGTGGAGAGGAACGTGTGCCCCGCGGTCCTGATCCCTGAGGAGCTTGCAGCTGGTTGCTCCGTCCCTACCCACCCTCCAGCCCTGCATCAGCCTGCCGCTTCCCCACTGAGGCCATGGGCCCAGGGGCTCTGCTGGTCCTGCTGGTGGCCACAGCTTGGCTTGGTAAGAGCAGAACTGGGGGCTCTGGTGAGAGTGTGATGAAGAGGGCCCCTGTGAAAGGACTTTGAGAGTCCCTACTCTGTGCTACCGTCTCCCCAGCACTGGACTGCAGGTTTGTGGGTATCTGCTTTAGAGAGAGGTAATGGAGGAAAAGGAGGGTGTGCATGGGGTGGAACTAGCTGGCCAGGGCTGTGGATCTGTTCCAGCTCAGCCATTGACTCACTGTATGTCCTGAACAAGTCCCTGATACTCTTAGGGCATCAGCGCTCACATCTATTCAATGACAGGTGCTGGGGGCAGTGATGGACTAGACTAGATCAATGCTTTTCAAACTTTAATGTGCATACAAATTACCTGCAGATCTTGTTACAGTACAGATTCTGACTCAGTAGGTCTCAGGTGCAATCTGTGATTCTGCATTTCTAAGAAGCCCCTAGGAGATACCCATGCTGCTGATCCAGACCTGCACTGAGTGGGGAGGCCGTGGACAGCCCCTGATGTGATTCGATAATTCTAGGCAGGACCTGACTGAGAGAGGCTTGAAGGGGCAGTAGTCCTTCCTTGGGAGGCTTGGGTAGGAGGTCAAGAAGGGAGGGAGAGACAAGAAGTTGAACCTCCCTGGACCAGGGCTCAAGAGAGGGGAGTTTGGGGAAAGAGAGGTACAGGGCTAGAGGTACAGCCAGAGCCCTCATAGACACAGGCTGCCGGATGTCAGGAGGTCCCCAGGCCGTAGCAGTTGCTGCCAAATCTCCATCTAGGAGGATGTCTGATTAGAGGTGAAGGGCTGGTGTGCTTGGCTTGATGGCCCAACATGGTTTATATTTTCTTGCCTGATGATTTGGAGGGGCCTTGGCGGAGGATGGGGATTGGTGAGGACAGCCTCACTCTGGCCTCCCACAGGAGGACCTGGGGAGTTGGCACATCTGATCCCTGGTGAGGAGATGACCTGCTAAAGGCCTTTTTTTGGCCCAGTCGATCCCACTGGGCATGAGTGTTCTTTACTGATGCATAATTTACACACAGTAGGAAGCACAGATTCCTAAACAGTTCAGTGAGACTTGACAAATGCACACGCCTGTGTGCCCACCATCCCTGTTAGGAAAAGAGACTGCTCCCTTCACCCCAGAAAGTTCCGTGGGTTTGATCTTACTGACTTGTCCCATCCTCATGCCTGGAACCTGCTTGTGAGACACTGTGTGTGTGTGTGTGTGTGTGTGTGTGTGTGTTTGTGTGTGTGCGCACAGGTGCAGGTGCGTGCGTGCGTGCGTGCATGGGGGGGGGATGGGATTGTCCAGTGTCCAGCCCCAGGGAAAGGAAGAGATGGGGACAGGGAGCTGGAAACCTAAGTTTTCAGCCCAACGGACCAGGGGTGAGTGAATGGGGGGCTCCTTGAGGGGCTCGGAATGATGTCAGGGCACCCAGAAACAGGGGGAGGCTCACTTCTCCCCATCACTGCATTGAGATCCTGGGCTGAGGAGGAGCTGTATCCCAGAATGTGTGCTGGGGGAGAGGACCGGGGATAGGGGCACATCCTAGCAGCAGATGATGGAGGTCTGTCAGGCAAGTGGGAGGGGGTGGGAAGGTTTAGGGTCTGGGGAGAATTTGGGAGCTAGATGAGAAAGGTGAAGAATGGACATGTGCAGAGGGGACCTTGGTCAGTCATTCAGCCCATACTCCCCACCCTGGGGAGGATCGGCTGAGCAGGCTTCCCCCCCACCCCCAAACTAGCCAAGCCAGCAGGGGGAAGTTGGCAACGGAAGTTGAGAGTGTCAGCCTTGTCCTGCATGAATATCTGGGACAACAGGATAAGACAAAATGGGACAGATGCCTCTCCCTGACCACATTTCCAGAAGGCCACAGCAGGGGCTAGAGGGACTGGCTGGGGGAGGGGAAAGCAGAAGCCTCCTGTGGGACGAGGCAGGTGCAAAAAAGGAACACAGCGCAGAATAACAGAATGCAAGACTGGGGGATGTTACAGTCACAGCCCATGACTTTTCAAGGTTAAAATCTTTATAGATATCAGAGTATCAGACCCAGAAAGGACACTAGGAGTGTAGCAATTGAAGCAGTAGCCCAGGGCAGGAGCAGTGACAGAGCGTGTGGCTGCAGGTCATCTCATGGAATCAGCAGACCTCTCTCTCCGGGCTGGAACTGGGATTATTCCCACGAGCAGAAGCATAGCCTGAGGCTCAGAGAGGTGAAGCAACCCATCCAGCTGGTAAGGGGAGCATCAAGTTCCAAACCCCAGTTGGTGTAAGCCCATACCTCAAGCTGTTTCTTGCAATAAAAACCCAGCCTAGGGTCTCTGCATGGCTGCAGCAGTGATAGAGCAGCAGCAGCTCTGTTGAGATTTGCCAAAAGCTTGCTAGAAATGACACTTGTCCTTCTTCCTGGTGGTCATGCTACATAGGAAGGCTACAACCCCAGGGGTCAGGCTTGGCATTATTCACAGTTCACGCAATCCTTTCTGCTGATGAGAAGCTCAGGGAAAGAGGCTAAACCTTTTCTTGTTTTTGGTGTCTGGCCAGTACAGGGATCGAATCCTGGACCTTGGTGTTACCAGCATCACGTTCTAACCAACTGAGCTAACCCACCAGCCCTAGACATTCCTTGTGGGTACAAAATCAAAACAAAAATTAAAACATCCTGAAATCATTTGAGAGAAAAAACCTTTCCAATTCTGGGCTCAATGGTGTGGGTGGGAGTAGGGGGAATACACATTTACGGGGCGTTTGTAGAGAACAGAAGGGAAGCCCTAAATTCACCCAAAGCCCTCGGGGCTGGCCAGGGGCTGTGCCCACGTCACCAGGCATAGAGAAGGATAGAACGGAGGGGTTGGGCTCGCCAGGGTCGGCCAGTGGTCAGGGGCAGAGCCAGGCTGCTCAGCCCAGCAGATGGTACTCCCTCTCTTGGGGTCTCTCGCCACCTGGAGGTGGGCAGTGGCCAGGAGGGCCGAGAAGCAGAACTGAGAACATGCCTGGTAGAAGGTCCAAAGGCTAAGCTGAAACTGGGGGCTGAGCTGCACGCCCGCAATGTGTTTCCGCCCATGCAGTCCGGTGGGCGCCTGGCAGCCCCTCCAAGCCTTGAATCAGTTCTCACTTCCCTCCTTCTCCCCTATTTTAGGCTGTGGAAAAATGCTGACACTGCAGAGGCAACGGGCCTACTTCCTGGAAGGCCTGATAGGGGTTTCAAGTTCTCTTTTCTCCTTCAAGAAAATTTTCCTTAAAAGAGATTGGCTCCCCAGTAAACACAGCATGCTGGGGTGTAGGGTGGGCAGCTGCGGGTAGACCAGATAATAGACATAATGGCTAGCCTTTATTGAATATTTATTTGGTGGTGACAGATAATGTGTCAAAGTCTTTCCATGCATTTAAACCACCTAACATGCTGATGATGGGTACAATTATTGTCCCCGTTTTACAGGTGGGGAGACTGAGGCACAGAGCCTCTGAGACATCCCACTGTACTGCAGACCAGGTGTTCAGTGGTGGGAATGTGCCCAACAGGAGACTTGGAATGTCTCTCATTCTGCTGGGCTAAGATCCCACATCCCTTTTCTTCTTCCCGGTATGAGTTAAGTAAGAGGACTTGGCCATGAACATTCTGTTCATTTGTTTCTTCATTTGCTTGTTTGAGCTCTGCTTTGAACCAGGCCCTGGACTTGGTGGTAGGGATACAGCCCACTTTGTACACAGGGTTGAAGGAGTCCACTTCCGGGGAGAGGAATGACACAATCACAGCCAGGAAGACTGAGGCAGGAGGCTGGAGGGACCTCAGTGGGACGGAGGCCTGGGTGGGAGGCCAAGAAAGCTCCTAGCTCCCTTTCTCTGAGGAGGGGTGTCCTGGACATCAGAGATATCAATTCATGCCTGAACAGGTTTGGGTTTGGGAGCTGAGCAAATGATCACAGGGGTAGGAGCTTGTTCAAGGTGACCTTAAGCAAGCACCAGCCCTGCCAGGGTATCACCCATCTCAGAATCAGGGGACGGCCTGGGGGGCACACCCCAGGCCTCATTTCTGTCTGCCATCCCCCCAACACCCCACTAGGTCAAGGGGTCCCGGTGTTAGAGCCCAGCAGCCCTGAGCTGGTTGTGGAGCCGGGTGCAACGGTGACCCTGAGATGTGTGGGCAATGGCAGTATGGAATGGGATGGTCCCACCTCCCCCAACTGGACCCTGGACTCTGATGCCACCAGCAGCATCCTGACCATGAACAACGCCACCTTCCAAAACACGGGAACTTATCGCTGCACTGAGCCTGGAGACCCCAAGGGGGCAAGTGCCACCATCCACCTCTATGTCAAAGGTGAGGATTCTGAGCCCCCTTCCTAGAGGCCTGGCCCAGCAGGCCCCACTATAATGGACAGGAGAGAGAGAGGTGGACCTAATATTAACAATCACCGTAAACCATTTCCACATTTATTGAGTGCTGACCATGAACAAGTACCTGTGGCAGCGCTTCTAATTTAGTGTAGTCCTCACAATAACCCTATGAGGTAGGTTCTATGATTATGCCCATTTTCTGAGGCTCAGAGGGGTTGAGCCATTTACCCAAGGTCACACAGCATCAAGTAGTGGGACTGGACTGGAGCCCAGGTGTATTGACTCAGAGCCCCCTTCCTGGAGCATCAGCTGAACGGCCCTGGTATGGTGTGATCCCGGGCAAGTGTTCAGCCTCTCTAAGCTTCCCTGTCACCAAAGTCTGGGTACCTCTTGGCCCAGCAAAGGGAGGTCTGTTGTAACGCTGCGTCCCCCTCCACCCCAGACCCTGTCCGGCCCTGGAATGTGCTAGCAAAGGAGGTGACGGTATTCGAGGGTCAGGATGCACTGCTGCCCTGCCTGCTCACCGACCCAGCACTGGAGGCGGGTGTCTCGCTGGTGCGCGAGCGCAGACGGCCTGTCAGGCGCCAAACCAACTACTCCTTCTCGCCCTTGCGTGGCTTCACCATACACAAGGCCCAGTTCATTGAGAGCGGGGACTACCAATGCAGCGCCCTGGTGGGTGGCAGGATGGTGACATCCATCAGCATCCGGCTCAAAGTGCAAAAAGGTATGTGGAAGGCAGGGATGGAGAGCTGGCAGTCATGCAGGTGGTGGCTGGGGATCTGGACTGATGGGAGGTAACAGGATGTCCCCCTCCTTTCACTTCTTTCTTCCATTCATTCCACAATCATCTATGGGGTAAGATGGGCTAGGTGTGCTGGGGGCAGGGAGACAGGCCACATGCAAGTGAGTGACTCAATGGGCAAGATGATCTCAGATCATTAGATATGCACAAAAAACATCAAACAAGGTAACTGAACAAAGAGTGGGGGGTTGAGGGGAGACTTTGAGCTGAAATGTCAATGATGTAAAGCAGGAGGCGGCTGTGCAAAGATCTGCTTCAGCAGAAGAAACACAAGTACAGAGTGGTGAGGTGAGAACGGCTCTGAATGTTCTGGAATGCAAGGAGGGCTGAAGCTCCCCCACCCCTCAGACGTGGACTTCTCCCTTGGTGCCAGCCTGGGTCCTGGGTCCTGGGCAGTGAGGGAGGGGTGGTGAGCCAAGAGACAGGAGGTGGTGGTGGGCTCCTGGGACAGCGCTCGCTGTGGGTGGGGGGATGGGGGTAGTCCCACTCCACTGGGATGGCGGATGGGATTCTGGCTTCTGGGAGGACTGGTGGAAGCAAGGAGGGCCCCAGACTCAGGACCTGGGCTTGAGACAGGGGTCAGTCCCCATAACGAGGCCAGGGTCAGAGTGGAGTGTCTGGGATACCCCTGGGATCTGAGGCCCAGGAGGTTCAAGGATCCCAGCTATGTGGGCAGAGGAAGCCATCAGGACTCTTTCCTGGCACTTCATCCTGCAGGGCCCTAGGCTGGCTAAGAGCTGAGAGTCCTGCCCTAATTCTGCCATGGCCCCCTTGGTGACCTTGAGTGAGTCCTTTAATGTCTCTGGGCCTTGGGAAACTAGATTAGATCCTCTTTCAATGACAGTAACAGGTACAAATATTAATTCAATGCCTGCTATGTGTCAGGCACTGTGCTAGCTTCAGGGGTATTGCCCTCATGGATTTGACATTCTACTGGAAAGACAGAATAGGAAGAAAGTAAATATAAATTGTGATGGACAAGAAACCAAGCTGGAGGAAGCTGGGGGAGGGAGGGCGGTGGTGAGGCTAATTCAGCTAAGCTGGTCACGGAAGGCCTCTCGGAGGAATTTTTGAGCTAAAGATCTGAAAGATGAGAGCAGCCACCCATTCAAAGCGTGGGGGAGAAAGCATCCCAGGAGGGAAAGGTGAGCGTGATGGCCTGCCAGCGGGAAAGAAGGACAGTGTGGTGGCAGTGCCATGACCAAGGGCAGCAGGAGTGAGGGTGTCAGCAGCAGGACGGGGGTGTGGGGAAGACTTTGGCTTTCATTCTGAGAGTGATGGGAAACCACCAAATGTTTACACAGGACAGTGGCATGATTCCATTTATATTTTTAAAAGGTCGCTTGGGCTGCTGTGAGGAGTCTTGGTTGTAGGGGGTCCGGGGGAGGCAGGGCCTTTGAGGTGGCTGCTGCAGGAGTCTAGAGCAGAGAATGGTGGTGGCACTGGGAGGGGTGGTGGTGATGGAGAAAGTGGACTTTCTGAGGTCTGTTTAGGAGCTAGGACTTGCTGTGGGGGATATTGAGACCTCAAGTTTGCCTCCCAGGATTTGGGATGGGAGAATGGTGGGGACACTGGCCTGTAGCCTGGCCCACAGCAGGGGGCAGAAGGACACCTTTGGCCTAGGTGCTCAGGGGTCTTTCCCTGGCCTCAGTCCTCCCAGGGCCCCCAGACTTGACACTGGAGCCTGCAGAGCTGGTACGGATTCGAGGGGAATCTGCCCGGATTGTGTGCTCAGCCAGCAATGTTGATGTCAACTTTAATGTCTTCCTTCAACGTGGAGACACCAAGGTCAGTCCCAAGGGGGGACAGCAAGGTGAAGTCTGCCCATCCCCCCAGCACACCTGGTCCCACAGGTGGAGTCCCTGGCCCCACTCTGAACTGGCTCCCTGGGCTAACAACACAGCCCAGGCCCAGAGAGGGGAGTGGACTCACCCAAGATCTTCCTGCCAGTCAGTAGCTGATGCAGAACCAGGACTCAGGCCCATGCTGCTGAATCTAATGGGGGTGGTGGGGGAGGCTGTACTCTCCTCCATTGACCCATGAACTTTGCCCCAGACTGCAGATAAGAGCCAGATGTGAGCTCACTTCTGATTTAGCAAGGGGTTCCTAGGCCACCTTTAAAGCCCGGGGATATATGGACTATTTCAGGAAGATTTGGGGAGAGAGGGAGGGAGTATTCCCTCCCCTCCCACTGTGCCTACAGTGTGCCAGGCACAGCCCTAAGCCTGCAAGCACGTCTTGCAAGCATATCTCATTTACTCTTCACTACAACCTTAGGGCAGGGGGCCAGTATTAGTCCCATTTTACAGATGAAGAAACTGAGGTTCAGAGCTCAGTTCCTTACCCAAGGGCAGGCTGATAGGAATCCTTAAAAGCTGAGGATCTGAACCCAGATCTTTCTAATGCCTAAACAACCTTGGTGTACCATCTTCGTTCCTTCTGGCTGCAGCTCACAATCCCTCAGCAATCCGACTTCTGTGATAACCGCTACCAAAAAGTCCTGACCCTCGACCTCGATCATGTAGGCTTCCAAGATGCCGGCAACTACTCCTGTGTGGCCACCAATGCCCGGGGCGCCCACTCCACCTCCATGGTCTTCCGGGTGGTAGGTGAGCATCAGGGTGGTGGGGAGTGGTAGGAGGGACCCCAGGGGAGGGCGCGCAGGAGGGGTTTGAGAAGGAGGAAGCTGATGGCAAGGAAGGAGACGCTGTTACGAATACCTCCTCCGTTTATCCTGGGCCCGGCTGGGGAGCCATGTCTCTGGGAGCCTTCCCAGATCCTCTCCCAGGACCCCCTCTCCCGCCTTGGAGCTCCTACAATGCATTGCTGCATTTTGCTTTAGCACCATTTTTCCTGTTTGGGGATTGGTGTCCAGTAGCTCCCTACTGCACTTTGTGTGTTCACTCATTCACCTGTTCCTTCATGCCTGGGGCCCTCATGTCACATGGACACATGAACAGACAGTGGTCACCCAGTGTGATGCTGGGGAAGCTAGGGGTGTCGTGGTAGCACCAAGGACTCCCCCAATCCAGGCTCAGAGGAAGAGTGCTCTAAGCTGGGAGAGGAAGAATGAAGGTGGGTTAGTTGGGCAGAAGGATGGGAGAGGAAAGGGAACAGCACTCTGGCAGAGGGAACAGCATATGCAAGGCCTGAAGGCAAAGAGCACAGAGTATTTGAGGCACTAAAGAACTTGACAATGGCAGGGATGTGGAGTGAGTGGCGTGAAAAATGGTCCCGGGGGGGAGGATTGGAAGCCAGATGGTAAAGGAACCTTAGAGTGAGTGAGTAGTTTGCATTTTATACCATTGGATGGTCACTGAAGATTTGAAAGAAGAGTGTGATGGGATCAGATTGCACAGAGTGGGCATTAAGTAGTGGTCAGAAGCACACACTCCTTGGCAACGTTCCAACCTGGCTCTGCCAATGACTAACAGGTTGCTTACCCTCTCCATGCCTCAGTTTCCCTATCTTCAAAATAGGGATATTTACAATAACTGCCTTCATATATCCATGAAGTACTTAGAACAGGGTCTGGCACAGAGTAAACACTACCTACGTGTGCGTTAGGAGATGTTATCTGAGAAGGCTCAGTTTGACGCTGTGTAAATCAGATGGGAGACTGGAGGCTGGAGAACAGGCTGGAGATGGCCGGTGGAGGGTGCTGGACCACAGTAGGGCTTGTGCAAGAGTCTGTTATGTAGAACGATTTAGGAGGGATAACCAGCAAGAATTGCTGGCTGCTGAGATGAAGGAATGAAGAAGAGAGAGGAGCTAAAGATGACCCTCAAGTCTGTGGCCAGGGTGATTGGGTGGGGGGCGTGACAGTCACTGGACTGGGAATCCCAAAGCAAAGTGGGAGTTCCTCTGGGTGGTGGCAGGCTCTGAGTCATTTCTGTCCGGCCATGCCTCATGTGTTAAAGGTCACAGGAGAAAGAAGGAGGAGCGGAGGGGAGGCATGGAATCCACTGGTCTCAGAGCGCAGGAAGTACACTAGACTTGCAGTAGGACATGAGCTCTGCTGCAAGACCCGTCTGTGCTGGGAGCTTTGCAGGTAAAGGGAAGAGGAGCAAAAGCACAGAGAATTGTCCCCAGTCATGGCTTCTAATCCTGTCTGGTTTCTAGTGCTCACATAGAATAGTCACTCAATAAATGTTTGTGTTCATTTACATTTTTGGCCAGAGACTCTTCTAGGTGCTGAGGATACAGCCACAAATGAATCGATACAACACCCCCTGCACTCATGAAGCTTGTGTTCTAGCTGGGAGAAGACAAAATAAATGATAAAAAAAGCAAATAAGTTGTATAGCATTTGCAGTTTAAAATAGGGTGGTCATCAAGGAAGATCTCACTGGGAAGGTGACATTTGAGCGAAGATTCGAAGTTGGGGAAGGTGGAAGCCACACACACATTATGGAGAAGAGAGCTGCAGGCAGGGTGAACAGCAATGCTCTTAAGGCAGAACTGTTCCTTGCTGCGTTCAAAGAATGAGTTGGCCAGCGTTGCTGGGGTGGAGAGAGCGAGAGGCAGAGCAGTGCAAGATGAAGACAGAGAGGCAAATGGGAAGTGCGATAGGGCTTGCAGGCCAATGTAAGGACTTGGGCTTTTCCTCTTGACAGAGATGGGGAGTCATTGGAGGGTTTGAGCAGAAGAGTGACATGATCAGACTTGAATGGAACAAGATTTAACAGGGATTTCAGTGCTTTGTTGAGGACTCTCTGTATGGAGACAAGGGTAGATACAGGGGGACAAATTAGGAGTTACAGCAGTGGTCCACGCTAGAGGTCATCACCTCTAGTGGCTTGACTAGAGCGGTAATGGTGGAGGTAGTGGGAAGTGGTTGGAGTTTGGATGGATGGATGGATGAGTGGATGAGTGGCTAAGAGAGAAGAAGGAGGAGCAGGAGGAGAAGGAGGAGCAGGAGGAGAAGGAGGAGCAGGAGGAGGAGGAAGGCGGCAGTGATGACCAAATCTTTGCCCCTAAAAGTGCACAGACCAGTTGGAGATAAAAGACAGTGAGCCACCCAAAAGGAGAAGCAGATGCATGAGGCAGTGTGGATGTGGTGCCTAATGAGTATGCAGTCTGGAAGGGCCACAGGAGTCAAGAGGAATGGAAGCTTGCTATGGCCTGGAGTAGTGAGTGGAGACTCCCTGACGGGGGTGAGTCCCGAAGGATGAGGAGGCTCTGAATAGAGGAGAAGAAGAGGATGGGGTTCCCGGTGGAGGAAATGGCTTTAGCAAAACCTCCAAGGTGGAGTGACTCTGGTGTGTTCAGGGACATTAGGAGACCCCGATAAGTGGAGCATCGAGCGTTTGTATAGGAAGAGGGGAGATGGCTGGATGAGTGTAGTGAGACCTGTTTTGACTGAGAGCCTTGAATGTCAAGAGTCGTGGAAGCAATGGGGAGCCACCGGGGGCCTTTGAGCAGGCACATGACAGGGGGGAAGAATGAATTTTAGATTTCATAGAATTGAGTAAGGAGAGGAGCCCTCAGAGTTTCATCTAGTGCAGGGCTTTTTGCAGAGCCCTGGGTTTTTTTAAGAAGGCATCTCAGGGACTCCCGTAGAGGTGTGGAGAGGCTGAGTGAGTGGGGGTTCTCGCCACAGCTCCTTTGCCTGACATTCAACTAGAGCAGCTTAATTTTAATTCGTGCAAGATCTTACTAGAAGAAACTAGTCAGGACTCTTTCAAGTTTAAGTAACAGAAACCAACTCAAACTGGCTTCACCAAAGTAAGATTTTTTTGTCCTTATAGTTAAAAAGCCCACGGATATCAGCTTCAGGAACAGTTGGTCCAGGTGTTCAAATGATGTGAGCAAGAATCTATTTTTCCCCAACTCTCAGCTCTACTTTTTTCTTTGGGGCTTAGCCATGAGGAAGGATTTCCCCTTGTGGGGCCCCTAGCAGCACCAAGGTTGGCAACCCCAATGAAATGAGGACTTCTCTTTTCTCAGAGTTTCAACAAAAATCATGTAATTGAGTATATGAACTCATGGGCTTATGTGCCTAATCTAAACCATCACTGATCCAGAGGGGACAGATTATCCTTATTGACTAGCATGGTGTTACATGTGGAAACCACATTGACTGAACTGTTACCAGAAGAAGAGAAACAGATGAGGGCATGTGAAAAAAAACCAGACCTTTTTTTTTTTTACCACTGAAAATTTTTCAAAAAGTTAGAAAATTGCAGATGTGTTCAATTTCTTCATTATACAAATTAGGAACTAGAGGCACAAAGTGGGGCAGGAATTTGCCCTGGTTCTCCCAGAGAGTCTGTGAGGATAGAGGTTGAACCCTGGACTTCTGAGGTGGATGGTGAGAAGAGAGAGCCAGAGGGCAAGTTGGGGTGGGGCTGGGGACTGTGTGCCTGGAATATAGGAGGTGCCAGGGACTGGGTCAATAGGTGGATGATCAAACGAACAAATAAACCAGGACATCTTCTCACTAATGCCAAATCTCCATGTGTTCTGCTTTCCAGAGAGTGCCTATTTGAACTTGACCTCTGAGCAGAACCTCCTCCAGGAGGTGACCGTGGGTGAGAAGCTCAACCTCAAAGTCAAGGTGGAGGCCTACCCAGGCCTGCAAGCTTTTAACTGGACCTACCTGGGACCCTTCTCTGACCACCAGCCCATCCTTGATTTTGTCACCATCAAAGAAACATACAGGTACCACCTGTCAACTCTGGTCTGCATAGCCTCACAGCCAGTAATCAGGATACTTGGGTCAAGTCTCTATCTTCCTGCATGACTCTTCCCCTTTCTGGGTCTCATTTTCCCTGACTACATGGAACCCCAATGTCAGTCATCTGTGTTTGAGATTGGATCAAATTGTCTTACCCCTCTGTCCCATGTTTTTGGGAAATCTAGTGCCCTCCTGAAGAATGGTAGTGCCCTACCATTTCTTAGGGGTGTGCATTCTCATGGTCCTTCAAGAACTCTCAGTCTCATTCATTCTCCTCTTTCATGGCCAATTCAAATGTAGAAAACAACCCCACCCCCATGATTTCCACTCATAGACACACTCCTAATGATGACTGCACAAGGTGTCTGCCACATACACAGGTATGGGAGTAGAGGGAATTAACATCGCACAATCACAGCTACATCAAGGTTCTTTAAAGGCCTGTGGGTAACCCTCCTGAGAACTCCTTATTAGCCCAAAACTCATCTCATACATTGCAATTTGACTCCATGCTCTCTCTTCTCTCATCTCTCTATTCCCAGAATCCTGTGTAATCTACAGACACATTTTAGAAATTTCTTTTTCCTGTCTCCTTATGGACTATGTTCTCAGAGTCCTACTTTCCCATTCAAAGTGGCCTAACCAGGTAGTTTCTAAACAAGAAAGTTTCCTCCCTAAGAGGAATACTGATACCAGGTATTAAAATAATTGTTTCTTACCCTGTTCTACTAGAGTGAGAGAGTGTGGTGTGATCAAGGACAGGAAATATGTGGTGTGCACGCCATGCTTCCCCCCCACACTCATAACAGACATCCCTAATCCACTTTTTTATTTTTTGGAAATAAATCCAAATTTGTTCATTTATCTATACATTCAAAAGCTGTTTTGATGGATATCTATTATGAGCTCGGCACTTTGCTAGAAGTTTTTTTTTCAAGTTTATTTTTTATTAGCATATTCGTTATTACAAATCATACTCATGCTCCCCTTCCCTCTCCCCCTCTCCTCTTCACCCTTCCCCTTCCCCCCTAAGAACTGTAGATTTGTCCTCTCTATCTGATAGATTAACTGTTCCTCTGTGGGTTTGTTGCCTAGATGATCTGTCCAGTACTGAGACAGGTGTAATCAAGTCCTCCCCTATTATTGTAAAGCTGATGCTTCCTCTATTACTCTGGAGTGTACTTTGTGGAGAAAGAGGACCTCTTTTTTTCTGGTCCCTGCTGATACCTCTTCTTGTGTCAATGCAGTTGAGAGTCTGGTGTGCCATCTGCATGGTGGCTGTGACTGCTGCTACAGAAACTAGCTGCTTTTGTGGCCGCCATGGCTATTATGGTGGCTATGGTGGGCTACCCATGCAGAAATGGTGTTTTTGGTGTGCTCTTTACCTGGTTGCAGCTGGGTCTGGCTTCCCCCGACTCCATGCCTCAGGACCCCAGTGGAGCCTCGAGACAGTGGCAGCAGCTTGCTTAGTTGCCCGTAATCCACTTTCCTGCCATCTTCCCTGAAGAGCCTAGATAGACCCTCAGAGTCCTCAGCGCAGGCTCCAGGCACTATTTCCAGCATTGTTGGCTCATGAGAGTTGGTTCCTGTTTGCCATCCCTGGGTTAGTTAATCCCTTAGACATCTTCCAACTCCCAAACTCTCTGGGTTCCCATTCTAGTTCCTGAGGCCCCAACCTCATTGACTTGCAATCTTGCTTGTTGGTGGGCAGAGCAGTAAGTTCTTCTCTTGTCTTCATCTTCCTCCTCTCAGTTCCCTTTTGGTCTTTTCTGACCAGGGTTTCTATCTTCTCCGCATCTCAAGCAGAAGTTCTGAATCTTCAATCTGTAGACCCCTGACAGTGAGTCCATGGATAGGTTTCAGGGATCAACAAGCAACGGAGACATTGTAGGAAGGAACCATGAGATCCCCTGAAACACAGCAGTCTGGGGCCATTCAACACAGGGCAGAGAAGCCTGGGTACCAAACAGCCACTGAATTTTAGCTTGTGTGATGAATGTATTTATAATGGCCCATGTGAGTCAACCAAAAAGTTAAATTCTTTTCAGTTGAACGGGTAGATGTTAGTTATCTCAAAATTGTCATGTGATGCTCACTTCAGCAGCACATGCACTAAAATTGGAACAATACAGAGAAAATTAGAATGGCCCCTGTGCAAGGATGACACACAAATTCATGAAATGTTCCATATTTTAAAAAAAGAAAAAAAAAAACCTCACATGTATAAAGGAGTTCCGTATGCCTGAGGTCAGGCAGAATGAGACTGCCTTTTGAATACCATGGATTTTAGTCTCCTAGTGGTTGCAGACATTTTCCGAGCAAGAACTAGTAATTTGGTATTATTTATTTCTTAAACATTTATTCATTACTTAAATAATACATGTTAATTATGGACAAATTATAAAATAGAGATTAAGAAAACAATATAATGAAAGATTACCTGGAAACAGCCAAGGATAACTTTTGTTGTTAGCATTTGCTTCCAGGCCTTTTCTGTAATAAAGGCCACCATTAAATTGAGTGCCTACATTGTCAGGTTCTGGGTCAAGCACCCTAAATACATATCTCTTTAATCCTCAGGCCAAGGCTGTGAATTAATAACCATCAGTATCGCCCTTACAGCAAAGGAAGAAGAGGATCAGAGAGGTCAAGTACTCTTCTAAGGTCACACAGCCAGGAAATGGCCACACCTGGACTTGACCCCCGGTCTCTGTAGCAACACAGCTTAGAACCTGGGGCCCTACATCCTGCCTCTTGTCCTTCTCACAGTCCCTCTTGGCAGGGTTGGTGCTTTAGGGATTTACAGCAGGGATTGCTGCTCTTGTAAAAGCTTAGTCCAGTGACAGTGGTGAAAGTAGGGAGCCTGTGATGTGCCTCTCAGTACCTTACAGACATCACCTCCACTAAACCTCAGGAAAAAAAACACTTTCAGAGAAGAAAACCAATTAAGGAAATAGGGTTGGCAGTTTTCTCCTGTCTCAGTGGCACCCCACTTGGGAACCTGGCACAGCCAAGGCCTTTGTGCCCTGGACAGTTGACCAAAAATAAAACTAATTCCATTAAGGTTGTTGTCTGAGCCTGCTGTCCTTGCAGGGGCCATCCCAGGCAGGAGCTCACCAAGACCATCTGCACTTCTTCTGCAGGTATACCTCTACCCTCTCCCTGCCTCGCCTGAAGCCCTCTGAGGCTGGCCACTACTCCTTCCTGGCCAGAAACACCAGAGGCTGGAGTGCTCTGACCTTTGAGCTCACCCTTCGATGTGAGTGACGGGGCAGGGGTTGGGGCAGGGTGCCCAGGGCTGCCCTGGGACATGGGCTTGATGGGGGTGGGGGTATACTAGGAGAGATTGCGGGAGAGCAGGCTCAGTGCTGGGTGGTCAGGAGAGGGGACTCAGGGCCTCTGGGGCCGATCCCTCCTTCCTCTGCTCCTCCTTTCCTCCTCAGACCCTCCAGAGGTAAGCGTCACGTGGACCCTCATCAATGGCTCTGTTGCCCTCTTATGTGATGCCACTGGGTACCCCCGGCCCAACGTGACATGGCTGCAGTGCAGGGGCCACACTGATAGGTAGGTGGGCTCTGCTTACCTCCCTCACCCAGCCTGAGGGACTGGGGCAGGGGCTGGGCACCCCATGAGTGCGAGGGGCATGCCGGTGCTGGGGACACCAAAACTCTGAGCCACATTCTGCTCTTTCCAGATGTGATGAGGCCCAAGTGCTGCAGGTCTGGGAGGACTCTCACCTCGAGGTCCTGAGCCAGGAGCCCTTCCACAAGGTGACGGTCCAGAGCCTGCTGACCATTGGGACCTTACAGCAGAACACCACCTACGAGTGCAGGGCCCACAACAGCGTGGGGAACAGCTCCCACTCCATCAAGCCCACCTCTGTAGGTGAGCCTCACCCCTTCCCCGCCAGGCCAGGACAGGAAGGGGGCCTGGAAAATTCCCCCCCTTACCCCCTGACCCAGGAGCTAGGGCCAGAGGTTGTATTTGGAGCAGATCCCAGCAGTATAGTCTTCCACCTCTCTGGTTCGACTCCAGGCATCTCCTGACCAACAGGTGTCCTGAGGCAGTGAGGTGGGGAAGTCTAGAACCCTGCGGGACTGAAGCTGATGGGGAAGAAGAGCAGAGGGGAAGCAGATATGAGGTCCAGAGAGAAAGCAGCCTGAAGCAAGCACACCTAATCTGGCCCCTCTGCTCTTATCTCTGCTCTTTAACTCATGCATTAGTTCACAAGTATGTATTTGGTATGCACACTGTGTACTGGGCACCTGCCTGGTGCAGAGGACCCATGCCTTCGTGGAGCTTAGAGTGTGGTGAGGGAGACAGGCAATGAATAAGGAAACACAGTCCACCCCCAGCCGTGACAACCTTCACCATCTCTCCCCAACTCCCCTCCTGCCTCGAGACACAGTGCTATCTATTCAGGGCCACTGTGCAAGAGGACTGGCCCTGTGCACTAGTGCAGGCTGCATCTACAGAGGGAGGGGTGCCTTTCTCTGCTTTGCACAAAGGCTCCATGTGGGTTCTCTGATTCTCTGAGGCCCACAACACCCTCAGGTCTTCAACCACCAGGTTCAGCACTCACTGTGCACCAGACCCTGGCGAGGCCCTCTGGGCCCAGAGAGGATAGAGTGGGCCCCTGGCCTCAGCCTGGTTCAGAGGTGGTCACTCATGTACCCCAGCTGCTGGTCTTGGAGCAACTGCTACCAGGGCCCAGCTCCAGACACAGCTGCCTGTGGCTGCTCTCAGCCTTGGTGGTTGTATGTTATAATAAAGCCAACATCTTATTGAATGCTTCCACTGTGCCAGGCATTGTGCTAAGCTCATTATAGGCATTATCTTAATTAACTCTCACAACTCCAGGAGATAAGTACTATTTCCTTCCCATTTAGGGGATGATAAAGCTGAGGCTTTGGGAGAAGTCACAAGTTTGAGGTCACACACCTCCTCCGGGGCAGAGTTAGATTTGACTTCAAACCTAAACTCCAGATCTGGGCAAGGGGATGGAAATTATGTCCTTCGAAACACATTGACAGAACTAGGGTTATAAATCTGGGGAAGAGAAGACCCAGGGGCCATGAGCCTGGGTTTCAGACCCTTTGAAGGGCTGCATGGTTCCTAAGGGCACCTGGGGACACTGCAGGGGAAACACAGGGGGATGGGCAGATCTCAGTGTAGCCTCTAGAAGGCCTTTCTGACTGAGCGTCCCAGAGGTGGAGGTAGTAAGACCCCTGTCACTGGGGGTGTGGACACAAACAACGGCTGGGCACTAGGCCTGGGCACTCCTACAGAGGAGCATCTTGCACTGGCAGGGGGTGGGATGGCATGACCTGAGGGGTTGTCCCACCCTCAGCCACAGGAGGCTGTGATTCTGGACAGGGGCTGGGCATGAGTAGTGACAGAGAGGCTGTCCTCCCTGTCTGTATCTGGGGGAGGCAATGCTTCATTCAGTCAACAAGCATTTATTGAGCTCCCACTGTGTTCCAGTCAGTGTGCTGGCCTGATCCAAGTGGGGGGAGGGGCTCAGAGGCCTCCTCTGCCTGCTCACTCCTCTGTCCTGCCCCTTCAAGGAAGCTACACTCAGCTCCCTGACGAGTCCCTGTTCACACCGGTGGTGGTTGCTTGCATGTCCGTCATGGCCTTGCTGCTGCTGCTTCTCCTGTTGCTTTTGTACAAGTACAAGCAGGTGAGTCAGATTCAGAGCCAGATTAGGAGCCTGAGCGGGGCAGAAGGTGCCTGAGTGAGGCAGATTCAGGGATGGTGTCACCAGGCTGCATGGTCCACCCTTCGGTTCCTACTCACTCATTCAATCTGTCAGTCATTCAGCTAACAGCTCTTTAGTGGGTGCCTACTGTCTGTCAACATGAGCAAGGTACTGGGTGGCCTCTGGAGCTCTGCTCTAGTAGGGTTTACTCTCTAGCGTAAGAGATGATTGCTAATCAAATAGCCATGAAAGCAAGGGTGCCGATGACTGCACAAAAGGTGCTCTGGAGAAGAACGGGATTCTGGGAGAGCATCCTGTCCTGGCCTGGGGGCTCCAAGGCACCCACCATGCAGCAGATGAGATAGGCACACACAGAGGACATCCCTGGGGCCAGGCCTGTGTCTCACACTCAGGTAGCATGTGGTCTAGAGAAGAGAGACCTGTGATCATCAACATCCTCTTCACTAATATCAGTATAAATCAGAGCTGCCATTTATTGCACGTCACACATTTAGTGTGCTGCCTGTCACTTTGACTGCTTAAGTGGTAGTGGTTTTAGGGGAGTTTTTATGAAGCGTGTTACCTATGTCATCTCATTGAATGTCCTCAGCAACCATGGTATGCAGAGAGTATTACTAACCCCATTTTACAGAGCTGGGAGCTGAGGTTCTGAGAGGTGGAGACAGGTGCCCTGGTCTACAGCTGGTCAAGGGCACAGTCTGTTTTTTAACCTTGAGGGGACTAACTCCAAAGCTATGTTTTCATTTTTATTATTTTTTAAAATTTTTGTAAATTTTTTATTTTTGTTGGCACTGGCTAGTACGGGGATCTGAACCCAAGACCTTGGTGTTATAAGGCTATGCTCCAACCAACCGAGCTAATTGGCCAGCCTGATGTTTTTAGTTATTAAGTGAAACATCAAATCATCTTATTTTACTCTCACAACGACCTGGAGGAAGGGAGTGTAATAGTGGGCATTTTACCCGTGAGGAAACTGAGGCTCAGCAAGGTTAAAGAACCTGTCCAAAAAAGAAAAAGAAAAATTGTTTTAAAAAAGGACCCACTCAACAGGCTGAGGGGTGAGATTGATACTGGATCCCAGGTGCCTCACACACCTGAGCATAGGGCCCCCACTACCTGGCGTAGCTGCCTCCCAGCACAAAAGACCATGTCCACTGTGATCAGATGCTGAGAGGGTCAGGCCAGAGGACTGTGGGAGTTCAGATGTGGAGGAAGGGAGATTGCTTGGAGGAGGTGCCTTGGCATTGGTGGGACGGGCCTTGGAGGATGGGGCATGCAGCAGGGGGGACGAGACTCAGGGAAAGGGTATCGTGGGGGGGGGGCGGTGCTGGGAGGGCAGTGTGTGCAAAGTGCAGATGAGGGGAAGACAAGGTGAGTTCCCGAAATGTTGGTGCTTGGAAAAGGAGGCAGAGGAGGGTAGGGCTGGTGGTTGGACTCCATCCTGTAGGGAGTGACGTGATTAAGGGGTGAATAACCCACCGTGTGCCCCCTTTGCTGCCTTTTCTTCCCCACACCCACCTTAGGGGTTTTGTAAGAAGAGGACTCGGAGTTGGCAAGGGGGTGGGATGTGGGGTGGGGTAGGGGCGCTGGGGAATCTCTTTGCTCATGCCAGCACCCAGCATGAGAAGGCAGCTCCAAGTGCCGACCCCAAGAAAACAGGCCCCAAGTCAAGACCCCAGGAACCTAGGCTTAGCTCTGACACTGTTTTGCCATGTGACCTTGGTTACTCACTATCCTCTTTGGGCCTCAGTTTTCCCTCATGTACAACGGGACTGGCTGACCTTTAGCAACCCTTCCTCCTCTGACATTCCACGAGCCTATTGATATTTTAGTGTAAGAGTCAGGGGCTGAGAGTTCAGTGAATCTGGGTCCAAATCCTGTCTCTGCCAGTCTCTGGCTTTGGATGATGGGAAAGTTGATGTCTCTAAGCCTCTCTTTCCCCATCCATAAGATGGGGTTAACAGTGGTGGCCACCCCAAGTTGCCATGAGGCTTCTGTGGCATAGTGCATGTGGAGGATGAAGCAGGGTGCTGGTGCAGGCAGTGCTCAGTGATGGACACTGCACACCCTCGTCCCAGGGGGAAGTGGACTGGGGAACTAAAGTTAGCTCCTGCATCTTGGGATTGGAGGGGTGTCTGAGGTTGGGCATCTCCTTGACTACATATCTGAAGTGGTTGTCACCCACCTCCAGGGACAGGGCCTTACTCACTCTCATGGCCACACGTTCCTTCTCTGAGCAACTCTGACTTTTGCAAAGTTCTTCCTTATATGGAACTGACAACTGCCTCCCAGGGCCCCACAGAGCTGCTCCTCAGCCAGGATAGCCCTAAGGGATTCCAGAGAAGGGCCCAGTTTCTCCTGCAATCCTTTCTGCCTCGGGCTGACCAGCGCCCCCATGGCTGTGGTTTAGAGACACCTTATCTTTTCTCCATGGAACCATTTTTGGAAGATGTACTCTCAGTCACTTCCTCATTTCCCATCCAAGAAATTCAGCTGCCCCCTTATCCCACCCAAAGCCAAGAGAAGATGACTTGAAGCCTCAGGCTACCCTCTTCCCCAACACCCATTCACGCACCCTTTATCTCCCCCAAGTTGAGGTGTCCAACCATGGGACAAGACTCCGAGGATCAAGCTGGTCATTCTCCTGCCTCAGAATCCAGTCCTCTCTGCCTTACCCCATGAGATTCTGAGTGAGCGAGTCCCCTTTACTGGGGACTTTGCCTGTCCTGTCCTCACTGCCCAGACCTGAGGAAGGGGGCAGCCCTGTCTGTAGGGAGGGTTGTTTTTGCCTCAGGGCTGAGTCACCCCCTTTCTGTCCCCCAGAGAGACCACAGGGGGCCAAAGGGGAAGAGAAAAAGGCAGGCGTCAGCGGGCTGTGAGGAGGAGGCGGGGGAGGGCAGGCTGGGGAGGCTGCTGAAAGACCAGGATTTGGGGGCTGCCATGAGCTCTGAGGATGGACAGGAGGGTCCCCCAAAGTTTCCAGTGGGAATTGCTCAGGTTTCCACCCTCTCGTGATGGGGAACATCTGTCTGCCGAGAACCAGCAGGCCTGGATGGAGGGCAGCCAGGGCTGTGAGGTCTCTATTACCCTTTGGATCTCCCACAGGCAAGTCAGGGTGAGCAGAGGGCTTAGCCTTGATGCCAGGGATAAATGAGATGACGCCATTGAGTATCTACCCAGTGCCCTGCTCCCAGGACATGCTCAATAAGTACTTGCTGCCATCATTACAACTGCCAGTACTGTTACTAGGATATCTGACCTTGCATGAATACTTCTCCCTCTGGGTAGAAACCCTGGGGCCATGCATGGCCCTGTTCCAGGAATGGCACAGGTACCCTGGGAGGTGCATGAGCAGAGCTGATATTCCTGAGGCAGGCAGGAGATAGCTCGGTCCTCCTCCATGGTCAGAGATTCCAGCTAAATAACCTCTTCCTACTTTGATCCCCCTCCCTTTCAACAACATCCCCTGCCCTGTTGTGGGTGGGGAGGGGGCTGACTCAGCCCAGCTGCAGAAGGAAAGTGGAAGGAGAAGTGGTGAGGAGAAAAACAGCCCTGGCCACAGAGGTTTCTGGAGATGGAAGTGGCCAGGAGAAGTCAAAGAATCCCCTCCTTGCTGTCGCTGTCTGTTGGGTTGGGAAGGCACCCACATGCAGGATTCGAATCCTCAGAGACTCAGGAAGTTCCTTCCTACATCCCGGTTCAGACTCTCCTCCCACACCATAACAAGGATGTTCTTAAGGGCATCTGTAGTCTGCCCTCCTGAATCCGAGCCCGAAAGATCTTCCTTATGTCTAACTGCAGTCTTTTCTCCCCAGCTGCCATCTGGAAGTCCTTCCCTATGGCTGTCTGGAATCTTTTCTCTTGACCTGGCAAGGCTTGTGGCCATAGGCCACCCTCCTCTTCAACACCTGTTCACATTACCCTTTAGCTCCCCTAGCTGGGGTGCCCAGGGAAGGAGCCCGGCTGCTAATCATAGCTGAGCTGGTCCTCATCCCCAAGGCCTGACCGGAAAGAGTTGGACTGCTGACCCAAGGCCTCAGTGTCCTCCACCACCCCAGCCCAGCTTCCACTTTGCCCCTAAACTTGGTATTCCATCAGCAATTCTCATGGGTAACTCTTGGCATGATGCCCCCTGTGCAGCTGCCCTCTGGGCAGGAAAAAAGGAGGCAGCTGCTCCTTTTACCCAGACTCCAGTTCTGCCCTGGTTGGCTGGATGGTATAGCACGGAAAGCCTGACAAGGAAGTCAGGTCTTTTCAAAGGTCCTGGCTGTCCATAAGCTCTCAATCTAATGGGGAGGATCAGTCTCTCTCTGTCTCACAATATAAAGTTGGCTACTCACCTGCCTCAAACTCACAGGGCTTCTCACTGTAGTTAGAAAGAATCCTCAAGATAGCACTGCCTATGGAACCTCCCCCTGACCTCCCTCAAATGCTCCAGCACTCTTGGGTACTGTGCCTGGAAAATTCTTCTGATGGTCACATGGCTAGATCCTCAAGGACATTCCCTGACTTATCTCACATGACACCCATCACTCTCTATCCCATTACTCTGCTTTATTTTCTTCACAGCACTATTTGAAAATTTCCCACATATATGTTTTGAGTTTAATGCCTCTGTTAGCCACTAGAATGCAAATTTTAAGGGGGCAGGGACTTTGTCTTGTTCAGTGCTCAATCAACAGTGTCTGACACCAATAGGTGCTCAGTAAAATATTTGGATGAGACTATTATTCACCCTTAAAAAGGAAGGGAATTCTGACACATGCTACAACATGAATGAACCTTGAAAACATTTATGCTAAGTGAAATAAGACAGTCATAAAATACAAATATTGTATAATTCCACTTATATGGAATACCTAGAGCAGTAAAATTCATAGAAACAGAAAGAATAGTGGTTGCCAGTGGCTGGGTAGAGAGGGCATGGGGATTGTTCTCTAACGGGTATAGAGTTTCAGTTTTGCAAGATGGAAAGAGTTCTGGAAATTGGTTGCACAATAATGTGAATGTACTTAATACTGTAATACTGCTGAACTGTATACTTTAAAATGGTTGAGATGGTAAATTTTATGTTATATATGTTTTACTACAATTAAAACGAACAAAAAATATTTACTTGCTTAGAGCCTGGTGCTGATAACACCAAAGTGAAGGGTTCTGATCCCCTTATCGGCTAGCCACCAAAAAAAAAAAAAAAAAAAAAAAAATTGGATGGGAGGATGAGTGGGTGGATGAATGAATGAATGGCCAGTGGTTAGATCTCAAGTTCCACCCTCCCTCCTGGCTCAAGAATTACCAAGTTATAGAAGTTATCCTGTCCAAGTCCTTCAATACACATATAGGGGAACTGAGGCTTGGAGAAGAGAAGTTTACCCAGTTAGGCAGAGTCAAGCAGGGACCGGCTGACATAACCCCTCTCAGCACATACTGGGCCTCCCCGTCTTTTCCCACTGAGCGCCTGTGGACCGCGCACATCCTTGCTCTCAGGGTTGGAGATGAGACCTAAGATCTGCCTTCCAGACCTGGCTGCCACATGCTCCCTTCCTCCCCTCCTGCAGAAGCCCAAGTACCAGGTACGCTGGAAGATCATCGAGAGCTATGAGGGCAACAGTTACACCTTCATCGACCCCACCCAGCTGCCCTACAATGAGAAGTGGGAGTTCCCCCGCACCAACCTGCAGTTTGGTGAGATGGGGTCTCAGCACCCCACGCCCTCCCATCATGGAACCAGTGGGGCTGTTGGGAGCCTGTGGGCCCTTAGAGAGAGGCCCTTTGGTGGCCAGGGACCTAAGGAGCCTGTGTTTGTGGCAGGTAAGACCCTTGGAGCCGGTGCCTTTGGGAAGGTGGTAGAGGCCACAGCCTTTGGTCTGGGCAAGGAAGACGCTGTCCTGAAGGTGGCTGTGAAAATGCTGAAGTGTGAGCGAGGGGAAGGGCTGGGGAGGTGGGGAAGGGTTGGGAACAGGGTATGTTGGGTATGGGCAAGAGGCGTCACCCACATTTTCAGTCTGTTGGAGCCTGGGGGACAGAGCCTGGGATTGTGGATGAGGACTTGGCTTTTTGTGTGAGCTCCAGGCTCCCTCTGACTCCTCGGTCTGAGGAGGTCTAAGTCAACCTTTGACTAGAGATTCTGACTGGGCGCCAGGGAGGCTAGGGTGCACAGAGGCCACCTAGGGCCATGACCTCATCACAGCTTGGCTTCCTGTCACTCTGAGGCCAGCTTAGTGACAGGCCACCCCTCCTCTCTTTCTCTCTCCCTGACTCCCACCTGTGTGTCTGAATCTTCTTCTCCTTCTTTTGGCCTCTGATGGCTCCGGGTCTCTGGGCTCCCCTGCTGGCTCCCCTGGTCTTTGCATTTGGCCCCCATCTGTGTGGTTCTCTACATACTGCCCTCTCCTCACCTGTGGGACCTGGGGCCCCATTTCCCAGCCACGGCTCACGCTGATGAGAAGGAGGCCCTCATGTCAGAACTGAAGATCATGAGTCACCTGGGCCAACATGAGAACATAGTCAACCTTCTGGGAGCCTGCACCCATGGAGGTGAGGGGCCCTGGAGGGCATGGGGGCCCAAGGTCTTGGGGTCTGAGGGCCCAGGGCCATCTCACTCCATCTTCCCCTTTTCATCTGCTACAAGTGCCAGTGGGAGCCCTGTCTCAGCATCCCTTAAATGCATAGGCCAGATTCCTGGACTGTCAGGAGCTACTTACAGATGAAGCAGATAGTTCTGTGGAGCTCTCTCTAGTCAGTGGTTCTGACATTGGTGAGCATTAGAGCATCCAGAGAAGGAGATAAAAGTGCAGATTCTTGGGCCTGGCTTCCAGGAGTCTGATTCTGTGGGTTTGGAGTGAAGCTCCCAAATCTACCTTTTAAGAAGCCCCCACCCAAAGATGTTTGGACACTGCCCCCGGGGTCTACAGAAGTGCCCTAAATTGTTGGGACTCCAAGTCCACCCCTATCCTCTTACCTATAGCAAATTTGACCAATATTGAACTGCCACAGATTTCCTTTGAAGAAAGAATTCTTTGGCTAAAAATTTTTTTGAAGTTCTTCTGCTTTAGATAGATGGGGTTGAGAGGCACAGAGAAACTTGTCCACAGAGGCAGGATTAGACTTGGGTGTGTCAAGTACCAGTCCAGAGAGCCTCACTGCCCTCAGCCCGTGCTCTGTTCATGCAGGGGAGCAGAGTTAGGGGTGCACTCACCCCTCCCTCACCCCACACTCTCGGCTGCTCTAGGCCCTGTCCTAGTCATCACTGAGTACTGCTGCTATGGTGACCTGCTCAACTTTCTGCGAAGGAAGGCTGAGGCCATGCTGGGATCCAGCCTGAGTCCGGGCCAGGACCCCGAGGGGGGCACTGGATACAAGAACATCAACCTGGAGAAGAAATATGTCCGCAGGTATACCTGGAAAAGAATAGGAAGGAAGCCAGGATGGGAGGTGGGCCTTCCCAGTTCTGCCTTCAAAGCCAGCTCATGGTCGGGTGGCTGTGTGGCCCTCCCATTCCCATCTGTGCCATGACAGTAGCTACCCCAGGTTTTACAGGCAACTCTGCTTTTCTGCTATTTATTCCCATCATTCAACAAACATTTGAGCACCTACTATGTTCCGGGAGTGTGGAGGGCAAAGATGAGAAGCTCATAGTCTGGTGGAGACATGTGTTAATTAAATCATCATCTTAATGTACGTAAAAGACCAACCAAGATCTGTGCCTGAAGCCCTAGCCAGAGACGGGCAGATCTGGGGGATAATTGCCCATTTCTCCCACAGCATGTGTTCTTAGGGGTTGCAGCAGAACACCCATTCCATTTAAGAGTTTCCACATGGCCACGGAGAAGTGGAGACAGAGCCTGTTAGTTGTTGGGTGAGAGGAGGCAAAGCAGCATGACTGTGGCCAGGGCCTTGGTCCACTTGGGCCTCAGTTTCCCCAGGCAAGCCATCAGAGTGTTGAACCTCTCAGGGTCTTTCCGGCTCTGTTGTTCTATTATGCTGTGATTCCTGGAAGCAACCCAGAGGCAGATGGACAGAGAGCCACATGGGGAACCAAAGAAAGGAAGTGGAGAGTTTCATGTCACACGAATCAGAGGCAGAGGTGGAGCTAGAATTCTGCTCTCTTGACTTCGGGTTAGTACTCACCAAAACCACACTGCTGTCCTGGAGGTCTTTTCCTTAGGGATTTGTGGGGCCTCAGAGCCAGGCTGCTGGGGGCCAGGACAGGATCTGAATGAGAAGAGTGTGCATTGTGCTCTTATCCTAAATACTGTCAGCTGCCAAGCCTGGGGAGGCAAAGTGGAAGGAATCCATCTCTCTTCATCCAGTGTCCTCAGAAATGGGGGCCTGCAGGTCTGCTTCCTCTTCTGATTCTGACACCCCTCTGAGAGGATGGTACACACAGGGCCTCTGCAGGCTGGAACCTTAGGCCAGACCAAATCAAAAGAGTACCAAAGAAAAGTACTAGCTTCCGTCTTCAAATATGCCAAGAAGGAAAGTATTCCCAGAATGGGTAAACTGCAAGGGCAAATGGCATGTGAACCAATCCTGTCAATGGGATCCCCAGGCTATGTTAATACAAGTATCGTTTCTAGAGCAAGGGAAGAGATGGCTTTGCCATGGTTAGATTATACAGAAAACACCAGGTTCTCTCTGGGAACATTGTCAAGATGCATAACTTTAGTGCAGAGGGGACAGGAAGGTGAGAGGTTCAGAAATCATATCTGGATGGAATGTTAGAATTCAGTCTAGAGCAGTGCTTCTCAAACTCACTTGCTGCCCAATGCGTGGGCTCACAGCTGGGGGCTGTTAGAAGTGTGCCATCTCAGGCCCACCCATTCAGACCTGCTGAGTTGGAATCTGCAGGTGATTCATCTGCAGAAGAATTACAGTTTAAGAAGCTCTACTCTAGACCAGTGGGCCTCAACCCAGGCTGTACATTGGAATTGCCTGGAGAGATTTAAAACTGAATGACTGTTTTGTCCCTAGAGTTTCTGAAGTCTGATGGTCTGGGCATGGTGAGTGTTAAAAGCTCTCCAGGTGATATTAATGAGAAGCCAGCCAGGGTGAAAGCCACAGTTTAGAGAAGAGAGGCTTCAAAGAAGGGGCCCTAGAATATGCCCAAATTCCAGCAGGGCTGTTATGGGGAAGAGGGTACCTACTCCTCTGTGGCCCTTTAGGGTAGAGCAAGGAACAGGAGGAAAATCCCAAGGGTAGACTGGCATTAGAATCAACAAAGAAGGTTCTAACAGGTGGAGCTGCCCAAAGATAGAAGGGGTTGTAAGCTCCCTCAGTGGGGATGGCCAAGCAGAGATCAATGATCACTCAGATGAAATGTGGCAGGGGGTTCCTTATCAGAAAGGGATGCTCAAGTTGATCTTGAGGTCTCTTCCCTTCCCTGGTGATTGGCTAGGAGAGTTCATGGAGTGGCTGGAGGCCAAGGCCTGATCTGGGCAGTGCAGTAATGAAGACTTACCATACCCACTTCCCCAACCCTCCTATACAGGGACAGTGGCTTCTCCAGCCAGGGTATGGACACCTATGTGGAGATGAGGCCTGTTTCCACTTCTTCAAACGACTCCTCTGAGCAAGGTGAGGAGGTACCAAGGTCAGGGGAGAGGAGAAAGGCTGCTGGAGGTTGAGACCTGGGAGGGGCAGGGGTGTGGCGGGGCTGCCTGATGCCTCTTCCCACCCCAGACCTGGACAAGGAGGATGGACGGCCATTGGAGCTCCGGGACCTGCTCCATTTCTCCAGCCAAGTGGCCCAGGGCATGGCCTTCCTTGCTTCCAAGAATGTGAGTCAGAACTGGGTCCCAGCCTGTAGCCACCCAGGTCACTGATGGGGGGAGGCTGAACCTCTGTGAGGCTGGACGAGTGATGGGGAGGGGGAGAAAAGGGGAATGTGTGAGCAGACAAGAGAGCAAGAGAGCATGTGGGCAGTGGCCTCAAAGGGCTTCAGGAGTGAGTGGGAGAAAGCTGTGCCCAGGGCGAGCGAGTTCCTTCAGAAGGGGTGGAGTTCCCAGTCTGGGTGGTGCCTGTTTCCCTGGTTTGCAGGAGGCTGGGAAGGGTACCAGTTCCCAAAACCGGCTTTATTCATTCATTTTAACTCAATTGTATGAACAAGACAACAGCTGTCTCCCCTAATGAAGCACACAGTCTCATGGGGATGACACTAAAACCTTCCTCATAGAGTTGTGAGGATATCAGACATTGTATAAAATATACTCAGCCCAGGAATAAGTGCCCAGGAAATGCAAGCTCTTACCATCATCCTTGGAACACAGACTTGAGAGTCAATGGTTTGATTGCTGGCTCTGCCACTTGCTATGTGATTTTGAACAACTATTTAAATTCTCTGGGCCTTGGCTTCTACACCTATAAAAATGGGCTTAATCACAGAATTGTGAATAAAATAGTTACGATGTGTGCAAATGCTTAGGGGAGGGCCTGGCACAGTTAGACCTTGAAGGCAGCAGTTGCTACTATTACCTCTACTGGTGTGGGCCAGAGGGCTCGTTGCTTCTGGGGACAGAGCAGACCACCTGGCTCTAAGTCAGCTCCTGCTGCTCAGGGCAAAGGGCTAGAAGGGCCCCCGCAGCTCAGGGGATGGTGGTTTCTAAACATTAGATTGTCTGATTACATTACATTTTTTCACACTGTGGTAGAAGGTATGACAGGTAAAGGACCAATACTGATGTCCTCTCCCTTGATGGGGACCCCAAATCCTTCTAGGGCCCATGCTGCTCCTCACCTTGGGTTCAGTAAGGGGAGGGCCTGAGACTAACCTGCAGTGCTCTCCCTCAGTGCATCCACCGGGATGTGGCAGCCCGAAACGTACTGTTGACCAGTGGGCATGTGGCCAAGATTGGGGACTTTGGGCTGGCTAGGGACATCATGAATGACTCCAACTACATCGTTAAAGGCAACGTGAGTGCTAGGAGGGGTTGAGCTGGATTGGGGAGGGGTGGGAGGGCCAGGTCCCAAAGTGACTGGGGACTATCATGCCAGGCCCGCCTGCCTGTGAAGTGGATGGCCCCAGAGAGCATCTTTGACTGCATCTACACGGTTCAGAGCGACGTCTGGTCCTACGGCATCCTCCTCTGGGAGATCTTCTCCCTTGGTGAGCTGCTGGGCCCAGTCCAGACTCAGCCTGGGGCTGACTGCTCTTTGGCTGGTGGGAGTGAAGGGATGGACTAGGGCTCTCAAAACCTGGCACTGCAGCTCCTGGCTCGAGTTGTCTACTAGCTCCCATTTCCTGAGGACTGGGCACAGGGATTTGTGCTCAGTCCTTAAATATATTGTGTGTGTGTGTGTGTGTGCTCAGTCCTTAAATATATTGTGTGTGTGTGTGTGTGTGTGTGTGTGCTCAGTCCTTAAATATAGTGTGTGTAAGGTCAATTGGTGTTATTGGCACCACCTTAAATGCACTGCTCTAACAATCTCATAACAACCTCTTTTTGTCCCAACTTTACTGATACACAATGGAAGCTCTGGTCTGATTCCAAAGCCTGTGCTGGAATTCTTTGTATGGTGTGATACAGCCTGGCTGAAGGCACGGTGCCTGGCACACCATAAGCACTGGATTAAGAGTAGCTGCTGTTCTAGTGTCACAGTCCAGGTTGGACTCTTTACGCTCAGCCTCACTGAGATGTGTGGGTATGGGGCAAGAGGAAGAGGAAGGCAAGCAATGAGCACGGCCTCTTACATGATCTTGGCCTTTGCAGGGCTGAACCCCTACCCTGGCATCCTGGTGAATAGCAAGTTCTATAAACTGGTGAAGGATGGATACCAAATGGCCCAGCCTGCGTTTGCCCCAAAGATCATGTAAGTGAAGGCATCCCAGGGAGTGAAGAGCACACCCCAGGCTTTGGCTGAAAGGGAATGGAAAGGCATGTGGCCCTGGTCTTTCCCTGTCCAAAATGTTCCAGGGTCAGGCTTCATCTCTCCCACAGTGGACTCTAAAACAAGCCCCTTTTATTGAGTTCAGGGTTTCCACTGGTTTCCCAGGTGGTATGAGATGTTCTCACAGAGGGCTCTCAACTGATGCTGGTCCTAAACTTAGATGACAGACTTTTAACTCAGACTGTTACTATGGTGACCCCATGGATGCCAAATGGCTTCATCTGTCGATGTGGGGGTGATGAAAGTACTGTGAGGATTAAATGAGATAACA
This sequence comes from Cynocephalus volans, assembly GCF_027409185.1. Lineage (NCBI taxonomy): Eukaryota > Metazoa > Chordata > Mammalia > Dermoptera > Cynocephalidae > Cynocephalus > Cynocephalus volans. Next base: position 132,718,979 of record NC_084461.1, on the reverse strand, counting down.
TGTGCCAAGGACTTTAGCACAGATTTTATGCTAAACTCACTTTTCACTAGGTATGGGGATGTCTCTGCTGGGTAGGCCTCTTGGGGGGTGGGTAACAGTCCCAGACCCTAGGGAGCTACACATACGCAACGTCTGTCCTGTCTCCAGATACAGCATCATGCAGGCCTGCTGGGCCCTGGAGCCTACCAGCAGACCCACCTTCCAACAGATCTGCTCCCTCCTTCAGGAGCAGGCCCACGTGGACAGGAGAGAGCAGGTGAGTGGAGCTAGGCTCAGGTGGGTGGCTAGCGAAAACAGGCGGGGCTAGGCCTCATGAATCTGGTACTGACTGTCCCTGGTCTCTCCTGCCCTCAGGACTATGCCAATCTGGTAAGCAGCAGTAGCAGTGGTGGCGGTGGCAGCAGCAGTGAGCCAGAGGAGGACAGCTCTAGTGAGCACCTGGCCTGCTGTGAGCAAGGGGATATCGCCCAGCCCTTGTTGCAGCCCAACAACTACCAGTTCTGCTGAGGCAGTGACGAAACAGGGAGCTTCAACTCCTCCATGAAGGGGTGACATGGGGAGAATATACAAACTCTGCCCTGGGTCATTTCACTGAACAGCTCGGCTCAGCTCTGAAATTTGGGAATGTGAGGGTCCAGGGGAGGTCAGAGAGGACCCCATTCCCACAGCCTGGGCCATCACTGCCAGTCAGGGGCTGGGGGCTAAGCCCCCACCCTTTCCCTCCAACTGCTCTCATGGTGTTGGCCTCATGTTCACTATGCCAACTAGTAAACCGCAGCTTACTCTCTTAATCTTGTTCCCATGTCCAAAACCTTCCCTCATCCTGTTGTGTCTCAATGGAAATGGACTGATTTTGTACCTATGATGGCCCCAGGAGCTGCCCTGATATTGAGAAAACAAGGCTCCTTGGGGCTAGACAGCCTAGCAGAGTGGTGGGATCACCCGCTAACTGAGTGTGGACAGCTGCTCACAGACTGCACTCAGCTCAAGCCCCTCAGAGCAGGAGCCTCAGTAAGAATCTAAAAGGGCCTCCTAGTTTCTGCCGTAAAGCCTTCTTCACCCCACCCTGGATCTGGTACTGCTATAATGAGCCAGTGGCAGCTAAAAGTTAGGGGTATTCTATCCAGTCCCATCATATTGGCTGGAAGGCAGGGGATCTTGGTGTGCAGCTGGCCACACCAAACAAGAAGCGCACATTGCCCCAAGCTGACTCATCACAACTAACAGTCACGCTGCGGGAGTTTCTGTCAGCATTAAACTAACAGCATTAACGCAGCTGGCCTCTGGTTCTTGGCGCCACAAATTCCCTATGACCTCCTTCGATTCCCCCTTCATGTAAAGTGATAAGCACCTCTGGAGCTTGAGCACACTGTGCCCCACATAATGAGCACGGAATTGACTCTTGCTTCACCAAAACCAGATAATTTAATAAAGTTTATTCTTGTTGGGGGAAGAAGGAGGGGAAAAAAGCCACCTACTCCACTCCTCTCAATAAATTAAATAACACACGGCCAATTCCCGCGCCCTAAGCAAACCTTGGGCACTTGAGCCAGTCCTGCTGTTTCCTTACGGCCCAGTCTGCTTCCCCTTCACAGAAGGGAGTTTTTCCTACTGCTGCCAGGTTATGTCATGAAAACAGGCCACATCCCCTCTGTGGTGAGGCTCTGGGGGCCTGGAGAGGATGCAGAGTGCAGCAGCAGTGGCCAGGGGAAGGAGGAAGGGGATTCTCTTCCTCAAATCCCAGGGCAGAGAGGACACTACTAGAAGAGAGCTGTGGCTGACTGTTCCTCCCTCCTCAGCTTCCTTCAGATGAGGGTGCAGGAAGAGGAAGAGGAAAATGCATCCCTCCTTTTGGGAGAATCAAGAGCCCAAAGAGACCCCTAGGGCAAATGAGGCTGCCAACGCCCCTAGTCAAAAGTGACAGGTTAAGGAACTCATGTGGCTGTTGGGCTGGAACCAGTGCTTCCCTGGGATGGGAAGAGACTTCAGCAGCCTCCCAGCCCAGTGCTGGGACTTCTGTCTTAGCCCACCCAGGACCTCCATCCTAACCTGCAGCAGGCCCCAGGGAAGCCACCAGCTCCTGGCCTTTCCCTCATGCTCCCTCCCTATGTTAATGATACTAGTCCCCCCCAAGTGCTCCCTCAGGGCCAGTAAGGGCTTTCCTGGCACCTCTCCTGACTCCAAGAGGGTTGAGAACTGAGGACCCTGGGCCTCACTGTGCTCAGAAAATGGAAGCTCTTTGGTCAGTCCCAGCAGTTAGAGGCCCTTCCAAAAGGTGACCACTTCCACAGGTTCCCTGGACAGATCTGCCTTGGGCAAGGGCCTTACTATGGCTTCAGAGAGATGGTGTAGTCCCCGTACAACAGCCTGGATTATTCCGCCACCTGGATTATGTGGCCACCTCCTCTTCCTCACCCTCTTCCTCTGTCTCTGTCTTGATCTGAGCAACCCCAAGGCGGTAGAGGGTGTCACGGATGACCACCTCGCCAGGCTGGCAGCTCTGCACAATGTCATGGATCTGCCGGTTGACAATCTCGCGGCTGGTGAGGAAGTCCATGAGGCGGTTGTAGAGGTAATAGTGGGTAGCATTGTCAAAGGCAATGGGCCGCTGGCGGATGCTGTTTGGTTTGCTGTCCATAATGGAGGCCAGGATGGTTGTGTAGGGTGCCAACTCAGGGCACAGTGCCAAGGAGCGGTGCCCAGCGCTGGGGTCACCGGGACTGGGCTGTGTGCCTGCATGGACAATGTGCCGTGTGGCAGTCTTGGTGACTGGGTGCTGGACAGAGTGTTCAGCCTCTGTCATGTCCACGGTATAATGCTGGTCCAAAAGCTCCGGGCAGGACACGCTCTAGAGGAGATGAGAAGCCATTTTGACAAGAGGGAATGACTGAGGTAGAACCTGAGTGGTGGATGAGTGCAAAGGCTATGGGGCCAGCCAGCCCAGTTTCAATCCTAGCATCACCATGTGCTGTATTTCCTGGGCCAAGTCCTCCTTGGATGGCAGTAACTGTGGTCACGTCCCATAGTAGATAATAGGTTACTTGAGTTGTTATTATTATTGCACCAGTCAATTCAGGCTGATGGGAGCAGGGGGAACTGGCTCTGACTGAGGCTATGACACCTTTCTAGAGTCCCGGCACGAACAGAACCAGGAAGTGATGACAATGATGTCTCCAAGTCACAGCTGGAGGCCTTCCCCTCCCATTATGCATCCTGGCAGGGGCACCCACCTCCCTTCTTGCTCTTCCCTTCCTCCTAATATCAGTCCTAATGCCTCTTCCAGAAAAAGCCAAAGGCTAGCCTTGGAGAGTATGTGCCTCTGGTAAGAACTACTGCCCAGTACAATGTACCAAGACACAGAAGCAAGGGCTTTGTCACTAATTGGCTATGTGACACCCTAGACAAGTCCATGTCCCCCTATGGATCTTAGTTTCCCCTTTTGATAAAAGAGGGTTGGGTAAGACCAGTGTTTTCTAAACCACTGTGCCCCTATGTCACAAAAGGCATGCTGTGCAGAATATTCATGGTCAAATCTAAGACACAATGGATTAAACATTGTACTTCAGGGCAGGTCAGGCTTTTAAAATGTCAGTATGCAAAATGACCCTCAAAGGTGGCAATCTTCTAGGCTTATCTGGAAGGCAACCTCTTTTAACATAAGATACATGTGTTTGGGATACCCCAGGCACACTGTGACATGCTGTGGCCTCATACATAAGGGTTGGTCAATCAAAATTTGTGGCTTCACAGCATCAAGACAAAATATTGATAGAGAAGAAGGATGCTAGAGGTGGCTCCAGGAGGATGAGACATGGTGGCTGAGGGATTTACTCTAGTTCCTCAGGAAGTAACTCACCACAGGTGGCTCCATGGGGCTAGAGAAACAGCCCTGGTTCCTCCCCCACATCTGGCTGGTCAGCTCTGGGTAGCAGAGGTCAGCACACAGGGCCACTGGTGTGGCCATATCTACCATGTAGACAGGCGGCCAATGGCGGGAAGAGGCAAGCAGATCCACATGGTCACGGGCACTCTCACCCCGCACAAGATACTTGGAGCCGCACACCACCTGCAGAGGAGATGGAGGGCACGGCGCAGGGTTAGGAAGCTAAGCAAGAAGCCAGCCTGCTGGCAGACTGAGCACAGCCCTCACTCACTCCTTCCCAGGAAGATGAGTAATTGGTTTCCATCCTGCCAGAGCCAATGACCTTCTGCTCCCCTCCTATTTCTGTCCCTAAATGAAGTGACCAGCTCATCCTTGCCCTCCTAAAAGATGGAAGTATCCTGTCCTCAACTCAGGCTGAGAGGCACCTCAGGACATCTCTAGACTCCACTCCCTTCACATCACCCTACCAGGCATGTCTAGTGGTTACCAGTCCCAACTAAGAGCTGGTTAAAAATGGAGATTTCTGGGCCCCAACCCAAACCTAAAGAATTAGTCTCTCTCAGATGGAGTCTAAGTATTGTAAGTATTTTGATAAAGATCTGTATTCTGAGCAAGCTCCCCACCAGACCCCAACGTGCTGCCCAGATAGGAGACCCTGATTAGTCTAGTAAACACCTTTACTGACAGGGTCCTCTAAGCACCATTCCATTACTGGACAGCTGTGGGTACACTGGAGAACTCTGCCTTCACACCCCACCTGGCTGTCGCCTCTAAGTGATACCTCTCCCTCATCATAGGCTCAAGACCTACAGCTCTCATGCCCCTGTGTTGTCAACTGCTTCTCATGAGATAAGCCCCAGTCATACGAACACAGTTTTCTGAGCAGGCTTTGATCTGCCCAGGACAGAGGCATCAAGCATCTTCCTCAGAAAGCTTTTGTCAAAGCAGTTGATAACCTGATTCTTCTTATAGCCCGCTGACTCAGGCAGGTCACCATGCTGACACACGCACCTCAGTAAACTGAAGGCTATACTAAGCCATCTCTCCACTATTCAATACTTGATAAGTGGATTTTCTGTCCCTGTATATTCCTGGGTCTATTCTGTCATCTAGTATACAATCTGTCCTAGAACTATCCTAGTGCTCACCCTGTCAGTGCCTTCCAAAGACGTATGGAGTGATCTTCCTAAACCAAAATCAGACCATGTCACCACCCCTATTCAAAACCAAAGGTCCCTTGTCACTCTCAGAATAAAATCCAACTGTTACCCTGGCCTTTAAAGCTCCACACGACTTGGCCTCCTCCACCCTCCCTCCTCTTGGCTCACTATGCTTCCCCACTCAGGCCTTGGTGGTCCATCCACTGGAACACTTCTTCCCTGGTTCATCACTGAGGCTCCTGCATGTCTTTCAGGTCTCAGCCTCCTCTGGCTTCCTCACAGACAGCAGCTCCCTCCCTGTTACTTTATATCTCAGGCCCTTATCTGGTTCCTTCAGAGCTACCACCACAAGCTGTGGTGACTTTATTTCCCCATTAAAATATGAGGTCAACTAGGGAGGAATGACATCTTTGCTGCTCACCCCTGTATCCTCAACAGCTGATGCAGGGCCCAACACGTGGTAAGGTGCTTAATAAATGCTCACAGATGAATAACCCAGGCTCCCTCCCTAGCCCACAGGGTGGTACCTGACCCATGGGCAGCTACTCCACAGGCTGCCCAGCAACCTAAGTCCCAGCCCCCAAAGGATGAACTCGATCAATCAGATTCTCTGTATGGGTAGTTTAACATTAGCAAATTCATCCCAAACTCCCTCTTGTTATCCTCTTACCTGATGGGGGCACACCTTGTAGATTTTACCCCCTGTGAGATGAGGAGGGGGCTGTCTAGCTCTGGTTCCATTCTGTACAGATTCATAGAGGGCCAATAAGGAGAAGCAGAGCTGGTTCTGGAGTGGAAGGACAAGATTAAAAACACAGGGTGAGAGCACAGCCTTATAATACCAAGGTCAAGGGTTCAGATCCCCATACCAGCCAGCTGCCAAAGAACAACAAAAGATAAAAACACAGGGGTGAATGCTAAGAGACCAGGCCTGGTGCTCGGCATCAAATGCTCACTTCAAGATCGAAAGCAAAAGAATCAACAGTCAGAGCCCGAGTGGGCCTTGAAGCCTTACCAGCCCAACCTCCTCCAGGTACAGGAGGGCAACTGGAGGCCCCAAAAGGATCAGGTTACAAGGCCAGCCAGACTGATCAAGCTGCCAGACTCTGAGACCCAGGTCCTTCTACTTCTTATAGGACAGAGAAACCTTCAACGAGGAGCTAACATTTGAATCTGAACTTGAAGTGTAACATTTCCAATGGCACAGAAACATCAAACAGTATATGGATAAAACACATGTACACATACAGTAGTTCCCTCTATCCATGGTTTCAGTTACCCATGGTCAGAAAATATTAAATAGAAAATTCCAGATATAAACAATTCATAAGTTTTAAATTGTATGCTGTTCTGAGTAAAATGATGAAATCTTGCACCATCTGTTCTGTCCTGCCTAGGACATGAATCATCCCCTAACCCACCCCGCCATGAGTTGCCAACATTGTCTACTCCTGACATCCAACCACTGACATTGGCATGGTTCAATGACCCAGGACCACCAAAGCGTATGATCCTCTGACAGTACATCAACAGCAGCCTACACTATATCACAACGCCTGTCATTTACCACACTTCATCTCATCACGGAGCATTTTATCACCTCACATCCCAATAGTAAGTTGAGTACAATACAATATTCCAAGAGAGAGAGAAAGACCACACTCACATACTTTTATTATAGTACTGCATACTGTATAATTGTTCTATTTTATTATTAGTCATTACTGTTAATTTCTTACTGTGCCTAGTTTATAAGTTAAACTTTGTCATAGTTATATGTGTGTATAGGAAAATACATAGTATAATATCTGTGGTTTCAGGCATCCACTGGGATGTTGGAACATATCCCCCGTGGATAAGTGGTGGGACTACTGTACACACCCAATGTATGTAATAGCAGCCATTCTCTAAGAGCTTGGATAAGTGATAACCAGACACTGTGTAAAGTACATTCCTTACAACAACCTCGTGAGGTTGGTATTTTAGTTATTCTCATTTTACAAATGAGGAAAATGAAGCTCAGACTGTAAGGGCAGCTTATACAATGTCACACACAGTAAGCAGGAGAGCAGGATCACTAACCCCAGAGTCCAGGCCTCACATGCATGTCACAGTCTGGCTGCTGCTACCTCCCAGGCCTCCTTGACCACCAGCATCCTCTGTCCAACATGGGTGCCGAGTCACAGGGGTTCATATTCCTACCCAGAAAAGCAGACCAACCAGCCTGCTCCCAAAGCCTTGATATGCACCACTGTCCCCAACACTCACCTTGGAGTCCTCTGGCCCAAAGGGGATGCCACATTGCCTCAGCAGGTGCTGCAGCTCCTCCTCACTGTAAGAGCCAATCTCCGCAAGCTTGCAGGTGCCTTCCTGGAGCAGCCTCACCAAGGCACTGCCATTGCCTGCAAGGAATGACAGTGCTGATGGGAGGCTACTAGCACCAGCTGACAGAGGTCATGGGTAGTCCCTTATGTGTGAGGATAAGAACAAGGGGGCTAGGCCAACGGAACAGCAAGCAGGGGAAGCCAGCTCTGCAATGCACACTTCCTGGGGTGCTGGGAGAGGTGAGACTCAAGGCAGGTAGGTCCATGACTTCCGCAGATATTTAAAGTCTCTCAGACTGGCTTTCTGCACTGGCACATCTAAGTAAGATGACCTGCAGATAGCCCCTGCAAAGAACCCTTAAATGGGTCAGCTTTTAATCCCAAGTCTTCTAAGGTTTTTCAGAACCAAGATCTCAAGTGCTTACCACAACTGCAGCAACAACAGCAGCAGCAACAAGAGGAGCAGCAGCTCTCATCTTAAAAATGCTCTCTCTACACTATGCTCCTGAACCTGGCTAATCAAGAGAACTACGTGGGGGGGCCTTAAAAAAAACAATTCCTGTGCTTGAAGCAACAAATATGAGGTGGGACCTTAATATCTAATGTTAGGAAGCACTGTTTGAGAACCAGTGGGTCACAACATATTAAGTACTTATGAAATCAATTTAGTGGGTCATATACAGAATTTTAAAAATGAAGTAGAAAGTACAATGTATTGCATTTGGTAATGAAAAGTACTGTTTTGTGAAAGTTTTGTTTCAGTTATAGATATATACACATACACATATGTCTATCATCCTGGTCATGAGGCAAAATGTATTTCTTCAAGTTGCAGTTAAAAAAAAAAGCACGCTATCACTCTAACTATATTAGCTCATTTAATCTTCATGACAACCTAGGTGGGTAACACTATCATACCCCCTTTGTAGATGAAACAACAGAAGCTCAGGGCAGTGAAAGGATTTGCCAGAAGTCACACAGCTACTAAGTGGCATAGCTGGGAATCAAACCCAAGTTGTCAGAAACCTAGGCTCTTAATAGCTAGTCCAGGGCTTCACAATGTATAATCCACAAACTGCCTGCACAACCATCTGAAATACCTGTTTTGAAGGTATATTCCTTGGCTTCCCCTACATTTTTTCAGTAAACATCTTTGGGGTTGGAGCTTTATCATCGGCATTTTTGCAGGACTTCCACCACTCGGTGTAGTGCTTCCCAGAAGGCTGACAGTGAGCTGCATGTCCGTCCTATACAATATGGCTGGCAGCTCTTCAGAATGCTGCACCATGACTTTAACCTCTCAGGAATTTGGTCTCAGGCTGTCATTATATTTCTAGAAGGAGTCCTCAAGGTGGGCCTGGTCCTCTATCTATTGCTGTGCTTTCTTACCATGAACAATGTCCCAGACTCTTGACTGAGCCTTTCCCTGACCCCTGTCAGCCAGCAGGTAGCCTTACCAGGTACTGGCTGCACATCCAGGTTTTTGTCTTTCTCGGTGTTGACGACCACAGCTCCTCTCATGAGTGGTGGGAAGAAGGGGGCAATAACAGAGGCATCAAACTTGGTGATAGGGATGCTGGCAGGGAACGCCACCTGCTCAATCACCTCTGTCTCCATTGTGGCCCAGAAGTCCTCCACGTTTACCTCACTAGAGCCCAAGAATTGAGGCCAGGTGAACTAAAAGGTCAGGATAAAAAGGTCAAACTGTAGGAGCCACAGAATATTAGCAACACAACAGTCTTTACCCCTTCATTATACACACGGGGAAACCAAGGCTCAGCGAAGGGAAGAAGTATAACAGCCACGTACCACTGGAGTGCTTCTGAATTTAACCTAGTATCCAACTGTCTTTGGCCACATCTCTCACAACACAGTACTCTACAAGCTCTACATAGTCCAAGACCCTTCTGCTCCTATACCTTTTTTTTCGTGCCATTTTCCCTTTGTTGCGAGGAGCAAAGAGCTACCACTTGAGTACCTTTTACATGCCGGACACTTTCTAATTAACTGCTAATAAATAAGTCTGGCGGATGTCTGAGGTGAGACTACTAGAGTATGGGACAGAACAAGAATGCGAACATAGGTCTAGTTACAAAGCCCAGCCCTTACTCCCTATAACTGGCTGGCAAGAATAATCAGAATTCTATTTAGTGAAATTCCACCCATCTCCCAAGGCCCTTTGGATCCCTCACCTTCTCCAGAAGGTCCTCCCAGACTTATCAGCACACAGCTATCTCCTCTACCCCATGCAGCATTTACTTATCTAGTGTAGGCATCTAGCACTTGTGCTACTCAATTTTTCTTCTTGTACGCCCTCTTAGATGGTCCTCAGAGTGTCACCATGATCCTACTACCTCAATCAGAGAGAGCCACAGGGGTTACTTATTAGAAATGCAAATACCTGGGCCACATCTCAACCTGAATGAACTAAATCCCTCATTTATCATTTTAAAAAGTTTCCCTAGAGAGTGGTCCCTGGACCAGCAGCATGAACATCACCTGAAAACTTGTTAAAAATGAAAATTCTTGGCCCCCACTCCAGACCTACTGAATCAGGAACCCTGTGGGTGGAACCCAGCAAGACCTCTACACTGAAAAGTTTGAGAACCACTGTAGATCATATGCCCACTAAAGTCTACTGCACTATACAAAAGCATCTCCCTCACCTTATTCCCTCTGTTCTCCACCTCACAGGGTACTTAGCACATGCTATGAGTAAATGGCATACTTCTCCCACCACAATTTCATACCTGGCTCGAGGAATAGGAACAACTGAGCCCATTCTTTCCACAAGGACCAAGGGGACAGGAAACGCCAACTCGGTATACAAATTGATGTGGTTACCGTCATTAGTCCAGAGGACCCTTCTCTATAGTCCCTGAGGGAAGGGGACAACCAGCATCCTCATGGAAAACTGTATATTTAAGTTTTATTCCGTTAACTTCCTGTTTTATTACAGACTTCAGAATAACCCCTCCCACTACACTACACCACTCTACATGCACAAAAGAAGTGGAAAATGAAGAAAATCCTGGTCTCTAAGAGGTACCTAGTACCACAGATATGAAAAGATGTGCAAACAGAGTGAAGGGAATGTTACTCCATTCTGTGATGGAGGAGCCTTTATTGGGACAGGGCACATGCCAGTTAGAACTAAATGTGACCTCTTGCAGGGAGGTGGGCCTCTGTCTATTCTGGAAACCAAAAACTTGCTGTAGCCAGATGTGATTAGAAAAACCAGAGCTAGGAGTCCCAGGAGGTACTGGTGAGCATGGCAGTACTCAGGAGCGCAGACTCTATGGTCAGCCAATCAGACCAAGAAAGGTCAAATTTCAGCCCCACCCGTGCCTGGCTGGGTGGGCTTGGGCAAGCCCCTCTATGCTTCAGTTCCTGTATCTATAAAAGCCTCAGAGGGTTGTGGTGAAAATTAAGTCTTTCAGTAAAGCACTCAGCACAGAGTAAGAACTTGGCATATGTAATAAAATGTCCAATAAATCTCAGCTGCATTATTATTAATATTACCATTAGGCAAGTAGATCTGAGTGTGGAAGTAGTCTCTCAGGGAGATGACATGCAAAAGCAATGGTTCACATAAGGAAACATTTTAATACAGTTCATTCTGTCCACAAAGAACACTTAAAATGCTCCAGGAGGTATCATTCTTGTTTTTATATGTCTTGTTATACACACCATCCTTCAAACAGAAATCAGTATTCAATCAGTATATGTGGTTTTTGGTTTGTTTTTTAATTGTGAAGAAAAAGAAATATGCATTCAATCCCTAATACGCTTAGCTGGCCATGCCAAAATACACCAAAGCTGGTCTCCAGAGGTCCTGCACCTGCCCCAGCAGTAAACATGTGAGATCCATGTCCCAGTCCTCTTGTTCACTATGATAGAGTTCAGAGATAGGAACTCTGGACCCCATTGCAACTACTAGCATACTCAAGGGGCACTCCATTGGGGCTGGCTGGTTAGCTCAGTTGGTTAGAGCACAATCTTCTAATACCAAGGTCACAGGTTCAGATCCCTATACCAGCCAGCCGCACACCCTCCTGCCCCTCCCCCCCAAAAGAAAACAAAAAACCCCCCAAAAAACAAGGGGCACTCCATGCCTAAGGAGTACAGACCAGATCTCTTGGATGATCACGGGAAAGAGCAATATATGGGATTTTTTCTAAAATCCCGTAAAAGGTTAAGGAAGATTCCCTACTATTCTCAGTTTGTTAAGGATTTTATCATATATGGGAGTTGAATCATATTGAAAGGTCTTTTTTTTTTTACATCTGATGAAATAATTGCATGGGTTTTCTCCTTTAGTCTGTTAAGTAGTGAATTATATTAACATATCTTCTAATCGTGAAACAACCTTGCTTTCCTGTGATAAACTTGGTCATCATGCACTACTTTATTCATTGTTAGATCTCGTTTTATTCAGGACTTTGGCATCTATATTCATGAGTACAATCAGCCCCAGTTTCTTCTCTTATATTAAAGTCTGATTTTGTTTTCAAGGCTATATGACCTTTTATGATGGATTGGGGAAATATACCTGCTTTTGCTATTTCCTATGATTGGAATCATATTTCTTGATCATTTGTTACAATTAATCTATGAAGCCATCTAAATTTGGTGTTATCGGGGTGAGAAAATTGTATAATTCAAAGCCTAAGTCAGCTCAGATCACTCTTTTCCTTCAACCCCTTCAGCAGCTCTCCATTTCACTCCATGTAAGTCCTTAAGATGGCCCACGTGACCTGAGGCAGGGTCCAGCCTCCTGCAGCCTCCATCCCTCCCTGCAGTCTGCCACCCCGTCACTCTCACACTGCAGCCACACTGGCCTCCTTGCTGCTTCTCACCCATCCCTGGCAAGCCCGGTCAGACCCTGTTCTTGCTGCTCCCTCTGTCTAGAACGTTCCTCTCCAAAGCTACATGGGTTTCAGATCTCTACTCAAATGCCACTCTATTAGAGGGGCCTTCCCCAACTACCCTCAATGAAACAGGAATGCCCTTTTCTACCACACTCCCTCTTCTCCTTACCCTGCCTTACTGTGCTTCATAGCACTCATTATTACCTGACATGTACTATTTCCTATCTGCCTCTCCCAAACCAGAATGTGAGTTCCATGAGAATGGAAACTTTGGTTTTTTTACTGCTATCTCCCAAGTGTCTAAAAAGTACATCTGGGGCCGGCCCGTAGCTCACTCGGGAGAGTGCGGTGCTGATAAAAAGTACATCTGGCTTATGCTCGATACATTTGTTGAAGAAGTAATAAACAAGTGCCTCGGTTTCCATCTGGCTTTCCTTAGATGACACTCTGCACTACTTGCTTTCCCTAGAAAGGACTACAGCTATCTACTCCTTGGGACATCATGCAGGAAAGTGGCTGCCAAAATGAGAAGAGAGTTCTGAAGGTCACCAACGGTGGCTAAGAGATACCTACCTCCACGCTCTTCAGTGCTAGCACGTTCTCTTCACTCCTCTGAGCCATTTCCACTTTGGGAGCCACGCCACAGATGCCACAGATCATATCATTGTAGTCTCGGACAGTGAGGCATTCAAAAGCCCAATAGCCATTGCACAGCAGTTCCTGCAGCTGGCTCAGCTCCTCCGAGGTCAGAATCTTCTCTGGAAGGAGAGCAAGAGCACTGAGAAGATCACAGAAAAGGACCCTGAAGCCACTAGGGATGAGCCAGTGGGCAGCAAGAGCAGCATTTCTGCAAAACTGATTATCCCCTAAAAACACCCAAGAGTATAAACTACGCCTGTCCTTCAAGTGCTCAGGTGGCAACCTAGAGGGCAACGCCAGTCAGAGTGATAGCTGCCTTATACTAAGCACTTACGAGGTACCAGATGCTGTGCTAAGAGCTTCCAATACATTATCTCATTTAATTCTCAAATGAATTTAATTATTTATTAGCCGCAGCTGTTATTGTCCTCATTTTATAACTGAAGAACCAGAGACACAGAGAATAATCCTCAAAATCACATTGCCACTAAGTGGTGGAGCTAAGACTAAACCACAGGCCTGTGTGGCTCTAGCACCTTTGCTCTACTCCATCTGTCCTAACGGCAGGCAAGGTACAAGGGGATTGAAGCCTGTAGGAATGGAATGGGAAAAGCACAAACAGAATTAAGGAGAGCAAGGGGAAAAAGAATTTCTAGGGCTGGCCAATTAGCTCAGTTGGTCAGAGCGTGGTGTTAACAACCAAGGTCAAGGGTTCGGATCCCCATACCGGCCAGCAGCAAACACACAAACAAAAAAACTTCTAGATAATAATGAGGATGGTCCCTACCTTCAGGTCTCAGCATGAGCCTTAGGACTTGTAGCAGACATCCATTAGCTGTATATTCAGAATGGGTCTAACATGCAGTGAGGACAAGTCTACCTACTACCAAAGGATGTGCTTCTAAAAGTAAGCTGTAATCCCTTACTGAGGGGCCCTGGAAACATGGAAAGACTCATGCTTTCCTATGTTAGTTTGGCATTTGTAAAATTCAAAAAGAAAAGTGCATTAGAAGTCAAGAATTTCTCCTTTTCAAAATAGCAGACTCTTCTCCAAAATGATTCTTTCAACCAAAGCCTATCCCTAAAAATTCCAGGGAGCTTAGAACTAACCTTGGGAAAAGGAGGAAAAGAATCTTTACCTGTCTGCTCCTGCACTGACTTCAGAACAATGTTGACGGACACTCTGGGGTCCTCTCCCAGTTTGATCTGGTTTCGAATGGCAAAAAGCAGGTCCAGGCTTACTAGCAGCTTGTTCCCCACGTTAAAGAGACCTGCAGGTTAAAAAGAAGCAACAAAGAGATTCAATGCCCATTAACAGGAGAACAGTTAAATTATGTGCATTCATAAAACAGAAAACTAGGCATCATTAAAAACAATAAAGCAGACCTAACTATTCTGACACAAAGTTGCCCACAATATATTGCTAAATGAAAAAAGTGAGTAATAAAATAGGAATAGTAGAATATTTTTTTCCAATAAAAAAAGAAACATTTCTCTACCACCTGGCTCAGTCCTCAGGACCAAAGGTGTCACTCTTCCTCTACACCTCACACACCTACACCATGGGGAAAGGCCTAGAGCATCTGTTAGCCCAGGGATATGCAGGGCATGTAACAAAGGCTATAAAACCCCCCTACACCAAATCCTGGAATAAAAGAAGCAGAGGAATTTAAATGCAGTCAATTTAAGACAGATTGAAAAAAGGACAGTTTTACATTTGCACAAAATACAATGTACAAATTTGTACAAACACAAAGTTTGGAATATGTGCTCCCAATAAAGAAGGATATAGAGGAGTGGGTAAGGCCTCTATAAGCATGCTACTAAAGGCTGAAACCATAGGGAGAAGATCAAAGCTCTGGTTACATAAAAATTGAAACAAAAACTAAAAGTGAGAAAACATTGGTATTTCAAAAATCACCACATACAAATTTAAAAGACAAATTATAAACTGGGAAAAAACTCTGCTAACGAAAAAGCCCAAAAGAAGAATGGAAATGTTCACAAAAGAAATTCATGATAGAGGAAAAAACTCACAAAGGATCATTCATACAAAGGATATACTGTACATTCTTCCCAGTAATCAAAGAAATACAACAAATTGGTAAATGATATACCAGTTTTTATCTATCAAATTGAAAAACTTTTAAAAACTATAATAATCTACAGAAAGCTTCTAGAGCTAATAAGTAAATTTAGCAAGTATTACTGGATACAAAGTCAAAAGACAAAACTCGGTTTATTCCTATAATAGCATTAAACCATGTCATTTAGCACTGAAAAACTTAAAATACTTAGATATAAATCTAATATGTGCTGCACCTATATACTGAAAATAACAAAAGCTGATGAAATAATAATTTTTTAAAAACCCTAGTAAAATGGAGAGAAATGCCATGTTGATGAGTAAGACTCAATATTTTTAAGCATGTCAGATTTCTCCAAATTGATCTCTAGATTCAACACAATCACAACTAAAATTCTAGCAGGATTTTGTAGATATTGACAAACTGACTCTAAAATTTACACGAAACACAAAAGAACTAAAATAGCCAAAACAATTTGGAAGAACAAGGTTGGAAAGCTCATGCTATCTGATTATAAAGCTACAATAATCAAGACAGTGTGGTGTATTGGCAAAAGAATAGATACATGAGTTCTGGTCAAGATGGCAGTCAAAGAATAGACAGTCTCCAGTGTCACTCTCTCCCACAAATCAACCAATTTATAACTATAAAAATGTAACAACAGCCAAGCCGGGGCTGCTGGAGCTCAGGAGAAGAGGAGGAAAGACCTATGGAGTTCATGAAGGAGGGAGAAACCACGATGAGAGAAAGACAAAACTATTCAGAGTGTTTTAGGCTGTGGCCGCTTTAAAGCTGGAGCTGCTGAGTTCATGGAGCAGGAGCCGGCAGAAGCCACAGCTGTGCCCTTCAGATGGAGTTGCTTGTAGGCAGCAGTGGAGAAGAGGGCCTCCATGGCCCCCAGGACAGCAAGACCACAAATAGGGTTCCTGGGGACCCACACAGGAGCAAGGAACCAGAACAGCTGAAAAAGGGGAGCCATTCAGAGGCCAGTGAGTCATCACAAGGGACCAATGCAGGGCCCACCCCATGGAAAGTGTTTGGAGCATGGGCGGTGGGGCAGACAGGCCCACTGGGACACAGGAAGGACAGATGATCCACTCCCCAATTAGTGCAGGACCACTCAGAGGAGACTGGTTGGGAATGCAGGATTGCAGTTTGATGAAAAAACTCAGGCACAGATCAGAGTTTCTACACAACCCAGGTGCACTGGGTCTCTGGAGAGCCGGAAGTACCTATAAGGTCAACCATTAAACCCTAAGCTGCACAAAAAGCCTTCCCTAGGGAAACAGTAGTAAAGCAGCAATTTAGCTCAACAATACAGGTCAAGTACTAGTTCCCACAGGAAGTTTCCCGGTTTTAGAAGTAAGCAAAGGGCAAAAAATTAGTTCCAGCCCAGGCGTACTGCCAGCACCTCAGGGTCCTGCCTGGAGGCCCGGGGATTGGAGCCAGGGACTGGACACCCCCCCCCCGCCCTGCCCACAATCAGGCACACTGCCAGTGCCAAGGAGCATGCCAAAAACATCACCTCCATGTGGGTGGCCCACCACAGGCACCACAGTAACCACGGCTGCCACGAAAGTGGCTGGACATCACAGCCACCACGCAGATGGTCCACCAACCACTGGAGTACACTGATAGGAGAGTCACCAACAGAGACCAAAAAAAAGAAGAGGATGTCTCTCTCCACAAAGCCCATTCCAGAGTGACAGAAGAAGCATCTGCTCTATGATAATATTGGGGGACCTGATCACACCTTTCAGCATTGGACAGACCATTTAGGCAGCAAATCAACAGAGTAACCATTATTCTTTCAGAGGGAGAGAAGAAATCCAGGGTTATCAGTGGTGGGAGGGGAGAAGGAGAGGGGGATAGGGGGAGACTGAACAAGGGGCATAAAGAATAAGTACAATTTGTAACAATATACATACTAGTAATATTGATTTGATCAACATATGTCAACACTGAATCCCAAAAATATGTATAATCAATTATGATTCAAGAAAGAAAGGATGGACGGACAGACGGATGGAAAGGAAGGAAGGAAGGAAGAAAGGAAGGGAGGGAGGGAGGGAGGGAAGAAGAGATACATAAATCAATGGAACAGAAGAGAGTCCAGAAATAGACTCACATATACATGGTCAACTGATTTTCAACAAAGGAACAAAGGCAATTCAATGGAGAAAGGACTGTATTTTCAACAAATGTTGGTAATACAACCGGACATCCACATGCAAAAAAATGAATTCAATCTGAACCTCATACTTAACACAAAAATTAATTCAAAATGGATCACAGATCTAAATGTGAACCATAAAATTACAGAACTTTTAGAAAGACCTGTACTCAGAATATATGAACTCTCAAAACTCAACAGCAAGGAAACAAACAACGTAGTTCAATGGATCAAGGACATAAACAGATATTTTACCAAAGACGACTATGGACATACATCACTGGTCACTAGGTAGATAAAAATTAAAACCACAATGACACACCACTACACAAACCTATTAGAATGGCTAAAAAACAACAACAAAACAGGCAATACCAACTGCTCACATCATTGGAGGGAATGCAATATGGCACAGCCACTGTGGTAAATGGTTTGGCAGCTTCTTATAAAATTAAACAAACATACATCTACCATGTGACCCAGCAATCTGACTCCTAGGTATTTACCCAATATAAACTTATGCTCACACAAAAGCATGCATGTGAATGTTTGTGGCAGCTCTATTTATAATTGCCAAAAACTGTGTAGTAACCCAAACATCTTTCAACAGGTGAACAGAAAAACAAACTGTGGCATATCCACATGATGGAAAGCAACTCAACAATAAAAAGGAACAAAACATTCATACATACAACATGGATGAATCTCAAAGAATTATGCTTACTGAAAGAATCCAGACTCAAAAGGATACATACTACTATTGCATTTACAGGACATTCTGAAAAAGAGAAAACCATAGGGATGAAGAAGAGATAAACAGTTGCCAAAGGTTAGGAGTGAGAGTTAGGTCTGACTACAAAGAAACAGTACAAGAGAATGCTTTGGAGTGATGGAACTGTTCTATATATGGATTGTAGTAGCAGTTACACAACTTAGTGCATCTTTCAGAACTCAGAAGTGTACAACAAAGTAAATTTTACTGCCTGTAAACTTACAAATTTTAATTTAAAAATATATAATCCTGAGTACTGGCCTAGATAGATTATAGGGTAGGGAAGTGGGCACTCTCATTAACTGCAGGTAAGAGCACAAAATAGTACTAACTCAATCTGGCAATACAAGCCTTATTAAAAACATGAATTCAAAATCAGGCACCTTAAGGTTCTGAAGACAAAGAGCATAAATAGCAAATACTCTTTAATCTTTGGCACTCAATTATACATACAAAGAGGATTCAATCAAACTCTCACAATAGTTGGTACATATGAAGTGTTCACTCAATGCTTGATGTGGATGAATAATAGGGAGGGAAAGGGTAAATATGTAGCAATTCTACTTTGAGTGTCCAAAGGAAAGAAGAATGCACATAAAGGTTTAATTATAAAGAAGACTATAAAGTGCAGTACCACACATCCCTTTAAAAATGGTCATGTAGGGGCCGAGCCCGTGGCGCACTCGGTAGAGTGCTGCGCTGGGAGCGCGGCAACGCTCCCGCCGCGGGTTCGGATCCTATATAGGAATGACCGGTGCACTCACTGGCTGACTGCCGGTCACGAAAAAAAAAAAAAAAAAAAAAAGGTCATGTATTTCTCTACTTGCTGGCATAGGAAAATGCCCATGATATACCGCTACATTAAAAAAACATGTTCCAAAACAACATCTGGCACAACCCTACTTCTGTTCAAAGAAAAACTATAAACCTATAAATCTTCCCATAATTTCTTATGTTCTGCAGATGAATAAATACATCTGGAAGATTAAAGAGTACATTGTTAAGTGTTTATCTTATTATGGCAGTACGATTACTACTAATTTTTAGTTTCTTCTTTTTACTTGTCTGCATTTTCCAGCTTTTCCACAATTAAGATGTTATTTTTAAATTAACTTTATTTCAAAGATCCTGGTCCTAACACTTGAGAGGTAAATGTCATCTCTGGGGCTGAGACATTAAGGAGGAAGATCCCCTCCTTCCTCACAAGCTCCATCTGAGAGAAGGTCCAGTGCTCAAAGGACCAGAGATCTGACCCACAAAGGTGGTTTTCAAGCCTGCTCTGGGGGAAGAAAAGGTTGGCACCCACCTGTGTAGATGTCCATGAAGCTGTGTAGGGCCAGACAATGGGGGTTCAGACACATCTTCACCTGGGCGGTCACCACCTGCAGCCGGCTGGCTGTCAGCAGCCAGCACTCCTGGGGTCCAGCGGGGGAGCTAATACCAAAAAACATCAACAACGAAAAACAGAAGAGAAATCATCCTCTTTATGCAGTTCCAGGGCTCAGTGATCAATGGCAAAATTCTCAAGACTTTCAATGCAATAGGCAAATGAAGGTGCTGGAGCTTGGGTTCTAAGGTTTTCTAGATGGGCATTTCCACTTTTTTGGAATCTAGTCAGTGAAATCGCCCCTATAATTAATGTAACTCTCAATTTATTACATAATTTAACCAATCCCATTGAACTCCCATACCCAAACTTTACGCTGGCCAGTCCAGATGCAAACTAAATCCTAAACTGTTGATAATAACTTTCAGCCACTTTCAACAGACATGAAAATTATTATTATCATTATTACTTTTAGCAATTGGAAAGGTAAAGGAAGCTTTAAAAAAGCAGAGAATAACATCTTCACAGGTTATAGCTTTAATGCTATCTGAAGAAAGGGGCAATATTAGCCAAGTGGGATGGGGCAGCTAGGAGCAGAGTGGAGGGGTGCTTACTTTTTTCCCCCTTTGAATAATGAACTGCTACAGAGAAGGCACTGTGTGGATGGAGACTCATAATAATTCGACCAAGAGGTTTGCTCGATGGTGACTGTCTCCTCACTCACGTTGGAAAGGATAAGTCGAGAGCTGTTGAGTTCATGAATCAAGGTGAAGACATCAGCCAGCTCTGACTCATTCTCAGGAATCTGCAGGACTTTGCGCAGCAGCTGCAGCGTGGACTGGCGTTGGATCTCCTTCTGGGCCACGCTCAGGGGCTCTGTGGCACTCAGCACATCTGGGAGTGGTAAGCTTGTCTCCTGGGAAGACAGTGCATTGATCACCAAGCACCCGGGGCAGAAAGAGCCAGACTCAGACTAAAATAATTAAAGCCTGTGTCTAGCTGAGGGATGGGCCCATGACTGAGAGGTGGGAAACCTAGGTTCCTGATCATCTCAGCTAATAACTCACTGTGTGACTAAAGGCTAGTACTTTCTGTCTCTGGGGCTCCATTTCTCTATCAGTAAAACGAGAGGATTATACATACCTCTTGGCAGTGGATTCAATAGCTATCTCCCATTCCTCAGGTATGAAGTTTGGAGGATAACAGACCTAGGTTTCAGTTCTGGATATGCCACATAACAGCTATACACGTGGGGCCCAAGTCAATTTACTTAATCTTTTTGAGCCTCAACTTCCTCATCTGTAAAATGCGGAATAAAAATACTGGCAATTTCCTAGAGCTATTGTACAGATTAAATAAGATACTGCAAGTAAAGCACTTAGCACACTGCCTGTGATGCAATGAAGACTCTATGAATGGTAGTTCTGATATATCAAGAAGTACCTGTACTGCTTAGAGTATTTATCTTTAATTCTTTGTGACTTCCGGGTACAAGGTGATTTTATACACCAGTCAGAGGTTTCCAGGAACAAGGTTCTGAAATACTCATTAAAAACAGGTCCTTATTAGGTGGGTATCTTTTCAATGGAGGCTTCTCCCTGATCCTTTTTGCCAATGCACCATGAATCATCCCTCCTCTGTGCTTCCTGAGTGCATCTCTTTACTGCAGAATTCACCAGCTCATAGTTGCTAAACCACTGTCCCCTCTTGTCAGTAGGACAGGATCTCTGCTTATTTACTGATTCCTAATACCAGTATGAGGCTTGGGGCACACAAAAGATATGGATTCATATTTGCTGGACATATTATATTTTATTTTGTAGAAGTTAATTGTTTAATAACAAGAAGAAGCTTTTATTAACACTGCATACCTATGACTTTTGTCTCACCATTTGTAATAGTCTGGGTTCTCCTCCACTAGACTGTAAGCTCCTCAAGGAAAGGGGCTGTGTCCTACTCATCTCTGAAAGCTTCCCTAGAGTAGGCATTCAATATATGCTAGCTGAAAGAATGAACGAATGAATGACTGCAGAAGGGCTGACTGACACTAGAATGAGCTGTCCCGGGAGGCTGTGTTCCCAGTCATTACTAAGTTGAACCATGAGCTGGAAGACCATCTGGCAGGAATACTATCCTTTGGCTCTGAGTCAGAGATGGAGGATGGAAAAGACAGAAGACCATTTCAGCCCAGAGATGTCGCAGTCTTAATTACAGCAGCTGAAGACAAACTGCATAGAAATAGCCACTAGAGGGCTCCAAAGGGCAATACACACAAAGGCCCCTAGGTCTCTGACCAGTGTTTTATTTTGTGGAAAACAATAGTTATAGACCTAGAGTGGCCAAGCCTCATGACCTATTCTACGTGATCCCCTCTCCCCCCAAGGCAGGTCAGTGACATTTCTTCTCTTACTCTCACTCTAGTCATACCATTTGCTGCTGCAAGTCCTATCACTTCCTGTTCACTTTAAAAAACTCACGTGAGGAAATTCTGAGGACCTCTGAAAATGCCCATTTTTCCTGGTTGTAATAAAAAGGGCCCTAAAGAGCCAAATGGAATGTATTTTACTATCCAGGTAGTTTGGCCCAACTTCAGAGATCAGGTTTGCCAGAACTGCTAGAAGTAAAGCTTTGTGATTAGTCAAAAGCTTTACAAGGAACCTGAGAGAGAAGTGGTGATCTAATCTACAAAGTCTTGGGGCTGGCATTCTCCAACTACTTACCAAAAGAATAAATCAACTTACAGGTCCTTCACCAGGCCTCTGAGCTAAGAGGATACAATCCTTTCATCCACCTCTTCTTCCAAATCCTACTTAAAGCCTGTGCTGCTATTCCCTTTGGTGAAAGAACTTGTCTCTCAGAGATCAAGGTACCTTGTCAACCCCCTCTCCCTGGCCATGAGGACAAGGAGGTCCAGAGGGAAAAAGGCACCTGAGGTTCAAAACATACAATTTAGTTTCAGTTCTGATGCTCTAACAGTATACTGTCATGTATTTAAAAATCCTTTTATTTCTACTAAAACAGGTTTGCTAACAGAGACCAACTCAAGGTTGGGGCATGTGTTTGGGGAAGGAACTCACAACAGTCTTTGTGGTTTTCTCAGTCCGGTCTTTGGCAAGGTTAAAACCACAGCTGGGACAAATCCGAGGTTTATGCCGGTTGGTGTAGACATAGCTACAAGAAGGATTCTTGCACTTTCCCCGGCCTCTTGACGTAGCCAGGCCCAAATCCTAAAAAAGTAAGACAACCTTTAATTCTACAAAAGTTAAGTTAAACCTGGGGCAGAGCCCAGAACCAGAATGACCAGCTGTCAGTAAATCAGACAAGAGAGCAGCAATTGCAAACCAGATTTAGCCTAACTTCTAAAAAGCCCTGAAGCAAGATCCCTTTTCTTCAGTTAATTTTAATACGGTTCAACTTAATACAGTAATTTTAACACAGTTCAATTTTAATACAGGCTGTGTAATTTTGGCAACTCCAGTCCTTCCCTATCTGTGAAACAAGTGAGCTGACTCTCACACGTTAGAAATTCAAATGTCTTCAGGGTCCAGGCAGTTGGTAGAGTAAAGCAGACCTGTTCAGATAAGGAGTGCTAAAGATTGTAGAGAACTAAATATTTCAAGCCCTGCCTAAAGACAAATTTTAACTTCTGGACTATTTAAGCTCAAAGCTCTAGCATCTTGTCTCCTATGACAAGTAACTGTCTAATCAGCCAGCGAGAGAATCCTATGCAGGCCCCACTAGATGGTAAACCTAGTGGTCTCCTGTAGCCAAAGGCAGTGGGGAGTGAGGGTATGGAGGGAAGGTAGTAATTAGGTCACTAGAAAAAGAAACGTAAGCATATCTCCACCATGAGACACATTCTCCTTAGGCTAGGCATTAACCCACCATCCTATATTTTGTTGTTCATTACTGACTCCCCAGCACAGAACATGGCACAGAATAGGTGCTCGATAAATATGTTTTGAATGAATGAATGATCCTTTCTGAACCTGTCTGCCATTATCAGAAGAGAATTTTTAAAAATCTAGCTGCTCTCTCAAAATCTATTCATCTTACTCAAATCAGCCAGAGAAACTGCCGAAAGGTATCTGTCTGGCTGGTTGATACACAGTAAGGATCAACAGAATTAGAGAATATTAAGAGTGACAGAAGTCCCAAAGCCATCTAAACCAATGCTGCATTTTGTAGACGGTGAAACTGAGGACCAGAGAAGGAAAGAACCTTGCCCAGAATCACATGGCATACTAGCAGCAGAGTCAGAACCACTTTTGGACTAGGTCTTTCAACTGTCTAGTGTTTATTCCACTGATCCATGCTGTTTACTCTGCAAAAGGATAATTAAGAGTCACACGTTTGTTTATTGGGATGTTAATATGTGTTAAGTTAAAAATAAAAGGGGAGTGCGGAGGGAAAATCCTTTTGGGAAATGCTAGGCTAAGCAATATAAGTCACTTTACTAAAGCATTTCTCAAACCCTTTAAGATATTAGTGTTACATCTGACTCTGTTTTAGGGAGGAAAAATGCAACATTGCCTAAACATCTTTGGAACACACTTTCTAGGCTAAAAGGTTCAAAGACTGCTGAATGCTAAATCTAGAATGGATTCTCATCTCCAACTATACTTAATAAAAATATTCCTGATCTCAGCTGGCCTATGCTTTATTTCACCTGGGGAAAAAAAGCAAAAAACAAAAAACCCACCTAGCAGATTGACTGAGTAGTTATCATTTGTATTAGTGATGGGATTTTCAGCATCGATGATCTATACCTCACCCTGTTCTCACTCCCAGCTACCATCACCCTCTACCACAAAATCAAAACAACCTCCATGTCAACCCACCACCTGGCTGCACACTTACCAGTGTGACAGTGCAGCTGTATTTATATGGAGGAAACATGTCGGGCTTGACCTCTACAACTTTCACCTGAGACATCCTACTGGGTGGGCCACTTGGTAGCTGTGGATCAGAGCAAGTTGTTAGTGTTTTTGAACCTCAGCCACACTTCTGAGGCCCTGTGTCCTGAAACAACTTGAAGAAATAGTTTCCTGAGGAATTTGTAGAGCTAAGCTCCAAATAAGCCCACTGTACTGCCAGTTGGTAATCACCAGCTCACCAAAGGCTGAGTGTCATGTTCACATCCGGGGGTCGCCACACTCTTCTCTGCAGCTTCTAACACCACGTATCAGAAACATCATGAATCAAATTTACAACTACTATCAAGTGATAAAAGCATATAATAGCTATACACAAAAATATACGGTTGAATAATATTGGCATAGAAGAGAGTCTGACAGACTATTCATTAAAATGTTTCAAGGTAAGATGATGATCATGGTGGTTTCTCATCTTTATCACTATCTATAAAGTTTTCAAATGTCCTAAAAAGAATGCACGTATTACTTATATAACTAAAAAAAAAGCATTCTAAATTAAAATTATTCTATAATAGAGAATTTAAGTTGATTTTTGGAACATTTCATGTATCTGGTAACTGGTTTAAGACTAGCAAAAGAGCTTGTGGCTTTTAACAAAAACCCAATGTTGCTGATCAGAAGGGAACTATATACAGAGAACACTGGGGATTTACCCAAGTGGCAGAGTGCACATGAATGGAATTTCAGGGCTAGAAATCAACAGAGCTACCGAAGCTGATTAGATGACTTCCTTCTATTCTGCAAGATCACACATATACACCCAGAGCTGCCATCACATCTGGGTGGCAAACAGAATAGTTCTCAGAGTAAAAGCTGGTTAATATTCTTGTCAGGGCAAGTTTACAACTGTCAAAGAAAGTTACCCAACAAACAGCACACACATGGCAAGGGAGATGGCAGACTGACTCTCCTATGCTAACTTGGTCCGTGACACTTTCCAAACTACAGGCCACAATCAGCTGAGTGGTCATGAAATTAATTTAATGGGTTGGAACCAGCATTTTACAAACAGAAATGGGAAACACCAAAGTGACTACATATTAAGGGCAATGCTTCACTATACAGTTTTGTTTGTTTGGTAGTTGGCTGGTATAGGAATCAAACCCAGGACCTTGGTGTTATCAGCACCACACTCTAACCAACTAAGCTAACTGACCAGCCCTTCATTAAATTTTTAATGTGAGTGTTTACTGGGCTGTGATGTAAAATTGTGTTTGTTACTGAGGGTCATCGTCAAAAAAAGTTGGACTTAGGGAACTTTGATAATAACTATTATAGCCATATATGGCCAAAAAAAATCCCAAATCTTAAAATCTAAGAATAAATGTGCTTGAATACATAGAATTTTAACAACTGGGAAATCCTTAATAGCTATTATCATTAAATTGAATAAATACAGGCCACAGACTAGTACAGGGAATAAGAGCCATGTTTTTGTTTTCAAAAAATCATATTAAAAATAAACACACAAATTCAGGAAAAGACTTGGAAGCTGAAAGAGCACATGCCAGGTTATCAATAATAATTAGTCTGGGTGACAGGATAACAAAAGACTTATTTTCTTTTTCCTTTATTTAAATTTTCTATGACAACTATGCATTCATTTTTAAAAGAAGGCTAAGGAGACAGGACAACTAAATGCAACATCTTATCCTAGAATGGTCCTACACTGGAGGGGGAAACATATATAATGTTACACTATATATAAACATAAGTGCATAAAACTGACAAAATTAAAATACAAATGGGAGATTAAAGTAGTGTATCAATGTTTCAGTAGAAAGAATATCCCTATTCTTAAGAAATACGCAAAGCAGCATTAAGAAGTAAAATGACACGTAACTTAGCCTTAAATTTTGTGTAATTTACACACACACAAGGGGGAGGGGGACACACATAAGCAGAAAGAATAAAGCAAAATGGGCTAATACATTAACAATAGGTGACGCTGGGTAAAGAGTACATGGGTGATCTTTGTATTATTTTTATTTTTGCAACATTTTTGATGAATTATTTCTAAGAAATTACTTAAAAAATAATCATTCATGTTAACATTCTTCCAGGGTTCAACCAGTGTAAGAACTGGGGTCTACCTTTTGCCTATGGCTTTGGTACACTAAATGGATGCAGCCAGACCCCAAACAGCTCCCCCTCTGGAGAACGGGTCTTACCTTCACCTCACTGGTGCTAGACGGCTGTTGGATGGGCTGACCCAGCTGCTTCAGCGTGCTTGGCTTCAGGCCACAGGTCCTCATAGAGGAAGTCTTATCTGAGAGAACCAGGAGCTGAGCTGGTGACTTAAGTGCATTCAAAGTCTCCCCAAGTCTTTCATCTCTATTCTCAATCCCCACTCCTGCCACCTTCCAATTAAGACAGCCCCTCCTCCCAAGCCTGTCCCAGTCCTTACCACTGAGGGGAAAGGCCTGCCTGGCCCTGGGCAGTCCCATGCTGCTGCCTCTCCCCACATTAGCTGGGGCTGGCAGAATTGCTCTCATGGGTCTTGCTGCAGCCAGTAAGGAAGGCTTGCCCCGTGCTCTACCTTTAAGCTCTGGGACTCTGGGCCCAGTGGTGAGCAGGTCAACACTGAAAAAAACAAGAAGGGAGACTGCCTAGAAATTCTGCACCAAGAGGAAGAAAACCAAAGTGCAACCTCCAAACAGTACTTCAAGTATCCCCAACAAAAGGCTAAAGTGCATAGCTTCATTCTTTAAGGATATAAAACCATATCCACAATATGTCGGTAAATTTTTTTTAAAAAGATGAAAAAGTATGCATGTTATACTGTTTGTGTAAAAAAAGTGTGAAAAAATACATATATATACACATACTATATACAAATTTGCTTCTATATTTTTTCTTAAAATTATCTCTAGAAACACAGAAGGTTGGGAATATTGACTATCTCTGGGAAATGGAAATGAATGACTAAAGGATGGGACAGAGGGGAAATTTTTAAAATATATTTTCATGGACCTTTTGAATTTGAACCACGTTTGAATTGAACCATGTCTCAAAATATATTTCCTATTCAACAATAAAAATTTTAAAAATCATAATAATATAAACTAGAACTTCTAAACCTTGGTACTATTAACATTTTGGACCAGAAATTCTTTGTTGTGGGAGGTTACTCTGTGCATTGTAGGACATATAGCATCCCTCTAAATTCTTCTAGATATCTACTCTCTAGATGCTAGTAGCATACCACCACCCCCTCCACCCAAGTCGTGACAACGAAAATGTCTGTAAACATTGCCAAAATGTCTGTTCCCAGTTAAGAATCACTGATATAAATAAGGGCCTTCAGTTACAAGAATACATTGCCTCTGGGAAGGGCTACATGTAGAATCCAGTTAAACCTTTAAAGAAGAAAAGGAGAGGAAAAGACAGCCCAAACTTATTGACTTCTTCCTATTTACAAGGCATCGGATTTCATGCTTTACACACATTTTTTTTCCGGCTGTACAGTCAGCCTATGAGGCTAAGATTTTTTTTTTTTTAATACCCAACTTAAGATTTTTCAGAGGAGAGAACTGAAGTCAAGAGGCATGAAATGATTATGTCCAAAGTCAAATGGAAGTCAGGGACAGTCACAACCAGAACTGAGTTCTCTGACCACTAGGCCAGGACTCTTTCCATAGGATACCTTACTAAGCTTCTCTTTCCGAATCCAGCATCCAAGATTGGTAACTCATAGTTTATAATACTGCCCACTGCCTGTACCAGCAAGACTCTCAGACATGCTTTGAGGAGACTGATGAGAAGATGTACAAGGAAAATGACAGCAGGGCATGGATAGCAAAGTGTAGGGAAAAGGCAAATCATGACACGTCTCTAGGCCTCAGTTTCTGTATCCCTAAAACAGGAACTGGGCTCTGCTGCCTCTCTCAGGAATGCTGTAAATGACATGGGATAAAACAAACATGGGACATTTCCAAAGCTGCTATTCTAAATACAGTCCTATAATATACAAACACATTGATTTACCCTGTAGGTTTTTTAGGAGAAGGGAGTAGACTAGAGGTGCTGGTTCCTCCAGCTAGGGGTGCTATGTCTGGTCCAGGACTGTCGTTCTCTGTTGTCCCCAGAGTGACCTGAGGTGGCACACCACACTTGATGACCGGCCTCTTAGTGGGTGTTGCACCACAATTCTCAGTAGCTTCCTTGATCACAACATGGGTATCAGAGACGATCACTTCGTCCCACTCATTCTCCTCACCCACTTCTCTTGGAGGAGCTACACTCAGGAGCTGGCTCACAGCTTCCGAGTTCTCCAGACTCAGTCTGGAGGCATTTTCCTTAGGGGAATTTTGCTCGGTGTTGACAAGCTGCTGACTTCTTTTAACCACAGAGCTTTTGGAGGAGACACCAGAAGCCAATTCCACTTTGACTTTGGCTGGCTTTTCCTAGAAAAAATAAGAATACCTTGTATGCATAAGACATTTTACAGTTAACAACAACATTAACAAATATTCTCACTGTGATCCTCTTAATAATAATGTATGGACAACAAATATTGAAACTGAGGCCGACAGACAGGAAGAAGCTAACTTAAGGAATCAAGCACAAAACATGCCTAAATCTAAGTCTTCTGACTCCAGGTTCTTTTCACTAAATTACTAAACATCTCAGTGAGGATAAAGCTGTTTTCCCAGCAAATCTCTCATTGATATCCCTCTTACTGATATCCCTCATCAAACAAACTGATGGCATTTTGGGTTTGACTTTTGACTGTTCAAAACCTACTTCTCTGCACCTAGAAAGAGGTTGACATACTGACACGTTGGGCATAAAAATCCTAAACTGTTTACCTTGGTGGTCCTTTTATGAACTTTAGTTAATCCCAATGTGGTCACAATCTCATGTGAATAGACTCAAAATTTACAAGTCACTTGGTGAAAACCTAATCCTTTGTCCCAGATTCTTTCAGGCAAGACTTAAGAATGACTTACACATATGTCATATACTTTGCATTGGGTCAAATTAACTCAGTATATTAATCATGTGCTAGAAAATACTCAAACAGTAAAAACAGCAGCTGCCATCTCAGACTTTTAAAAAGTCCTTGGTGTCTTAGCTTTCATCCAATCAGTACTGCTGCAGAAATAACAGTATTATTTATATATACATATGCATTCATACACACACATACTTAAACATTTTTTTTTTTTTTAGAATGGTGGTTGTCTCTGGGATAGGTTTCAGAAAGGTTTTATTCCTTCCATGTACACAGGGTACTTCGAACAGCTCATGGAAAAATAGAATTAAAAGAAAATACAAATCTTTCCATGAACTGTTTATAGTACCCTCATACTGTGAAAAGCACTGTAAACTAGGAGACTTAATAAAAGCTGGGTTCTATCTAGAGTCTGCTCCACACCTACTTAGTTATTTGATCTAAGGGAAGTTTCATCTGCTTCCTCATTATGAAATAACAAGAGGGTTGAGCTCTCAGTGTTTGTCAACAGGAGCAAGACAACATTTTGGGTGGCCCAATTCTTAACTGTGCAGAACCTCCCTACACATTGCAGGAAGTTTAGCATCCATGGCTAATGACATTAAGTTTTAGTATTATTTCCCAGTCACTGACTACCAAAAATCCCTCACATTTCCAAAGCCGTCTGGGCAGTGAATTTCCCCTGGTTAAGAACCAGTAAAAGACTACCTTCAAGAACTCTCCAGTAAAGCATTCTCACATTCTACCACGCAACAGTCCACAAGGGCAAGTAAACATGGAGAAAACTTCCAAGTAAACTGCACAGAGCTTACTTACCACTGGTAAGAGAAAAATCAACAGAAAAACAGGAGACTACACTTATCTCTTGAGATGAGATCTTTGAGCAAAACGCTGCCTACTAAGTAGGCTATTTTAGACAAAAATTATTTGCAGTAAAATTGTATAATTTAAGAAATCTGAGCAAAAAACTCCACCTGGTGATCTCACATTTCCTATACTTGGCCTACCCTTTTAAGATGTTACTTTCTTTCAAGATGGAAGGTAAATATGAGGGTATAATATGAATCTTTTCATGGACTTCTTGAAGACACTTTGTACAACCAGCTGCTCCCTCAGAGAGACCTCACTTACTGCCATCAGAAAACCCATAGGAATGAAGCCTTTAGCTAAATAGCCTTATATACTATCTTTTGTTCCATCCAACTCACTGGGAATTATGTCACACGTTTCTTGGGCTAAGTCTAGCCTGTATGAACTCTAGAACAATACAAGAAAAGATGAGTCATTTCCTGACTGGCATGGAATTTGGAGCTTTTAGAAACAAATTATACTTGCTGCCTCAAAAATCCAGAACTCAAGAAATCTTAGATTCTGCAGCTAAACAGCATAGCAGTGCCTAAGAAGTGGGCTGTAATGGAAAAGGCACTGGCATAATCAGCTGTGTGAACTTAGCAAGTCACTTCTCTTGAATCCATTTTTCCTCAGCTGGAAACTTAAAGAGTTGAACTAGCTGATAATCAGTCACTTTTATCTCAAATTCTAAGTGCATTGATATTAAAATGTTACCTTCTTTCCTTCTCATTCTCATTCTGTTCCTATGAGATTTAAAAATCATAGTATCTACTCTTTACAAGGTAATTCTTGCAAAAACACTTTGGAAAAAATTCTGACTTATCAAGTCAAGATGAGGGAGGCAACTAGCTAAGAAAAAAACTGTTTTCATGACATAAGCTTGACCTTACTAAGAAAACCATAGCTCAAAAGTTATTTCCATCAAAGGAAAACACACATACACACGAAATAAAAAAGGAAGCCAAAGTAAAAATGGAGCCTGAAAGAGAGGCAAGCCCACAATGATCACTTACAACTTTACAGGCACAAGCACAGGAAATAGGTCATCTGACAGACCTGCTCTGCATTGGTGAAGAGGGGTTAAGGAGGATTCTGACTATCCAACTCAATCTCCCTGTCACAGCTGGGGAAATGCATTTTTGGAGAATAACTGGAGTGGGAATAAATTAATGGCTTCATAGAGGCCCATCAGAGAAGGTGGGCACAAGAAACTCAACAAAACCTCCTGAGAGACACTAGCACTAGGTCTTATCTAATCCTAGAAGTGGTAACATTAATAGCAACAGTAGAGATAATAATTATATTGTATTGCTGTCAATCATGATGATAGCAGGGAACATTTACTAAGGATTTAATATATACCAGGAACTGTGCCATCTACATGAGTAGTTTCATTTAACCCCTCTTCAGGTAGGTACTATTATCAACTTCCATCTACAGATGAAACCTAAATCAAGGAATAGATACAAAATGATTTGCCCAAGTATACGTAACTAAAAACTTGGGAAGCAGGGGCTTGAACTAAGGAAGCTGACTCTGGAATTGTATTCTTAATTATTAATCTATTCTGCCTCCCAGAATCAGTGCTACCCTGAACTCCAACACTCATTCAGAGGGCAAAAGTCACCACCCCAGTATTTCTCAAAGGGATATTCTGTGGAAATTCCCCCAGAGGAATTTTAAGGTATGCTGCTATACAAGTTTTCTCTATACAAATAAATTTGGACCATGCTGAAATTAACACACGACAATCACAATCCTAGCCTAAGCAATTATCACAAAAACAATGCCCTCTTTCCTTTTCTACCTACCCAAATTCTATTGATATTTTAAGTCCATCTCTTTTATAAACCCTTGTCTACTCCAGTCATTATAAATGTCTCTCGTCTCTGAACTAATTGAAAATTTACTCCCTACTCCACTCATTTTGGCCCTAAAAATTGATAGTCTCATATAAAAAATGTGGCAAGTATGTATGTTTTATCTAGTGAGTACCAAGCATACAACGGGTGGCAATATGTGTTGAACTGAACTTCACAGGGGTATACCTGTGATGCTCATTTATTTATTGAGCATCTTCTATGAGCAAAGGCCATGGGAGATGCAAAGGTCATTAAGGAGCTCACAATGTGACATAAACAGAAACACTGTTAAATGGTGATGACTGCTAAATAAAAGTGTTAAAAGCATAAACGAGGGTACTTGAAAAAGTTTGTGGAAAAACAGAATTGAAAGGTAATACAAATCCTTCCACGAACTTTTTGAAGTGCCCTCGTATATAGGGAAAGTCATTCAATCTTCCATAAGGAAACCTAGGGATGTTTCATGGAAGAACTAACATTTACAGTGAGCCACGAACCACGGTTATGCATTCATACCAGACACAGAATAACCAATCAGCTTGGCTACAGGAAAGGGGAAGGAGAGGAAGGGGGGCAAAGGGGAGACGAGGAGGGGAAGAGAGGGGAAAAAAGAGAGAGGGGGGAGGGAAGTGGGAAAGGAGGGATGGAGGGAGGGAAGGGGAGAGGGAGAGAGAGAGGTGTACAGTTAGAGTTAGACTATGGAAGGCCTTGATTATCAGGTTAAGGCTTCCACTTTTAACAGAAACTGTAGAAGACAAAGGATTTTGACTTAAGAAGTAAAAAGATATAAACTATTCCTCTGAATAATAATTAAGTAGTCAGAGTAGAGATTGGATTGTTAAAATTCAGCCCTAATAGGAAATGAGTAAATTAATATGGTGTATTTGTTCATGGGAAATTACAAAGCAATTAAAGATAATCTTTTTGAAGAATACTTAATGGCATGATAAGTTACATGGAAAAACAAACAAACAAGATACAGAACTTATCCACAGAAAAAAATTGAAAGAAAATACACCAAAATGCTATTCTTTGGACAGTATAAGACAGTGAATAACATTTTATTCTATTTTTTTCTTTTTTTCTTTTTCAAATAAACTATAACAAAAATAATTTACAGAAAATAAAAACGAGTATTAACTTTTTAAAAGTCACCTGTTCCTAAGGGCAACAAAAGCCTACTTTGTGGGGCTTCCGAAGCAGCAACGGCCAATGGATCTTACCTTTGGGATCCACTTTCCTCCTAGGAAGTTACCACAGGCAGGGCACTTAGGTGGTTTGTGCCTGGTGACATATGTAAAGGAGCAGCCTGGGCTGGTGCATGTCCCATGGCCCCGGCGGGTGTATGTAGTGGTCTGTAAAGAAAGAGCATGCAGAATCAATATTACAATCCAACCTCCTCAGACTCTGATGACCATTATAACCACAACAAAACCAGGAAGACACCAACTTGTATAAGGATAGCCAATTCATGGTATCATAAAAGGTCAGAGTTGGAAAGGTTCTAACGTACAATGAGTTCACTTTTTAGAAAGGGAGAAACTGAGTTTAAATGGGGAAATCCTAAGGTTACAGTTAGGTACAGAAGAATGAAGAAAGTATAGTTGTTATTAAGTGAGGTACCACAGGGCTAAACACTTTACTAATAGCTCATTTAATACTCTCAGCAATGCTATTAAATAGGTATTACTACTACTTAGGTTCAGAGTGGTTAAATGCTTTGCCTCAAATCACATAGTGACTGAAGGGCAAAGCTAGGCCTAGAACCCAGATCTCTAAGATTCTTGGTCCAAGATTCCTTCTATGTGTCCAGCTGTACACTCTAGCTCTGAATACTTCGAAGAACTGCTTCATCTTCATTCTTTGTAGTTAAAACTCAGAGAACCTAGGACCTAGGATTCACAGATAAAAAAACAGACCCATGGGCACTGAAAAAAATTAGAAGGAAATCCAGGAGTAGAAACCTGGTCCTTTAACGCTCAACAAAATTTAGGTATTTGCAAATGAATACATTCAGCCACTGGCTGTCACCATCTCCACTGATCTCTTTTCCAGCAGAATATATTGTAATAGGTTATTACATTTCAGATACAAATAGAACCTACTCATTCATCGGTCATGCATTATCTCTAGATTATTGCAAGAAAACATTTCCCTGTCATATTTTTTCTGTTACTTATGAATGTTTACTCAGCTATTAATCCCAGCTTCCCTAGTCTGGCCTAAAAGCAAAACCCTCCCTTGGGGAAATACCAAACTGCCACTAGCTGCCTCTGCCAGGAAGCCTAAGGAAAAGGAGATTATAATTATGGTATCAAGTCAAGTCAAGGATGAATGCGAAGTGGTGTGGAACTAAGAAAAGAGACCAGGCTTTTGGGTTCCAACTTTGTTCCCTTAACACTCAGGCCCTAGGTTTTCCCCCTTGTAAAAATCACCTGCTCTTCCTATTCCACAGGTATGTCCTGAGAAGCAAATGAGGCAAGCGGTGAGGAAACACATCACTTAGTAAATCATAAAAGATTCAGCAGGCTTGTGAGGGATTATTATTATTGGAATATAAAACATTTCTGATTTTTTTCACAGACTGTGGCCCAATATAGATTCTTCGTTCTGAACACCCCCAGAAAGCAGAGTAAAATTTAAGATAGGTTAGTTCTATAAGTAAGTTACCATGAACTTGGAAATACTAAATAGAAGCCTATAGAAATGATTTTAGAAAAAAATGTTAGTGTTCAAGGCTGACGTTTCAGTCCCAAGTATTATTCATAAAACACTTTTCTAGAAGAGCTTTGCTAACACTTACTAGAGCATGAAAGAACAGTAATTTCCAGGAGAACAAAGGCTCAGGAGAAATAAGCAGTTTCTCCACGAATTAATTTGCAGTGGCTGTACCTTTTTTAAGATACTGCAACTTTCTTATCCAAGAATACACTACTTATCCATAGTAGGGTTTTATGAAGATAAGACAGACTGTGAAAAGTTAAAAATACTATTAATTCTAAAGAAGCTACTAAAATAACCAAAACAAAGTCAATAGCTAATAAGCCAATAGAGACAATAGATTAATAAAAAACACTCAAGAGGGCTGAACAGTTAGCTCAGTCAGTCAGAGTAGCACCATAGTCAAGGGTTCGGATCCCCGTACCAGCCAGCAACCAAAAAAAAAAAAGAGTGTTTGTTAAAAGACAAAGATTCTCAGATGGGTCTTGGTTTTATATCCAAAGTATATGCTGCCTAAAAAACAAAACATACACTTTAATTGCAAAGATATAAATTGGTTAAAAGTAAAAGGATGGAAAAAGATATACCTTGCTAATAACAGTAATAAAAAAAAAAAGTCCAGACATCAAAGTAAATTTCAGAGCAAAGAATATTACTACAGATAAAGAAGGTCATTTCATAACAATGAAAGGGTCAATTTATCTAGTGTACATAACAATCATAAATGTTTATGTACTTAGTAAGCAAGTAAACATACATGACACAAAAACTAACAGAACTGTAAGAAGAAATAGACAAATCTACAATTATAGTTGGATGCCTTCTCTCAATAATTAATAGAAAATCAGTTAAGGATATAAAAGAGTAGAACAACATTATCAGTCAACTTGACCTAATTTGACATCTACAGAACACTCCACCCAACAGCAGAATACACATTCTCTTCAAGTACCCACAGAACATTTATCAACACAGACCATAAGACAAGTCTTGATAAATTTAAAATGATTCAGGTGGTCCCCGCCCCACCCCCAGGAGGCGGCGGCGTTGTGGTGGTGGTGGTGGTGGCGGCGGCCGGCTGCTGCGGAGCCTGCGGAGTTTTAGCCCCTGGCCCTGCTCATCGCTGCGGCGGGCCGGACCGACCTACCGACCGACCGCCGCGCCACAGGTCCTTTTGGAATAAATCATGGGATTGAGCTTCATTCAGATGTGGTGGAATATGCCAAGGAAAAACTGGAGAGCTTCATCAAAAATAGTGATAGCTTTGATAAATTTGAGTTTTGTGAACCTGCATTTGTGGTTGGTAATTGCCTCCAGATAGCATCTGACAGTCATCAGTATGATCGAATTTATTGTGGAGCTGGAGTCCAGAAAGACCATGAAAACTACATGAAAATATTACTAAAAGTTGGAGGCATACTAGTCATGCCTATAGAGGATCAGTTAACACAGATTATGCGAACTGGACAAAATACTTGGGAAAGTAAAAATATCCTTGCTGTTTCATTTGCTCCACTTGTACAACCAAGTAAGAATGATAATGGCAAACCAGATTCTGTGGGACTCCCCCCCTGTGCTGTCAGGAATCTACAGGACTTGGCTCGTATCTACATTCGACGCACACTTAGAAATTTCATAAATGATGAGATGCAGGCCAAGGGGATTCCTCAAAGGGCTCCACCCAGAAGAAAAAGAAAGAGAGTTAAACAGAGAATTAACACTTACGTATTTGTGGGTAATCAGCTCATTCCTCAGCCTCTAGACAGAGAGGAGGACGAAAAAATGGAAGAAGATAACAAAGAAGAGGAAGAGAAAGACCACAGTGAAGCCATGAAGACAGAGGAGCCACCTCAAAACTTACTGAGAGAAAAAATCATGAAGCTGCCCCTCCCTGAATCTTTGAAAGCTTACTTGACATATTTTAGAGACAAATAACTTAGGTCAAGAAGAAAGAATGCCTACTGATAATTTCTTTAGTCTTGAAAATGTAGTGTTCGTTAGAGTTGAAAGAGAATTATTTCTTTCATCAGAGCGAATTATAGTGGAAAAAAGTATAACTTGTTTCTGTCAGTAACAAAAATGTTGTATTAAAAAGTGATTAAAAAGAATCCCTTTTAAAAAAAATAAAATAAAATAAAATAAAATGATTCAGGTGTTACAAACCATAAAATTCTAGCCATAATGGAATTAAATTATACTTCCATAACAGAAAGATATCTGGAAAATCCCCAAATATTTGGAAATAAATAATACACTTCTAAAGAATTCACGGGGGCTGGCTGGTAAGCTCAGTTGGTTAGAGTGCAGTGTTGATAACACTAAGGTCAAGAGTTCAGATACCCTTTTCTCTCGGCCACCAAAAAAATTAAAAATGGGTCAAAAAAATAAATTAGAAAGTATTTTGAATGGAATGAAAATGAAAACATACCATATCAGAATTTGTGGGATGCCACTAAAGCAGTGCTTAGAGGGAAATTTATAGCACTAAGTACTTATATTAGAAAAGAAAGAAGGGCCGACCCCGTGGCTCACTCGGGAGAGTGCGGCGCTCCCGCCGCGGGTTCGGATCCTATATAGGGATGGCCGGTGTGCTCACTGGCTGAGCGCGGTCACAAAAGAGGACCAAAAAAAAAAAAGAAAAGAAAAGAAAAGAAAGAAGACCTCAAATCAATGACGTCTGCTTCTACCTTAAGAAACTAGAAAAAGAAAAGTAAATGATAAATAACAGGGTAGAAATCAGTGAAACAGAAAACAAAAACAATAAATATTGAAACAATACACTGTACGCCACAAATATGTACAAATAAATGTTAAAATAAAACAAAGAACAATAAAGAAAACAATAAATCTAAAAGCTGGTTCTTTGAGAAGATCAATAAAATTGATTAACCTCTACCCAGGCATATCAGGAAAAAAAGAGACTACCCAAATTACCAGTATCAGGAATGAGAGAAGTGAAATCACTACAGATTCTCAACTACAGATTCTACAGATATTAAAAGTATAAGAGTTCTTCAAAAATTTAAATACAGAATTACCACGTGATCCAGCAATTCCACTCCCAGCTATATACCCCCCCCCCCCCCCCCAAACTGAAAGCTGGGACTCTTAATACTTGTACACCAAAGTTCATAGCAGCATTATTCACAACAGCCAAAAGGTGGAAACAACCCAAATGTCCATCAACAGATGAATGGATAAATAAAATGTGGTATACACACACAATGGCATGAGTCAGCCATAAAATTTTAATACATACTACCAGATAGATAAACTTTGAAAACATTATGTTAAGTGAAAGTCACATACAAAAGGGCAATATTTGTACAACTCCACTTATCTGAGGTACCTAGAACATGCAAATTCATAGAGGCAAAAGGCAGAACAGAAGTTACCAGTGGCTGGGGGTAAGAAGGAATGAGTTACTGTTTAGCAAGTACAGAGTTTCTGTTTGGGATTATGAAAAAATTCTAGAAATGGATATTGGTAATGACTGCACAACACTGTGAATGTACTTAATGCCACTGAATTATGCACTTAAAATATGCATATTTTACAGAAA
This sequence comes from Cynocephalus volans, assembly GCF_027409185.1. Lineage (NCBI taxonomy): Eukaryota > Metazoa > Chordata > Mammalia > Dermoptera > Cynocephalidae > Cynocephalus > Cynocephalus volans. The sequence continues at coordinate 132,680,852 of NC_084461.1, read as the reverse complement.
TTTTTTGGAAAAATAGTAATAGGGAAATGTTATGAACAATTTTATGTCAATAAGTTTGACAACCTAAATGAAGATAATTCTTTGAAAGACAAAATACTAAAAGTTCATTCAAAAATAGATCACCTGAATAAAATACTCCTATATTTATCTTTTTCATTGTACTTACAGTTAAAAACCTCCCCACAAAGAAAACTTCAGGACTTCACTGGTAATTCTACCAAACATTTAAGGAAGAAATAATGCTAATACTACATAAACTCTTCCAGAAAACTGAAGAGGAAAAAGTACTTCCAAACTTATTTTATGAGGCAACATTATCCTGATATGAAAAGCAAAGACTGTACAAAAAAATTAGAGAACAATATCCTTCATGAGCATAGATGTAAAAATTCTGAACAAAATTTTAACAAACCAAATCCAATAATACATAAGAGAGATAATACAACACTGCCAAGTGGGGTTTATACCAGGAATGCAGGGTTGTTTTAACATTTGAAAAACAATGAAATTCACCACACTAACTAGAAAAGAAAACCCAGAGGATCATTTCAATAGACATGGAAAAAGCACCTGACAAAATTCAACATCTATTTCTGACAAAAATTCCCAGAAAATTAGGAACAGAGAACTTCCTAAGCTTGATAAAGGGCATCTACGAGAAACCTACAGCTAACATCATACTTAATGGTGAGAGACTAACTCCTTTCCCCCTAAGATGAGGAGCAAGACAAAGATGTCTGCTCTTACCACTTCTATTCAGCATTGTACTGAAGGTCCTAGAAAATGTAATAAGGCAAGAAAAAGAAATAAGGAATCCAAATCAGAAAGGAAGATATGAAACTGTCTTAACTCACAGACAACATGATTATCTATGTAGAAAATCCAGTAGAATCTACAAAAAATCTACAAATAAGTGAGTTTAGCAAAGTTACAGGATACAAGCTCAATACAAAAAAATCAATTGTATTACAATGTACAAGCAGTGAACAATCAGGTATTGAAAGGTTTAAAATACCATTTATAATAGCATAAAAAGTATAAAATATTTAGGAACAAATCTCAGCCCAGAAGCTACAGTGTGTGATGCAAAGAACATCAAATGAGAATCAAGAAACCAGAATCCTGGTTCTGTGTTGTTTTGTAACCTAGTAGCCTTGATCAAGTCCTTTCTCTGGGCCTTTTCCTAACCTGTACAATAGCAGGATTGAATTAAATCAGTGGCTCCTCAATTTTTCTAAACTATGTATGCTTCTGAAAATTTCATAAAAGCAACAGAACATATCCCAGCAAAATGCTCTCCAGGAGAAAAGTCTATATATAACCTGAGGGGAGTTCATGGATCCTGTGGAGCTCTACCTACAGAACCCCCAGATAAGAACACATGGACCACATAATCCCTGAGATTTTTGCCAGTCCTGGTGTCCTAAGGTTCTAAGACTTTTAGAAAACTACTTGGAAGAGTTTTTTTTTTTTTTTTTTTTTGGAGGCTGACTGTTATGGGTATGAAAGAGAATTCTTTTGGTGCTCTAATTGCCATCACCTCTCCACATACTGACCAGTTTGATGGAGGTGGGATTCTCTACAACTGAGTAGGCAGGCAGAGGCAACATGATGAACTGTGTGGCTGGTGTAGAGGAGCTACTCTCACTGGAATCCTGTGGGCAGTGGAGAGAAGAACAGTTTCATTGAAACAGAGTGAAGAACACCCAGGGCCACCCAAAACACTGCAAGACTAGATCAAGTCCAATAACCACAGACAAGAGCTTATCCAACATGTATATCAAAAGAAATGAATCTATGATTATCTCAAAGTAAAAAGTTTAAGAAAAAAGAGAAAACTATTACCAGGGGAAATATGCTATCCTCATTTTTTTTTTTTTTTTTTTTACAGATGGAAAACTGAGGTTCTAAGAGATTTAGGACTCCAACATCATATAAGCAGTTTGTGAGAGAGTCAAATTCTTCTGATCCTGTGAAATGTTCTTCTGCCTTAAGCAGGCCAGCGGCATGCTTCATTATCATAAACAGCACTGAGGCAACAAATAAGGATTTAAGTCTGGGATAGACTCCTTAAACGTGTACCTGCTCTCTTCTGCCCAGGCCATAGGGGCTACAGTATGCTGGTCTTCTTAGCTCAAGCAGAAGGACTCCCATCTCTCTGGGGATGCTATTCTATCTAGGGCAACACAGGCGAGGTTGCACACTGGGGCATGGTGGCAGTTCCCCAACTTCCAGCTTGTGGGATCACTGAAACTGCTGCTTTCCCCTCAACTGAACATGACATTTTGGCTACTGAATACAGATTTGTCTCTTCTTTCTTAGCTACTAGTCCTGTAAACCTGGCTTTGAAGAGAACATCTTTTACCTGTGCCAAGGAAGACTTTTTGAAAATTTTTGTATAGAGTTTAAGATGCCAATTTGTTTGTTGAAACAGTCATCAAGGAACATAAAACCCTGACTGATACTAATAGCCTAACAGATCCTGGCCTTGACTCACGGATAGCTCAAATAACCATTTCCAGCTCTCCTGCTAATGTACCTTAATGTGAAGAAAATTCTGGCTGATCTGGGCAAAGAGGAGTTGGTAAGGGGCTTGAGAAACTGAAAAGAACTTTGGAGCAAGCCCAGGGGCAAGACACATTCAAGAGAACTGCAGTCCCACTAGAAGTGCCACACCAGCACTCTTAATTACCACTGCTCCAGAATCACAATGCATGGTGCCAGCTGCCTTTTTAGTAACTCCAGACAAAGCAAAAGACATAAGTATCAAAGCCACTTACCCTCATGACTGTAACCACAGACACACTCTCTCCAACCTGGGAGTGGGGCACAGCCAGGCTTCCAGCAGGGACATCTGATGAGCCATTCACTAAGGTCTCTTCAATTACCAGGCTTGTCTGGTAAGGTTGGTGGCTCTCCCCTACCTCCAAGGAAGCCTCCTCTAGGAGCACATCCTGGCTGAGGATCTCTGAGGTGGCGATCTCCTGTACAGCACCTGGCTGGGCAAGGGTTCCCACCTCTTCAGCCAGGGCCTCCACAGCCAGGCACTGCTCTGCCATGCCTGCATGGCAGGGTACTGTCTCCGGGGCAGTGTTGGACACAAGAGGAGGTCCTTTAGGGGACATCTGGTTCTGAGCCACACACAACTCTAGCTGAGGGCAGCTCTGGTCCTCTTGCAGGCTGCTCTTGGGGATGATGATGTAATCTGAGCGGGGGAGGATCTTGCGGAAACCTGGGATGTCTGGAACCACAGCAGTCAGTGCAGAGAGCTTAGAGTTCTGAGGATGAGGAAGACAGAAAAGGGGAGATAAGCAGAAATAAATGGATTAAGACAACATGGATATATATTTATTAGCTTTTTTTTTTTTTTTTTTTTGCAAAGGGACCAGAAAGACTCTACTCTCTTGACTTGACTCAGATAGGGTCAGCCTCTGTCTACAGCAACATCATCTTCATTTGATTCACACTTTAGCCTATGCAGCTTACTCACTCAGTCACACAGGAAACATAATATAGATTGAACTCTGGAAAGGGCACTGATCTTGGCAACTGAAACTGTGAGCTGGAACCCCAGGTCCACATAGTCTTGAGCAAATCCTTTCCCCTCTGTGGACCTCTGCTACCCCCATGTGTAAAATGAGCTGACTCTGCCATGTACTTGTGAGTTCCTTTCGAGATGTGGTACTTTAGGATTTCAAAACAGCATAAGATTTAAACAGCAGAATGTAAAATGCTCAATAAAAATCCAAAAAGCGTAAAATACAAGTCAACAGACCAAGTTAAATCTCAAGGCAGCAAGTAAGGATTCTGACCACACTGGCTTCTCTCAGACTTGCAGAGAAGTGGATGTATATAACACAAAACTGAGAAGGTTTCCTGAAAGTATATATATAGCAGGGGTTATCTGATAAGGTCCTGAGTATAGTAAGGGGCAAAAAAAAGAATATGAATATTAACACTGACTTAGCACTGATAATGGTTTTGAAAATGCTTTCAAACTTATTATCTAATTTTACCTTAAAAACAACACTGTTAAGTTAGGTACTATTGTTATTCCCATTTAACAAATGAGGAAACTGACACTGAAGCTCAGGGAGGGTAAACTTTTCCAAAACACAAAATTAGTAAGTAGTAAAGCTGGGACTCCAGGCCAAGTCTTCTAAGGAGTCAAAAGACCAGGTACTAGAAGCACAACCCTGCATGGCTAATAGGCACCAAGAAAAAGGCATTTTTGTTTTATTTTTTCAATTTAAATTAAAAGTCACCCAATAAGGAAAACAGAAAAATTCAAAGTGGATGGATTAAGTAAGAACTGAAATTAGAGGGAGCAAATAAATAATTTCAGAAGCATCTTTTAGAAGGAACACTAAAGTCAATTACAAAAGGATCCTTAAATAAATCAAAAGCCAGAAGTTGATGAAACTACTTAAGGCACAAAGGAGGCACTCAAAGATGAAAGTTAAAAGAAACACTCAGATAAAACATAAAAGCACTCAGACTGAATCCTTTATGGAACCTTTAATGTAATGGGGAAATGACATTCTCAAATAACCCTTTGAAGCAGATAGGTTAGGAGAACAAGACTAAATGGCAGCAAATATATAGGATAGTGTGGACTTAAATCCAAGCACAGAGAAATCAGGATGGCCTGGATGACATTCATTTTACAGACTGGAAGGAATAACACTGGAACTATGGACCCCGCACTTGGCAGGAGAACTGAATGGCTGTCAAGGGCTCCGACAGGCTCCCAAGGTACACAGGCAGGAGGGTCTCACCTTCACATCAGGCAATCTGGGAGAGGTCAAACACAGCACATAAAGCTTCACCCAGTCTTGGTACATTCCAGATGCTCAATAAATGCCAACTTTTATTATATGGTCACTAGATATTATTTATTAACCAAGTCAGTACATGCCAAGAACTCAGGTAATTTACATTATCTATTTTAAACATTATGAGTAGATACTGTTCCCATTTTATAGATGAGAAAACCAAGACTCAAAAGTTAAATAATTTTTCCTAAGTCACCCGCTAGTTAGTATCAGAGCTAATCTATTCATGTTCTTCATAGTAGTGGCAGATATGGTGATAAGCACATGGATAAGGAAGAATCATTGCAAACAATTTATTTAAATTTTTCTATAGTTTTGATAAGAACCTACATTAGTGCCTAGTTTTAAAAACCAAATCATTCCATGATTAGGTAAAAATGTCTTTACCATGGACAAGAAGATTGCTGACTTTATTATGGGGAAACCAAAGGGAATAGGTGTACTTTTCTTAAACTCTGCCTCCTCTACCCCAAAGGGATTATTTCCCAGGGTCAGTGTTTATAAACAAACTATCTAGAGGAGGGAGTGGAAAGCAGCATCTCCAAGACTACAGGCCTGTAGGTAACACAAGGCTCTCCCAGGAAGAGAAATGCTAAGTCAGTAAGGACAAAATAATCTAAATGACAGAATGGCAATAAGGGAAAATACAGACTGTTCTGCTGTAACATGGTTGCTGAGTTCCTGAGGAAGCTTTGCTCTACATTAACAAAAAAGAAGTTAGAGACAATTGTTTCAATTGAAGAAAACAGTAAAGGTTAAAAGGTTTCAGCTTAATAGCAAGGTTATTTTTCCTACAAGAATTTCAGTTTTTAAAGAAAGCAGTTTAAATAGTTGTCAGTTCATATTGTTATTGTGAAACAGAAATAACATGGCTGACAGACATAAACCTAAATGCTTCCTTGCTAGTTCTTTAATCCAAGTATTCAAAGCCTCGGTCTCCCCCATTATCTTTGGCTTTAACCTTGCATTTTTCTTCTAGCATAGTTCACAACCACCAGTGGAAACCAAAAGAGTTTGTATTACACAAAGCAACTGTATCTACCTCTAAACACAGCAAGCCTAATTCCTGATTATGTTATAACTGTCAGCTGTCAGCAGCTATACAACACAAATTAATTTCATTACATTCCATCTGTAGTATGAAAACACATGATGTAAGATAAATGCCTATATAAGCTACTATGAGGGTACTTCAAAAAGTTCATGGAAAGATTCATATTATCTTTTAATCATATTTTTTCCATGAACTTTTTGAAGTATCCTCATATATTAAAGAAAAATACTTCCAACTACCCATGAGGATAAGGGGCTCCAAGTTATGCTAAAATTCAGAAAAGGAACCTAAGGCTCACTGCAGTGAACTCAGAAAATGTTAGCTCCCTGTATTGCTGCAACCAAAGAAAACAAGAGAGTGCAGAGCAACCATCAAAACAGGAACAGACAACACCAGACTCAAGAAAGATAAAATTATAAGAATTTTCCCCCCAAAAGGAAAGAAAACAACAGAACAGAAGGTTGGTCTCCCAAGGCCTTCACCATTGAATCAATGGAGAAATTAGTTGAAAAAAAAAAAAAATTACTTACAGGATCTAAACCTTCTTTCTCTAGTTTCGCTTTCTCCAAGTAGTAACTCCTCTCGGCCACGCTGAGAAGCCTCCAACTCTCACTAATCTTCTTATTGATCTCAGATTGAGGGAGGTGGGGGAGCTCCTGCTGCACTTTCAGGTAGATGTCGTAATAGTACAAAAGGTAGGCAGACCTGAGGAAGCAATGACTTCTTCAGGCTTTCCCTTATTCAACCAGTAAGTACTACCATGTTAGGGTTAAGGCAGTCAAGAGGTTGATACAAAACCCAGCTTCTCATTTCAAAGCATTTATCTAAAAAGAGACTAAAGTCAAGCAGAGACATATTTAAATAACACCTCCAGATGGTGTACGGGAAGAGGGCAAAACGAATGGTAAAGACAGCAAGTGGCTGTTCTCCCTTCAGAAACCTGGAAGCAAAGGCTCACCTGCTTTACTTTTCCACAGACCACTTTTTCTGCAGGAATGATTGGCTTTAAAACCCAGTATAAGCAAAGAAAGACACATTTGTCCCGTCATCCCACTCTCAGGGAAGGATTACTCAGGGGACTGATTACCCAGTCTGGTCATCACTCACACTCTCTACTCCTCTACACAGCCTTTGGTCATCTAATGGGTCAATAGCACCTCCCCAAGGCTGAGAGAGGAAAGCAAGTAGAATGATCAAAGTGACCCAATGTTGGTAGCCTCAGCAAGAAATGTGGAATTACGAGGGAGATTAGAGCTACAATATCTCCATAGATATCATCAGTACTATTTATAATTCCATAATTTTATGAATGCCTTGCTTTAAATATTTAAGTAACAACAATGGTAATAATAAATAATGTAGCTCTTTGTACGTAGTTTTTACCATCTGTATGATACAATATCTTGCAACAACCTGTAAAAATAAGCAAAGTTTGGCTAGGAATGGCAAATGCTGGCATAAATCCAGCCACTTCCCACTCTCTATTTCTCACCCCCAATCCCACTGCCTATTCCAAGACTTCAACAATTGATACTCTTTCTCAATGAATCTTAAAGTCTTTCTCAAAGAGCAAATTCTGTTATAAACACCAGCCGCAACGGAAACGTGTTGGCTAACCTGGGTTTCTTGGCCTTTTCTCCATGTATTTTATACTTTTTCTTCTTCTTGGGTGGCCCAGAGGAGGTATAACAGTAGGCTTCCTCAATTTCCTCCATCACGACAGTTACCTCAGTACCATCATATGATGCATCCATGGCTAGAAGAGAGGAAAGTCAAACACAAAGTTTCAAGAATCTGCCTAAAAGGGGAAGCAGCCTCCTCATCAAATAATCCCTTACCTCTGCTAGGGCCTTAAGGTTTAGCCATTTCCCAAACTCACCTGGGGTACTTGTTAAACATACAGATCCCAGGGCTCCACTTCAGCCCTTCTGAATCAGAATCTCTGAACCATATGGAAATCTGTATCCTTAACAAGTGCCCCAGGTGATTCCTTTCACCAGGCAAATTTGGGACCACTGGCTTAGACAGCCTTTTCACTTATATTCACTCACAGAATACTCATAGTTATCTTCCAACTCAAAAGATTTATTAGTTCCACGTTACAAGAATTCTATATGAAAAGAGGTAAAAAGAATACTTGGCCATAAATCACAAGTTCTGGCCCCTCCCTCCTTCATCACCTTAAGCAAATAGCTTCATTCAGTCATTCATTCAAACACACAGCAAGTGTCTGTATCTGAGAGATTCCATCACACTGCCAGCTTGTATGATTTGAGGTAGGTCCTTTAGCTGCTTCAGGTTCAGCTCTCTCTCATGCATAAAAAAGATGTCTTACCCACCTTACCACAGATTTACAGTGATAAAAGATATAACAGACATAACTATTTTAGAACAGTGAAGTGCTACACAAATGAAAGGGTTCATTTTTAAAGATGACTATCTGTGGCTGAGATGGTGGACTTCAGAGATGAGTTTTTTAAAATTCAAAATCCAACTCTCTGGCCCTTCTTTTATCATGTTACACTGTTACTCATCTTTACTGGCAACTCTAAACCAGCACTGCTCAATAAACTGAGATGATGCAAATATTCTTTATCTGTGCTGTCCAATATAGTAGCCACTACAATAGCTACATATGGCTATTGAGCACCTGAAATATGGCTATTGTGACTAAGGAACTGAATAAATTTTGTTTTGTTCAAATGTAATTAAACAGCTACATATAACTAGTGGCTACAGTACTGGACAACACAGGTCTGAACAGTAATCTGACAGACCAACATTAGCTCTCTGGCACTGGCCTAAAAAAAAAACACACAGAGAATCTAACAGCTTTTATGTCTAGGAAAAGGCGGGCATAAAAAACTGACTTGTTCAAGAAAAGTTAGATTATTTGTAGCCAACTTCTAAATTGAAGTTTTACCAAAAGCCTCAATCCTTGGAGGGAGACAGGTTCCCAGAAACCACTTGTATTTTATGAGAGGGAAATAACATAGTTGCTCCTGAAAATCTGTCAGAAGAAAATTTAGGGTTCTGGGAAGAGGAAGTTGTGGTAGTCAATACTGGATCAATGTGTGTAATACAAAGCCCACTCACATCTCATTTAGCCCTCACTCCACAAATGATAAAGTATCATGAGAAAAAAGCACTGCATTTCGAGTCAGGAGACGTGGATCGAAGTTTAAACTCTAACCATGTGAGCTCAGACAAGTCTATGCCATACCCTAAATTTCAGCTGTTTCTACTATGAGAAGAGAATGAATTTAGTGGCTCCTAACATTTTGGGAGGCAATAATCCTTCTGACAATGTTGTCAAAGCTAAAAGCCCTCCCTAAAAAATGCTGACACAGTATTTCACCTATAATTTTAAAGATATACCCTTACGGCCGGCCCCGTGGCGCACTCGGGAGCGTAGTGGCGCACTCGGGAGCGCAGTGGCGCTCCCGCCGCGGGTTCGGATCCTATATAGGAATGGCCGGTGCGCTCACTTGCTGAGCGTGGTGCGGGCGACACCAAGCCAAGGGTTGCCATCCCCTTACCGGTCACAAAAAGACAAAAAAAAAAAAAAGATACACCCTTAGATTAAGAACACATTATTCCTAAGGTTCTTTCTAGCTCACTGTCATCTCTAAATAATTCCTCTTCCCATTAAAAAAAATAAAAATAAAAATAAAGACTAACAAAGAAAAACCCCCCAAACCTGTATTCTAACTGTCACAGTGCAACCCAGGGAAAGAACATAGTCCACAACTTGGCTGGGTATGCAATAGGCCAGTAAAGGGAAAGGGAAGCCAGAGTTCAAATAAGGCTATGTGGGGACTGTGCTTTTTTGCCCTTAATAATTGACTTCTTGGCCCTTGAAAGCCTTGTGAAGAGCAGTAACTGCAGGAGAGCATCCGTAAAGAATGGCACATAAAGTTTTAGCATCCAGACAAAAACAAGTTAGGAAACAAAATCATTAAAACCACCTTGGGGTGGAAGCAGGAAGAGACTCCCCTTGTTTTTTGTTTGTTTGTTTACTACCCTGTTCTAAGCCTGGGTCCAAGTTTGTTTTCAGATCCTATGCCTCAGTACAGCAAAGCAAAGAAAGGCAAGATAATACAAAGGTTAAAACCAAGGATTCTGGAAGACAGAAGATCTGGATTCTAGTTTAGGTTACACTGTTTAAAAGCACCAGCAGAGAGCCCGATGACTTTAAGCGATCTACTTACCTTCTCTAAGCCTCAGTTTTCTCATCTGTAAAACAGAGTTACGGGAAGTACCTGAAACATGCAAGACACTCTGACCGTCCCGTCAGAACCTCCTCGGAATTTCATGAGATGGCCTGTGACGGCTCAGCTATTTGACTCTGGGCTAGTTCCTTTTCCTCTCTAGGTGTCAGATGTCCCAAAGGCTGTAGGAGGAGGACACTAAGGCTCACTGGTCCTACTTTGTGGAAGAGGCAACAGAGGCTCAGAGAGCCGCAGCACCCAGCTAGAGGTCGCCCAGCGGGTCGGCGACGCGACACGGCCCTCCAGGGCTGGACTTACCCGGAGGAGCGTGCACGCCAGGCGGCTCACATTCCCGGAGGCTCCCGGCCAGGGGGCTCTACGAGGGGGCTGGCCGGCGCACTCGCGCTCCCCGCTGTCGGAGACAGGCGGCTCCAGTTGTGACAGTAGCAACAAGGAAGTGGAGGCGAAGGCTCGTGCGCGCATCCCGGGGGCTGGAGGAGCCCCGGCCCCGCGGCCCCGCCCGGCGACACTCGGCGCGGAGTCGCGACAGTCTCTCTCGTACCCCCTCCTCGGAGTCCTGAAATGGGTTCGCGAGGGCGGGCGTAGGGGCACTGGTCCACTCCGCAGGCTCCTCACCGACTCCTGACGAGGGCCCCGGGGGTCAAGCCCCGGGGAGCCTGAGGAAGACAGCAGGGACGCAGGCGTCGCCGTGGCACGGGTTTGGCGGTAGCGGCAGCAGCACACCACGGATCGCCAGGGAGACCCGTCCCGGCGGCCCACGCGGCGCACCGGAAGCGGCCGGCAGCGCGTGACTGCATGCTACCCCTCGCGCAAGCGCAATAGTCCAGCCCTTGCAAGGGAGGCGGGCCACTAGAAACTGGGTAGAGGCTTGGAGAGGGGCTGCTAAAGCGGACGGACTGCTTCCGGCCAGAGGTCCCGGGCAGAGGAGGAAACTGTGGCTGCCGGCTGTGGGACCGCCCCCCACCCCCGGCCGTTCAGCCCCCAGGCACTGCTGCGGGGAGTTCAGGTAACAGGGGCGGAGCTGTGCCGAGTTTGAGGGGTCGAGGCCCCGCTTCAATCCCCAGAGCCCTGTCGGGCGCCACCTTCTCAGCACGGCGTTCAAGGCCTGTCCCCAGCCCTCCTCAGTCTGTCCCCGCTCATTCAGGATAGAGTTTATACTTCCGAGTGCCGCACTCCAGTGATCTGCCCTCAATCCGTCTCTCCCACTGTCCCACGGATAGAAAAGTAAGTTCCTGTAGTGATTCAAGCCGAGCTGAATGACTGTGTGGAGAGGCTCCGGGAATTAGATAGGAATTGGATTGTCTTTTCCTGCCGGTGTCACAGATTGTTCCACATTTGTACAAGTTCCTGCACGACCCTCCCTATCTTGCAAATGTATTTTCAGTCTGACCACTCTCCATCTACCACTGTCATCAACATCCTAGCCACCATCATCTGCCCGGACTGATGGCGGTTGTTCTTCCCACATCCACTTTTGTTCCTCTACAACCTATTCTCTACACAGCAGCCAAATTGGTCTTTTTGCACTGAAAGTCTGATCAGGTCACTCCCGGCCTAAAACCTTCCAGTGTCTTCTCCTTCACTTAGAATAAAATCCAAACTTCTTAGCTTGACCAAGATTTTGTTTGGTTTGCCTATTGCTTCATTCTCTTTCCATGTCTCCTCTCAATATTGGTAATTCCCAGAACAAGCTATATAGCACTCTGTAGTGTTAACAGTACTAGCTTTGTCATGAGCCTCCTTGGGTTTGAATCCCAGCGCTGCCACAAGTGAGCTGTTAAGCATGTAAAGTGTTTAACAAATTATTTTTACCCAGTAGATCCTCAATAATTGGTTCCCATCTTAGTGAATGGCATCACCATCCACTGGATTGCTCATTGCTCAACCCAGCAATGTGGGAGTTATCCTTGACTCCTTCACTTCACATCCCGTCCATCAGCGAGACCTGCAAAGATATGGCCCCAAACGGAATACTTCTTACTATCTCTTCTGTTACTAGTCTAATCCAAGCCATCATCATCTCTCATCTGGACTCCTGCTTTTTCTCTGACACCCTTCCATTCTATTCTTCACACAGCAGTCATCTCTCTCTCCTTGCTCAAAATCCTTCAGTAGTTTCCTATTGCACCCAAATTAACATATAAACTGTATATGGCCTAGTAGGCTAGCCTGCTTTATCCTCAGATTTAGGTTCTCCCCTTAAGAGAATGGACTTTACCTATTAGGTTCTCTACCCTGCAACTACACTTTCTAAAATGCAAATCTGATCATGTCGTTCCAAAAACAAAAACAAAAAACCTCCACATACAATCAGTGGTGCTTGAACAACACAAAACAAAACAAAACGTCCAAAGACCTCCTATTGCCCCGGGATCAAACTAGAATCCTAACTAGGCCTTTCTGCGATTTGATCCTTGCTTTCTTCTCCAAAGACTTACTTTTTCCTGATCATGACATTTTATTTTCTATAATACTTCATTGTCTTTACACATATTTCCCTACATCACATGAATTCCTATTTATTTATTCTTTAAGGTGCAACATTAAAATTGTTTCTTCTTTGAAGTGCAGTGCCACTTCATGCCCCACCCACGTTGATTATCTCCACTTCTGCCTTCCTGAAGTATGTGCTCTGTAACCTCTGTTATAATATTTCACACTCTAGTTTTTGTCTTCCCTGCTTCCCTGGTAAGCTGCTCAATGGTGGGCACTATGTTCCATTCATCTCTGTATGGCTGACATCAAGCACAGTGCTTGACACACAGAAGATACCATGAATAGATATGTAGATGTGTGGAAATGGTGGCAAAAAATCTGCCCTTGGGAAGGGGCAATCACAGCATAAGGTCATAGTAATTTCTCTTGTCCTTTGAGGACTCTCAAGATAAAATGCCTAAGCAGGCATTTACCAAAACCGCTACTGCTGGATTGTGTTTTGTTTGACCAGTGGTGGGGTAGATCAGGGGATGGTTGTTTGTTTTAAAATCTTAATAACTCTAGACAGAGCACACAGACCACAACACTCTCCAAATACTTTATCTCTGTTTCACTCACTTATGCCACCATTCTGGCCCCTAAAGGCATTTGAGTTTGGAGCACCCATCTAGGGACCAATACTTTTTTTTTTTTTTTTTTTTTTTTTTAAAGATGACCGGTAAGGGGATCTCAACCTTGGCTTGGTGTTGTCAGCACCATGCTCAGCCAGTGAGCAAACCGGCCATCCCTATATAGGATCCGAACCCGTGGCCTTGGTGTTATCAGCACCACACTCTACCGAGTGAGCCACGGGCCGGCCCATAGGGACCAATACTTCAATCTGGAAGAACCTTAGGGATCATCTCTGGTCTTGTGGTTTGCAATCAGAATCACTAAGAGGGCTTTTCAAAAATATATATTTCCTCATGGAGATTCTTATTCAGTAGGTCCTAGGTTGGGTCTGGATATCAGATTCTGATATGCCCTCCCTGGTTGAGTCCATTTTAAAATGGGAGAACAGGCCCAGAGAGGAACCATACTATTACCTGCCCCTCACTTCTGCTGTCATCTCTACCCGAAGTATCAGCAACAGCATCCTGATATCCTAATTGGTTTCTTTGCCTCTTTCATTCATTTTCCACTAAACAGCCAGAGTGGTCATTTTAAAATGCGGAACAGATCATGACACTTGTGTGAAAACTTTCAGTGGATATCTGTTGCACTCAAAATACCAACTCTTTACCACAGCATCTTTGAAATGGTGTGACTCTCCACCTTTTCATACACTTGGAGTCATGCAGATCTTTCAGTTCTCTGAATACCTCAAGCTCTTTCCTGCTTTTTAGATTTTGCTGATGCTATGCTCTTGCTGGACTGCCCTTTCCCGTTGCTCTTTGTGGAGATCTCATCTTAAATGCCATCTTCTCAGTGAGACCACCCCTGACCACCCTTTGTAAATAGATTTCCCGTTTTATTCCCTTTCAAAGTATTATCATCATAGCACATATCACACTCCATAATTATTTTATTTATCTTTTTAGTTATTGTTTACCTCCAGCACCACATTTTATAGTTCATAAAGGTAGGGACCTTGACTCTTGTTCATTGCTGTATCCTTACTGATTGGTACCTGTAAATATTCATTAAATGAATGTATGGCTACCAGAAACATCTTCCCATGGTGAAAATCTTTCCAAGTCACATGGTGATAGAGCTTTGAAGATCTCATGTTAGTGGAGTTTCAAGCAGGACCATGGAGTGGCAGAAATAGCACTAATCTGAGTCAAGAAATCTAACCTCGATAGGCCCCTTTCCTGGGCCTCAGTTTCTATATCCATAAAACAAACTGGATAATAACTCCTTGGATTTATAAGTGCATTGTTATTTGCAAAGCTCTTTCACCACCTATTATTTCAATCTATTCTCATAGTAGGCAGAACTGACATTGTTATTCCTATTTTTACATAGGCTCTGAAAATTTAACTAGATTATCTATAAGACCACTTCTTTTTCCACCTTCCTGTCAATCTTTATAAGTAGTCTCTAACAAAAACTCAGTAGCCTGAATCCTATCTTCTCTGGACTTTGGCCTTATAATATCATTTTCTAATAGGATTTTTAAAAATCAGAACCCATCTTTTAGGGGGACTCCATTATCTTTGTTCCCTGATAGGTACTCCATTTTGTCTTCTCAGTTTTCCACACTTGTGGCAAAACAAGCTGCGGGAGGAACGGACACAGCCCTGTTAGTTGTGGCCCAACCCTCATTCCCCGGAAATGGCAAACAAGGGGAACAAGAAACGTCGGCAGTTCTCCCTGGAGGAGAAAATGAAAGTTGTGGAAGCTGTAGATTCAGGCAAGAGGAAAGGTGATGTGGCAAAAGAATTTGGTATCACTCCTTCTACTTTGTCTACATTCTTAAAGGATCGTGCCAAATTTGAAGAAAAAGTGCGGGAGGCATCAGTGGGACCCCAGCGGAAGAGAATGAGGAATGCTCTCTATGACGACATTGATAAGGCTGTTTTTGCTTGGTTTCAAGAAATCCATGCCAAAAACATTCTCGTGACTGGTTCTGTCATTCGGAAAAAGGCACTAAACCTGGCCAACATGCTTGGCTATGACAATTTTCAAGCAAGTGTGGGCTGGCTGAACAGATTTAGAGATCGTCACGGAATTGCTTTGAAAGCAGTCTGTAGAGAGGATAGTGACAGGTTAATGAATGGTCTAGGAATAGATAAAGTTAATGAGTGGCATGCAGGGGAAATTATAAAACTGATTGCTGACTACAGCCCAGATGATATCTTTAATGCTGATGAGACAGGAGTATTTTTCAAGTTGCTTCCCCAGCACACACTTGCTGCTAAAGGGGACCATTGTAGAGGAGGCAAGAAAGCAAAGCAGCGGTTGACAGCACTCTTTTGTTGCAATGCTTCAGGGACTGAAAAAATGAGACCATTGATTGTCGGTAGGTCGGCTAGCCCACGCTGTCTCAAGAATGTCCATTCTCTCCCTTGTGATTACCGAGCCAATCAGTGGGCATGGATGACAAGGGATCTGTTTAATGAGTGGCTGATGCAAGTGGATGCCAGGATGAAGCAGGCAGAACGCCGGATACTCCTGCTCATTGACAACTGCTCTGCTCACAACATGCTCCCACGCTTGGAAAGGATTCAGGTTGGGTATCTACCTTCAAACTGTACTGCTGTCCTGCAGCCACTGAATCTTGGCATAATTCACACCATGAAAGTGCTGTATAGGAGTCACCTTCTAAAACAGATCCTCCTGAAGCTCAACAGCAGTGAGGATCAAGAAAAGGTGGACATTAAGCAGGCCATTGACATGATTGCTGCAGCATGGTGGTCAGTCAAGCAGTCCACAGTGGTGAAATGTTGGCAGAAGGCAGGCATCATCCCTGTGGAATTTACAGATTCTGGCACAGAAGCAGCAGCCAGTGAACCAGACATTGCCATTGAAAAGTTGTGGCACTCAGTGGCTATTGCCACCTGCATCCCAAATGAAGTAAATTTCCAGGACTTTGTCACTGCAGATGATGATCTCATCATCTCCCAGGAGCTGATGGACACAGAGATTATGCAGGGCATGGTGGCTGGGGAAAATACTGTTGAAGCTGGAAGTGAAGATGAAGGACAGGTATCTTTACCAGAGCAGCCAAAAATCACCATCATAGAGGCAATCTCAAGTGTACAGAAACTTAGACAGTTTCTTTCCACTTGTGTAGGTGTTCCTGATGTCATTTTTGGACAGTTAAATGGCATAGATGAATATTTAATGAAAAAATTGACACAAACTCTTGTTGATTCCAAAATTACAGATGTTCTCCAAACAAAATAATGTAGGAATTAACTGGCTCTTTTACTTTAGAAAATATAGTTTATTACAACCAAATACACACATGAAGGAAAAAAAAAAGCAAATGTAATTTACAATAATAAAGATTTCTTTAGATAAGAAATTGAACTAATTTAAGTAAACCAGTATTATTATGACAACATCCCAGTACTCTGAAGTAATTTGGAAACTTCCTTAAATGGAATTTGGAAGTGGAATTTGACTAATACGCATGTTCTATTTTGATAATCCAATGGTTCCCAAACTTGTCTGCACATTAGGATCACTTGAGGATCTTTTAAAAAGTCCTAAGCCCAGGCCACATCCGAGACCAATTAAGTCACAATCTCTGGTGATGGGTCATAGGCATTAGTAGTTTTTAAGCTCCCCAGGTGATTCCAGTGTGCAGACAAATTTGGAAACTACTGGATTAACCACAAGAAAATCAGATACACTATGGGCAGGGAGCCAACTTCTTCCCAGTAAGTCTAGCTCAGTTGTTTCCAAATTTTAGCTCACATCAGAGTCAGTTGGACGGCTTGTTAAAATCCAAGACTGCTGGTCTCCACCCCCAGAGCTCCTGATTCAGTAGGTCACAGGTGGGACCCAAGAATTTGCATATCTAACAAGTTCCCTGCTGATGCTGACACGGACCAGGGTCCATGCTTTTGAGAACCACTGGTCTAGCTGGATTCTAGCACTTCCTTCTTCTACTGGCCATCTGAATACTCATCACCAACTATTTCTTTAAAAGAAAAAAAAAAATCTACTGTTCTTACTCCAGGACTATTAACTCCTTTCTGTTGATTTGCCTGAAGCACTACAAGATGTTTTAATAGGCATATCATTGATAGGGAGCTGAAGTACAGGGAAATAAAAGTGCATTAAAGAGGAGACATGAATACTATCTGGGAGGGAATGTGTAATAACAGAATCCTCTAATTCAGCATCTTGGGAGAGAACATACAGCCCAACGTGCCTCTCACTTTCTAGACAAGGTGAGAGGAAAGTTCGTTGGAGAGCCAACATACATGAGAGTATCTGGATCGTATCCTGATTTGGTTTATTTCCACTGCTCCTCTCAGTACCTGTGGATAATCTGGCCTGCACCATATCAAGATGAGGGCACACTGTATTTGCCCTCCACTAAAATGACTTCATAAATCACCTTTTTACCTTTATTTTTGTTTTTCAGAGAAATCTGCTAGAGTTGATTTTAGGTTAGTTAAAACTGTATAAATTTATAATTAGATTTATATTAAAGTTTTCCCCGATAAGGCATTTTTAATATCCTTTATAACCCTGGTATCTATTCCTAATAAGTCAGATAAATGTCTGTTTTATTTTTATTTATTATTATTATTATTTTTTTTTTTAAAGATGACTGGTAAGGGGATCTTAACCCTTGACTTGGTGTTGTTAGCACCATGTTCACCTAGTGACCTAACCGGCCATCCCTATATGGGATCCGAACCCATGGCCTTGGTATTATCAGCACCAGACTCTCCCGAGTGAGCCATGGGCTGGCCCCTGTTTTATTTTTAGAAGGCACACACAATACCTGTTAATGCTGTGGTGTAGTACACCCACCCCATCAGGTTAATTTTGTGGATATTTCAGAAAACCATAGCAATTCAGTTATTTTTCTTTCTTTAGTTTCTTAATTAAACATATACATAAAGCAGGTTAATCACAGAAAGTATTGCTTCCATAGTAAACAACAATCACTGAAAAACAGCAGATGTTTAAACAAATTTTTTAAAAGCTTATTTTGGATATTTTTCCTTTTAACAAACTAGTATGACAATATAATTTGAATTAAAAATACTGTATATATTTTAAATTCTTAACACCTAGGAGAGGAAAACAAAGTTTTTGGTTAAGTCCTGTGGCTATAGCTCATCATCAGCTCCATAATTGCTCTCATCATCCACTTGTGTCAGGATAACTGGCACAGTTTCTGATTCTGTTGTGGCTCTCAAAGGCCCACAAAAATAAAAGAATATTCAGCTGAGTTTTAGTGCCCTTTACAGTAAACTACCACCTGCATTTCCAGCTTGGTTGCTCAGTACAATTCAATGTGAATGATGCTCCCTGCATAGGTCATTGCCTTGTTTCACTCCATACCCATTTCCCTTTGTGTGCCTTTGCCTGAATATCTTGCCCTATACTTTCCTCAAGAACTAACTGGAGTACTCTTTCCTCCAGGCTTTCTTGAAGACTCCAGCATCTACTTCACCCTTCTTTCCCTCATCTCTTCAGCACTTCTTGTCTGGGCCACTCAGTTAAACACTTAAATGTTTTCTCAATGTTTTGTGGCTCTTCAGACTGTAAGCTTCATGAGCGCAGGGACTAGTTGTAAGCTCTTTTAACCTTAATGGTAACTGGCACTGTGCTGGGCACATCGTAGGCACATCAATAAACATTTCTGTATAAATTTATACATACATGTGTCACATGTTAAAGACACCTTATTTTTAAAGCTGTTATCAAGCATTGATTCTACTAGAATATGGCTTAAAGGTAAGGTTGTACTCCATTTAAAAAGGTTTGCAAATTTTTTTCTGTGAGTATCATTGCCTCAAACATAATTCCAATCTGGGTTATAATCAGTTCTTTGATAATGAAAAATTCTAATATAGAGAGTTAAATCTGTGTCCTTCCACTGAAAAGTCATTGCAGGATTTTTTTTTTTTTTTTTTTTTTTTTTGCCTCCATTTATACACCCAGGACTTTAGTATGAAAGGCTTTGTCTAAATGCTTTGCACATAGTGGGTGTTCAATAAGCATGTGCTTAAACTTTCTTTAAAAAAAAAAAGAAAAAGAAATCATAACATTCTTGATTCATTTAACATGTCATGATTTATATCCTGAGAGATGGAAATCATATCCAAAAGAGAAAGTTTTTGCAGTCTATTTTACACTAACTAAACCTTTGATTCTATTGAAAATTAGGGTTTTTCATTTGGTACTTTGTTTTTTAAACTAAAAGAGGTTGATATATCCCTTTTTGGTCTTCTCTCCTGATCAAGCCCTCTGGGCTTCTCCCTGCCTCTCTGGTCACTCCAACCCACTTGAGTGGCAACCCCACTTCTGTCCCAATAATCCTCTCCAGAGGCTGGCATGCTGGGACTAGGCATCTACCTCAATTGTGGTGTCATGAGGATAAAATTGCATACCTGGCACAAAGTATTTTATAAGTGCTATTGTCATTACTCTCCATCCCTATTTGGAATTTAACCAGTACCATCTAGAGTCGGGAGCCTGCCTTACCAACCTTTTCTTCCATTAACAGATCTTGGGAGTGTTCCAGAGTCACTAGCCTGATCAACAGATGATAATCCAAGGAGTTTTCTTTGCCCTCTTACTAAGATGGACTCTTTCATTCAAAAGGAAGCAAGCTAAGATTTACTGATTGCCTATTATATGTCAAATACTCTTTCACTTGTAATCATTTAATCTTTCTAGCAAATCATATTGCAAAAACACATATAGGCTCAGATAATTTAATTCCAAGGTTGCAGACCTATTAAGCAGCTGTTTGTACTATCTGAGGCCAAAATTATCTTTAAAGTAGTATATGGTAGCATATCCCGGGCACCAAAGGGCACAGGTGAGCTACATAAGGGAGACGGCTACTGAAGAAACAGGTGCAACCACTTATAATTTCTCTGATGTAGTAGAGATTGAGAGGGAAGGAAAGAGGGAAGACACATAAGACGTAGGGCTTGTTCAAACTAATCTAGAAATAACTGCCTGAGACTACCTAATCCACCCCATTACAAGCTGTCTCTTCACTAGAGAGTTTTTCCAACCTATAGACCTTGGACAGATAGATATGCTCTGGAAATAAGCCAGTGTTAGAAAAATAATTATCGAACAAACATATCCCTGTTTGCACTAATAATTTATTGGACCTTACACCCACCACTGGCTATAGAAGCTCTAAAGATAAAGTACATGGCCCTACCCTCAAGAAGCTCAGTAGAGGAAATAGATGGTGGGAGGGGCGGGAAGTGAGTGGTAAATGGGGGGGGGGGGCAAGAAATGAGTGGTAAATGCCATTTTAGAGACTATGCAGAAAATACATAGGAGTACAGAGGTGTGGAGCCTAAAGAAGCCCCTGAATGAGAGAAGAGGAATTCAGTAGGAAATGTTGCCAAGAGCAAAGGACATTTGATAAGTATTTGGTAGGAGGAATAGGGAGTCAGGCAGATGGGGATGGGAGGCAACCCCTGGCAGAACAACAGCATATATAAAGGCCTGGAGTATTTTTTTAAATGGCCCATTTGGGGAGGGAGGTTTTGGTGATGGGGAGCATTAATCAGCTACAATGTATATCGACAAAATAAAATTAAAAAAAAAAAAAAAAAAAAAAAAAAAAAAAGTAGAAAAGAAAAAAAAAAAATGGCCCATTTGGGAACACAGGCCAGTGACTGGTATGTCAAGCAAAGGATGTGTGGCAGGACAAGATGCTAGAGTCGTAAGCAAGGGCAGAGTTTTTAAAGTCTTGTAGAATGGACCATTAATTTTTTTTTTGGGGGGGGGGGTTGTTTTTTGGCAGCTGACCAGTACGGTGATCTGAACCCTTGACCTTGATGTTACAAGTCTGTGCTCTAACTAACTGACCTAACCACTAGACCACTAATTTTGAAGTTATCCTGAAAACACTGGAGAACCACTAACAAGTAGGGTCAAATTTTTTTAGTAAAATAATTGATATGTAGTGTGGAGGCTAGATTGTAGAGAAGCAGATAAACCAGTTAGGCTATGGCATAGTCCTGAAGAGAAATAATTAACATTGAGGGCAGGAAAGAGGTTTTGGATTTGAGAGACAGAGGTGCGTGGATTTGATATGGGAGTTGAAGAGCAAGATCTGGAAATCCCCAGGCTTCTGGCTTGCGTTTTTGGATCACACCATGATCAAGATTAACAGGGGAAGGGAAGACGAGTTTGTCTGAGGGGGCATGTCACATGTGAGATGTCTCTGGGCTTCCAGGCAGAGCTGTCCAATAACAGCAGCTCTTAGGTATTTATATATAGACAGATAGTTCAGTTGGTGTTCTAGAGAGGTCAGGCTAGAAAACTTTTGGCTGCCACTAGTATACCCTAATAAGGCAATTGAAGCCATAGATGTGGATGTAGTTATCTGGAGAGAGCTTATAATGCAGGGTGTTCATGATACAGGAGTCCATGAACCAACAGTTTTACAACTCTGTGTGTATATCTACACATGTGGTTATTTCCCCAAGAAGAGTCATACTTTCATCAGTTTCAACTGTATCTGAAAATAAGGAACTTAAGTGGTGGTGCTAAATGAAGAGAGGAGGCCAAGGTCACAAACAGTGAAAGGACAAATGGGGAAGTAGAGCCAACGTGGCTGAAAGCGATGCTAGAGAATGACTGTGAGTGCACTTCACAGGGCTCTGGATCTCAGGTGCTGTGTGTAGACAGGGTGGGTGCAAAGAATGGTAAGATTGAAAGGGTCCTAAGACTATTCAGTCCAACTTCACTGTTGTGGGCGGCCGGGGGCGGGGGGATGAGGTTGGGGGCAGAATGCCCAGGGTCACTGTAAAAGGAGGACTAAAAACTATCTTGCACCCTGTGCCCACACTCTTACTTCTTCCAAAGTTGAGAGAGGCATAAAGGGGAAGACGTTCCAGGAGAGGCTTTGTGGCAGGTACAGGGAGAGGGTGGTGGTGCTGATTATTCTTTATGAAGTGTTGTGTTTTAGTTAGGAATTCCACTCCCATTTCTCTCACTTAGTCATCATAAGGTGTTAGCCTCAATTTACTGATGGGAAAATGTTGCTTAAAGGTCACTTGCACAAATTCAGAGTAAGGACAGTAGTAGAATATGAGCCAGATTTGGATTTTCTGATTCTAACATGGTACAGAATAGGAGTAATGCAATGTGAGAACTGGAAGGTTTCTCAAGCAATCTAGTTCTCCCCTCTTCACTGATGGAAAAACTGAGTCCCCAAAGGGTTAATTAATTCATCAAGACCACAACACAAAAAGAAAAAGGTTCTTTTTATGTCTTTTGATGAGAACAGATCCTTTTGTTATAACTGGGAAAAATTAATGACTGAATCACTCTCCAAATGTAAAGAGATGGCATTTTAAAACTCATGGGTGCCTCAAGGTGTTTCTTAGTCAAAACCCCCCCACCCCCCGCACCTTAAATAATTTAGACACAGAACAATATTTTATTAGAATAACAATTTATTAGCAGACAAAAGAAATGACACCTCTAGATCTCAACACACGTATAGGAACTTATAAAATAAACAGCACAAACATACCCTTCCTTCTAACCAACTCTCCCTCCTCTCCAACAGACTGCAATCCATCAGTAACTCATCTTTGTCCCATAAGAGGGTTAAAGCAATGATTTACAAGGAATAACATGAAGGCACTAGCTTTAATTTAAAAATATATAGTATAAAATGTTTCTAAAAGTCATCAGTCTTGAATAATTAAAGAAAAAAAAGGCAGTATACTGTTTTGGTGAATAGACAAGACTGAGAATTTAAATTCATTCACCTGTCACCCTGATATTGTCTTGAGCTCTGTACAAAGTTGCAAAGGAGACCAAAAAAAGGTCACGTGTTATATTGGTATATTCTGTTATTGGTAGATTGGTATATTCACAAGTACTCATTTCTGAGAAACAGAAACCATGGCAGTATCAGAACTCACAGTAATTCTCCAACTGATTTGCATTGAAAAGGCAAGAGCTGTTTGATTCCAAGTATCTTATTATTTCAGGGATGGAGCTTGGGGAAGGGGAAGAGAACCTCCCCAAAGTAAGTTTATTAAAACTTCAGTTAAAAAACCTTTCTGGCATAAGCTGCTTATCTGTAGACTAATACGGTGTCTCCAATAAAGGCATTTAGGGTCCTTCATTCTTGTTTGAGTTCAATATATTCTTCTATTTTACACAACTAAGATAAAAAATAAAATACACACCAAAGAATCCACTATTTAGTATAATGCTTATTTTATGTTCTAACCATTTAACATGTTCACTTTAGAATTTCAATTGTGTACTTGCCAGCTGACAAAAAAAAGGTAAGATTTCAGTTGCAAAACACTTTTTAAAAAAAGTCTTTATCAGGATACAAATTACCTTATAATAATAAATCTCCCCCACTCCCACATCTAAATTCTCCATTCCTATAAGTTACTAAGAAATTTTTATTTTTAAATCTTAAAAATTTACCTTTTATGTATAGTATTTCAATAGCGTTTTAATACATAGGCTACAATAACAAACCAGCTGGTATATTATTTTGTCCTGTCCCATTATAATTTTACGTCTTATAATTAGCACCTAAATTAATGATTCCATTCATGATTATCTAAAATCTTTATACAAAAAAAAAAAGACAAATTAGTTCACAGACTAATAGCGTTCTAGATCCAATTTCATTCCTTTTGTAGTTTAGATCCAGTTTCAAATAAGGCATCACTAGAATAGATAAATAAACCATTAGAGGGGGAAAAAAAGAAACACTAAAGAACAGAAAAATTAAGCAAATTCTAAATCCTATACCAGGGATATCACTGCCTCCTGCTCATATCTGAGTCAAGGCTCAGCTCCACACTCTCTGCAGAGCACCTCCCTAAGCACCCCAGTGTGTTACCTGGCAGAGTTACCACCTAGCCTATCTACTGGATTTAGTACCATAGTCTCAGAACCTGGTCCAGAGTCCTAGACTCCTAGTCAGGTCCTCAGAAGTATATGAGGTAATCTCTACATTGATGCAAAGAGAAGCTATGTCTCATATATAACAATACACGGAGGAAAACAATTCATTAAGAACATTAATAAGGACCACAGAGCTTAAGTTTATCTTTATAACTTCAAGATGCAACTTAAGTTCCCAAGAAATGCACTGCAGCCCTTTTCTCACTTTTTAATTAAGATCAAGGCTGACCGGGACAATGTGTTCCTTAATGACAAATTACTAAAACAATATCTCTGCAGAAAATTACTGTTCTTGTTAAAATGTAGTCATTAGCATTAGTATACTCCAGTTAACTCATCTAACACCTGATACCTTTTTAAAGTTCACCATTTACAATACTGTGAATTTAAGAACAAATTTTGAGTTCAATATCTACTATTGTTTAAAAGCTAAGTCAGATTATATAAATGTTACCTTGAAAACTTTTGTCCTATTTAAAAAAAAAAAAATCAACTAGATACCTGTCAGTTTTATTACCATCAGAGGCACAGGTAAGTTCTACAGTCACTCATTTCAGATGGAAGACGAAGTGCTGCAGAGTAGGTCAACCCAGGCTTTTGCTTTAAGTTGGGCTACCATGTGCTCCTCAGCTCTTTCAGCCTTGGTGAATGTGTGACCCTCTCCTTCTATGAACAACCCAGTTCTGACCTTGCTCTTAAACAGAAGTGTAGCTCCTAATCCTGATCTCCCTACTATTATGTGGGGCTAACAAGGGATTGAATCTTATTCAGTTGGTCACATATAGTCTTTTCAATGGTCCATTTCCTTTAGTCCTCTAAAATGTTTTCCTTAGTCTACTAGTACAGTGGCACATTCCATTCCTCTAGTTGTAACAAATTTAAAAATAAGTAAGTAAGGTTGTAAGTTTTAACCATCAAGAGTGTACACACTATATTTCAATTAAATTATAACCATTTTAAGATATTCAGAATTTTGTGTATTTTTCAATAAGCAATGAGAAAATGTCTCATTTAGACTCTAAAGTTTAGAGTAGGCAAGATATTTTTGTGTCAATATAGTGTTTAAAATATCACCTAATGAACTAAGTCCAAGCCTTTGGGCAAGAAAGCAATGAAAACATTAGCTTTTTTGTTGGTAAAATTAGGCTTTGGTTCCAAGTTTGATTCCTATAAATATCAACAACCAAAAAATTTTAACAACATGTAAGCATAGACAGATCTCAACCCCAGGAGAGACAGTAAAACATAAACTCTAATGAACTCTTAAATGTTTTCACAAATGGCTACTAAAGACTGGCGTTAGCTCAGTTGGTTAGAGCACAGTTTTTGATAACACCAACATCAAGGATTCAGATGCCCATACAGGCCCGCATTTTTGTTTTCTACAAAAAAAACAAATGGTTACTAAAAGCATCTCTTTGCGTGGGTGGGACAGGTACAAACCAGAACATAATTCAAAAATTTGCTAATTGCACAGGTAAAGCTCCAGAATGGTCAAATCCTGTTACTCCATTTTACTAAGGGATTTTCTAAATTCTTTGACTGAACTGAAATTATTTTGCTGTGCTGCTGTGTTGGCTGAACTGTAGAGTTGTCTTCAACATGTACTCCTTACTGTCACAGAGTATTAGACATCTGTAACAGTCTCAGTTAAAACCTGTCTTGGGGGAAGGGCAAGAGGGATTAAAAACTAACAACTGACCAAAATACTGTGATTTTGCTATTATTATTCTTAAGGCTGGACAGAAAGGACAAACATCACCTAAAAACAAACAAATATTAGCAGCAGTTAACATTTCTGAAATTCTAGACCTAAGTTCTGAAAGGATGTCAAAATTCAGGACATTGTTAATTTAATCATAATGGCAATGACCTAAGAGACAGAAATCCAGATTTTCTACTAAGAAATTGCTTTGTTGTGATAATAGAAAGGTATTTTCCATGTAAACAAATGGGAGAGCTCCTCTAATAGAAAAGCAACACTGGTAGTTTATGGAGCCAACAACAAAGCTAAGTATACACACACACACACACATATATATACACACACACATATTTTAAAAGCATCTCACTCCAATAGATGCCCTATATACAGGTTTGCTTCTCATATATATTTTTAATTGTTTAGAATGTAGAAGCAGATTAAAGAAAACAATTTTGTACTTTTACACTTATTATTTTGTTTGTTTTTAAAGACTTGACTATGTTTCTTTTCTTGTGTTTGTTTTTGGCTATGTTTCAGTCTCACTTAAATTAGTCCCCTATTCTTAACTTTGGAAAACCTGTTTTTTTTTCTCGCTTGTCAGGGTCCAGATACAGAACTATAAGCTTTCAATGTTGGACATTCTTGCTGTTCAAAAGAAACTATTCCTCAACTCACAACCTATGCTATGGCTAGCTACCACAAATAATACACCTATAGAACTTAAGTTTTGTGATCCTTCTAAATCCTCTCATTAACAGTTTTAGGTGATCTGAAGAGTTAAAAGCTGCCATTGTCATCAATATTTATTGTACATCAATATGATACATGGCAGTAAGTATCAGCTTTGTTTTCACTAAAACATCTACAAATAAATTAATTACTGATGTCTTTTTGGAGGCACTCTATCACTTCTGTGCATTCTTTTCCACTGGTTACAATAAATTTTTCTTGCAGAGTAAAAAATGAGCAGCAGCTTCTATTTGAGAAAGACTGTCAATCCCCAGCAGACCCTTACTAAAATGCCACGGGAAGGAAAAAACAATTCACTGCCAAGTAAACCAATTCTTTTTTTTTTTAAAGATGACTGGTAAGGGGATCTTAACCCTTGACTTGGTGTTGTCAGCACCACGCTCACCCAGTAAGCTAACCGGCCATCCCTATATGGGATCCGAACCCGGGGCCTTGGTGTTACCAGCACCACACTCTCCCGAGTGAGCCACAGGCTGGCCCCAAGTAAACCAATTCTTAAGGGAACTGTCAATCATTCTCTTTTCTAACTTATCCTTGACAGTTTGCCTCAAGCTCATTTAAAATGCTGTTGGCGGGGGGAGAGGGAGAAGGGAGGGAGGTTTCTGTAAATGGCCACAATAATCAACCACATTGTATATCGACAAAATAAAATAAAATATTTAAAAAAAAAAAAATGCTGTTGGAATTGCTGAGTCAGCATTCTGCCTTTCATCTGGCAAGATTGTCACTGATCATCAGAAATACGAGTTTAGGACAGATTCTATGAGAAATACACTAGTATAACTGAAAGCTAACATAGAGCTTAATGGTAGAGAAATTCACAGAAATAAGGACAGATAGAGATCACAGAAAAGACAGAGAAGACTCCCACTGTTTTTTCTGATTTAGAAGAGCTCATTGCTTACCAAACAAAAAGGCATGACTGAAAACATCAAATGTATTACAAAAGGTGTTCTGTATAATGTCAGGCTGGCTGTCAGGATGTCACAAACCTACCCACCCATCAGACTCCTGATGAGACTATGCCCATAGTTCCCTGCCTTAAAAAAAGGAAAAGGTTGGTTAGAGCATAGCCTTATAACACCAAGGACACAGGCAGAGCATAGCCTTATAACACCAAGGGCACAGGTTTGGATCCCCATACTGGCCAGCCACCAAAAAAGAAAAAAAGAGAAGAAAGAGGAATGGTGCTGTCCTACTAAAAGCCAGAGATCCTACTGCCCTATGGGGAGCAAAGACTGGGAATAAAGAAGCACAAGAACAACTTGTCCTGTTATGACCTCGTGCTCCAGAAGCCTCTGACCTGCTGGTACAAGAGCAAGTGTAACATTCTTTCCCCCGCCTCCTTTCCCTCCCCTCTCTACAGAGCCATGTAAAAGAAAGCTCAAACACTTCTAATGCAAATCCCAACTTCAACCTTTTACCTCCTGCAGAAGGAAGAGTATGTATAGCCTCTAAAACAGGATGGTAGTTACATTTTGGGGCTATTTTAAGGTTCAATTTAATAGATATTGATTGCATTCCAAGAATACTTCACTTCTACTAGCTTGAAACCAGATATTTGAAAGCTTGAAACCACAATATTTTCTTTTTGATTCTGCACAACTATTAGCTCTGCTGCATTTCAGTATATACAAAGGCCATTAGCTTCAAAGGAAGGATACAGTCAATCCTCGTAATCAGTTCTAGGATCTCCCATGGATACCAAAATCCATGGTTGCTCAAGTTCCTCCCTACCCCCCCACTCTCTCCCCAGATCTCCATATCTATGGTTTCTGGAGGATGGGGGGTAGGGGATGGGCTGTAATGTTTAGCCCAATAGGTTAAAATTTCAAGTGGGCAACATCTTCCAGTGTGGAACTGGAAAATATTGCACACCTGAGATTTTAATCTATTGGCTAGACATTCTTTCTAGCACATACTTTCTCAGTCAATTACTGGAAAGACTCAAACCATTGGGAACACATATTCCTTTCTGATATTGAGATTCTACTGCAAAAGCCATGGCTTCATACACACTATAGAAGAGAAGGTTTTCTTCTTCCTCTTTGCAATATTCTCCTCTAGCCAGGGAATCCCTTACAGAGGCATTGCACTGAGCCAGCAGAACCTGGATACCAATGGTTTCATAATCTCTGCGAACTTCTTTCAGTGTATGGATCCCTGCTGTATCTAAAAATTGTATTGCACTGCAGTCAATGACTATAGTATGCAGCTCGAAGGGATCATGGGAGAGTTGCAATGAAACTTCATCCTGAGTTCCACTGAGAGTCACGGTTTCCTCTTTGATCTTTCTCTTTGCTGCCTTCTTCTGAGCTGCCTTTACTAAGATTGGGTTGACAGTTTTTTTGTATAAAGCAGATTTAAAGCATTCTTTGTTTATGTAGTAGAGAGGGGCTGCAAAGCGAAAAATCTTGATGCCTGGCTTAGTCTGAAGATTCTTATAAGCAGACATGGATTCAAAGATTTCAGATTCTTCCACCAAGCCAAGCAATGAAATCTTTGGCTTCTGAGTGCGGAGGATGACACAAAACATGGAAAAACAAACCCCAACAAGCAGGCCTATTTCAGTACTTATCAGTGCAGAGGACAGCATAGTTACAAACCAGATAACTGTATCCATTCTGCTAACCCTCCACATCTTGGGCAGATCCCTAAATTTACGAAGGGCTCCCCGGAGATTTACAATTGTGATCACACCAAGAACACATTTCTGAAGGGAATAGAATAAAGGAGCTATTACAAGGAGGACCAACAAAAGAACAAGGGCTGTCACCACACCAGAAAGCTGAGTTTGGCAGCCTGTTGATTCTTTGACCAATGTCTTTGCAAGAGCTGCACTAGTAGTAAAGCAATGGAAAAAGGAAGGTATGATATTGCAAAAGCCAATGGCGTACATTTCCTGATTCGCTTTGACTGTGTAGCCGTGTTTCTTGGCAAACATTTCAGAAAGTGATACAGTGATAGCAAAACCAATGATAGAAATAGCTATTGCATCTACAGCCACACTAGTAATTAGGTTCCATTCTGGTGCTGTGGGTGGCATAAACCCAGTGGGAATATGTCCAGCAATACTGGAATTATAATTCTCATTTAGTTTTCCAAAATGAGAGGCTAATGTGGCTGCCACAACGACAATGAGTTCGGTAGGAATGGGTGCCTTAAGCTTGGACTTGAAGTGCTCATTGAGTTCTTTGGTTGGCAAAAGAACCAAAAGGCACAAAAGGCTGGTGATGAGATCACAGAGATTGGTCTTATGGATGTTTCTGAAGATATGTATCCAGGTAGTGATGAGTGAGCCCACGCCATTACTCCGAGGAAGGCTGAGCCCAAGAAGATACTTCACCTGAGATGTAAGAATAGTGAAGGAGGCACCAGTGACAAATCCACTCAGCAAGGCATCTGAGAGGTAGACAGAAACAAAGCCCACTTGAAAGAAGCCCATTGCTACCTGGAAGGAAAGATATACAAGTGTTAAATATAAATGGAAAAGGGCTTTTAAATTTTGCACTACCATGGCATTTCTTGCATGGAGACATACCACCAGAGCATCACAGAATGTCAGAACTAGAATAAACATAATCATACATCAATCTTCTCATTTTACAAAGAGAGGAAACTAATGCTTAGAGGGCTAAGCAACTTGCCCAAGGTTACACTGTTATTCATTAGCCCAGCTGAGACAGAAACTCAGGACTTTTGCCTTCTCATACAATAAAACTTTAATAAGGTTCAGACCTCTTTCAAAAAGAAAAAAATTCAAGGGTCCACAGAAAACATAAAAACTCAAACTGGGAAAATTCTTCTAATTAAGAAACCATGTATTTAAATTACATATCACTACTGTAATGGTGAAGTTTTTAACTAATAAAACAAAAAACAGATTCACATCAAAATAGAATCACATTTTAAAAATTATTGTAGAACTCTCTTTAATCTAACCTCGTATTGAGAAATTGTTCTCATCCAGTGTATATGTGCTTATGCCATGCTGCCTCCAATATTAATAATACTCATAATTCTACATCTTCAAAGATACAACTTTTTTATTTCTTTATTTTTTCCTCTTCCCGAAAATTCCCCAGAATTCTATTACATCTTCCTCCTTCTTGGTGAGGCATCCTAACTAAAAAGCAAAAGTGGACTCTGAGGAGCACACTCATCTGCACATCACCTTCCCTCTCTCTCCTCTCCTCATCCAAGCACCAAATACAGTGAGCTACTCTTTCCCTTCCCTTGTTGGTTCCGAACATCTGCTATAGGTTTAATTCTCGCACTCATTCCTAGATGCCAAAAGGCAGGGGCATGATGATAATATCAGACTAGTAGATTCTATGGGAGACCCAAAAATTTCATTTCTAATCCCTTCACCTGGCTAATAATGTGAAATTGTGGTCCTCGACTTTTTCCCTCCCTCCCCAACAATCCAAGAGAACTACTATCTTTAGTAAGAGTCACGTACTAGAGCAGTGACTCTAAAGGAAAGTAGGGGGCATCTATAATCTGAGAAACTCCTGCACTCTCCTCTCCCAACCCCCATTCTGTTAACCTCTTGCCTGACTGCTAATGCTGACTGTGCCAATAAACAACCACACATAATCTCAAGCATACCCAATGTTTCCTGACATGTAAAATTAAGGATTTGTTTTAGGTGGTTTGAAGGACCTTTCTGGTCTAAATTTTTACATCCAAATAATTAAAATCTGGCTGGCTGAAATTCATGGGTTAAGAGGCAGCCTAAGGTTAGGAAAGAGAACCAGCCTTCTCTTACCATGGAGTCAGACCAGGGTTTGAATTTTGGCTCTACCCTTCATATAACCTGAGTACTCAATACATGATAGCTTTACTTACTGAGACCTCTAAGATCCTTTACAGATCTAAGATTTCATGTGTAGTGATTACTTTTGCTAGAAACAACCAATTGTTTCACTGTTTCTTACCTGATAAACTCCAGCCATAAAGGTTACAGTGCTGCCAACCATAATTGCATAGCAACTTTTGTCACATATCCTGTCTGTTGTCTGGTTTAATAACGTGCTCCCATTTGAAACCATTCCTAAAGCAGGAGCAATACGGGCAGTGTCATAGCCAGCTTTGTGCAGTTCTCTGTCAACTACCTCACCAATCATAAGGCACAGTACTCCAAAAATGCCCACAGAGATGTGACGGGAGGTACCCAATAGGAAATAAATGATGCTGGCAAAAAAAGATGTGTACAGACCGTAGATAGGTTCTTGGCCAGCCAAGAGGGAATAAGCAATGGACTGGGGCACCAATAAGATGCCCACAATCAAACCAGACATCATATCTCCTAAAATGTTTTTCTTTAGATCATATTTTGGGAGCCACTGCAAAACAGGAAGGAAACCAAAAATCATATTTTTGGCTTTGGTTGGGCCGCACTGGCAATTCTTCCGTAGCTTTTTGATAACAAACTGCTTGAAGTTAGTATTTGATTTCTCTTGAGGCTCCATATGAATCCTAGGATAAGGTCTGCACTGAGCGTTGGCATCAAATTGCTTGCAGTTAGTACTGGATTCCTTTTGCTGCTCCAAATGGATCCCAGACTGGGAACTGTCATTTCCTTCAGCTGAGTCCCTGTGTGAAACATCATGTTGCTCTTTACTTTTCAAAGACATTTCTGGAGATAGATGGTTCAGCTTCCTACATCAGAGAAAATACCAGTGTTAACTCATAGAGCAATTCTCAGGGCTCACATATACTAACGGTCCTACTTGTCATTCATGAGTTATGTGGAATTCAGGGTATACAGGTGATCCTACATCTGTGGGTCCTAAACTACAGAACTAGTACCATAAGACCTACCACTAGGAACTACAGGAAAACAAAGGAGGTAAAAATTACCAAAAAGAGAGAAAGGAAAATAAGAAAGTAAGTCTTATAATGGAGGAAAAGAAGAGGAAAAAGAACCAGGCTCTCAAAGGAGTAGAGTGTAAATTGTTTGCCAAATACTTCACAAATTAGTGCCTTTGCATAAGCTATTTGCTTAGCTTAGAATGGCCATCCACCTCTCTACCTGTCAAGACTAATTATTTTTAAAACCCAGTTAAAATGCTACCTTTCTACAAAGCACTAACCAATGTCTCCTAGCCCAAATACATCTACACCCTCTGTGTCCTACAGCATTTTGCACCTCCATTATAGTAAGAACCACACTCCTGTATTCATTAAGTAGGAGTCTCTCCAGCTCCTGGAGGAAAGGATATCTTGTTCATCTGTGTAATCATCATTAAATGTAATGTAGTAACTCTGAGACAGTAAAATGTTTGAATGAAAGAACAAATGTATAAACAAGTTTGTGACTGTGGCCAGACAGAGACAAAATATATAAGATGACGGACTCAGGAAGTTTCCTGTATTGGAAATGACAGAAAAATGGTCCCTTGAGAGGTTCCATAAACCTAATATTACCAAGGCACCACAAACCTAATATTCAAGAACACAAGATACATAAAAGTAACCCACATTCATTTTATTTAGTCTGAACATGAGTAAAATTATAGATTTTGATGGTTTTGTGAAGTAGATAAGGAAAAAAGAATAGATTAAGATGACCACTGACCCTGAGCAAGTCAATCAGATTGGTGGATGCACTCAGCAGCTCTTCGTTTCTCAGTGCAACTGGTCTGTAACTCTCTTCTCACTTTCTGTTTTCTTTAGCTAGCTTGAGTGCACTTATGTCCCATACTGGAGCAGCTCTTGGTAATTTCTGGATCAAAAGGCTCTTCCCAACCTAAGATATACAAAAGAGGCATAAGAAAAAACAAATCCAAATCTTGCCCTTTATGGCTGCTATCTTGGAAGGAAAAATTAAAAACCAATACTAGAAATTATGACAGAAAGATGAAAACTATTGGAAAGAATAAAGTAGAAATGCTAGAAGTGACAAACACAATAGCAGAGTGTGGAATATACTAAAAAGCATACGTACCTTACAGGGCCTGGTTTTCCAAAGCCTTGCAGTCTCAAATATTGACCTTGCAAGGACAGTTAATTTCCCTCAGGCTATAAGCTCTGTTGCAAGATAAGGATTGTGGCACAGCAGGTTGCTGGCTCAAAGACAGATTAGTTACTGATTGTTATGTAAAGATACTGAGAAATTGCTATAGGAAGGAATGTTTGCTAAGATCAAACTGTTGTTGATAGGACCACTTAATTGCCTTACTGGAATGTCATCTGGCTTGTTTCACTGAAAGTTACCAGCCTATATTTTTAAACTATAACCCCACCTTTGTTCTCTACCTGTAACTTCCTGGTCTGGAAAATAAATGCAGGAAGGGAACCCCAATTTGGCATTAATTTCCCAAGGAAGGAATGCCTATCCCTTGAGGGTTCCAGGTGATTAACCACTTCGGGGCCTCTCACTGCTCAGAAGAGATGGACTTTGAGTAATCCTTCGCCTCTCTGTCACCCAGGGGAAGTGAGGTGACAAATCGTGGGGGGCAAAGCAACACAAAGCAACAGCAGAGATGAAGAATGCCTTTGATAGGATCATCAGTAGACTTGACAGAGCCAAAGAATCAATTAACTCAAAGATAGATCAACAGAAATTAACTAAACTAAAACACAAAAACAGAATTTAAATAATAAAAGAAACAAATAAAAACACCCCAAATAACAAGATAATAGAACATCCAAGAGCTGTGAGACACATCAAACTATATAACATATGCATAATTAGAATCCCAAAAGAAGTGACAGAGAATGAGCAGAAGAAATATTTGAAGATATAATGGCCAAGAATTTTCCAAAATTAATGACAAACATTGAACTACAGATCCAAGAATCTCAGCAAAGACCAATAATAATAATAAAAACAAAAAAAACCCCCCACATCTATTCATATCACATTCAAGCTACTGAAAACAAAAGACAAAGAAAATTCTGAAGACAGTCAAAGAAAAAACACATTACTTATATAGGAACAAAGGTAAGAATTACAGTCAACTTCTTTTGGAAACTATGGATGATGGAGTGATATCTTTATCACAGTAATATAACTTTCAGCCCAGAATTCTTTACCCAGGTAAAATCATTTAAAAAATGAAAGAGAAATAAAATGTTTCTCAGATAAACACTGAGAGAATTTATTGCCAGCAGACCACCACTATATGTATTTAAAGTTACAGGGAGGTTCTTTAAGCAAAAATAATATATCCCAGACAGAAACTCAGGTCTACACCATAAAGAAATAAAGTACAGGAAATGGAACGAATAAAGATAAAATAAAGTTCATTTTTTCAATTATAAAAGAATCTTTTTTTCTTTTAATTTTTATTGAATCATAATTGATTACACATATGGGGGTTCAATGTTAACATATGTTGATCAAATCAATATTACTAGTATGTATATTGTTACAAATTGTACTTATTCTTTATGCCTCTTGTTCAATCTCTCCCCATCCCTCTCTCCCTCCCCCCTCTGATAACCCTAGATTTCTTCTCTCCCTCTGAAAGAGTAATGGTTACTCTGTTGATTTGCTGCCTAGATGATCTGTCCAATGCTGAGAGGTGTGGTCAGGTCCCCAATATTATCTTAGAGCAAATGCTTCTTCTGTCACTCTGCAATGGGCTTTGTGGAGAGAGACATCCTCTTCTTTTCTTTGGTCTCTGCTGGTGACTCTCCTTGTGTCAATGCATTCCAGTGGCTGGCGGACCATCTGCACAGTGGTTGTGGTGTCTAGCCACTTTTGCTGCAGCCATGGTTATTGTGGTAGCTGTGGTGGGTCACCCACATGGAGGTGATGTTTTTGGCATGCTCCTTGGTGCTGGCAGTGTGCATGGTTGTTCGGGGGGACCCAGACCTCGCCTCCATGCCTCGGTTCCCTGGGCAGGCCCTGAGGTGCTGGCAGTGTGCCTGGTTGTGGGGGGGGGTCCGGTCCCCTGGCTCCATACCTCAGGTCCCTTGGTGGGCCCCGAGGCACTGTTGGTGTGCCTGGGCCAGGACTAATTTTTTATCCTTTGCTTACTTCTAAAATGAGGGAGCTTCCTATGGGAACTAGTACTTGAGCTAAGTGGTTGAACTAAATTGCTGCTTTGCTGCTGCTTCCCTAGGGAAGGCTTTTTGTGCAGCTAAGCTTTAATGGTTGACCTTATAGGTACTTCCGGCTCTCAAGAGACCCAGTGCACCTGCGTTGTGTAGAAACTCTGATCTGGGCCTGAGTCTTTTCATCAAACTGCACCCTGTGCAATTCTATATTCCTGACCAATCTCCTCTGAGTGGTCCTGTGCTGATTGGGGGGCAGATCGGCTATCCTTGCTGTATCCCACTGTTCCCTCGGTGGGCCCATCTCCCCCACTGCCCATGCTCCAAACACTTCCCATGGGATGGGCCCTGCATCGGTCCCTTGAGATGGCTCACTGGCCTCTGAATGGCTCCCCTTTTTCAGTTGTTGTGGCTCTGCGCTCCTGTGTGGGTCCATGGCAACCCTATCAGTGGTCTTGCTGTTGTGAGGACCACCAAGGCCCCCTCTCTCCACTGCCACCTCCAAGCAACTCCATCCAAAGGGCACAGCTGCGGCTTCTGCCAGCTCCTGCTCCATGTGCTCAGCAGCTCCCACCTTAAAGCAGCCATAGCCCAAAACACTCTGAGCAGTTTTTTCTTTCTCTCATCATGGCTTCCCCCATCTTGATGAACTCTGTAGGTCTCTCCTCCTCTTCCCCTGAGCTCTAGTGGCCCCAGATTGGCTGTTGTTGCTTTTTCATAGTTGTAAATTGGTTGATTTGTGGGCGAGAGTGATGCTGGGGACCATCTATTCCCCTATCTTGACCAGAAGCCCCATAAAAAAATCTTTAATTGTTCTAAAAGATAACTGTCTAAGCCAAAAAATTGTAATGCATTTTGTTTATAGCATATGCAAAATAAATGTATGACAACAATAGCACAAAGAATGGGAGGGGGAAATTAGGAATTGTAAAGTCTTACAGTAGGTGTGAAGCAGTATAATATTATTTGTAGATAGGCTCTGATTAGTTAAAAACATACACTGTAAATCCAAGGGTAACCTCTATATATTTTTAAGGGTATAAATAAGTCAATAGTGGAGATAAAACAGAATCATAAAAAATTATCAACCCAAAAGAAAGCAGAAGAGGAAAAAAGACCAAAACCAGATGGAACAAATTGAAAACTGCCAGCAAGATGGTAGAGTTTAATCCAAACATATAAATAATCATCTTCAATATACATGGTCTAAACATGCCAATTAAAAGATGGAGACTGTCAGATTGGATAAAATTAATAAGACCCAACTAAATGCTTTGACCCACTTTAAGTATAAAGACATAGGTTAAAAGTGAAAGATCTTACCCAATTTAGCAATTTATTTAGATTATAAATGACTGAACCAGGTAATAAAATCCATATTTTAGAACTCCAAGAATAGCTCTTTTTAAAAAGATAACACTATTCCTACCACCTTATAATTAGCTTCTCCAATTTCAGATACTTCTAAACACCTTAGAATTCAGTTACCTTACACATTCCAATTTCATCTATCTGCTACTCAAAATGATCCAGCAGTGATATCCACAAAGGTATCTCCAACTCTCCCTTTCTCTACAATCATGGCCCGGGCCATCTCTAGTTCTCAGAAACTTAGGTATTCACTCAGAAACAGTCCTAGAAGTAAAATTAATTTGGCCACAAGTCTGAATCTAGAAAGTTCCATAATCATGCTTTGCTCTATCTAAATATGTATACTACAAATTCAGTGCTAAATAAAACCAGAAGCTTCTGACTACTATGATCAAAAAGAATGCTTAGCACTTAGTAGATAGTAAATTCTTGCTAAAATGAACAAGAACACAATTTCTACCCACAACCAGTAGATTAAGACAGAGTAAACAGATAAATTATAACATTCTAGGTACCATAACAGAGATTTAACATATTCTTAGAGTGGAGAATATGCTGCAGACCAATATAAAATAAGAAATTGCAATGTTAATAAGAAGGAAAAGAATACTCAGGCAAGTGAAAGGTCACAGTATAATATAAGACCCAGGAAAAATTCACGAGAATGCCAAGTTACTGGAGATAAGACGAGTGAAAGATCAGTTTCTTATGTAATACCAAGAAGCCTAGAGTGCATCCTGTAATCTATAGTTAACAGAGGCCTAAATTCCAAGGCCGGGCCGGGATGGAGGAGGCTTTACATTTCAGTGGCACACTTAGATAAGAGGTGGTGCTTAAAGGACAT
Source organism: Cynocephalus volans (assembly GCF_027409185.1). Lineage (NCBI taxonomy): Eukaryota > Metazoa > Chordata > Mammalia > Dermoptera > Cynocephalidae > Cynocephalus > Cynocephalus volans. The sequence continues at coordinate 132,643,015 of NC_084461.1, read as the reverse complement.
GGACAAATCTAAGACGAATTCTGAGGTGGACCACACAGAAAGAAGGATGGTATATGGGAGTACGGAAGAGGAAATGGAAAGATAAGAGGCAGCAAAAAGTTTGACTTTAGGTTTCTTAGATTTAAGATTTCTGTAAAATGTCCGAATTGTATACTCAGTAGGCAATTAGATACAGGGGTGTTCAGTACGGGAAAGAAGTCAAAATTGGAAAAATAAATGGGGTGGGGAGAAGACTGTATAAACCATCAGAACATAAATTGTATCTCATTCTTCTCTGAATTTCCATTATTTAGTTGTTCAATAAATGTTTGCTGAATATATGCTTGATCTTCCCAACTAGGCTAAAATTATTCAAGGAGATGTTTTATACTTTTTGTGTACTCTTATAATACTTAGCAAAAAACGGGGCATACAGTAGGCACCTAAAAAATAACTTTTGATGGATGGACTGGTTTTTATTTTAAAAAGTTATTTTAACAAAAGAAATCTTCACAAAGAATTAATTTTGACTTTTGTTTGAGAAAAATTTGACTTTTGTATCTTTAAAAGACAGATAAAGAGATCAACAAAATGGGGTAGAGGCATACAATGGAATATTATTTGACCATTAAAGAGGAATGAAGTTCTAATACTCTTCAACTATAACACAGATGAACCTTGAAACCATTATTAAGTGAAAGAAAATAAGTGAAAAAATACACAAAAGGACAAATATTGTATTATTCCACTTACATGAAATATCTAGAATAGTCAAATTCATAGAGACAGAAAATAGATTAGAGATTACCAGGTGCTGGGGGGAATGGAGAGTTATTGGTTACAGAATTTCTATTTCAAGTTTTGGAAATACATAGTTATGATGGTTACATGACAGTTGTGATACATGACATTGTGAATAGACAATGCCACCGAATTGTAAACTTAAAAAAATCGTTAAAATAAGGCTGGCTGGGTAGCTCACTTGGTTAGAGTGTGGTGTTGGTAACACCCAGGTCAAGGATTTGGATCCCCAAACCAGCCAGCTGCCAATGACAACAACAAAAAAGTTAAAATTGCCATTCTTATGTTACATATATTTTAACACGCACACACCAAGATGGGAGAAATCAAAGTACAACTGACCCTTGAACAACACAGGTTAGAACTGTGCTGGTCCACTTATACGCAATTTTTTTTCAGTAAATACAGTGGAAAAACTTTTGGTTATGTCATGAATGCGTAACTTAAGTACTTAAGTATTTAACTACTAATAGCCTACTGTAACTGTTTGGTTAGTTACATCATGTGTTCATTTGTTTTCCAATATATTTGTTGAAAAAAAATCTCTGTATAAGTGGACCCATGTAGTTCAAACCCAGTTGTTCAAGGATCAACTGTATAAAGACCAGGTTAAAAGTAAAAGGATGAGAAAAGATATAGCATGCTTTCCAAAGAAAGCTGGAGTGGCTATAACATTAGACGAAAGACTTCGAGGGAAAGAATATTACCAGTAATAAAGAAAGTAATTTCATAATGATAATGGAGTCAATTCATCAAGAAAACTTAACAATAACAATCATCATTGTCTGTGAACCTAATAACAGAGCTCCAAAAAACATGAAACAAAAACTGATAGAACTGTAAGGAGAAATAAAGGTATCCATAACTATCATCAGATCAGAAAATTCAATGGCCTTCTCTCAATAATGATAGAAGACAGAAAATCAGTAAGAATTTAGAAGACCTGAACAACATTATAATCAACTGAACCTAACAGGCTTATATACAACATTTCACCCAACAAGAGAAAAAACACATTTTCCTCAAGTGCATATGGAACATTTACCATGGTAAACCATAAATTCTCCATAAAGTTAAAAGAATATAATTCATACAAGTATGTTCTCTAACGTCAATGGAATTAAATTATAAATCAATAACAGAAAAATATCTACAAGGTCAAGGGTTCAGATCCCTTTACTGGCCAGCAGCCAAAAAAGAAAAAGAAAAATATCTTTAAAATCCCCAAATATGATATTTGAAAAGCAAATAACACACTTCTAAATAATGCAGGTGTCAAAGACAACATCAAAAGAGAAATGAGCTTTATTTGTAACAGCCCCAAACTGGAAACAACCCAGATGGTATATTCACACATGGAATACTATTTAGCAATAGAAAGAAACTATTGATAGAACAGTATTGATCAGCTCAAAATAATTTTGCTGACTGAAAGCCACACCAGAAAAAAAGAGTATATACAGTATAATTCCACTTATAAAAAACTCTGGAAAATGCAAACTAATCCATAGTGACAGAAAGCAGATCAGTGGTTGTTTCGGGATAGGGGATAGGGATGGATGGAAGGGGAGGATTACAAAGGAGCATGTGGAAACTTTTGGGAGTGATGGATAAGTTTGGTATCTTGCGTGTGGTGACGGTAATATATATATATATATATATATATATATATATATATATATCCTACACTTTAAATATGTACAGTTTATTGTATGTCAATTGCACCACAATAATGGTATAAAAAAAATCTGATTTTTGTCTGAAAGTAAAAAGACTAGCTTGACTACATCCTATTACATAATCATTTTCTTTTTTTGTTTTTTGGGTTTTTTAAAATTTAATTTAATTTTATTTTATTTCTCAAAATACATTGTACTTGATTTTCATGCCCCTTTGCCCATTCCTCTCCACCCCCTCAATTACAGTTTATATTTCAGTCAGATACTGGGGTTTTCCTAAGAAAGCTAGACTATTTATATAGGGCTCAAACACCGGACTTTGGTGTTATCAACACCATGCTCTAACCAACTGGACTAACCGGCCAGCCCTAGAAAGCTAAGCCATTTAAAACTGAACTTGACATCCTATTGTGAAAATTGTGTGGTATGCATGTTTGTGTGCATGTTTTTAAGTAACTTCTTCTAATATATAAGACAATCTAAAACCACATGCAGTAAGGGTCAACAGAAAAACCAACCTGTCTGTCAGAAGCCCTCGATTCCAGGCAGCCACAGATCTCTATCCCTACCATGGGCCTATTTCTCACTGAAAAAGTTCACACAATGAGTTTCCCTGGATTGAAGGACTTTAGAGCTAGACAGAGATCCATAATCTTTAGAGCTAGACAACCCCCATATCTTTTAGGTAAGGAATGAAGGTTCAGAATAGTGAAATCATTTGCTAATTTAAGGCACAGCTGGAGCTAGATAGAACCCAAGTATCTTGATTCCTAACCTTTTTCCTCTAATAGGCGGTCTATTCCAGTCTCTCTATGTGTATATACCATCAGATAATTACAAGCAAACTAGAGTCAACCCAACCCCAAAATAGCCTAGAGATCTAAACTTTGTGGAAGGTCTGGCCGGTTAGCTCAGCTGGTTAGAGCACTATGTTATAACCCCAAGGTCAAGGGTTTGGATCCTTATATGTGCCAGTACCAAAAAATAAAATTAAAAAAAAAAGTTTGTGGAAACGTGAAGTCTTAACATTAACCCGATATTAATGTGAACAAGTTGTCTACCAAAATGAGTCTTCTCTCTTATAATACGGAAAAATCTCAGTTAATCTAGGCTGGAATAGGTGTTAACTGTGTAGTCTGGAAAAAGTTTTCCAGCAGTCATGCTGCCTGTAAGCAGCAGAACCAAGACTTGACCACAAGCCTGTCTGATTCACACCTACACTCCCTTAAATCTTCAGAAAAGTTCAAAGATCGGTACATGGAACACCTGTACACTCATGATTCACCTATTTAACAATTTAACAATTCATCAATTGTTAACATTTTGTTACACCTACACTTCTGCACTCTTCTCTCCATACATACAGGTTTGTCTGTTTTTCTGAACTGTTTGAAAGTTGCAGGCATATTCAGCCTTATACACTTCACTGAACCTACCTACATTTTTTAAATACTATACTATCTGCCTCTTCTTTCAGAAGAAGCATTCATTAACAACATGATGTCAACCACTAGGATATACTCCTCAAAAATCTGCTCCCCAACTCCCATGAAACGTAGGCTAAAAACATTAGTATAGTCTTCTCCCTAGAAACTGAAATTGCCTCTTTTGTTTCCATGCACCAGTGTTCCAATCACCAGTCCGTGAAAATGTTAAGCAGCCTTTGCTTCTCTGGGCCTTTGCTCATGTTGTGCCTTCAGTCTGGTATGACTTTTCCTTCTATCTCCATCTATACTGGTCCTCTTTCTCATTCTATAAGGCCCATCTCAAATGCTATAAGATACGGAGGACTTAAGCTATGCTTCTCCAACACATTACATATAATTATTTAGCACTTAAGTTAACATGTCTCTCAAGCTACAGCACATTTGCAAGCAGGCACCAAGTCATCCTAATTTCTACATAACCCAACACCTAACACAATGCCTCACACTTGGTATATATGTATGTTTACTGAAATGAACAAACATGTGAAGTTTCAAGTAAATATAATAAAGACAAAAAAACTTCCTTCCTAATTTTCCAGTTATCACAAACAATTAACAATGTTCACTTATATCTGTAATGCAAAAAGAATCACCATGAGGATTACATCAGTAGTACAAGCACTATGGCATATTGTTTCTAGTATTAAGCCCAATCTAAGACAAAATAATATAGTACAAAATAATAATGTAAAACCACAATCAAATAATTAAATAGTTCCTTGCACAGTAATTCACAGTTTTCAAAAAGATTTCATATTTGTATACATCACCAATTTGACTTTGCAATAAATCTGAACAGAGTATGAATTATTCTCCAGGAGAAATTCATGAATTCTTATTCTCCATGAGAAAAATCAAGGTTTAGCCACTTGTTCAACTGGCAGGACCAAATTCTCAAACCTCATCTTTCAATTTCCAAGTTTATCTCTCTTTCTATGATACCACAATGCCCCCAAATTTGCTTCCTTGCTAAGAAGTCTTAGGAGCTAGTTCAGAGTGCTAATCTGTGACCAAGTATTCAACTCATTTCTGAGTCTATTAGTAATCTTGTTTTATTTATTTATTTATTTATTTTTGGCAGCTGGTCTGTATGGGGATCCAAACCCGTGACCTTGGTGTTAGAAGGCTGCACTCTATGCAGCGCTGGTAGCGCTGAGGCTGCGGGTTCCGATCCTATATAGGGGTGGCCAGTGCGCTCACTGGTTGAGCGTGGTGCAGACAACACCATGCCGAGGGCTGTGATCCCCTTACTGGTCAGAAAAAAAAAAAGAAGGTTGCACTCTAACCAACTGAGCTAACCTATTAGTAATTTTAATAAGTGAAGGTAATAAACTGCTCGAAGCAGGTTTTGTAAGAGGTTCAAGGCTGAAATTTTTTTTATTTCATATTATACACATGCATTGGTAAGTTTTCTTTTTCTTTTTCTATTAGGAGCAAAATAAAATTTACCCTGGTAGCTACATTTTGGTTAGAATAATTAGTATCCCAGAAAAGAGTCAAACAAGCCAAGCAAATTTTTCCCTCCTCCATACTTTTGCTGGCCCCTCTAACTAGAATGCTACTCCCCAGCTATATTCATGGATTGCTCCCTCCCTTCTTTTAGGTTTTGTTCTCAAACGACACCTTACCAACCATTTCCTTCCTAGATACAATATATAAAATAACACCACTGCCATCCTCATCTCTTCCTCCTGGGCCCATCCTGTCTTGCACTCTTATCCCCTTTGCTTAGCTTTATTTTCCTCCATGGCCCTTCTTACCATCCCATACTATACATTTACTTTTTTGTTAGTTGTATGTCTTTCCCATGAGGGTAGTGACTTGCCCTGTTTTATTTAAAGCTGCATCTCCAGTGCCTTGAACCATAACCGGCACCTAATAAGTGCTTAAGTATTTGCTGAATGAATGGATAACAATAGTTTAGCAGCTATGTGGTAAGGAAAAAGGAGTTACTCTCCCCATTCTTATCTAACTCACCAACTCCCTCTCCTCTTCCCCACATATCACAGCCAAGCTGGTGTCAAGAAATTACACTTTGGCAAGCATCTGTCTGGGGGGTTATGCTCACTAAAAGTGTGATGTCTAGTCTCAAAAATTACCCCTAGTAAATCCAGTCTGGAGATCTCTGAAGCACTGATTATGTTCATCTCTAGATCTTCCCCTAGGGGGCAGCATATTACAGTACAATGATTTTCGAACACAGAGAGCTGTTAAAATGCAGATTCTTAGGCCCGCTTTTGCAAATCCAAGAATGAGATATCCAAGACTCTGCATCCTGAGTGATGTTGAGCCAGTGAGCTTAGGGCCACATTTGGAGAATCACTGGGTGTGTTCCAGAAGTCAGACAGATCTTTATTCAGATCCCAGCTACACTGTTCAGCAGCTGTATGGTACTCGGTGAAAACATTTTACTCAGCCTCCATTCTGCCCTGTAAAATCACCTAACTTGCAGGGTTGTTGTAAGGTTAACACAAGTTAAGTACCTAGCCACAGGGCCTGGCATATAACATTTACTCAATAAATGATAGCTATCAGTCTATGTCCTTTGCCATCTCCTGCCTTGAGATCCCTGAAAGGGGGGGAAAAAAAAAAAGAACTAATTTCTTTCCAACAGCTTTGGCCCTCCATTTCTTATTGATTCAATGTTTAAAAATAAGAATTTCTGCTTAACCCAATGTTGAATATCATGTTAGTTCTAGATTTCACATAAAGAGCCATGGGACAAGGAGGGGAAAAAAGGTATCAAAATGGGTGTTAGAAAGGAGTTTAAATTCTGAATGCTTCTTCCTACCTGTGGTCCCCAATCTGTACAAGGAAGGGGCCCAGTCTGATATTCTATGAGTTTGAGAGAGATGGATACAAGTCCTAGATCTGCAAATGCTGTGTAATTTTAGGTGAGGCCCTAGCCCTTTCTGTGTCTTCTCAGTGTCTCCATCCATCCAATGAAAGAATTCCAACTTAGTGCATAAGTCTGAAAGAAGTACAGGTCCTGATTTTGTACTTTACCAGGTGTGTGATTTTCTTCTTCTTTTTTTTTTCTACATAAAAGATGACCGGTAAGGGGATCCTAACCCCTGACTTGGTGTTGTAAGCACCACGCTCTCCCAAGTGAGCCACGGGCCAGTCCTCAGGTGTGTGATTTTAATAACCCAGATAATCGAGTCCTCGCGCCTCACCAAGCCTCAGTTTCCCCACCTGTCCAAGGTTGTGGTGGCTCATATCTCCTTGGTCCATATTCCAGATATCTGGATTCGAAGCGGCTCGACAGTAGTTCCATATCTGAGAGGTGCGAGGGCACCCCGCAAGATGCGTGGGGTGTAGCGCGGCCCAGATCACGACGGGGTGGGGTGCCACTTGCCCTGCCCCGACACCCGCCCACCCAAGGAATAACCCTGACGCAGGCCCACCTCCCACGGCAATCGTTGGTCTGGGCTTCCCCCTACCACGCCTGAGACCCAGGCCAAGATGAGCGCGGGGCATACAGCACCTCTTTCTCTCTCCCCCGTCTTCTCCCCTCTTCTCACCTCTCGGGTCCCGGCAGCTCAACGTGACGATGCGCCTCTGCGCGTCTTCCGCCGTGGCCGGACTGAGGGGACACGGTGGCACCGGCAGAGGTATATCGGCCTGTCTCCTTCCCCGCCCATCGCCCGGCCCCCGGAGGAGGCGGGGCGCGGCCGGCCGGGATCCAGGGGGTGCGGCGAGGACTCACCGGCAAGAGGTGCGGAAGGCAAACCGCGCGAATGCCCGCGGCCGTGGCACTCACGTGGCTCTGAGGGAGAGCGACGCGGCCGCCAGCCAATGACTCGGCCCGGACCTGAGAGGGTACCGCCCCCTGGCCAATCTTCTCCTCGCGATTGGCTGCTCAGGGCAGAAGGGCCCAAGCGCTCTGGATTCTTAGGGAGGTTACTCCCCCGCCCCCTCAGGCAATGAAGTTGAGTCGCTGGCGCAGCTGGAGGGTTATGGGTTCCTGTCCTTCACAGCGAATGTAGCGGGTGAAGTGTCCGACAGATGCGGAAGCGCCCTTCCTGGAGCTGCGAAGGGCTCTGCGAGCGGCATTATCTTTATGCGTGAACCCTGAGGACCCCGTTTCCTCCCACCCGCGTGTGTAGAAGGGGAACTTGAGGCCCTGAATGGGAAACGTTCTGCTAGAATGTTAGAGGCCCTCGTCCCAGCATACGGAGCTCATTCTCCACCAAAGATCCCAGTTACCACCAGTCTCTTTTTAAAATGTAAATAAAAATGTTAAAGTAAATATAAAATGTAACTCCAATCCTTGTGTAAAACACTTCTGTGGCTTCCATAAAATTTACAGGTAAAATCAAACCCTCCCTGTGCCCTGGAGGCCCTGCGTAGTGCTCTGGGCCCTCGCTCTGGTTCCAGCCGCCTGTGTTCTTCTAGTCTCTTAGGTCTCAGCCTCTCCTCGGCCAGGCCGTCCCTGACTACCATACGTAAGGAGCCAGCCAGTCACATCCTATTATGTCGTCTTGATTTAATTATCTGTCCCGAACTAGAGACCATCTGATACTGGATAGGAAAGAATTTGAACATTCTTCACCTTGTTTGTAGCTTTCGTGGGCCCGCTAGAAGGGGGTGAAGGAGACCTGTGAAGGAAGCACGGTTAAGTTCCTTTTCTTCCCTTTCCAACGAACCTCTTCACAGTCATTTAAGGAACTCCCTTTCTTATCTTGAGATGGTCCAAGTTTCTATCACCCACCAGATTCAGAGTTTCCAAAAGTCCCAAAGCCGTATCAGGAATCAAAACACCTGGATTCTACTCCCGATGCTGCCCCTTACGGCGGAGGACAAATCACATCAGTGGGCATTCAGTGTTCTCACCTTTCAAAGGGTAGTTAATGACTTGGCACCCAGAGCCCTGGAGAGGGTCAAGTAAGACAATGACGGTAAAGAAGACGGCACAACAAGCAGAATAGCAACAGTTGCCAATTTCTGGATGTTTATCGTATGCCTACATAGACCTTTTCACATTCTTTATTTGATTTTTATCTTCACAACAGTTTTAGAGATGGTGCTATATTATGATTCTCCTTTTATAGGCGAGGAAATGAGACTCAGATGGTAGGTGCCTTGCCCAAGGTTCCACAGTAGCATGGTTTTAACCCACATTTGACTGTAAATCCCACTCTCTTAACCACTACACTCTGCTATTCAAATGTAAGAATCCACCCCCATCCTTGCATGTGATAGACACCAGTAAAGACCATCGAGTTTAATAATGGCTATCATTTTCTTTCTTTTATTTAGTGCATATTATTCTGCATTACAGATGAAGAAACTGAGGATCAGAATACTGTTACTCACCAAGGTCATGCAGCCAGCAATAGTGCATTTTGAGCTGGGACAGAGGTGGATTTCGAACAGGAAGCTGTCCAATGTCAAAACCGAAGAATATGTGGCTATGCCCCAGTGCCAGGAAGGTGTTAGAGAAAAGAAGCTTTAAGTCACCCACTGGTGCCTCTCCCTCCCAGTTCAGCATCCTAGGCTGCTGTTTTAATGTTGTAGTGCCCCCCCCCACACACACGCAGATACCCGAGGTTCCGATGGAGCTTGACTTTGGGCTGTCCCTTACCTTACCTTCATTGATGCTCCAGTGCTTTGCAGCTGGAATCTAAATGGGGAAACAATACCCAAATGCCAGCTATGGAGAGCTCACTAATAATTTGCTTTTCTTCTTTTACAGCAGGTCAGCAGCCCAGACAGTCAGCACCAAAATCTATTTATTTACCCCTCCTGTCTGAGCTGGGCATTTTCCCTTCTGTTGGTCCCACGGTTCATAGGGGTGGCCGGCAACCTGAGGGCCACATATTATAGCCATTACTCTGTTCCAAACAGCTTTTCCAAAGAGTAATTAATGATGTATTCACTGAGGGCATTGCAGCCAGCAAAGTCATTTCAGGTTAGGGACCACTTCAGGATTCTCCTCCTCAGCACTTCCTGACCACCCACTCTTCTCAAGTGGGACAAGTCACTTCCTCTGAGGCCCCACTGTACCTTGAACTAACTCCCTCTATTGAATGGACCATTGTTTGATTTGCTGTTTGGGATTTGTTTTTGCTGGTATAGGTGTTTTGCTTTTTTTTTTTTTTTTTTAGTTAACTTGATTGTTCTTGGAAATAGATAACATTTACAATAAAGTAAAGTAAACAAATTCAAAGAGTCAAAGAGTTTACAGTGAAAAGTAAATCTCCCTCGCACCCTATCCATCTTACCCCAGTGTATATTTCTAGAGGCAAACACAGCACTCCTTTCCATGGTGGTTTCCAGGTTTATTCAATACGAGCAATTCTCAATTCTGGCTGCACATTAGAATCTCTTGGGGAAATTTTTATTTTTATTTTTTTATTTTTTTATTTTTTTTTTAAAAGATGACCGGTAAGGGGATCTTAACCCTTGACTTGTTGTCAGCACCACGCTCAGCCAATGAGCGAACCGGCCATCCATATATGGGATCCGAACCCGGGGCCTTGGTGTTATCAGCACCGCACTCTACCGAGTGAGCCACGGGCCGGCCCTCTTGGGGAAATTTTTAAAAGATGATACTGTTCATGTGCTATTCCCAAATATTATAATTTAATTGGTGTATAATGAGCTTAGGCATTGATATTTTTTAAAAGCCCCCCAGGAGATTCTAAGCACACCTAGGGTTGCAAACCACTATTCTATGCATATACAACTATATACATATGTGTATATATAAACATTTTTAAACAAAAGGGACATGTACACTATTCTGTACTTTAAAAAATAATATTATGCCTTGAAAATTGTTCCATATCAATGCATAGACACAGGATTTCTGGCTGCTTATTGCTGAGTAAATCACTCCAGAACTTAGTGGCTTAAAACAACAATAATCATTTCTTTTTTTCTCACAGTTTCTGTGTGTCAGGAATTGGGTAAGGGCTTGCCTGGGTGTTTCTGGCTTGGGGTCTCTCATAGAGCTATAGTGTAACTCTACATAGTGGGCATGGTTGGGACAGAATGGGGACTGAAGCAGCTGAAGGTGATCTGGACAGTTCTTTCACATTTTCTTATAGTCACAGGGCCTCTCCTTGTGTTTTTCTGTGTGGGTTAGTTTGGGCTTCCTCACACCATTGAAATTACAGGGCAGTCTATGCTTAACTATCTAGCAGCTGAAGGTTTTATGCGCCAGTGCCCCAGCAGTAAAAGGGACACTGTATAGCCTTTTTTGATCTAGGCTCAAATATCACACAGCCTCACTTCTACTGCAGTCTGTTGGTTGAAAGTCATAAAAGCCTGCCTGGTTTCAATGGAAGGGGAATAGACCTCAAGTTCCAATGGAGAAGTGTCAGTCACATTGTAAGAAGGATATATGGGATGGGAAATATGGTGGCAGTCTTTGGCTACAGCAGCTGCATAGTATTTCATTGTTTGGATGTATTGTCATTTATTTAAGCATTGATGGACATTTATGTTGTTTCTATTCTTTTAATATTACAAATCGTGTTTTGAATGATTATAGTTATATTTCCTGTCACCTCTCCCCCAGTCCCTAGAGAGGGCTTGGCTGCCTCTCAGGGAGGTAAGGCACCGTGTGACAGGACAAAAGGCAACCATTCTCAGGCTCAAGAAAGCAACCATTTCTGCTTTTGGCTTTGGAGAGAAATTGGGCTGAATTGTTCCAGAGGGGTAGAGAATGGAGGGCCATGTCGTCTAGAAAAAAACAAGATTTTTGAGAGCCTTTCCCAAGATTGAGACTTGGTTTTGCAGGATCCTTGAAGTGAAAAGGACTTGGGCCTCTCCCTGCCCTGGAGAGATGGGAGGGTCTCCTTGCATGGATGGCTGTTGGTGCCAAAGAGAGGCTGGAGCCTGGTGTTAGGAGGTCCTAGCCATAGCAAGGGCCCCTGAGCCCCACCTAAGAGCAGAACTGCTGGCCATTCAGGGACCATACCAGCTTGGATGAGGGACGTATTTGCAGTAGCAGAGTGGATTAAAGGCCAGAGGGCCTTTATGAAGCTGGACTAAGTTAGACCAACAGGCCTTCACATAACCCCAGGGTGGGGCATCAGGCATGATAATTATCGGGATTGAATGTCCTGCCAGAGCTGTGTGGTGGGGGCTTAAAGCTTCTAAAATTTGATTTGGAGAAAGGAAAGAAATGTGACTCTTATACCTAGGGTGAAGGAGCACAAGTCATTCTTGTTACAAATATTTAGGTAGTGATCTGTTATTGATGTTTCAGGGAGAACACAAGCCCCAGTATTACAGATCTGTTCTTTAGGGGACATGGGCTAAGAGCTGTGGGCAATGGTCACTTAAAATGAAACATTATCTTTGCAATAAGAAAAGATTTTTTTTGGCAGTTGGCTGGTACAGGGATACGAACCCTTGACGCTGGTGTTACAACACTGTGCTTTAACCAACCGAGCTAACCGGCCAGCCCCCTGCAATAAAATATTGACTTTCCATTATTTATTTATTTAAACTCGAATTTCTAGATAACATCTTAGTAGTGACCTTATTCTATCTTTCTTGTCAAGTTTTTTATTAAGAATATATGAAAATAATCAAGCTGTACCAGCCAGCTGCCAAATAAGAAAAGGGGGGTGGGGTGGGGAGGAAGGAAAGAAAGAAAATAAGCAAGTGTGCAAAGATTTAACTATTCAAATGTTCATTAAAAAAACAAAAAAAGGGCTAGCTGGTTAGCTCACTCAGTAGAGTGTGGCATTGATAACACCAAAGTCAAGGGTTCGGATCCCCATACAGGCCAGTTGCCAAAGACAAACAAACAAACAAACAAACAAAGTTAGAAACATCTTAAATAACCAGCAGTTGGAAATATGTTAAATAAATTATGGTGCAGCCACCCAATGGAGGCCATTAAAAATCACCTGGGAAAAGAATATTATTGGCACAGAAAGATGTTTACATATATTGTTAAACAAAATATGTGTTGCACAACCATAGTTTTATTCTAAAAATTATAGTTATATGATTGGAAAAGAAGGATATATGTTAAAAATGTTTCTCTGGGTGGTAACTATGTTTCTCTTTTAGTTTACCTGTATTTTCTCAATTATCTACAATGCAAAGATGTATTACTTTATAAAGAGAAAAACAATAAAACTTTTGGTTTAAAAAATAAGAAAATAGGTATATCTGTATTACTTCTGCTTTCTACCAAATATCACTGCCTCATACTTAGCTTACGTTATCATTGTTACTGGCTACATTTATTGAGAACTGCCCATCAACCAGGTTCAATATGTATACTGCCTCTAATCCTTACAACAGTGCTGTAAAATAAGTATCATTATTACCCACAATTTGCAAATGAAAAAATTGAGACCAGAGGCTAAGTTGCCCAAAACTGAAATTTGTAATTGTATTAGTCTGTTTTCTGTTGCTTATAACAGAATACCTGTAACTGGGTAACCTGTAAAGAAAAGAGGTTTATTTCTTACAGTTACAGGGAACTGGGAAGTCCAAGGCCCAGAGAATACATCTGGTGAGAGCCTTTTTCTTGATGGTGACTCTCCACAGCCATGCAAGGTGTCACATGGAGATGATGGGCTGAGCTAAACTAACCTCTTCACTTACTCTCCTTTAAAGGCCACCAGAACCATGCCCATTACCACCCATTAAATCGTCAATGGATTAATCCATTCACAAGAGTACAGTCCTCACAATCTAATTATCTCTTAAAGACCCCACTTTTCAATTACCATAATAGAATTTCCCACTGTCTTTTTTTTTTTTTTGGTGGCTGGCTGGAATGTGGATCCATATCCTTGACACTGATGTTACCAACACCACACTCTAATCAACTGAGTGAACCAGCCAGCCCCCACCCTCTTAACACTGTTACAATGGAGATTAAGTTTCCAAACATTAACTTTTAGGGGACACATTTCACCCATGGCAGTATGATAGGAGGCCATTGTTTTGGACTAAGTTCCTGCACTACACCCCATAAGACCAGACTAAAATTCAAAATGGAGTCACCCTTGTCAAGTTCCACATCACCAAACCTAAACTAAGTTGTGGTCTTACCTACTGAGAAATCAGGAGCAATAACATCCAATTTCCCAAACAGGCCAGTTTAAATCTTCAATGAGGCATGGTAATGAAGTTCCCTCTGCTTTAATCCTTTTTTGTTTTTTGTTTTTTTGGTGGCTGGCCAGTACAGGCAGAGATAGAACCCCGGACCTTGGTGTTATCACAACCTGAAGTAACCTGATGTTAAATAATCAGTTATTTTTCTATTCTGTCTCTCTGTCTCCACCTTACAAGGAAAATAACTTAAAAATGAGTTATCTTATTTTTTTTTGTTGTTGGGTTTGCTTTTTTTTTGGTCGCTGGCAGGTATGGGGATCTGCACCTTTGACCTTGGTGTTGTGAGCACTGGCTTCTAACCAACTGAGCTAATCAGCCATCCCCAATCTGCTTTTTGTTCTTTGTTTCTGCTTTCTTCAGCATTTTCTGTCCATTAAACCAACCTCCTTTGCTCAGTTCATTGGAAGACTTATTTTATTTTATGGAGTGAAGTGTTGCCCAATTCTAGAATTGCAATGAAGCCCATTGAGATCTTTAAATTTGTTGTAATTTTGTCCTTTGATAGTAAGTTGCAGGAAAAGAATTCAAACTTGGCTTTCTCTGGTTCCAGTACTTAAGTATATCCTCCTGCCCCTTGCCTTTTGTATTTGCTTATAATAGAACACCAATTGGATAACTTATAAAGAAACAATTTATTTCTTACAGTTTTAGAGGCTGGGAAGTCCAAGGTCCACAAGGCACATGTGATAAGGGTCTTCTTCTTGGTGGGGATCTCTACAGAGTCCCATGGTGATACAGGCTATCACATAGCAGTGGCTGAACAAACACATGTTCAGGTGCTCACTTGCTCTCCTTATGAAGCCATCAGTCCACACCCATGATAATCCATTAACCCATTAACCCATTCATGGATTAATCCTGAGTAGGGCTCTCATGATCCAATCACCTCCCAAAGGCCCCACCTTTCAGCACTGCCATAGTCTGATTTCCCACCCTCTTAACACTGTTACAATGGGGATCAAGCTTCAATGAGTTTTGGGGGGACATTCAAACCATAGCACTTTTCTCCTACTGTTATCAAAAAGCATGTATTTAGGACTGATTTTACCTCATGTTTCAGGATTACCCAAAGTTCCCAATTTTTTTTTTTTTTAGTTGTAGATCCCTTTCAGAATCTGAGCTTTAGAAAAATGCACATACCATTAAAATGCACATAAGGACAAACTTTTACATGGCTCATCTGTGGACTCAAGTTAAACTCTTACAGTAAAACAAAGAGAATCTCACAGACTTCCCCATTCTACTTCATGCTTCTACACCCACTTGTTTCTCTCCATTCTTTTGACCCCCATCCTGGGTCAGTTCCTTATTCCTCTAGGAATATTGCAATAGCCTCCCTACTGGCTTGCTAGACCCATATTCATCTTCTTGATATAAATGCTGATGTTTGAGTTTCTTTGCCATGTCCTCCACTTACATACCTTCAATGACAAGGAGCTCACTACCTATAAGGTTATCCAGTTAATCTTTGATAGTTACGATAACTAATAATGATTGAGTACCTACTATTAAATTGAACAGTATAGATTGCCATTTGTGAAGGGTAAAAATAGTCACTGGCAGTTTTATATGGCTCAACTTAATATTCACCATAGATTTGCATTATATACTGTATTGTCTCATTTAATTGCCACAAACCCATGTAAAATAATTCTAATTTTACAGATAAGCAAAAGGAGGTCCAGGAGAAATTAAATAATTTACACAAACAGTAAATGACAGGCCCAGATAAGTCCTAGATCTAACTCCCCAGCTTTACCTCTTAAGCACTCTGGATACAGTCTTCTTATAATAACCTTTATCTCTGTTCTGCTGGCTTATTTTGCTCTCTGGAATCTTCCTGAACAAACTGGCACTCTCTCCCACCCCCAATAGCCTTTCAGAGCTTCCTTCCAAATGAACATCCCCAGTTCCTTCACCATCGTTATTAGAAGGTGTGATGAATGGTAGGTGGCTGTGGAGACCTTTATACCCAACACTGGAATTTGTGGTGGCCACTAATATGCTGACCAGCCCATTCACATTAAAGTAGGTCCTGAATTTTGGAGTCCTATTCTTTCCAAAAAGGTACTTCACAAAACTCCTCTCCTTGACCCATTTGGTTCCTTGCTTGGTTGTAGAGGGTATTAACATTAATAAAGTACGTGTATTTCACAGGGCCTTAACCTTTAGCTAGGGCCACAGCCCTTAGCTGTTAGAAGGACCACAGTCCTTAGATCAGACTGTAGCTTAGTAAGATCTTTATCTTAGTAGGACCACAGTCCTTAGCTGTTAGAAGGGCCAAAGCTTTTTAGTTTAGGCTGTAGCACAGTGGGGCCACAGCCCTGTAGTTTTAGCAAGGCCAAAGCCTTGTAGTTTGAGGAATAACCTACCTTTTAGTATTGCACTTAGAAATGCTAAGTTTGGGGGAAAAAAACAGAAAACTTCCACAGGACTAAAAAGTCTTTGGTGGGGATATGAGAATTGTAACACAGCATAAGTGCTTGCTCTAAAGGCAGATGCCCTTGGTGCAGCTAAACCTAATTATGGGAAAATATGTGTACTGAAAGCTTCAAGGCTACTCTGCCAGTTAGTGGCTGGTTCCACATTTCACTTTCAACTGCTTCTCTAAGTTTCCTAGGAAACTAAGCGTTTCCATAACAATTATCTCATTGGTTCTTTTGTATGTCACATAGCTTAGTTTTATGACTCCTTTGAAGGTAAATTGCTTGAACTATTTTTAAGTTGCATCTGCTTTAATGAAAATTGTTATGTAGCCAGTTTGTTTGTGTTTTCATTATGACCGATTAACCACCTGTGTTCTTTTCTGTAAATTTTTCCCTGGACAATAAAAAACCAAGAAAAGCCCCGATTTGGGGTCATTTCCCAGGAATTCCTTCTCTCTTGAAGAAGTCGCCTCCTGGAACTTAACCCCTTTGGGCCTCTCACTGCTCTGGAAAATGGGCTTTGAGTAATCCTTTGCATCTCCATCTCCATCACCCTCAGGGAAAGGTGACACTTGGTCCTATTTCTTTCCTTTATTCCATCCTCTTTACCTCCAAACTTGGAGTCTTGAAATCATCTGTGGACCCAACAATTCCATTCCTGGGTGTAGAGCTAGAGCTGGGGTCTGGAGCTCACAGACCCCTCGAGCCCATTCACAATCCCTTCACATGCAGGTCTATGAGCTAGGTAACTGGACAAAATGGTCCTTGGAGCCTTGGCTGAAGTAGGAATAGTCTTTATTCAGCACACACAACACTATGAGCCAAGCACTCCACAGAGACACTCAGAAACTCAACTGCTATGGGCAAAGTCCAAAGAAAAACTGAACAGCTGCCAGCAGAGTAAACATGCTCTATTTTTAAATATGAGCTCTCTGCCAGCCAGCCTGCTTCAAAAACTGCAGAACACACAATAGCAACAAAACGAAAAAGATACATTGGTGCACATGCGCAGTAACTCCGCCCACACACAACTTGTTTACAAGAAATATGCTCCTCGACCCCCAACCAGACCTGAGCCAAGGGAGCCTGACTAATTATCCTGTTTTCCCCACAATCCAGCCCTTCAGGGTCCCTCACTGTACAATCTACATGTTAAAAATCTTCTGTGATGTTCCCTTAGGGAGGATAAATGACCCTTTTATTTATACAACCTATTGTCTGTTCAATATGGCTTCAGGCTTGTCCTTAAGGCTTGCCCTGTAGTTCTGTCCTTTAGTCACACATGTCTGGTTAGTAGTCATCACTAGTGTGATTTTCCATGGGAATCTTGTAGTCATACTGCTGTGAAGTTCAGTGCATATTCAGTAGATGATCACTCCAAGGTATGTATGTATCCAGTCAACTCTGGTGCACTGCATGCAGCCAGAACACTATGGGCTAAAAGACAGAAGGGTTATTGGTACCAATAGGGGACGTTCTCACCCCTCTGGTAAGATACACACCAGTTTGCCATTCTGAGAAAGGATGGTTGCAGGAATAGGCACTTTACCCAGTTTGGGGCCCCGCAAGTCCATACAAACAGAAGACCAGTAACTCTCTGACTTTGGCAGTGGTCCCACAAGATCCACCTGCCACTGTATCAGGGGCACTCTCACATGAGTTATCTGCCCATTAGGGGCATCCATCTGCTCATCAGGAGTACATCTGTCTATCACGGGCATTTTTTCTCAGGTTAATGTGGCACGTGGCAAGCCATCAACCACCCAGCCTTGCAGCCAGCATGCTGCATTCTCCAATGTAGCCACCCAGCTACATCAGTGCTGGAGCTCTCTCCAGCCACCTTACCTTAGCCAGCGCATCAGCTTCATCATTGCCAATTCAACATGAGGCCTCTAGTCCTCGCCTGCCCCCAAAAGATGAGCACCTTGGCCTGCTCCCTAATTGAAATGGAACATTTCATCTGCTTCCTCGGGAGCAACCAAAAAGTCTTTTAAATCCACTGAGCGTACCTTGCTACCTGTTTCTGGACATTTGGTGAAATCCTGTTCAGGGTGCAATTGCTGCCACAAGGCAAACAGAACTGCATTTGGTTGCCGGTCAATTTTCTTCCTATCAACCCCTGCTGCAAACACATCAATCTGCTTATGGCTCGTCTTGTTCAGTCTCTTTGGGATAAAATCCTGACTATTTCTTGGGGATTTGGTCTTAGCAACTTTTCAGACCCCTTTTGCTTGTCTCTTCTCCTCTACTTCACCCAAGCTGGCTATCATGGTCATTACCTCATGTATAGGATGACCAATGTATGGGGCTAGTATGGCCATCAGTGACCCAAAGGATGTTGGTGGGGCATTTTGCAGCACTATGTCTCTCAAGCTGCCCATAAAATTTTCATCGTCCGGGCCACAAGTGTTCTCATTAAACATGGACTGCCACATCCCCAGCTCTAGAATTATTTGGACTAACTCAGCATATGTTTGCCATTTACTAACAATCTTGGGTAGTACTCCAGCATTTGCCCACACAGTTTGGGCATCTGCACTCACCCATTCCATTAAGGAGTGACTACCTGGCCCTTGTGCATATCTGCGGCTATTCTGTAGCCGCTACCTCGGGGACAGGTGCACGGTGATGGAGGCCAATTTTTCCATGTCACCAGAGCATACCACACTATCCACCCCTAGGTCACATAACTGCAACATCCAAGCAGCCAGGGTCTCCCCCTGTCTCTGCTGAAACTGTCCCCCCAAGGCAACTGATTCAACCTGGTTATATGGGACATAGGTGGTAAATTGTGTCGCCTGTGGATTGCCTGCTTGTTGTCTGTCCCGATCCCATAGGCTGTTTGCGTTTCACTTTCTGATGTATGACAGGTCATGCCTGGAGACACAGGGTCTCCCCCAATTCATTACTGGGTTCATTGTCTTCCCTGGTGTGAGAAACTGGAGTGGCTAGTCACAGCATGTCATCCTCCAGGGCATTAATCCGTGCTTCCTGCAAGTCTGCTTTTCACTTTGAATTTTCCAGTCACTGCACGTCATCCTCCAGGATAATTGTCTGTGCTTCCAATAACTCTGCTTTCTTCTTCAGCTCTCAATCAGTTTGCAGCAGAGTGAGCAGCAGCCAGGCTCTGGTCAGCAGAGAAGTGGCCACTGGGCACCACATGCTCAAGGACAGCCACATTTCCTCCCCCTCCCAAGGGACTTTCTGCTTCAGTGCCTGGTCTATGCTGCCTTGCATTATAGCGAGCAGCAACCAGATCCCTGTCAACAGGAAAGTGGCCATGGGGCACAACATGTCCAAAAGTAGCCACATTTCCTCCTTCTCCAAGGGCTTCTTGGCTCCTGTACCTCCTCAGTATCCTGCCCTGACTATGCCATTTTTCGAGCTAGAGCTGGGGTCTGGAGCTCACAGACCCCTCGAGCCCATTCTCAATCCCTTCACACGCAGGTCTATGAGCTAGGTAACTGGACAAAATGGTCCTTGGAGCCTTAGCTGAAGTAGGAATAGTCTTTATTCAGCACACACAACACTATGAGCCAAGCACTCCACAGAGACACTCAGAAACTCAACTGCTATGGGCAAAGTCCAAAGAAAAACTGAACAGCTGCCAGCAGCTCTATTTTTGGACATGAGCTCTTCTGGCCAGCGCTGCTTCACAAACTGCAGAGCCCACAATAGCAGCAAAACTAAAAAGATACATTGGCACACATGTGCACTAACTGCACCCACATACTTGTTTACAAGAAATGTGCTGCTCGACCCCCAACCAGATCTGAGCCAAGGGAGCCTGACTAAATTATCCTGTTTTCCCCACGTTGGGTATATGCCCAAGAAAATTGAAAACATACGTTCACACACAGACTTGTACATGAATGTTCACAATAGTCAAAAAGTGTAAACAACCCAAATGTCCATCAACTGATGAATAAATAAACAAAATGTGGTGCATCCGTAAAATGGAATAGGTACTGACACATGATACAACATGAATGAACCTTGAAAACATAATGCTAAATGAGGGAAGTCAGTCACAAAAGGCACATGTTATGTAGTTACATTTATATGAAGTGTCCATAAGAAAATAAAATTAAATTAAAAATTAAAGAAAAGAAATGAAATGTCCAGAATAGGCAAATCCATAGAGAGGGGAAGTGGATTAGTGGTAACCAGGAGATGGAGATAGGTTTACTGCTAATAGGTATGGAGTTTAGGTTTACTTTTTGGGTTAGTGATGATGCAGAAGGTGCTCAGTTCTCTGGGTGTGGTTTCAGGACATGACTCTGGGTTTCCAGCCACTTCCTGAGGTCTCAGTTCCCCTCCCCTAAGCTCTCTCCTGAAGGAAAGTTACTGTTGCCAGTGAGACCTATATTTAGCACCAACACAGGGGAAAATGAGACCACAAGGGGCTGGCTTATGCAATCCAGTGGCTGGGCATGCTCAATAGAGAGCACGGAATATTCTGGTGCATATAACTGGGAATGATCCCCTTAATTGAATACCATTAGATAGAGATAGTATAAAAGCCAAATCCCAGCTGAAAGCAGGGTTGTTTCTCACTTTCCTGGGAGCAACCTGCTCTTAGCTGGCTGAGATGTGTATATTTTACTTTGTGTCTAACTCACTTTGAGCAAGCAGCTTGCTCATTCTCTTGAGCCAGCCCGCACTTTGTACTGAACTTTAAGTATGTTTTTCTTGCTTTTGTGTTAGACTTGATGTCTGTACTGAATTTACTTTTGTGTTAAAATTGGTGTGGGCCCTGCTCAGTCTCTGGAGTATGCTGCTCAATATCAGGAGCATGCCGCACTCTATTAAACTTATCTATTAAACTTATCTATTAAACTTTGTCTCACTGTCTACTGTGACTCTGCCCTTGAATTCTTTCCTGTGGTGGAGTCAAGAACCTGGTAAAAGGACTGGGCAGGTTGAGATCAACTATTGGGCCCCATCGGACCCTACCTCCGACATCAAAGGGACTTTCTCGAAGTCACAGAATGAGTCAGTGGCATTGCTAGGCTAAGAATTCTGTATTTCTCTTTCCACTAGATCACATAAAACATCTCTCCTAACTCTACTAATAGCTCCTGTTCCCAATGAAAGAGCTTAAGATTTCCAGTTTCTTCCTTGATGTGTGAAATCAAGCCCATTTCATAGGAATGTTAGGAGATGCCCCACCGCAAATACCAACTTATTTGTACCTACTCAACAATTAGGACTGAAGTTTTTCAGCAACCTCGCCATCCTCATTCTGACATTGAAAAACGAGATAAAAGTAGATTTGTCTGCAGAATAATTGCTTATACACAAGTATTTCTAACCAGAACTAAGCCTGGTGGGCATACTTTGGGAAAGGACCTGGGCTGGGCTTTTTGGGAGATTTTAAAAAATGGGGAAAGTTTTACTTCTATACTTGGGCTTAACTTTAATGAAAATATAGATAGGGAGAAACACAACCTAGAATGTAGAAACTCCCATTAGAATTAAAGGAAACCAATAGTTTGAGGGTTCCAAGTAGGAAAAAAGTCTAGTTTGGGAGCATCAAAGAAGAATCCATGGAATTAATGGCATCTGGACTGGGTGGTTAGGGACAGGTAGAGGGCATAGCAAGAATAGATATGGGAAAACCCTTAGGCTGGAGAAGCCATTATGGGTAGAGAAATTGTGGAAAACAGTAAGGAGTATTGGGGCCAAATTTTGGAGAGCTGTTAATGACAGGATTAAGAAAAATCGTTTAATTTAATAGGCAACAGGATGTTGTTGAGGGGGGGGGACAGGCACTCTCATTCACTCTAGTATAACCTTGGAGACAAAATTAGCATTACTTGTCAAACCCTTTGATAACTGTAATTTCTTTGGACCCAGGATTTCACGTCTAGGTATTTTTATGAAAAAATACAGGTATAAGGATGTTCATTACAACATAGTTTATAATACTAGAAAATTAGAAACAACCTAAATATCTAATAACTATGGGGCAATGGTTCTCAACTGGAGTGATTTTGTACCATGGCGGACACTTGGAAATGTCTGGAGACATTTTTGGTTGTCACAGCTTGAGGGGGTTGCTACTGGTATCTAGTGGATAGAGGCCAGGGTAAACATCCTGGGGACAGTCTCCCACAACAAAGAATTACTGGACCTAAAATGTCAACAGGGCCAAGTTGAGAAACCCTTCTGCAGAGGGCGGTACTACAAGGGAATTACAGTACCTCTGTACAGTAAAGTGCTCTGCAATCATTAAAATTAATGGGACATACGTTTGATAGATGTTTATGATGTTCTGTAAAGTGAAAAAATCATATTATGGCCTGGTCCCACATTAGAATGTATACACACACACACAGGGACATGTGAGTACATATATATAACATACATATATATATATTCTCCAGGAAAATATACAAAAAATATTGATAACGATAATATCTGGGATTGTGTTTGATTTTAGTTTTCTCCTTTGTGTCTTCCTGTATTTTTAAAATTTTAATCCAGAACATGTAAGACATATAAATAAAATAAAATAAAATAAAAAACTGAACACCAAGGATATGCCAGGCAGCATTGCAAGGCCTGGGGAATCAACCTGACAGGTCCCAACTCTTGCGAAGCTCACAGCGTAGTGAGGAAGACAGACACTAGAACAAGGAAACAAAATGCAAACATGATAATTTCTGATAACAATAAATGTAATAAAGGAAATAAATAGGATGATATGACAGGCAGGAACTGGGGAGCGGGTGGATTAGGGGCTATTTGGGATAAGACAGCCAGAGATGACCAGCATGGCCTGAAATATGGAAGTTGAGGAGATGTGTGTGAGAGCTGAGAAAGGGCATTCAGACAGAGGGCTCAGGTCAGTTACGGTGGGTGTGTTCGGAGAAGTCCAGGCTACTTCATGGGCTACCAGACCAGGGAGGCACCTGTATACACAGTGCTGAATGGGTGCAGTGCCCCAAGAATTTATTGCAACCTACAGTAAAGGAAGTGATCTACAATCCAAGAAAACTCATTTACAAAGAGCGAAGTGCCAGCAACTGTCTATCATCATGCACTCCACAGTGTTTACAATGTAGAGGTGTGGGGCTCTAGCAGATATACTCAAGAAGCTAAAGTAAGTTTCATCCAGAAAGAAAAGTGCTCTTTCCCACCTCCTGGTGTGCCAGAGGGGCACTTCAATGAGGATTCTGGTATTTCAAGATTCATTGGAGTTGATAGCATCTGGACTATTGTGTCTATTTCTGATGAACATCCCAAGAAAGTACAGGCTGGAGCCAGAAAAAGCTCATTAAAGTGCCAAGAGAAAGATCAAGTATGTTGAATGGAAACAGATTTTTAAAGTTAAGCCTCTATAAAAAGGACAGAAATTAAAATGTTAACTAGAGGTTACTTCTGAGTAGCAGAATTATGGATGATTTTAATTGTCTTTGTGTATGTTCTGCAGTGAATGTGTATTTCTTTTGTAATAAAAGAAAAACTCTGAAAGGTGTGTTGTTTTTATGAGGGCCCTTAGAATGCTAAAATTAGACAGTCATTAAAATCTAAAGCTAGGAAAGATTTTGGTGCAGAGATAGTGAAATGGGGGCCTGTAGGTACCAGACCCAGGGAAGTAGGTTGAGCAGTGGCCATGTAAACTGATGGCCTATACTGGGGAGGTATTGGGGAAGGGGGAACAGAAGGGTGAGTGCGGTTGGGGAGTGGAGAGGCTGGTGGGCAGTTGCCTCTCAGCTCCAGCCATTCCTGCCATGGAGGAATGTGGACAAAGTCCTTAAATCTTCTGATCCTCCAATGGAAGCCAAACAAATCTCCTAAATAGTAAAT
Organism: Cynocephalus volans; assembly: GCF_027409185.1. Taxonomy (NCBI): domain Eukaryota; kingdom Metazoa; phylum Chordata; class Mammalia; order Dermoptera; family Cynocephalidae; genus Cynocephalus; species Cynocephalus volans. Next base: position 132,618,733 of record NC_084461.1, on the reverse strand, counting down.
GTTAGGCTTCTATGTCAGATGTTTAAGAAAACTAACATAGAGGGCAGTGACAACACATTTACAGGTAGTAGGGTGTCCGTGTGCTGCCTGTTTGCAACCTCTGCTTTAGTGGTGTTTAAGCCCACCTCCAGTTCTGCAGAAATTTCTTCTGAGGTCTTAGTAGACCAAGGTGAAAAGAGAACTCTTACCTTCTCCCATCTGGGGCTCAGCAGCATTTGGAACATACTGATCCTCATAATCCTTGTTCTTGGGAAATATTAATGACTTAATCTCCCAAGCTCACTCCTGCTCCTATGTGGCCATCTCAGTGTAATTTACAGACAAGATTCAGAGACATACACATTGGAGTAAAACACTCAACTTGCTGCAGACTACAAAATTGCCCTCAGAAGGCCTCAGTCTCAGCCCCTCCACAGAAGTAGCCAGTGAGATTCCCAGTCATGGGTGAGGTGACAGCAGAGGAGGTGGAGAAGTTCCTGGACTCGAATATTGGCTTTGCCAAACAGTATTGCAACCTCCGCTACCGGGCCAAGGTCATCTCAGACCTCCTTGGGGCCAAGGAGGCAGCTGTGGACTTCAGCAACTACCACTCACTGAGCAGCGTGGAGGAGAGTGAAGTCATCTTTGATCTCCTGCGGGACTTTCAGGAAAATCTACATCCTGAGAAATGCATGTTGAATGTCATGAAGAAGCTGTGCTTCCTCCTGCGGGCAGACTGCATGAGCCTGTTCATGTACAGGACCCGCAACGGCATCGCAGAGCTAGCTACCCGGCTCTTCAATGTCCACAAGGATGCTGTCCTGGAGGACTGCCTGGTGGTGCCCGACTCAGAGATCGTGTTCCCTCTGGACATGGGCGTCGTGGGCCATGTGGCACACTCGAAAAAGATTGCCAATGTCCCCAACACAGAAGAGGTACTCTCTTCCCATAAGAGAGAGGGCAGTGAGGCATTATTCCATGGGGTTCTGGGGTGCAAGTGGAGTGGGGAGCTGTTGGCCACCGAGACTAGGCTGGTGATAACATGGCGCTTTTCTTTATTTACTTATAACTTTTTATTTTGAAAAAAATTTCACACTTAACAGAAGAGCTCAAAATGGTAGAAAGAACTGTGTATCTTTCATCCAAATTCACTAATTGTTAACGTCCTACCACGTTTGCTTTCTCTTTTCTATTTTTTCTGACATATTTGGGAGAAAGTCGCAGACACCATGCCCTTTTGTCCCTAAGTACTTCACGGTGTGTTTCGACATTGTAATGACATTTGAAAGGACATTTCTTACTTATCCACAGTACAATGATGGAATTCAGTAAATGAAACATTGATACAATACCATTATCTTAACAGTTCGTATTCAAATTTTGCTAATTATCTCAATTACACTGAAGTGGCTGTCTCTTTAGTCTACTTGGATCTGAAACATTTCCTCATTAGTCTTTGTTTTCTGGGACACTGATGTTTTTGAAGGGTGCAGACCAAATATTTGCAGAAATGTTTCTCCATTAAGGCTTGTCTGATGTTTCTTCATGACCCAGGTTATGCGTTTCTGGCAGGAATATCATAGAACCGAAGTTGTGTTTTCCTTCAGGCTTTACAGCAGGAAACATGATGGTGGTCTGTCCCATTACTGGAAATGTTAACATCGATCATTTGGTGAAGCATGTGGCTCTTTCTTCTAAGAGTTCCGCATTCTACGGGATTCTACTAGCAGTTCTGATAAAGACTTCTTTGATCACTTTGGGCAAATCGCTTTCCCCCTGCTGGTGTCAGCTTTTAAAGGCTGTAATGCAGTTCTCCGCATAGTACTCTGCCCAGCTCCTACTTGTCCTTCAGATCTGTTTAAAAGTCACTTCCTCAGGAAGATTTCCCTGATCCCCCTATTACAGTCTCCTTGCTAAAACCGCTTATCACAATAAGTCCTGGAGGCTGGAGAACATGTCTGCCTTATTCACCAGGCATTTATCCCAGGACCCAGCACAAAGTGGGTGCTCAGTAACACGTGGCATAAAAGACTCATAATCAAGTAATTTTCAATAATTTAACACCTGTTTCACCCAAAAGAATGTTTGCTCCTTAATGGTAGGACTCACGTGGGTCTCATTTACTGCTGCACTGGCCAAACCCGGAGCCTGTGTACAGTCATTTCCAAGGTCCAGCCTCTGGACATTTTGTGATCACCTTACCTCTGGCCTTATTTCAGATTAAGGGTCTTAAGGTTAAAAAGAAGGGAAGGTAGGAACTTCAGAGATTATTTTATCTTTATTTAATAGATAAGGAAATTGGACCCAGGAGATCTTGAGAAGGGGCTTGCCCAAGGTCACCAGAGGGTAAGGGTCAAACCAGGTCTTCATATCCACTAATGTAAGAATTCAATCAGGTCATCTTTTGGGGGAGGGAGGAAGGGGCTGGCCAGTACAGGAAACTGAACCATGACCTTGGTGTTATAAGGCTGTGCTCTAACCAACTGAGCTAACCAGCCAGACTCCATCTTTTTGACTTGTGTTTCTTGGCAAGATAAACACAGATTTGGGTCTCTGTGGGAAACACACTGGGCAGGGTCCCCTATGAGGTTCACCTTGCTCTTCATCTCCCCGTGGGCATCGGGACTGGGGCAATGGTTTTCCACTCAGGGGGCTTTCCTGAGGACTCATCAACTGGATTGGGGTTTGTTCTCCCTTCAACTCTCTCCAGACTTTCACTGTAGCCTACATGGATTGTCTTACTCATTTCACCTTCAGAAGAGTCTCTGACATAATTCTTTTTTTTTTTTTTTTTTTAAAGATGACCGGTAAGGGGATCTTAACCCTTGACTTGGTGTTGTCAGCACCACGCTCAGCCAGTGAGCTAACCAGCCATCCCTATATAGCATCCAACCCCGCGGCCTTGGTGTTATCAGCAGCACACTCTCCCAAGTGAGCCACGGGCTGGCCCTCTGACATAATTCTTATTATCTCTGTTTCACAGATGATGAAACTGAAACCCAGAAAGTTTAAGTAACTTGCTCAGGTTCACATAGATAGAAGAAAGTGGCAGACCAGGAATTCAAACCCAGATACTCTGGCCTTGAGCCAATGCTCTTAACTGCTCTGCTATTCTATACTTCCTTCTATCTAGAAAATGAGGGCATTGTACTGGGTATTGTTTAAGAAAGGTCATTTTGAATTACATAGCAGAGAGTCAACACCTTATGCTTTGAGGTTAGATCTGGGCTTGAATCACGACTGTCACTTCCTATGGCCTTGGCAAGTCATTTAGCCTGCTAGGCTCATTTCCTAATTTATAAAATGGGTGATAATAGTGTTGTTGTCGGGATTCAATGAGAGAATTATTTCTCATCAAGCAGTGTTCTTGGCACATTGGTTCATGTTGGCAGCTCCTCTTTCTTCTTATTATTGCTATTTTGTTGTTGTTGTTGTTGAGAATCTATTCTATGTGATGAATGCTGTGTCAGGTCTGTGTAGTCTTGTCCTTCTAGAGCTTTCCATTTAGATTCTGTTTGTGGAAAACAGAGACCAGAGATTCTGAGGACATCTGTAGACCATTTAGGAATGTTCTCTGATTCTAGGGCTGGCCAGTTAGCTCAGTTGGTTAGAGCGCAGCCTTGTAACACCAAGGTCAAGGGTTTGGATCCAAAAAAAAAAAGAAGGTTCTCTAATTCTAAAAGATCTGACCTAGCAGTAGCTTTGCGACTTGAGTCAGTCTCTGAGGCCAGTGACGCAAGCCTGGGGTGGAATTGGTCCAGGCAGCTATCCTGTGTACTCAGTATTTGCATGTGTTTGCTTCATTTGATTTGTTTCCTTCCCAGGTTCCTGGGAAATCTTACTCAATTCCTGGCTGGGAGCTGAGTGAAGGAGGAGGGAAACAGTGTAGATTGGGGTCTGGGTTGTCCCTGAACCACCAAGTGATACTCTTAGCCTTCAGCACCCTCAAAAAACCTGGGCAATGGTTACAATCACCACATTTCAACAATGAATGGAGTTTTCTAGGGCTGTAATGTACCTCCTCACCCCCTAGCAAATTCTTCCTCTTCCTTGGGATCTCCTCAGGAAGACTTGCCATTAGGATTGCCAGACAAAATATAAGAAGTCCAGTTAAGTTTGAGTTTTAGATAAACAGAAAATAATGTTTTATTATAAGTATGTCCCATGCAATATTTAGGACACACACTAAAAAATTATTTATTGTTTATCTGAAATTCAAATTTAACTGGGCATCCTGTATTTTCATTCACCAATCTGGAAATCCTACTTGCCATTCTATATTTATTTATGTATTAATCTTTTACCCTTTCTCCTAGCAGGAAAGCCCATGAGACCTGCCTGTCCCTTTGTGTCTTATTCACCACTGTTCTCCAGGACCTAGGCCAGTGCCTGGGACAGAGTGAGCACTCATTATAGTTTAGTGAGTGAGCAAATGAATGAATGACAGCCCTTCCCCAGCACTTCCTGTGGCTGACAAATCCCATTTCTAAAGACTGACCCTGAGAGAACTGCCAGTTCTAGAGACTCTGTTGTCTGCCCCTGTTCTTCTTCCCTTCCTGAGAGACCTGGCATCTAGAATGCCAGACCAGAAAGAAACCTAAGGGAGGACCTGACCTAACACTGATTTCACCAAAGGGGAAACTGAGGCTCAGAAAGGTTTGGATTATTGACAATGTACTGAGTGGCCCCTGAAGCCACTCATAGGACAAGTTCCTCCCTCCCTGAGACACCAGGTTATCACCCATCCTGTGGGAGTCTACTTCACATTATCGTCTGAATTGTGGGTTCATGTTTTACATAATGTCCCACTGTACCATGAGAACCCAGTGAGAACAACGTCATCTTACTGTTCTTGGCATATCCAATGTCTGACCCTGAGCCAGTGCTCCATAACTACGAATGAACAAATCAGTGACTAAATCAACGAATGAATGAGTGCAGCAGCTATGCTACTTACGAGCAAAGGAGTTGTCTGTAAAATGGGGAAGGTGACAGTTTTTTGTGGCAGGGCCGATGTGAGCATTAATGAGATAATGTATGTAAGTTGTCTGGCTTTGGGCTTCGTACATCATTTTTAGTCACTAAATAGTAAATCTCATCATGGGACACCACAGGAGAACCGGGGAGCACAAGAATGAGCAGTGTTGCACTGCACTTTAAAATCTAAACTCCTTCCTGTGCCTCCAAGGTCCTGCTGGATCTGGCCCTTGCCCACCTCTCTAACTTCCTTGCCCTGCACCCTCCCTCTCCTTCTCTATGCTTCAGCAACACTGATCTTTCTGCTCCTCAAATGGGCTAAACTCATTCCCACCTCCTTGCCCGTGCATTCTTTGCACCCCCTGCTTGGAATGTGCTTCACAGGCCTGGCTCCTTTGATCCTTCAGATCCCAGCTCAGCATCACATCTTCAGAGAAGACTCCCTGACTGCCATGACTAAGTAAAGTAGCCTTGGCCTGCCATCCCTTCCATCACTTTCTGCAGCATCATCCAGTTCATTTCCTTCAAAGCAGTTCTCATGAGTTCAAGGGAGAATGCTTAGTTGTTTACTTGCTTTTTGTCTGTCTCCTCCATTTAAATGCAAGCCTCACAAGGGCAAGAAGTCCACCCCTTTTGCTCACTGCTCTAACCCCAGGGTCTAGAAAAGTGCATAGCATACAGAAGGTACTCTGTTAACACTAACTGAATGAATGGATGACTTTCAGCTTCAAAGTAAATGATTTGAGCTAAAGGGCTTCTAAGTTCCCTTCTGCTTCTGATAATCTGAGATTCTATGACATGGTTGTTTAGGACATTTTGTATGCTGAAAATATAGGGATGACAGTAATTGTGTAAATGCAAGTCAATTGGTAGCTGGAGTGCTTGTGAGGGGAGTTCCAGGACTGAGAACTCAGTGGGATAGAGGGTTCTGGTGGATTTATAACATATGCCTCAGATGCAGGTGAGACCCAAAGGTTTGCTTTCCTTAGTATAGGTGAACATTGTAAAACTGAACTGACTTCATGAAATGAATCTGAGCATGCCCCACCCAGACCTGTACTCAGGAATTTATAAGTATCCTTAGGTAATGACACAGAAAACTCTTCTTGGCTAATGCTTCTTTAGAGATTTTGCTTACTCCTGAAATCCTAATTAAAGTAGAGCCCTGCAGTCTTCTCTTAATTCCTTTATCCTTCACCTGGTTTGAAACAGCTTCACTGACAGCAATGCAGTTGCCTATTTATTTAATCCCACTCCAGTGGGAAGAAATCCATAGATGCAGAGCACTGCACTCTGAATTTCTGAATTGTAAGAAAGATTCTGCAGATTTAGTTCTAGAAAAGTTACATGAATTGGCCCTATGAAATACATTTCCACCTCAGAACAGCATGAACTACGCGTGTTTAAGCTGGCTCAGGTCCCAAGAAATGCTGTCAGTCGGGAAACACCACAGTGCTACCAGGAAAAAGAAAGGTGGATTCTTTTAAGGCAACAGTTCAGGCTCTGTCTCCTCACTCTGACGACACAGACTGCACTGCAGCCTCCACTTGCCTCCCAAGCTGCTTTGGGGGTAACGTGGGGTGGGGGGGGGGCATGTATTCCTCTGTACTCCCACAGCTTTGAGCCAAGCCCTTTTGTCCTCTATCACTAATTGATGTGTCTGTGAGCTGGCCTGAATCATAGTCACCCTGTATCTCTAGTGCTTAGCATAAGGCTTGACACATAGTGGAGTTTCCATTAAGATTTGTGGGCTGTGTGGTTAGCTCATTTGGTTAGAGCACAGCCTTGTAATGCCAAGATCAAGGATTCAGTTCCCTGTACTGACCAGCCGCCCAAAATAAATAATAAATAAATAAATAAAAAGATTTGTGGAATGGGAACGTTCATTGAACTATCTGTGTGGTGCTAGAACTGGACTGTTAAAAAGATGAAAATAAGAAATCCTTTTGTTCAATGGCCTGGAGCCAAGTTTAACTTTACCCAGGCTTCTCTGAGGGGCAACACAGCTGAGGGTAGGTGTGATGACACACACACACACACACACACACGCGCGCGCGCGCGCACACACACACATGCACACAAGGGACATTAACCTTCTCAAGTTATAGTTCCCCCTTCTATAAGATGGGCTGATAATGGTACCTATCTCCTAGGTTATTGGGAGGATTAAAATGAGATGATAGAGGTGAAGTGTCATGCATAATACCTGCTAACAATTGTCATTATTATACTCACTAAGGTCTTTTCCCCAACTCCTTCTTAGCTGTCTGTCAAGTTTCTATTTTGGGCTTAATTGTCGGCATCTCAAGAAAGCCTTCTCTAAACCTCCTTCCCCAGGCAAAGTCAATCCCCCCCACCCCACTCCCATCCCTGGGCCCCCACAATCCCTAGTGGGTTGCATCTCAGACCTTCTTCTTCTACTGGATTTTGGAGGCTTCCACAGCAGAAATCATCTCTGATTGCCTTGCCCCTACTGAGGGTGGGTAGATGGAAATTTCTTTCTTCCTTTGTCAACAAAGGGCTCTGGGTTGTTTTATTGTCCTTGCTCGTCATTTTCTTACTTATGCTTGTCTCTGCCTTCCTTCAGGATGAGCATTTCTGTGACTTTGTGGACACCCTCACAGAGTACAAGACCAAGAACATCTTGGCTTCCCCCATAATGAATGGGAAGGATGTGGTGGCTGTAATCATGGCTGTAAATAAAGTAGATGGACCCTACTTCACCAAGAGAGATGAAGAGGTAAGAATGCTTTAGAAACTGCTGGAGTGGCCATGCTAATACATTCTCCTAGCTCATGAAGTCCCCTGAACCTTGCTATTTGGCCTGGCCTCATTTTCCCCATCTATAAGACAGAGAGTGCATCTGATGGTCTCTGATGGAGGCATGATGGGATAATAATTAAGGTGTTGGGTTTTGGAGTCAGGAATGGTAGGATAATTGTTCTGCCTCTGCTGATATCTAGCTGTTTGACTTGGGCAATTTACTTAACTTCTCTGAATTTCAGTTTTCTTATTTGTAAAATGGGGATGATTTTACAATGTCCACCTCATAGGATACTTGTGATGGTCAGATAATATACATAAATGACTTACTATGGGGACTTCAAATTCAATAAATAGTAGCTATTTTTCATTAATCCACCCTTATCAATACCGACATTCTACATTCTGTGAGTTTTAGACTCTTATAATGCAACATTTTATTAATCTATATTCTATTATCCATCTGTCCAAATTGCCTCTGATGATGCTTTTGAAATATTCAGACATATGCTGATGGTAGACATGCCAGAGGTGGGATTTCTCCTTCTTATCTAATTCCCCTTATGCTGTTTGATTTTTAGATTCTTCTTAAATATCTCAATTTTGCAAATCTAATCATGAAGGTGTTCCACCTGAGTTACTTACACAACTGTGAGACTCGACGTGGACAGGTAAGGGGCTTGACTCAAGGGAATGGACTGAGCATGCATGTCCTTTTACTGAAGCATCGATGTGGTTAGGGCTGGCGGGGCAGGTGGTAATGATGGTGCCTGGGAACCATTATATAGTCTCTGGCCAGTGTTCCTAGTGTAATGAGGTCATGGATGTTTGTAAAGCTGTATATGCAGAAGTTCTCAAATCAGACAGCTTGTGTTTGAATGCCTGCTCAGCCACTTACTAGCTCTAAGACTCTGAGAAAGCCATTTAATCTCTCTAAGCTTCAGTCTTTCATTTTGAGAAGTGGGGATAATTATGGTACCATCCTCAAAAGATTGCTGTCAATAGATAATGTATACAGGGCACTTATGCTCAGTTAATGTTTGTTACTATTATTTTAATTAACAACCTATGAGATAAAAGAAATGGAAAGAGTTGAACACAATGTAAGTGAGCCAGTCACTTCACTTCTCTGAGTCTCAGTTTCTGCATCTGTAAAATGGGATAATTATCCTGTCTATTTCTCTGGGTTATCGTGAAGGTCAAATGAGATAAACTCTAGAGAACTTTACAGAGTTGTTATTATCCTCTAGCTAAGGAAGCTGGTGATTTGTGCCTCAAAAACTTTGAATATGTTTTTGTATTTCTTCAGATACTTCTGTGGTCTGGGAGCAAAGTCTTTGAAGAGCTTACGGACATCGAGAGACAGTTCCACAAAGCTCTATACACAGTCCGTGCCTTCCTCAACTGCGACAGATACTCTGTGGGTCTCTTAGACATGACCAAGCAGAAGGTGAGAAAACCTCAAGAACAGATATTTCCAAAAAAATGTTAAGTAGATACTGAATGGAACCCAGAGTCTCATCATGCATTCAGTTGCACAGGGAAGAGGCTGGGTGAATTTGGATGGCTGTGAAAAGTTTTATATGGGTCCTTACTGAAGAGTATCAGCCATTAAAGGGGAAAAGTCAATCTAGGACACAGGTGAGTGAAAACCACCTGTATTTTCCTTAGTCAGTTGGAAAAGAAAGCAGATGGGATATGGCGGCTGATGAGGTGGTGAAGGTGTGTGATAAGGAAGTTTCCAGTAGGTCGAAAGTCCAGAAGAAAGTTGCCAACTTCAGGAATTTTCAGAAAATGTACTGAAAGTTGGGTGTAAACCTTCCTTTGGTTTGTCTAGCTCAGGGCTCACCCAGGTGATGGATGTGGAGGCAGATGCTTAGATATGGTTACAAGAGGCAGAGTTCAACGTGAGTCTCGGCAATGTTTTTCAGCTACGTTCTCTCAAACCAGCCCTCACTTCCTCTTTCTTTATCTGTTCCTGCCTTGTGGGGCTGATCATTTTCTGCCTTGGAACAGAGTTTCAGCGTTATCTAGATTTATCCTTTCCTATCCTGAAGACCTGAGGCACAGGATTCTTGTCTGTTTCATTTTGCATACTTTGTCATGCTGATTGCGGTACCCAGACCAATGCAGACACTCCAAATATTGGGTTGAGTGAATAAGTGAATTGCAGAATCTGGGGTTGGAAAAGACCTTTGATATAGTCCAGAGGCTCCCAAACTTGGCGGTTCATCAGAATCTTCTGAGGAGCTTATTAAAAATTGCTGGGCCACATTTTCTGATGGTCTGCCTTTTTATCTTACTGTTTTTTAAACATCTTTCCATGTTAGTACATATGGATTATTTTAAATAAAGCCTTTGTATTGAAATGTAATGTAGACACAGAAAGGATCACTAATTATAGATGCTATTTACAGGTATATAATAGTTCAATGAATTGTCACATTGTGAACATCCCCATGTAACCACGACCTAAACTAAGAAGTAGAACATTACCAACACCTCAGCAGCCCCTTTCATACCCTCTCCAGTAAGCCCCACAGCCTCCTCCCTGAAGGTAACCACCATTTGACCTTTAACACTGTATTAGTTTCATCTGTTTTTGAGGTTCAGAAAAATGGAATCATACAATACACAGTCTTTTGTGTCTAGCTTCTTTTGCACAACATTTTGGTTGTAAGATTCATCCTTATTGCTCCGTGTAGCATCATTCATTCATTAATTTTCATTATTGTGGAATATTCCATTACATGAATAATGCACAATGTATTGATTTGTTTCTACTGTTGATGGACATTAGAGTTTTCAGATATGGGCTATCATGAATATTGCTGCTATGAACATTTTAGTACAGTTGACCCTTGCACAACATAGATATATGGATTTTTTCAATAAATACTGTACAATACTATAAATGTATTTTTTCTTCCTTATGATTTTCTTAATAACATTTTCTTTTCTCTAGCTTACTTTATTGTAATAATATAGTATATAGTACCTGTATCACACAAAACATGTGTAAATCAACTATTTACGTTATTGATAAGGTTTCTGGTCAATAGTAGACTATTAGTAGTTAAGTAAGTTTTGGGGGAGTCAGAAGTTATATGTGGATTTTTGACTGGATGAGTGGTCAGCACCCTAACCTCCACATTGTTCAAAGGTCAAGTGTACACATCTTTTGGTAAATAGTGTTACCCATTTCTGTTAAGTATTTATCTAGGAATAGAATTTCTAGGTAATAGCTTTAGTAGATATTGCCCATCTGATTTTCAAAATAATTGTACCATTTTATATTCCCACCAGCAATGTGGGTTTCCTCTCCAATACTTGGTATTGTCAGTCTTATTAACTTTAGCCATTCTGGTGGGTGTGTGATGTTTTGGTATTAACATGCATTTCCTTAACAACTAATGAAGTTGAACATTTTTTTCATATGCTTATTGGCCATTTGGATATTTTCTTTTGCGAAGTGCCTGTTCAAGTCTTTTCCCCATTTTTTTAGGAGTTCTTTACAAATTCTAGGCACAGGTTCCCTGCTGAATACATGCCTTGCAAATATCTTCTCCCACTCTGTGCTTTTATTCTCTTAATAGTGTGTTTTGATGACTATAAGCTCTGTATTATAATGCAGTCCAATGTATCAGTCTTTTCCTTTATGGTTATTGATTTTGTGCCTTATTTAGGAAATCTTTCCCGGCCCGAAGGTCATAAAGATATTTACCTATGTGAACTTCTAAAAGCTTTATTGCTTTAACTTTCACATATAGCTTTACAATCTACTTGGATTTTTTTTATGTGTAGTGTGATGTAGAATCAATATTAATTTTTCCATATGGATATCCAATTGATCCAGCACTATTTATTGAAGAGACAATTCTTTCCCCACTGTTCTTTGAAAAGACCACCTTTCCCTATCATAACTTTATCATCAATCAAGTGTCCATACGTGGGTCTGTTTCTGTATTCTTTATTTTGTTCCACTGGTATATTTATCTATTCTTCTGCAATAATATATGTCTTAATTTTAGTATGTTTATAAAATATCTTGATATCCAGTAATGAAAAGACCTCTAAGTTTGTCGTGTATCAGACTTTTACCAGGTTTTATGTCTCTTGTACTTCTTTCTGTATTTTCCATTCTTTTGTATTTTGTACTTCATTTGAATATTTCTTCTGATCTGTCTTCCATTAATAACTAATCCTCTCTTCAGTTGTGTCTGATTGGTTGTTAAACAATCTATCAAATTCTTAAATTCAAGTATTTTTCAATTTTAGAATTTCCATTTTATTCTTTGTTTGTAGTTTCCAGTTCTCTGCTAAAATTCTTTATTTTGTATTTGATTTCTGGGTTTTTGTTTTTTTTCTTTTTTTCTCCCTCCCCCTGTATTTGATTTCTTAGACATAATCACAATTATTTTAGAGTTTGAGTCTGAAAGTTATATCTGTAGATATCTTCTATGGGCCTTTTTCTATGACCTGTTTCCCCTCTGATTTTTCAGTTAATTCTTGTCTTTTACAGGCCGATTATTTGACCAGTAGAGACATGTATGAAAAATTATACAGATAAATTGAGACTCTGAGAAATGTTATCTTCCTTCAAAGGGAATTATTTATTTCACTTCCAACAAGCAGCTGGGGTAAAGGCAGAGAACCTCAATCCAATGAGGGATCAGACTAATTTGAAGCTGGTCTTCAGTCTTTGTGAGGCTGGTTTACTTCTGGTTCACTTCCACTCCTAGGATAGAAACCTTTTCAGCCGGAGTTGGGGTGAGGGTGGGGTGCATCCCAGCCTGGAGTGTTTTTAAGGATCTCTCCTCCTTAGCAGGACCTGAATTCCAATTTTGTCCTCCTCACCCAGTGAGTCTCCTGAAGCTTTGCTCAGCTTCTTAGCTGCTCAGTAGCACCTTTGGTATCACTAAATGGGCCAGAAGGAAAAGTTGAATCAGGTGTCAAGCTCACATGTCTGGGTTTCCCTTCTCTCGGAGACCTTGGCCCATTAAGTTCTTACTGCTTTGCTAGTTCTGATTCCTTGATATAAATATTTGTACACACACATACCCATACATACAGTTCTGATTTTATAATTTTCTAGTTGGAAGATTGGTCTGAATCAAACTAGTCACCATTAACAGAAGTGGAAATACTTTTTCTTTGTTCTGTAGTCTATATGGATTTATCTCATTCTTTTCAATATGAATATTTCAGTATGAATATACCAAAATTAACTTATACTTTCACCTATTGCTGGGTGTTACAATTATTTCTAAATATTCTTGCAATTAAAGACAATGCTGTAATGAACAGCCTTGGAGTTGAGTCCTTGAGTACTTGACCAAGAGTATTTGTAGAATAGAGTTGTAGAAGTGGAATAACTAATTTTTTGTTTTTCTTTTCCCAAAATTTTCCCTCTAATGGCTATACAGTTATACAATCTCATTCATACTGCATGAGAATTCCATTTCCCCAAACTCTTACCAATTCTTGACATTATAAATATTTTAATTTTTTCCATCTGAATGGGCAAAAAATGTTTTTTTCCCCTTCCAATTGTTTTTTCACTGATTACTAGTGAGAGTAAATATATTTTATATGTTTGTTTGTGATTTGATTTTTTTCTTTCATGTATTCCCAGACATATCACTTGCCCATCTTTAAAACTGTCTATTTTTTATTAATTTACAGAAGTGTTTTATAAAGATAGAGATTATGTATATATGTCACATATGCTGCAAACATTTTTTTCCCTGTCTGTGGATTATATTTTAACTTTGTTCATGACATCTTTTATCATACAGAAGATTTAAGTGTTCTTTTATGGCTTCTGAGTTTTGGGTTTTTTTAGGAAAGACTTAATCTAAAATAATCTTGTGTTATCTTTTAGTATTTTTATAGCTTTGATTAGTATAGTTTAACTTTTTATTTATACTGAAATTAAGTATGTGTATGGTATGAGATAGGGGTAAATTTTGTAGTTCTGCCCCATATTTCTCCACTTAAAGAACAGTTCACCCTTTATCCACTATTTTGATGTGTCACCGTTTTGATAAGCCACTTTATAGTATACCAGATTTCCATATACACATAAATCTATTTTTCTGATTTTTACCTTTAAGATACCTCTCTAAATGTCTGTGGTGCAGATCGTCCATATACAGATTTTAGGGAACCTCTAATTCTAGTGCAGCCATTGGTCTGATTTTGGCATACTCTTGATTCATAATTATCTGGCTAAATATTGCTAACTCCAGCAATTTGCCCTTTGCTTCTGCTTCAGGAAGTAACAGATGAATGAATCCATACAAATACATAATTCCTTTTTAATCAAAAGAGTTTCTGAGTAGTGTAATTCATAAGACTCCATTTCAAGGTGCCCAGTTTGCAGCACGATTTGATTCCAGGCTGTTCTATGCTGTATTGTTCTGCCCTCAGTTTCTTTTGAACTCCCTCTCAGAAGGGAAAACCACATTTAAGCAAGAATATTCTGATTTAAACATCCCCAAAGATGGAGCCACTTAGCAATTAGAAGTTGACTAGGCTGCCTACAATCACTCTAGGAACCTGTCCCCCACATAGCAAAGCTTTTACCTGAGCAATTGACATTATGAAAAATGTCATTAAAGCTATTGTACACTTTAAATGGATGAATTGTATGGCATGTGAATTATATCTCAATAAAGCTGTTAAGAAAGAAAGGATGAAAAAAGCTGGGGGGAAGGGGAGGGAGGCAAGGATGGGGGTGGGGAAGAGGGAGAGGTCATAGATATTCCCACTGTCCTCTCAACCCCTTACTTGACAAGTGCTCTTCCCCTTCAGATAATCTTCAGATCCACTCAGTGTTTGACCACACTGAAAGAAAGTGAGCCGAGACGCCGGGTACTGTTCAAGCTTTGTTAAAGAAAGAAATCTGCCAGGCTGTGTTCAGAGTGACAGGCAGCCCAGGGCTGCCCTAAAAATGTGGGACAGCAGCAGGTGTGAGTGTGGTAGAGCTTGTATAGTGTGCCAAGGGCTGGCTGATACCATCAAGGAGGGTCATTATGCTAATGTGGATGGGGTGGAGAACTGCGTCCTTGAGGAAGCAAAAGGAGTTTCTGTTTAAGTCAGGAGGCTTCTCCTAAAGGGAAGGGGGAAGGGGAGGGGAGGAGGTGGGCAGCGCCATTTCGTACTTGGTCTTATCTAAAGTGGCGCTGGTTATGTAGCAGATCTATTACCCACAAAGAGTCAGACTTCTGGGCTCCTCTAGCATTTAATACTCTTCTTCCATTACTTCTTTGTTCTTACCCCCATCTACCTTACTGTAGTTAAAACCAGTACTTGATTGTCTTCCTTCTGAGACAGTAAGTTCCTCCAGGGCACAAACTATGCCTATTCATCTCTGTACATGAAAGCACAGAGATAGCCTCAGGCTAATGGCCTCTTGCTCATTTTGCCTCATTTTAATTTTTTTTAAATATGGAACGCTTCACAAATATGCATGTCTTTCTTGTGCAGGGGGCACCATGCTAATTTTGTCTGTATCCTTCCAATTTTAGTGCACGTGCTGCCAAAGTGAGCACTTATTTTGCTTTAACATCCACTTGCCCTATAGATGTCAGCCTTTCTTGCTGGATCACAGATAGAAATCTACCTGTCCATACTGGGTACCATTTTATCTTTTTTCTTCCTTATTTGGAAAAATATATATGTATTTTTCTGATTACAAAAGCAATATGTTTATTATGGAAAAATTTCTAAATAAATTACAGTCTCATTGCAATCACCAAGAGAAAACCAGTTGGAAATGCTTTATTGTAATTTGTTCTCAGCATTTTCTATATATAATTAAACATTGAGGTCACGTGATTTTTTTTTGGCAACTCACATTTTTCACTCAGTGTGTCATAGACATCTTTTCAATCAATACATAAACATGTGTAACATCATAGTTAATAGATGTGCAATAATTGATTTAATAAATCCCCTTTTATCAGACACAGATTGTTTCTAGTTTCTTACTGCTATAAATCATACTGCAAGGTTTTCAGTCACATAATTAGCATGTCCTTCAGGTAAATTTCTTAGCCATGGAGACCCCACTTTCCCTCTCATGTCCCACAACACTGAGGGTACCCCAACTTAGCCCCCATGCTTTTGGCTAATGATTAGACAAGCCTAGTTCATCAATATTTTGAAGGGCAGATGTGATTATCCTTTAATTCTAGGAGTCTTGCAGCCCTTTGAAGTTTAGGTTTCACTGAGCTCTTCGTGCTTTCCAAATTTCAGTGATAATTAATATAGGTGGGACTACTTTTCTTCATCTCCCTTTCTTGCTCTGTTTTCATAGCATTAATTATTGCTCTTTTCACTCCTAGGAATTTTTTGACGTGTGGCCAGTTCTCATGGGTGAGGTTGCACCCTACTCTGGTCCCAGGACTCCGGATGGAAGGGTAGGTCTCTCTCCGACCTTTTTGATATGATCAAAAGTGTAGTGAAATTCAAATGCAAGGTCAAGCGTTCCAATTCCCTCCTCCCAAAACAAAAACGAAAACAAGAATTCAAATGCAAAACACTTAGACTTTACTAAAGGGCATTTCTTCATCACAAAGATATTTATCTTCTCTGTGCTGGGTCATCTCCCTTAAGGTTAGAATAATTTGTTACAATCGCCAAGTCCTGTCATTTGCAAAGTGTTTTGAGTGCCTTGCAGGAATTTTACAGTAACCTGGTGGGGTACCAAGCAAGAATCAATATTCTCACTCCACAATAGGGAAAGAGCCCCAGAGAGATCAAACAACCTAGTTGTTTATGATTCTAAATTCCTGTCAATTAGAGCTGGAAAGAAATTTCATATCTAATTTAGAATGTATGAATTCGTAGCCAGAAGGCTAATTCCAGCTGATAGATACTCTTGTTTGGCTGCATAGGTTTTAAAATTTTTTTTTTTGTTTGTACTTTTAAAAAAATTTGGATTGGTGTTTATTGCTTAATAATCAAGATATAGTCAGCCTTTCATATGCACAGGCTCCACATCCATGGATTCAACCAACTGCAAATTGAAAATAATTTATAAAAAACAAACCAAAAAATAACAATACAACAATAAAAAATAACACAAATAAAAACCAATACAGTATAACAACTATTCATGTAGTATTTATGTTACATTAGGTATTATAAGTAATCTGGAGATGATTTACAACATACAGAAGGATGTGCATAAGTTATATGCAATTAATACACTATTTTATATCAGAGTCTTGAGCATTCACAGATTTTGGTATCTATGGGTGGTCCTGGAGCCGATCCCCCCACCATGGTTGCCAAGGGATGACTGTATTTCCCATAAATATCTGGATTCTCAGTTTCTTTTGAAAAGGTGGAAGATCAGTCAAAACTGGACCCACAATTTCTCAGCATAAATCTGATTGGAGCTGAGTGACAGCTGCCTCCTTGGAATGTGGCTTGAACCCTCTAAGTGTGCTGCGGTGCCCACTACTCCCTCTTATGTCCATCTGGTCCCTTGGTCTCATGTACGTTTCTATCAGGCTCCTCTAGACATTTGAGTTTCTGACCTCTTGGTTTTATCCATTTGCCTCATTTTAAAGATAAGGTAAAATCACTTTTGAGACGCTGAAATGATATGTGTGGGGATATGGATATGATGCAGGATAAACAGACCTGGCACTCAAATGGCCTATAGAACCTGTAGAATGACTGAATGACCATAGGTGAGGCCTCACAGGATAAGTAAGCAGGGGGTCATGCTCTGAATTGAGTTTCAGTCCTGTGTTCTTTCCATAAGACTTTCTGGTCAGTGTGAAATAGTATATCAGTTTCTCCTAGGAGGCCTGATTCCACCTAGCCAACCCTAACCCTGCCCAAAATAAAGGGCCTAGCATGTTTGTGTATGTGTGTGTGTGTGTGTGCATGTGTGAATGATAACACTTTAATTCAAACTCTGGGAATTCAAAATTAATACCCTTGCCTGTGAGCTTCAAATGCATGCCAGAAAAGTCTCAACCTAAGAATCTGTATTTGCTGTGCTTTATCCAAAACAACCTTTGCAGCGTGCTGCGATCCAGTTTCAAATTATTCTCATACAATTTCATGATTTCATGTCAGAAGATGGAGTCTTCAAGGATTGCATCATGTGCTGCTGTCAGAAACACTATTTGGGGATACTTTTCCTTTTTTTTTTTTTTTTTTGATGGCTTTCTGTGGACCTGAACCCGTTCCCCCACCCTTAAATATTAACTGACTAGCTTTTCTGTTTCTGTAATTAGCTTGTGCAAGGTTTTACAAGCCCCTGTGGGTGGGACTTTCTGGTAAGGGCAGATAAAGGACTTCCCAAACCGCCCAAAGTTCACCCAGTTCCAGGAAGGGCCTAACTACACAAGGGGTGGGCTGCTGGACAATTCCACAGTTCCTCGTCTGTATACCACCCCACTGAAAGCCACCAATGAATTTAAAATGAATTGGTCACCTCAGGTGACCAATAAGCTGTATACAACTCATCCTGTTGCCAAAGTCTGCCTACCAAACTGTATAAAAAGTGCTTGTGTTAAGAGCTCGGGGCCACTTCTGTCCTGAAGACGGAGCAACCCCAGCATGCTGGAATAAAAAAACCTCTTGCTTGATTGCAGCGATCTCTGTCTCCTGGTCTTTGTGAGATGAGCCTTCCCAACAAGTAAGATTCGCGCTTTTGGGCCAGTCTTACACTGTCCAGTATGCGGACCCGAATCCTTGACCTTGTTGTTGTAACACTGTGTTCTAACCAACTGAGCTAACTGGCCAGCCCACTCTTCCTTTTTAAATACAACTTTTTTGTGTTGGCATAGTTGACATCGAAGGAAACCAAGATATTCCATTCTAAAATACTGAGGATTGTTGAGCTAACGAAGGTTAGAGCGCAGGAGGCCTGTCTGCCTTTTCCTCTGTCTCTCTGTCCTGGAGATGGAAGGACAGAGGACCTTCCTACTCCCCCACCCGCTCCTGCCTAGAGAGAGAGATGTGAATTCTGTCTTTGCTGGAGATAACTCCGAGCTCTTATCAGATCAGAGCCTGGCATAAGCAGAGCTAGGAGGGTCTATGAGCAAACTTCTCTTTCTTGTAAATTTATCTTCTTACAGCTTCCCATCTTTGGAAGCCTGAAACTTCTCTTTGTCCTGCCACCTCTAAGGTCTATGTCTCTTTGTTAAAATACTGTTTAAGCAAAGCCCTAAGCCACTGAAGAAAGAGAGAAATGCTTCTAAACTGAAACCTCTCCCACGTGATAGATACAGCATGTGTTAAAATAGAAATATTTTTTTTCTCTTGTTAATCTTATTTTAAAGAGAGTGTCTCAATGAAGAACTTATGATAGCTGAAAAAAGAGGTTATTTCTTATCTTCTTGTCAACATGTTGCCACTGAGCTTTATCTCCAGTTCACATGCAAGCTGAATTTGTATCTTCTAGAAAATTAGAAGTTGAAGAACTGGAATAGAGATCATTGTAGCTTCCAGACACACCAACTTCAATTAACTCCAGTTTCCTTGGCAGCTTTGATATTCAGCTCTCTGAGCTGAGCCCTGAGGTCAGAGGTCAGAAGTCATACTCCACTCCAGGATGACCAGGGAAATGTCAGGCTCTCACTCATCTGGCTCTTCACCCTCAAGTGCCTCAGTCTTTAAGACTGAACTGAACAGGACATTTTCTCACTGTACACCAGCCCATCATTTGATGAAGAGCTGCCTATCATTTGACGAATTGAAGAACTTTTGGGTTCACTGAGATCACTAGCACAGGTTAAGACTTTTCTTCCCCCAAATCCTTCCCCATCTCAGGTAGCAAGGGCTCAGTCCTTCTAAGAGTAAGAAGCATTAGGTGTGATGGAAAAGGCCATGGTCCAGAAGACAAAGGACTTTGGTTTTGGTAGGTTGCTAACCTATAGGGTGAGCTTGGTCAAATAATTCCTTGGGTCCTTAATTTTCCCATTTATGGGGTGATGTCAATTCCAGGTGAAGGTGTAAGACCTGTGCACCGTGCACAAATCTCACACGTCGGGATGGCTCACCTCACAAAGACCGCGAGACAGAGACCGTTGCAATCAAGCAAGAGGAGTTTATTCCAGCATGCTGGGGTCGCTCAGTCTCCTGGAAAGGAGTGGCCCCAAGCTCTTAACACAGGCACTTTTTATACAGTATTTTTTTAGACAGCCTTTTGCAACAGGATGAGTTGTATACTGCTTATGGGTTATCTGAGGTGACCTTTAGATTTATTGGTGGTCTTTAGTGGGCTGGCACACCGATAAGGAACAGTATATTTCCCAATCGTTTATCTTTCTTGTGGTCAGGCCAGGAGGCCTCTAGATAAGGAGCTGGTCCCTGGAACCGGGTGGTGGTTCCTCCCTTCCTGAAATCTAGCGTGCCTGGGCCCGCCTTGACTCTGCTTGGCCTTTACATAACCCCTTAAAAGCTGCCTTACTTAAAATGGCATTAGTTATGTTTTCTCGTTTTTAACAAGCATTTGTACAGAAGCAAATTGCATATGTTAAAGTTATATTTTTCTCTACATAGGTCATAGCCATGAGGAAAACATAGGCTTGAACTGGGGCCCAGACATAATGTGACAAGATTGTCCAGAAGTGGATCTTCTGGAAAGAGTCTGGGCTTGCAGGGACAAAGCCTGAGTTCTGATCCCTGCTGCAGTGGCTAGTTGTGTGGCCTTGGGAAAACTCTGTAAGCCTCACCTTCCCCATCTGTAATACTGGATAATCATGCTTACCTAGCAGAGCTGTGGTGACGGCAGCAAGTCACATGCTGACATGTACACGGGAGGCACTCCAATATGTAATCACAGCTGCCGGGTGGAGCCTTGCTGTCTGCTGCACTTTACCTGGATTATGTTATTTACTCTTCTCAAGAAGCTTGTAAAGGAGGTATCTTCATTTTCCCCATGAGATAATTTGAGGACACTGAGATTCAAAGAGGTGAAATCATTTGCACAAATTCAAACCCAGGCTGCTTCTCTCTCTGGAGACTATCCCTGAAGTCATGCCTTTTCCTGTTCCCTTTTGTCTTCTGACACGACTCTCACACTTCATCTGCCACATTCACTCCAGAAATACAGCTCTTGTCTGGATTCCGACCAATTAACCTCCCCAAATCTTCAGTTTTAAAGCTCCCTGATAGCAGCTAAATCTCACTTCATCTCTTCTTACAAATCAAATGGTGTGTGTGTTTGTGTGTGTGTGTGTGTGTGTCTTAATTAAAAAGCTATACGGGCTGATTAGGCTTCATGGAAAAAACAAAGACTAGAGCTCATTTTAAAACTGGTGTATTTCCATGTGCCATGATCTGGCTACAGCTGCATTTGTGGCTTGAAAGCCTCTTGTGTTCTAGTGTTAGCTGCTCCTGTGGAAGGTAACAAGGGTGCTCTTGATGGCTCAGTTTTGATTTTCCAGAGACTGATGAATTTGTACATGAATATGGCCTTGAAGGCAACTTGACTGAGCTACAGTGTGTGGAAAAAGGCCTATTTACCTAAAGCACACTGATCTTGTTAGTTTTTGTAAAAGCAAATTGACTCTCCTGTGGGCTTCAAAAAAACTGTCCATTTCTAACCTTTCTAAAGAGTCTCTTGACAACCCTGGGCAGGGCAGCCTGCTGGGCCCAGGGAGCCTTGAGCTTGCCTGAGAGCATAGTGAACAGCACAGGCCCAAGGACAGATTTCCTTAAGGCAAAGCTGAAAGATGACCAAGAAGGTCCTGGAACTCCACCTCCACAGCTTTACCAAAGTCCCAGTAGATAATGCAGCCACCTTTGCTTTTTAGAACAACTTAGGGGCACAACTTTGCTATTTATTTTTAAATGTTTTTAAGGAAATTTATTTATATTTATTGAAAGAGTAAGACATGAGCACAGTAAAACCAAGCCTTCCTTCCTCCCAGTCAGCTCCCCTTAGGCAGCCACTGTTAGCAGACTATCTGTCCAGGGATGTCTATGGATATTTAGATACTCATGGAGATGTGTACATATTCCACCACCATTGCCCTGACAAACGTGATGATTCTGCTGTGTACCTTGCTCTTCCCACTTAACCGTACATCTTGGCGTCTTTCCCTATCAGCACAGACACAGCTATTTCACTTTGGAAACATGCAAGGTATACACAGTACACTCAGGTATTCAATGTGTTTAACCACTCTCCGAATGATAGACATTTCGTTGTCTCCAGGCTTTTTCAAGCAGTCTGGCTGAGACCCCTAAATGGGGCAAACAATGCTTTTACACACATTTGGGGGTATACATGTGAGTGTCCTTCAAAAAGTTCACAGAAAGACTTATGTTATCTTTTAATTGTTTTTCCGCTTAAAACTTTTTCAAGTACCTTCAAATATATAGGATTCATTACTACATGTGGAATTACTGGGACAAAGAATATGTGCATTTCAGTTTTTGAGAGATATTGCCAACTACCCAACTACAGTCTTAGAATCATAGTTGGGAGAGACTTCAGGGATTATCTTGTATAGTTTTTTTCCCTCCCTCAATTGCCCTGAGAGCTCTAGAGTTCCACAGTGGCTGCCTTGACCAAGGGTTAAGGAGAGAAGGGAGGACAGAAAAGGGAGTGAGAGAACAATGCAAGCTGCAGGGTCTCCATGCATCCAACTCTGCTTGATATGATTAGATTCCATGCTTTGTTTTGGGAAAGAAGCTTAACAGCAGCAACGAACACACCACATGTACACACACACCACTGATCTAATTTTATAACTGGGGAAACTGAAGTCCAGAGGGCACTAGAGCATGAGTCTTTTCACTCCAGGTCTAGTCTTAGCTCCATTGCATTCATCAAGCTGCAGGGTTTATCTAGTCTCCCCTTGAATGCTTCGTATTCCAGAGAGCTCATTACCCTTGGGGGAGCTTATGCCATTGGAGCAGCTCTAGCTTCTGCCTTTTGTTTAGCCAGAGTTTGCCTCCTGGAAGCATTCAGTCACTGCAGCTGCCTCCAATGGGCTTTGAGGAGCAGAGTCTAAAGAAGGTCAAGTTAGTTGATCATGTGTCAACCTAAGGGGTTTTCAGACATCCTTGACTGGATCAGGAATTCCTCTTTGTGTAGGTTCTGGGTCAGGAAGCTTGGGGTGGGAACCAGGAATGTGCATTTAAATCTCTAGGGCAGTACTTCTCAAAATATCTATAGTAAAGGAACAGTTTGCTTTTTGCTTTTTAAAAAAATATTTCCTGTCCATTCTTAACACCAGGGTCAAGGGTTTGGATCCCCGTACCAGCCAGCTGCCAGAAAAACAAAACAAAACAATGAAAACCCAAAATAAAATAAACTAAATTTCCCATCCATTTTAGACTGATACTTTTCAAAATATGATAAAAATATATTACTAGAAAAATAAAATTTTATAAAGACAAAGTGTGTGTCTTTTTTATAAATTAGATTCAACAGACCTAACCTAACTCAGTCAATCTGTTATAAAAGTTTCTAAATGTTGACTCTCAGTTTCTGTTTTTATCTCATCGTGGAATGGTAACAACTAGTTTGCTGACTGGCACCAGTCCAGGGGCCACACTTTATTAAAGAAAGAAATCTAGCCCTGTTCTAGGTGACAGTGATGCAGATAGTACAACACTATTTTAAGCTATTGACCTTAAGAGACATAATGACTGAAAGAATACTGAGCTGGGAGTTAAGATCCTAGGTTCTGATTCTGGCTCACCATCTTGCCGTGAATGAGTCTTTCCTTCTCTCTGCATCTTGGTTTTCCCATTGGTACAATAGTTGCTAATCACACTTGGGCATACAGAAGACCTAATAAAGTAACAGGATTTTCCCTGGACAACTAGGGAGTGGAGGCACCTGCCAATGCCCAGTGGCATGCTGGGGAGTAAGATAATGGAACAGATCTACTTGTAAGAGAATGGGAGTTTTAGTGATGCAGGGAGGCGGGGGGGATGGAACAGGTGGAAAGTTAGCTTGGGGGCATGAGGCACAACGGAGAAGGTAAGTCTGGAAGCCATGACACAGCAAGGAGAGGAGCTGAGTGGTGGGCGTGAAGGAGGAGGGGGGCCATGACCATGGAGGTGCACCGTGGAGGTGGGGACTGCTGGGTTAGTTATGATTCTAAATGGGGCAGAAGGTCAGCTGCCAAAAAATAAAATAAAAAATAAAAATCAATGGGACAGGAGCCTCCTTTCCATTTCCCCTCTCTCTAGACTCAAGCAGCCATCTTTATCTCATTCTGCTTTCACTCAACCTCCAGATCTCCTTAGGAAACTTCCCACTCCTTTCCCAGCCCCAGATCCCAGCCCACGCCTGGCCATTGTGATCTGGTTCCAAGAAGGAGCACACTGAATCTTGAGAGTCAGCTGAGGACAGTGAACACCACAAAGAGCCCTGGGCACACCCTGAGAGGAGTTCCGGTCAGGCTTGGTGCTTCTTGAAAACCCTGGTCATGTGAGGGTAAAGCGGAAGTCCCGTTTCTGGGCACACTCCTATTGAAGTTCTGCTTCTGACTCGTCAGGTCTAATTTTTCTATCTCTTTTACCAGGAAATTAACTTTTACAAGGTCATTGACTATATCCTGCATGGCAAAGAAGACATCAAAGTAATCCCGTAAGTTTCATCTCAAAATGTACAGAATTGCAGGCTCATTATCAGCATCCGTAGAATCTTATTTAGCGTCCATAGAATCTTATTCCAAGAATCAACACTAGCCAAACCCAGCCAGGCCACACACTTGGTTAGAGGCTGAGCAGGCAGTCAGGAGACAGTGTGGAATGGTGGAGAGATTCATCTGGGGTGGGCAGTGAGGCCCCAGGGAGGGAAGAGCTTGATCAAAGCCACCATGAGCCAGATGGTGAGCCAGGTGCTCTAAGTTGCAGTCTCACATCCAGTGTTAATAAGTGGCCTGTCCGGGCCTCTTTTTCCCATCTACTTAATGAGACTGTTGAAAGAAAGTGAGCCAAGATGCCAAGTACCATTCAAGCTTTATTAAAGAAAGAAATCTGCCGGGCTGTGCTCAAAAGGGAGGACAGCCCGGGACTGCCCTGAAAATAGGGGACAGCACCAAGTGTAGGGGTGGTAGAGCTTATATAGTGCACCAAGGGAGGGTTGATACCATCAAGGAGGGTCATTATGCTAATGCGGATGGGGTGGAGAGCAGTTGCCTTTTTATTTATTTGAATCTTCTCCATGTACCAAGAACCACACCCGCAGTTCTGTCTAGAGACATGTCTCTCTTTCTCAACGTAATTGCAGACTCCTTGAGGCTTCCATCAGGCTCTGTGGGAGAGCCACACCCTTGGTCTCAGTCCCCTGAGGTATTTTGTCCAACTGAAGGGATTTACCACATGCTCCTTAATCCTCAAACAGCAGGTGTGATAGGCTATGCTGAGTCAACCCTGGTCACCAAACCAAATTGTAACAATCCCCTGTCACTCAGATAAACAAGTCCCCAGGTGCATCCTTTACTGGTGGAGGATGAGAAGTTGGCTCAAGTTCCTGTTTCTTGGTTCTCTCTGTTCCCTTTCATTTCTGCTTACATAAGAACTGATTCTCTGATTCTTTTCTAAGCTCATCTCTTCTTTTTTTTTTTTCTTGTCAAATGAATACTCTTCACCCATTCTGTTTTCTAATTGCTTTTCTAGAGCTACAAGTTTATTAAACTCATTGTCTATCTTTCAGATGATCACAGGTCACAGTTTTCCTCAATGTTTTGTCACTGCTTGTCAAGCATCCCATCCTACTAGCCTCTAATAACACATGCCTTCTACTCAGCCCTTAACCTGTGTCACCTATTTTAGATTTTATGTTTTTGGGGGGTTTTTTTGTGGCTAGTCAGTAGGGTCATCCAAACCTATTTTAGGTTTTTTGTTATGGCAGCACACTGTTTCAGATACAATTTTTTATACCAGCCAGAATAGGCTATGCTATGCTATGATAGCAAGACCTCAAGACCTTAGTGTAAAAGCAAGGATTTATCTTACCATCCCACTACCTGTCCATTGCCAGCTGGTCAGCTGGTAGGTGTGGTTCGGGGTATAATGTGTGGATTTCAGTCAGGTAGGGACCAAGGCTGATAAAGCAGCCACCATTCTGAACCTTGCAATGGATTGACTAACTTTGCCCAAGAGAAGAGACAGCATGGCAAACACACACACTGGCTCTTAAATGTCCATCTGGAGGTGACACATATTCTTCTACTCACATTTTGTTAGCCAAAGTTAGTCAGATGGCCACACTTTACTTCACGTGGATGGGGACTGCACCCAGAAGGATGGACAGCCAGAATGTTTGTAAACATCCCTAATGGCTGCCACAGTGTGTGCATCCAAACTAACAGAGGGGAAAACTGAATAATAAATAAATAAACCAAAGGAAGACAAAATAAACATTTAGAAAGAACATAGAGCAGGTAGGAAAAATAAAAAGTACACAATTTAAGATGATATTTAAATCCAAATATATCCATCATTTCTTTAAACATAAATCAGTTAAATGGCAAAGATTGCCAGTTTGGATAAGAAGGAAATCTATCACCTTTCATTGATTCTGAAAAGCACAGTTTTCTACTTTGTGACATTTCTGAGGTAGAATCAATAATATTGTACAACTACTGTCAGCCACACAGCAGTCATGATGTAGTTGTCGTCACCTGCCTGAATGTGAACTTGGTCATAACAACTGTCAAAAGACAGAATTACAACAAATTTAGCTTCAAAGTCTCAATTGGCTTTACTGCAATTCTAGAATCGGGCAACAATTCATTCCATAAAATAGAATAAGTGTGCCAATGAGCTGAGCAGAGAGGTTTAGTTTTATAGACAGAAAGTGCTGAGGAAAGCAGAAGCAAATGAAAATATTACATATTAAAAACTGTGTGATGAAGTACAATTGTGCTCAAGGTGAAATTACAGGTGTCACCTTCAAATTAAGGTAATTCAAGGAGGGTTTATTTACAAAGAGACACGTTATAAAGGTGTGGGTGGAGTGAAGGTAACCATAAAAAAATATGCTAGTTAGTGGTGGAGCTGTTAACCATTTCTGGCCCTGAAGGGCTGTTTCCAGAACCTGGAAGGAGAAAGAGTCATGTAGAGCAAACCACCTTGAGACAAGCATTGACCTTCACTCAACATAACTAGCTCAAAGTGACCACACCAGGGAGGCCCCAGGGAAATAAATAACCTGACTTCACCATTTTTCCTCTTTCCAGTGTTTGGCCAGGTCTCCCCATTGGCCAAACTCAACCAGAAGCCAGAGGGCCAGGAAGCCTGTTGATATAGCCCACACAGTTTGGTTTCCCTGGAGGAACCAGTTGGAGAGCAGATCTGGGAGCGGGCAGACCAAAGCTATTCATCACATTATCTCAAGACATTAGACAAACAAGCAGAAAAATAAACTCAAAAGAAAGTCTAGAATGGAAGAAATAAAGATAAGCCCAGAAATTAATGAAATAGAAAATGATAGGTGATGAACAAATGCCAAAAGTTGATTCTTCGAATTGATTAATAAAATAAAAAATCTCTGGCAAAACTGAACAAGAAAAATAGAAAAAAAATCAAATAATAAGTCTCAGGAATGAAAAGGGAGTGCATAACTACAATGACACAGACATTAAGAAGATAATGAAAGGACATTATGTCAAAAAACTTTACATTTAGATGAAATAAGCAAATTCCTAGAAAAATAAAACCTATAAAATACAAAATAAGAAGAAATATGAAACCAAAATAGTCTCATAACAATAAGATAAGTGAGAATCTTCCCAAAAAGACACTCCAGGCCCAGATTTCTTCATAGGTGAGTTCTGCTTAATATTTAAGGAAGAAATAATAAAAATCTCGTACAAATTATTTTATGAGAATAGAAAAAGAAGTGGCTGGTATAAGCTTTATGCCAAAACCCAACAGAAAGGAAAATCTAGACCAAGTTCACTTGTGAGCATAGGTGCAAATATCCTAAATAAAATTTTAGCAAATAATGACTAACAATATGAACAGAATTATGTATTATTACCCAGTTGGGTTTATTCCAAGAATGCAAGCTTGGTTTAACATTTAAAAAAATCAACTATAATAATTTGCCACATTAAGAGAAATATGACATGATTATCTCCATAGAGAACTTTCTTAATCTTCTAAAGAGAATTAAAAAAAAAAAAGTACAACAAATAACATATTTAGTGGTGAAATGTTAAAAGCTTTCTCAATGAGATCAGGAACAAGACACAGACGACTGCTATCACTGCTTCTAGCAACCTTTTACTAAAAGACCTGACCAGAGTATTGAGGCGAGAAAAAGAAATAAAAGGTATAAAGATTGGAAAGGAAAATATAATAATAGTGTTATCCTTTGTAGATGATAAGACTGTGAATGTAGAAAATTAAAAAGAATCTATGGATAAAATATTAGAATTAATAAGAGAGTTTAACAAGGTAGCTCATGGGGTTATAATCAAATGTGAGCTCAGGCTGCAGTCATGTCAAGGCTCAGCTGGAACTGGAGATTTGCTTCCCATATAGCTCACTGACAGGGCTAGCGAGTTGCTGCTGGCTGTTGGCAGGAGACCTCAGTTCCTCTTTACACAGTCTTCCACGAAGGGCTACTTGAGTTACCTCATGGCATGTGACTGCCCCAGAACAAGCGGGTGAAAGCTGCAATGCCTTTCATGATCTAGTCTCACAAATAGCACACTCACCTCCACCATATTCTGTTGATCACAGAGGCCAGCCTTGATTCATTGTTGGAGGGATATATACAAAGTCATAAGTACAAGGAGGTGAGAATCCCCAAGGGCCATCTAAGGAAGCTGGTTACCATAAAGAGTGAAAAGGCAAGTCATGGTGTGAGAAAAGATATTTGTAACACAGACAACTGGCAAAGGGCTCATATCAAGAATATATAAAGAAGGGGCTGGCCAGTTAGTTCAGTTGGTTAGAGCATGGTGCTGATCCAGGGATGGACCACTGTGCTGGCCAGCTGCCAGTTTAAAAAAAAACAAAAACAAAAAGAATATATAAAGGAAAAAAAGAAAAAAGAAAGAGAAACAAAAAGAGGAACAAACAAAAATGAATATGTAAAGAGCTCCTACAAATCAATAAAAAATAAACTGTAAATAAATGTGTAAAAGACACAAAGAGGAAATTCACAAAAAAAGCAATCCAAATGACAAATACATTTATGGAAGGCACTCCATTTCACAAATTTTGTAGAGAAAAGCAAAAAACAAACAAACAAACAAACAACAAAAAAATCATGATTAGTTACCAGTAAACCCCACCTGAAGGTCTATAATTTAAAAGTCTGAAAATATTAAATGTTGACAGAGATGTGGATCAGAGGAAACTCTAATGCATCACTGATGGGAGTATAAATTGGTGCAATCACTTTAGAAAACAGTTTGACCTTATTTAGTAAAGTTGGAGATATGCATATCTTACGACCCACTATTTCTAATCCTTGGAATATACTATGTAGAGTTGAGAGAATATATGCACCAGAGTGTTCATAGCAGCACTATTTATATTAGCTCCAAACTGGAGGAGGGGGAAGGGAAATGTCTATCAACAGTTGACTGGATAAATTATGTTGCAGTAATACAAGAGAAAACTATAACTCGATGAAATGAATGAATTACAGCAACATGAAAAAGAAGTCAGACAAAGGGCTGGCCGGTTAGCTCAGTTGGTTAGAGCGTGGTGCTGATAATACCGAGGTCCAGGGTTTGATCTCTGTACCAGCCAGCTGCCAAAAAAAAAAAAAAAGCCAGACAAAATATATACATTGTATGTTTCCACCTAAATGAAGTTGAAAAATAGGCAAAATTAAACTAGAGGGTACAGAAAAGCATACTTGGTGGTCAAGTTCTACAGAAAAGCAAGAAGATAATTATCATGTCAGAATAATGGTTACCTTTAGGGTTACGGAGAAGGTGGCAATCGGGAGGGGAAGGTCAGGGGCTTCCAAGGTGCTGACGATACTATTTTTGAGGTGCATGTCGTTTCATTGATGTTCATTTTCTAACGATTGGTTGGTGAAATTTTTAGTGCATTTTTCTGTGTGTATTTTTCTCACAATTAACAAGCAAAAGTAGGAATACCAAATATTGTAATATTGTGAGAGACAAATAAAAATGTAAAGCACTCAGCTTAGTGTTTAGCACATGGTGGGAGCTCACCACAGATGAGGTTTTCCACTCTCTACATAGTATTAAGCTACTAACTTTTTGAGGGAAGTGATGGTATCTGTTTTTGCTGAGCAGCCAATAACAACCTGTGGAGAGAACATTGTCTCTTTTCTAGGAGAGTCAAACTTGGCAGGCAATCAGTAAGAGGTTATATTCATTGCCCTTTTTTCCCTGTCTGAATTGGGACATTAAGATGGTTGCCAACATTTTGGGTTTGGCCAGGTGTACTGAATGTAAGTGGGTGCTGGGAGCCACCAGAGAGTAGGGAGAGGGCAAAGACCCAGACTCATGTTTTCAGCCCAACAGTCCCTGCCTTGAGAGTCACCATTTGTCCCTGGTCTTTACAGGAATCCACCTCCTGACCACTGGGCTTTAGTAAGTGGTCTCCCTGCTTATGTTGCTCAAAATGGCCTGGTAAGTAATACAACTTTGAAGGGGAAGAGTTTTGAATCATGTGGAAGAGTGAAAGGATTTCAGATCGAGAGTGGAAAAAATGATGGGAAGTGTGGTTCTCTAAAACCCCAATTCTCTCGTTTCTCAGTCCACTTGACAGTTGGTCTAAAGAGATGAACAGAGAATCGATGTTTGAGGGAATATGAAATACACAGAGAAACAATCCTTAGGTGGAAAGGTGCACAGTCTCACTAGCAACTAAGATACTTACTTATGTGTGTAAAGGACAAAGTCATGTCTGGCTGGTCTACCAGGCTCCCCAGAGACTAAGCCCAACCTCTTAGAGCAAGGACTTTATTGCCATTCCCAACCTCCCATCCCTGTTGCATTTCCAACTATGTCTTATACAGCAGAGCTTAAATGCTCTATCCCACCATACCTACCCATTCAAGGTCAAGAGTGGAGCAATGACATCCCCTGTGCCTGAGAGCAGCACCATGTCTGTTAGCTGCACATCACCCCCATATTTGAGCTGGTCACCCCCATATGCTTCCACAAGTGCACACTGCACAATGCTGTCTGTGTTTATTGTTTTCTATGTGCCAGGCACTGTGATTGGCTCTGAAGATACTAAGACAGATGAAGTTCATAATCAAATGAGGAGATATCTTTATTAACAGATATATATATAGTACAATGTGATAAGGTCATAATAGAGATGTATGTGGTGTATTCTGGGAATACAGAGTAGAGGTTGTCAAAACTAGCCTTCATTTCCTAGAGTGTGTTGGTCTGAGTTGAGTTTTAAAATAAATAGGTTTTAGGCAGGCAGCGGCAGGAAAGGAGATTCCAGGTGGAGGGAATGATGTAGGCATAGAGGTTAGGAGCAGCATGCTGTGTGCAGTGTAGTGTTGCTGGAGTATTGGGTTTGGGACAGGAAGATGGCAAGAGATGAGGCTTGAGAGAGAGGGGCCAGATCACAGGAGGCTTTGGATACCAAATCAAGGTTGTGGGAATTTAATCTACCGGTGATGCATTTTTAAGCAGGAGATAGGCATAGTCAATTTTCATTTTAGAAAGATAATTCTGGTAGCATCAAGGAAAATGAATCTGAAGGGCTAGGATTGGAGGCAGAGTGACCAGTGCATTATTCTGGTAAGAGATGATGAGAATCCTAACAAAAGCAGGTGCAGGAAAGAATACTATCATTATCGCTAATAGCCACTGACTGCTTAAAATGGATCAGGCACTAAATAAATGTACTCATTTAATAGAGACGAGGTGGAGAGGAGATAAGGGGTCAAATCTAACATGAGTGGGTAAAACTGTGATATTGTCTGTGTGTGTGTGTGTGTGTGTGTGATTTGTGATTGATTGTAAGCACAGAGGGAGGAAGAGAGAAGAGTCAAAGCTAATTTCATGCTCCTAGACTGGACCGACAGTTCTACCATCAGGTTTAGCTGTAAGATGATGAGGTCCGTTGCAGACAAGGTGAGATCAAGACCTTTTTAGGAGCAAATGTCCAGCAGGTAGATGTAGAGAGGATTCTGATGCTGTGGAGAGAGAGGAGGGATGGAGTTGGAGATCTGGAAGGTATCAAGACCAGATGAGTCTGGAGAAAGTCACCCAGGGAGAGTGAGAGGGGCCGTGGACACAGAGCGGGTGGAGAAAGAGCAGTGTGTGAAGAAACATAGAGGGGTTAGAGGTGTTTGAAGACCCAGGAGAGGGTAGTGTCACAGAAACCAAGAAAGCAGAATGTTTCAGCAGAGCAAGAAACCCACTGGGTTTGACAATTAAGAGGACATTGGTGGCCCCGATGAAAGCAGATTTGGTGGTGAGATAAAGGCAGAAACCAGTGTGTGGTCTGCTGAGGTAATGAGAAGCTAGAGAATGCAAGAGAAAAGAGGAGGGGAACAGGTCAGGTGAAGAAAGGATTTTATTGTCAAGGATGGGAGAGACTCAAGCATGCTCACAAGCTCAGGGGAAAGAGCCCTTGGAAAGGTTGGAGATCAGAAGAGAATGATTGCAATTGTGGAGGTGGCCGAAGGAGGGGCCAGAGGGTAGTGCCATGAGTGGGCAGTCCTTGGACAGAAGCAGGGAGCTCACCCTCTGAGACCACATGCAGTCCACCCCTGTGTTGACAGGCAAGATTGCCACAAGTCCATGTGGTGCCTTTTTGAGATCCAAAAGAAGATACCCTTTCTCAATAGATGACTAGACAAAGGTCGGGACATGGCTCTGCAAGCAGAGCACAGGCTGGACCTCAGCTCCCAGTCACCCTTCAGCCAGAGGCCTTTGTGCAGTTGACACACTACACAACTGTACACAGTGGCCCCATTGGCAGGGCTCTGGAAGGCTCATATAAGCATCATCTGGTCTCTTCCATGGTAGAGTAAACTGGTCCAATATAGCAAACTAGCAGTGTAGAAGCACAGCTACAATACCTTTCATTTCTTGTTCTACTTTTGGGGTTTATACCCCCTGAAAAACCTCTTTCTGCCTAAAAAAACCAAACAGAACCCAAATGTAGTTGAGTCAAAGATGTTTACAGTAGCATTATTTATATTAATTTAAAAAAAATCCTGGACACAACCCAAATACTCAGCAAAAGGGGAACAACAAAATGGGACACTGTACAGCTATTAATAATGACAAACTGTGGCCTCCATTTTTTCACAGCCTAGAAATGATCCAGAGTGGAGCAAATAGTAAGAAGTAGTATTTATAAGGTGAATTTTCTATCTAGTAGCCTCAGTTAATAATACAAAACCAACTGGAGCATGTCTACCTGATGAAAAGAATGTGAATGCCATGGGCAAGGACATGGTGTTTCTGGAAGCAGCATGCAGCACTTTGCTGGGTGCTCTACCAGGTCTAATCACAACCCATTATCCCGCTTCACATCTTTTAGATTTGCAATATCATGAATGCGCCTGCAGAGGACTTTTTTGCATTTCAGGTAGGTCATTTTTTATTCACTTTCTTAATCATATTACTTTTTTTCTCCGAGAAAAGCATTAGATTACATTAGAATTCACATACACTACTGGGAAGAAGTCTCAACAAAATGAAAATATGAGTGGAGAAAAGTCATGTGCCAGTGGAAGTGGGGAGGGAGTTAATTGGGTGGGTGATAAGGTCCCATTCAGTTTTAACATTCACACCCTTTGCTTTCTGGCCTCAGGACCTTTGCTTATACAGTTCCCTCCACAACCATCATCTCCTGCCCAAATCCCCCTTCAGCATCCTCTTGCCCTTCAATGACAACCTCAAATGCTACCACTTCTATGAAGTTTATTTTGATTCCCCTGGATGAATATCATTGCTCTCTCCATGGAATTTTCATGGAATATTGTTTAGTATTCTATTTGATTTTGTTTGCTTGTCTTTTTTTTTTTTTTTTTTTGGCAAATATTTATGAAGGACATCCTCTGTGCCAGGCATTGGCACAATGCTACACTGGCTACACTGGTGGTCCAGACAGGTGTCTTTGTCTCCATGGAGCTCTTTATCGTTTGGGGAGAGAGATACAAAGTGGTGGTGAGGAGAAGGGCAGGGGTACAGAGGAGATCTCTCATGGGGGCCTGACAATCTGGGAGGAATCAAGGAACGTGTCCCTGAGAAAATTATGTGTGAGCATTAAAGAGAGTGAAGGAGACTGCAGGAAAGAGACAGCTTACTGGAAGGAACTAGAGTAGGCCAACAAATCTGAGAGAGAGACTGAGGAAGAAAGTGGCAGGAGAAGATCCTAGAGAGGTAGACAGAGACCAGATCATGCAGGGCCTGGAAGGTCATTCCAAGGGGTTTGTCTCTGTTACTATATTTCCCTTACTTCATCTTTTATTATCCTCCCTTCTGTTTTAGATTGATTTCTCTCAGTAAAATATTGGCTTCCTCTGGTCAAGGGTTGCATCGTACTTTCTCGACATCCTCATCTCTCGGTGCTCTGTCAATATTTGCTGGCTTTAGCATGCCAGCTGTAAGAAAAACAAATCATTAGCAATCAGGAAACAAGAAGAAAGTGAAAATGACTCTGAGGAAAATCAGTGGATTATTTTTTCACTCCTTCAAAAACATTATGAAAAAGCTTAGAGAGAATATTCTTCCCCAGTTAAAATTGCACTGCATGTGTTGTGATTTTGACCACATCAATATGACAAGCCCAAAGAGTCACTGAGAGTTGCTCACCTGAACATAACCACAACAGACCTTGGTCTTTACCCACGTCATTCAATTGATTGCAGTTTAACCACATTAGGAAAGCAAATTTGATCTTGCTTTTAGATTCTACTCTTCCTCCTCCAACTCATCCTCCACAGTGTAGCCTAAGTGATTTTTTTAAAACATAGGTTGAATCAAGTAACTGCCTTGCTTAAAAATCTTTAATGGCATCCCACTTCACTTTCAATAAAATCTGTTTCCTGGGCTGGCCAGTTAGCTCACTCAGTTAGAGAGCATGGTGTTGATAACGCCAAGGTCGAGGGTTCGATCCCCTCTGTATTGGCCAGCTGCTAAAAAATAAAATAAAATAAAAAATTTTTAAAAAGTAAATAAAGTAAAATGTCTCCTCATCATGACCTTCAGAGAGGAGAGATTTCCCCAAGGTTAGGTAGGGAGCTGGGGGAAAGGCAAGTCCTGAGCTTAATATAGCCCTGTGCTCTTTGGGCTATATTCTGCATCCCTCTGGAGACATTCAGTCACCAGGTACTGAGACAGATCTGTGTTATTTAAATAATAACAATGATCATCTCACCACCTTAAGAATCTTGGAACTTCAGAACTGGAAGATTCCCCTACTCCAGGAAGCCTTCCTTTACTTCCTTCTCTCCTCTGACTCTCACAGTACCATAAAGATAACTCTCTTAGAGAACTTCCCACACTGCAGTGTAATTGCTGGTTTACCTTGCAGATTATGAGCAACCTGAGGACAAGATCTGAGCCTTATTTTCCTCAGTTTCCCTAGATTGTAGCTCAGTTTCTTGCACATTGTAAAGTTTGATGAACCAATGGAAAAGAGTCTGAAAATTAGTCTAGTTATCCCTATTTTATAAATAATAAAAGTGAGGTCCAGACAGGTGGACCGTGACTCACAGAAGGCATCTTGTGATTGACGGAGAACCTCATTTCTTCAGTGATACCTCATACTCTTTCCCATCTATAGATGACAAAATTGAGGCCCAAGAAGATAAAATGACATGCCAAAAGTAATGTCAAGAGGCAAAACATGCAGGTTAAATCTAGTTTAATTTAAAGATATAACTGGTTAATTTAAAACTACAAGAATCAATAGCATTGCCTTCTAAGCCAGTCTCTTGTGGTTAGTTCCTATATCTATTAGGGAAACACTACTTCTCAGGGGTGTTTCTGCACACCATTATATCCCCAGCACGTAACACACCACCTGGTACATAACAGCCCTGACATCCCTGGGATGAAAACAATATGGCTACCTGGCCTAAGGAATTCTAACCAGATGGGTCACTTGCTCATGGCATTTGCCGGTGACTAAAACCATGAAAAATCCAACAAGCTCTATCCTCTTGTCGCCTCTCTCAGCCAGTCTGGGTCACGACAGCATGCAATCCGTCACAGCTGCCTCTGCAGCCTGGGACCTGCGGAGACCTGATCTGGCCCTTCTCTTGTAGAAAGAACCTCTGGATGAGTCTGGATGGATGATTAAAAATGTCCTTTCTATGCCGATTGTGAACAAGAAGGAAGAAATTGTTGGGGTGGCCACATTTTACAATCGTAAAGATGGGAAGCCCTTTGATGAAATGGATGAGACCCTGATGGAGGTATGGCTTGTTAGGACATCTTTTGCTGTTGGGATCAGTGTCTACATGCTGCCAAGCTTAGATCTCAGAGCTGCATGGTGGGGCCCTGGGGTGTTGCTGCCCTATCACCTGGAGGGGTGGGAAGCTCACCTTGTGTGTGAAATCCTGACTCAACCTCAACAACCAATTTCTTTGCTCTTGCTTTGCACTGTCACGTGTGGTCAGAGAAATCCACATTCCCTTTTTAATTTTATTTAATCAATAAACTACTTTTTAGAGCAGTTTTAGGTTCACAGCAAAATTGAGCAGAAAATACAGGGAGTTTCTATATACCCCATCCCCACATATGCAAAACACATTACTTTTTTGTGAAGTTATTACGCATAAGAATGACACTTCATGTACGTTAGTGGTTTATTTAAAGTGTGTTCAGATCTATTATTTTATCTTTTTTTTGATTTATAAGAAAATGAAATTTATTGCTTACATTATTATTTTATCTTATCCTCATAACAGCTCTATAAGGTGGGTAGAATGAAGTTTATAAAACGCGTTTATAGCTGAAAAATGGAGGCCTAGAGAGCTTTGCCCTAAGATACAAAGTGAGGATCAAACCTGGGTGTTCTGTCTCTGATGCTTCCTTTCTTTCTTTTTAGTCTTTGACTCAATTTCTGGGCTGGTCTGTCTTAAATCCTGACACCTATGAGTCAATGAACAAACTTGAAAATAGGAAGGATATTTTCCAGGACATAGTAAAATACCATGTGAAGTGCGACAATGATGAAATTCAGAAAATCCTGGTGCGTAATGTTCTTTACTTGTTTCTACTCTAGGAGACACTGCGGGTTAGCAATATGGCCAGACTGAGGCAGATTGAGCTTCATGAGGGTATAGTCTGGGTGTGGGTTTGCACACTGTTGTATTTCTCCTGCCTAGCACAAGGATGCTGCAGCCCTCAAAGCTGAATGAACAAATGAATGGATGGATGAATAGATGGATAGATGGCTGGAAGGATGGATGGATGAGTGCCAGAGAGTGGTACATAAGGACTGCTCTGTGTGGCCTGTGGACAGCTATCCCTTGTAGGTTCACCTCAGTCTTGGGGCCAGATCCTGGCTCTAGAAACTCTATTTTTCACTGTGCTCAGGGCTGACTTGGTACTGGAGACAGGGTCAACCAACCATAGTCCCTGCTCTGAGAGGAAGCTTTATCTGACAGACCAATGAACAATGATCAGTTTCTCAGAGCTTCCCTTCTGTGGGGTCAGCTCACTCAGGAGATTCAGTCAGACTTCAGAAGAGTTTGGTGAGCAAAGTAGTTCAGAGGGAGTAGGCCACCCTGACATAGTTTCATCACTTTACAGTTTATAAGGCAAATTCACACTTATTATCTTGTTTGATTTATAAGCATTACCCCAGTAAGGTGGGCAGGGTAAGGATTTCTATCTTCATTGCAGAGATGAAGAAATTGAGGCCCAGAAGGGGGATGTAACTTGTCCCCAAATCATCCAGCTTGTGAATAGGTCTCACTTAACTTTTCTCAGAATAATGAGCAAATTCTTTACCATTCTTATGAATGGGCTGCCTCAGGAGGTGGTGAGCACCCCTTCATGAGAGCTGTTCTAGCAAAGGCTGGATTGTTATGTATCAGGGATGTTATAAAGGAAAATCCGACCTGGGGTGCAAAATTCGACTAGATGTTTTCAAAGACATGTGAGAATCAGTGATTTATTATTCCTGGGGCTTTGGTCTTAAAGATACCAGGATTTTAGAAGTAAATCAAGTTAGCCAAATGGCATTGGATCTGATGCCCCGCGGAGCTTGGCTTGCAGGCCTCACAACTTAAAACAACATGGGCCAATGTTTTTAGAGGACATTTCTTAATCTGGGAAGATACCATAATAAATTGGGATCATTTCATCCCAATAACTATTAAATTTAGAGGAGATGTTTATTCAGTTTGGATGAATTGCCTCATAGTTTCTTGACTTAGTCTATATTTTTAGCCAAATGATGTATATTTGGACCCTATAGAGGCACACCCTCAGTGAACCAGTTAAGAGTTAACAGATTTTGCTCTGGGCCAAGAAATCAGAAATAAGTAACTGGGTCTAGGTTCCCCAATCCTCTAGCACATGGGGAAATAGGCCCAGAGAGGGAAAAAACTTTCCTCAAGTCTCACAGTAAGTGAGAGCTAGAACCAAGACCATGGCAAGACCTCCTTACTCCCAGTCAGTAATAATAACAATAAAAATATCAATAACAAAATTATTTTTTAGTGCTATGTGCCAAGCACTGTGCTAAGTGTTTTACATGCATTATTTAGTTGTACATATGTTATTTAAAAATGACTTTGCACAATTGAATTTTAATCCACCAGTTAAGTACTTGTACTGTCCTCATTTTACAGATGAGGAAATTGAGGATCAGAGGTGTTAAATAACACTGCCAGTACATGGCAGAGTCTGAATTTGGAGCAGGTCTCCATGGCTCCAAAGCTCATGACTTTGAATTCATTGGCTGTTGAATGGCAGCCTCTCTGAGCAGGTGGTTCTCTTTTAAGGACTTTGGAGGAAGGAGAAAAATGAGAATGGAAAAATGGAGGCATGTTTAGGCATGTAGTAACCTTTTTTTTTTCTTCTTCTTCTTCCTGTTATTTTGGGCCCTGGTAGAAAACCAGAGAGGTGTATGGGAAGGAACCATGGGAATGTGAGGAAGAGGAGCTGTCTGAGATCCTGGTGAGCTGATCTGGAGCAACACTGGCCCCAATGCAGAACAAGTGCAGGGTGCTCCTGAGCATGTGTGGGCGTCTTTCTACAAAGCAAGCTCCCCACCGCTCTGCTCTGATCTTCCCAGCAGACCTGGGATGGGGATAGGGCTGGGGTGGGGGGACCCAGGAACACTTCGTATCACCTAATCACTTGACCCCGTTCCTTACACAGCAAGCAGAGCTGCCAGATACAGAGAAATATGAAATTAACAAATTCCACTTTAGTGACTTGCCCTTAACAGAACTGGAGCTGGTGAAATGTGGGATACAGATGTATTATGAGCTCAAAGTGGTGGATAAATTTCACATTCCACAAGAGGTGAGGTCAAAACAAACATCTTTGATTTCCCTTTTTCTTTCTTTTGTTTTGTCTTTTTTAAAAAAACTCAATCTGTAAACTAACTTAAAAAGAGTGTGCCCTCAGTGTTTAGGATTTAAAGCGTTAGTCATGTTGCAATATGAGTCATCTATTGGAAAAGAGACACACTGTTCCTCTGAAATGTGCTGTTTTGGGTATATTGGCTTCTTGCTGTGGGTTCTGAGGCACTGAGTTCTGAAACCGTGAATAGATGTGCTGCAGGAAAAAAAAAAAAAAAAAAGGTCCTATAATCAAGAAAGGGCAGGAAATGTGGGATGAACCAATTCAAACAGAGCTCTTTCCCTGCAGGTTTCCTTATTAAGGTGCACTGTGAATTTAGGGGCATGGGGAATGGGCAGAGAAATGGGGCTGGGGGTATATAGTGCACAGAATTTCCCAAATATAAGTGTTTGATTAAAGCAAATTCTCTCTCTCTTTCTCTCTCTCTCTCTCTCTCTCTCTCACACACATACATGCACACACACACTCCCAGCTCTAATGAATCAGAAACAAGTGTTTCTGATGCACACTCAAGTTTGAGAACCACTGGATTAAAGAACCCTTTTGTTGTCTTCCTTAGTAAAGCCCCTGTTGGCTTCTCCCAGGACACTGACTCTCCAGGGCACAGTTTAGGAAGTAATGAAGAAGCTCTGTCGGAGGAATGACCCATGCCTACCTTGTTTCTTAACAACAGCATCCTTTTTCACAGTATTTAGCTTTTTGCAAAGTTTATTCACAGCATTATTGCATCTGTTGTTATTAGTTCCCACCTATTCTGGTCCAGTGATGGGGTTGGAGGACCTCCGGCCTCAGAAGGGAGGGCCCTGGGTGCCTGGTTGGGCGCATGCTGCCTCACTGATGTTCACGTGTTCACAGGCCCTGGTTCGGTTCATGTACTCCCTGAGTAAGGGCTACCGCAAGATCACCTACCACAACTGGCGGCATGGCTTCAACGTGGGGCAGACCATGTTCTCTTTGCTGGTGGTATGTGGCTGGGGGGTGGCGCTGGACAGCAGGGGTGGCAAGGCAGTCAGGGCAGCCTTGGTTGTGGGCTCATGCCACACTGGACGACCTCATGCATAGTGCACTTGGCAGCAACAGAGTTGTTGTTCTTTCTCTATATATTGCCTTTTAAGAATTATGCAGAAGTAGTGTAATGCTTAGCTTAAAAGAATTCCAAGAGTAGAGAAGCATATAATAAAAAGTGAGAGAAAGCTGCAGCCTACTCCCAACCCCAGTCTGGTTATTTGGAGGTAACTGTGTCATAACTTCTTCCAAATTTTCTTCTTGGAGCTGTTAAAAGAAAAACTTCAAACAAATTAGGTTTAGCAGGGTTTATTTGAACAAAAAAGTGATTCATGAATCTGGCAGCAGTCTGAACCAGGAAATGTTCAGAGAGCTCCACCCAGCAATGTGGGCAGGCAGAAGAAGGAAGTGACATACAGAAATAGGACAGAAGAAGGGAGTGATATACAGGAATAGCCTGATTGGTTACAGCTCATCCTTTGCCCTATTTGGGAATGCCCGAGAAGTTTGCAGCCTGTGTTTGGCTAAAAGCTTGGCTGCTATGATTGGCCAAGACTTGGTTACTTGTTACAAGAGTACACTCTAAGTTAGATTGCAGTTTGTTTGGACAATAAGTTAGGTTACAGTTCATTACATATGGAGGCCGCTTTATACAAAATTTAATTTAATTTAACAGCATGGACACATATTTGTATGCACAAACACACACACACGCATAGTTTTTTTTAGTTCATAACCAATGGAATAACATTATTCTGTAATATGCTTTTTTCACTTGAAAACATAAATATATCAATCTTATTCTTTCATAATATATATGTACATGTAACATTTACTATTTTAACCATTTTTAGATGTACAATTCAGGGCAAGAGCACATTCACAATGTTGTGCAACCATTACCACTATCCACCTCTAGAAGTCTTTCATCATCTCAAACAGAAACTCCATACCCATTAAACAATAACTCCACATTCCTTGCATCCCCCAGCCCCTGGTAACCACTATTTTATTTCCTTCCTGTTTCTATGATTTTGACCATTCTTTTTTTTTTTTTTTTTTTTTTTTAAAGATGACCGGTAAGGGAATCTTAACCCTTCACTTGGTGTTGTCAGCACCAGGCTCTCCCAAGTGAGCCAACTGGCCATCCCTATATGGGATCCGAACCCTGGCCTTGGTGTTATCAGCACCACACTCTCCCGAGTGAGCCACGGGCTGGCCCTATGATTTTGACCATTCTAAGTACCTCATATGAGTGGAATCATACAATATTTGTCCTTTTGTGTCTGGCTTATTTCACTTAGCATAATGTTTTCAAGGTCTATCTACGGTACAATTTGGTGGCTATGTAATATTCTGTTGTGTAAATATACCATAATTTCTTTACTCAGCCCCGTGTTGGATGTGGAGGTTGTTTTCAATATTTCACTATTACAAACAGTGCCACATATTTGTGTCAGTATATTTGGCTCAGAGGGTTCAGAGCCCTTTATATTTCATTTAAGTGTTTCCCTGTTCATATCATGATGCATATCTCTCCCCTTCTTCAGTCTCCTTATCTTTGTTCCTTTCCTTGTGGCTGGAATGGTCAGGCAAGAGTAGTTGCTAGGGTCTGGAGCCAGGAATTTTGGCCAGGCCACCACAGAAGGTAACAAGGACACCACTTAGATTTGATTTATTTCTTATGGTCACAGAGTTAGCATCAGCTCTCCAGAGCTCTTCCCCACCCTTTACTTTAATACACATCATAAACAAGGAGTTAAGTATTTGAAGGAGTCCCATGGATAGATTCCTTTGATCTGTGCTTAAACGGGTAGTCTAGGTTTGGCAGATTTGCTTTACCAGTCTGACCATGTTCAAAAACTCTCTAAATCCTAAAACCTGACAGCTGCAAATTTCTCAAAAATTATCTAGTCCAACATGCTCCGTCCCCAGTGTGCAGATTGGGATACTGAGGGGGATGAAACCAGCTAAGGTCACTCAGAAATAGGGTGATCAACTGTCCCCATTTGCCTTGAGACTGTCCCAGATCTAGCACTGAAAGTCCCACATCCCAGAAAACTCCTGAGACCCAGGCAAACCTCTGGTCAGACTATGAGCCAGGGATAGAGCCAAGTTCAGAACCACATTTCCAAGCTCTAGGCCTTTCCCTCACACCTGCTCTTTTATTTTTATTTATTTTTTTTTTTGTCGTTTTTTCGTGACCGGCACTCAGCCAGTGAGTGCACCGGTCAGTCCTATATAGGATCCGAACCCGCGGCGGGAGCGTCGCTGCGCTCCCAGCGCAGCACTCTACCAAGTGCGCCACGGGCTCGGCCCCACACCTGCTCTTTTAGCCCTGCTTCCAGCCCCCACAAAAAAGGAGTGACTTGTACCTCTGATTGCCCCTGCAGACAGGAAAGCTGAAGCGATACTTCACGGACCTAGAGGCCTTGGCCATGGTCACTGCCGCCTTCTGCCATGACATTGACCACAGAGGCACCAACAACCTCTACCAGATGAAGTAAGTCAGCTCTTGCCTCACCCACTCCCTGCTCCCAGTCCCCCAGATTTATTACCCAGGCCTGCATGACCCCCAGATAGACTCTTTGGCCAGAGGGGATGTCCTACTGTCCACAGCTTCTCATCTCTTCCGCCCTTGGGATCTGGGTCCATTCCATATCCACAGAATAATGACCCCCCTGAAAGGTGTTCATATCCCACACCCTGGACCCTGGGAATATGTTGCCTGACTTTTTTTTTTTTTCTGTTTTAAGTCAAGTTTTATTCTAAAATCACCTAATTACATCTTTCCTTCTGTATTTATTTGCCTGGTGCAAAATTTTATTCATTACATGTTATGTTAAATAGAATGATTAGTTCATGTTTGCAGATCAATTAAATACAATTATTTTATCTAGTTCATTAGTAATGGTGCTGAATTTTGTTTTTCACCTTTCTGTACATAATGCTGAACACCCAGATGAGACCTGGGGAAAAAAAAAGAGTCAAAAATGCAGATGTTTTAAAATATCCAGATGTATTGTGTCAAGTAAACAAAACGTCAAGGTTTTTTACTACTTTTTTCCATTTTCATCCGGATGTTTGATGTCATGTAGACCAGTCTTAATCTATTCAGTCACTACCACAATGTTCTTTAATATCATTTGCCAATATTTGCACCTCTTCATAAAATTATCTCTAAAACTCTTATTAAATCCATTCATGGGGAAAACACAACATTTTCTTTGGAAACAAAAATATAATGCCCCAATGGACTCATAACATAAGAACACCATCCAGAATGGTACCCAAGTCTTTATGTTAAAAAAGGTAGGTGCATTTTTATTTTTATTTATTTATTTATTTAAATTTTTATTGAATCAAAATTGATTATACATATTTTGGGGGTTCAACATTGAGATATGTTGATCAAATCAATATTCCTAGCATATATATTGTTACAAATCATACTTATTCTTTATTCCCCTTGTCCAATCTCTCCCATCCCCTTCTCCCTCCCTCCTACCCCCTCTAATTACCCTAGATTTCTTCTCTCCTTCTGAAAGAGTAATGGTTACTCTGATTTGCTCCCTAAATGATCTCTCCAATGCTGAGAGGTGTGGTCAGGTCCCCCAATATTATCATAGAGCAGACGCTTCTTCTGTCTCTGTGAAATGGGCTTTGTGGAGAGAGACATCCTCTTCTTGTCTTTATCTCTGCTGGTGACTCTCCTTGTGTCAATGCACTCCAGTGGCTGGCGGACCATCTTCATGGTGGTTGTGGTGTCTATCTGCTTTCGTGGCAGCCATGGTTATGGTGGTGGCTATGGTGGGCTACCCAGATGGAGGTGATGTTTTTGGCATGCTCCTTGGTGCTGGTGGTATGCCTGGTTGTGGGGAGTGTCTGGTCCCTAGGCCCCGAGGTGTTGATGCAGTGTGCCAGGTTGTGGGAGAGGGTCCGGTCCCCTTCTCCATGGCCCAGGTCCCTGGGCAGGCCCCAAGGCACTGGCACAGTGTGCCTCGTTGAAGGAGGGTGGTATGGTCCCCTTCTCCATGCCTCAGGTCACCGGGTGGGCCATGAGGCACTGGCCTGGTGTGCCTGGTTGTGGGAGAGAGGTCCGGTCCCCTTCTCCATACCTTGGGACCCTGGGCGGGTCCTGAGGTGCTGGCATGGTGAGCCTGGCTGTGGGAGAGAGGTCCGGTCCCCTTATCCATGACTCAGGTCCCCAGGCAGGCCCTTGCCTGACATTTAACAGGAACTTTGCAGATGTGATTAAGTTAATGATCTTGAGATATAGGGATTATCCGGTGGGCCCCATGTAGTCTGAAGTGTCCTTACACGAGGGAGGCAGGAGGTCAGAGAGGAGAGAAGATGCTACCCTGCTATTTTAGAATGTGGAGGAAGGGGCTACAGGCAAGGAAC
The DNA here is from genome assembly GCF_027409185.1 of Cynocephalus volans. Taxonomy (NCBI): domain Eukaryota; kingdom Metazoa; phylum Chordata; class Mammalia; order Dermoptera; family Cynocephalidae; genus Cynocephalus; species Cynocephalus volans. Next base: position 132,574,133 of record NC_084461.1, on the reverse strand, counting down.
CGCGTGTGTCCTCTAGAAGATAGAAAAAGCAAGGAAACAGATTCTCCCCTAGAGCCTCCAAAAGGAAAACAGCTCTATAGACCCATTTTGGACTTCTGAACTCCAGGGCTATAAGATGATACATTTTTATTGTTTTAATCCATCAAGTTTGTGGCAGTTTGTTACAGCAGCAATAGGAAACATGCATTAAACTAATTCACTCTCCTCCTTCCCTGTCCCACCTGCTGAACTAATTTGAACCAAGATGTTAGTGACCAATAATGGTTCATTCATTCACCTTGTGTTCATAATGCTCCTAATATGGTGTGGTAGGTTCTGTGCTAGGCAAGGGAGATGGCGTGGTGAGCATAACACACACAATCCCTGTCCTCACAGAGGTTATGTTCCAGAGAGCCTCTGAAGCGGTCCTTCAAGCATGGTCTTGTTAGATTCTCATGACCACCCTGTGGCTCGGCAGAGCAGGGACTAGTGTTATCCCCATGTTACAGACAAGGAAGCCGAGGGTATGCCCAGGGCTCACAGCTGATAGGTCATTAACAAGCACTAGAATTCATGCTTCTCTGAGTCTTTTCAATACTTTCATGCTGCTCTGAGGCTCGACATTGTGTTTACATTTTACATTGTGAAAATCTGAGTACTGAGCATAGCGCTTGGCAAATTTCAAGTGCATGACAAATATTTATTGAATGAATAAATGAATAAACATGCTGCTTGTGGAAATTCAATGGCTTCCCCTAAGACTCAGGCATGGAGGATTGGGGACTGGGTGATCTTCAAGGCATGGCCCAGTGCCAATGTCCCTGGATAGCTACAGGAATCCATAAATCCCTAGAATTGCATATGGCATTGCGTGTGTTTGTGCCTTTTTTGGGGGAAGATACATAATATTCAATAGAGTCTCTAAAGAGTCCATGACCCAAAAGAGGCTCAGAATCACTTGCAGAGAAAGCTAAAAGCTGAGAGTCAGGAGACTTGAAGTTTAGTCCTAATTTTCCATTGTCTCCGTGTGACCTTATGCTAGTTCCTCCTTATTCCTGGACTTCAGTCTCTCTGCCTGCAGAATTAGGAGGTGGCAGGAGTTGATAATATCTTCAACCTCCATCTCAGTGATTCCATATTGATATTCTTTCTCTCTCTCTCTTCTTCATTCAGATCCCAGAACCCACTGGCCAAGCTCCATGGGTCCTCCATCTTGGAAAGACACCACTTGGAGTTTGGCAAAACGTTGCTCAGAGATGAGGTAGGATGAGGACCCTCTGCCCTGGCTTGGGGGCCTGCACCAGAGGCCCCATCTCACTGGAAGCCTGAGTGTGCCCAGGCAGCATTCTTCCCATTGGCCTGGGCTGCCTCTGCTGTCATCTGGGTGGCCGTTGGTAGCTGGGTGACTTTACTGTCAGCATCATTTCTCTCATTTCTCGTCCTATTTTTTCTTTAGAGCCTGAATATCTTTCAAAACCTCAATCGCCGACAGCATGAGCATGCAATCCACATGATGGACATCGCCATCATTGCCACAGACCTCGCTCTGTATTTCAAGTTAGTATTTCTTTTCATTTTAGTAATAACAAAGATTATAATAATAACAAACACCATAGTTCCAATTGATTTAGTATGTACTATGTGCCAGGCACAACACCTGTGCTATGGACACACTGACTCTCACTATATCCCTGTGAGTTAGATGTTATTACCCCCATTGTACAGATGAGAAAACTGAGACCCAAGGTGAGAGATCTGCTAAGACCAGGTAACAAATAAGTGGAAGAGTCTGGGTTAGAACCTAGCTCTTCACTCCCAGGCCTTGATCCTTTAGCCTTGTTTTATTAATAATGTTGATTTAATAAACCTCCATCTGAAAATGCCAATGTTAGAAGCCCAGGTGTTGCCATGTGCTCTAAGTCTTGTTCCCTTTAACAAACTGGTGTGTTTTGTAGGAAGAGGACAATGTTTCAAAAGATCGTGGATCAGTCTAAGACATATGAGACTGAACAAGAGTGGACGCAGTACATGATGCTGGAGCAGACACGGAAGGAAATCGTTATGTGAGTTGAGATGGGTTAAACCCTGATCCTCTGAAACCCAGGGTCAGGAGGTGAGATGCTACACGGACAGCTCTTGCTGCCCTCAACAGAGCCCCAGGATGCTTTCCATTGTGGAGGCCTGACGTATGAAAAAAAATGAAGTTATGCCAAAACTGAATTGCACAAGTTATAATGTATGTTTAATCTTAATTTTAGCACTAAAAACATAATATAGTATTGTTTTATTTCTCTGTACACAAAAAGTATAATATTTGAAGTATTTTACACATAAAATCTAGGATTTGAGTGGTAAGGTTATGTAATTTTCAAGTTTTTGATACAACAGTTATGGTTTGAGTGATAGCTATGTTTCACTCAAAATATATAGGCTTAATTTTTTTAAGTGTTTCTTTACATATTACAATATCCTGTGATATAGCTGTGCCCTTCACAAATTAGTTATATGATTTATATGAAATTCATAGTGCCTGCATTACTGGCATGAGTCTGGTAATGGGACTCAACTTTAAGTTGTCTGGTGACTCTTTCTTCAGTTCTCTCAGTGTGCTTCCATGATACACCTCAATTGATGATGGGTGAAAAGTGTAAATGTGAGATCTTTTGTCAATATGTGGCCCAAGCCAAATAGTCCCCTGGCTCCTCTGTGATGGGTCCTGGGTATAGAAGGGGATGGTCAGAAAGGGTCTCAAGGGGAGATGAGGCCTGGCCTAATTCTCAAGGAGGCATTAGGGTGTTTATCCCCAGATACTTCTGCGAAAAAGAGGCTTAAGTTACAGGCATCGCAAATCCCTGCAACAGAGAAGAGGCTGCTGGGACAGGCTCAGGGAAGGGCTGGCAAGTGGCAAGTTGCCCCTCCTTCAGCCCTGCAGTTGTCCAACCATGCCTCCACAGAGGTCCCCTGGTCCTGGGGAGTAGTGGACCTTCTCCCACTGAACAAGGATCTGCTCCCAGGCTGATCAGGATCTACCTCAATGGACATTGTAAAATGGAGCAGCAAAAGAACTGAATAGGTGGAAAAATCACTCTGCTCTTGGATAGAGGGTCTTGATATCAGAAAGTTGTCTATTCTCCCTAATTAATTATTCATATAAGTTGATTCCAAGAAAAATACCTACTTTATTTTGGGGGAAATTAGGAAGTTGATTCCAAAATTCTTATGAAAAATAAGTATGCAAGAATAGCCAGAAAGCTCTGAAATAGAAGAGCAATAATAGGAACCAGCAGGACTAAAGTCAGGTCAGTCCTAGGCTTGAGTCAGTGATGCAGACTCAATGTCAGGTCAACGGGACAGACTTGAAGGACTATGCATGTGCTAAAAGTGAATTTCATACCAGTGCAGAAAGGTATATGTTTATAAATGGTGTTTGGATAATGGGGTGGCTGCAAAGACCCCCATTTCACTCCTTATACCAAAATAAATTTCAAATGAATCAAGCATTTTAAAATAATGAGGGAAAAAGCATGGGAAAATTAAAAAGAACAACTTTAGAGTGAGCTTTCTAAGAGTGACATAAAATTCATGTCATAAAAATAGGCAGATGAATTTGACTGAATAAAAATTAAGGACTTCTGCACAACACACACAAAAATTGCACAGCCAAAGTAAGAATGCAAGTGATAAGCTGGAGAAAAATATTTGTAAACTTCTGACTGAAAAAGAGCTAATTTCCTCAGTAAATAAAGTGTTGATGCAATTTAAGAAGACTAATACAACAGAAGAAAGGGCAAAAAGCATGAACAGACATTTCCCAGAAAAACAATTACAGTAGGATGTAAACATATGAAAAGATGATGACGTTATTCATGTGAAAGTTTTCAGAATCAAGATGGAGTTTCTCTGTTAAAAAAAACAACCAACCAAACAAACAAACAAACCCCCAAACAAAGAAACCTGATAAGTAGAGCCAGGAAAGGCCATGAAGGGTTGGGGAATGTCTGATAACAAGAACTGTCACAAAGGAATGCAAAACCACAACCTTGCACAAAGGCCATCACAACGTTACACAAAGGATACTTCTGCAAGGACATCTGCCCAGCACTGCCTGTCCAACCTTGGACTGGCATCACCCTTGTTATTGATCCTTGTAGCCAAGGATAATTATTCCAAAACAATTATGTAATCCTCCATCATTTTTCTTTTAAAACTCTTTGTCTTCCTTTACCTCCCTGAATACACACATAGCTTACTATGGCACGCATATTCCCATTGCAATGTCCTATTCCTGATTAAACTCATTATTCTTTTAGAGAGTCTCTCTCTGTTTATTATTTAAGTTGACACTCATATGAAAAGAAATGCAACATAAAACTACAGAAAGATATAATTTTTTCACCCAGAGATGAAAACATTTGATAATACACCGTGTTAGGCAAAGGTAAAGGAAACAATCTCATTTACCATGGTGGGAGTGTGAACAGGTAAGCCTTTATGGAGGGCAATTTAGCAACAACCATCAAAACTGTTAATGCCCATACTCTCTGACTCAGCTATCCCACTTCCAGGATTTCCCATCCAGATATTCTCTCACGTGTGCACCAAAGAGTACGTACGGAGCTATTCGTTGCAGCATTATTTGTAATACAAACAATTTAAATACTCATCGGCGGGTGACCAGGTTAAATAAATTGTAACACTTTTATACAGTGAAATGTCAGACAGACTTTACAACAAAATGATAACTTGGAAAAGATATTATGTTGAACTAATTTTTATTAGGGAAACAAAACAAAAACAAAACAAACCACCACCACCACCAACAACAAAACAAGAAGAAGAGGAAGAGGAAGAAAATAAAAATAAAAAAGCCAGGGGTGGGACCTCAATTATTGTAAAAGTCAAGGTTGTCTTAAGCAGGCATCTTCAGACTGAGGCACACCTGCCCCCCTAGGAACTCTGTCCTTCCAAGACCTAAATGGGCATGGACAGCCTTATATGAATCAATGTTCTCTTTCTTGATATTGATCTCCCTGAGAAATCAGAAGCATGGCAGGTGAGGCATTCTCTCACTTATCCAAACCCTTTATAAAATAAAGGCAAACTCCACTCTTTCTTGAATCTCCCTACAGTGCAGAGTCCTTGCTGCAAAAACTTCTGGGCCACCAAACAGAGAAATTATTTAAAATACGTTGTTTTCAAAGCTCCTTTTAAGCAAGGCCTTATATACCCAAGGAAGAGCTTCAGGCCTTCCCTGTCTTACATATTCTGGAGTTTCATTTGTTTTTTGTTTTTTGTGGCTGGCCAGTAAGGAGATCTGAATCCTTGACCTTCCTGTCTTACGTATTCTGACAAAAACACATGTGTTATTCTCTGAGAGCACTTCTGACTCTGGATGTGCAGTTTTCTTTCTCATAGTTCTGATTCTCTGTGGTCATTAGTTGGGTGCCTACAATTCAGTTCAATTCTGACTCCATCCACCTGCTGTTAGTGTTATAGAGGCTGGGTGGGAGCACTCAGCTCCTGGATGAGGCTTGCCAAATCTTGTCATTCAGCCCAATCCAGTTGCCTGCCCTGAATAAAAAACACTGGCTTGGCTTGCCAAAATCTTTTACCCCAGTGCATTCAACTCCTGGCTGAGGCTCCCCAAGATCAGTTACTAAACCCATGTCTGGCTGTCTGCCTCCCAACAAAAATAAACCACTCAAAAGTCAAATGTTGGTGACAATGGAAGTCAGCTTTTATTCAGGAATACCAGTGACCTGAGGAGAGATGTTAGGTTAACCCATTTGTCCGGTAAACCCAAGGGAGAATGGCCAGACTGAAGCCATCTCAAAGACTCAGGTTTACTGAGGGGTTTTTATAGAGGGGACTGAGGGAATGGAACATGGGAAATGAAAAGCAGGAGGGAGGGGCACATGAGCTGTGGAGGCTCCGTGCAAGGAAGCAGGTGCCATGTCTCACCAGGATCCATCTGGTTTTTCTTCCCGTCCTTGCTGTTATCTCAGGGTCCTGATTTGTGGTGGAATCAGCACAGCTTTACTGATGTCTTCCTTGGTTTCTCAGAGTCTGGATAGTCTGTGTCTTTTGGCAAGTTTGAAGCTCCAGGTTGGCTGGAAAACAACTTTACATTTATGTAAATAATGTCGTATTGCCCCATAACCAGAATCAAAATATCAAATAACCATGGGAAAAGAGAGAGCTCAAAGAAATGCATGCCAAGAAAAAACCGTGTCCTGTTAAAATCTTTTAGAGCCCGTGAAGTTTTAGGTCCCAGCGTGGCTTCAGTCCTGCTCACTGTAACATTAGCAGCATCAGATCCCACAAATTAAGGGCTGATTCCCACAAGACTTCCCCCATTTCTGGTGCCAGTAGGAAGTCTGATAAACTAGCTATAAATTGGGGGTTCCCATGACCCCACCCTCTTGCATCAATAATTTGCTAGAATGGCTCACAGAACTCAAGGGAACACTTTACTTATATTTACCAATTTATTATAAAGCATATTATAAAGGATACAGATGAATGATGTGTTCAAGAGGTACACAGGGTGAGGTCTGGAAGGATCCTGAGAACATGAGCTTCTGTCTTGGTGGAGGTGGGGGTGTACCACCCTGCCAATACATGGATGTGTTTACCAACCCAGAAGCTCATCAAACTAACTGTTCCAGAGTTTTTATAGAGCTTAATCTCCAGCCTACCCCCTCTTCCCGGAGGTCAGTGAGTAAGGCTGAAAGTTCCAACTCTTCTTGGTCCTTCTGGTGACCAACCCCAACCTGAGGCTATCTAGGGATCCCATCCTAAGTTAATTCATTAGCATAAACTCAGGCATGATCAAAAGGGGCTCATCATGAATAACTAAAGACACTCCTATTACTCAGGAAATTCCAAGGGTTTTAGGAGCTCTGTGTAAGACCAAATTCAGTCATGTGCACCACTACAATGTTTAGGTCAACAGGGGACCACATATACAACGGTGGTCCCATTAGGTTATAATGGAGCTGGAGGTATGTACTAGGCTACACCATCTAGGTTTGTGTAAGTACACTCTGTGATGTTTGCACAACATCACCTAATGACGCATTTCTCAGAACAAATACCTGTTGTTAAGCAAAGTATGACTGTGTATTTCTTATTGTATCACACGTGTGTGTGTGTATACACATATAGCATGGAGAAACAAGGCATTGGAGATGAAAGATTTTGTCCTGGGTTGTATAGCCAGCCGGCAGGATTGAAGGCATTTTTCACTTAATAATCTTACTTCCTTCAGAGATTGTATCACTGTCCAGGAACCATGATATCAGATCAAAGGTGCATCAGTAATAAGTACTAAAGGTGGCAGCACCTGATTTTATCCATGCATGCATCCATCCATCCATCCAATCTACGTACATACCTGTCCATCTATCTACCCCTACCTTTCTTAGAATTAAAAATAACTGATAAGGTGGGTGTCATTGGGATGCATTCTAACATGCTTATTTGAATTGAAAAATAAAGTCAAATTCTTTCTGACAGATTCAAATCTGATTTGGCTGCTTTAGTTGACAGTGAGAGACTGGCGTTTCCAATGGTGTTATGTGGCAAACATTTCTGTGCATTAAATAAGATAAAACTGCAGCTTCAAGGTTTGGATGAAAACATAATTGATTATTCATTATAAGATTAAAAAGCATTTAAAAAAATAACACTGGAAAGACATATCAAAATTAATAATGTTTTAATTTACCTAACCCATTCTAATAATCTTGGATTAACCAAAGTGCCACTGAGAAAGTATCAGAGGTTTAATTAATAGTCATATAAGTCCTGCTTAAATCTTTATGGCACACTTCCCAGAAATTAAGGAAGTGAATGATTCTCATGTTTGCTTTCAACAAAATTGAAGGAGAACCTAATGGGATCATCAGCTGATAGATCACTCAGAATAATGATCACAGTACGATTTTTAAAAATTAAAAAAAATGTATTTCACAGTATGATTTTTAACAGTAACCTTGAAAGAATGCAAAGAATTAAGTGATATTGCTGCAACAAAACTCCTGCCATTCCCAGGTATTTGCACTTATAAAACTGAAAAATGGGCATAAAATAGATGCTGAATCCTATCTCGATCTAGCAATAAGAAACATTCATTCACTAACTGATTTTTAAGATAATTCCATCCTGTCTCATTAATAGACAAATTTCAAAAAAACAAAAAAAACAAAAAAAACCCGTTACTTTGGGTGTTTAATAATTATAGAAATAGGTAATATGTTTTGTTGTTTTGGGTAATTGTGCAATAATAATAATATCTTAATCCAAAAGTAAGTTTTTCAATAGTTGAAGACTTATGCGAAGAAAAAAATTTTAATTATATAATTTCATTTAATGGACATAATTGGTTGCAGATAAGTATGAAAGCATGATCAACGAAAGACTCTCAAGCATATATATACACACACCCCCACACATATCCATGTGCATGTATACGTACACACATTTGTACATATTATATACACACATACACACATTTGCTATATATGTACACATATACACACATTTGCATACATATGTACACGTTCACCTATATATGCATAACAATATATTAGGATAAAAGTCTGTGGGAGAAGTCAAGTGGAAATACAAGTTTACAGAGAAAAGGAAATTTGTAAAATTCTAGACTTAAAGAAAAGCTTGTTCATGCGTTTCTATCATGGATGTTGGGCTGGTGGTTGGTATCAAATTGCTATGGTATTTAGATTCCTTTATATTTAAAGAATGATGTAACAATTTTATTTCATTTTTTTAAATAATTTTATTTCAAAATGTCAATACTTATATAATGTGCTATAAATTAGATCCTTTGCAAATATTTGAACTTATGATGAATAGTTTAAGGTGTCAACTTAAAAATGTGCAAGAAGGTAAGTATTTTTCAAAATCCTTTAGGTAGGCCCTCAATGAAAAACGTTTGAAGACCTTTAAAGCAGGGTTTTTTAACCTTAGCACTATTGACATTTTGGGCTGGTAACTCTCTTGTGGGGGCTGTCCTGTGCATTGCAGAATGGTTAGCAGCATCCCTGGTGCCTACCAGCTATGTCCACTTAGCAGCCCCTCCTCCCCAGTTGTGACAATCAAAAATGTCTCCAGATTGCCAAATATCCTCTGAGGACAAAAATTGTCCCTGGCTGAGAATCATTGCTATAAAGCAATTTTAAGGTCTATTCATTAGGTGATTAGGTGATTCAGCATATAATTAGAAGTGTTTCACACCTGGGTAGAGTGTAGCTGTTACACACTTGGGGCTTTGGCACCAGACAGCCTGGGTTCAGGACTTGGCTCTTTCATTTATTGGTGGTGTGACCTTGAGAGGGTTAATTCATCTCTCTGTGCCTCTGTTTCCTTATCTGCTCAGTGAGGATAATGGTAGTACCTAATTTATGGATTATCATGGGAGTTGAACTGGGGTATGTGGAGTGCTGTGTAGCATTGCTCACAATAAGTAGTGGGGTTAAAGGCTTCCTGTGTTTGATGAGACATATATATTTGGTCTTTATCTCCAGTTCCTGACACACATCTCCTAAAACCCTTGAAATTTCCTGAGTGTTAGAAGTGTCTTTTGTTCTAATGAGGTGCCTCTTGGCAGGACCCTAGGCAGTGTCAGGATGGGGGCAGGTCACCAGAAAGATCCAGCCTTGATTAGAAGCTTGGAACTTTCAGCCCTAACCCTAATATCCCAGGAGGGGAGAGGGGCTGCAGATTGAATTACTCACCAGTGGCTAATATTTAATCAATTGTGCATATGTGGTAAAACTTTCATAAATACCTCTAAACAACAAGGTTCAGAGAGCTTCTGGGTTGGTGAACACATGGAGGTGCTGGGAGGAAGGTGGTGTGTCTGAAGAGGACATGGGAGTTCCATACAAATACAACCCCCTTCTTTTATGCCTCTCTTCCGTTTGGCTGTTCCTGAGCTGTATCCTTTATAGTAATAAACTGGTAAATATAAGTAAAGTGTTTCCCTTAGTTTTGTGAGCTGATCGAGCAAATTATTGAACATGAAGAGGGAACACCCTGACTTTGTAGCCAAGTCAGAGAGAAGTGTGGATACCCTGGAGACTTGATACTTGTGGCTGGCCTCTGAGTGAGGTTGTCTTGAGGGACTGAACCCTTAAACCTGTGGGGTCTGATGCTAATTCTGGATAGTCAGTGTTGGAATTGGATTGTAAAATACCCAGTTGGTGTCAGAATTGGTTGTTGTAAGGAAAAACCCAACACTCCCTTCCAGAGCTTTGATTATCTCAAAGGGCTTATGTGCATGAGCTCTCATGGTCTGAGGTCTACACCTAACCCCTTGACATGTCCAAAGCCACTTGACTTTTGCTAGACTCTTGCATAGCTGTTTCTTATGTCACCAGGGTTACAGTGGCTCTGGAGTGAGGGTATGACTTCCCATTCTTCATCAAACCCTTTACATCTCCACTTAATTCCAGATTTTGCTCTTGACAGTCTGACCAAACCACAAGTTGGAAGGGCTTTGAGATCCTCTAGTGCTGGGCTTGCCGCCTGTTTTTGCATGGCTCATGAGCTAAGCGTGGCTACTACATTTTGAAATGGTTGGGGGAGAAAGTCAAAAGAAGAATAACATTTCATGACAAAGGGAAATTATAAGAAATTCAACTTTCAGTTTCTATAAATAAAATTTTTTTCTTTTATACAGGGCCCCATTCTGACTTTCATGGACCCTAGTTACTTTTGCCTTCATGGCTCCTTCCTCCATGAAAACAATAAATAAATAAAAATTACATTTTATGACAGTGCTGGTATAAACACAAATATAATCCAGGCTGAATTTATTATTAAATATTCATTGTTATTGTATTCTTCTTTCTTCTCATTTTGATTTTGTTGTTGTTGGTTTTGATGGCTGACTGGTGCAGGAATCTGAACCCGTGACTTTGGTGTTACCAGCACCATGCAAGTAAGCTAACCGACCAGCCCTTCTTCTGGTTTTTTGTTTGTTTGTTTGCTTATTTCTTTATTGTTATTCTTAAAAAAATATATTTCCTTCTTCTGATTTTGAAAGAAATTAAAATTAAAATATTTTCATAGACTCCAAAAAGTACTGTGGGCCCTCAGTGCTCTGCCAAATGGATAAGTTGACCCTGCTTTTACTGATCATCAACAGCTGCTCTTGCATCACAGTGACAGAGTTAAGTAATAGAGACCATGTGGTCTTCAAAACCTAGAATATTTACTGTCCGGCCCTTTCTAGAAAATGTTTGCCAGTGCCTGGTCTAGTGTTTTACAAATGAGGAAAGTGAGGCCCAGAGAGACAAACTGACTTACCCAGTGCCACAGGCACTCATGGAGCCTCAAGGGCTGGGATCCAGCCATACCAGCCCTTCCCTGCACACCCACCTTTGAGGCTCCCAGGGGCACCAATACACCCTCCAGGTGGGTGTAATTTCAGGGAGGGACTGAGGTGAGTATCCTCAAAGGGTTGGGTAAGAGGATGGCTGGAATGCTTGTCCCTGAAAGTCAGCCAGAGGTCAGGAAAAGTCTCACTGAGCCTCAGAGCTGAGTTCAGGAAGAGACATTTTGCCTTGGGGATGGAGGAGGTGACTAAGAGCTACAAATGGGGCAACTCCGACTATCACAACTGTGGTGATAATGAAGATGAGGACAACAGGTGCACTTATAAAATCATCTTATGTGATTGTCACAATAATTCCTAGGAGCGATATATCACGTCCGAACCATAAGAGATCATTGAATTTCAACTGTTTTTGACCCCAAAGACCAGAATTTCATAGGATCAAACGTGATATGATTATGTTGTTGGAAAATTGATAGAATGAGGCTCAAAGACAGTAAGGTGCTTGCCCTGCACACACCAAGTTAGAAGATGGAAGATCTAATTCAGCTCTGTCTGATTCCACAGCTCTGCATGGAATTTTATACCTTTCTCCCATTTAAACTCCATCCCCTCCTCTTGATGCTCTTGCCTACGGAGAGGGTAAAGTTCAAATTTCTCAGCATACAAGATTTTCATGGCCTACTCTTGCTCTCTTCTGCATGAAACCACGTTGTCTTCACTCTCTTCCATCCTGACATCTCCCCTTCTTCATTTTGCACGTCTAATCTATCCCCACAACCTGTTGAGTTTACTTTTTAAATGTCATGTCTATCTGGACCCTTCTCTTTATCACCACCTCCATGTCTTGTCTGGATCCTGCAATGGTTTCCTCACTGGGCTTCTTGTGTGTGTCCCTGTCCCCTCCACACTGAAGACACAGTGATCTCTTTGAAATGCACCTGACCATGTCACCCTTCTGTTCTGCCTCTTCAGTGGCTTTTCCTGTTGCTCTTAGCCTGAGGACCTTCCCCTGGCCATGGTCCCCAGGCTCTGCGTGGTCTGCCCTGCTCATCTCTTGGGCTCCTCTTATGGACTGTCTACTTGCTCCCTGAGCTCCTCCCATCCTCCAGCTCTGAATATGCTGGATTTCCTTCCACCAGGCCCTTAGCATTAGATGTTCCCTCTGCCTGGAATGTGTTTCCCCCACTCCCTTCTTTACCAAGTTAATGGCTATGCTTCCTACAGCTATCAGCTCAAGGGCACTTCCTCAGGGAAGCCCTCTCTGACCTCCCAGATCTAGGTCAGTTTCTCTTATTATCTCCAAGAATGAAACTGCTTTCCTTCAGAGAAGCTGTTTGTTTACATGTTTATATGCATCTGTGGGATAAATGTGCAACTCCCTAACATGCTTGCAAGCTCTCTCAGAGTGGGGACCACGTGAACCCAGCCCCTGCATGGTGTCTAGCACACACAGGTGTACACAATGGATAGATGCTCCCTTTGGTCCACCTCCTGGATAGCCCTCTGTGTCAATCCCTAGTACTGTCCACAGTACCCCTTCTTCAGCCCATCTGAGAGAGTGCCTTAGTCAGCTCGAGTTGCCATAACAAACCATAGACTGGATGTCTTCAACAACAGACATTGATTTCTCACAGCTCTGGAGGCTGGAAGTTCAAGATCAGGGTGCTGGTGGATTTGATTCCTGGTGAGGGCTTCTTCCTAGCCTACAGATAGCTGACTTCTCCCTGTGTCCTCTCGTGCTGGAGAGTGAGCTCTGGTGTCTCTTCCTCTTCTTATAAGAGCAGTAGCCCATCACGGGGGCTCCACCCTATGACCTCATTTAAACATAATTAGCTCCCAAAGGCCTTATCTCCTAGTACCATTATAGTGGGGGATAGGACTTCAACATATGAATTTGGGGGAGATACAAACATTTAGTCCATAACAGAGGGTTCCTGTGCACCCCTCAAGGCCCTGCTCTACTATCACCTCTTAGATGCCCCCTGAGCTGAGATAGTTAATTTTACCTTTGGATTTTTTTCCCCCTTGTATTCTTTTTCTGTCCCACTTAGCATATACACACACACGCATGCACACGTGCACACACACACACACACACACACACGCACGCACACCATATATATATACATATTTTAATTTTTAAATTTTTAAAATTTTTAATTAAAAAAATTTTTTTTGTTGGCTCACTGGTTTGGGGATCCAAACCTTTGACCTTGGTATTATACCACTTAGCATATTGTGATGACAGTCTTTTTGCTCTGTGTTCCTTGAGCATCTATGAGCTCCCTGTGGGCCTCTCTGGATCCCTCATGCCCAGCATGGGGCTGGAACCCCAGTGTACGTAAGGGGACTGTGCTGAAGTGAATGTAATGCCTCATCTTCAGGTCACCAGGCTTCAGATTGGCTTTTCTGGCACTTGGGTGTCCTCCCCCGATCCCATGCGCACACCAAATCTCTGTCTATAAAACACTTAAGTGTGTTTTCCAAGCTGCTGGGAGTGTTTTTCACATGATCCCTCCAGCCAAGTAAAGTAAACATCCACACCTATGGTCTTAAAATGTGGACACTGATAGGTACCAGGGAGCCAGTGACTCTTGTATGCATAGCTGAGCATTTATTTGCTTAATCTATTTGACAATAAGCTTAACATGTATATAACATTTAACACTAAGCATAGGGCATGTATTCTGAAGTTACTACAAAGCATAAAGGTTTTCTAAGAAATGTATGTACTTCTGAGAACTTATCGACTTAAAGAATTATGTGAATTTTTGAAGATTTACATAAAGATTTTATTTAAGCTTACTAATACTTTATGAATAACTCTTATGGCTTTCCCAAACCATCTTATGTAAAATAGGCCAGATACAGCTGATTAATTGCAAAATCATCCAAGCAGCAAGTTAGGTTCAGAGCCTCAGTTTCTCAACTACCCCTTTCCCCCAGCCCCTGTTCATTGGTCAAGTTGGGTTGACCCCCATGGTTGGGTGCTCCCCCAGCCACAGGCACTGTTGTAGGACAGCCCCTCCTGCCCTCCTGCCTGAATTACCACAGCATCTCCCCCTCTTTCCTACTCTCCCCTTCCTACATGTGCTGCCAACTCACCTTCCTGCAGCACAGCTCTGAAGAGGTCATGCCCAGGCCCTTGACCTTCAACTGCTCTCCACTGCCTATTGGTGCAGTCCGTACTCCCCAGCATGGAATTTAACACCCACATCACATGGCCTGGATTACCTGGATTACCTTCTCAATTCCCCCCTTGCTCCCTCCTCTTGCTCCAATTCTTTGTCCCTGTCCCCTCCCTTTCTGTTTTAGATTGTACCCACCTGTCTTGCCTTCCTGTTAGTGTGAGACTCCTTTAAGAGTTTATCTTCAAATCCTTTCTTTCTTCCCCCACTCCCTCCTGCTACTTGGTGCAAAGCCTCCTCACTAAGGCGGCCACAATTCTCTCCACGCCATGAATATTCATCACGGGTGTATCGCCTCCAGTGGAGCGAAAAGTGGTTCGTGAGGGAATGGAGCGAAAAGTCTCAGAAACCATAAGGGTCTGTGGCTCTCCAAACAGATGTACAGTATATCTGTGGTATTAAAAGTTCACGGTGGGGGTGATTACATAAAAAAATGTCTTAAAAAAAGGCTCTTTGGCAGTTGGGCAGGGGATGATAATAAGAAAAAGGTTGAGAAAGTGCTCTACACTAGACAAGGGAGAAGGGACTCTGAAGATGTGAAAAGACTTACATAAAATTGATGTTTATACAGCGCCTTAAACAGTACATGGTACATAATAACCCAATATGTGTTTATCGTGCATATAGTATGGGCACTATACTAAGATTTTTACATACATCATCTGGTTTAATCTTACAACTACTCTGTGAGAATTGTACAATTATCATGACAGACAGGGAAATGGAGGCTTAGAGAGGGTGGTTTAATAGCTCAATGTCAAACCTCTGATAGTTGACAGAGGCAAGATTTAAACCTCTGTCTGACCTCAAAGCCCAACCCCCCCCCCATGCAATGAGGAAGGGAGCCCTTTCCTCACACTGGGGTGAAGTCACCTACTAACAGGGGCAGACAAATGAGAGAGGAGGGAATGAATCAGAACATGCAGTCAGTCTTACATGGCCCTGGACTGATGGAGGGTGTCCTGTGTGCCCAGGGCCATGATGATGACTGCCTGTGATCTCTCAGCCATCACCAAGCCGTGGGAGGTTCAGAGCAAGGTATGGATCCCTGACCCAGGAGGAGGGGGATCTCAGTGCTGGTGACAGGAGGTAATGAGGCTTGGACTGCAGCCCAGCTCCTGAGCCAGCCCACCTCTGCTCCACCCTCCTTTGCCAAGACACGGGAATCACTCCAGTGATGACAACGAAGTGGGGTGGTGGCAGGGTAGGGCTGGGTTTATCTTTTTGGCTGAGTTGGAAACAGAGTGGGGTGGGAGCAGGGGTAGGAGGATTGGAGCTGGGGCTTTGTCTCCGTGTGTGTGCATGTGTGTGTGCGTATGCGTGTGTGCGTATGCGTGTGTGTGTGTGTGTTTCTGTCTGTTGCAGGTAGCTCTGCTGGTTGCTGCTGAATTCTGGGAGCAAGGTGACCTAGAGCGCATGGTGCTACAACAGAATCCCATTGTGAGTAGCAAAGGGATGTCAGCCTGATGTCAGGCATATGTGATCTCATCCTGACCTAGAGATGTGACCTTGCTGTGATAGAAATGTGTGACCTTGTAGAGATGACCCTTTCCTAACACAGTGGTTCCCAAAGGGTGGTCCCAGGACCACCATCAACCTCAATATTGAGAACATGTAGAGATGCAAATTCACAGTCCCCACCCTAGACCTACCCAACCAGACACCCTGGGGGTGAGGCCCAGCAACATGTACTCTAATTAGCCCTCCTCAAGCTTGAGAACCCTGCTGTCAGGTATGTGTCCTCAGCTTACCAGCTACATAGAGCTTGATGAGTGGACACCAAAACTTAGATTGTCCTTTCAGTTCCAATGGTCTTAGGAGACCACCTTCCCTGGCACTGTTTTCACAGCACAGAGCAAAAAAGGGGAAAACCTTGTCACACTGCGAATCTATCAACATTGAAAGTTAACTGGGCCAGGACCGTTGGCCAGATTCTTGCTGGAGATGGGGAGGCCAGTTAGTTTTCTGGGGGTCCTGAGAGCTGAGCTAGGAAGTAGAGGTGGTTTTGGAGAGGACGGGTAAAAGAGAGAGGCTTTTTTTTTTTTGGTTTTGGTGGCTGGCTGGTAAGGGGATCTGAGCCCTTGACCTTGGTGTTATCTTCACCACACTCCAACCAAGTGAGGTCATCAGCCAGCCTAAGAGAGAGGCATTTTGGGGACAAACCATTGATATGGGGAGAGGCTAAACCTGTGAGAGTGTGCTGAGGAAGAGGGCAGGCACCTCGGCAGTGGAATGCTGGGAGGAGCAGGCAGTCATGGTGAACAGGAACAGTAAGGGCCCGTGGGATTTGTAGTCCTCTCTTTTTAACATTTTAAAATGTAGAGAGAGTATCAAAGAACTCTGTGTACCCATCAGCCAGAGTCAGCAATTAGCAGCAGTCTGCCAGTCTTGTTTCATCTATCCCCTCCAATGCATTTTTTTTCCTTTTCGCTGGAGTATTTTAAAGTGAATTCCAGACGTTGTCATTTCTTCCATAAATACTTTAGTATGCATCTCTAAGAGATAAGAGCTTAATACAGATAAAAACATACACACAACCACAATACCATTACTGCACTCACAAGATTATTAATGATAGTTTAATATCACCTAATCCCCAATCTCTGTTCATTTTCCCTGATTGAGAAGAATAATTCATATGATTCAGATGACATGATTAAGAAAAAAATAAATAAATGTTAAAAAAAGAGAGAAAAAGAATTCAGTTGATTTGTTCAAATCAGGACCCAATCAAGGAACACACTGCCTATCCTTGTGCTGTTATATCTCTTTTAAGCAGTAGCAGGTCCCACATCCACCACCAGCCCTTTATTTTGTATGCCATTCATTTGTTAAAGATAGTAGGTCTTTTTCTGCATAGAGTTTCATGCATTTTGGATCTGGTTGATTGCACCCTCATGGTGTTATTTAACATGTTCCTCTATCTCCCGTATTTCCTGCAAACTGCTAGTCAGATCTAGAACCCTTATGAGTTTGTGGTTTGAGTTGTTTTTAGCAAGAATGCTTTGTAGGTAGGGTGGGTGACCACTTACTGCCCAGTGCAATGAACTCTTTCTCCCCCATGACAGCCCATGATGGACAGAAACAAGGCGGATGAACTCCCTAAGCTTCAAGTTGGCTTCATTGACTTTGTTTGCACCTTTGTCTACAAGGTAGGCCCTTTGCTTCCCCAGACCTGACAAGATGTCTTTGATAAACTAGGATTCCCAAATGTCATCGAGAATAATAAACCCTGGCAGGTGACCAGTGGGTGATACAAAGTACTTCTCATCTGCAAGGGCATTTGGTCCTCAGGACAGTCTTATGGGTGCTGGGTGATTGTATCCCTAGGCTGGAGCCTGAAGCTTGGCATGTGCTAGTTGCTCAGTAAATCGTGTGGAACAAATGACTAAGCATGATTTCAGACAGGGGAAGGAGAAACACAGCAGACCTGTTCCTTCCTAACTTTCCTTGCTGGTGGAAATGTGATAGGTCAAAGTAATTGTGAAAAGACAATCTGGAATTTCTCTTTGAGCTCTTGTTCAAAGTTAAAAGTCTCCCCCTTGAAAAACCCACTGCTCCCAAGTCCTTGTTATCTGTGCCACCATCCACCTCTCATTTTAAATTTTAATTTTGGCCATGTTACACATGAGGAGACAGCGGTCAGAAATGAGAAATGACTGGGCCAGTGTCACGGGACTCAGCCATGAGACAGGACTACAGTGGGACTATTGTCCAGTGCTCTTCCTGCTGTGCGAGCTGCAGCTCTTCTGCTAGGGAAAAGGGCAAATGCTCCCGGAGGGGAATGAGCATCTCTGTATAACCAGGACTAATTGGGTCCTTTGATCAACAGGGTACCAAAGCTGGTGCTGGCCACTGTCATCAGTAAGATTATTAAATGAGGGAGACCGGGCTAAGGGCTTAACGTGCATTATCACAACCACCCTGTTTGGGAGGCATTGTTGCTGTCCTGATTTCATGGCTGAGGGAAAGCTCTGGAAGTGACCTGTCCAAAGCCACAGAGCTTGTGGCAGAGCCTGGACCCAAACTCAAGCATCTCTGAGCACAGTTAGCTCTGGCTGCAACTCCACAGTGGGGCCTGGATTTGCCATTCTAACCTTGGGCAAATCTCAATTTCTTCACCTAAAAATATAGGAGTTATGAATCTCCTTTTCTCACCTTGCAGGAGTTTAGGGGGATCAAAGGAGATAAACTGCTTCATAATCTAATGTGTTGTGCTCAAGGCATTATTTTTATTCTTAGAGTGCAAAGAGCCCTTAAAAACCTTTTCAACATCCGATTTCACTCGACAAGTATATACTGAGCACCTTTGTGGCCCAGACTCTGTGCTAAGCCAGGTCACCCCAGTGAACAAGGCAGCCGACATCCCTGCCCTCCCCAGGTTCTTGGCCTCTGGGGAGACAGGCAAAAGGAGTAATTACAAGAAAGAGAGGTGTGGTGAGAGCGCTCTGGGTGCTTCCAACTGGGGACTCGATTTTCCTAGGGGGTCACAAGTGGCTTTTCTGAGGAAATGAAGTTTAAGTGGAGGCCTCAAGGAAAAAGAGTGGAGGCTGGAGAGTTCCAGCAGAGGGAGAGCTGGTGTGAAGCCTGCAAAAGGAGGACATGCTGCAGGACCTGAGAGATTTGGAACACTTGCAGGGCTCAACATGGCGAAGGGCAGGTGGGCACGTGGTCATGGAGGGCCTTGAAAACCACGTTAAGGGCTTTGTGCTTCATGCTGAAGGGCAGGGGTGCCACAAGAGGGGTTAAGCAGGAGAGGGACAGGATCATGCCAACTGGAGGCCCTGCAGTGAGCGACAACATGCACACCGCTGGGTGAAAAAGCCTGCCACCCGCGAGGCAGCTCGTTCCAATGTCGGACATTCCCAACTGCCTCCCCCTTGCACCAGGCACTCTCTCTCTTTCAGGAATTCTCCCGTTTCCATGGGGAGATCACCCCCATGCTGGACGGGATCACCAACAACCGCAAGGAGTGGAAGGCGCTTGCTGATGAGTACGAGACCAAGATGAAGACACGGGAGGAGGAGAAGCAGAAACAGCAGGCGGCCAAGCAAGGTTTGTGGGAGGGAAAACACTCAGCATGTCTGGGCCTAGCCCCAGAGCCTCACGAGGTCTCATTCAGGCCTCCTCCTAACCTATTATCGCCCCCATTCTGTGTATGAGGGCACCGGGCTGGCAGAGGTGAGGTATCATGGCCAAGTCACACAGTCAGTGGCCGAGGAATGATCCAGGCCTCTAGCTAGTACCCCCAACCAACACAGGGCAGACTCCGATTCTAAGGCTGCCAACATATGCCCCCTACACCTGGCAAAGGAGAAAACCTAGATTATCAATGGGAGGGAATTTTTTAGGGGCCATATTTTCAGCCTTCTTCCTGCCTGATGTTTGAATGCTATCCATACCATCATGAGCCTGTGCTTACCTTCTACCAGTGATGGGGGCTCCCTGCCTTATGTGACACCCTCGTTCAGTACCCTTAGAAAGGCCTTGTGTGAACTCAGATTGTTGTCCTTGTTGAAGCTTCTACCTAGTGGCCATAGTTCTGCCTTAAGGAGTCAAATGGGATTTTTGTTCCAACTCTTTCCACTGACAGTACTGCTCCCTCCAGGACAAGACCTCTATCCCTGCCCCACCCTGACACCCTCCTCTGCAAGTCCCTCTTTATACATGGTTCTCGACATGGACCCTGTCAGGTCCCCAGCTCTGCCATGCTCTGGGCAGTGTAGGCTGATTCTAAACCAGCAGCTACAAATATGGGGCCAACACTTACAGTTTTCCAAGTCATGCTTTGCACAACTCCAGAGGGAGGTCTGTTACGTCTCAGTTATCACAGATGTTTAGCTCTTACCATTTTCCAGAAAAATGCCAGTGAAGTGTCCTGAGGAAGAAGTGCCTTTTTAAATTTGCATAAATTGTCTTCTGGACTAGTGGTGGGTCTGTGCAAACTTGCAGCCTGCAGACGTCTTCTTTTGGCCCACATTTTTAAAAATATGAATTTGCTGTCTACATTTTAAAATTGGGATATTTCAGACTTAAAAATCCAGATTTCCAGCTCTTCTTTTTAAAAGATCAAGATCTGGCCACACCAGTCTTACATTTCTGCATGACAACAGTTGTCTGGAGCTGAGTGGCAACTGGCCCCTTTGGATAGGACAAGGGCTCTCTCCAGTTTGTCACAGGTCCCAACCCTCTCTGTGTCTCCTGGACATTGGTGCCAAGTGTTGGCTGCCGTTTATCATCATCCTTATGCTGCTATTTTTTTTCCTGGAGTAGAGAAACATTCTTTGTTTTCTTGATTCTCCTTATACCTGGTTTGCCTTCTGCATGCGTGGTTATCTGTTGGCTCCCAAAGGCCCTTGAGTTTTCAACTCTTGGCCCAAACCAGGCCAAAGGGGCAGCCCACTGCACCTCCTCTCACCTCGTGTGTTCTCTTTCCTATCTGATTGCAGGAGCCCCAGGAAATCAGCCTGGGGGGAACCCAAGCCCAGGGGGTGCACCTACATCCAAGTCCTGCTGCATCCAGTAGTACCACCAGAAATCTGCTGAGATTCCCAAGACGATGGAAAACCACACACCTTGAGAAGTAAAAGAGTCATAGGGTTTGGAAGCTAATAGAGAATGTAGCTTATATCTTATCTAGTGTGTTTTAAGTCATAGGGTTTGGAAGCTATAGAGAATTTAGCTCACATCTTATCTACTGTGTTTAAACATTTTTTTTTTTAGCCTTGAGAACTGTTTATTGAGCTAAAACCAATAGTCTAACTTTCATAGACATCAACTAAACATTTAATTAACGCCAGATTCATCTGCTTGCTTAGAATCATTTGTTCTTATACTTTCGTTTAATGTTTTATTATAAAATTTTTCATTCACAAAAGTAGGGCATTGTACAATGAATCCCTGTATCCCCATCACCCAGATTCCAAAATTAAGATTTTGTCGCACTTACTTCATCTGTCTTTTTTACATTTTTCAATTTTTTCTTTGCCAAAATATTTAAAGGCAAATTCCATACATATTTCACACCTCCATTATACATCTTTAAAGGAATAAGGAAGTTTTCTAACTTAACTTCATCATGGGAGGGGGCTGGCCAGTTAGCTCAGTTTGTTAGAGTGCTGCCTTGTAACAGGAAGGTCACGGGTTTAGATCACCGCCAAAAAACAAAAAAAGGAAATGTTTAAAAAAAGAGATGAACGCCCACTTCCCAGTCGTGGTGTATTCTGTGATGAGCCACACAGAGCCCCCTTCAGGAAAGGAATTGGGCCCCAGTAGCTGTGAGTGCTGTTGGCAGATAGCCCTCAGTGTCAGCCCCTCAGCCCCTACATGGTAACCTCAGCTGCAGAGGACACACTTTGCCCTTCCCAGGGTGGTCTACACCCAGTGACTGACCCACACCGGCGCCGGGTGGAAAGGCCTAGCCATCTTGGCCCAACATGCTACAACTCGGCAGGGCCATTCTAGCTCCCGACTCCTCATGGAGTCTACCAAGACTGTTGCTGGGCTCACATTACAGCTCAACTTCTCCCTCTGCCCACTCCTAATTCCTTGCCTTCCCCAGGGTTCTCCTTAATAAGCATCCTGCAGACTAAGTCCATTTTAGAGTCCACTTTCCAGGGAACCCAACTTGTGAACCAGCTCCTAATACACATTCTCCCATTGTCACAAAGATGTCTTTTAATAGTTGGTTTGCTTGAATCTGATCTAAACAACTGTTACACATTGAGTTTAGTTGCTATGTTTCTTTTTGTTTGTTTTTAGGGATAAGGAGATACACTTTTCATTTTCCATTGATGTCAAGGAGTATAAATTTAGGAGAATTATTCTCAATTTCAAACATAATTAACAGGTGTCTGTTGGCTTAAGAAAACAGAGCTTATTTCTTTAAAACCAAATCTAAGTATGCTCAGGTGAGCCTGCAGTGCCTAGCAGAATGCCCTTGGCCTGATTGGTATTCACACCACAGTGACCGACGTTGAAAACCACACAAATAAACCAAAAGTTGAATGACACTAATGTGCTGAAAAGTTTGCAGTAAATTTCTGCTATACTTGCTCACATTTTAATTTTTTCCATTTTCTATTGTCTTCCTCAGCTTTACTGAGGTATAATTGACAAATAAAATGTATGTATTTAAGGTGTACAGCGTGATGTTTTGATATACGTATCCATTGTGAAACAACGACCACAGCTAAGCTAATTAACACATCCCTCACCTCACAGAGCTACATCAGCGCTCCTTCTTTTACTCTTTGTCAGTGATGTGTTGCAGAAGCAGGGTCAGTTGTCGCACATTCTGGATTTATCGTTTGTTTCTTTGTGGTGGTGTGTCATACGTTCCCATTTACTGGTCTCCTGTAAATGGACATTAGCTCTAGAAATTTTCTTCCTCCCAAATTAAATGTTATGCAGAAGGTAATATATTAAAGCAGTTGCATTGAGGAGAGGGGACCACAGGGTTTCCCCCAAACTATTTATAAACCGCTGATCTAGGGCCGAGCCCGTGGCGCACTCAGGAGAGTGCGGCACTGGGAGTGCCCGCCGCGGGTTTGGATCCTATATAGGAATGGCCGGTGCACTCACTGGCTGAGTGCCGGTCACGAAAAGACGACAAAAAAAAACCAAAAAACCAAAAAAACGCTGATCTATTCTAACTTCCCTTTTTACATAAATGAGGAAACTGAAGGCCTGTGAGGGGACAAGGCCAGGCCAACTTCATGGCACAACTCCCTGGCTTCCCTCCAGAAGAGATATCCAAGGTAACAGAGAACATGGTGTACAAGGCCCACACTCCTGCGACTTCTACAGCAGATCAGTCCGGGCTCCTGACGTACAATGCCTGCCCATATTTGCAGATGGTGTTGTCAATAGAAAGCTGGTCGGGAACTTGCATCTTTTAATTCCCAAGCTAGATTTTCTGTCCTGCTGCAACAGACTCTCTGAGACTTGGCCTTTTAAGCAGAGGCATGTCATGTAGTGGTTACGGGGCAGGGTAGAGAGACGTGCGCCACCCAGGAACATACAGGCTTTGAGCTGCTGGTCCTGGTTCTGCTATGACATTTCTGAGTGTCTTGGGCAGGTTCCTTCTGCTCCACTTTTCAGCCTTTGCAATCTATCAAATGAGGGTCAGAATCTTTGCCAGGCCTCTCACAGAGCTATTGTTACACTACATGAGAACCATGCTCCATGAGTTCGCAGCTAACGTTAAAGTGCTTACAATGTCCTAGGTACTGCCCGTGATCTAATTTCCTCCTCACAGCAACCCCATAGGGTGGAAACTTACAGCCCCATTCATCACATGATGAGGAGCAGACTCAGAGAGGTTAAGAAAGCTGCCCGGGTATACCCAACTGGTAAGTGGTGGAGTCAAGATTCAAAGCCAAACAGCCCGACACCAGCACTCCAGCTTGTAACCATTTTCCCTGCACCATATTGCTTCTGAGAATCAACATTTTTAGAACATAAAGAACCTCTCAGTTCATCTAAGCAAACCATCATGTTTCACAGTTGGGAAACCAGGGGCCAAAGAGGTGGTCTGTCCAAGTTCACGCAATACAGAAGTGGAAGAGTTGGGTCGCAAATGCAGGTCTAGAGGCTCTAAATCTGCCATTCTGTCCCTTGTGCCATGAGTGGGATCCACTTAGGAATTCCTGATTGATGGAGCTAGGCTCCTTGCACTGAACAGCGAACCAGCCCTATTCTCCTGCAGCTTACCGTCATCTAATAAGGTAAAGGCAATAGATACTGAGCAGTCAATCACACAGACGCTCTGAGGACTCTAATTCACACCAGAGAGCTCTGCCCCAAATGGAAACATTCCTGTTTTTTTTTTATCCCTATCTATTTTAATGAGACAAATCATGATGTGTTCCTGTCCAACCTAAGAAATTCAAACAAAATTCAGATTCAGAAAATAAATCGCCTGGACAATGAGAACTAGTTCATTTTCATAACAAACAATTTGAAAATAGTTTGCAGGTAACATGAAATGTAATGGTTTATTGTACCTGTTGTTGTTTGTATATAATTCCCTTCAACAATGTTTCAACCCCCTGGAGGCTCATGGGTATCCTGCACTCAAACTGCACTTGAAAATAAAGTTAAAGCTCAAAATACAGCTGTAAGGCAAAATAAAGGCTAAATACTTTGAAACACAAGGAAATAACACACACGCACAAGACTGAGTCTTGGAAGACACCCCTCCCTCATTCCATTGGCTGGAAGCAGGTACACCCGAGGAAAATGCTTTGCATCCACCCAAATGCGGCACACAGTCCAATTCAGATCTGCTCTCTTTGAGGTCCTCTGACCAGAAACTGCTCTGTAACTGTAAATTGATGAGTGTTTTTGCCTGTAATGTCAAAACATCTCTTACACACATTTACTTAGTATGCTTGTGTGAAAAATTTGGTATCCAAAAATCTTTAATTGAAAAAGTGGTTTAGCTTTATTAAAGTCATGGCTGTGATGTGAGATGAGTCTAAATAGTTGTTACAAACAGTGAAAAGTGTTGCTAAGGAAGGAAAAATGAACTAAGAGGGTTCTGGGGAGGTAGGTGGCAAATCTTGACCAGGGTCTTCTCTGAGAAGGTGACACTGAAACTGGCATCTCTTCCCCATTAAGTGGCGAGAGCATCCCTCAGTGAGCTCACAGGACCAATGAAGAAAGACACACCTGGGCAGGGCTGTGGGTGGCATTTTCTTTTTAATCTCCATAGTGTATTTGTTAAGTTTATTTATAAGCAGATCACTTCACTATTTACAGTACATGAGCATAGAGATTCTACAGTTCTTGTGATGTAAACAATAACTCCACAGTGGGAGCTTGAGAAAAGAAGCCAGTTCTGAAGTATTTACAGACGTTAAAATAGAACTTTATACTCACAGAATAATAATACATAGAGCAATTTGGTTAAATTATCTATGAAACTATAGAATCTGACAAGGTACAAATACAGGAAAACATTTTCTCATTTAGAAGGTAAGACAGATAAATCACACCAGAAATAAAATAGGAACAATGACAACCACGATAATTAAAAGCAAAGAACATTTCTTCCTTGCCTCTTACAGATAAAGTATTTATATAAATAAGGACACAACCCAACAAAATGGAAAAAATATATAAAAATCCTCTACCATTTAAAAAAAAATAGCAAAACTAAAAACTTGATTTTCAATCATTAGCAGTGTCCTTTAAAAAATTAAAATTTAGCTTTCTATTATAAATAACAAAGCAGATGTGTCCCTCTGTGTAGGTGAAATTCTTGCACCTTTCTCAAGAAATGCATCAATGTAATTCCACACACACACACACACACAAACACAGGCACAGACACGTGTATGCACATGTGTGTGTACGCACACACGCATACACCAAACACAGCCTTACACTCACGCACCCCAGGCTGTAGTTACCTTGTTGAGCTTCCTAATAAATAATGCCCCCTACAGTAGTACTCCTGGGGATGACAAAAACTCACAAGTTTAGCCATTCCCTGGTTTGACCCTGTCACAGAGCCAGGAAAGCCCCGGCTCCCTATTGCTCAGAATTCTCTAGGCTGCATGGTCACACCAAGAGAAAGGATTTGAGTCCAAGATTTGGAAATGCTGGAAGGGACCGTAGGGACCACCTTGCCCTGTCGATTAAGGCTAGCTACAGACACCGTCTCTAGAAACCTGGGGTTGGGGAAAGGGATCTTGTGTTGGTTTCAACATTAGCAGCTGCCTCTGAAGAAGCAGATGCTCCAAGCCAATGCTGCTAACATGGCATGAGGAGGTGATGGGGTGGGTGGGAATTTCTGGAGCAGACTGCACTGAGCTGGACTTCTGGATGGTCATCTTCCCCAGAAGCCATCTGGAAATCCAAGCAGTCCATTTCCCTGTTCCACATACCAACCTCATCATGCTCCCCTAGAGATTTCCAACCAGTTTCAATTGGAATCAGAACATCCCTCAAGAAACAAAGTTGGGAATAGTTTATGACTTTTTATTCCTAACATAAAACATTTGACAAGATTTTTAAATACAAAATACAAAAACAAAAAAATCAAACAATAAAACCTGTTTGGCTATTCGGTGGACCATATCAAAGGTCATGGCCAGGCCCCCCACAGAATTCCTCACACCAAAACTCTTGGCTTGTCCCAAGGGTACAATGCTGGCCACCTGACAGAGGTTCACTTAACAAAGTCAGCAGCCAGGCTGCCAGTATTGCAGTTACAGTAAACCCCTCCCAGGCAGCTGGACACAGGGTCCACTCCTATCTCCTCTGCCCACAGGATAGCTAGTGCATTTCTCAGTCTGCATGAGAGTCTACTAAGTGGTTGCTTCTGGAGTCTTCTGACTCTGGAGTCACACTGGGCTCTGAACGCACAGATAGTTTGTTTAGGCCATTACATTTCATTCCCAAAGTTGGTGCTGGACAGCAAGGTGGCTGAAAGGCTTTGCCTTCCATCTGGGTAGCTGGTGGATACAGTTTTTGGCCACTAGATGGCGACCATGGCAAAGTGTCGATAAGGCAAAGTGCTGAGGTGGAAAATGACCAATCCCCTTCACAAGTAACCAATGAGCAAGGCTGGCAAAGTGAAAAAGTAAGCTGAAAGGCTTCCTTGGAGAATCCTCTGACCAAGAAAAAAAAAAAAATCCGTGTGTGTGTGTGTGTGTGTGTTTGTGTAGCACGGAGGGAGTTCTAGCTATATAAACACTTCTTTGAGGAGAAAAAAAAAATCCGTGTGTGTGTGTGTGTGTGTGTGTGTGTGTGTGTGTGTGTAGCATGGAGGGAGTTCTAGCTATATAAACACTTCTTTGAGGAGTTGTTGTACAGCCCAGGGACCAACCACCTATAAAACTGTATTTCCAAGTCCCAGATTCAGGCAGTTAGACATCTGTGGTCTTTCTGGACATGCAAGGCATTCTGATGAAAAGGAATACCTGAAAATTTGTCCCTCCAAATCTTGAAGCCTCAGTCACTGCTGCTATACCATTAAAGAAATAAAAAACAAAAGCTGCCCTAAACATATGCAGTGTGATCGATGCCTCCTGTTGCCCCATATGTTTTACAAACATTTGAAAGAAATGTGTGAAAAGTGTCTCAGTTAAGCTGTTTTGAAAAAATAAGTGTATTGCTAGTATTGTCTGAGAGCAAGAGAGAAACAGCCAAGTGGTCAACATTTGGATTAAAAGCTGTTCAGCGGGGACGATGACAAGGCCAATGGGATGCCTAGCCAAGCCGGGGGGTTCATTCTTCACCATCCCCACTGGAAACTATGGCTTAGATCTGTCCTGGGGAGCTGGCCTCCTCTCATATAAGGCAACTCAGCCAGGACTGTGTGGAATTGAACCTGCTGCTGGTTGGTTATCATGCAGAGAACTCTCACCCTGAATAGGAGCTGGGCACAGCCAGAGAATGGAACTGGTGTCACAGGGGAGTGATGGAATTCCCACGCTCCAGGATGGGAATCTGAGCCTCTCATTCAACATTCTTATTTGCTAGATGAGGAAACAGGGGCCAAAGATCACACAGTAAGTAAGAAACATTGGGGGTTCTCACTCTAAAATGGCTTATAGTTAAGTAACTTGCTCTACAAACCCACTTCCATTAGCTGGGCTGTTTTTATCTTTATATAAAAACAGGTATCAAGACCTAAACCCATTGTTCCCTGTTTCTAGGGCTTCCAAGAAAGAGGACAGCAAAGAGCTGGCCCCAGCATCAGCTCTCCTGCTGCTGGTATCTTGGAAATCATCTTTGCTCTCACCTCCTTCACACCAGCCCCTTCCTGACCCCCATCCTGATCTCTAGGAGAGCACCTCACACAGCCAAAGGAGACCCATATTTGCTAGTATGGAAATGTGGAGCAGGCCGAAAAGTTGGGGGTTTCTCAAAGTGCTTTTATTTGTTAATGTGAAGTCAGCCTCTGTCTACTTCCTGAGCATCCTACAGAGGCTCCCAGGGGCACCCCCCACCCCATGTCTTTTCTGTGCCAATGGCATCTCAGTGCACATGGGTTTCCACCTCCCAGGCTCTCCCTCCACTTACCCTGTACCTCTAGACTTGGCAAACAGCCCTGGAGCCCATCTGTGTTTGCAAACACCTCAGGGACATGGGGACCAACATTACCATATTGCACGTGAGTACTATTAGGTTTCCTTCTGCCCCAGTGGGAAGGGGTAAAAGGGTCCTCTTTGGCCAACAAAACCATTAGGTTCACTTTATCTGCTATTGTATATCTAATTTCTCTCCTTGGTCATATCTGATGTTGAGATATGGGGTTCCCCCAAACTGAGAGCAGCTGCTAAATCTCAAATGCTAAGAAAAATACTGCAAATCTGACATCAGCGAATCAGATCAACACATTCTCCAGGGCTGATTCTGCTTCATGGTTGGGATGACCCATTTCTCAAGCTGCAGGCTCAGCTGAGATCTCAACTGAATTCAAGGTCTGGGATGGACCATGGGCCAAGCTGTCCATACAGAAGGACTAGGCTGTTGGTGCATTCCCTGCCCTTCCACTCACCTCCTGCTCAGCAGCCTCAGCAGGCATATTGCTTACGTCTAGGAGAATCACCCTAAAAAACCAGCAAGCACAGGCTTTAGGCAATGAAAGACATCTTACTGCATCTCTTCCCACATCAGGACTTGAGTACTGAGTCTTTGCAGCTTAGAGCATTCTTTCCTTCCTCCTCTTGCCCCCAAAGCCCTGCCTCTTTCCTAAGCGTAGACTACTTGATGCTGCAAGCTCTTGAGGCAGATGCAGACATCCAATGGGTGCTTTTTGACTCAAAGCAGTTTTCTGGTTGAAGGACAAGGTATGATGGGGGAAAGGGGTGGGGGTCTTAGCTGCACTCCATCCACTCATATACTTTACCTCTTTGATGCATTTTCCTTCAATAACCAGAGCCCCCGAGAGTGAGGATTCTGATTCAGCCTTGTACCGACTGAGGAAGGAGATGGAAGAATTCCACTTAGTGGTTGGATCGCACAGTTTTGGAAAACACCAGCACGGCACAGAGATGGACAGTATGACCTGCCCTGCATGGGCGGCTGTCAACACAATCTACAATAAGCAATCATGGCAATCACATGTAAACGTCATTGAGAGCAAACACTAGGACAGAGCTGCAATGAGATGGTTGCCAATGACAGCTGCTCCCTCTGGGTTATTCGTTAATTTGGTGGGAAAGAGACCGAGGTTGACTAGTTTTCCTGGAGAGACCTTGGAGTCTCCTTGGTAAATAATACACAGCACCGAATGAGTCTTCCAGATAGAGACTGTCTGCAGGGTTGGTCAATTTTAGAACCTGTAGCCTTTTCTGCACAGGATGGCAGGCAGAGACTACTTGATACCCTTGGAAGGCACCCTTCCCCATGGCAGCCCACCGTCTTGACTTCAGGCACCTCACATCCCAATGCCATGCTCAGGTCTCTGCTCTGCTGAAGGGCCAACATCTAAGTAACTTCAAGTGCCCTGGATTAATCGGACATGAAAGGGCAGCTGCAGCTGACCCTGAAGGGGAAGAGGGAGAGACTAGTCTTTCACTAAAAAATGTGCATTTCTTTAACCTAAAATACCACCAGCCCAAGGTAGAAACCGTTGGCCTAGTGCAATCAAGGAAGAAGCAAATAGGCAGGGCTCAGAGAACATCTAGTCCAACTGCTTCCTGAGGTGCCAGGGAGTGGAAGGGATTTACCCAAGTTTCAAAGCTAATTCATGGTGGAGTCAAGACTTACCAAGCTCTCTAGACTCTGAATCTAGTGCTCTTTCCAGCATGAAATCACAGTTTACTCCTTGATGCAAATTAGTACTTAGTAGAGGCAGAAGGATTTAAATTCTATTCCATTCCATAACCATTTATTCTGTGCCTGCTTTGTGCTAGGCAGTGAATAGCTATAAAGGAATTTAGAATGATCAGGTCTGTGCTGTGGAAATTCGCTTTTTTGGTCCATGCTCGTAAGTCCTGCCTTCCCCAACAATGTTCCTCTCTACTATCCTACTCCCTTCCTGTCCCCCTTTTCCCCCATCCAAGTGGGGTAGTGTGCCACAGTAGTATTGGGAGTCCTGGGCCAAGGAATGGCTTTAGGGAAATTTTCTGTCATAGATCAGGATACGACAGACAGGGATGGGCCAGCATATAGTTCTGTGTGAATGACGGAAACCTTCCAAAGACTATACCAGGATGTCAAGATTAATTCTGATCCATTAGTAAGGGCTGCCCAGAGCACTGTGTTGAGGACTCTAATAGCACATCCAGGCTCGAAGAACATGAGTGCTGTGATCGATCAGTTATGTCTGCATTGGCCAAGGATGTGGGAGTAGTGGCACATATGCTGTGTATCTGCCATCTGGGCTAGACACCACCTTGGCAGAAGCTAATATTGTTGAAACTTGCCTAATTCCCCCCCAATAGTCCATTTCACAGAAAAGGAAATTGGGGTCCCAAAAGGCCAACTGGCTTGACACAAAGGAGCTCAAATTCCCTATTCCTGCTAAAGCCTGTCTCCTCCAGCCATATCCACAAGCTGGGAGTATGATCACCACCCAGGATAAGATTGTGGGCTCAGTTTACCTATGGAGATATTTGATAATCTTAAAAAAAAAAAAAAAATCAACTACAACTCTCAAAGGACTAGGCCTTGTTTAGTTTAATGAGTCACTTCCAAACTCTTTTAAAGCAGCAGGAATTTTTTTTTTAATGCAAAAATTTCTCAAGGAACTCTGATGTATGAAAGAGATTAAGGAGGAGATGCTCTGTATAAGCAGAAGCAACAGGCTCATACCCTGCCTGGACTCACTCTCTCTCATGAATGGCTTCCAGGGCACCTGTAGAACATCGAGCTGGATATGGCTTTGACATCACTCACAAACACGGAGTTTAAAGTAAAGCCCAATTAGAATGTTTTCTAAGTTGGAAGGGAACTTGGAGATTGCCTTATCCCTCCCCAGCCCTCACATCCTCCTCCAGGCCATATCCACGAGCTGTCTCATACCATGAAAACAACTTTACAGATGAGAAAAAGGTAAAAACTAGGGATTAGCTGAAGGGAGTAGGATGGGTTGTTAGCTGGCCCAAAAAAGGATGACAGCTCCCGGACTGTCTGTCTATACCACTGCCACATGCGTCACTGAGGCTCAGATGGTGTGCCCACAGATGGAGGCAAACCACAGGACTACTCAAGATCAAAGCCGATGGTACAGCCAAGACACATGCCACAGCTTGAATTTGCCTGATGCTGGTGAGTCAGTTGTTGACTTAACCCCCAAAATGAGTCCTTAGGCTTCCAGTCTGTAGCCCATAGGGCATCGGACAAATCATTTCGCCTCTGAGGGCACTGCCTGCCTCGCATGGAAAACCAGAATGATGCAGCTTGCCTCTCCTCCTTACAAGGCATGCGAGGGTCCGAGTACACATGGACAGGCTGGACACACACTCTAAGCATGAGCTGGGCACAAGACAGGGGTTCTCATCGCAATTTGACCCCAACTTGCTTACTAAGAGACAGGGCAGGGCTTGGCAGAAAAGGCCTAGAAACCCCTCTCCACTGCTCCTAGTGGTGGCTGCAGGCTGCACTTTCCTGGGACCAGCCTACCGGCCTCCCAGCACCCTCTGGGCAGTCTGGCAAGGGGAGCAGAGCAGCTCAGTGGCAAACACCTCATGACAGTGCATAGTTAAAAAATCAAGGAAGCGATACAATAATCCCAGGCACAGTACATCTGAGCCATAAATACATTATTTAAAGTATATACTTTTTTCTTCAATTAAAAATGAGTTTATAATCCTGATTCTATTCACAAGTAACAATTTCATCATCACACACTACAGACAAGAAATGTAGGGTGAACACAGCTGCAAGTCTACGAGAGGACGTCAGTCGGGAGGGAAGGGGCTATGGGTGACTGACCAGCACTTGGAGGCACACCCAGGATGACCCGTTGGAAGCGAGGACACTAATGTGGCAGTGGAACGTCAACACCATGGAAACTCACAGACAGAAGCAGCTTTGTTCAATGTAAACATTGATTTTTGTTTTTTAAAAGGACAGCAGTTTCAAGTCTCTCTCTCACGTGTGTTCTCTCTCACGCTCGCTTGCTCTCATATACTTAATTTCTTTGAAAACGTAAACATATTGGAAGGGCCTTTTCTGAGGTATTGAGGTATTCCTCGAAGGTTAAGGCTGTTATCAATGCAGGCTCTGCTGGGCCTCTTTCAGTAAGCTGTCAAAATCCATGGCTTCGTACTTGCTTTTCACTGATGCAGGAAGGGCCTCTTCAGAATTGGAATCTGGGCAGGGGGTGGGAGGGTAGAGGAGTCAGTGAGAGGGGAAGGCAGTGAGTCACTTAGAAAGGCCAGGCGATGGGAAAATCTGCCACTCTGGGTTGGCCCCGTG
Organism: Cynocephalus volans; assembly: GCF_027409185.1. Taxonomy (NCBI): domain Eukaryota; kingdom Metazoa; phylum Chordata; class Mammalia; order Dermoptera; family Cynocephalidae; genus Cynocephalus; species Cynocephalus volans. Next base: position 132,541,217 of record NC_084461.1, on the reverse strand, counting down.
GGGCGGATGTGGTCTAAGGCCTCAGAGAGCAGGGGTGAGCACTGGGACGGTAAGCATCAACTGCCATCCTACTGTGGCATCTCAGCCACATTGTCAACGTCTTGGAGCCTCAGCTGCCCTTGTGTGTAGAGCTAGGGGGCTGAACTAGTGCACTCCGAGCTCCTTTCCAGCTCTGACATCCTACAGTTCTACTCCCCCTAACAGCTTCTCACCCATCAGTAACCTGTTGCAGAAGTCACACAAGGGGAGGGCCAACAAAACCAAAACATCCTCACTGTATAGAGAGGTAAACTGAGTCCCATAAAAGGACATGCAGCCAGGTGCAGCACTGCCTAGCCTGGCACCCACCTAGGTCTGGCACTCAGCCCTGTACTACAAAGGCTGCACTGGGCTCTCCCCTACTAATAATTCTTTCCTATAATGTATTTCTTTGTCCTTCTTCACCAACTTGTCCCCACATAGCAAGGTCATAATGACAGTATTGTTTCACTGTGATTCATTAATGGACAAGGCTGCTGCCTTGCCAGGGGGCACCATGGAATGCCCCTCCATGGGGTGGGCAGCAGCTGGCCCTGTGAGGCCAACAGACAATCACCAGAGTCCTGGCAGCTGGCCGTGAATGCAAGATCGAACCTTCCTAGAGGCTCGGAGGCCCAACTCACTCTCTCACTGGTACCAGTCACATGACAGGACAAGACAGACCAGAGGCAAGAAGAAAAACAAGATGGTGGCCTCCAGGCAAAGCGGCTCCCAAGTTATACCATCAGCACATGGGGGCGTGGGTATGGGGGCTATGTCCAGAAGGGGCTTCAGGCTGGGAGTCATTAAAGGAGGTCATGCCCCTTGCTTTGGGTCTTACTAGATACGGCTGGGCCTCGGTCACTTACCGTAGTCAGTGTATCTGGGCCAACAGAAGTGCTGGAGCCCGCCCGAGCTCAGCTGCAAGGAGGGCTCGTTGCGCTTCCTCAGGGCAGCGCCATTCCTCAGAGACAGGGCTGCGTGCTCAGAACACCGGTAGGTGATGAAGCCGTATTTCTCGCCCCTGGGGGAGAAGACAAGGAGCGTATGTTACTGAGCTGCTGGGTGGACACTGTCAGACCACCCATCACTACAGGGGGAACAGAATGCCACAATGATTCGGTTCCCATGTCACATGGCCCCCAAGTAGAGATGATGGCCATCACTGGGCAGCCCTCTGTAATGGAATAATAAGAGCAGCTAATTTGTTGCCTGCCACCCAAAGGCAAGTGGCAGAGCAGAGATTCAAACCCAGGCATCTCTGACTTTAAAGCTGACATTCTTTACAGCCCCTGAGATTTCCTCACTGTCGCCTACTCCCCAATCTATACTATTATACCGTGCTCTGCACCTTTCACAGCTGGCCTCGGCCACCACTGCCCTGGCTGCTAACCCGGCCCTCAGGTCTCCTGACACTGCTGGTATTCTGTACACATCTTATCCTTCAGCGCAGACATCTATTACGTCTGCCTGCTCAGTATTCACTCCCCTCTCTCTGACAACAACACCATTGGGTCAGCCAGGCTCCAGGTGCCACGCTAAGTCACACAACGTGGCCCTTCCTGGACATTGGTTTGTTCAAGGATGAACCTGCTGCTCAAAGCTGAACCCAAAGAATCGATCCCGGGTCTCAGCTGGAACCATGAAGTCCTTTGCCCATGGTCTCTACGCTGGTAAGAGGGAAGCTTAGAGCTAGAGGCAGCCACTTTGCAACAAGCAGGAAATCCTGCCTGAGAAGGACACAAAGGTGAGGGGGACTTAACTTCAGATCTACCCCAACTTTTCAGTTCCATGAGCAATAAGAGAAAGAATCCTGACGGATATATCCATCTGCCACGTGAACTGACAAAGAGCCGTTCCCCTACCGCTCAGGACAGGCTTACAAACACACAGAGGTGCCTAGTAATCATTTAAGTGAAGCACATTTCCTGACATCTCTCTGAAGCAGGGCAAATTTGGAACTAACTCTTCTGCTTCTTTAAGTGTCTGGAACTGGTAGAATGCCTGAGACTGCTTTAAAGATCCTGTGTGCTTTTTAAATCTTAACAAGTTGACCCTTCTCTGAAGAGATTAATTTGCTTGCTTTGTTTTTGCATGTTGTCTTCATTTGATATCCTGAAGACTACACAGAACTCAAACCAGTTCTATTTGTGTAATGACTCTTTTTATAAAAATGGTGGCAAAAATACATATCATGAAATTTGCCATCTTTATCATTCTTAGGTATACAGTTCAGTAGTGTTAAGTATATTCACATGGTTGTGCAAAGGCTCTCCAGAAATTTTTCATATTGCAAACCTGAAACATTTTAACTATTCATCTGTGAATGGACATTTGGGTTGTTTCCACCTCTTGGCTATTGTAAATAATGCTGCTATGGACACAGGTGAACAATTATCTCTTTGAGATCCTGTTTTCAATTCTTTTGGATATACAGTTATGCCACATAACAACATTTTGGTCAATAAGAAATGTATACATGATGGTGGTCCCATAAGATTATAAATGGAGCTGAGAAAATCCTATAGTCCAGTGACATTGCAGCCGTGGTAACGTGGTAGTGCAATGCATTAATCACATAGAAGCAATAGGCTATACGATATAGGTGTGTGTAAGTGCACGCTGATGTTCCCACAACAATGGAACTGCCTAATGATACATTTCTCAGAACATATCCCCATTGTTAAGCAACACACGACTAGATACCCGTAGGTGGAACTGATGGATCATATAAGTGCTGGTAGCTCTGTGTTAATTTTTGAGGAGCTGCCATACTGTTTTCCATATCAGCTGCATCATTTTCCATTTCTACCAACACTACACAAGGGTAGCAACTTCTTCACATCCTCCCCAGCATTTATTTTCCATTTTGTGTGTTTGTTTGGTGGCTGGCCGATACAGGGATTGAACCCTGGACCTTGGTGTTATCAGCTCCTCCACGCTCTAATCAACTGAACTAGCCGGACAGCCCTTCTGTTTTTTTGCCAGTAGTTTTCCTAATGGGTATAAAGTGCACAATGACTCTCAACACAAGAAACTACTTTCTTGCTGAAGCTTTTTATTATTAAATTAGAATTTAAAAAAACCTAGTTTGCAGGTATAATGGGAGATCACTTAGAAATATTTCAAAACTGACAAAGTTTTGACATCTAAATTGTGGATTCATATGTAACCTGTTCTTTTTGCAGATCCCCTGACAGATGAAACATAGCTTCCCCAGGTGAGTGAGGAAAAACCAGGGCTGCCTAGCGGAATATAAGGCTCGGGGCTCGCTGCTGCAGAGGAGGTCCCAACACAAGTTGTCTTCAAACTGCTGAAAGCTGCTTGCTACCCTGCGCTATCTCCAAGGCAAAGGCCCTGAAACAGATACATGGGTTCCAGTTCTGGCTCTGCCTCGAACAAGCTGCTCACTTAACTTGTCTGATCCCTCAGAAAGGACAGCAATAGGAGGAGTAAGAGTGCCTATTTCACAGGAGCATTGGCAAGTGTAGCTAAGAGAGTGCACGGAAACTGCCTGGCACTTAGCAAACCATCAGCACGTGTTTGCTGCTATCACTGGCTGCATGATTATTATTGGTCCTTCTCCTGGGTCTGGCTCTCCAGGTCTAAGCAGTGGATTTCATCCAATTGGTTCCACAAGTCTCAGGCCTCTTCTGCGTGCCCAGCCCTGGCTCAGGACCTGTGCCCCTCCCCGCTCGCCTTGTCTGTGATGGCTTGTCTTCTCTCACCTCTTACTTCTCCTGAGCACCTGGCACTCTACAATCTCACCAAACACTTCGAAGCGTCTCTTTAGCTCTCGGGAGTTCATGTCATTGGAGAGATTTCGAATGTACACCACGCGGCCTTCACCCTGCTCGAGAAGGGGGACAGAGAGGGATCCAGTCATGGCCTGGCTTTCTGTGGCCCCCTCGGTGGTGGGCTCCCATGGAGTCCTCATCCCAGTCCACGAATGGAATGAGTAACAGCAGCTGGAGTCAAGAGAAGACAGTGACAATCTCTGTACTGGAAGACCTGCCCTTGTTGGAGGAGGGAAGCCATGAGGGTTGGATGGGGAAGTGGCCCCCAGAGGAAGCAACTGATTACATAAAGGAAATGAGCAGAGACCGAGCTGAGAAGGGAGAGGGACTCACCACCATTAACATAACTGCATCCTCAGTAGCTTCTGCACTTGTGTTTTGAGTCTGACATGTTGGGGTGGAGCTGCAAGGTGCTGAGGTTGATGCTAACGGGCGGGGGTCAGAGTGGGTTGGAAGGAAAGCTAATGAGACAGGCAGCATTAGGGCTACTGGAGCTAACATTATCTTTTGTTTTGCCAGGTCAAAAGTGTAGAAGCTGAAACCACAGTATGGATGCTGTGACCAAGAAGTCACTTTTAGGAGAGCTCAGTGCTATGCCAGCAGGCACGTAGAATAGCCTGGCAGAGAAGGGGATGGGGGGAGGCCCAGGCTGGAACCTCCCCTCCTCTCATTTAAGATCTGTGATTTGATCTTGTTGAAGCCACTGCTATTGGAAGAGTCGCTTTGACCTGCCACAGAAACTCCAGCCTTGTTTCTGGAAACCTGTGCTCCCATGGGCCAAGCTGACAGTTTCTGGTTTGGACAGGCTTTCTCTGGGAACTGGTTACAGCTGGTGATTCTCAGCCATCCCACCCACATACCACGGATGAGGAGGAAGAAAACCCAGGCTTGGGGTCCACAGCAGGGCTCTGCTGTCAACAGTCATGGGAACTGGGCATCCCCCACTGTGATATGTCTAGGTTGCACTCAGTAAAGAAACCCTTGCCTCCCAGCCTCCATGCAGCTTCCTGACTTCATACAGCTCTTTCCTGCCCCTGCCCCAAATGCCCTTCCGCCGGGATCTTTGCTTTGTTGCTGCCTTTCATCAGTCAGGGCCAAGCTCCTTGCAGATGCCTCTCCCCACCCATCTGAAACAGCCATTTATTTCAGACGTTTCAGTTCTGATGTTATTAATTTCACAGTGCTTATCCCAATCTGTAATTCCATTGTTTATTTCTTCATTTTATGAATCTACTGTCTTTCTCTCCCTTCTGCCCCAACCACAGGAGTGGGGACCTCATCTATCTTGTTTGTTGCTGTCGCCCAAAGCCTAGAACAGTGCCAGCTTGTCAAACTGCTGAATATTCAAACTCAGACTCCAGGAAGGATCCCTGCACACCTGTGGTTTTAAGTGCACGCTTGCAGAGGTCTGCATACCTCAGGTAGGCATACCTCAGGTAGGCATACCTCATGCATAACCCGCTTCCCGTACCCCAGTACCACGTTCCGGGGAAAAATTCTGGTGGGAGTCTAGCTGTCTTTTTGTGTTTCTGTCCTACTTTTCCTCCGTCCTTTCTAGTGACATGACATAGCTGGCTGGCTCTAGCTCCACTGCAGGCTCCTGACGTATTTTCTCTGTGGGGAGCTTTGCAGTAGTTTCACCAAGTGAACCCACAAGGCCAGGGCCTGTGGACTAACCTGGGGAGATGATTAGGGAGGTGGGTGGTAAGCAAGGGACAGGCTCTCTTTGTCTCTTAGACCTGATCAAGCTGGGAGAATCCTTAGGAAGCAAAAGGCCCAACTCCCTTGTATAGAGATGAGTAAACTGAGGCTCAGGGAAGCAGGGGACCTGCCCAAGGTAACACAGCAGGTGGTGGCAGGACTGCTTGTGACCTGGTCAGCCTGGCTGTGCCCCCACCGGTCATAGTCTGCCTTCTTGGCCCTCTTAAGGACCCTGATGCTGAGCTCTAAATTGCCACCAACTGCATGCCTCGCAGCCAGTCTTTTGGCTGCACTTTGCACGCACGGTGCCACCTTTGATGCCCTTTGGTGAGCCTTGTGTTTTTCAAATGAGAGAAATATAACTGTCTACTGTAGCCACAGTCCCTTTTTCCCCAGGCAGGGGCTGAAGGTTGAGGGGCTCCCCAGCCAGCCTTCTAGGGCTTCGGGTCCCTGACGCCCCCGCAATTCCTGACACCCCTGCTCATCCCCACTCACTTTGGGCTCTAGGGCCCCATGTCACTTACAATGGCCTTTTCCCGCCGCTTCCTGGCGTGCCGGATGCTTGGCGTTCTGTCTGAGCACGGCCTTCTGCTCTCACATCTGTCAGTGAACAAGCAAAGCAGAGGCACTCACTCTCGGCGGATTTGCTCCAGGAGGCAAGACGTGCTTCCTTGGGGCTCATTCATGAGGGCAGATGTGTTCGAATTCCCTCCTGCAGAAACCCAGCTTCCCCCTTAGCAATGGCAGCCCGGGCTGTGTGGGGATCTGAACGTTCAGATGCATGCCTTCTGCCAACTTTGGGACTCGACTGCTGGGAACCACTGTGTTGCTAATTATAACCCTGCCCTTCTGAGCCTTGCCTTTCTATGCCATTAGGGGTAGAAAAGCCCTTTCACTTCATTATTTTATCTGATGAAAAATCCCTTTGAGGTCTTCTGTTTCCCCATCTTCTAGATGAAAAATCTGAGGCTCAAGTTCAAGATGCAATTTGCCTAAAGCTAGAAAATGGAGAAGTCACATCTGGAAGCAGGCCTTCTAATTCTAGAACCACTGCTCTCTACTGCCTATCAGAGCTCCCCGGGTCTGGTCCTGCTCTTAGGCTAATCAGCAGGCATGGCACAAGGGAGCTTGGGGTGCCACGCCCCTACAGCCTTCCCACCTGTCTGCACCCTGCCCTCACTCCTCCCATCTGAGTCTTGAAAAACACAGTACAGGGCTGAGAATGTGTTCTCTCCAGTCAGCCAGCCAGAGTCCCAGCTCTGCCACCTCCCTGCTGGGTGACCTTGGGTCAGTTACTGCAGTTCTCTCAGCTTTGCTTCTTCTATGAAATAGGGATAATCAATTGTTTACCTCCTTGGCCATTTGTGAGGATCAAATCAGAAAATGCATGTAAATCCTTAGCTCAGGAACTGCTCAGAACATGTTTGCTCTATTTTTCCATTTAACCTCTCTGAGTCTCAGCTTCCTCATCTATAATATGGGGATAAGGAAAAGATGTGCCCTCCAAGTACAACTGTGAAGCTCAAATAGGGTCATAGAAGGGGATGTAAACTGTAAACTTTAAAGTGCTCTATAATAATATTATTATCATCCACTTGCAACAGAATCAGGAGATCTTCCCTACCCGAAGAGCAGAGAGTGACTGAAGGGTGTTGTAGAGTTTGAGGTTTGTGTACTTAAACCAGCTCACAATGCTCCCTGTGGATGGATGTTTGGTAGTGGAAGCAGGTGAAGAACTGTGGGTCTGGAGAAGGCTGATTACTGGGCTTACTGGGTACCAAGCTCTGCCAGGCAGCTGAGCAGGAACCGGGATAATCAACTAACTTTCCCCGTTGAGCAGAAAAAGCCAGCCCTGAACCTGGCCCAAAAGCAAGAAGAGGAAAAAGAGAACACATGGGAGTTTCTAGAGAGGTTCTCAACCCTTCCCAGGCAAACCCATGTACACAGGCCCTGCTGAAACACCCCTGAACTGTGCAGAAGGGGAAGGAGGCCAGGGGAACTTCAGCTCTGGCCTGGAGATGCTTTTCAACAAGAAGAGAATCCTGGAGGCGTTCTGAGCAAACCCTCACAGAGGAAACTGCCTAATGTGGAGATGACAAGTTTAGCTCACAGCAAAGCAAGGCTAAAGTTGAATCTTTGACTGTGAAGGGCTGTAAGGCAGGAGTGCTCCTGGGGAAAGCAGAATGGAGCCAGAAAGAGAGGCTCAGAGAGGTCTGAAGAAGATGATTCTGATGATGGATTCTGGCTTATTACATAGAGGAGCTCATTAGCGAAGTTGCTGGGGAACTCATTTTGAGTAACAGAAAATTTAGGGCTTCTTGACTTTAGTTTCTGAGGAGATCATGAACCCCTTAAAACTGAACACCCAGTTAGATGTTTATGCACATTTTAATGGGAAGAGGGGCTTTTGCTTTAATCAGATTTTCAAACAGTTAAGAGTCACTGATTAAAGAGGTATAAAGCTGAATTTTTCTAAGAAAAGGTATCTTTATATGACCTGAATTCTGGTCTCAGAGTATGGTACTGGCAACATCAGCATCACCCAGGAACGTGTTAGAAATGCAAATTCTCCACCCACCCCCAGATGTACAAAATCAGATACTCAGGGGTGATGCCTAGCTAGGGGTGCCTCAAGTCTGCTCCAGGTGGTTCTGTGCTCTGTTCTAGACCTGAGAGTACCACCTAGTGGCCACGCAAGTACGCTTCAGGCACAGGGCTGGGAACCGCAGACCCTCCTTATGCCTCCCCCAGGAAGAATCAGGTCCTGCTGTGATCAGAGAGAAGCAACCAGTGCCCCCAACCCCCCCAAACCTCCATTCTTTCTGCCCAACTCCCCAGATGGCTTTTGGACTGGCTCCTTCTCCAGGCTGGCTAAGAGAGCAAAGACGGTATGAGCGACCACACTGAGGCAAAAGCGCTCTCAGAGGGCGGCTGACTGCAGTGAGGCAGGGCTGAGTCAGCAGGACAGGGAGACGGGAATTAGCCTTATCACTGCTTCCAATCCAGGTACTTTTCAGAACCCAGATTAGAACATCTTTCTTTCACAGGTTAATGTCACATTGGTTTTAAACTGTGTATGTATGTATATGTTTGCACAAAAACCTATTCATTTTGCAAGCAGAAAAGCAGAAAGCAGATGAATGAGGGGCAAGTTCATTTAGACAAAAGGTCACAAATAGCCAGGAAGTGGGTTTTCTTTTTCTCCCAAGGCCAGGAGATTTGGGACACTCCTGATCACCACACACCAGGCTTTCTTGCCTCCAGGACATCAAATACAACTCCTCCGCAAAGAAGATCACCTTCAGGGCCACCAGCCACATAGGGGGATGCAGCCCCAGTTTCAGAGCAAGTTTCCTGAGGCTCCTCCCTCCCCTGGCACCCTGGGAACAGAACTGGGGTCCTCAGCTGCCCACCACCCCTCCTGAGGCCACCTACCCGTACCTGAAGGTCCTTCTGGTGGCTGGTGACCAGGAGTGGCAGGAGGAGGAGCCAGAGCTCGAGCGGCTGCGGGAACAGAGCTGCCGACTGGCCTTGCTTGGGGGGCTCTGGTAGGGGCAGTGGTCAGAGCAGGGGGGGCTAACCCCTGAGTCCTCTTCTTCATCATCATCATCCTCGCCCTCCTCCTCTTCCTCCTCCAAGAGGAAACTGCTCTCACTGCTGCTGCTGCTGCTGTCCTCAAAGACGGTGTCATATTCAGGGCTCTTGCATGAGGCCAGATCTTCGTCCTCCAGGGCACTCTCCAGCAGCCCAAAGTGCTTGGTGAGGCTAGCACGGATCTCGTGGTCCCTCAGCAGCACACTGTCCTTGGGCGGGCTACCAGCTTCACAGCTCCTGTCTTCCTCCCTGCTGGAGGCCTGCCCCTCAGCCTGCAGGGCACCTTGCTGGGGCCAGTCCTCAGAGTGGACCTCAGATGGCTCCCAGGACCTGAGCACCTTCCTCTGCAGGGTGCCCTCTGGCCTGAGCACCTGGCAGTAGTCATGGTCTCCAAAGGAACAGGAGAAGGGGCGCTTCTGGCCAGCCTGGGAGGCCAGCTGGGTTGGGGCATGCCGCAGGTGGGACAGGAGCTCTCTCCGCTCAGGCTGCTGCTTTGGCAGCTTGTGGGCAGACCCTGGGGTGGCCCCAAGCTGGAGGCTCTCAGGGGAAGGGAGGCTGAGAGCTGTGTCTTTGCCTGGGCTGTGCTTGATGTCTGGCTTGAAGGGGTCCTCCTCTGTGGGCTTGTACGGAGGTGTGGTGGGTGGTGTGAGTCCTGCCCAAGCAAGAGGAGAGACATGACGTAAAGACAGATCACTTCTCTGGAGGGACACTAAGAGCCTCGTTTGGGATGGCAAAGAAGTGGCTATGTGCTGCCACTCCCCCAACCTGACGGAAGGCGGGCATCACTCACTGATCACTGCACTGCTGGCCGAGCTGGGATGTGGCGTGGGAATCCATCAATTATTTGGAGTTGGCATGTGATAAAATATATTTGCCATCCCTTCTGTGGCCTGGTAATGGCAGCCAAAGCCTCCAGGTCATCCAAGATATGGCTTCCTGTTCTACATCCAATCATTCAATTCAACAAACCCTCCCAAATGCCTCTGGTATCTCCCAGGGTGCAGAGGGGACAGGAACCACAGGTAAAACTGCCCACCTGGATTCGACCACCACAGTGCCCTTTAGTGCTCCTGCCTCTGACCTTGGTCTCCATTCTACCCAATGCACTGAAGGGAACTTGCTGAAATGCCCATCTCTTCCTGTCTGGAGTTCTCAGGAGCCTCTCGGGGGTTCCTGAAGCCTACATTATGAAGATCAATGCTTCTGCCTATAGTCCCTTTGGTGACTGCTCTTTCCTGACCCCCTAGTGCTACCATGTAGTACTATGAGGCATCCTGTGCTTTTTCTTCTCCACGCCTTTCTTTGCTCATGCAGATTCTGCTGCCGGGTGTATCCTTCCCTGCTTTGTCTTTCCAACTTCTATTCATTCTTCAAGCCCAGCGCAAATGTCCCTTGCTCTCGGAGCCCTGCAGTCTTCCCAAGCCACACTCCTGCCCACCCCTGCCCCTTTCCTGTGCTCCCAGCGCTCTTGCCCATCCTTTGAAATTGGTGCATATCAAACACTGCTCCTCATGGTGTGAGGTGAATCTGTCTTTCCCACAAGACTGCACCTCTGCAGGGAGAATTATGTTTCTTTCTTTTCTGACCTTGATGTCACTTTATTTGCCGATTACTGGCAGCTGGATGGCTGACCCCAGACCCTGACCCTCCTCCTTATAACATCCTCATCGTGCATCTCACCCCCCAGTGCAGCCTGTGGGGCAGTGGCAGGGAGGGCTCAATGGGCACCTTACTCACTGCCCGAGGAGCTGTTCAGTGTGGGGGGATTCGTTGCCAGGGGTCTTGCCAACTCCCCCAAAGGCACCCCACCAGCTGAACTCCCCTGGCTCACCTGCCGTGCCACAGAGCTCCACTGTCAAGGTCTGCTCAAAGCTCTTCTTGCCAAAAGGAGGGTCGCTGGTGGGGACAGGGAGGACAGAAAAGAAAGAGGCAAGTCAGCAGCAGGCTTCCACCTCCCCGAGCACTCAAGGAGGGCAAGGGGATACTGGAATGGACCCTGGTTCTGCCACCCATGGAAATGGGGCCCGTGGAAAATTGCTGGGGGGACCACCCCCCTGTCTTGGCTGTTAGAGAAATTGAAGCTGCACAGCTCTTTTAGGAGACACAGGCAAGGGTCACTGGAGGGTGGAGAGAGGACAAGTGTTATCAACCTCTTCATTTTACAGATGGAGCAACTAAGGCCCAGAGAGGGTAAGGAGCTTGCCTAAAGTCACACAGCATTGTCAACTTTTCCCCACAGAGAAAATAACACTTTTCAGTGTAAGAGAGGACAGCTTATGAAACAGTGTGAGGCCTTGGTTCTCCATCTTTCCCTTAGGCCTGCAGAGGTCAGCTTTTAACAACTAACTCCCTTCTAAGAGAGCCCAGCTCCTGAGAGCCCCAGATGGCAATCAGGGCAGAAGGTCTGGGGACTGGGACAGGGCTAGGCTCAGGAGTTAATAAACGCCTCCCCACCCCAACAAGATAAAATTTCAAGGAATAATATACCAATAATTTCTAAAAATCTACCTTTGTGACAAGGCCAGCATGAGGCACCTGGGAGAGTCTGAAAAGAAGACAAAAAAAAAAAAAAAAAAAAAGGAAAATAAGATTCCCCAACATGGCAACACTAGCAAATGTTTTTTCCTCTAGAGGAGACCCCCAACTCCCTTTAGACAGGTGACCCAAACGCCTCTGCTATTTGTAAGGAAGGGCAGGAACAACTCAAATACACCTTCCATCCCAGGGTCTCAGCAGGTGGATCTCCTTGATTTTGCAGGTGGGTACAAGGGTGAGCCCTTCTGGCCAAATAGTGTAGCACAGTGGTGAAGAGCTCTGATTCCCAAGTCCAGAAGTGTGGGCTCAGGGAAGAGTCCAGCATAGGACTGATCACTAAATAGCTCTCTGCCTGTTTCTGTATCTTAAAGTGGAGATAATAACAGAGCCTACTACATAGTATTCTTGTGAGGAGTTAATAGGATAATCTGTGTTAAGTCTTAGATTGGTGCATGACCACTACTCTTAGTAGTTAAAATTCAGCTTCATTGTGGAGCTGAATTTATAGACCCACATCTCTGTCATGTCATCCCCAGGAAGTCTTCTTTATAGCACTTATCACAACTTGTAATTATCTTCCTTTCTTGTTTACTTTTTGATTGCCTGCCTCCCCTGCTGAAATGTAAGCCCCATGAAGGCAGGCATCTCGCTCCATGTTTGTTAAGTGGTGCCTCACCTACGCGTGAGTAAAACTCAGAGACGTGTGGGTGTTTTCCTAAAGACTGGCTCCAACTAGTCCACTGTACAGAAAGGGAAGTTGAAAGCCAGAAAGTGGGAGGGACTTGCCCATCCTCGAACAACGTACAGGTGGGGAGGTGGGGACAGGGCTCCTGGCTCCCAGCACAGTGGGACATGCTGCACCCCAACCCTGCCCCCTCTCCTGCAGACCACCAACTCTACCTCTGGAAGGGAGTCGTGGGCAGCTGGGGTCCTCATCCATGTCCCCACACCCACTCTCACAGGGGCTCTCCAGGGCAGGGATCTGGGGTCCCTGTAGGAGCTGCTGGTCTTGGCCACTGTCCTCATCTGTGGCGCCGCCGAGCTCCCCCTCCATGTCATTGGCTTTGGGAGCCTGGCACAGAGAGGGCAGAGCACCTTGGGGCTCCGAGGGGACCAGCGACTCCTCAGTGAATGTCAGCCAGGGTCCCAGCTCAGGGTTTAGTCTCCGTGAACGCCGCACAGGGCGCACGGAATTCTCCAGCTTCCTCCCCAGCTTGGTCCATGGCAGGCCTCGGCCCGGCCTTTTCCTGCCCCATTCCTCCTCCTCCTCTTTTTCTTCCTCTTCCTCCTCAGCATCCTCCTCCTCCTGCTGCAACCCAGCAGACTGGCCAACGTCCCCTTTCACTTCCAACCGCAGTGGGCGCAGGCTCGGTCTGGGCCCGGTGCTCTTGGGTGAAGCTGCAATCCTCACCTCCTCCACTGGGGATGGGTGACCAGGGGAGGCCTGGCTATCTCTGGGGGTTCTGGACCTTGGCCGGGGGGTGAGGGAGGCGTAGACAGGTGTGGCCAGGCGGTAGGGTTTGCTGACATCACAGAGGACATCTTGAGCCAGAAGTTCCCTCAGGATGGAGAACTCAGCCCAGGAGGCTTTGGAGGGATGCCGAGGCCGGGGCCTGACTTGCTTGGATGGGCTGCTGCAGGGCTGGGGGGCTGGCTCTGGAGCCTGCAGGGGCAGCTTTCTCTGGGGGAGGCAGTAGGTGTGCATGTAGCGAATGAGCTGCACCATCGCCTGCATATCCTCCTGGGACATCTGGGCACTAGGGCCTGCCCTGCCCAGTGCTGGGGAGTCCTGGGGAGAGGCTGGAGCTGGCTGGGGGCTCAGGCAGTCCTTGCCCGGCTGCTCATTCTCCTTGGCAGGGAGCTGGGAACTCAGGGGCAGCAGTGGCTGCAGGCCCCTATCTGGGGAGCGGGCTTTCGCTTGCTGGGGGCAAGGTGGCACCGAGGTGAGGTGCTTATGCAGTTCCGTACAACTCCGGCTCTGAGACTGCGTTATGGGAACCTTCTTGTCTTGGGTGCTGTCCATCTAGAGAAGGAAAAAGGCCAGAGTGAGGAGGGAGCCCCACACTGCTCCTCCCTCTGCCCCATCCCTGCAGCCACTGGCCACCCAGCGTCTCACCTGGATGGGGGAACAGCCAGGTTTCCTTCACTTTATCCCCAGCCTCCAGCACAGAGCCGGCACCTGGCCGTGCTATCAATGAGGAAATGAAGGAGTGACCAGCCTCGTAGCAGGTCTCCTAGCCATGGAATTTCGACCCTGCAGACCCTTCCAGATTCACTGCCAAAGCCCTGCTGACCATCCCACTCCCCTTTGGTAATAGAGCCAGGAAGTGGATTCGTGGCTGCCTGGGGCTGGGCATGGGAAGGGTTCTCTGTAAACAGGGGCATTGGGGACACTTCTGGGATGATGGTTATGTTCTAAAAGTGGACTGTGGTCATGGTTACATGACGCTAAATTTACTAAAAATCATAGAATTGTACTTTTAAAATAGGTGGCTTTTATGATGTGTAAATGGAACCTCAATAAAGTTGTTTTAAAAAAAAATCCAGTAGCCTTCCGGTACCCAGAGGATAAAGGGGAGACTCCTTGACTGGGCACTGAGGCCCTCTGTAGCCAGGCACCTGCCGCCCTCTCTCTCCAGCCTTATTTGTCCCCTCTTGCCCACACAGGGGCTTTCCTTCCAGAATGACTCCTCTAAATGGCTGTCAGGTGTGTCTCACCAATCTGGGGAGCTTCCTAGCTTCCCAGAGGGCAAAGAGCTGGCTCACAAACGGACTTGGCTGCTGCCCCCTCAACAGAATGGAACACAAGAGAGTGGGCCTTTGTTCTGGGAGATCAGCCAGGGCAAACAGGGTGGGAGCACAGGGACTGGACCATCCCCCAGGGGAGCCCAGGCTAAGGAGAGGCTCCTACACTGAGCCACTGTCTCAGAAGGATCTGATTCCATCTCTGAGTTGCATCTGCCTGCAACATGTCCCATGCAGGCATGTCCGGGGGTCAGAAGGGTAAGGGTTGAGTGTAGGCTTTGAGGAACAGGAACCCTTGGAAGTCACCTATTAAACCTCTCCCTGTTAGGTTTGAAAGATGGGGTCCAAGGAGACTTGCTTCCACCCTGGGTGTTCACGACAGAGATGTAAACTCTCCAATGGTTCCCCAGAGAAAGAAAACTATACTCTATCTCCTGTAGTCTCTATATCCAGCAAGGATCTTATGTTTTGGTTTGTCACCCCATTAGAATGCAAGCCCCTGAGGGCAGGCCCCATCTTCCTGTTCCGGCTCTAACCCATGTTAACATCTAACAGTTTCTGGAACACTGAAGTATGAGAAAATCCAGGGCTCTTTCTAGAACCCCAGACTGGACTGGGTCTCAAGAAGCAGTGCCCAGGACACCAGCTACAAGGTCTATGGGAGGAGCAGGGAGAGAAACTGGAAGTTGATTGAACCTGATACTCCTAGCCAGAGCTGAGGCTGCACCGCTAAGAGGCCACCTGGGGGCCTGGGCAGATTTCCAGGCAGTGCAGAAGTACCTTGACACAAGGCCGCTGACTTTTGGACCTGAGGCCTGCCTGGCGCCAGGCAGTCCCTTCCTTCTGGGTGTCAGAACTTGACATCAGGTTTGATGTGGCGAGAAGGAGCTTCTGCAGCTGGGGAAGAAGCAGAAAGGAGAGGAGCTGGGGCCGGGACACAGCCAGAGGACATGGAGAACCGCAGGGCCAGCCTCTCAGGACTGACCATGCCCTGCCATCGCGAGAACATGGGAATGGCATTTCATGACCTGGAATGATGTTCCCAATATACTAAGTGCAGATAGCAGATTTTCTAACAATCTCAAACATACACAAGTACCTCAATGACATGTAAATCTTTTTCAGAGTTAATAATCCAAGAGAATAGCCATGACTTTGAGAAACCCAAACAGGTTTGGGGTAATATCTGTCCATTGTACTGTTAAAATATCATGTACATACTTCATTGGGACACTCTGCGTATATTTGTAGTAGATATATACATGATCTCGAAGGTTCGATATTAAAATGATTCTCTGGTGTGGGATTCTAGCTGATTTTCCTTGTTATTTTTGCTTATTCATATAACCTTTTAAAAAATTAATTTCTTAAAATAAGTAATACTTGTAAATGGTAAAAAATATATATACATATCACAAATACTAAAGTGTGGACAATTAAAAACAAGTCTCCCTCCTGCCCAAGGTCTCTTTCTCCCCCACAGAGGCAACTATCATTACCTACTTTCTTGTGAACCTATCATGAGGTGGGCTTGATCATACAAGGATATATATGTATATAGTATGTGGATATTATCTCCAACCCGCCCAGTTGTTTTTACACAAGTGGAAAAGTACTACAAGTAAGCTTGTTTGACTTTTTTCCCCCCAACTAATTTTTCTAAAAATGTTGTTGAAACTCCTTTGCTCCTGCACTCTGTACTGTGGGCAGGTACACAGCATATCCAGGCTCAGTGAACAAGAAGCTGAATAAATACATCTGGAAGTTCCACCAGGGATCCTGTCATAGCCGAGACTGAGAACAAATTGAGAAACATGATGAGATTTTAACAGCACCAACTTAGTCCTCAGGGGACATGCTACCCCAAATCACCCCAGCAAGAAGCACCAAAGGCCCAGGAGCCAGAGAATGGCCATTCCACACTCTCTGGAGGAGCTGGAGGATCTCACCACTCCACCTAGACTCCAAACCAACACACACACATTTGTGACTCTCTGACTTTGGATAGGAGGAGATCCTTGGACTGGAGGAAAGAGACCTGGTTCTAGCCCAGCTCAGTTCCAACTCACTGTGAGACCATGGGCAAGTCATTTCCTTCTCTGGGTGTTGGTTTCTCCACTGGTATAAGAGGGGCAGGTAGCCTAAATGATTGGATCCGAACTGTTTCTTAACTCTAAGAATACGACACAAGCTGCTGACCTCAGAAAAATGCACAGATACATAGACGTCCATGGGTCCTTGTAAGTCCATTGGTGGACTCTCTGGGATCCACAGCAAAATCTGGGGTCTGGATGACTTCTCAGGGCCTTTCTAGAACTCTGTTGGTATGCTGGGAGTCTAGACAGTGAGTCTGTTTCCTGTGTCTCTAGCATAGTGCCTGAAACAGAGGTGCTCAATAATTGTGTATGGAATGAAGGCAGGGTCTAAGGCAAGGGAGGGAAACAACTTTGACCAGCAGGGGTCACTCTTTGCCTCTGCAAGGTTGGTCCCTCTCCAGAAAGGTTTGGTCCCCATGCAGAAATGGCACTGAGAATTCTCCTTGTCACTGCTACTACCGTTTACTGAGCAACTCTATGTGACAGACACTGTGCAAAGTGCTCTGCATGTATGATCTGCTGTAATCCTCCTAACAGCCGGCGACATAGGCACTATCATTAACTCCTCTTTATAGATCAGGAAGCTGAGTCATAGAGAGATTAAGAGAGGGTGTGTGCCTAAGGAACACACAAATACTAACTGGCAGGGCTGGGATTCAAACTCAGGCTGTCTGATTCCAGACTGAAAGGAATCAGCACCCCAACCAGCAGGAGCCACAATGTGGGACTGAACATATTCTGTGCCCAGCACATAGTAGGGCGCTTACTAAATGTTTCACACTGCTCTGGCAATCTAGAAAGCAGTAGGAAAGAAGAGGGTCCTAGACAAAAAGTCAGAATACCTGGGTTCTGGTCTTTGCTAGTACACTGACTTGCTGTGTGACCATGGAAGAGACCCTCCCCACTCTGGGCCTCAGTTTCCCCAGAGTTGGGCTGCATGGTCACCAAAGGCCTTTCCAGCTCAAACTCTCCATGACCTAGGAACCCTCCCAGCTCCAACAGGCTCTGATTTTCCAGCTGAGTCTCATCAGCCCCCAGGAGCCACAGCACCAAGGTGAGAAGCCCAAGACAGGCCGAGAGAAGCTACACTTCACAGCTTCTCAGCTTCGGGCAGCCTCAGCCTGAGTCGAGGGCAACTGCTTTCAGTAACTTTTGAGGTCCAGACCCTTTTGAAAATTTGATAGAAGCTGACAACTTCTCCCCAGAAAGCTGCTATTCTGTATGCACATTTCCATATTCTACACATAGACAGCATTGAACTTTTGCTGGTGGGAGTGTAAACCAGTCTGATCTCTTTGGAGGGTAATCTGGAAGTATCTGTCTAAACTAAAAAATCATATACCTGTAGACACAGGAATTCCATTTCTAGAAATATATCCATTTTCATGTTACAAAGTCCCATAACAGCAGAGTTACTGCAGCACTGTTAGTAACAGTGAAGGAGTTGAACCAACATTAATATCCATCAACAGGGGACCGGTTAAATAAATAATGGTACATCCAGAGGGCTGGCCGGTTAGCTCAGTTAGAGCACGGTGTTATAACACCAAGGTCAAGGGTTTGGATTCCTGTATTGGCCAGCCACCAAAAAATAAAAAATAAAACTAAAAATGAATAAATAATGGTACATCCTTACCAAAGCACACTACACAGCCAACAAAAAGATTGAAACTGAGTTCCACATGCTCATCTGGAAGACTTCCTAAGACACACAGTTAACTGAGAAAGCAAGGTGCAGAACAATGCATAATGTAGGCTCCCTTTTATAGTTAAAAAAAGAAAAAGTGGAAGAGGAAAGTCACAGAACAGATCAGTAACCATGGTTACCTATGGGGAAGGAAAAAGCAATTGTGAGAGGGTTAAGGAGGTTTTGCTTTTAACTGTCCACAGTTCCTGCTTTGATTTTTACCATGTGTGTATAATCTTTAAGAAAATCGTGTAATTTCAAGGATTTAACACATGCTGAGTCAATCCTTGAAGTCCCATGGAATGCAGGTGAAGCCTCTGTAGTTATTCCCACTGTCCAGGTGGGAAAAGGTAGGGCCTCCCACTTCCAGCCCAGGCTCTCTGCCTAGGACCCCTGCGGGGCTGGAGCTGACTGCTTTGCACCCACCACCCCGGCAGCCAGATACCCCACCCCATGCCTCCACCATCACTTCAGCTGGAAGTAGGTTCTCACTAGTGAGAGCTCGTCCACCTCAGGGGCCGGGGTCCTCTCCAGGGTGGGGCTGGGGGGCGCAGACGAGGGGGCAGATGAAGCTGAGGTGCAGGACAGTGCATCTCCACCGTCCAGGGCTGGGAAGGCAGCCAGACCCACGTCATCTTCGGGGATGTCATCCAGGGTCTTGGTGAGCGCTGCCAGGAGGGCCTCGTTCTCACTGTCAATCTAGAGCAAGGAGGGTGAAAGGAGAGAAGCAGAGAGGGGAGATAGTCACCACCATAGACTCAGCCGTCTTCACGACAGAAACCTGCTCTGCCCATCCTGAGCACCACCATCATTCTCCTGCCAAACCCTTCCCATCCCTGCCCCCATCAGATCTGCTCAGTATTTCTGGGAAAGCAGACGCCCAATAAGTGTGTTATCAACTCCAAGAATCACAATGTTTTCTGAGCAGGCAGCAGGTGATAATGGAAAGGGCCCTGCCCTGGGAGTCCAGTCTTGGCTCTGCTGCTCATCAGCATGTGACCCTGGGCACAGGGCTATCCACCTGAGTGAGGCCTGCTTCCTCCTGCAGGGACTGAGGCTGGCCTACGCCCCTGGTAGCAACATCCCATGGCAGGCCGCAGCACCTTGGACTCTGGGGCCCAGGCAGTGTCAAGGCTGGAAACTCCAGGGTTGAACGAGGACAACGCTAACCACAGCAACAATAAGACAGCTGTCATTTCCCTGTGGGCTCCAGGGCTTGCACACTTGTCCACTCATGGAGGGGTGGTGAGTGCAGCGGTTAGAAACTTGGGTTCTGAAGCTGGGGTTGAACCCCAGATCCCACACTTACCAACTGTGGGTCTTCAGGCAAATTAGTTTCCTCATCTGTCGAATGGGATAACAACAGTACCCACTCCATAAGGTTATGGTTGAGGACTACATGGGTTAGCACAGGTAAGATGCTTAGAAAATAGTGCCTGGCACAAAAAAAGCACGCATTCCTATAACCATGACTACCATGATCCCTGCTACGACGACGGTGTTGGTGACGTTGCTGCTGATGGCAGCGATGGTCATGGTGCTGGTGGCAGTGGCAATTCCTCCCTCTCTTCTTTCCTCCCGTCCGTCCCCTACCACTTGGCTAATCTGGGTCTGGCTGTGTGCTGGACACTGGTGACACAGCATGCCAAGACTGCTACACTCCCTGCCCTCGTGGACCTTACCCTCCAGTAGAGAATAGAGTTAAGTAAACAAAATCAGTTCAGAGGGTGAGAAAGCCTGGGAAGAAAATAAAAGAAAGCTGTGATGAAGAGTAAGAAGGTGGTGAAGATTTTCAGGACCCTTCTCTAAGCAACTGATCCTTAAACTTAGGCTTGAAAGGCACCAGACAGGCCAGGGACTAAAGGAAGAAGATATAGGCAGAGGGAAAACCCAACGCAGAGGTCTGGGGCACAGAGTTTGGCTGAAGAGAGGAACGGAGAGGCTTTGTTGATGCTGCCTCCGGTGACCCTTACAACACCCCCCCGAGAGGAGCACTATTCTAATCCCCACTTTGCAGGTGAGGAAACTGAGGGACATTCAGCACCTTGTCAAGGGTCACACAGCAAATCAAGGGCAGAGCCAGGCCTTGGACCGAGTGCCACAGCTCAGATGAGCCAAGGCTCTTGCTTTTCTGCTGTCTGAGATCTACGAGGAGAGTCAGCACGCACATCCCTCGCCCAAAGGCCGCCATGCCCAAAGGCCGCCATGCCCAAAGGCCGCCATGCCCAAAGGCCTGGAGCAGAGATCACATTGCTTCTAGGTGAGGCACTGGAGCTTCATCTAGGGACCCTGGTTCCTGGGCCTGCTCTGGCAGAAGGCACACTCTGTCACATGATGCCTGCCCTGGAACTCTTTCCCATCCCAGGTCAGGCTGTTTATCCTTTCTTCAGGAAGTTCATCTGAAATACGCATCTCGTGACGGCCCTTTGGCTGCACTAAATCTGTTCCAGGCCTTGCAGCTGGAGCAGCAGCTGAGTAATTCGAAGGGGGGACACGGGAGGAGAACAAACGCATTTGTAATTTTTAGAACACAGCTAAGAATAAAAGAAAGGTCAGAGGAAGATTTTGGTTGGGACGAACCCAGGCCCTAGGGATGAGGGCCCAAGGGCAGATCGGGGCCATGGATTCTGGCTCTTGAATGCAATGGGGCTCACTTGGCTGCCCCCCACCCACCGCCTGCAAGTCTCCCTCAACCCTCAGGCCACACTCCCAACCCTGTGCTCCCAAAACAATTTGTCTGGCTTGATGGGGAGTTAAGATCCTGGAACTTGGGGCTCAATGACCACTCCTGGGACAGACTGACCTTGGGCCAAGGCATTTCCTCCTCTATGCCTTGCTCCTTTTCCTGTAAAATGGGAAGACCTAACCCCAGGCCAGCCTCCCACCCACAGGGCTACCAGCAAGGCCAAGTCTGGAAGTGGTGATAGAGTGCTTTGTTCAGTACTTAGTGCCTGGGGCATGGGAGGCACTGTAGCAGACTGATGAATGAGAGAATGAACTCAAGGTCAAGGGTTCAGATCCCTTACAGGCCAGCTGCCAAAAAAAAAAAAAAGAATGAACCAAACAATGAACAATGTTGGGAGACTGAGTATAGTATCTCAACTACCAGATTCTCAAGGGAAGTCACCCAGTGATGACATCATCAGCACCAGATAGAATGGGAGCTCCCACACTTTCCCAGGGAAAGTAGCAAATGGCCCAGACACTGTGAATTATCACAAGTGTCAGAGCTCGCAGGGCTCTGGGGGCACGTAGTGACCAGGGATGTCAAACACATGGCATGCGTGCTACTACTCCCTGCATCACAAACCACTCTTGACATAGGGCTCCAGGCAACGACCACCCATCAATCATAGTTGGCACTCAGGAAGAAACCTAGCTGCCATTCTTTGGGGATGTGAAGAATGGAGCCCCAGGAGAGAGATTTGTCAAGGTCACCCAGTAAGTCAGGTGTGGGGCCAAGGACTCGAGAACCAACGCCAACTTACTCAGCACCAGACACAGGCTGAAATAGGTACAAAACAATGAGACTGCAAGAAGCGCCCATCAGGTTGGGTAAAAACAAAAATGACTAACAGAAGGCCTTCCCCTCTCTGAAGCCCGCCCCTGGGGCTGTTCAGCTCAGGAACAGCCCGTGGGCTTGGAGGCCGGGAGCCGGCTGGGAAGAAAGGCGGTTCCCGCACACTCCAGGCCACGCACGCCATGCCCGAGCCGGGGCATCACAAGAGCCGCGCCGCCCTCTCTCTCCCTGGGCCCATCCCTCAGCTCTCCCTGCTCCGCTCAGAAAGGGAGTGCAAATTAATGGAGAGTTAATCAGCTGAGGAAGGGATATTAATAGACTCGGCCCCACCCCCAACCTTCCTGAGCTGATCTCAAGCTGGAGGAAAAGGAGCCTTCAAGAAATCTGAGGGAACATACTTCAATTTGAGGACCTAAAGAGGCTAGAAGAAATGTCACAGGACAGAATTTAGGCTATCAGGGCCGGAAGAACACTGAGAGATCCTCTTCTGTCTAGGGGGCTTACTTGATTTTCCAGAAACTGGTCCCCCTCATTTTTCTGGGAGTAGGTCCATGATTTTATCAGAGTCTAAAAGGACCCAGGGACTCTCTTCCTCCATCCCCACAAACTAGGAACCACTGATCTAGTCCATGTTCCTTCCTCATTCCTCACAAGCGGAAACTGAGGCCCAGCCAAAGGGAGCTACTTGCCCAAGGCCACACAACAAATTGTGGCAGAACAAGCCATTGCCTGCTTACTCCAGAAATGTGTACTAAGTGCCTGGAGTGCTCCAGCCCTAAGGACTCTGGGGCACACAGAATATGAAAGGCAATGTCCCTGTCCCCAAAGAGTTGTCAACCCTTGTAACTCTAGCTTGTTCTCCACTCTCCCAGTTTGTGTCCATAGCAATGGTGCCATCTGATCGTTAGAAAACAGCTCTGACACAGCAAGGCTCCAGGATTCTCAGTGGTCCCATGAGGAAACTGTCTGAGCTAGTGACAGGAGGATTAGAACCTATGACCCCAGTTCAAGGTTTTTGGAATGGGTCGTGTCTGGCCCTTGGCAGGGAAGAAAATATTACTATCAGGTCCTTCATGCAACATGTATGAATGGAGTCCTTACAATGTGCAAGGGCCCTGGAGATGAATAAAATGTCTGTCCTCATGGAACTCACAGTCTGAAGGACACATACACGTGAAATGGGAGTGCATGAGAGGAAGCACCTACTTTAGGAGGAGGTAACATGAGAGCCGGGCGTCGAAGGATTGATTCATTTGATGACTATCAAGCCCTGGGAGTACAACAATGCACAATACGAACACAGCCCCCACATGCCCAGACTTCATGATGGGGCGGGTGGGCCACAAGTGGGGACAGGCCCTGATCACATAATTCATACACAGAGGGTACATCAGGGAGTTGTGGCTGGAGCTGGACTAGTTGTGAAAGAGCCGGAAGGGTGTGCAGGCTACAAAGGGAAGAGGGGCTGGGTGGGCCTAGGGCTCTGTCAGCTGTGAGGACTGTCTTCCTTGCTGGGCAGGGAGCCTGGGGGCCGCACTAGGTTTACTGTGTTTGAAACCATCTCATGCTTGCTGAAGGGTCTGGCCAGTGTGAGTAAGAGGGGGCTGTATAGTTCAGGTGGGGATGGTCTCTAGGCAGCATCCAAACTCCACTCTCATTAGCTTTCCACAACTTAAAAGCATTTTCTGGAAGCTGTCCTCCAAAGAGGGAAGGAGCAACATAGAGAAGGTATTGTCCCAATGGTTTGGATGAGGAATTGGAGGTCCCCAGATGGAGCCAAACTAGAGCCTACACTGCTGACTTCTCACAGGGATGGCCAGGGGGCTCAGCGTAGCAATACAGGGTATGGGTTCCTAGGTTAGAGTCTTTGCCCTTACCTTTGGTAGCTGTGTGACTTTGGGCAAGTTACTTAACCTCTCTGAGCTTTACTTCCTTCACCTGTAAAATGGGTTATTAATAGTATACAACTTGTAGGCAAGAATAGTCTTGGGAAAAATCCAGGCCCCTAACCAGGGCCCACAAGACTGCATGATGTGCCCCTGCTTACCTCTCTGACCTTGTCTCCCAACACTTTCCCCTTAGCTGCTACCCTTCAGCCCTTCTGTTCCTCCAACACCGCAAGCCTTTCCTGATTTGTGGCTCTGCACCTAGTGCTTTTCTATGCCTGGAAAGCTCTGTCCCTACTCTCTGATCTTCATATAGCTGCCTCCTTATCCTTCAACTAAAACATCTCTTCCTCAGAGAGGCCTTTCCTGACCATCCAGTCCTCAGATCTTTTCTATTCCCAGGTTTGTTTCCTTCTGTGCCCTTATCACGAGTGACAACCGTTTGCTTATGTGTTTACTGATCTAGGTTAAGTCTACCCCTCTAGACTGTAAAGTCCACTGATGAACACAGTGCCTGGCACACAGGGAGCTTGGTAAACATTTCCAGAAGGAATGATAAAATCTGTCAGAAGGACTATTTGACATGACTCTTGCGGCCACCAGCATGGCGCTTGGCACACAGCGTGGTGTTGTTGTTATTATACAGCCAGAGAGGCACAGGGGGCGGCTAAGGTTTCTAGCCCCAATCTTCATGCAAAAGAAGACTCCAAGAAAAGAAAAATGAATCCAAATGTACCCATCGTCCAGCTTCAACATGGCTAATCTTAGTTCATCTATCACCCTCTTTCCACACACCCACACATGCACATCCACACGGAGCTTGCTTCATTCTAAAGCAAATCCCAGACATCAAATTATTCCATGAGAGGAATTCTTAAAGGAAATGTCAGCCGTCACGTGCCCCCAAGGCTGGGCACAGGGGCAAGCAGGGTTGAGAGAGGCATTTGCATAGTGGTTCTTGGCAAAGCCTCTTATTAAGGAGCCTCCAGGCTCCAACTGAAAATTGGAGATAACTGTAGTTATGAATAAGAGTTGTTAAGAGAATTAAATGAGTTACTATACACAAACAGGGACAGTCCTACCACAGAACAGTTGCTCAATAATTGTGAGTCATTTTCATTATGGTTATGAAGCCCTGGCTCAGGAGGCAGGCAGACTGGGTTGGAATCTAGTCCACCTACTGACTAAGCAAATGGCCCTGGGATCATGACTTAACCTCCCAAGCCTTACCTGTAAAATGGGGAAAGAATGGCACCTACTTCAGAGGATGGGAATGTGGACTGAATGAGATAATGTAGGGAAAGAGGACTTGGAGCCCCTCTGGGCCACAGAGGGGCTGGGTTCTGCCTGGGAGATATAGAGAGAGCAGATCATCCTAGCTTTACTTTTGGAGGTGATATCAGGCCAGGCAAAGGAATGAGAACTGTCCCAGATCAGATGCAGACCCAGCACAAAAAATGGGGTCCTGAGAGCTTTGCTGGGTGAGAGGGCTTCTTTGTATGAGCAGGCATGAAAGGAGGGGCAGCAGGGCAGAGAGGCACTGTGGGGCAGGAGGTGGCAAGGCTCAGGAGGGCATACCTGGAAGAGCTCAGAGTCATCAGGGCCATACTGGCTGGGTTCAGTCTCAGAGTTCTCAGGGCACCACTGCAGCTCCTCAAAGCAGGTGGCTGAGTCAAAGTCACTGGCATCCAGCTGGGAGAGGTCGAGCTCCGGAAAGTCAGCGCAGAGTTGCTCCTCCCCAGATCCCCCACCCTGAGGAGACAGGAAGGAAGGAGGTGGATCAGAGTGGAATGTGGCTAGACCCAAGCAGAGACCCTCTTACTCATGATGCTGCCAATCTGGACCCTTGGCCAAGGCCTGATTTTGCCATCTCTTGCAATGGTGGAAACTACTGGTAGCTACACCAGGCCCTGGCAGTGCAGATCTGCCTGCTGCTCTCTTCTCTCCTCCTCTGCACTCCTACACATCCCTCAAGGCCCTGCCCACATGGCATCTCTTTCCTTTCACTGGAACTGTTTTGTTGAAAACTTTGTGAGAGCCTGCAAATAGAGAACTACTTCTTTACATAACTGTCTCACCTATAGGGATTTCTTAAAGCTAACAACCCCTCTGTATTAATAATGAAACAAAAAAATGGCATTAATAATGGCTGACATTATTGAGTGATTACAGATGCTCCTTGACTTAAGATGGGGTTATGACCAATAACACATTGTTAAGTTGAAAATATTGTTTAAGTCAAAGTGCATTTAGTACATGTAACCTACCAAACATAGCTTAGCCTAACCTACGTTAAACATGCTCAGAACACTTACATTAGCCTACAATTGGGGAAAATCATCTAACTCAAAGCCTACTTTATAATAAGGTTATTATAAGGTTATCAAGATTCAAAATTCAAAGTATAATTTCTACTGAATGTCTATCTCTTTTGCATGGTTGTAAAGCTGAAAAATTGTTAAGTTGAACCATTGTTAAATCAGGAGTATCTGTACAGGTTCTGGAGAAATACCCATGTTCTCAAGGATTTTACAGGAATATTTGTAATGTCTAAAATGTGGAAGACCACCCATTAGTAGACAATAGGTAAATAAAACCACAATACACCCATATCATCAGTACAGCATTATGGAGAAGAATGAGGCAGATCTATGTGTTCTCCAAGACACATTAAAAAAAAGAAGTCTTAGAATATCAGCATGTAGAATATAATCCCACATGTAAAGACAATGAAACAAAAATCAAGCTACATGTTTTCCTATGAATGGTAATATGTATGCAAACACAGAAGAAGGTCTAGAAAGTCATAGGCCCATCTGCCAGTGACAGGTAGGGTAGAAGGGAGACAAGGGGTCTCAGGGGGTCACAGCACTGTGTAAACCAGCGGTTCTCAAGAGTGTGGTTCCTGGACCACCAGCACCAACATCACATGGGAACTTATTATGTTGGAAATAATGCAAATTCTCAGGCCTAATCCCAGACCTACTGAATCAGAAGGTGATCACTTCTGCACCCTGTTCTCCCAAGTTTAGCAGTTACCAATAGAAGGGCTGCCCTGCAGATTCAGAAATAGCCTGAGTTGGGAGGCTGACACCGAAACACAACATTGCAGTGATAAAGCAGGTCAGCCCTGGGGCCTGGCAGACCTGAGCTGAAATCCCCACTCACCAGCCCTGAGACTCTGGGCAAGTCTCTTCATCCCCTCTGAAATCCAACTGTCTCGTCTGTGCAGTGGGGACAGCAACAATACCTGCCTCACATGGTTAAGATTCAAAGAGGCAGCATCATAGTCAAGCCCAGTAAGTGCACAGTAAACGTCACGTAAGAGTAATGATAACAAATAGTGATAATCACATTAAAAACAACAGTGTTTCATGGCAGCAGAGAAGGGTGAGAACAAAAAAAAGGCCTATGACACTTAAAAGAAATAGGCTTTGCCCAGGCCTTTTCCTTAATTGTTCCCACTTACTAGGCCTCATAAATTATGAATAAATGTATATTATTAGCTCAACTTGACACAGGAAAAAGGCTTTTATCCAAATTTGGGTCAAATGTCTTAATTGGCGTTTTGCAAGAATCCTGCCTGCATGGGCAGCACCAGGGCCAGGTTCTCTCAAGCCGCCAGTCCCCTGCTTTCAGGCCAGGCAGCACGGTGCCCAGCAAGTCTCTGTCTCCAGGGATATGCCCCCACCCCCCCTGCCCTCTACCTGCCCATTCTTCCTCTAATCTACATGTATTCAACAGTCCTAAATATTGAGCACCGAGTCACTCTGAGCTGGGCACTGTGCTGGGTGCCACAGCCCGGGCTGAAACAGACAAAACCACTGGCCTCTAGGAGCTTATGTGCTGTGGGTTGGGGGAGGATGACATTAGACAAATAATGACACAAATAAAACATGTGATTATAAACTGTGATTCTCCAGAGAAGAGCTGAACACTTCTGAACCTGACTGGGAATCTGAAGATGAGAGAGACACTAGTAGCATCCCAAGTGAACCCCAGCCCCCCCAGCCCCTGATGTCATCCACCATCTATGAATCACCAACACTCAACAGTCACCCCCATGGCAGGGGACTCAGGCAGATTCTCTCAGCTTCCTCTTGGGAGCTTTCCTCCTTAGCGCCCACTCAGACTGTGGGGAAGCAGCCTGTTCTAGATGGATGATTGGTTTGTTTTTAGTTTCTGGCCATTACAAGTAAGTCTGCAATATTTGTGTATATGTCTTTGTGTGGACTTTATTTCTCTTGGGCAAATACCTAGGAGCAGAATTATTGGGCTATATGGTGAGCGCGTGTGTAACTTTATAAAAACGGCAAGCTGTTTTCCAAAATGATTGTACCACTGTGTGCTCCCATCAGCTGTATGAGAATCCAACTGTCCCCATGCCCTCACCAACACTTGGTATTGTCACTCATTTGCATTTTAGTCATTCTAGTAGGTGTGTTTAAGCATGTATTCATTGCTGCTATTGAGCCAGGCACTGTGATATATGAGACTCAGTTCCTTCCTTTGTGAGTTGGCATGTATGTGGGGGAAGAAAATATATAAATATTAAATTATGGATTGAGTTAGTGCTATGAAGGAGAAACAAACCAGGGGCGCTGATGGAGGGTAACAGAGGGAGCGAAGAAATCTCCCTAGATGGGGTGTGAAGAAAGGCTTCCTGGAGGAGCTGACACCTGAGACTTGAAGGAGGAGGAGTCAGGCAATGGAAGAGGTGGGAAGAGCATTCCAGGCAGAAGGAGCAGCTAAGTGGGGACCAAGCCTATGACACAAGGCGCTGAGGTCAGTGAAGCTGCAGCTCAGTGGGAGGAGGACGACACCAGAGAGACAGGTAGAGGCTGGACCAGGTCGGGATTGTAAGGGATTTGGATTTTGCTCCAAGTGTGATGGGTGTAGGGCCAGCGTAGAAACAGGGTGATGGGTTAGGCGTTGCAGCCATCCAGGAGAGGGACAGGTGGCTGAGCTAGGGAGGTACCTCTTGGACACCATCTAGGGCCTGTGGGACAGGAGGAAGGGCCAAAGGCAGGAGAAACAAGGTTGCCGGGCAGCAGGGGCCTCCCTGACCAGCAAAGCCCCCAGCGATAAGCTCTCGGCCGAGCTCTTTCTACATGTTCCTGATCCCCCTCAGCCCAGTAACTTGGAGCAGCCACCTCTGTAGGACTTGCTTCTTAGTAACAGCTTTAGAATCACAGCCCCAGAATCCTGGACCAGCTAGGAAACAGTATCCCTGAGAGGTTGTCCATGATGGACAATTTGGGAGTCAGGAGCCCCTTCAAGAACTAGATAAAATCTATGGACACTTTCCTCCCAAGATTCATGTGTAGATATTAAATTCATACTTAACTAAAATTTTAGTACTTCACTGACCCAGTTGCTTGTCTCCTTCACTTTGCAGATATGGAAACTGAGGCCCAAGGAGGATCATAGATTTACTTAGGGTCACCCAAGGAGTGTCCTTCCCTCGAAACCATGCCACCTCCTTACAAAATGCCCGTAAAATGTCTGTGATGACTGCACTTATTGATTACCCATAGCAGCTCAACAGACTCAAAGTGTACCCAGCACATAAAAATAAGAAACCTAAGCCTCGCGGCCTTGTCAATTAGGCTGAAGACCACTCTCTAGCTAAAAACCATTAAGTACTGCATTAACAGTGATTTCTCTGGCTTCTCCATATTTAGAGAGGCTTTTGATGGGGTGCCTCGGGTGACCCGGTTCTCTTTGTAAGGTCTGAATTGAGGGCTTCTTGTCCTGTCCTGGTCGCCTTCCTCTTCCCAGTGGAGCTGGGAGGTCACAGCACAAGACTAACAGCCACCACTATTATTAAGCATTTATTATATGCCAAGGGCTGCACTAAGTGCCTTATATGAATCCTCTTATCAGAGTCTTAAAACAACTCTGCAGGGTAGATGTTACAGTCCCCATGTTACTAATCTGGAAACTCAGAGATCGAGCGAGTCACTGATAATTAGTTTGCTAGGCCTTCTGTAAAAAAGTACCACAACTGTGTGGCTTAAACAACAGAAATCTGTCATCTTGCAGCTCCAGAGGCTGGAAGTCTGAGATGAGGCGTTGGGTAGGGTTGGCTCCTTCTGAGGGCTGTGAGGGAAGGATCTGTCCCAGGTGTCTCTCCTTGGCTTGCAGATGCCATCTTCTCTATCTTATCTCACGGTCTTTCCTCTATGTGCATTTATCCCTGTGCCTAAATTTCCCCTTTTGATAAGGACACCAGCCATATTGGGTGAGGTCCCACCCTAATGACATCATTTAAACTCGATTATCTCTGTAAATACTCTATCTCCAAATAAGGTCACATTCTGAGGTACTGGGGGTTAGGACTTCAACATATCTTTTTTCTTTTTTTTGGAGGACACAATTCAACCCATAGCACCAAGGGTCCCAGAAAGGTGAGGATAAGGTTCAAACCCAAGTGTCTTCTCTCCCTACAAAGCCTGTGCCATCAACCATCATCCTGCTTCTCAAGATCATGTATTCCCATTTACAGGTGGGGAAATGGGAGCTTCAGCAAGGACTGGGAACAGTCCAAGTCCCACGGCAAGTTTGTGGCTGAGCAGGGGCAGTTCTGGGGCCAAATGCACTGCACTGTGCACCACCTCATGTGCACGAACCCTCTGGCCCCTCACCCATGTCTGCCCCCCCAGCCGCGGGCCCCCCTTTCTGGCTGCCAAGTCTTCTATGCCCTTTCTTCTAGCAACACCACACCCCTTATCTGAAAGGAATGTGGCTGCCCCGAGCCAGGGAGATAAATAACCCTAGCAGTGGATTAATGGAGTTTCATCCAGACTCACATAAGTGGCTTCGTTGGAAGATTGTGTATCTTGTTGGAAATCGATTCCCTGCTTAAGAAAGAATGCATCTTCAGGAAAAATTGGTGGCTCCACTTTCCTGGCGACAATCAGCAAATCGCCTAGCTTAGTGCCTGGCCTAGAGCAGATTCTCAGAATTACTGAGTAGAAGGAAGGAGGAGGGGGTGGGGGTGGCTCAGTCACAGCTTGGGCTCTGGGCCTGTCCAGTACTCCTGTGTCCTCCAGTGGGTCACCACCCCATCTGGTTCTCACTGTCCACTCTGGAAAAGAGAACATAAAACTAGACAACCCCCTAGGCCCTTCCTGCTCAAAAATTTGATATAATTCTGTACTTATCTAATTTCTGAGATCCATGTAAGCTTTGGAGAAATATTCAGACATTACTCAGCACTTAGTAAAGAAATGAATGAATGAATGGATGGATCTCCAGAGAAGAGACAAAAGTGTAGAAAGAAGGATTGTCTTGAAATGGAAAGAAGCCCAACAACGAGGCCAGGCCCTGGCTTTGCCACTAACACTAGTCCTTTGAGGTCAAGGCATTAACTTTCACTGCCTCAGTTTCTATAGACAAAATGGGGGAAATAAAAAAAATCCCACCCCAGGATTCTTAGAAAGATAAAGTAACATAAGTTGGGAGCCTAGCATGTGTCAGACACCCCATGAATTGTGGTCACAGATTGCTATGGTCTGAACGTTTTTTGTCTCCAGCAAAATCCATGTGCTGAAATCCTAACCCCCACGGTGCTGGTACTAGGAGGCGGGGCCTCTGAGAGGTGATTAGGTCATGAGGGTGGAGCTCTTATGAACGGGATTAGTGCTCTTATAAAAATGGCCAAAGAGAGCTCTTTCACCCCTTCCAACTCATGAGAATACAGCAGGAAGCCACCATCTGTGAACCAGGAAGTGGGCCCTCATCAGACACCAAATCTGCTGGTTCCTTGATCTTGAATTTCACAGCCTCCAGACCTGTGAGAAATAAAGTTCCGTTGTTTATAAACCACCCATTCTACAGTATTTTGTTATAGTACAGGAGTAGACTATGACACATATATAGCACTTTTTAGTCCCCAAGTGACATTCACAGCTATGGTCTCATTGACCAAGATGCAGGGGTTGATCAGTGGTTAGTGTTTCCATTTGACTGATGGGAAAACTGGGGCTCTAGGAGGGTCATGCTTTGTGAACCTGTCTTCTGACTCACACCCTCAATCCTAAACTTGTTGGCCCTCCCAATTCTTCTCTTTCAACCTTGACCAGCCACCCAGACCCAGTGTTACAATGCTCATGGTTTCTGCTGGAGGTATGCTCTTGCCCGGCCAGCCCAGCCAGCCAGACCGTACTGGCTCTCTTCAGGCCTGTCTGGGGGAACTCAGGCTCCCACCCAGGCAGGACTGCCTTCCTCTGACCATGTCCTGGACACCCTAAGTACTGCCCTACCACCAGCTTGGAGCCTCCTCCATTGATGAGAACTTGTATTTGATCATCTGAGGCAAGTTTTCCTTTTTACACCTTTTTTTTTTTTTGACTGGTAAGAGGATCATAACTCTTGGCTTGGTGTCGTCTGCACCATGCTCAGCCAGTGAGCGCACTGGCCATCCCTATATAGGATTTGAACCCACGGTGGCGGCGGCGCTACCAGCACCACACCCTCCCACGTGAACCACTGGGACGGCCCAAGTTTTCCTTTTTAAATTGCTGTCAGGAATGCCCAGACCTGAAATGAGATCTGCTAGGGTAGCAGGTACATGGCTCCGGGATCACCTTTGCCTCTTCCCTAACCATGAAGGATACCACTAACTGATCACAGCTCTACTTCCAGCTGAGCCCCAAGCCTTCAACATGGAGCCTCAGCAGCTAGTACTAATCCATTAGAACTGGCTCATGATCCATGCCTCTACTTGCCTTCTAAGAAGGAAGTGAGGGACTACACATGAAGTTCCCACACAGCCATTTCATTTTACAAATCTTTTGTTTCCTTCTCTCACCTCTGTTATTCAGCCTGCCTCTCACCCATTCCCCCTCCCAATGGGTGGAAACCCACTGATTTTTTGGGGGGGAAGCTGCCCCTCAGCCCCAAGCCAGGCAGTGCAGGTAAGTGCAACCCGGTCAATTAAACAGCCTGGTCAACTAAAGTGCTTTGTCCTATGGCCACAACAACTGATTCTCCTGGGTGGATGAGAGGAAATACCAGGAATTTGCTGGAGCATTTGGACAAGGGGGCTCGGCTGGTTGCATTTCATTCTAGAGAGGCTGGCAACCATCTTCACCAGTATCTACAAAGAGTCTGCCTGAGAATGAAGCCAGCACAGGAAATGCAGAGTCCAGAAATAGTGAGATAGATTCCTGATAAAATAATTTAAACACTCAGATCCAGCTGTGCTTGTAGCCAGCTAGTCCCTGTGCTTCACAGTTATGTGAGCCAATACATTCCCTTTCTAGATTACATGCCAGTTTGAGTTTCTATCACCTATCGCTGAAAAAGTGATGACTAATTCATCCCTCTGACATTAGGAAAAAATCCAGTCTTCCCACTGTCTTCCAAATTAATATAAAACTCTTAGAGAGGCTCTTAGGAGAACAGTGGGAAGAGTGGCTGATCTTAGTCCCCATAGAAATACTTAACAGCGTCACCTGAAATATGATTCAGAAGCCATGGACACAAAGTCAAGTTCCAGAAAGAATAAGTAGATAGATTAGAGGGGCTCTGAGCCCAGCCTAAATGAACAAAACACTCTGAACTCAGAGATAAACCAGAACACTGGAAGGGCCTCCCACTGAAACATTCAAGACTAAACATCGCAACACGGCAGTCAAGGCCCTTCCATGAGGAAGTATCCTGCCTCAGGCCTGCTGAGTGCAACTTTGGTGATTCTCAGCCCTCTATGACTGGGCCTGAGTCCCAGCCGAGCAGGTGCCTGCTCAGGGCCTAATATAAGACAACCTGACAGATGGTCACTAGGTCTGGTGAGAGTGGGTCCTCCAGCCCAGAGAGCAAGATGAAGTCCAGTGCTCAGAGCTGGGCTGCAAGGCTGGGCCAGACCCAGCACAGCAGGAAAGAGCCCAGTGCCCAGTGTCCTTGAGAAGGCAGCTCTGCATGGTAGGCAGGGCAACAGGAAGGAGCAAGTTGGGTACCTGACACTACCCTGGGACATCTACCTCAGCTCAGAGCTCACGGAACTTCTTGTCATTTTGGGGAGTTTTCTGTTACTTGCAGCCAAACCTAATCCTATCCAGGCCCTCTCAGGCCTTTGGTACAACAGAAGCTTCCCTAACAGCCTCCAGCTAACCAAGCAGCCAGGTTAACCAACACTCTCCATCTCCTTGACTAATGCCCCAGAGACGCCCCCGGCACCCCCAGCTCGGTGATCTACTCCCAGCTGCTGAGTTTTTTTTTACTGGGCATCAGTTGTTTCTTTCCAAACCCATTCACTACTCTAATTACAAAATTTAATTAAATGGCCCATAAACAGAAAGTATGAGTGTAAAAGAAGAGATTTCAATGAAAACTAAGTTGAAACCAATAAAGTTGAGTTGCTAAAAAAAACCCCAACAAAACTGCTGTCAAATTTTGTGTGGATGAGATCATAGTAAAGATTAGGAGAAATCTGCAAGAATCTGGAAAGATTCTGCACTCAGATTGCAATAAGAGTCTAAGTTCTTGAACCAATGTAATGAATTCCCAAACTGGAAATTGGAGCCCTGCCACTGTGGGTGTGAACTACGCTTCAGTCCCAGCACCACAGACAGTCCTATAGCAAAAACTGGCAAAAATGAACATACAGGTCACATGGCTTCATTAAAAGATAATGCTAGGCATTATGTTTCATGATTTAGTGCTTTATCTGACTTTTTCCTAGGAATTCCCTTTCCCAGCCTCTCCTCCCCACCTCCCAACTGCATACAGTTCCCACTGTCATCAGATAAGAAGGGGACTACTGTACATAGGTGCTGCTCTCCATAGCACAGAAAATAAAGCCTATGATGGACTTCTGTAACATAGAACCAGGGATCTGGGTGCTGGAAAAGTCTGCAGTAACACTTTTGGAGATGAATCTCTTATTTTGCAGATGAGGAAACTGAACCTCAGAGAGAAGGAACTAGGAGTCACCCAAGATCCACACAGCCAGCTCCTGGCAGGTCAGGACAGAAGCTGGGATCTCCTGCAACCCCTGTCCAAAGGACTTTCCAAAATGACAGGCCAGTTCCTCAATAGCTGTGGCTCATCCACCACAAGTTCTGCTTTAGATCTGCCCCCCTTTAAAAGATGAGGAAAAGAAAGAACAGGAAGTCTCCTAGGGCAGGTATTATCTTAAGTCATCTCCTCCCCTCCCACCCCTTGCATTCAAGCAGCTCCTTATGCAAGGGAGATTTCTAAGGTCTCTTGTTGCTGTGCTCAGGTGAGATAACCTAGGGCGGGGCAGCTCCTGGATGGCCTGACACGTGGCTGTGCGGAGCCCAGACTCCCCTTGTCTGGCACTGAGGCCCCAGCTATGCCCCTTCCCCACCTCTCACAGCACAGATGTCCTGGCACCTGTCAGAGGCACCTCTCAGCAAGCACAAGTCTGCCCCAAGCCCAGGTGGGTGATGTTTGTTTTTGTTTGTTTTTAAACCATAAAAGATTGAAGTATATTCTGTGACAGGAGTGCAAGGTGTTTTAGGGGCAGTGTAATACACACGTTGTGTTTGCCTGCACTTGCAGTCAATTTTATGCACTTGAACTCAAGGGCCTCTTGAATTCAAAGGAGAGCGGCAGGAAAAGCACTTGCTCACTCAACTGCGAAGTGATGTGCAGGTATACGCTGTTAGGATTCACTGAGGCAGGGCTGGCCTGGCTTATACCTTGCTAGTTACAGGGAGTCGCTGAGCCTCCTTGCATCTCCAGAGACCAGCCTCCCTCGTGGAACAGGTGTACGGCTGGAGTTTCCACCTCGGGGCCTCTGCGCTGGCAGTGCCCTCGGCCTGGAGAGCCTTCTCTCTCTAACGTCTTCCCCTGGCCGCTTCCTTATCATCCCCATCACTGATTAAATGTCCCTCCCGATGGGCCTTCCTGGCCACTGTAGTATCTAAAGTGGAATTCCTCAATGAGCACTTTTCATTCTTGATATTCCCTCTTTTCAATATGTTTTTAAATTGTGGTAAAATATACATAACACAAAATTTACCATTTTAGCCATTTTTTTTTTTGTCTTTTTCGTGACTGGTACTCAGCCAGTGAGGGCACCAGCCATTCCTATATAGGATCCGAACCCGCGGCGGGAGAGTCGCCACGCTCCCAGCGCCGCACTCTCCCGAGTGCGCCACGGGCTCGGCCCCCATTTTAGCCATTTTTAAGCATACAGCTCAGTAGCATTAAGCACATCCACACTGTTACGCAACCATCACTACCATCCATCCCCAGAACTTTTCCCCGTTTTTAATTCATCTACTTGTTTATTGTTGCCTCCCCCACCTAGTCTGTCTTGTTCCCTGTTGTGTCCCCAGCGCCTAGCACAATGCCTGGCACATAGTAGGTGCTCAATAAAGATGTAGTATCAATAAACAAAAGGAGTGCCTTGTAAACTGTAAAGGGCAGTGCACAAAAGCAAGACAGCACGACACGTGAGTTTTTCCACTGGACCCCTGGACAAGGCCAAATTGCCTAGTAGCCTCAGTTACCAGGTAACAGGGTGAAGTTTTGTCAAACTTGGTGAGGGCAAAAGTGCTGAGAGCTCCTTTTCCTTCCGGGTTCCAGGCCCCCTTGTGAGGTCAAGAACGAAGATATGTGATCACACAAACCACCTGACATCAACACTCAACATTTCAACACATCAGCTCTACCGAGAGCAACATTTTGTCAGTCACTGAAGGGCAGGTTCAAAAATAGTCTGCAAGGATCGAATGCCACCCTCAGCTGCTCTTCTGACACTCAGGAGTGGATGAAAGGCCTTGACGTACGAAGACCCCAGAAGACCCCGAAGCCTGGGGCCCTGAGGGCGGGGGGTATCTGCCACAGCAGTGCACAGAAATTGGAAGGTGGAACCGGGGCTAGGATCAGGGTGCCTTGGGCACCAAAAAACTCAGTAATCAAGGTAGATCATATTTTACTGCAATATTTTTTAAAAGATAGAACTTAACGCCAAAGTTCCATCCATGATTAACATAATACCAAAATCTTAAATAAAGGCAGGGTCAAGTAGTACTGATTTTTCCTTTTGCCTCAGGCTCCTATATGGCTATGCATGGCACTCTTACTGTTTCTGCCTTTATTTTAAATTCTGCTATTTTGTTCAGCATGGATATTTTTGCACTGATTATTATTATTATTATTAAACATTGAATTAAAATATGATTTGTCTTGATTACTGAGTTTTTTACTGGCATCCCCTTAAATTTTACACCAGAGCCAAATGCCTCCTTTGCCTCACCCCAGCCCCTGCATGGGTGAAATGAGATGGGGAAAGAGTTACTGTGTGTGCGGGTGAGTAAATGGGATCATGTCCTAGGTCACCTCACTTAGCGGGGCCTCAGTTTCAATGTCTCTACAATGGGGCCATAACCCTCCGGATGCTGTGGATTTGTCCCAACCCTGCTCTGTGAGGTATTTTGAATGGGAGAGTGTTTGGGAAAACTGTAAAGTGCTGTCCATATGTGAAGAACTGTTACTAAATTCATCTCAAATGTAGTGAATGGCCTAAGAGAGGGAGATGGCATTCACTTTTGAGGTGAGTTGCAAAACACTTGCCATATTTATAATAAAAGGAGTGATGTTTGCTAAATGAATGATTTTTGCTTAAGAAGAGAGACTAGAGGAAATGCCTGGATCTCCCTGCAAATCAGGACATCCTTCTGCATTCCACTCCCTCACATTCTGCATTCTGACCCCATTCCTGAATAGGAGGGAAGGCGAAGAGTTACCGCTAGCCCTGGGAAACGTGCCCATTCCACGCAGCTGAAAGGGGCGACCACCAACATTCTAATCATGAACTGGAAAGTGCTTGTCTTCCCTGCCATGTTTTGTGGAGTTTCCTCAAAATGTGAATATGGCCGGGAGCAGGGGCAAGTGGACTTTTGTGCAGGCCATACTCCGGTGTTAGGTGGATGAAAAGGAGTCTGGCTTTGGGATGATGAAAAAGTTCTGGAAATAGAGATTGGTGATAGTTGTACTGAACTGTACACTTAACATGGTAAATTTTATGTTATGTATATTTTACCACAATAAAATAAATGTTTAAAAAGTCCTAGAGACCTAGAAGAAAAAGAAGTGACCACACACCCATCTAGAGGTATCTCTGGTTCTATTTATGCATCTCTTGCCCTGGATGGCAGGTGAGACTGCAGGAGGTGGGCCAGGGCTCGGATGAGAAGCCCTTTCACCTGTAAAGACTGTTATAAATAATGCAGAAAGAGTCAGAAAGAGGGTCCCGACAGCAATAGGAGAGTGAAGGTCAGCCCCTTCGTGGCACCTGAGGAAATGTCATGCTCAATGAGCCAGCAATGTTCCAGCCCACATCTGCAGCCCAGTGCTGCCCAAGGCTGCATGCAAACCAGACTGTCCTGTCAGAGCCCTGGGGCAGCAAGGATGGGATGCCCTGAGGGGCAGCTCCTGGGGGTTCTGAGCAGGGAGGGGACCCTTGGGTAGGTGGAGGGGCAGTGGGTGGCTAAGGATTCCCCTTTTCTGTAGGCTGAGCCTTGGCAGGCAGGGGCTGAAGTCATTTCCCCAAGAAGCCAGGCGAAGGCTCCATACCAGCCAGGGCTTGTCAGCCAACACATGACCCGGCCAGAGAGGGAGCATGACTCAGCAAGGCTCAGCCCACAACCGCCCCTGCTGCTGCGCAGTGTGGGAGCCCGAGGGGCCCTCACAGCCCATCTGGCCCTGCGGTTCGCACGCTGGGCTCCCTGGGGAACCCCCTCGTGACTTCCACCGCCATAGCCCCCCCACGGCCCTGGGCTTTGAAGTGGGAGGGATTACGAGGGAGTTAATTAGGCTTTCCATTTTTCTTAAACAAAAGCCATACAGCAGTGACCCATCATACTCCTATGTAGCCCCAGTGAATGCAGCATTATGTGCTTGGCCAAAAACCAAATAAATAAAAAGTCAAATTCTATTTCTTTCCTACACATTAGGAATAGGGAGACATATTTTGCATATGAATTCTATATTCGCATATACTCACACACACATACTTATTATTCATACACACTACTCACAAGGGAATTTAAGGGCTTTATAAGGTTAATTTGACCCAAGCCCCAGACTGAGAAATCAGTCAAGTACATGGTATCTACCACTCAGAGCCTCTAAGTGGCATGTGAGAGCCCAGAAGAGTGGGTATTTCTCCATTTTACAGATGAAGACACTAAGGCTTAGGGAGGTAACATGACTTGCTGAGCTAGAAAGAAATATGAGTCCTGCTCTAAGCCCAGAGTTCTTTGCTACCCCTGACTCAGGCTGGCCACAGCTCCTCTGAATAAGACTTTGAAATTATGGGGAGGGAAAAAAATTCTCAATGCCTGCTAGTACCTTTGAGAGTCTTGCTGGGTTCAGAAAGCCCAGGCAACAGCAGCGATCTACACCCACGGAGGAGACTGACCTGGCTTCCTCTGAGAGGGACAAGCGCTTGCCCTCCACTCCTGGCAAGATGGAGGCAACACTGAGACTAGGGTTAGTCACTCACTCAACTGCTGAAAACCCTCTCCTGACTTCTCACTGCCCTTGACAAAAAACCGAAGTCCTCCCAGGGCCTGCCGACTCTCTTACCACCCCCTGGACTCTCCCACCCTGCCTGCACTGCAGGCGTAGTGGCCTTCGTCTTTCCCCTGGAACACAACCCTCTTGGCTTGGGATTTCCACCTGGGACACCTCCCTCAGGTCACAGACCACCTTCCCACCATGCAGCCACAGTGACAGGCCTTCCCCAACACCCCAACCCAGCTCACTGTGGACAATCTGTTGCGTTTCATCCACACATGAACCCAGGGACTGTTGGTCTCCCCTCCAGAATGTACACTGTGCAAGGGCAGGGGCCCAGCTTCGTTCTCTGCTGAGCACAGAGTAGGTGCTCACTAAACCTTTGTGGGGGGGGGCAGGGCAGGGGGTAGAGCCTCCATTTCCCAGGTCAATTTTGGCATCTCTGTTTCACACTGTTGGGACGCACAGGGTCTCCCTCACATTCACTCCCCTTTACTGGGGGGTGGGGGTGGCGTTCCTTCAGCATCCATTTATTCCCTTATGGAAATGCCTGCCTTTCCTTTTATGGTGGGACAGATGATGAGAAACCCAGACCCACAGGCTCCCAGATAACGCTGGTGGGAAAAATATTTTCTTTGGCCCCGGCAAGCCCTCCTTGGTCATGTGGCCAGTGGGGCCAGAGGCCAAGGGAGGCCAAGGAGGACTGCTTACCAGACCCCACTCACTCAGGTACTGCAGACCCGAGGCCCTGGGTGGCTTTCTAGCCATAGACGAATCTGCCTTACGTAGTAGTGTGCTCCAGAATGAAGAACTGGGCATGTCAAGTGAATCTGTATCACATGAATCACATGTTTTTACTCCCTTCTCAAGTAATAGGGATGTGTCCCAGGGTGGGGGTGGTATTGCTACAGGCTCCCCAGCCCCAGGGCCAGGGTCTCTTTACTGTGTACTAAGGGTGGAGTAAAAAGCACCTGAACTAAAGAAAAGGAAACAATCTGACAGTGCTTGATTATCACCCAAGCTGATAGGAAACAGGCAGGAAGTGAGGCACTTTCAAATACCCAACAGTGAGATATTTCAGCAAGTAAAGCTTCCATCACCCCAGCACGTGAGTAAGGGTCACTTGAATCTACTTTCCTGCCCTACTAGGACTAGGGGTCTTGGGGCTCAGAAAAATCCTTTATGCTGTAAGCTAGACATTCTCGCATTTGATGCTCACAACAGGGCAGGGGTAAAGCCATTTTTCCAAAAGGGAAGCAGATGGTCAGAGAGGTGAAGTGATTTACCTAGTCACACAGCAAGTTAAAGAGAGGGCCAGGACTAGAACCCCAAGACCTCTGACTCCTAGTTGAAGCAATAAGAGAACCCTGGATGGGTCGCCACAGCTCTGAATTCTCTGTGCTAATGGCATGGGACCTTGGATGTATCTCTCTACCTCTCTGGGCCTCAGTTCCCTGTATTCCAACACTGGCCAGCCTTGGAGACCATGAGCAGTCAACTAGGGCCCTGGGATATGCAGGGTCAGCATATGACATCCTGGGCATGGTGAGAAAGCCTCAGGTGCCTCATCGGCAATCCCTAGCAAGGAGTAAGACAATGGAGGTGGAGGTGGAGGTGGAGGTGGTGAGTACTGAAGGGTGAAATTTCATGTGGCACATGCCTGCACTGGTGTTGTGGGTGGGCACATGGGATCTGCTAGCTCCTCACTATGCCACTCAAAGTGTGGTCCGTAGACTAGCAGCCTCAGCGTTATATGGAGCTTGTTTAAATACTGCAGCCTCTCAAGCTGAATCCCAGACCTCCTGAATCAGAATCTGCATTTTAATAAGCTCTCCAGGTGATGCATATGTGCATTCAAATTTGGGAAGAAAGATTCTTAAAATCAGGAGTCAGATCCTACCATGTGACTGTGGGCACAACACCTGAATCCTCCCAGCCCCAGATTCCCCATGTGTAGAGTAGAGATAATGTTGTGTACACCTCACAGCACTGTTGGGAGGGCTCCATAAGATCACCTACACCAACAGCCCGGCAGTTAACAGCTACCCAAATTGCTATCCTTTCCTTCCTAAGAGGCCAGAATGAAGGAGGCCTCTGCTTCCATTCCAAATTCTACCTGCACATCTGGGAGGCAAGGAAAAGACCCCCATCAGGCAGCAACAGATGGGGACAGGGGGGGAGCAGAGGAAAAGGAGGAGAGGAGAGGAAGTCAAGAAGAAAAATAAAAACAAGCAGCAGAGACCATCTGAATCCCAGGAGGCAGCGACATGCGAATCCCAAAGACACAGCTAGTTCAGCTCACATCCCAAATCAAGTGCTGCCAGAGCCAGCAGGCCGAGAGGGATGGAGCAGCGAGGGCCACATAGCTATGTCCCCTCAGGCCACACATGACAATGTCTTTCCAGCCCTGCTCTGAACCAGTTCTTCTGGCCAGGGCAGACATGACAACAGGGTCACTGGAGCAAACAGACAGAAGCCGGGGCTTTGGGCCAAGTCCTGAGAAGGGCCAGGGGATTGTTACCAGAGGAGCTAGATGGTGGGGGACTGAGTTGTGTAATCTTGGCCAAATGATTTAACCTCTCTGGGCCTCAGTAAAATGGGGGATAATTACAGCCCCACCAACCCCTTTAGGGTTCTTGTGAGAATTTAATGAGAAGGGCTTTTTGCATAGTGTCTGATGCAAAGTAAGTGTTCAAAAGACAATGGCCATTGGTGAGATGACTACACAGGAATCCTGAAGCAACTGGTGGAACAGCTGCAGCCTCTGTGGGCTGCTGGGCCTCCCTGAAGCTTCCTCACTGCCCTATCATTAGGTTAACCCTTCAAGCTCTGATACTGACCAGGTCCACACCGCCATCAATGGTAGCCATGGTCTCTTGCCTCCACTCCAGCCTCCTCCAGGCTGCTGGACACAGAAGCTGCCACAGTCATCTTCTCAAGATGCAGATCTGACCCTGCTGGCCCCCTCTGATTCCTCTTAGGAAAAGACAGAAACCCTTCCTGTGGCCTGTAAGGCCCTGCATGGTCTGGCACCCGCCTACCTCTTCCATATCATTTCACAGTAGTACCCACCCCCTACCCCAGCTCTCAACTCTGCTGACCTTCTTTCTGTCCCTGGCACTTGCCAGTATCTCTCCCCCTCACAGAACCTTTGCATATATGGTTCCCTCTCCCTGGAACACCCTTCCCACATGCAGACACTGCTACTCATCCTTCATTACCTCCTCGGTGCTTGGAGCCTGCAGACCACATGAGGAGCCCTATCGTACCCTTTCACAGCCTCTGGACGTCTGTATCCTTCTAAAGCTTATCACAATGAAGCATTTATTTACACGAGTATTTTATTAATGTTCACTACTGTATCCCTGGCACCTGGCATATAGTAAGTGCTCAATAAACACTCAGAGAGTGAATGATCAGGAGCTTGGCCGTTCCCTGGGGACCACCTCACCCACTCATCTTATAAGGTCACTCCCTCCCTCTCATTAGGCCTTAACTCTCCATACGCACAGGACAAACCTTGACATTGCCTGATCCTCAACCTACGTCCACGAACCATAGGCCTGGCACCAGAGATCCACATGTTTCTAGATCTGATTTTCTTGAAAGCAGCTTTGGGCCATGGCCAGGGGAGGCATGTGCTGCTGGTCCCAACAGTAAATGCTGATGAAGCTGTCTGGACCAGCTGAGCCAAGATCAGGAAATGCCAAGGTTTAAAAGCATCCGGAACCCATTTATTTATTGTTGTTCTTGCACTTCCAGGCTATTTTGAGCTTCAGATTGATCGGTTGGCCCTCCTCCACCCAAATATTGCTCCCTAAACACCCAACGTGCACCTGGCCCTACCTGTCAGGGCCCAGCTCCCCCTGCCCTACCTGTCACATAATGACAGCAGCAAAAATAGGTGGCTCTTCTCATTTACCAGGTGCCTCTGTGAGTAGTAAGTGCCTTCACTGAAAGACCCCAACAGTCCCAAAAGGGAATATTATTAGTTCCTTTTGAGAGATGGGGATTGAAACTCAGAGAGGTAAAGAAACTTGCCTAGGGCCACACAGCTAGAAAAGACTGAAACTGGGTTTCGACTCCAGATCGCCCAAATCCAAAGGCCAGGCTCCTAATCACTTGGTAATACTGCCTTCCTCATTCTCCTGTCAAAGATCCCCATTCACA
Source organism: Cynocephalus volans (assembly GCF_027409185.1). Classification (NCBI taxonomy): domain Eukaryota; kingdom Metazoa; phylum Chordata; class Mammalia; order Dermoptera; family Cynocephalidae; genus Cynocephalus; species Cynocephalus volans. The sequence goes on along the minus strand of NC_084461.1, from coordinate 132,497,970 downwards.
CTGTGGGTTCTCTCATCTCTGAGTTCTTGGTGACACCTTTCCAGCCAACTGCAATGACCACCAATGTTCTCCTGCCACTGTTCAAAAGCCACCCCTCCCCATGGCCACTGCTATGGGAGGACTGCCAAGGTGGGCTGTTAAGTGAAAAGGAGAAGTTAACATTGTATGATCCTGTTTGTACTTTTATTATAAATGATGGATGTATGGGTAGTTCATATATCCATAGATTACTGCTAGAAGGACACACAAGAAAATATTAAGAGTTTGAGGGAACAGGAATAAGGACTTGGTTGGAGATAGGGGAGGTCAGGGAATATTTGCTTTCTATTTAATGTCATTCTTTACTCTTTGAAGGTTTTTATTTTTACTTATCATATAGATGCTTCAATTCATCCTTTAAAACCCAATTTGTATACCATTTCCACCATGGAACCTGCCCTAAATGCCTCAGCTTGTCCCTCCTCTCAGTCTCTCTCTGGGTCTGAGGTCCCTGAGCCTGTGTCCTCAATGTGCATACACATCAGAGCCCACAGTAAGGGTCAGTGTCTCGTGACTCTGGGGTCTCCCTCCACATGGAGCCTGAGCCTCTGCTCGGGTGGGGGAAAGACTGTCCTGATGAATGAATAACTGTTTTGCTTTCTGTCTTGGTCCATGGCCTCCTGAAGCCAAAGAAGGTAGAAACTCTTAAAAAGGAGCCTGGGAGTGGGGAGGAGAAGAGGAAAGCAGAGAATCAGAGGGTAAATTCAGCTCCTGGAAGCCTGCCCAGTGCTCGTCCCTGGGAAATGACTCAAGCACAGCTTATGCCAGCAGACAGTCCATTTGGGCCCTGAGGTCACCAAACATCATCATGGCCCTGCTTATTAAATATAGAGGTGCAAGAAATAAACCCACTGCTTCTCGTACTGGGGCTCTGAGGAAGGAACAGGGAGACGGATGAATGCCCCCACTCCCTGCCCCTGACTGCTACCCTAGGAAGCTCTCAGCTGTTGCTGAGGCTGGAACACCAGGCCAGACTTGGCTCTTGGTCTTGGAGGGAGTTTAGCACCACCTCTCAGGCAGCATGGTCTCTGCCTCGCTCAGCACCTATCCCTTGCCTGAGGACCTCTGAGGGTTTGGTAATATTTGGCCCATAACAATCACCACCCCTTGTCAAGCACCTCTTTTGCGCCAAGCACTTTACAGAAACCTCATTTATATGGTCCAACAACCAAGTAGAGGCAGGTAGATATACTGCCCAGTTCATTTTACAGATGAGGAAACTGAGTCTCAGGGATGGTAAGTAATGTGATCAAGATCACACAGCTGAGTTAGTGATAGCTGGAACTGGACCCGGGTCTGCTGGCTGTCTGGGACACACCAAGGCTGTAGCAGGGGAAGAGCCTGGCCTAGAACTCCATTGGCTGGAGCCATGTGACTACAGGAAAGCCACACATTGGCTCTAGGCCTCAGTTCCCTCATTTGCCCAGTGGGCTACCTGCTCACAAGGCAGCATGAAAATCATTGAGCTGAAAGGCCACACTTCTCCGTTCAAACCAGTTGTAGGTTTAGCTGATGGGGCTACTTTAGAGGCAGTGGTAAACTGTTAAGAACATTGACTCTGGAATCAGAAACATCTGCATTAATTTGGGCTTGGTCACTCGTCCAGCTGTGTGACCATGGTCAAGATACTCAGCTTTTCTGAGCCTTAGCTCCTTTATCTATAAAATGGCAATAATAATCACTCTTGTCAGGCAAGGGTCCTAAACTTTTTTTGAGCCATGGATCCCTTTGCAATCTGGGGAAGTCTATGAACTTCTCAGAATGTTTACGAATGCATAAAATAAAAATAAAATAAACGAAATGTTTTTAAATGCATAAAATAAAACAGTATTATAAAGGAAACCAATAATATCAAAATATGCTTATAAAATATAAAGAGTAAATTTATGTTATAGTAATATGTTTCCTTATTAACATATTAAATAATGAGAGCTAGTGGCAAGTCAAATAAATTACCTACAATTTCAAAGTAGCAACAAGCCTAAATATTTCTATGTATCTGCAACAACTATAATGTGATATGAAAATATCTGTGATTTCCACTGGTGACAAAGTTACAGATACCACTAATAAGTTTTTTTTGTTGCCTATATTTATAATTAAAGGAAATGCTAAATTTCAGTTACAGGTTAATGAAAAGGAAGATGTAATTTTTTTTCCATCCAAGTTCACAGACCCCCTAAACATGAGGCTATAAAGCATTTACAGTGCCTGGAACACTCTGTAAACATTCTTTAGGGCTGGCTGTTTCTGGCTGTGCCAGGCTCTGTCCCGATGCAAAAGGGTTCAAGGATCCCCCTGTGTGCCAATAGGGGTCCTGTGAAGGAGTGTCGTGAGCAGCCGTGAGCCCATCAGGGGCTCAGGATAGGATGTGGGTCATGCGAGGCTGTTGGGTGACTGAGGCAGGTCCTTAAAGCTAATCCAGAAGCTTAGGGCTGAAAGAGGGTTAAGCCCCAGTTAGATATGTACAAGGCTGTCTCAGCTCAAAACAAGCTGTGGCCTTCCATGCATTAGCCGTGCCCTTCCATGCATTAGCTCTGTCCTTGGCCACACCTGGAAAGGAGCCCTTTCAAATCCTGCCTCCTTGACATGTCCACCTGAGTATTTATCAGCATCTCTACCTTATGTCTAAACGGCATTCTACTTTCACCCAAACCAGTTTCTCCTTCTGTCTTCCCCACATCAGTATATGGCAAACCCTCACCCAGCTGCTTAGAAGCAAAATTTAGGGTTCCTCTCTTTCCCTCACCCTCACATGCAATCCATCAGCCTACTCTCTCTTCAAAATATGGCTTTCTTTCTTTCTTTCTTTTTTTTTTTTTAAAAAAGCTCACTTTTATTTATTTATTTATTTTATTTTTTTGTCGTTTTCGTGACCGGCACTCAGACAGTGAGTGTACCGGTCATTCCTACATAGGATCCGAACCCGTGGCAGGAGCGTCGCCACGCTCCCAGCGCCACACTCTACCAAGTGCGCCACGGGCTCAGCCTAAATATGGCTTTCTTTCTTTCTCTCTCTCTCTCTCTCTCTTTCCTTCTTTCCATCTCTGCTCTCACCAAACTAGCCCATGCTCTTGCCTAGACCACCTCTTACCTGGACTTACAGTAGATGCCTAAATGGTATCTTACCCCACCCCAAGTTGGTATCTCCTACAATAGCCAAAACAATTTTAAAAAAATGGAAATCAGAGCATGTCTCCCCCGAACTGTTCAAAAGTTTTCAAAGACTCTCCCATTGCACTTAGAATGAAATCCAAACATCTGTGGCTTATAAGGCCCTTGCCTCCCCTGCCACTTTCTGTCTTATTTACCATGCCCCAGGGATCCTGGCATTCGTTACAGTGAAGCTCAATAGCTGGTCATTGCCCCAGGTCCTTTGCACAAGCCATTTTTGTGTGGCTGGCTCCTTCCTTGTGTTTAGATCAGATGTCACCTCTTCCAAGAGGCCTTGCCTGACCACTCACTCTGTGTGACCACTGCTCCCCACTCCGCAACACTCTCTTATTTTCTGCATAATCCACATCACTCTCTGAAATGATCTTGCTCATCTAGTTCACGTGTTATTTGTCCACCCCCATGAGAATGGAAAATCCTGATTGCTGTCTTGCTTCTCTCTGTACCTTAGCATATAGAAAACACTCTTCAGATGTTACTGAGTAGGCTTATTTTGTGTGAGAAAAAGAGCTGAACTCTTGACATACATCATGTCATTTAATCCTCTCAACTGGTATTATTCCCATCTTACAGAGGAGGAAACTGAGGCAACCCAAGGAAGTTCCTGAGCTGGTTGGGGAATGTCTGGCTCCAAAGCCAGGTTCTTTTGTTTTGTTTTGGCTTGGCAGCTGGCCTGTGCAGGGATCCAAACCCTTGGCCTTGGTGTTATCAGCACCACCCTCTAACCAAGTAAGCTCACTGGCCAGCCCCAAAGTTGGGTTCTTTTTATTTTTTTTTTTATTTTATTTTTTATTTTTTTTATTTTTTTAATTTTAATTTTTATTTTTTTTTAATTTTTTTTTTTAAATTTTATTTTGTCGATATACATTGTAGCTGATTATTGCTCCCCATCACCAAAACCTCCCTCCCTTCTCCCTCCCCCCTCCCCCCCAACAATGTCCTTTCTGTTTACTTGTTGTATCAACTTCAAATAATTGTGGTTGTTATATCTTCTTCCCCCCCCCCCCCCGGTTTGTGTGTGTGTGTGTGTATGTGTGTGTGTGAATTTATATATTAATTTTTAGCTCCCTCCAATAAGTGAGAACATGTGGTATTTCTCTTTCTGCGCCTGACTTGTTTCACTTAATATAATTCTCTCAAGGTCCATCCATGTTGTTGCAAATGGCAGTATTTCATTCGTTTTTATAGCTGAGTAGTATTCCATTGTGTAGATGTACCACATTTTCCGTATCCACTCATCTGATGATGGGCATTTGGGCTGGTTCCAACTCTTGGCTATTGTAAAGAGTGCTGCGATGAACATTGGGGAACAGGTATACCTTCGACTTGATGATTTCCATTCCTCTGGGTATATTCCCAACAGTGGGATGGCTGGGTCGTATGGTAGATCTATTTGCCATTGTTTAAGGAACCTCCATACCATTTTCCATAGAGGCTGCACCATTTTGCAGTCCCACCAACAATGTATGAGAGTTCCTTTTTCTCCGCAGCCTCGCCAGCATTTATCGTTCATAGTCTTTTGGATTTTAGCCATCCTAACTGGGGTTAGATGGTATCTCAATGTGGTTTTGATTTGCATTTCCTGGATGCTGAGTGATGTTGAGCATTTTTTCATATGTCTGTTGGCCATTTGGATATCTTCCTTCGAGAAATGCCTACTTAGCTCTTTTGCCCATTTTTTAATTGGGTTGCTTGTTTTCTTCTTGTAAAGTTGTTTGAGTTCCTTATATATTCTGGATATTAATCCTTTGTCAGATGTATATTTTGCAAATATTTTCTCCCACTCTGTTGGTTGTCTTTTAACTCTTTTAATTGTTTCTTTTGCTGTGCAGAAGCTTTTTAGTTTGATATAATCCCATTTGTTTATTTTTCCTTTGGTTGCCCGTGCTTTTGGGGTCGTATTCATGAAGTCTGTGCCCAGTCCTATTTCCTGAAGTGTTTCTCCTATGTTTTCTTTAAGAAGTTTTATTGTCTCAGGGTGTATATTTAAATCCTTAATCCATTTTGAGTTGATTTTAGTATACGGTGAGAGGTATGGATCTAGTTTCATTCTCCTGCATATCGATATCCAGTTATCCCAGCACCACTTGCTGAAGAGGCAGTCCCTTCCCCAGTGAATAGGCTTGGTGCCTTTGTCAAAGATCAGATGGCAGTAAGTGTGTGGGTTGATTTCTGGATTCTCTATTCTATTCCATTGGTCAGTGTGTCTGTTTTTATGCCAGTACCATATTGGTTATTATAGCTTTGTAGTATAGCTTAAAGTCAGGTAGTGTTATGCCTCCAGCTTTATTTTTTTTGCTGAGCATTGCTTTGGCTATTCGTGGTCTTTTATTGTTCCATATAAATGTCTGAATAGTTTTTTCCATTTCTGAGAAAAATGTCTTTGGAATTTTGATGGGGATTGCATTGAATTTGTATATCACTTTGGGTAGTATGGACATTTTCACTATGTTGATTCTTCCAATCCAAGAGCATGGGATATCTTTCCATCTTCTTGTATCCTCTCTAATTTCTCTCAGCAGTGGTTTGTAGTTCTCATTATAGAGATTTTTCACCTCCTTGGTTAACTCAATTCCTAAGTATTTTATTTTTTTGGTGGCTATTGTAAATGGGCAGGCAAAGTTGGGTTCTTAATCACTGTAATACTGCTTAAAAAACAAAAAACAAAAAACCCCACCTCCCCCTCACCCCTAAAAAATCACCCACAAACATGACATGGGAAGGAGGACTCTACAGAAAATTGCCAAAAGGTGGAGCTAAGGTGCCGGTATCCCAGGCCTCATGACACTATGACCTCATCCTGCTCAGAAGCTGCTGCCCTTCTGGACCCTCTGCCTGGCAGGGATGGGGTACCCACACCTGGACTCAGATTTGCACGAGTGCCCTGGAAACTCCCCACTGCTCTTTTCTCATCAGCTGCCTTTTCCAGGCCTCTAATCTCCAGATCAGGTTTCTAGAGCTGTGGGGTATCCTCTGCTTTGGAAATTACCCAAACTACATTGAGGGACTGGAGGTCTGAGATGTATAACTGCAGAACCTCAGGTAGGAAAAGACCTTGCCAGCCACTTAGTCCAACCCTCCACCTTAGGCTGTGACAACAACAGCTGCAGGTACCTCATGGGGTAGGTTCCCTTTTTATCTCCACTTTACAGGTGAGGAAACTCGAGGCCCAGAGAGGTTTGCTGACTTCCCTTGGAAACATCCAGCTAAATTGGTAGTTGAACTGGGATTGGAACCTAGGAAATCTAACACCCTAAGCCATGACATTTAACCTCTATGCTATAATAAGAATAAAAAGGGAGGTATTGGTGTCAGAATTACAGAACAGCAGAGTAAAAGAGAACCTTAGCCACAACTGGGTCTCACTCTCCTATTGTACATGAGAGGAAACCGAGACCCAGAATATCTTATGAAGGATCTGGCTGACCCTCTGACTGCATCAAATTGCCTCTTGTCTGTCCCCATGACCCTGGACACAAGACAAGTACACAGATGGCAAGTATCAGTGGGGTACTCGCCCCCACAAAGGACCCACCCCAGGACTGCTCACCCCAACAGAAAGCTGGGGAGCTCCTGGCTCCTGCATTCCAATCTGGTTACAGCAGGAAGGGCAGGTGCACGGCAGATACACACCACCAGCAGTGGGCTGAGAGGCAGCTGTTGTGCAGGAGCTTGCTTTAAACAGAACTCTCTGTGACCATTTTAGCCCTGTTGCTATGGGATGGGCCTGGCTGAGACAACAGCCACCTTATATAGGGCAAAGCAGGAATCCTTGCCCACCCTTCTAACTCAAAGGCAACAGGCACAGAGAAGACAAAAGTGTGTGTGCGCAATAAAACAGCAAATCAGAACAAAGTGCTCTGGGTCTACTCCTCTGAGACTGAGCTATGCCCCATATGCTCCCAAGCAAGTCCCCTTGCCTCTGTGGGCCTCAAACTAGACACTGTCTGACATCCTTCTTGGACTTTACATTTGCTAATTCTACGAAATCCAGAGGATCTGAAACCTTCCATTCATTAAAGCACCAACCCACGGGGTGAGAACATCATCGGCCAGTCTACTTGGAAGGCCTTCCCCAGAGATTTCAAACCTCCTGCACTTTCTCTAATAGAAGCTGAATTTGAACCCTTCCTTGGTAGCTCAGCTCATTAGGAGCAGGCAAACTTTTTCAGTAAAGAGCCAGATAGTAAATATTTTAGACTTTTGAGCCATGAGGTCTCTGTTACAACTACTCAACTCTGTAGTGCAAAAGCAGCCACAGACAACACATAAACAAATGGTCGTGGCCAGGTTCCAATAAAACTTTATTCGCAAAAACAGGTCATTGACTGGATTTGGCCACACACACACACACACACGCACACCCCTTTGCTCCAATATGCACTGCCCTCGTGGCACTGGGGTCTTCAGAGCTGCTTGTCTCTGGCAAGCCAGTCAGTCTGTGTGTCTGCCCCTCTGTCTTCTCCTCCTTGGCTGTTAGGTTCTCAGCTTACACATATCTTCCTGCTATGAGCCTGCTGTCTTCAAGATATTCCACTCCTCTCTGCTTAGGTACTGTTTCTCATATGCAGGGGACTGGTCGACCAGGTCTCCAAGCATAAGGCTGCTTCTGTATAAGTACTGCGTGCTAACCGATTGCGCTACTGGATAAGGCTGCTTCTAAAACAACAGTCATTTGGCTCTGAAGGAGAATCGCTTTGGGGAACACAGTGTCTGGTCTTTGTGATAATAATTCTGGCTACCACAGAGTTCTGCACTAGGTTCTAGAAAGCGAAGGCTGCTGGATGAGATGTGTCTGAACGCATGGGGAAACCAGGGTGTGACCTGTCCTCCCCACAAATCTTTGCTGCAAGAATGCCAAGCAAGGCAGTGTAAAGGCATTCTTTTAAACAGCACACTGGGATTTTTCAGAAGATGGAGGATGCCCTGATGAACCTACTTCCTTTTGTTTTTCCCCTGGGACTTGATGACAGAACCTCTTTTCCCTTCTGGCAGGAAAACATCTCCTATGAGTCAAGAGCTCCTCCTGGCAGGCAGAAACCACTCTCCTGCCCAAACAGAGCCTCCATCCAGTTCCTAGGAAGGCAAAGAGGAAATAGTAGGCAACAGCAGCCGTCCGTGCAGGATGTGTGAGGGGCATCCACCGGACCAGCAACACCAGGGGTGGGGAAGGGAGAGAACCACAGGGAGGCCCAGACGAATGGAAGACACCCCTACCACCTCACCCAGTGACCTGGGCTCCACCTCTCCCCTGACTGCATGGAGTGGCCAAGGATGTCTGGCCTCAAGGCTGTGGTCGCAGTCATTTTATCCACACATCTCTGAAGGTCTTCAAGGAGAAGAAGATCAAACTTCTTTCATGGGGCCCCAAGGGCAGATGCAAGACACCAGTGGGTGGAAGTCACATTTTTTCCATACAAGGAAGAATGGTAAAACAAAGTCAAGGATTTCCTCTGCTGGGATTATGCAGAGGCTGGCAGTGCAAACAGTAGCAGGGACTCGAGCACCCAAGAATGCAGGCCGATTTAGTGAAGTAATACAACCCTGTAACAAGTCCATATACTCCGGCTCTTGTTCTTCATCAGTGTATTCTTTGTAAAGCCTTACATAATCCTCAAGGTAGAAAGCAATGCTATCTCACTTTGCAGATGGGGAAACTCAGGCACAAACAGGTTGTCACAGAGAGGCAAAAGAAGCACAGCCAGCCAGAATTAGCATCCCAGTGTCCCAGTGCCAGTGTCTATGTAAAATCACATTCCTTAAGTGAAACCAAGAATCCGAGTCCCATTCCCCTTCTAGTCCTCTCTTCCCCAACCCTGCCCCACCCCCTAGAAACAAAAGTAGAATGAATTCATTCTGGGGCGTCTTGCTTGGTCTTTCTTTGACCCCTCTTGCCTCTGAGGAGCTGCTGTGAGGAGTGAGGAGGTGGGGACCCCACATCTCAGAGGCTCCGGGGAGGAAGAGTTCTGTCCCCCTCTATCCTGTCCTGAAGGATCAAAAGTCTCTTGTGGGAGACCTGGAAGTGCCCTGCTGGCTCCCGAAGGACTATCAATGCAAGGTCGATCTGCTAATTCCCACTTTACAGCCTCACGCCCTGCTCCTCCCCACCCTTTACTCCAAACACCCTGAATGTCCAGCTCAGCGCCTCTGTACATGCCATTCCACCTTCCAGCACCCCGCCCACTCCACACCTTCCCTGCCAGGTGACTTTGCTCTCTGCACAACCTCTTTAACACCCTGCCCTTCCAAGTCTTGCCAGGGGATGCTCTCTGCCCAGCTGACACCCCTCCCATTCCTTCTTCCTTGTAGGGACACTTTAAACCCAAGGCCAGGGATTTATGATGGTTTCCTGGGATGACCTGGCAGGTGCTCATTCATCCAATGTTTATTGAACAAATGAAACTTTTACAGACCTATCCTTTTATATTTAAACAGAAAAACCACAAGGCACTAGGATTGGGCTCTCTTATCTCAATCTATAAAAAGTTGTAAAAAGTGGGCAAAGGGGAGCTGCTGGACACCAGACCAATCAGAGCAGCTCTATGTGTTGTCCTCTTTGCCCATTGGGCCTTCGTGCAACATTCTGTGTGCAGGGGGCAAAGAGTCCTCCAGTGAAAAACTCCCGTCTGGCTCTTAAGATTCTCTAACTACCACCCATTCTGCAGAAATCAACTTTGCTATGAAAGACTAACCTCTCCAGGCAATGAAATCCCAGCATCACACACCAGAGACTCTTCACATAGGCTAGCTCACTCAGCCCCAATCTGGAGCTCCTTGAATACCTCCAGGGATGGGGAGCTAAGCAGGAGCTCTGGGTAGGAGGCTAACAGGGTCTTTCAGATGCCCCAAGAGTTGGGAGTGAGGTGGTTCACAGAGGGGAGCCAAAGAAAAACCTAATAGAATCAAAGAATATTCTTAAGAAGAGACTTCGGTATTTCTCCAGGTTTGGTTCTCTAACCACCTGCTGCGGATACAGAAACTCCTGAAGAAGCTTGTAAAAATGTAGTGCCCTGGGCCCTACCCAAGAGGTCCCGAATCCATCTCTGGGGGAGACCCATGAACTGCCAGTTCCCATTTCACAGCTAGGGTCGCTAAGACCCACCCACAGAAAGGAATGCACTCAGGAATGCACTCGGAGTGACTGCCAGGAAAGCAAATCATCAACGAGCTTTGTCATTCGTTTCTTTGCTTGTTTCACTTGTACACTCTCAGATGCCTCAGCCTAGAATCAGGATCTCTTCCAACTGTGCTCCGTTATAATTTTTTAAGCCTCAAAGGCCTCCAGGAAGTGCAGGCTGCAGACCAGCTCACTCTAGATTTGGCTGGTCTGGGGCTGCAGCAGCATGGACAGGGAGGGCAGCTCTGGCTGCTGATGCGGAGCCAGTTGCATGGGGAGTGCTGATGAAAGTGTGCAGGGGTGAGGGCAGAGGCATACCCTGGAGGGGTTAGACAGCCCCACATTCTAGGGGGTGTTGGCTTTCATCCACCTAGGAAGAGAGAATCTGCTCAGAGCTGACCCAGGCATCATTATAAATGATGCTGCAGAAAGACACTGGTCCTGAGAAGGGCGGCCCATGCCTACCATTTCAGGTCCCTCTGACCTCTGCACTACCATCTCCGCCCCATACTGAGTATTTAATATGCTACCAAGCATATCCCTTACCTTATACCTTATCCCATTTATTCCCCACATAATCCTACACTGTAGGTATGATTATCATTTCTATTTACAGATGAGAAAACTGAGGCTCAGGGGTTAGGTAACTTGCCCAAGGTCAGCCAGCTAGGAAGCAGTAGAGCCAGGAAGTGAGCCCAGGCAGTCTGAGTGAAGATCAGAGGCGGATCCTTAGGTTTACACTGCTTCCCCTTCCTTACCTCCCATGAGGTCTTGGGAAGGTGTCTTCAAGCCCTGAAAGGTCGACAAACAGACCACAGTAGACCAATTTCACCTCCATAGGTGTCAATGAGGGACTGGATTAGTGAGGCATTTTCTGAGCTAGAAGGGATTTACAGGTGCTGCTTCAGGTAATCCCTTTCAGGTGCATGGCACTACCATAACGAAGGGATTCAGAGCAGCCACAGCAGGGCCAGGCTGCCTGGGTTTGAGCCCTGCTCTGCCACAGCTGTGTGATCTTGGGCATGTGATTTGACATTTGTGCCCAAGTGTCATTTTCTATAAAATGAGGATAAAAATAGTAACTACTTCATAGGGTTGTTTTGAGGATTACATGAGGATATAAATGAAGCACTTAGAGCGGTGCCTGGCACATAAAATGTGTCATTTAACTGCATGCTGCTATCATGGCAAACTGATTTCACATTTATTCCATCCTCATAACAACCCTGATTGGTTCACAGGATCATTGTCCCACTTGTCATATGAGGAAAGTGAGTTTCAGCAAGGAAAATGACTTCCGGAAAGACATACAACCAGTAGTGCAAGTCTCTGAATTCTCATGTCACTTCCCAGGCAAGCTCCCATCTTGCATTTGTGCCTCTTTTAAGCCCTGAGGTTGCCCTCATTTGTTCTGTTAATTCAAGTCTCAAGAAAGAGAGCAGAAAAAAAAAGTACAGAATAGCCACTACACAATAAACACACCATAAGTTTCAATATCCTTGCTATGGCAGACATTACTAATCAATCACAGGCCTCTTTCCTGCTAAGCCAGAGCACAGCTTTGGATTCTCCAACATGGAACTCTTGACAGTCACTATCAGTTGGTTGCCAGTAGTGGATGACCAAACCCTACCTTTCCACTGTATAGACAGAATCTTCTATCCAAACTCAGGTTATTTCTAAATCTAGTTTTGATTGGCCCACTCTATATCTCTACATGTGTCAACCTTCCTGCAGATCTCATTCTCAGATTATAGTGTCCCTGTGAGTGGAATGTGATCACAGCAGCATCCGTCTTTGCCTACATCCAAGAAACTGCTCAACACAGATGCTTTGCTTATAGCAGCCCCACAGCCTCACCTTTGAGACTGCCAAATCACATCAGCAGATGTTCCAAGCATTCTACACCAGCAGGTCTCCTCTGTGTGACCGTGGACACTGATGAAAGGTATAGTAGGTAAGATGTTACTGATCACATTTTAAAATCCCATCCTGGAGAATGATTTGGTGTTTAATATAAAAGTAGAGTGTCTCAGTGGGCACAAGGGGGTTTTATCCCTCCATCATCTCTCTGGAGAACAATACTTCCCATCCCAGGTCTCATGGGTCAGTGGGACTGAGCCCACATACACACTCTTGCTCTTCGGGTGGGCCCATGACTCAGTCCTGGACAATCAGAGTCATCTTTCCCAGCCATCATGACTGGCTCACGGCTGAACATATGCCTCTAAATCCAGACAAGGGGAGTCAGCCCCAGGACGTTAGCTGGTGTTGTTGGAAAAATGCTCTCTTGTGGTTGCTAAGCTGATCCACGAGAAACGTTGGGACCATTTTTTCCATTGACTGGGAGGAGCCTGTGTGAAAATGAAGCTCCCACAGAGAAAAGCAGAGTTGAGAGATGGAGCTCCAGGATCTGACTGAACCTGATCCTCACATTTTCAGCAGGGCAACCAATCAATTCCTTTTTGGGGAGTAACTTTGAATCAGCTCTCTGTCGCTTATAACCCAAACAGTCCTAACAGTTAAATTCTCACAGTTTAATGTGAGTGGGAGAGAAACCCAGAAGGCACACGACACCTGCAGCTTCTCTTCTCTATGCCATAGCTGGCGGCAATCTGAGCAGGCAGAGGTGAGCAAGCCTGTAATCTATAAAATGCATGATGTGGTAGAAAAATAAGTTTGTAATCACTGAGCTTAACTCTATGTCTAGTGAATCTGGGCACCAAAGAAAATTGATAAGGTCTGAGCCAAGTGGATTAATGCTCTGCTTCTGAGGCCTGAGAGAGGATTACGCTTCAATTGGAAGAAGATCTTTACTCCTTTATTTGTTCATTCATTCATTTATTCATTTTATCAACATTTACTCCTGTTTGATGGTCTCTACTCTAACTTTCTGAATTCTCCACATTTTCTACTACCAAAGATATTCCTCCCCTTGACTTTCTCAACTTTCGTTTTCTGCAGACAGTCTGCAGCATGCACGCAGTTGGGGCTACACATAAGACCACCCCTGTGACAAAGGGATCTGGGAAGGCATCTGCACAGATACCTTCAACTGGATCTTGGCTCCTGCCCCTGGAGCATTCAGTGACAACATGCACCAGGCACCTACCTTATGCTGTAGATACAGCAGTAATAGAAAGACAGAGTCCCCACCATCCAGTCAGATGGGGGAGACCCCAGACCAGTGCCTAGGCGATTAGAACACAACAAGGAAAAGGAGCTGAGAAAAACTCAGTTGGCTGGAGTTAGGGTCAAGGGACCTGGGAGGGATGAGGGTGGCGTATGCAGGTCCAGGTCCCTACAAGACTTCTAGGCCACGTAAATTTAGCCTTTGCCCTGTGATCCTGGGGCTCCACTGAGGGACTTCTGCAGGGGAGTGACATGATAGATTTGCACTCTGGCTGACATGTGGAGATAGGGACAAAAATGGCAGCAGGAGACCCAGTTAGGTGGCTGCCCATAGCCAGTGCAAGATAGTGGCCTCTGGGTGGACAGAAGTGGATGGATTGGACCTATTTGTGATCTACACTCTGAGGTAGGACTGACAAGGCTCAGTGATGTCTGGGCTCTGGGCAGTAAAGAAGGAGAAACTAAGGAAGGCTCCCTGTTTTAGGGCTACAGCAACCTTGGGCGGAAGGGAGAGGAGGAACAGGGCTGGGGGTGGAGGAGGTGCAGTGAGGATCTCCACTTTGGACACACTGAGTTTGAAGTACCTGAAAGCAGGTGAGCAGGGCAGTCAGCCTCAGGCAGGCAAGTCAGGGGTCTCCCCTGCCCACCTTGCCCAGACTGAGCCGTGTGTGTATGTGTGTGTTGTACACATGCACAGAGGCAGGAGTGGGAAGTATGGGCATGAATATGGCTATTGTCACACTCCTGTTTATATAATGCTACGGGGCAGATTCGCACACTCTTATCTGGTCCTCAAAACATCACTGTGAGCTGGTGTTCTCCCCATTTCACAGACGAGGAACCTAAGACCCAAAAAGGTCAGATTAGTTCTCCAAGGTCACAACTCCAGTATATGTTTTCTGTCTCTCAGGTCCCATGCAGTCATCATTAAGGCAGTTGGTTCCCTTTAGCCTGACACACTACTTTCTTTATGAAAAACTCTGCACACCCTTAAATGAGTTGCCAACAGAGCAAAACAGGGCAAATGGGCTGATCTGTCAAGACAGATTCTCTAATCCCATTGGTGGCTGCACATGTTGGAGGAAATTAACTAATTAGCTTCTGGGGTGTGGAGTGTGGCAGGAGGGGAACAGACGTGCTCCAGGGGTGAGGAAGCCCTGAGTGGACCTCTGCCCTAAGCACCCTAACCTCCTATCTATTCTGCATGCTTGGAACCATGGCTGGAACAGCCCACAGTCTGCCTTCACACAAGCCCTTTTTTCCCTTCTTCCTTTCTGCCCCCCACCTCTGTCCCAGCAGACACTTGGCAGCCCCCCAGAGGCCCGCTGGGAGTCAGGAGGGAACGTTGAGCATCTGGCCAGAGCCCAGGCCAGCCCTGTGGGTTCACATTAGGGCACCTGCTCATGTATGGGACCCTGGGGCCAGGGGCCCTGTGATTGGCTGGTGAGGCCAGGCATAGGGCCATCTCAGCACCCAGGGCCTCGTGACCCCAAATCCTAGCTATAAATAGACAAGAACCTATCAGCCCCCCTGCCCATACCCGGCCTCCCCTCCCTTTTGGCCAAGAATGAAATGGTGCCTTGAAATGGTACAGAGGTCCAGATACCCAGCTCAGCTGCTCTGAGCCCAAACCTTCTGCTGACCACAGGGAAAATGACCCATTCTCTAGAAACCCAGGGATCTGTCAGCTGTCCAGGCCCCACTCGGCCCACATCCTTTCTTCTTCCCCTGATAACTATCCTAGTGTAGCTACTGCTTCCAGCCCCCAGATTTCTGAGTCATTTGGATCGCACTTCAATATGCTGCCACCAACAAGGCATTCATTAGGAGCCCACTGCTTTGGGAGATGGAAATGTGTGTGTGTGTGCATGTGTGCATGTGTGCGTTGGGGATGTTGGTCTTTGCAGAAAAAAAAAAAATTAAGGGCTTCTTTATACCTTACACAAAGGGAATGACCTTACCCAAGGTCACACAGTAAATGAGTGACAGAGCAGGCATCAGAGACCCAGGCCAGGCTCACCTCTACCGCAAGCTGATCACCAACCCTTCCCCCAGCTCACCACCACTTAGGATTTTGTTCATGCCACACTAATGGCCCAGAGTGTGCTTCCTGCTTCTTTTTTCTTCCCTTAATCTCCACTCCACTGCCTGCACCTTCTTGGGCTCAGCCCACTACCACTTCCACCAAGAAGCCATCCCGGTCTGATTTAATTTAGCTCACAGCTGTTCCAACCTCTACTTTCCACCAACACATACACTCCCCTTAAAGCATTTACTGAGTCACTCACTTAGTGCTGACCAAGAACGGCATTAATGATTATTTTCCTTTATTTAGGGATAGCAATATGAGTCTCTCTCATAGGCCAAGTCCAATCAGTTAGTAGTGGCTGCCCCTGTATGGGTAAAGATTATGAGGCCATATTTCCAGGATACATGCAGGAAAGAGTGCAGTGGTCGATTACTGATGTCTGCCTTGGCTGGTGACTATGTCAGCCTTCATGCCAGGATGTGCCAGCCCTGCTTCAGTGCTCACTCTTCACTCTGCTGCCCATGAGACTAAATTCCTTAAAGCAGAAACTTAGCTCTATAGATCAGTCAGCCTAGCTGTAAGAATGAGGATTTCCCCCTCCCTGCCTGTTTCTCTAATGTCAGCATGGTGGCAAGCAGACAACTGTGAGGGAAAAACGATCATTATCCCTCACTCACTTTGGGAACTGTACCACACAAAGGACTCCATAGCCATCACCTCACCTAATTCAGACAGTAAGACTGAGAGGCAGACAGCTATTTTCTCTCCTTTTCACATGAGGAAACTGAGGTACACAGAGGTTAAGTGATTGTACCAAGGTCATTTGGCAGGCCCCAACCTGAACCCAGTAACAGAATGACAGCCATCCAGAACTGGCAAGGAATCATCCAGTCCAGTGCTCCAGAGGACAAAGGAGAGCCAACCTATCAGGTGACCATCTCACCTGCCCTCTCATACCTCCATGGTAGGACACTCACCACTATCCATGACAGGCCAGCTCATTCCACCTGGGGGCAGTTCTGACCAACTGCAAAGATCCTTCTTAGCTTGAGCTGGAATCTCTCCTTACTGACCTCCATTCACCAGTGCCACACCTCTCCCGTGTCCAACATTTGCAGGCAGCTTTCACGCCCTCCTTGTAGCTTGTTTCCCCTGGATTGCACACTCAGGCCCCCTGCCCATCTGGAAGAACCTGGTTTAGATTCATGTTGTTTTTCATTCAGCTTTCTCTTAGAACATATCTGTTTGCCTACTTTGGTGACAAAACTATCTCCTCCCCAGTTCTAGACTCCAGACTTCTATTAATGTAGGCTAATGTTCAGAACTATCCATACTTTTCTGAGATTCATTATGCTTCATACTACCCACTAACACCCCAACCTCCCCACCCCCATCCCTCCTCTGCCAAGGATTTACAAAACTAGATAGCAGGAATAACAGACCAGTAAAGCAAGATGGGCCTTAGAGATCCTTAGTTCAAACCTCTCACTGTACAGACAGGGAATCAGAGGCCTGGAGAAGGAGAAGGGCCCTGTCTCAGGCTCGATGGTGAGTCAGTGGAGAGCTGGACCAGAACTCAGGTATCGTTCTCCCAGTGTGGGACTCTGCCCACCAAACCAGATAATGCTTCACTTGGAATTTTGCACCTCATTCAAGTTCAGAAAAGTCAAACTGGGTCACACTAAGGACTGGTGATCAGGGAGGATGAGAATCTTAACCCCATGGTTCTGGGGCCAGACCTTGGCCACATGTGGCTCATCCATGAGTTAAAACCCACACTCTAGGTGTACAGGATCACGCTGCTCCAACGTCATGTGGCTCTGCTCCCCCACTCCTGCCCAACCCCCAAGCTCTTAAGCAGGAATAGTCTTTGCACCTACAGGCATAAGAGTTCATCCCAGGTTGTCCTCCCTCCAACCCACCCGGGATAGAAAGCTCTTTCACCCAGATCTCCTTTCAGTTCCTCGGGCTAAGGAGACAGTTGCTTGCTGCAAGGCAGAGGGTGTGAGGAAATACTACTGTGAAGTGGGAGAGATCTGCCCACACCAAGCCCACATGGAGGGGATGGGAAGAGGCTCCATCTACTCCTTTATCAAACATCACAGAGCACTGAGCCTCCCCACCCAAGTTCCAGATACACCAGGGCCAAGACACCAGAACATGGTGCCATGGGGGCGCAGATCATGCCCAACCTTGCCACTTCTGGGACCCCTTCGTGTCTCCCTTCCCTGCATGCCTGTGTTCCCACCACACCAGCCTCCTCTCAGGATCCCGCCAGCCTTTTTCTAATGCTCTTTCTTGCCAGAAAGTCTCAAAAATTCACTTCTGCAACAAGCCTTCCCTGATGGCCTGCCCACATGACACCCTTCCTCCCTCGTCTCACCATTTTGTCTGATTTGTCTCTTTGTTTCGAAGAGCGCCATAGACGCAGGGGTCTGTCAGTCTTTCCCTCATCATATACTCAGTGCCTGCTGTACAGTAGGTGCTCAATAAAAACCTCCTGAAGACATGAATGTTGCAGTGGTGCCTGAGGTGGTCTAGCAACACTTTGAGAGGAGGAGGTACAAAAACTTAACTCTGAGGGCAGAAGAGGTGCCCCCGGACACAGGAGTGCCTTTCGTTCTCCAGTTACTAGCACTGAGCACACTTCATCAGTTGAGTTCTAACCCCCTCAGCCCTGTCATTCCAGTGGGGAGAGGCTTGGTGATCTGAGACTCTGCAGCCAAGATGTGGCAGAGATGGGGTTCAAAATCCAGAACTCTCTTTCATGGGCTGTGCTCAGATTCGGAGCCTGGCTAGGGTTAGATCGTGATGTGCCTTCAGTCCTGAGAAGGAGTCTGAACTTTATCCAGTAGCCAGCAGAAGTTCAGAAAAGGCCTTATGAGAAGGGACTGACCTGGGCCCTTCATATCTGTGACTTTCAAATCTGGGTCTTGTTGGGGGTAATGGCTTTCTAGGGCACCTACTGCCTAAAAGACTGGTCTGTGACTAAACCTGTCAAAACACAGATGCTGGACACTGGTCCTCTCCCCTGTGAGATGAGTCTAGAAACTTCTGGAGAATGTCTTTCCATGGAATGCTGGAAACTGGGGGGATGGGTCTGTGATCACGCAGCTGGTCAGTCTTCCCTTTTTCCGTCTTTTTTTGTTTCTGTTTTTTGGGGTTTTTTTTTTTTTTTTTTTGGTAGCTGGCCAGTATAGGAGTCTGAACCCTTAACCTTGTTGTTATCAACACTACACTCTAACCTAACAAGCCAGCTCCTTCCGTTTGTTCGAACAAGGAAACTGAGGCCATGAGTGCCAGGGTTAGCCTGAGGCCACCCAGCCGCAGCTAGGCACTGAAGACCTGGGCTGTCTGGCCGGGGGTGCTGGTGGGGAAGTTGGGAGGAAGGGGATGTGAAGGACCGTGACTTGTGGGAGGTGTGGGGCTTGCTCTGTGAGGTCCCACAAAGCTGAGCCAGGGCCATGGGTGGGAAATGAGATCACAGCTCATTTATCCCAAGGAAGCCCTTGTGACAGTTAGCACTGCCCAAAGATGGTCACAGGCAACCCTGTGAGGTCGTGAGAGCTCTGGGACTAGGCATGTGCAAATAAGGGTTGCTTGAGGAGATGGCAGGGGATGCAGGTGATAGATAGCGGGCAGTCTTGATGAGACAGCCTTGAAAGTCTCCTCGACCCAGTGAGCCCGAGAGCCCGAGAGCCCCACTTCTGCTCTGAGCCTCTTCACACTGCCCCTGGGTCTCTGTGGACATTGTTGGTCTAAGGAAACTCATGGACCTCCTCAAGACTCTTGGTTCAGGGGGCTGCCTCCCTTCTGCATCCCATACAAGCAACAAGGCATCTGCAGAGGCCCAAGTGATGCTGGTCTCTACATGTCAGCAGCTAGAGTGTGTGTGTGTGCGTGTGTGTGTGTTAAGAAGAGAGTCTTAAAATCCCTACTTCCAAGTGTTCCCCTCTTGGGAAGCCAGAGGCTCTGGGAGGTGTGGCCCTCATGGGGAGAGAGGACCAAAGAAGGCAAGAAGTTAGGCTGCAGGGGGAGGGGGCAGGTTCCTGAGGAGACCCGGGCTGTAAAAGGAGTGAAGAGGCCTCCGTGATCCATGAGGGACAAGGCAGCCACTTAACTCTTCCCTCCCAGCGTGGGAGGGAAGCGGAATTTCCCAGCACATTCCTGGGCTCACGGCCAAGAGGTCCCCCTCCCACTCCTGGCTGTCGGTACAACTCAGGCCAGGCCTTACTATGGGGCAGTGCTGCCAATGGCCTGAGGGGTGGTGGCTTTGGGAAGGAGGGAGAAGAGTTGGGGGAGGCGGGCAGGAAGGGAACAGGCTCTGGAGACAGAGAGCTGGGCAATCTTGGGTGTGTTTCTGGACTTCTCTCTGTAGAGAAGTTTCCACATCTGTAAAGTGGGCAGAGCGTACGTGTCTACGTATGGGGGTGGGGGGGGGGTGTCTGTGTGTGTTTGGGATAATTGAGGAAATGACTCTAAAGCCCTGGTGCATACTAAGTGCTTGATAATAGTAGATGAAACAAACCACAAAACTGTCTCGGCAATAACAACATCAAGAATGGATTCAGACTGAATTCTTGCCTTGGCCTTGCTACTTTCTGAGTCTTAGGCTCACCATCTGCAAAATGGAAATAATAATCTCTCTCTTGAGAACTAAGAAGTGCTCCCCATTGGGAAATGATTGCTACTATCAGGGAAGAGCTAGGTGGAGGGTGAGGGTGGGACTCAGGACAGGAGAGCAAGGATGTGTGCATGCAGAGAGCCCCAGACAGCCTTACCCTGTGATCTGCCAAAGGGAAAAGCTTACTGGTCTATTTCCATCTCCAACCAAGAACCACACACACAGTCCTGTTCAAACTTGTCTGAAGCTCCAGAGCTAGCAAATGCAGAGCAGGGATTTGAACACAGGGCTAACCGCTTAGGCTACAGTTCCTCCATTACTCTACAGTGATGGCCTGTGGGTGGGTCATTCCCAGGGCTCCTGGATGCCTTCATTGCATCCTAGCTGCAGTATGACCCACCCAGCTCTCCCCAAATCAGCATCTACCTCACACATGATCCCAAGTCAACAGCTGCCAACCATAAGTGGTACCACAGTCAGAGAGCATTTGGGTGTTCCACCTTGGCACAGTGATTTGACTCAGTGGTTTAGGATGCTAAATGTTCTGAATACATGGGGCAGTCCCACACAATGAAAAACTATCTAGCCTAAAAAGCTTTGGGCACCCCTTTTGGGAAACACTGCATATAGGCAAACTTTTCATAGTGCAAATGAAGAAACCAAGGCCCATAGAGGGAAAGATATTTGCTCATGGTCACACAGCAAATAAGCAATAGAAATGAGGCTATAGTTCAACTCTTACTATTCCCTGTCCAGTTCTCTTTCACCACCTACACTCTGCTGCTTTTTCCATGGTACTTAGAGTGCAGAAGGGGTTCAAAAAGAAACATACTTGTATGAGGAAGCTAATAATGATGGAGGAAAAAGGAGGGATCATGAGATAGCAGGGAAGAGAGGAGATGGTGGGGGAGAGGATGGGCAGCCTGTGCTCTCTTGATGATAACCACTAGGGGGCAATGTTGGCCCCAGGCAGCTGGGTTTTGTCAGAAGAATGTTAAGCAGAGAGGGATAGGGATGGGAGGATTCTATTAACTGATTCCTATCTCACTTGATTTACTTTACTTTGATTTCAGTGCACCTAATGCCACAACTTTCTTCAGTGTTTCCTGTGGAGAGAGAGATGGGAAGTGGGGAGAAAGGGAGGGGGAATTGGAGAAGGATATCCAAAGACAGATGCAGATCAGAAAAGCCATGGAGATCCAGATCCCTGAGTACCTGCTGGCTCCCATTTAGGACAGAGGAAGTGGTGTGGGTATCACAGCTGAAGCCCTCATGTGAGGCTTGGCTAGCTGCAGACTCAGCACACCTTTCTAGATCTCTTAGGAAACATTTAGCTCAACTGCCAGCTCCAGTTGACTGGAAGCACTGCCTGCAGCGTTTGTTGTTTGGCAAAGGATTCTGAGGCCTGTCTGGGTTCAGGGGTAAGTGTGGAGGCTGATTAGTTCTGTCTGCCATGTGCTGAGGGGCATTTCATCTCCTGTGCCATCCCATTCATGACCTTTGTCCACCCCTTCCACACTCCTCATCCACTACCCCCTCCCAGCAACCTGGGCAGTGGGCAGGGCAAGAAGGATTGAGCCTCTCTGAAGGGAAGGAAATTGAAGGCCTGGAGGGCCAGGGAAACTGTCCAAGGTTTCACGAGTCCATGATGATAATGCAGATGAGAACCTGGGACTCCATCTCTGCTCCTATTTCTGCTATACCCCCTGCCCCTTGCAGACCCATGAAAATGCTTCCTCAGCTGCCTCTGCCCCATGGGACTGTAGTATGGCTTCTGCAGTATCACCTGGGGAGGGGTGAGATTTCAACCACACAGGGCTGTCAGGAAGCTGTTAGAGGCCTCCATGGCAGGGAGCTGCCCTACCCTGCCCCTACACACCCCTTACACCCCTCAGCTGTGCATGAACACACCCAGCCAATGGGGGAAAGGGGAGGCAATTCTAGGTGGAGTTGTGTAACCAGTTCCATTTGTCTGCTCTACCCTACACCTGCCAGCACCGGCTGCAGCTCTCCCTGCTCTCTGACTGTGGGGACATGTCATTTGGCTGAGCCCCAGATGAGCCCATCTAGACCCAGGGAAATGGGAACAGAGACAGAACCCAACCACTGGGCAAAATGCCTTCAGCTTCCCAACCAGTAGCCTCGTCTCCTGGAGAATCTCAGTCATTTTCTGAGAAGGCCAAGAGGGCCTAGCTATACATCGAGTGTCTACATCAGTGCAGGTGCAGAGGCTGGAAGGAGAGGGGTGAGGCTCAGGCCCTACCCAGCAGCAGCCAGGTCACACATGGAGCAGGGCCCCAGCCATGCTGGTCCCTGAAGCTCTGGTACCCCAAGTAGGGACTGGCTGTTAAGGGGTGTAGCCTGCATGCTATATGGACAAATGAAAGTCAAAGCTGGGAGGCTTAGAGATCATCCCACCCCCCACCCCCAACCCCTCTTAATGCTCAGATGTGACCACTGTAGTCAGGCAGGTTCATGAGACCAGAACCTAAAAGGACAACAGGGGCAGCAAATCTTTCCTGAGACCTCACTGGTGCCAGGTTCACTGCCAAGTGCTTTACCTATATAATCTCATTTAAATGTCACAAGCCCCCAGGGCTACATCATATTTTTAGCCCATTTTGCAAGTGAGGAAATTGGGGCCCAGTGCACACAGTTAAGTAAGCAGCAACACTAACTTTAACCCAGGCCCTGGTGCCCATTCTCTGAGCTTCTCTACTATGGTGCCCCTCTCCAAGGGGCTGGGGGTGCAGGGAGGTCTGCAAGCTCTGTGTCTCATGGCTCCTGCAAGGTGCTACCCCAGACTTCCTGCTGGGGCTCAGAGGCCTGTGTCATCATGGCCTTTCCCCAAAGGACATTCAGGTCAGAGCCGAAAGGGGACCTCAGGACAAGCACCTCATTCACTCTCCTAACTGGTGCTAAAATCGCCAAAACAGGCAGAACCCAGGCTGGAGCCCTAAGGTACACTGCCTTTGACTGACAGACACCTCCTTTCTGATTGACAGGTTTACAGGCTGCCATGGCCCAGCACAGGGGTAGGTGGGCTCATGAAGACAGAGCACTGACATCCCAGAGAATCATCAACAGGGTGCCTGACGGGAGAGGCTGGGCACGCTGAGCTGGTCTGCAGTCATCCAGTCCTTATGAAAGTCGCCATCAAGCTGGGCAGTCGGGTCCCTCCTTCAGAGGCTCATGTGAGGCTCCCACCCCCAAAGACCTGTCCCCACTCTTCCAAGGCTGCTTCTAGCTCATGGCCATGCTGCCTGCCCATCTTGGGCCATCTCCCTGGCTGTTTGGCCTCCCACCACCGTATTTGTTAGCTTCATAACACCCCCTCAGTGCATAATTACACAGCGATTTGAATACTCAATTAGGGGAGGTTTCCTGGAAGAGGAGTTAAGGCTTTGAAGGGTGAGTAGGAGGCCAACAGTCATTTCAAGAGGGTTGAACCTCACAAGGCAGATGTGGAGCCACCTTTCATGGGGAGGGGACAGGGAGAGGGCCATGCTATGACACAGCCTCTGAGAACAGAGACTGCCCTACCCCATCCTTGCCCACCGGCCAGCCGCCAGGTTCACTAATGCACAAGTCCCACAAAACATGCTGCAGGCAGAAGATCACAGGATACCAGGGCACACAGCTGCCTCAGTCAGGCTTTGGGAGTCCTGGCTGTGTTTGCTCTGGAGGCTGTTTTGATTAATAAAAGACGCGTAGGTCCCATCTGGCTGCACAAGCCACCACCACAGCAATCCCAGCCCCACAACCACAAACATAGCCTATGTCATCACCCTGAACACCAAGAAGGTACAGACCTGAAGCACCAGCCCAGCCAACATTGCTAACCAAAACACTGAGCGTGGCCCAGGCCAGCACACTGGCAGGTGTTGTCTCAGGAACACCAAGCACCATACACCAATAAAAAACATCATTGCAACAAAGACCATCTCCCCAGACACGCTCCTGTAACACCACCATAGTCAGTGCCATAAACACCAGCTATGTTCATGGTATGTCCACTGACGTTGGATACCGTTGTGTGAAACACCGACACAATATTTTCACAAGATCACACACACTGTTGCATCAAACCCCACAATACCACCACCACCATCACCATCCAGTTAGCAGTTACAGAAAATACAACCATTATAGGCTGAATTGTATCCTTCCAAAATTCACATGTTGAAGCCCTAACTCCCAGTACCTCAGAATAGGACTGTATTTGGAGAAATGGTCTTTAAAGAGGTGATTAAACTAAAATGAGGTGATTAGAGTGGGCCCTAATCTGGTGTCCTTATAAGAAGGAGACTAGAACACAGGCATGCACAGAAGAAAGACCATGTGAACTCACAGCTATCCACAAGCCAAAGGAGAGAGGCCTCAGAAGAAACCAACCTTGCTAACCCCCCGATCTTGGACTTCTAGCCTCCAGAATTGAGGGAAAATAAATGCCTGTCATTTAAGTCACTCAATCTGTTGTACTTTATTATGGAAGCCCTAGCAAAGTAATACACCACCACAGAAATACCATACAACCCCCGCAGCCAAATAAATCCACTATAACTGATTGAAGACGGGCTGTGTCATTAGCATAAACACCGCATCCTGCAACAGCCAACGCATCACATCATCATCACACCCTAACCCACCATCGACATATCACAATGTGTCTGCCAAACAGCCTCACAGCAACACGTCACAATTGCCAACCCAATAAGCTCACAGCAAAAGCCTTCCCACCAAAGCTACTGAAACAAGCTCTGACGCAGCATCCAGCATTCCTCTCTTGTGACTGTCTATCCAACAGCCATGGGACAACCTCAGCCCAGATCAGAGCAGGCCCCTTGGAGGTCTCTCCACGCTAGCAGAGTGTGGGACCATGGCCTGCCCAATCTGGCCCTTGACTCCACTGGTTCCTGACCCCATGTGGTCTAATGTCCACGCAGACCACACACCACAGTCATGGCAGGTCAGGAGCTGCACAGTACCCTGGTTTCCCATCCCAACAGTCCTCTTGGGCCCCTTTGGGACCTGCCTTCTCTACTCCTCCCCACCCCTACAAATGGTCTCGGTCTCTTTCCAAATGGCACACCCTCCACATACACACTCCCATCAGTCATGCTGACTCAAACTTTAATCAACGAGGTTCTAGGAGTTGAGAGGGCTGCAGTTTTAGAAAGCTCCCAGGTGCTCTGACACTGAATCCAAACCCTGAGAATCCCTGAAGCAGAACCCGACACCAGCAGGTAGAGGAGAGAAATGCCCCTCAACCCTCCATGTCTTTCAGGCAACATCCAGCCCTCACTGACCTTGGTACCCGGGAAGAGAGGGCCCGACGTCCAGCAGTGGCAGTATCACTCATCAGGAAGGGGACCTTAGGTGTAACCTCAGCCTCCCTGTTTGCAGAATGAGGACAACCATCCCATCTCATGCTATTCCAATAAACACTTACAGTTCCATAATATTCTCTGAGTTTTATTCTTTATACAACCCTTGGGGGAAAAGGAAGGTCCTACTATTCCCACTTAACAGATGAAGAAACCCAGTCTGAGAAGTTAAGTTACCTGCCAAAAGTCACACAGCTAATAACCACCCTGAAGTACAAAGAAAGTCTTGACTTTGTGTGGGTACCTATGTCTTCCCCTAACTGGATGATCAATTTTTTTGAGGGCAGGGATGATGCCTTGATTTTCTTTAAACTGAGGGGCTACCAGGCAACAGAAATATGGTTCCTAGAAGGAAAAAATTAGGTCTCTCTCTCTTTTGTAATTGAATCATAAGAAGTTGAATAGAATTTGATAGCTGGAGAAGAAGGCTTCAGGACCGAAGCGGTTCCTCCTGCATTTCTCTCCATAAGGAAGCAGGGTCCAGCAGGAAGGCAGGGGGTGCCTGCAACCCTGAGGGAGGGAGGCGTTTAAAGCACAGCTGAGGAGGGAGAGCTGGGCTGCTGCAGAGCTGAGGGGTCTCTGGGGATGATGAAGTTCCCCCCTACACAGCAAAATAATGTCCCCCAAAGATGTCCATGTCCTAATCCCCCAAACCTGAGAATATGTGACCTTATAGGGCAAGAGGGACTTCACAGATGTGACTAAATTAAGAATCTTGAGATAGGGAGATTATCCCGGATTATCTGGGTGGGTCTTTGTAAGAGGGAGGCAGAAGGGTCAGAGTCAGAAAAGGAAATGTGATGATGAAAGCAAAGGTCAGAGCAATGTGGCCACGAGCCAAGGAATGTGGGCAGCCTCCAGAGGCTGGAAAATGCAAGAAAATGAACTTTCTCTCTCCTAGAGTCTCCAGGAAGGAAAGCAGCACTGCTGACACCTTAGTGCAACCTAGGGACTTCTGGCCTCTAAAACTGCAAGATAATAAATTTGTGTTAAGCCACTAAATTTGTGGTAATTTGTTGCAGCACCAGTAGGAAGTCAATACAACCCTCACTCAATGTAAAGGTGAAAAAACAGGATCCCAGAGAGTAAGAAGAAGTGGCCAGGGGTCCCACAATTGTGGGGAAAGACCCCCACCCTTGATGAGCTCTGTGCCTCAGTGAGAACATGCCTCCTAAGATCTGATCTCCTGGAGTTTACCATTTAGCCATCTTAATTACCATTTGTAAGGGAGAAACATATAAGATGGTAAATAGAAGAATATAAACAAATGCTAAAAAGTTCCAGAGAAGCAGTCTAGCTCAAAAGCTATCAGATGTCCAAAGGGAATGGATACCCCAGTGAGAACGCTCTGTTCCTGGAGCTGCAGAGCAGGTGCAGCACTTTCCAGGGACACTAAGAGAGGAAAGTTAAGGATACCCATAAATTCATGATTTGAGAGGAGTCTAGATTTCTAGAATTCCACATTTGGAACAAGGCTCCAGATTCCCTTATAATTCTAAGATCCGACTCTACTGACTCTGAGACACACACCTGTGAGCACATCTTAACACCATCTTGCTACACCCTGAAAGCTTCCTGGTGTCTCCATGGACTTAGAGGAAAAATCAGGAAGAAAATTCTTTCCCTGGGAGGCCTAAATAAATCCTCATTTCTAAACAATTATTTTGTTATCAAGGAATCTTTCCAGGCTTCCTCACCCAGACCACACCTGCTGGAGCAGGGGAGGCACAAGAATGCAGGTGCTGGCTGTGGTTCCTCCCTGCACAGACACCCCCATAGGTCCCAAAGCTCACCTCCATGAACCTGACACCCCAGCCCACACCCTCCCCTCCCAGCAAAGCCAACATGGGAAATGGGCTGAGACATCCAACTTTCCAGAAAGAGGACCGTTGTTCATTGTTCGCTTGTACAGGGCAGACTTCCTCCCCAGGCGTGGGGGGACATCCTTGCTAGGTCAGCTCTCTACTGGCTCAATGCAGGGACATGGTCCTCATCTCCGTGACGGCCACACCAGGCCTGTACCACCAGCCAAACTGACTTGGAGAGAAATACTCCGGTTCTGCTTCCTCCTCACACCCCTGCCACCTCCCCCTGGGCTGATTCCAGACCCAGATTCTCAAAGTGCAAGCAGGAAAACTGTTTCTCTCTCAGAGTCACTCAGAGAACATCCACCTTCTCCAAAGAGGCCACCTACCTGACACTGATGGGGGTTGGGAGTGGGACAAATAATTTAATCACTCTACATTTGCCTTCACGGAGATCCAATGAAATCATGATGGGTGCCACTGTGCTCTGCAAAGGACATGGACAGGACTGTATGGTATAATCCTGGGCCCTAGTATGACGTGCTGCTTTTTAGTCCTGTCGTAGGCAGAAACCAAGCACGCAGCCCATTAAACCCTATGGGATCCAGGAACAGGACAGATTTTTGGCCTGTCCTTGTTTGATAGGTTACCTACTTACTAGAAGGTTGAATCACTCTGCCTGGTTCAAATTCCAGCTCTGCCATATATGAGCTGTGTGAAGCAAGTTACTCAGTTACTTCTGTGCCTCAATTTCCCTTTTTAAAACATGGCATTAATAATATTGATATTGCTATGTAGAATGAACTACAAAAGATGAATGCAAAGTGCTAATCGAATTATCTGGCCTAGAAAATGACTTTAATAAGTGATACTTTTAGATATATAGATTAGTTGATCATTAAGACTGCTAGGTCTGGTATTCTGTAATTAACATAGTAAAGATGCTTTATTTTAGCTTGTCCTTCTTGTTTATCCTATAACTATATAACTTTAGATTTTCTGACTGATACCCTTCTTTCAGACCACCCCACTCTAGCAAAAAATAAAATAATCATAATTATAAACAAAAAACAAGAATTTATTTAAAAAAAATCCTTGACCCTGAAATTTGGGTAAGCTGTCACCAGGTCCTTTACCTGAGGACTCAGAGATAATAGCTCTGCTCATATGACACAGATTAGTAATTATGAAATTTCTACATACATTCATTAAAAAAAATCTCTTTATTAAAGTAGCAGCCTTAAATAAATTGAGCAATTAATGTGCTAGATATTATCAAGTGCTTTAAATATATTATCTCATTTAATCCTAAAACCAACTCCACAGATCGAAGCTTTATTGTCCCCTTTTTTGGAAATAGAAGGGGTGGAGAGATACTTCCTGCAACAGCTGAGACCTGAGTTCATCACTTGACAGGCCCTAGGCAGCTCTTACAGCTGCCATACCTAACAGATCAACAAAGGATGCAGTATCGCAGTTCCCATTTTCTAACTCACACAGCTAGGAGTCACCTGCACTTGACCCCAGTCCACATCGTTGGATTTCATGTTGGAGCTGGTATTGATCCATTGGGTTGGATAAGGTCTGTCTGACCTCAGTGTCACAGAGAAGAGCCTTAACAGGAGTCCTGCTTTGGAGGCTCAGGGATCAGCCTACGTCAAATTTGTCAGTCATTAATCTAGTCAGGTCTTGAGTGGTACAGTTCCCATGCCAACTTCTTGATAGTTACCATATCTTTATACCCCCTACTATTTTTCACTTACTATTTGTCTTTTAATCCACTCATTTTTTTCCTATTAGAATTATCCTTAGCAACATGTTATGAATATTAGCTATATTTTCTCAAATGAGCATTTAAATAAACACAGCTATTAAAACGAAATAATCTCAGTCCCTTGCCACTCCAAATCACCATGCAGACCACCCATGCCACAGTTGGAGACTCTGAGTTAACTCATCCACATGCACTGACCTTATCCCAGCTGTTTGCCTTTGCTAGGACTCAGTTTCCTCCTCTGTAAAATTCTAAAATGGTAGTGTCTATGAGGTCTTTCCAACCCAACACTTGGGTTTCCCTATGTCTGGCACCATCACTGGCCAAAGATTATATCATCCCCATACCATAGTCTGTCTTTTTTGTTTTTATTGTAACGTAGCTGATTATATAGAGTCTGTCTTGATTCCACCACTAATTCACAGGTTCCACATCTTTCACCAACTCCTACCAGCTTTCTCCAGCCTCTTCTGCAGGCTGGAAGCCACTACTCCCTGGGCCAGGGTCCCTCTGGGCCCTCCTCCTTGCTCATCTCCCGCTGCTAACCCTGCCCCTACCCACACATCGCCCAGCTCTGCCTCTGGCTGAGCTGCCCCACGCCCCCTCTGCCCTATCAATAGCTGTGAGGTGTGGGGGTGCTTCTCTGAACCTCTCTGTAAGAAAAGGGGAAGGACTCAGAGAGAAGCACTTATTCTCAGCCTGTGCACAGCTTCCAGAGAGTCTATGAGATCCCGTGCAAAAGTTTCTGTTTTGACATTCTTACATAAAGAGAGTCATACTATCTTCAAAGTCTCTGATAGAGGATATGACCAAAGAAAGGTCAAAGCCCCGGAAGTGACAGTCTCTGAAGGCCCTTCTGGT
Organism: Cynocephalus volans; assembly: GCF_027409185.1. Taxonomy (NCBI): domain Eukaryota; kingdom Metazoa; phylum Chordata; class Mammalia; order Dermoptera; family Cynocephalidae; genus Cynocephalus; species Cynocephalus volans. Next base: position 132,468,028 of record NC_084461.1, on the reverse strand, counting down.
TTCCGGTTTTCATGCTCTGAATGCTTGGGACACACACATTCCACTCAGCCACACCCAGGACAGAGTACGCACAGGCCCCAATGGGAGACGTAAAACACCCTCTCTTCTCTCTGAACTCTACCCTTCATGACCAACATCCCTGACAACAAGATAAAGAAAATCACACCAAATATTTGATGTCTTTTATTCAACTTAAAAGCCAGTTAGCTCAGTTAGTTAGAGTGTGGTGCTGATAACACCAAGGTCTAGGGATCAATCCCTGTGCCCAGCTAGCTGCCTCCCACCCCCCGCCAAAAAAAAAAAAAAAAAAAAAAAGCTAAAGCCAGCTGTAACTTTAATAGAAAAAAAGAAAGGCTCAAGAGTCATTCATGGACCTGGTGCCACAAGAGCTCCCCTAAGGAATGCAGAATGGGACCTGCAGGACTGGGGCGGCAGGGAGGTGGCTGAAGGGCCAGAGAAGGGGAGGGGGAGGGCGCACAGGATGGCAGTTCACCTGTCTAAGGGACCCGACGGGGCTCAAGGAGACTTGTTCCCAGAAGAAGAGCCACAGGATAAAAGCTAGATTGCCCAAATTGCCCAGAACCATCATCAAATAAAATAAGTTGCCTCTGGAGACAACTTCCACAGGTGCAAGCAGCAGGTGAGTAATCCAAGCCTGGCTCTGGAGGATGTTGGATAACTTACCCTCCAAAGTCCCTTTCATTCTTGAGAGCCTTGGAATTCTCCCTCAGGACAAGAGAGAAGGCTGGGGCCTGGGAGGCCCTGTGGGTGAGTCAGGCCAGAATCAGCAAAGAAGAATGCTAAGGCCACTGCAGGCAGAGAAGGAGTGACCTGCCTCTCTGCTTGTCGCTGCCCTGGCGCTACACCCAGTATCTCACATAGGTCCCTGCAAGAACACAGGGAGAACCAGGGTCAGGCCAAATAAGAGGATGAGAATCAGACTGTGCTTGCTTAAGGAGGGAACAGCAAAGGACAGGCAGAAACCCTAGTGGTAAGAGAGAAAATTTGAGAGGTCATGGTGACAGGCCCTGTGCTAAGATATTTTAACATATTATTTCATTTACCGTCACAATACTATGATGAGGTTGGTGCTGTCATCCATGTGTCCACGGGATAACAGGGTACTCCCGTTATGGGTGAGGAGACTGATGACCTGATGATAGCAGAGACCTGTAGCCTGTTAATAAGTCATAGACTTTTTTAGATTCTACATATAAGTGAGATCATACAGTATTTGTCTTTCTGCATCTGGCTTATTTTGCTCTGCATAATGTCCTCTAGGTTCATCCCTGTTGTCGCAAATAGCAGAATTTTCTTCTTTTTTAAGGCTGAATAATATTCCATTGTACATATGTACCATATTTTCTTTACCCATTCATCTGCTGATGGGTACTTAGGTTATTTTCATATCTTGACTATTGTAAATAATGCTGCAAGGAACATGAGCATGCAGGTATTTTTCTGAGATCATCTCATTTCCTTTGGACATACGGTTGACCCTTGAACAACACAGGGGTTAGGGGTGCTGACCTTCTGCGTAGTCAAAAATCTGCATATAACTTTCAAGTATTTACTTAGGTAGTTAAGTAACTTAAGTAGTTAAGTACTTTAAGTGGTTGGCTCCATGGAACCCGAGCATAGGAAAGTTGGCCCTCTGTTTACGTGGGTCCCGCATATAAGTCGACCTGAGCAGTTCAAACCCGTATTGTTCAAGGGTTTGCTGTATACCCAGAAGTAGAAAAAGCAGGGAATTACTGGGTCTGAAGTATGGGGCAAACTGGGAGATGTTGGTCAGAGGGCAGAAAGTTTCTGTTATGTAGGGTGAGTAAATTCTAGAGATCTAAGGTACAGCAATGTGACTATAGCTAATACTATATTGTATACTTGTAATTTACTAAGAGTAGATCTTAAATGTTATCTCTCTCTCTCTCTCTCTCACACACACACACACAGAGAAAGGTAACTGTGTGGTGGAGGATATGTTAATTAGCTTGATTGTGGTAACTGTTTCACAATATATACATACAGCCATGCATCACATAACAACTTTTCAGTCAACAACCAAGTGCATATACTATGGTGTGGTCCCATAAGATTATCATGGAGCTGAAAAATTCCCGTCGCCTAGTGATGTCTCACTGCAGTGCATGACTCATGTAGAGCAATAGGCTGTGCCATCTGGCCTAGGTGTGTAGTAGGCTATACCATATAGGTTGGGTCAGTGTACTCTGTGATGTTAGCACAACAATGAAATTGCCTAATGACGCATTTCTCAGAACATATCACTGTCATTAAGTGGCACATGACTGTATATCAAATCATCACGTTGTACATTTCAAATTCACACAATTTTTATTTGCCAAGTATACTTCAATAAGAAAGAAAAGTCACAGAGGCAGGATTAGACCCTAAGCAATCTGTACTGTGAAGTGTGAGAAGGGGCCGGACACCAGCCAGCATCTGCAAAATTTAACGAATCTGCCCGGATGCCCTGTGCTGCTTTAATAACTAGAACAGCAGGAAATATGCCTGGGTTCCAGAAACCTCCTTGCTGCTCCCCATCCCCCCATTCAGGGCATTAGGAGCCTTTTCTTTTACCTTTACTTGAAGGAAGGGCAGGCTCTTAGGGACTGGGTGTGCACTGCGAGACCAGGTCAAATGGATCCTGCTACACCTTGGGGCAAATTCCAGAAATTACTCCACTCCTCCCCTCTCCAGGGGTGGCCATGTGCAGCAGGCTACAGTCCCTTCTCTATTTGTGTAGCAGGTGAAGGAGATGTTAGTAGAACAATGTATGTCATACATGCATAGCATTTGGGCAGCACCGTCCAAGGAATCTCAACCCCAAGTGTGTCCCAGATTTCTTCACACCTGCTTCCATCCCCATGAGGGATGACGGCAATGGAGATGTTGGTGATGATGATAACCACATGACAGCTGGAGATGCATTGTGTCTGTTCATTCTCATTTAACTCTTGTGCCCACCCTGTGAGGAAGACAATAGCATCCCCTTTAAATAGGGAGGAAGCTCAGAAAAGCCAAGCAACTTGCCCAAGTTCACAAAGCATGTTCAGTGGCAGAATCATCAGATCCAGTTGACTCAAGTTGGTCTGAGTCAAAAGCCCTGCCCTTAGCTACCATTCAGTGTCAAGCCTGTGCCCCTGGCTTCAGGGTCACTGCAGCTGAGGTAGCACAGCCTTAATTCCCACCCCCAGCAATCTTTCCCAAGAACTGCTGTCCAGATCCCTCTGCTGCCGACACAGTGCTGGTTCTGTCACTGGACTCATCAGTATTAAGCCTCCGACAGTTTGCTTGGTCCACTGTGGTCTGCTTGCTCATAGCTGTGTCCACGGTGCTGAGCACAGGGCCTGGCATGGAGTATGCTGAAGGAATGAAATCGGTGGATGTCCCTATCACATCCTTGCTCTTGCAGCATCTCCTGTATTGTGTGTGTGTGTGCCCTTATCAGCAAGGTCCACACCTTCTGTGTGTCTCTCCCCTCAGAGCTCCTTGCACATAATGGGTGTTCCAACCCACCGGGTGAATAAGTCTAACATGGAAGATGTAGTGGAAAAGCCCTGGGTTCAAATCCCAGCTCTGCCACTAACAAGCCGCCTGACTTAGGCAAGTAGCACAGCCTCTCTGAGGCTCAATATCCAGGGCAGGCGTGGGTGGGTGGCTGTCGGCCCGGGGGGGGGCTCTTGGCCGCCAGGCCCCTCACCAGTTCCCACACAGTAGCCTTGCAGCTGCTCCATGCTGCTTCTGGAAGCATGCCCAGTGTCGGATGTGGGTCATTCTTAAACAAATGCACTTCCTCTGGTTTGTAAGGAGGGAGGGGAGGGGCAGGAGGAGCCCCATGTTTGCAATGAACCAGCCTACCTCAGCCAGGGCTCAGCCCAACTTTCATTTATATGCTGTTCAAGTCCAACTCTGGTCAACAGTCACTTAAGACAGGTGACTTAAGCCTCAGTCTCCAGCTCCTGGTCACCAAACTGGAAACAATAGCAGCTCTTGCCTCTCCTGCTCGGTGATAGCAGCTGCTTTAACAACATTCACTAGGTACTAGACCCGTCTGCTTGTTTACCCCTCACATCTACCCCAAGAGAGAGGTACAGTTATTTCCCCAACTTTACAAATAAATAAAGAGGCAAACAAGAATCAATTACTTGCCTGAGGTTATGAGTACTACATAACTGGGTCTCCAGAGAAGAGAGCGAACCACAAAACACAGACTCTCAAGCTCCGTCTGTGAGGAATCCTACCCTGCTGTCATCAAAATGGTGAGTTAAAAAAATCTAAGGCTAGGCCGGCCCGTGGCTCACTCGGTAGAGTGCGGTGCTGATAACACCAAGGCCACGGGTTCGGATCCTATATAGGGATGGCCGGTTTGCTCACTGGCTGAGCGTGGTGCTGACAACACCAAGCCAAGGGTTGAGATCCCCTTACCGGTCATCTTTTTTTTAAAAAAAAAAAAAAAAAAAAAAAAATCTAAGGCAATGGAAAAGACCTTCTACAAACCTTAATAAACACCATTAAGACCTTAATCAAGACAGAATAGCCAATATAATGCTAAGTGAAAAAGTCGAAGAAGATATGATCTGATTCTTTTAAAAAAGAAAAATGTATATGGGAAGAAAAGAAATGTTAATGCTGACCATTTCTAGACAGTGAAATTATGGGTGGTTTTTATTTCTTTTGGAATGATGTATCTGTATTTCTCTAATTTGCTTCCGTAAAGATTTAATTCTTTTCTAATTTTTGTAAAATAAGTTTTTGTTTTATACTTACAAAACAAAGCAGGAAAAGATACTCTTAAATGAACCATAGGAATTGCAAATGTATAAAGTTAATGACCAATTCTTTAATCATATGTTCTTTAAAACTGGAAGTAAAATATAAAAAATTTACAATTATTAAATGTTTGTTGAATTAAACAAAATGAAATGGGATACGACCCCACAGTAGAGAGGCGGGACACCATGGAGCCTGGAAGGAAGGCCCAAGAACACGGGCGGGGCTGACCTGCCCCTGCGAATCCCTGCGGTGACGAGTTCCTGGCTGACTGCCCAGCCCCTGCTCCCAAAAGATGGCACCTGCTGGGCACATGACCACACAGGAGATTCCTCGTGGATTCTGATCCCCCAGCCAGGTCCTAGCACTTGTCTCTTGAGGTTATGTCTCACAACAGGAGCTGTTACGAGCAGATTCAATAATAAATATAATCAATGATAACAAGTGTGTAATTCACAGGTCTGTTTCCTCCTCTTCCCGGCAGACTCTAAGCTCTGAGAGAGCAGAGACGGTCTGCCCCTAGCAACCAACACAGAGCCTGACATGGACTGTGACTCAATGTTTGCTGAATAAATGAACAAACAAAAGGATGTATGATTGATGAGGTGAGTGAAAAACGAGTGAATGGATGAATGAATGAACTCTGATCTACAACAAAGTGAGCGGCTGGACTTGCCCAAAGAGCAGGGATACCCAGCCAGAGTCCACTGATGAGTTGGCCTTACCTAAATGATGACCATGAGAGAGCTGTACCCTCGTGTGGCCATCAAGCTGTGGGCCTATTCCCAGCACCACACACAGTGCTGTGGTGGGTTTGCAGGGCAAGCGTCATGGTATAAGGGGGAGAGAAGGCGAAAAGATAACCACTACTCAGGCTGTTACTAAGAAATTAATCCAGGCCAGAAAATGCCCCAAGCTACCCACCTGGCCTTTATCTAGAACTCAAAACTCCTGGGGCTACAATGACTCCCTCCCCAGGCAGCAGCATCCCTTGGGAGTCCAAGGCCTCTGCATTGGTCCCTGTCACTACAGCTCTGTAGCCAGCGGCTCCCTCTGGCTGGGCTTCCTTCTGCTCCCAGCCTGGCCCCTTGGTCATGCTGGTTTCTCTGCATTGTGACCCTGCCTAGGGCCTAGCTATTCCAATTCTAGGCACCTCCCTCTTCTTAAGCAGCCCAATTAGCCCCACTGACCTCCAATCCCTGCAGTATTCCAAGCAGTCGGGCGTTAAATCACAGATCCAAGAGTGGATATTGACTTTGTGTCGATGGTGGCTGTGGACGCTGACACCATTAGATGGGGAGCCAGCACGGAAGCCTTCATCCATCAGGACAGCCCACCAGGCTACTCTGAATTCAGGAAGGCCTCAATTCTGCCTTGTGGGTTTTACTCATTTCAAATAAACATTGTAGCTAAAGCAGTGGCTAAAATGCATTTATCCACTCACCTGGGCTGGGCTGACTTGGCCACCCCCTCATGTGGGGACTGCATTGATATATAATAGCACATCACCTGCTCTGAAAAAATGCTCGAACACATCAGGTTTCTTTTCTTTTTTTTTTTTTTTTTGGCAGCTGGCTGGTAACAGGGATCAAACCCTGGACCTTGGTATTATCAGCACCACGCTCTAATGAACTGAGCTCACCAGCCAGCCCTCAAACATGCCAGGTTTCCTTACATAGCCTCCCCTTGGGTCCCATTTTCACAAGTTGTGTGTGTATTATGTGAAGAATGACAAACAGCTTAAGGCCTTTGCCCCTGCTTTTCCCACCACCTGGAACATTTTTTCTCCAAAAGTTGCTTCCTCTTTGATTTCTCAGGATTCAGCATGAGTATCATCTCAGAGAGGCATCTGGACTACCTTTCTGGCATGGCCCACCTACCCCATCACATGCCCTTGTTTTATTTATTGTCTTCGCAGGGTTCATCACTAGCTGAGATCCTCTTGTTTACTTCCTGCCTCCCTGTGTCAGCTCCCTGAGGACAGTGCTTGGTGGAGCTCACTGCTATATCCCCAGGTCCAGGTGAAGTGGTTGGCACACAGCACATGGCCAGATCAAACAAGTCTCAGACCTTAGGGCTACAGCCCCCAGTGGAGGAAGCTCTGATCGCTTCTGCCCACAGGCCAGCCAGGACAGGCCCCACTCCTTGTGAGGGAGGAAGGTGGCAGACTGAGTCAGGTTTCCTAGGGTTCCACAAAAATCGCATCTCACAGGAAGTAATTTGCAAACTCTGCAGGGGTCAGGAAAAATCCCCAAATTTCCTCAGGGTATTTTGTCCTATAGCTTGGTGAGGTAATATGCCCAAGGTCGCACAACCATCAAGGGAGGGCAGAGCAAGGCCTTGAACACTGACCACCAGGTTGCCATGCCTACAACAATAATGACACCATCCACCATGTCCCCATCATGTATCAGGTGGGCAGAGCTCTGCCACTGTGGTCTCAGGAATCCTCTCCACAGCCCTGTGCAATCCACAGAGAAGAAAACCATGACGCATAAAGGTTAAGCCCTCTGATCTAGGGCCCACCGCTAACAGCTGACAGAACCGGGAGTTCAATGTAGTAGACATTTTTCAGCTGAAGTATGGGCTCTTGGCGGTTCAGCCTTGAAAAGGAAAGGCTGTCATAGAAGTTAGGATAATTTACTATAAAAATCAGGATGCTCTCAAAGAAACTGCATATTGCCCATGGTGCCTACTAGAGCAAGACAAATCAGGACCTCGTTACCTGTCAGGGCAGACTGTGACACAGGACTCTGCCAGGTCCATCCCCTGTGGGGTCTCACTCTGCCCACCTGTTTAACCAGATGACTCAGCTCTAAAGTTTTTGGTATCTAAAATCTTAATCACTCATTTAAAACCAAGTAAATATTAATGTGATATTATGTTTTGAAATCTTTCTACAGTTTACAGGACACTTCTACACTGATTATCTCATCTATCCAACAATCCCGCAGCTGAACTAATATCCTCACTTTACAGAGCAGGAACAGTGACTCAGAGAGTTTAAGTGACTTAGTCAAGCTCACACAGCAGGCAGGAGGCAGAACAAGGATCTAGACTCAGATCCCAGTCCAGTGGGCTCTTTCCTCCGAACTGAGCTGCCAGAGGGAAGGGTGAAGCCCAGGAAGGTCCTGGGGTCATGTGAGAGAATGTGGGGAAAACCAAGTTCACCCACACAAATCAGTAAGAAAAAATGAAAACCCAATTTGGTAGTTCTTAGGAAGTAAACACAAGTGAGTCTTGACCATGTGAGAAAGACCACAAATTAAAACTCCAAAGAGAGACCAGATTGACAAAGATGAAAATAGTTTAATAACATGCCGTGTTGGCAAAGGTGTGAAGAAAAAAACATTTCTCAATCATTTCTGTGAGAACGTCAACTGATACAATTTCCCGAAGGGGAGTTCGGCAATATTCAACAAAATTTAAGATGCGCACACCCTTTAAATGCACGGTTCCCCTCTGAGGTATTTATCCTACCCATACATTCACACGTGTGCAAAATGACATTCATATGAAGAAGATATTCACTGCAGACTAGAAGCAGCACTAAATTAGAAATAACCTAAATGCCCAACAGAAGACTATTTCAACAAACTGTGATCAAGCCAAATAATGAAATAGATCTTTAACATATTGATATGAAGTGATCTTTAAGAAATAGTATTAAATACAAGAAAGCAACAGGCACAGCAATGTTCTTAGTTTGCTACCATTTGTGCAAAGAGAGGAGAGAGGAAATTAGATCATATACATGCTGGTGTCTGCATGGTTTATCTCTGGAAGAACACATTAGAAATCAGTGGCAGGGTTGCTCTGGGGATGGAAACACAAGAATGGAAACACAAGGGATGACTTCCATTTGTAACTTTTATAATTTATTAAACCAAAGTTACGTATTACATCTTCAAAATAAATACAAAAGCAAGTCCACTGTCTCTTTCCCACTGAATCATGTTGCATGTTAAAACCAGTATGAAAATTAACTTGTTGAGCAGCTGGATCTTCCTGGGGCCTGCTCCGCATGACCCCCACCAATCTCTTCCCCTTGGGTCTGCTCCAATTGCAGCCTGAATCACAAGGTGGATCAGTTAACACTTCAAACAGTCCGGCTGAGTAATAGATTCTAAATCAGGAAGCCTGGGTTTAAATGCTTTCCCTACCAGCAAGGGTGTTTATCTTGCTCTGTACATATTAATAAATGTAGATATAGACAGATGCTGTATACAGTATGTGGACTAAAAGCCAAACAAACCTCGGAGTGGTTAAAGCCTGGGGTATAATGGCTTTGGTCATGTGAAATACTTGGAGGGGATCACATATTATCTAAACGTGGTATTATCTGAGTTAAAACAGGCATCAATAGCAGCAGCTGTGGTGGGTGCAGGCTGGTGAAGTGGCAACACAGCCTTACATCTGTTTATGACTCTACAACTTGCAATTAGCTTTCAGATGCATTATAAATGTGTTCCCATATTATGAAGGAGGAGACAGAGGCTCAGAGAGGTCACATGGTGGGCAATATTTAAACTGTGACTACAGTCTAGGTTCTTTTCTTCTTAAGGTCACAGGTAGAAGTCAGCTCATAAATGAGGGCTAGAGGCAGGAAAGTGTGCCCGAGGAGGGAAGCTTGGCTAGTGGTGGGACCTATACAATGTCACTTTTTTTTTAAAGTACTGCTTATGACTGGCTATTTCTGTGTGCTGAAATTATGTTTATTTCCTTTCTTTTGCCTATTTGTATTCTTCCATGTTTCAGTAAATTAATACCTACCACTTTTGTAACAAGAAAAAAGTGCAATTTATGTGAAAATAAAGATGATCACATCTTCTGTTGAAAGGCATTTAAACACACCAAACTGCTAAGAGCACCTATTTCTTGAGAAGGGATTGTGGGGTGGGGATAGTTTCACTTACTCTGACAAATTAATCCCACACACACAAAATTTTAAAAATATTACCTTAAAAATGTTTTTAAATTAAAAAAAAAAAAAAATATATATATATTACATTTGTTAAACAAAACAACCAAAAACATAAAATAAAAAAGGAATCTAAGGCAGTAAGTTATTTTTCAAAAAAACTTTAGGATTAATGATAAATTACAGCAAAATTAAATGTTTGTGTTAGAGCAATATAAAACTTCAGTTTTAAATTTCATAATTTTTAGCTTCCTTTTCACTCAACAAAATAGCTTTTACATTAACTTGTTCTGTACGGCTCAGAGCACAGCTTCCTCTGGATGTAAGCAGATCCTGTCTTCCAGGCTGAAGCGAGGCCAGGCCGCCTGCACGGGCACCCACCGTGTGCACTTGGACCTGCCCGTCAGTCCCACGGTCACCTAATCCACCCAGCTGAAAAATCCAGCAGCTGGAGAGAGCCAGAGGGAGTTGGGTGGCTCTGGTGTTGAATTGCCTATTGGCCACATGGTATGGTAAGTGTGGTCGCTCTTTTTCCACTTGATGTGAGCTTTCTTTAAATAATTACAGACCTCATAGTTGAGCTGGCAGCAGCTCTGTAAGCAGCTCTGTGTGAAAGACACCAGGGGCTGCTGGGGCTCAGGAAGGGCCATCCTGAGCCTCATAGAGCAGCCATAGCCAAGTCTGCAGACCCCTGGGGTATCTGCAAATTCACTGACACCTTCCCTTCTCTATTAAAATATTTTTTAACTAAAACAGAGAGGAGAGCTAAAAGGCAGTTCATTTTATTGATTTTAAAAATGATTAAAGATGGATAAAATATTGCTGTGGAAAAAGAAACAAATCATTTTGGATATAATCTGTCAATATAAGATTTTGAATGACTCGCTCCTTTAAAAAAAAAAAATCTGGCCCGAAGTTCCCGATTTTCACCCAATCTTTCCACCCCCATGAATGACTTATCCAATGTTCCATGATTCACTGGGGAGGTTGGAAATCGGGAATTCTCTTGCCTGGAGTTCCTCCTCCGCCTTCTCCTCCTTCCAAACCCACTCATTTAAGGCACATGATACCATGACAAATTTCTTCCAACTTGCAGTTCAAAGAGAAGTCAGCACCTGTCACCAAGAAAGGGGAGACAACCTGGGGAATTAAGAACCTGCAACTGACTTTGCTCAATGGATGGAGGGAAAGTACACCACTCATCTGAGATGTGACTGTTCCCTAGCTCCATCTGTCTCCAGGAACTAAATCTCTTTAACCATTACCTGGTGGTTCTGCTCTAAGCAGAATGTACCAAAGCAAAACAGCTCCCACAATTCATAACCCCAGGCTTGTGACACTTTAATAAAATAGCTCCAGTATAGAAAGCTAGTGAGTCACAGGATGGCAGAGGTGGGAGAGAGAAGCAAACTCAGGCCCAGAGAGGGGGCAAGACTGGTCCAAGGTCACACAGCAAAGAGTGACCAGCCCAGGCCTCCCTCCAGACTCCCAGATACAATACTCTCACCATGACACTCTCATCTCCAGTGCAGCTGCAAAATTCTCTAAACAGGATTTTCTCTTCCCTGACTCTAAATGGAAGAGAATCAATGGAAGTTTTCCATTTCCATTTCACTTTTCTGGGGGAGTTTTTATGGTTGCAACTGTTGCAAAATCACACAATGGAAGGATGTTGCAACTCTAAAAAGACTGGGGATCTTTTGCTCCAAGGAGAATTCAAGATAAGATGGGGAACTCCGTTTAGACAAGGCACAGACATGAATGGCTGAGGGGGCCCCTTTCAAAAACCATCTCTTCTCAACCAAGTGGACTTGAAGGAACACAAGTCCCACATTCCTGTTGAGTTCCTGCTACAATGACTTTATTGGGCGAGTCACTTCAACATCCCTGGGCCTCAGGTTCTTCACCTGTAAAACAGGAATGGAAATCCTCACGAGGATGTGAATTAAGGATGTGAAAATGCTATGTAAATTTTGCAGTGATAAGCTAATAGATATCACAGTAGTAGGAGGAGGAGTGATAATTAATTATTGTTATTATGGCCATAATTATCATCATCATCATTCAGTTAACTCTGTAAAGCAACTAACCTCCCTCTCTGTTGGGTATGTGGTGGTTCTATGGGGTCTGCTCTACTGGGTGAAGCACTTCAGTCAGGACTACAGATGGGAAGCTGTGCCCAGCCTGTGTCAATCCTGTGCAAGTCCCTTTATGCCTCCTACTCCACACCTAGGGCCTGGGGATGAGCTGTACAGTCCACAGGAGGATACCACTCATTCCATCCTGCTGTGAGGCCTGGGAAAACCTAGTCACTCTCAAAGTCACCCTCCTTCTGAAAGCTTCCCAAGACCTCTCCACTTCAACAGAACAGTCTTCAGCTAGTTCCTTGGGCTGGAAATCTTGGTGTTCCTCCTCGTGATTCTTCCAGACACCTGGTTCATCCTGTCTGTTCTTCTGCCTCATGGGGAGTCCCCCAGTCAGCTCACTGCTCCACTCCTGCCTCCCAGCCAGTCACTCACTGCTCATTCACCAGCCACGCGATGTACTGGGTGTTTCCCCAGGAGGACCCTCCCAATCGTGTTAGCCTGCTCCTGCTCAACCTTCAATATCCTTTCTGCTACAAAAGCTGTCTGGACACTCTCTCTACACTGGCCACCCTCTATGGCCATCTGCAGATCTGTTCTTTCAGGGCAGGGGGCAGGGCCTGCTCAAATCTGCAACCCCAGCTTCCTGCACAGAGGGAGTGATTGCTGCATGGATAGGAGAAGGAAGAGGTATCAAATCATGATCCATAATTGTGTCACTCATGAGGTCTACCGCTTTCCTCCACCAAGCTGTTATCAAACCATCCAGTCACTGGTAATTGTCATTATTATTCACAAAAACAACACCCAAACACTACATTAAGCTCTTCGGATACTGTATTTTCTCATCTTTTCAACTACCCATTAAGATATATATTATTACCCCATTTCACAGGTGAGGAAACTGAGGCCCAGGTAGAATAAGTCACATGCCCTAAGTAAGTCAGCTGCTAGATGACAGATCCTGTACTCAGACCCTGACTCAGAGCTCTGTTTTAACCACTGTTCTAATTTGCCTCCAGCTGACCCTCAAAACCCAGACCCCAGGCTGTGTTTATCACCGAACTAGCTGAAGCTCCTTCTCCTCTGGCTGCCTCACAACTGGACCATTGTAACTTTACTGACAGGTCATCTGAGCTAAGGAGGGCTTTCTTTTCATTCTGGGTGGATTCTAACCCCCCTCCTCCCTCTCCTGCTTGTCTCCTGACCTCATTCTCCCATCCTGTTCTCCCCACAACTCGATCCACCAATCTGGGCCTACTCTGGCTCTAAGGAGATGGGCCTCTGGAAAAGCAGCCTCCACTCAAGACAGCACCACTGTCCTTTGGGTTCACCTGCTATAGTCCTGGCCCACGGACCACCACTTCCTCCAAGGGATAGGGCTGCAGGCTCTCAGGGAGATTGCCACATTCCTGCTAGAGGCTGGACCAGAAAGTGCAAGCCAGGCAGCCACTCCTGCAGCCAGTAGGACAAAGAGCAAGTGCTGGAGAAGGCTGGAGGCCCAGGACGCTGCTGAGCAGGTACCCAGGTGTCCACACCCACAGGACAGGGAGGAGCTATTGCCCAACCCCAAGGAGAAAGTGGTGTAAGGTCAATGGGGCACTGGGTCTTGGTGCGGGGACCTGGCCATACCTGCCTTCTGGGCCCCTAGGGCCCTCTCTCTGCATAGCTTGCTCAGCAAAGGAGCCATATTCCCTCAGCCCTACCACCACCCACCCTCTGGCCCTTAGTCCCACCATGGGAAGAATGGGCTGATAATATTTATCTTCTGGGGTTGTTGGGGGGATTAAGTGAGCTCAGTGAAGTGGCCAGTACAGCTTAAGGACTTGGTCATTTATTCATTCAAGAAACATGCAGTGGTGCAGAAGAATAAAGTGGGACCCATAACTAACACCACATAGACAAATTAACCCAAAATGGATCAGAGATCTAAATGTAAGACCTAAAACTATAAAACTCTTTGAAGAAAACATAGGGTGCAAAAGCTTCATGAAAATGAATTTGACAATAATTTCTTAAGACACCAAAGGCACAGGCACAAAAGATAAAATAGACAAATTGGACCTCATGAAAATTTAAAAATTTTGTGCATCATAAGACACTGTCAACGGAATAAAAAGGCAACCCATAGAATGGGAGAAAATATTTGCAAGTCATATATCTGATAAGAAATTATTATCCAAAATATATAGAAAACTAAAACTCAACAACGAGAAAATAAACTGATTCAAAAATCGGCAAAGGACTTGCATAAGCATTTCCCCAAAGAAGATACACAAATGTCTAATTAGCACACAAAAAGATGCTCAATGTCGCTAATCATTAGGGAAATGCAAATCAAAACAGTAATGTGATATCACATGTGACAGTGGGATGGCTACTATCAAAATACCAGAAAATAGGGCTGGCTAGTTAGCTTAGCTGGTTAGCGCGTAGCCTTATAACACCTAGGTCACGGTTCGGATCCCCCTACTGGCCAGCCACCAATAAAAAAGAAAAAAGAAAACCCAAAAAATAGCAAGTGCTGGTGAGGAACTGAAGAAACTGGAATCCTTGTGCACTGTTGGTAAGATTGTAGGATGGTGCAGCTGCTGTGTAAAACAATAAAGCAGTTCCTCAAAAAATTAAAAATAGAAATAGGATCCAGTAGTTCCATTTCTGGGTATACACACAAAAGAATAGAAAGCAGTTTCAATGAGATATTTGCACTCCTGTCTTCATTGTTATTCACAATAGCTAAAATGAAGAAGCAACCCAACTGTCCGTCAGCAAATGACTAGATAAACAAAATATGGTATATACATACAATGGAATATTATCATGCATTAAAAAAGAAAGAAATTCTGGGCTGGCTGATTAGCTCACTTAGAGCATGGTGTTATAACACCAAGGTCAAGGGCTTAGATCCTCATACTGGCCAGCTGCCAAAAAAAAAAAAGGAAAGAAATTCTGACAAATGCTACCACATGGATGAACCTTGAGGACATCATGCTAAATGAAATAAGTCAGTCACTCACACACAAAAACAAATACTGTATGATTCTACTAATAGGAAGTACTAGATTAGTCAAAATCATAAAGACAGGACTGGCTGGTTAACTCAATTGGTTAGAGCTCAGTGCTATAACACCAAGGTCAAGGGTTCATATTCCTATACCAGCCAGCCAAACCAACCACACACACACACACACACACACACACACACACACACACACACACACACACACACACACACACACACACACACACACACACACACACACACACACACACACACACACACACACACACACACACACACACACACACACACACACACACACACACACACACACACACACACACACACACACACACACACACACACACACACACACACACACACACACACACACACCCCCGGAGACAGAAAGTAAAAATGTGGTTGCCAGGGGCAGGGTGAGCAAGGAATGTGGAGTTACTGTTTAATGGGTACAGAGTTTCAGTTTTACAAGATGAAACGAGTTCTGGAGACGGATGGTGATGTTTGTACAACATGACCTTTTTAATGAATTGTACACTTAAAATGATTAAAATGGTAAATTTTATGTTATGTGAATTTTACCACAATAAAAACATTTAAAAAGAAAAGAAAAAGAAACATGCAGTGAGTGCCAAGCAGGCACTGAGCCCTAGTCTGGGTCTTAGGGATACAGTGGGAACTAGACAGGGACCATCCAGCCCTCGTGGGGCCTCTGTTCCCAGAGGGCTGGCAGGCAACCGATGAGGTACAAAAGCATACACAAGAGAGTATCCAGGAGTGGGACATGCCTGAAAGAAAAGAGAATTGACAGGGCACAGCAGGAAGGTCAGGGAAAGCTTTTGGAGGAGACGGCACCTGAGAGGATCTCAAGGAAGAGAGGAAGCAGCAAACCATGGCCATGCCTGCGAAGAGCACTCCGGGCAGAGGGAACAGCCAAGGGCAAAGGACTCACACTACACTAGGTCAAAGACTACTCTATTATCCCTCGAGCCACAACCTGCCCACTCTGGAGAAGCAACACAGAGCTCGGAGGGCAGAACTGGGCAGCTGAAGCGGACTCTGGTCCCACTGCTATCCCTAAACTGCTGTATGGCCTGGGACCCAGGCCAGCACCCTCTGATCTTTAAGAGTCCTGATAAATCAAATGACCACTGGCCTGGGGGTCTGTAGATGGTTTTCATTCTCTCAGGCTCCCTCCATTCCCCTCTCTTCCAACCCACCCACCTGTCAAAGTAATCCAGATCCCCCCACTTCCTACGGCTTGTCCCATACGTGGATGTGCGGCTGAGGACCGAGGACAGGTACAGGAATGAAGACAAATATTTGAAAACAGATTAGCTCGGGGTGCTATCAAGTCACTCTCTGGGCCTCCATTTCCCTGTTTGTATAACATGAATACTCCTCTCCTCTTGCCCACAGACAGAGGATTGATGTGAAAATCGAATGGAAATGTCAGTAAGGAAACCACCTGCTTTATACAGGCATTATAAAGCAGCTTTCTATCTGTTTCCTGGTCACTCATATACTAAATGCTACCCTGTGCTTCAAACTAAGGCAAGAAAGACAGAGAAGGGAGGGAATCCACAGAGTTAATTCCAGACACTCTACAAACAGTATCTGATGTTTTAGGACCAAAGCAGGGGTGTCATCAGAGGAAGCTTTTTAAAAACATAGAAGCTGAAGGGTCTACTCTCAAAGATTTTTATTCAATAGGTCTAGGACAGCCCCAGATGTGTAATTAAGATTTTTTTTAACACACAGTTGATGCTGGTGTGTACTCATGGTTAAGAACATCTGATTAGGTTTACCAAGCCCAGAAGGTAAGTCCTATTATTATTCCCACTGGGAACAGGCTAACTAGATCACAGAGCCACTATCTAACTCCTTAGATCACACAGCTAAAAAATCAGAAAGCTAAGATGTGAACCAGACAACTTGACTCTAAAACCCAAGCTCTCATTTATCAGTAAGCCACACCGTTTCTTGAGGCCAACGTGTTTGCCTAACACACTCTTTCTACCACACACTCTTCCTACTAACCCATGCAGCCTTGGAAATGTGAAAGACAATACCGCATTTCCAGAGACTGCATTAACTTTCAAAGGAACTTTTATGGCTAGATTTACTTCTCATTCAGACTAACGCCTCATTCATCTGACATCATCCAGGGATAATGTGTGCTTACAATAAGCAAAGTTTATAAATAATTCTGAACACCAAAACTTTTCCCTGCTTTTGAAAGACTTCCTATATTAGATGGTAATACCAAAATGCAGTTCACAATTCCTCAAACAGAGAACACTGAACAGAATATAGCTTTCCTCAGGGTTGATACACTGTATGACCAATTAGCTTTGCACTTTCATACAGCAATACATCCAGGAACAAGAGAGATGTGTAGGACCCCTGGCCCTTTCATTAAATGGCCCCAAGTGGCCTTCAGTGCTACAGTCCATGTGTCCACCTTTGGTAAAACCTCACTCTTCACCCCATGCCTAACAGACACACACTAACAGAACTGATTTGCAGCTTCTAATGTCATTAGGCCTGGACATGACTGCCAAACTGTAAGAACTGTGTGCAAACTAAGAGCAAATTGGTCCTAAGTAGGAAGGGTGAGGGGTGGAATACATGAAGGGATTCCGAGTGAAGAAAGACCAATCCAGCAGTTAATCCTCTTGGGCTACACACTGTGGTCACTGATTCCCCAGGTCCTCTCTTGCGCCCTCCTTCCCTGAATCCCTCTTCCTCCTCAGTGGAGGCCAACCTGTCCAGTCCCTCTGGAATAAGCATTTGGGCGATAAGCATGAGGCCCAGGCTAAGGTGCTAGTTTCAATCTCCCTGGAAGATATGGGGACATTTGACCAGATCCCTACTTGCAGGTATCATGGCTCCTGAAGCTCTGAGCCCTTCCCTAGTTGGGTCAGAGCAATGCTTTGTAACAGACTGGATTGTAACACTGTTTTAACATTCCACTAAGACCCAACCCACTGCAGGTGTCTTCTGATCCCTTTGATTCCTTTGTGTGCAAGGCCTGTCTTGGTGGCAAGGGCAGTGGGCTCCTCATGGGGGCTGGTATAATACCTCCATACTCGCTCACCCACACACCCTAGAGCACAGCTCCAAGCACAGAGAAGGGACCTCTGGGGCCAGGCAAATGTTAGTTGAATTTTCTGAAAGATCAAACAGCACTGCTCATTCATTCAGTCATTCAACAAATATTTATTATATTTATATGATATTTATTATTATTTATTATATTTATTATATTTATATGATGTGCCAGGAACTGTTAAGGCACTAGGGGATCTGAGGGTGAACCAGCTTGATGAGGTCCCTCTCCTTAGGGAGCTCAGATACTAATTGGGTCCAGAAGAGAGAACACTAAAGAATAAACACATAAACAAAGGTTATAACAGGCTGAGGCTACAGTTTGGCATTTAACCAGGCTCCAAGGAAGGCTGGGGATGGAAACAGACCTGGCACAAGGAGGGCCCTGAATAAATGGATGTCCTTCCACATACCGAATCTTCTTCTATACCCCCATCTGAGCTCAGGAGCACCATTCTGAGCCCCTTGCACTCTGTGCCATCTCTCCCATACCAAAGATGCCTCCTGTCACCCCATTCTAGTCCTTTCTATGTGTTCAGACAGATTAGCCATACTGCAGTGGTTAGCACCACATGCTTTGAAGCCAGGGAGACCTAGGTTCAAAACCCAGTCCAGCTACTTCCTAGGCAGGTGATTTGGGAAATGTCACTGAACTTCTCTAAGTCTCAGTTTTCTCATGTGTCACAGTACCAACCTCACGGGGTAGTTGAGGGTTAAACAAGATAATGCACTTAAAGGTCCCAGCTTAGTACCTGGCACATACCCAGTGGTTGGTAAGTGTTAGCTATTTTGAATGGTTACTGATATTGATAATAATAATTCATAATGAAACCTTTTGCTAAGTCCTCACTGCCTGACAAATCCAAACTCCTCACCAGAACATTCAAAGGTCTCCTCATTAGCCAGTTTCCACCATCTGTTTTGTTTTGAGGTGTCTAGAGGACAGGAATAAACTCATTGGGGTGACAGGGCGTGCCTGTAACAGACTATGGGATCACAGAGCAAAAAGGGGCACTTCTGAGAGGGGAGAATTAAAGGAGGTGGCACTTGGGCTGGGCCTTGAAGGAAGCAGTTGGAGACGGGGGTGGGGAGCGTAGGGGAAGACTGCAGAACAGCACCAGTGCCACCCACTCTGGGGTCGGCCTCAGTCTACCCAATTATAAAATGGAGATAACAGCAGAGACTGCTTCATGCGGTTCCTCTGAGATTAAATGTGATTCTACATGTGAAAAATTTAGCACAGGGCCTGGCAGAGTAATTTCTTGAAAGGGTTAGCAGTTGCTAACTGTTATCATCATCACTGTCATGTTGAAAGATGTGGTCGAGGATGAGATGGGGAACACCTAACACCAGTGTTCACGTTAAGAATATTACGCTGTTCTGCTCCTGCAGCAGTGGGTACAATGCGGCACACACAGTATTCAGATGGATGGTGGGATGGATGGGAATTTGAGGCCTTGAATGCCTTACCCAGGAGTCTGCTTCTGCAGGTTGGGCAGGGTGGGCCTGCAGATGTTTTGAGCAGAGTCTGTGGTGGCCTGGGATCACTAGTGCATGAAGACTGGGTGCCAAGGAGCCAGGGCAGGGTCCTCCCTGGTGTTCTGGGTACCACATTTCCCCACGAGGAACCAGAGACCAGAAATAAAGGCACAAGCAGCCACGTTGCTAAGGCTGTTTGCCATGGCAACATCAGGGAGCGACTCGTGGGCCGGCTGCTGCAACTGCTCAGGGCCTGGTTTCTAACATCTCCTTGCTCTCCCTCTGCTAAATGACTGTGTTCTGCCAGGCAATCACAAGGAAAAAATACGGCTGCTGAGCTGTCGGGGAGTATCCATCTCAGCCAAGCAGGGCTCGCCCGGCTGAGTTCCCAGACAGTGGGTCTCAGACAGTTGAGTCCCTGCTATGCAGAGCCTGCCCTATCAAAGCAGACAGCCGCCAAAGGTCCTGTCCTACCTCTGCTGAGTGACCTGAAGGCATCCCCTGATCTGCTCCCAGTCTGTTTCTTCACTTCAAGGTAAAGGGCATTAAGCAAGATGGTCCCTAAGGCACTCCCAACTCCCTGAGAACTCATGTTGGCATTTGTGTGTTTCATATTCTACATCATTGTCATCATCATAGTGACTACCATTTATTGAGCGTTTACTATATGTCAGGCAATGCCGTAAGCCTTGTGTATCTTCTGCAGTTCTCTTAAGTTATCCTAAAAAGAAAATACTATTATTATCCCTAATTTTGTATATGAAGCAACTAGGGTCAGAGAAGATTAAGATACTTGCTCAATGTTGCACAGCTAGTACAGCCTTGATTTAAACCTTGGGCAGTTAAACTCCAAAGTCCAGAACTCTTAACCACTACCTGATATTTCTTCTTTCTTCAAGTGGCAGGTAAGTGGATTTGGTTTCCTAAAAGTCAATATTGCAACACTTGCTAAGGCTGGATGGGATCCCTCTTCAGTTCCCTAGAAGTATGAGGCGACAAAAAAGTACTCTGAAAGAGGAACCTAGGGCCTAGACAAGATCAAGGACCTAGAGCTCGAGGGAAGAGAAATAGCAGGATCTGCATTATATTTGTCTTTTCCCTATTAACAAGGGCTACTACCAATCAAGCATTTCTAAACACTTTACAGGCACTGCCTCAACTAGTCTTCACTAAAACCCTTTAGAGTATGTGCTACTATCAGCCCCATTTACTAGATGAAAAAACTAAGGCACAAAGACATCCTGTGCCAAGGCCACAGGCTTGCCCCAAGCAAAGCCCAATCCTAGGTTTCAAAGCCCTCTCAGCCATCTAAACAAACAATTAGGGCAATCGGTTGTTTTCTTACCTAAAACACCAGGCAATTACAGGCCTCTGGGGATAATTAATCAATGACTTTGCCCTCCCATTTTTAAAAGTCTCTTTGGTCTACTCTAGACCTGGATGGCAACTCAGTCTCTGTCCTAAGGAAAGAGCAGGGCAGCGCGGGGAACCCAGAAGTCTCGCTGCCACCATGAGCCTGCAAACCCTGTGTCCAGCTGAGCTGTGTGACCTCAGGCCAGCCCCTCCTCTCTGAGGTCTGTGAACCCAGGCTGCTGACCTCTTGGCCCTGTCTCCCTCACCTGAGCAACCAACGAGAGAACCTATGGTCAATTGCAAGGGTTGAGAGTGGGACTTCGGGAATTTAGGAACAGTGAAAGCAGGAAGAAAATGTAGTCTATCCAGGGGAGGTGGTGGACCTTACCCCAGGGTCTCACAGCTACCCCAAGCCTGGCAACTCTGGGCATAGTGTCTCTCGAAGGAGTACACACCCTGTACCTCCCTGAGAGCCAAGACCTGCCTCCCCAAGTCCTGACACGCAAAAAGAACTGGTCAGGGAGTCAAGGGCCTGGCCACCCCAGCACCTGACTGTCCCCTCTTCTGAGAAAGGCAAGGTGGATCTGATGCTTTCCCAGGCAACCCCCCCCTCCCGACGCCCACCCCAAGCCTGGCAGGAGAGGGAGCTCCTCATAGTCCATGGCCCAAATCCCAGGTCAGCTGCGAGACTATGAGCAACTGACCTAACCTCTCTGCACCTTGATTTCATCACTTACAAAAGGGGGAAAACATAACCAACATCACAGAGTTACTGGGAGAAACCCATGTGATAGCACCCAAAGATCTCTTCACAGATACACACAGAAATATTCATGGATGAAATGAAGTGTTGTACAGGTAGATGAAACCAGAGTGGCCACAAGTCCATCATGGTGGGAGCTGGGTGATGGGGGGATGGGGATTCACTATACTCCTTTTGCTACTGTCTACTTCTGTATAGGCTTGACATTTTCCATAGTAAAATCTTTAAAATGTAAAGTTATTTTCAGAGAACCTGACACCTAAACATATAAGACATTCTCTTGCTCTAAAACTCATGTACTTGATGGGCACCATGATAAAAATAATTATTTTTTGTCCTGCTAGAGCTTTCCATCCAGTAGTGGGGATAAAAGCACACCAGATACCAAAGGGTAGTAAGTGGCACACTCCACGTGGGTGGTAGAGACAGAACAGTTTGCTTAAAAGGCTTTCCATAGAGGACAGGCTTTCAAGTGGGGGCTTGAAGTTCAGGTAGGCTATGAATACATTAATATGACAGGGATGGTGGTGGGGAGAGGACATTCCAGCTCATTCTACAAGCACTTATTCATCCATCCCTTCTCAGGAACACATGGACTGAAGACAAAATGAGGAGCAGTGTCTTTCCTGAAGAAGCTCATAGTCTAGCACATTCATTCACTCAATGAGGATTTATTGAATGTCTCCTGTATTCCAGGAACCTGTCTATTCACTATGGGGAAAAAAACGATGAATAAAACAGACAAAATCCTTGCTCTCATGGAGCTTAACACTGTGGAGTCATATACTAAATAACACTTAAGTGATGTATATGAGAAGAGATGTTATCTATTATTTGGTGCTTACTATATGCCAGGCATGTATTAGGTGCTTTAAATCCATGTAGTCATTTGATTTGCATTGACTCTTCACAGCAATCTTATACAGAAGACAGTTTATCATATCTTCACACATGAGGAAATGGAAGCTCTGGGAGGGTGTGTGACCTACCAAGGTCTCACAGCCAGCAAAGTGCAGAACAAAGACTCAAACCCAGTTAGGATGATTCCAAAGATGAGTGCTCTACTGGCCCTGCACACTGCCACACGTGGGATGGAGCAGCTGTGCCTGGAGACAGAGGAGACAGAAAAGACCAGCATGAGCCTAAATCTCCAAGAGGAAAACTCACGGCATATTCTGCGGTGGGGCGGGATCACCAAGGGAAAACAGACAACTCAGGACAAAGTCAGGGCCTAACTCTTCAGCTTCAAGTACTTGAAGGCCCTTGAACATCAGGTTAAAGTTTAGCCTTTAATTTAAAAGTACTGGGAAGCTGAGCTATCAAGCCATGAATTGACATGGAGGAACTCTAAACACATACTACTAACTGAAAGAAGTCAACATGAAAAGGCTCCATATTGTATGACTCCAACTGTATGACATTCTGGAAAAGGCAAAACTATAGAGTTAGGAAAAAGATCGGTGGTTGCCAGGAGTTGGGGGAGGGAGAGATAATAGGTGGAGCACAGAGGATTTTTAGGGCTGTGGAGATACTCCATATGATACTATGATGGATATATGTCACTATATATTAGTCCAAACCCATAAAATGTACAACACCAAGAGTGAACCCTAATGTAAACTATGGACTCTCTAGGATAATGATGTATCAGTGTAGGTTCATCAATTGTAACAAATCTAATAATTTGGTGGAGGATACCGACAATGGGGGAGGCTATGCATGAGTGGGGAGGTATATAGGAAATTTCTGTACCTTCGTCTCAATTTTGCTATGAACTTTAAACTGCTTTTTTTAAAAAACAGTCTTTAAGAAGAAAGTACTAAGGAGCCATGGGAGATGTGTGAGCAAGGGAGTGACATTAGACATGCACTGTAAGAGGACTGATCTGCTGTCAGGACCAAGGACAAATGGGAGAAGGCAAAGTCTGGTGTGACAAAGATCTGTTTCATAGTAATTGCAGGAACCCAGCTGCAAATGAACAAGGACCTAGGCCAGAAGGGGAGAGGAACAAAAGGTCCATCTAATCCAGTAGGTTCTGCATCAACTGAATGTACATGGGATGGATAGGAGACACTACCTTGGAGAACAGACAGGTACGGACCCCGGTCATCCTCTTCCAAATGACTTTATTTGGGTTCTCTTCACCCTCACATAATAAGAATTATGCTTCTCTTTTTTATGTAAAAAACGTTGCACGCATGGAAGTTAGCTTTATACTTCATCTTGTCCTTCTAAAATGCTTCAGAGAGAGAATTCCAAGTTGTAAGAGCAGCAGATTGATACTCACTCTAAATAAATTAAATGATTTCATTTCCAACTGTGAGAGTTAGGACCTATTATCCCAATTTCACAGACTGAGAAAGTGAGGCCTAGAGAAGCAGAGGGACTTCACAGCCTTGTCTTCTCTCCATACAATGTGCCTTCATTTGTTCAGATGCTGGAAAAACAGTGATGAACAAAACCAGAGAGTAGTCCCTGTCTTCAAGGAGCTTGGAGTCAAGCAGTCTGGGAACGCTGCCCACATCTCCTGGCTCTTCTGTTTACTCAAAGGTAGTGTAAGTAGGATAGTCTTCAGCAAGTCAGTGAGTTTTCTGAAAGTGTAAAATTCTAAAACTGTAAAATAGCACCTACACTTTGTAGAATCTTTGTGAGAATGAAATGTAACTGTGCAAACAGAAGGCTCGGCAGAGTACATGGGATCTAGAGGATGCTCAGTAAATGTCATTGATGATGGCAATGATAAAGAACACAGCTGTTAACACTGCAATGCTCTTGCTATGACTTCACTTCCAAGCCCAAGCCCCCATTTGCAAGGCTGCTTCTGACTCCAGCCAGTATTCTTTCTATTATTCCAGAGACAGAAGGAAAAGAATGACTCACATTGTGGCATAGTGGAGCTTCTAGTAGGCCTGAACCAGCTGGGGAGACAAGGGCCCCAAGGTGAAGGTGAAATATGAGCCCCAGGGCCCAGCTGCTGGGCCACTGTGTTTCCTGTGTTTCACAGGCACTCCAATCATTAGCACCAGCCAGGGAGCCCCTGTGAAAGTGGAACCAGGCTTCTGATGAACCAGTCTGGGCTCAGGTGAAGAAGTTAATCCCCCTGGTCTCAGACAGGTGAAGGGTGGGCAAATGCACCCAAGGAAAGGCTACACTTCAACCTGCTCCTACACACGGCTAGAAGGTTGACTTGGAAAAGATGTTGGCCCTGGCTTCGAGGGCTGTGGAGGCAGTGATATTGCAGACAAAAGAAGTGAACTCTAGGACTTCAAGCCATTTTCCCACTTCTCCATGTGGTAGGGCCCCTTCTGCATGCTCAGTTCCAGCTTTAGAAAAGTGAGGGGACAGAATACCAATTGTAAAATGGGCCATGTTCACAAACACGGCATTTCATAGAACCAAACCATAAATGGCCCATGATCATATGGAGAAAAAGTTTAGCATCAGAAGCAATCAAAGAAAAGCACATTAAAACAATAAGAATGACAAAATTTATTGATGAACAGACTGGTAAAAATGAAAACCAGTGAAAATATCAAAAGTTATACGGGTATGGGGAACCAGGTGTTCCTACACAATGTGGTCAATGTCTAAATTAGTACAATTTTTTCTAGAAGGCAATCCAGAAATGGGTTCACCAAATACCTGCACAGTTCCTTTGATGAAGTAATTTCATTTCTAGGAATTTAAAGGAAGAAGAGAAGACATATGCACAGAGATATTCATTTCAGCATTGCTTACAATAGCAAAAAAAAAAAAAAAGTAAACTTAAATGAGTAACGATAAAAGATTGACTGAATACATTTTGGTTCAACCCTCAATGAAATATTACATAACCATTAAGATATTAAGTAGAATATTTATTGATGTGGAAAGATATTCACAGCGTATGGTTTGGAGAAGAAAAAAGCAAGTTACAAAACAATGTGATTCCAAGTTACAAATTAGTATATACAGAATGACCAATCTTTTGTAAAATAGATGTGATTTATATAAATAGGAAAGAAAAATCTGGAAATATATATGAAAATTAACAGTGGTCATCACTGGGTAACATAAAATATTTCTAATTTTTCTTTTTATGCTTGGCAGTATTTTCTAACAATTCTATAATTATACATTGTTAAATGATAAGAGGTTGGACCAGATGACTTATAAAGTGCCAGCCAATTCTGACATTTTGGGCATCTATGATTGATGCCCCAAGGGACTTCAAACAACCCATATTTAGTGTGGGCTTATTGTGTGGCCTTTGGAGCCTAAGTCTTTGCCCACAGCTGTAGCCCTCTGCATTCCTCTCTCTCCATATTCACTGCCCAGCTGTCTCCCCTGCCAGCCTGGGAGCTTCTGTCTATAATCCATATGCCTAGCCAAGAGCTGGGCAAAGGAACACAGTTCAGCATGCTGACAAGGTGCGATGTAGGCACAAAGAGATAAAAGGCACAACTCTAGCTCTAGAATCTTACAGGACACAGGACTCACACTTAATGTGCTTGGTTGTATAACAGACTAAGAAAACCAGAGGAGAGAAAGCAGGGCAAGCTGGGCCAGGAAGGCCTCCTAGAGGAGAAGGCCATGCAGGAAGGGTGGGCAAGGGCACTCCAGGCAAGGGGCACAGCCTGAGCAAAGGTGAAGCCAACCCATAGTCCTTTGGGATACACTCCTCAAAACTTTCCAAGAAACTTTCACAATCCTTGTTCTGCTAAATTTCTGAACTTTGGCCTGGATGGGTAAAAGTTAAGTCTCCTAAACAGAAGTCCTCCCTTTAATCTAACCCTGGATTAGCCACCAAAGACAACAAAAGTCTTCTGGAGAAAGACAATGAATTACCATGTTATCCACTTTCCCCAACCCTCCCAAAGGGAGAAGGAGGAGGGGAGGGTCAGGGTGGGGTGAGGGAGGAAAGGGAGTTGCATGAACAACCAGACATCTTGCATGCAAAAAGTGCTCACCCCCACCACCAGCCACTGGATTTTCTTGTCACCACCAGTCCCATTTGACAGATGGAGGAAAAGAGGCTCGGAGAGTTAAAATGGCTTGCTCCGGGATCACCCAGCCAGAGAGTGGGGAAGGTGACTCCACTCAGGCCTTCTGACTCCAAGTCCAGTGCTATTTCGAGGTAACACACAGGACCTGGAGTCAGGAGCCCTGGGTGGCTCTGTCACCCGCTGGCTGCGTGGTCCTGGACAAGCCGCTCACCCCTCGCAGCCTCTTCCTCCAACTGTAAAATAAGGAGGCGCGCGGTGGCCCGCCCAGGTCCTCTTCCGGCTGGCCTCCTGAGCCTTCTAGGGGCGGCTGCAAAGCTCGTCCTATCAATTACATTTCCCAAGTTGGGCCGGCAAAAATCACCAGCAGATCTTCGGTCTGTCACGTGGTTAAATAAAAAAAGCAAATGTCCCAGATTAACTTTCACTGCACTGCTTCTGCTGACACCTGATTACCCAATCTTCTAGTTTCCTTGGGTTAAATATCCCTGCCGGGTAGGCACGTTGGGCGGCTAAAAGGGCAAATAATTAATAACTGGTGAGCCAAATACTGACGACGGAGTTAAAATCCAGGGTCAGGTCCAGAGCGGACAATTCTTGTCATGGTCCCTGAACGAGTCCCCAGCTATTTCAAGCCTCTCTCACCAGCGTCTTAGTCGAGAGGTTTGGAGAAGCCCTCGGGCAAGAACAAGACCTGGGGACAATATCTTCCCGGGGCAACTCTGCCCCCCACCCCGCACCCAGCCCCACCAGCTCCAGGGGTGCTGAGGCTAGGACCCGCCTTCGGCGCAGACACGGGCGCGGGGCGTGTGACGGAGCCGGCGACGGCGGCGGGAGCTCCACCGCAGTTTCGTCAGAGGTAAAGGTACGCGCCCGGCGCGCGCGGCGTGTGCACACATACACATACACACACACACACACACACACACACCCGCGCGCGCAGCCTGCTCATCACACACTCCCCCCGACCTCGAGAAGCGCAATCACACGACGCCAGCCCATTCGGCCTCTGGCGCGAACCCACCCGAGTGCGCCCGCCACCGACCACGGCCCCGCGGCTCCCCGACGCAGCGGCGTCTGCAGGGAGCTAGGGCCGGCCTTCCCCCGCGCGTGGAGGGCTGCCTCTCGGCGACACCCCGCCACGCTGCGCCGTCCCAGCCGCCAGCCCGAAGTCGCCACCCGGAGTCCGCCCGGAGCTGAATGTCTCCGTTGCTGCGTCCCCTCCAAGTCGCGTCTCGCCGCAAGGAGTCAGCTTGCAAGCCTCTCCCCGCCCACCCAGTCCCATGACAGCTGCTGCCGCCCAAAGACTGGCAGATTATAACAAGAAGCAAAGTTTCCCTCTCTCTCCTCCCACCTCCCACCCCACCCCTCTGCCTTCCCCCTCCCTTCCCATGTTATGCAAAACGGGCCGGCACCGGCCCTCCCACTCCAGGTACCAAACCAGCCCCCGCAAGCCGCGCTCGGTTCCACCCGGCGGCCCCACTCTGCGCCCCGGCGTGTGCCAGCATCCTGGGTCTCCTCCAAGGTTCCACCGCAGCCCCAGCCTTTCGGGGACCCGCAACCAAGCGCCCGGAGTAAAAGCCCTAACTCCGGAGCCAAACTTTATGCTTGCAACAGGCATGGGGTGGGGGAAATGAGGGAAGGGGTGGGGGGCACGCAAGCCCTGTGCAGACATTTTCGGTGGCTGCTCGTCCCAGCAGCACCCCCCTCCAAGCCACCAGTTTCCTCGGCCCCCCAGCATACCAGAGCACCCTCTCCTGTCACGCGCCTGTCGCCGGTGGGGCTCCCAGACACAGCCAAAGCCCGGGACGCCGCCTTGTCTTCCCTTCCTCCTGCATCGTGGAGCGCGCACCGGGGCCGCGCGCCGCAGGGGGACCCAGGCACCCCCAGACAGTCCTTCCGCCCCCATCCTGCCTTGCTTTTCCCCCGGGGGGCTCCACCGGATAGCGAAACCAGGAAGGCGCTGTCTCCGCCCGTAGTCCACGTGCCCCGCAGACCCCCATGCCCTCAAACGGTAACTGGCAGGAAACTGCGAGCTGCGGAGGCTGGTGGGGAGCTGCGGGGGGCCAGCAGCAGCATTTAGGGGGCCAGAGGCTGGAGGACTGGGGGACTCCAGGAACCGGAGCAGGCGCCCGTGCCGGGGCCACATGTCCACGTGAAAGTACGGCAGCAAGTGCTGGGCGCTGAGGGCGCGCCTCCAGCACCCAGCGCCAAACTGAGGGTACCCCCACACCTTGGCGCAGCTCCACCTCCCCAAGGAAGCGCGGTACCCCCCCAGCTCTGCCTGCGGGGGTGCGGACTCCAAGCAGCCAAGGCTAGACCCTCTCCAGCGGCCGGAGCGCCCCGGGGACCTCCAGCTCCCTGTCCCCGTAACGGAGTGCATCGCAGGGTGCGTGGTAGGGGGGCTCCGCAGCCTGCAGCCCCCGATCCCCCCAGTGCGCCCACTACTGCCTCCCGGCCTCCGCAGCTGCGGCTGCAGCCCCCGCAGCTCAGCACTCCCGGCCCCGGGCCCGCGGCCTCAGGCGGCCGTACCTGCGTGTCGGCGAGATAGTTGAGGAAGAAGGAGGAGAGCTCTTCGTCCAGCAGCGCGCCGCAGTCGTTCCCCGCCATCTTCCAGCCGCGGCTGCAGCGTGCGGCGGAGTCAGCGCCGAGCCGGCCCTGGGGGAGGGAGCGAGCGAGCGAGCGAGCGAGCGAGCGAGGGAGGAGGGAAGAGGGAGGAGGGCGGAGGGAGCGAGACCCGCGGGAGGCGGAGGGCGGAGCTCGGGCTCAGGGCTGCCGCAAGGCCACAGGCTGAGGGGGCGGGGCCGCGCGGGCCCGCGCGAGCAGGGGGTCGCACCCCCACTTTTCTGCGCAGCGTCTAGCGCCGAGATCCGCTCTCGCAGCCCCCAGCCAGGAGGAAAGAGCCCGCAGCCGGGTGGCTGTGGCCCAGCCAGCAGCACGATGCCTGCGCAGCAATGCGGGCAGCCCCCCGCTCCTGCCAGAGCAAATCACGTTGCGTTAGCGCTGGGCGGGCCCTGAGAGACAACCTGCTTCTGCAGAGCTGGGGAAACTGAGGCTCGGGGAGTCGTAGGGCCTCGTTTGAAGCCACAGTGCACTTCAATGAGGAAGAGATAGCGCAGGTCTGACTCCCCCGGAGGCCTGAGTTTCTCTAGCCAGACTGCAAGGCTAGAGAAGGAGGGATAAATACCACAGGTTAAAGGCAGAGAAATCAGGGAAGGCTCCTCAGAGGAGCTGGCATTTTTATCTGTTCCTTGAAGGTTGCGTTTACCCATATTCTGTTAAACCCAATCATCTCTCTCTCCTATCACCCGCCAGCACCCTCCCCACACAACTTCAGTGACTTCTCTTACCATGGCCCACAATGTCTTTAAGTGGCTGGAGTCCTGCCAGCCTCCCTAGGCCCACCAGTGTTCTCCCACTTTCTCAGATAACACTCTCACAACGGACCTCTCCATCCAGCAGCCATTTACCTAGTAACCACATCATCAGGGCAGCCTTCCCCACCACCCCTCAGACTACCGAGCCATTCCCTCTCCTCCCACTGCAGACCTTTTCTTTTAAAACTGCTAGTAGTTGCCATTTTACATTTGTTTCAATGCAGATTTAATCTTTGTGTCTCTCCTTACTTGACTGTAAGATCCATGAAAGCAGGACATAAATCGGCTTTGCATTGGCTATATCTCCAGTTCCTGGCACAGTAGGTGCTGAATAAATAATGTGTTAACTGAAAAACCTGGAAGATTTTGATTCTCCCCACCCCCACCCACTACCACCAACACACACATTGTACAGATAAGGAGCCCGACTGTCAAGGGTGCACATGGAGTGAGTGCCTCCATGTGAGCAGAACTCTGGCCTCCTGACTCCAACCTTGAACTCTCATCATCATGCCCTGCTGTTTGCCAGGCAGTAGCGCCTGGATGAAGGCATGAAGGCGGGAAGATTTGGGCCTGTTTATTGGGCACGCCTGCTTCCTGCCCTCCTGCCCATCCTACACTCATAAGGGCTGCTCCACCCTGCCCACCCAGGGAGGCCACCCTTTCAGCCAGAGGAGGAAACAGGGGAAGAGTCCCCAGCACACCTGCTCAGACATGAACACCAGAGCAAATGCTTCCTTCTTCTCCAGTGGGAGCTTCCCAGAACCACAGGGTGTGATTTCAGTCTTTGGGCTCAAGGCCAGCTTGCTTTTAAAGAACAATGCATTCCAACAGAGAGCCCACACCTAGCCTCAGAGCACTGGACTGAGAGTCAGGAGTCCTGGGTTCTGGTTCAGCCCCTGCCCAATCTTGTTCCAGTGTTGGGCAACTCAGGAAATTAAGTGCATGGGCCCTGGAGTCACACTGCCTGGTTTTAAACCCTAGCAAGTCATTTAGTCTTAGGCCTTGGTTTCCTCATCTACACAAATGAAGGTCATAAAATTACTTCATAGGGATGTTATGATGTTGGAGGAGGTAATATATGCAAAGTGGTTGGCACCGTGCCTGACCTCCTGGGGAAAATGCTAAATTCTCTGGTCCTCTGTTTCCTCATTTATGAAAATGGGGGTTGAATCCCTTGAAGGCACTGGCCTATGTTACCTTCCTTCTGGCACTTACAGGCTGCTGGCTTACCTTGGACTCCAATGCATTTAGATTTGCATCCTGATGCTAATAAGCTTTCTGCTCTTGGTCATTTACTTAACCTCTCTGAGCCTTAATTTCCTCACCTGTAAAATGGGGATAGCAATGGCACTGCTCCACACAGGGATCTTGTGAAGGATTGAATGAAACAATGCATGTAAAATAAATTGCTTGGCCCTGTGTCTGACAGATAGAAAGTGCCCATCATCACTCTCACTGTCATAACTGTCATCACCATCATCACCATTAACATTAAGGACCTGAACTTTCACAAGGCCCCTCTTTTCTGTTACCCCTGAACAGCAGTCAGAATCCTGTGAGACAATTTTCAGCTACCAGTCCGAGCCTGGCCCCTGACTGGTGTTGTGTCCTTTATGGCCCAGATCTCAAGCTTGGAGGGTCCCCAAAGCCAGCCATCTCTAGCCAGCCTTGCAGAGCTGCAGTACTATTCAATGCCTTGCCAGGGAAAGCCTCAACAGCACTTGCCCAAAGGACTGATTGTTTGTAAAACTCCGTTGCTTATCGAAAATTAACAAATTGTCTATTAAATTTTCACAAATTGCCCAGCCTCGGGGACTTTCTCACTAATTGCTGCATCCTCAGAAAAGGCTTCTGGCTTGCAAGAAACAGGTGAGAAGTCATCTCACCTGAGATATCTAGCTTCCTTTTCAAAAGCATCTTGTCCCAAGAATTCCTTCATCACAGGCCACCCTCAGAGTCTCAGCCTCATCACCCTCTCTAGTCCAAGGAGGGATTTGGAGTTCTTCATTGAGATTAACAGCCCTCAAGGAACCGAAGGTGCTAGATGATCTTGTGCCATTTGCTTGCTTCCCCTCTCTGAGGCTTTTCTACCTGTAAAATGAAAGAGCTAGGTTGGATGAATCTCTGTAGAATTCTGCGGTCCGGATGTTACGGCAGTTTATAGGTATCAGCCAAAATTTACCAGCTTTTCCGTACTGAGCACGTACCAGCCACCTGAATTTATATCATCTCTAATCCTTTCAACAACCCAAATAAGGTAAATCATGATGTCCATTTTATGACAGGAAAATAAAGCTTAAAAGGAGTAAAAGGGATTAGCCCCAGACCAAGCTGTTAGACACACAGCTGAGTTTTGAACCGAGGTCGTCTGTACACAGTTTAAATCATAGACCCTTGAAGGAAAGGGAGTGAGAAAAACCTAAATCAGCTAAGCTCCCCAGGGTGGCACATTTCTTATTTTATGACTTCCAAGTGAAAGGCAATTATAATGCCAAACTTGGACTTCATGTGGCTTCACTCCTATCTTCTCTGCCTTTTTATCTACCTTGCCTCCCCCAAGATTAGTGGAAGTGAGCCCTGTACATACCCAGTGCAAAGCTCAGGACTCTCCAGGCTCCACAGAAATGGTTCCAGCAAAATGAATTTGTTTGACTTGCATATTTCAGTGTACCGACAAATGCTCAAAAGTGAAAACATCAGCATTTTTCTCCTTTCTGATAATAGGTGAATACTTAATTCAGACAGTACAGCCGTGGTTCTCAAACTTTGGAGGGCATGATGGTCACCTGGGCCCTGTCACCAGAGATTCCAATTCAGGAAGTCTGGGGTGGGTTCAGGAATCTGCACTTAATAGCCTCCCCTAGATGACTGTACTGCAGGAGACTACCATCATATAACAGATGTTTAATGAGCACCTACTATGTACCAGCCATTGTCCTAGGTGCCATGGATAAATCAATGAATGCAACAGCCACCATCCCTGCCCACATTCTATTCAACACAACTGCCTAGTAAATTTTTGTTGAATGAGGGAGGGTATGGTTCTTGATAATCACTAAGGTTTCCTGCTAGTCACTCACAACTCTGTGATTCTGTGACCCAGGCCAGGGAGCCAGACACTCATCTATTTCCCAGTTTCTGTCCAGTAGGCAGGGACTCAGGCCAAGAAGAACTAAAAAGGCACCTGCTTTGTACTGTTAATTCTGAAAGCCATCTCTACCTTCCACTGCATGACAGAACTTTAGGACTATAGAGGAGCAGCACGAAGCATATTATCCACTGGTGTCATTGTGCAGGTAGGCGAAGTGGCTGAGCTCCCATAGCCCATCAGTGGCAGAAGCAGAACAAGAAGTCAGGGCTCTAGAGAGTGTGTGCAATGCTTAGACAGCTCCCATAGGATGAACTCCTCAGGGCTGATACTTTGGAAAGATATCACCTAGATGGTGGAGTTTGAAGGTCCTCGAGTTGGAGAATTTGGCCCTTAAAAGCCCATCATAAGCAAGGTATTTCTTTGTGTTAAGCAATGCCCTCTTCTTCCTGTAGGGTTAACCTACCTCACCAATACATTTGGAGGGAACATTTTAGCAGATCACTTTCTCTTTCATCTGCTACAAATAACTAAAGGGCTTCCAAATCAGCAGGTAAGGAGCACTAAGCAGCTATTAACTCAGCTATTACTATTTCTCAGTTTTGCAAGGGTTGTTCTTCACTCACCTTCCTCAGCTTCATAAGTGACTATGCAAAGCATGGGAGTAACCAAGGCAGGTAGGGGTAGAAAACTGTGCTTTTTCCTTATCTGCTTACAGAGCAGAAGATCCTAGACAGGGCACTCCTTATGCCCATTTAACAGATAGAGAAATAAAGGCCCAGCTATGTGAGTTCTTTTTTTTTTCCCACAGAGATGCAAATTTTACCAGGTTATTATTAATTATATATACATATATATATATATATTTTTTTATGCATGTTTATTTTATTTATTTATTTATTTTTCTCGTGACCGGTGCTCAGCCAGGGAGTGCACCGGTCATTCCTATATAGGATCCGAACCCACGGCGGGAGCGTCGCCGCGCTGCTAGCGCAGCACGCTACTGAGTGTGCCACGGGCTCGGCCCTATACATATATTTTTATATATATTAGAATGACATATGATATATATTTATATCAGATACATCAGAACAGCAACATTTAAAGAGAGAGTCACCTGACATTAAAGGGCAACATAGTTTATATTTACTTTATACTAAACTAAATTTACTATACCTATTAAACTAGGCAAGCAAATGGAAAAAATACCTGAGGACCTATTGTTCTTTATACTTTGCCACTTACTGGCTTTGGGATCTTGGGAAAATCACTCGTTGGCAAAGATCATCCTACCTGTCCTACTTGATCTAGAGTTTTGTGTGGATCAAGTTTACTTTGCAGTGAACTAATCTCTAGGGGGATTAGAGCACATTATACAGAAGAAAGCTCCAATTATACCTGTAATGTTTTAATTAAAAAAAAAAAATCTCAAGAATAATATTTGTTAAATTTGTGTATTGTTCCTTGTGCTTTTCTGCATGATTGAAATATATTATGATATAAAAACAATGAAGGTGTAGTTATGTAAATAATAGTTTATTTACTTGATGAAATACACTGCAGAAGGTAGAAAGCTGTATGAAAATATATATAGGAAAATATGTATAATATTAAATAAAAAAGTTTATAAAAATGTATGTAAAAAGATTACAGCTGTATTCATAAATGCACGTGTAAAGTATGTATGCTAGAGCCACATTAAGGAACGTGACAAATGAAACATGATTTCATTTGGATAGAAGAAATAATTTCGTTTAATATTTCCATTTGTGCTGCTACGATTTTGTTTTTACAATTAATAAAATAAAAAGTAACTTACCATCTTCTTTCTAAATAAAAACCAACTCCTCTGATAAACTATGTTTCAGGGTGCTAAATGCATTATATATGTAACATATACACTGGAACAGGGACATTTTAGAGACCCAAGGGGTAGCTGTGATGTTGGGACATTTGGAAACCCTTACTAAAATGAGCTCTGAACTGGGAGTCTAGTTGGAGTCCTACTCTGGCTGACACTAAACTCACAGGTGGACAAATATCTCCTCTGCTCTGAGGCTCAGATTCCCACTCTGCACATCAATGGGCTTGAACTGGATCAGCTGTTTCAAACCTGCTGCGGATGGGCATCTCCCCGAAGCCTCTGTCCTGACTGTGAGATGCTCTGATTCCCTCTCCCATTTGCAGGAGAAGTCATCTGGGCCATGTGTAGTTTGGCAGCAGAGGCAATTAGAGTCAAGATGCTGAGAGGAGAATCCAGGTCAGTGGGTCACCCCAGGAGCATTTTAAATGGGGAGGAATCTCCTCAGCTCCTAGAGCATCCAGGAAAACTGCAGAATTTCAGGGAAAGGGCATGGCCTCACAGGCATGGCAAAGTATACAGGGCACGGCACCATAGGCATGGCATCATCAGCACAGCAGAGCACTGGTGACACAGCATCATGAGCACAGCATCATTAATACACCATCATGGGCACAGATCAAGGGCACAGCAGAGCATAACGGACAAAACATCATCGGTGCATCAGAGCACCGTGGGCACATCATCATGGGAGCATCAGAGCCTCATGGGTGCATCAGAACATCATGGCCACAGCCCTGTTCTTTTCAGCTTCCCCAAGAATCCTGATAGAAAACTCAGGGGAAAAAAAGCTGAAAGGGAATATTCTGCCTTCTGTCAGAGTTGTTTTACTACTTCATTTTTTAATGACAGATTATTTTAAATTACACAAGTGACGTAATTATTTTATCCTTGTTTAAAAAATGGAAGCAAAGGTACCTACTCTTACTGTGCCGTGAGTGGCCTTCTAGACTTTTTTCTTTGATTTACGTTCATTTAAGTTTATAGAAAACCTCAAAGTTTTGTTTGGGAAACTTTGTACAAACACAAAATCTTACTGTAGTTACTATTTGTAATTCCCTTCTTAGTGTGTCTTGGAAGTCTTTCCATATCAGTACTTTTAGATCTCCCTTATTCCTTTAAATTGCTGCATGGTTTTGTCCTGTGTGAGTGTGCCACACTCTTGATTTATAACAATTGGTCCATCATGATTCCAGACTTGTGTTCTCCAGATGGTTATATGGTCCTGGTTATATCACTGTAGAATATGCAAAGCCGCCAGCCCTGTGGCGCACTCAGGAGAGTGCAGTGCTTGGGAGCGCAGCGACACTCCCGCCGCGGGTTCGGATCCCATATAGGACTGGCCAGTGCACTCACTGGCTGAGTGCCGGTCACGAAAAAGACAAAATATGCAAAGCTGCAGATAGTTTATTAAGTAAATAATGACAATAAATGAGTTCCTTTATTTATTCAACCAACAAAAGTCTATGGAACACTTACTTTAATCCTTCATCTTTTAATACATCATCAAGCCAGATCTGCATATATGAATTCAGTGAATAACATTAATCATGTTGCTACATTGTAGTTTGAAATTCATTCCTTCATGAGCAACCTACTTTGTACCAGGTGCTCTGCTAAGCCTTGTGGGACTACATTAGTTGTGATTCCTTTGGTTGCATGAACAGAAAATCTACCCAAACTGGCTTTAGATAATATATTGGCTTACATAATTAATACATTAAAGGGAGAAATGTTGTCAAGAAGATGTAGATATTCATTTCTCAGCTCTGCTTTCCTCTGTGTTGACCTCATCCTGAGGCAGGTTCCCTCTTGGTAATGACAAGGTGATATGTTCAAGGCCTAAACCCAACTCTCTTAGCAAGTCTAGCAGAAGGAACTCTCCCAGTTGTTCAGAAAAAGTCCTGGATTCACCCTGATTGCATTACTTTGGCCCAAATGTCTATCCCTTAGCTAGTCCCTGTTCTGACTGGCCATTATTGAGTTACATGCCTACCTCTGAATCCAGGAGTCAAGCCGTTTCATAATAAAGGACCATTAATTTGAATGGGAAAAGAATATATTTCTCTTTTCAACAATCTCTAACTGAAAATTAGCATTTCCTTCTATTATAAGTGTAGCCAACAAATCACAGGAGTATAAAAAGTACCTATAACTTTGTCACCAGAAGAAATTACAGATATTTCATATCACATCACAATTGTCATAGATATCTCAAAATATCATTTGTGTTCATCACTACTTTGAAATATAGATCTTGTTATTTAATGTCTTAATAAAGAAGCGCATACATTATTATATCACAAATTTTTTTTCTAATAATTTGATAACTATTTCAATATAATTGGCTTTCAGTAGACCATATGTAGTATATATCATACATTTAAAAACACAAATCTGAGGAGGGGTCCTCAGAGTTCTAAAAACTGCCAGAGGGGTTTATGACACACAAAAAGGTCTGGATATAATGTGTGTGTGTGTGTGGGGGGGGTGTCTCCCCAAAGGGAAAGCAGGAGTGCTGAGTAGGCAGAAACCACAGATGTCCACTCCAAAGGGATTCAGAGATGAATTAGACGTGAGCTTGCCCTCCAAGCGAATTTGACCGGAAGGCCCCTGGGGATGCTGCAGTCCAACCTCTTCATTTTATAGACAAGAAACAACTGAGACTCAAGAGGGGCCGAGACTCCCCAGAGGTTACTTAGCAAATGGCAGTATCAGAACAAGGCCAAGGCTTCCAGACTCCAGACCTGATTATTTAACTCCAGACTCTTTAAGGTGGGGTGTGGGGAGGAGTATGCAATGAAACCCCACACTCCAGAAGTTAAACATCAGTATACATGACAGAGGGAAATGTATAGTATTAAATGCCTATGTTAAAAAAAGAAGAAAGATCTAAAATCGATAATCTAACCCCCCCACCTTTAGACATTGGAAAAAGAAGAGCAAACTATAGCTAAAGCAAGCAGAAGAAAAGAAATGATAAAAATTTGAACAGAAATCAGTAAAACAGAGAATCGAAAAACAATAGAGAAAACCAACAAAACCAATTATTGGTCCTTTGGGAAGATCAACAAAATTAACAAAACTTTAGTTAGATTGGCCAAGAAAAAAGAGAAGACTCATTCATGTTACTAAAAAAAAATGGAAGAGGGGACACTGTTACCAACCTTACAGAAAGAAAAAGTGTTGTAAGGGAAAACTATGAACAACTGTATGGCAATAAATTAGAAAACTCAGATAAAATGGACAGATTCCTAGAAAGAAACAAACTATTGAAACTGACTCAAGAAGAAATAGAACCTCTGAATAGACCTAAAACAAATAAAGAGATTGAATTAGTATTCAAAAAATGACCCTCAAAGAGAAACCCGGACCCAAATGGCTTCACTGGTGAATTCTATCACACATTTAAAGAAGGACTAATAAATCAACCCACACACTTACTGCCATCTGATCTTTGACAAAGGCACCAAGCCTATTCACTGGGGAAGGGACTGCCCCTTCAGCAAGTGGTGTTGGGATAACTGGATATCGATATGCAGGAGAATGAAACTAGATCCATACCTCTCACCGTATACTAAAATCAACTCAAAATGGATTAAGGATTTAAATATACACCCTGAGACAATAAAACTTCTTAAAGAAAACATAGGGGAAACACTTCAGGAAATAGGACTGGGCACAGACTTCATGAATACGACCCCAAAAGCACGGGCAACCAAAGGAAAAATAAACAAATGGGATTATATCAAACTAAAAAGCTTCTGCACAGCAAAAGAAACAATTAAAAGAGTTAAAAGACAACCAACAGAGTGGGAGAAAATATTTGCAAAATATACATCTGACAAAGGATTAATATCCAGAATATATAAGGAACTCAAACAACTTTACAAGAAGAAAACAAGCAACCCAATTAAAAAATGGGCAAAAGAGCTAAGTAGGCATTTCTCTAAGGAAGATATCCAAATGGCCAACAGACATATGAAAAAATGCTCAACATCACTCAGCATCCGGGAAATGCAAATCAAAACCACATTGAGATACCATCTAACCCCAGTTAGGATGGCTAAAATCCAAAAGACTATGAACGATAAATGCTGGCGAGGCTGCGGAGAAAAAGGAACTCTCATACATTGTTGGTGGGACTGCAAAATGGTGCAGCCTCTATGGAAAATGGTATGGAGGTTCCTTAAACAATTGCAAATAGATCTACCATACGACCCAGCCATCCCACTGTTGGGAATATACCCAGAGGAATGGAAATCATCAAGTCGAAGGTATACCTGTTCCCCAATGTTCATCGCAGCACTCTTTACAATAGCCAAGAGTTGGAACCAGCCCAAATGCCCATCATCAGATGAGTGGATACGGAAAATGTGGTACATCTACACAATGGAATACTACTCAGCTATAAAAACGAATGAAATACTGCCATTTGCAACAACATGGATGGACCTTGAGAGAATTATATTAAGTGAAACAAGTCAGGCACAGAAAGAGAAATACCACATGTTCTCACTTATTGGAGGGAGCTAAACATTAATATATAAATTCACACACACACATACACACACACACACAAATCGGGGGGGGGAGGGAAGAAGATATAACAACCACAATTATTTGAAGTTGATACAACAAGCAAACAGAAAGGACATTGTTGGGGGGGAGGGGGAGGAGGGAGAAGGGAGGGAGGTTTTGGTGATGGGGAGCATTAATCAGCTACAATGTATATCGACAAAATAAAATTAAAAAAGAAAAAAAAAAAAAGAAATTAGGGTAAACCAGAAAAAAAAAAAAAAATAAAAAAAATAAAAGTAACTTTGCTAATAAAAAAAAATAATAAATAAATAAAAAAATAAAGAAGGACTAATATCAGCTCTTCATCACCACTTCCCAAAAATGCAAATGAAGGGAACACATCCCACCTCATTCTAGGAGGCCAGCCTTACTGTGATAACAAAACCAGACAAAGACATCCCCAAAATACTACAGAACAATTCTCTTACGAATATAGATGCAAAAACAGTGCACATGAGGACTTAATCACAGAATTAAATATCAAATTAGAAAGATATGTATAAAGATGTGTAAGGATGTCTTTGGTTCCCAAAAGATTCCCATCATCAAAAGCAATAAGAGATAATGGAAATACATCAAATTAAATTGAAGCATAGAAGTATAGTGGGACCGTTTTGGAAAATATGCACAGACAATTTATAAGAGTATTTTGTTCCATAAAGAAGGATTAATAATACTTCTCTGCCCGGCCTCCCTAATCTTTTTGGAATTTTTTTGAGGATCATTCAAGACAAAGGATGTGAGAGTATTTCAAAACCCTCAAGTAGGATAACTACTGGTGGTACTCTTCACAGTTTATAGAGCATGACCTTACTCACGGGCTCCATCCTATTCCCTGAATCAAGTTGTCTCCTGCCTCATGGCCTTTATACTTGCTGTTCCCTTGATCTGGAATGTTCTTCCCTCAGCTCCCCTTGAGGTCTGCTCTCATTCTTCAAGCCTCAGCTCAAATCTCACCTCCTCAGAGAGACCCTCCCTGACTACCTGATATAAATTAAATCTCTGAAACTATCTTGCTTGTTTACTTGTGTGACAAGCAAGGTAGGAGAGCAGGAACCGTGTCTTGTTACCCACAGTATCCCCCAGGGCCCAAGACAGTTCCTGCTACATGGAAGGATGCTGTTAAATGGAGAATGATCCATATCTCTGTGAAATAGGTAGCCAGGCCCATTGTACAGATGGAGAAGCTGAGGCTCAGGGAGGAGAAATGCCTTACCCAAGTTTCTGTGGCAAGTAGGGTGATCATATGATTTATTGTCCAAGTTGGGAAGATTTTGCCCTGGGCAAATACTAAACTGGACAGGACACGGGACAACAAACTGGGACAGCTAACAAAGACAAATGGTTATACTTCAGAAGGAAGACTACACTCTGGCAAGTCTAAGCCATGTTCTTTCCACTATATCCCAAGTTCTGAGAAAAGTCAAGTTCAGCAAATTACTTTTCCCATGTGCCCCTGATCCATAAGAACACTATCCTGCATAGCTCAGGAGCAGCTGAACATCACCACTCTTTGCTGACTTCACTTTTGCCCAGAAGCCTCCATAGCAGGAGCCAAGATTTCCTCTGTCAAAGTAGGTGCAACAATAGAATTAACAAAATTAAACCTCGATCTCCTTTGTGAAGAAAACGAGGAAGAGAAAAAGAGACTTAAGTAGTATATTTAAAGAGAAACTCATGAAATCACTTTGCTATGCAGAAGCCAATTATCTCAGCCTAGAGCCCAACAATGTACTGCCCTTTGACCGGGTCTTCCTGTTCTTGGGAATGCAAGAACTCTCAAAGTGAGTGAAAGAAAGAGAGAAAGCTAGTCAGGCAAAAAAAACTCATTGAGGTGGATTGGGGGTGAGGGCTGAGTTCAGTGCCTGGAGTCAGGCAGGCCTGTGTGGAAGCCCTGCCCTGTCACTGTAAAGATGGAGGTCAACAGTCCCACTCATCCCTGTGCATGCTGCTCCTCCAGGCATTAAGGGTAGGGTCTATTTCCCTCCCATCAATTCTAGATTGGCCTTGTGACTTGCTTTGACCAAGCGAATGCTGCAGAAAGGACACTGTGCCAATCCCAGGGCTAGTTCTTAAGATACCTGGGAGCTTCTGCTTCTACTGTCT
Source organism: Cynocephalus volans (assembly GCF_027409185.1). NCBI lineage: Eukaryota > Metazoa > Chordata > Mammalia > Dermoptera > Cynocephalidae > Cynocephalus > Cynocephalus volans. The sequence goes on along the minus strand of NC_084461.1, from coordinate 132,426,506 downwards.
AGGAGGCCAACTTCCATGGAAAGAGGTCCTGCTAATCTGCTGGATAGACAATGTGGGAAAAAAAGAAAGAGGTCTTGAAAGATGAGAAACCACAAAGAGAGAGAAACCCAGCCAGTCCCCAGCCATTTCAGCTTCCCGAGCTGAGACACCAAGCAACCGAATGAACCTGTCTTGGATCCTCCAGCCCCAGTGAAGCTACCTGACTCAGTACCATGTGCAGCAGAGTTGAGCCAACCCCACCAAGCCCTGCCCAAGTTGCAGAATCATGAACAAATAAATGGTCATTGTTGCTTGAAGCCACTATGTTTTGGGGCAATTTGATACTCAGCAATAGATAACTGAAGCACTAATTGTATGAGTTCTGGCAAGTTGTTAAAATAATCTGAGCCTCGGTTTCCTCATCTGTAAAATGGGATAATTTTAGTATTCCCCTTATGGGATTGTGGTGATGTTCCCATAGTAAATTTGGCAATTTTGTGGAATATATGAGATATGATAATATGATAAAATTTCCGGCAGGGGTTGAGTTTCCATGTTACTGGGTAGATTCTACCGGGTAGAATCATAAGGAATCATTAAACAACACAAGCATCAAGTTCACATAGCAATTTAATTTATTAAATAATTTTAAGTAAAAATTAAATAATGAAATATTTTTTTAAAAAGAGTGACACAAAGAGAGCCATTCTGATTCTAATAATGTTTAAAAACTCTGGATAAATGTTGGAAAGGAATGTGGAGAAATAAAAACTGTTAGTGTATTTGAGTGGTGAGCTTTATATAAAAATTTACTCTTAGGATTTCCTTAGTGCTGTTGTCAGGTTCTTTTTTTGGCAGCTGGCAAATATGGGGATCAGATGCTATTAATAGCAAATAATTTTAATGAAATTCCCAAATGTGGATAAAGTTTTGAAAAAAATATGGGGAGATGAAAACAGTATATATGAGTTTTAGATTTTCATGAAGATGTTTTCTACTAAGATTTTCTTTAATTTGCTCCTTACAAAAAATAATCCTAGTGCAATTATTAAATGGAAAAAATGGTCATTGTGTAATTTGTTCAGTGCTATTATGGGCCCAGCAGGGATCTAAGTGTTTGCATTCCTACGTTTATTCGATAAATAGCAAAATCCAAAGCTCAAGGGGACGGCTTTGCACGCATTTGTTCTTTGATGCCTCCCAGTGGCTCTATGATATCAGTGCTGTTATTATCCCCATTTCACAGATGAGGAAACCGAGAGGTTAAGCTACTTGCCAAGTCGTTCAGCTTGGGAGTGGTGGAGCTGAGATTTGAACCCAGGTTTCTTGAGTCTTTCTTCCCATCATTCCTCACTCCTTTGCCTTCAGCAGTACCACTGCCCCGATGTTTGTGGAGTAAATAAAAGAGAATGACCAAGCCAGTTAATGAGTGCTGAGAGGCAGCTCTCTTGCAAAGCAACAGTGCAGAGTCAGAAGACCTGGACTTGGATTCTGACTCACTGTGTGGCCGTTCCCACCGGACTTCAGTAGCTTCACAGGCTAAATGAGGGATTTGGATAGATATCTGGAGAATTCTGGAAAATAATCCAAACCATAACTTTAGACCTTAATTTTAACTGATTATAGTTAGTACTTGAGTCCTAAAATTGTACTAAACACATGCCAATTGTACTTAGACACTATTCAAAGTAATATTTGCACTTAACGTCCCAAGATTTAGGTTCAAAGACTGGTTCTACTTTTGAGTGACATTGGTCAGTTTTCTAGCTCTCTAACGCTCAGTTTCAAAGACAGTAGCAATCCTAATTTCTGTCGATCATGTAGACCCAGAGAGGTAACCGATGTGAAAGAATCAAATGCTCAATAAGTACCTTTGGGGCTGGCCAGTTAGCTCAGTTGATTAGAGTGCTGCCTTGGAACCCAAAGGTCATGGGTTCAGATCCCCGTGCCAGCCAGCACTAAGAACAAAGATGAATAAATACCTATGGCTCAAATGAAAGACATCATAAGGAAGCATCCACGTAAAATTATATAACACATACAATTAACATAAATCTATCTGTTTATGTTTTTAATCACTTAGCAATTCTTTGATAGATAGATATATATTTTGATATAAGTTTCCACAAGGAAAAAAAGTGAACTCGTCGCCCTTACTCTGTAAGATCCTTGAGGCAAGAACTGTGTCTTTCTGGTTCATGGTCATCCCCCAGGCCAGCACAATGTCTGGTCTACAGTAGGTGCTCAATGAATGTGTGATGAATGAATGACAACATTCCCACATCTCTGTGATGCCACAGTTCAGAGCCAGGATGGAAGTTCACCTGAACACCCCCTCCATCCCCTCTGGCTGGGTAGAGGGCTCTTCCTCATTTTTTCCCTGCATCCTGGGCTTATCTCTATGAAAACCTTGAAAGAGAAAAGTTTCTCTTTTAAGTATTCATTCCCCCCCGCCCCCAGATCAGGGCTGGATCACAATCAACTCAGGTACAGTAAATGACACAGAGTAAGTGATCAATTAATACTTGTTAAACTGAATTGAACCAATAGGCAGAGCTTGGAGATTTCTAAAAATAGAAAGTATTATTTTAAAATTATATAGATTTTTTGGGTCGACCCCGTGGCGCACTCGGGACAGTGTGGCGCTGGGAGAGCGGTGACGCTCCCGCTGCAGGTTCAGATCCTATATAGGACTGGCCGGTGCGCTCACTGGCTGAGTACTGGTCACGAAAAAGACAAAAAATAAAATAAAAATAAAATTATATAGATTTTATGTGAATAGCAAATAAGCACATGGAAAGATGCTCTGTATTGTTATTCATTAAGGAAATACACATGAAAATCACAATGTAATAATACCATTACACATTTCCTATGGTGACTAAAATTTAACGACTGACAATACCAAGTGTTTATGACATTATGGAGCAACTGGAACTCTCATACAATATTGGCAGGAATGCAAAATGGTAATACCACTTTGGCAAATATTTTGGCAGTTTCTACTACAAGTAAACTTATACCTTCCATATGACCCAGAAATTTCATTCTAGTATTTATTTTTACAAGAGAAATGAAAAAACTATGACAACACATGATGTGCATGTAAATTTTCTTAGTAGCTGTGTTAGCAATAGCCCAGAACTGAAAACAACCCAAATGTTCTACAACTGGTGAGTGAATAGATAAATTGTGGTATATCCATTCAATGGAATACTATTCAGCAATAAAAAGGAGCAAACCACTGAAACACAACAGCATAGTTGAATCTCAAATACATTATACTGAGTGAAATATACCAGACTCAAAAGACTACATAGTGTATAATTCCATTTAAATGATATTTTCAAAAAGGCAAAATTATAGTGACATAAAGTAGAGACCAGGAGTAGGGAGAGCCGATTGACTGCAAAGCAACACAAGCAAACGTTTTGGCATTATGGAAATGTTCTAAAACTATATTGTGGTGGTACTTACATGACTGTACATATTTTTCAAGCTCAGTGAACTTTATACTTAAGTGGGTGCATTTTACTATATATAAATGATACTTCAATAAAGCTAACTTAAAAAATACATATCTATTTGCTGTTTTGTTTTTTAAATATGCATTGCTTTTTGAGGTAGTGAGTATCCTGTCCCTGGAGAATTCCAAAGACAAGCTGAATGAATATCTATTGAGCATGCTTTAGAGGAGATTCACAAGCCCAGACTATATGGCCTTTAGAGTATTTAGGGTTATGGAATTCTGGCTTAAGTCAGTATTGTGTGTACTAGAAAAAGCAAAGATTCAGGATCAAGAACCATTCATTCATTCACTCATTCATTCATAATTTACTGAACACCTACCACGTGCATAACATGGCTCAACAGTGTTGTGCTTAAGTTAGTTTGAGTTGGGTTGTATGCAATCACACCTAAAAGAATCCTAACAAAAAAAAAGCCCCAAACTAGGCATCAAACTGGACAATACTGACTATAAGTGCCTAAGGAGAAGATCAATGAGGTTCGAAGGAGTCAGGGAGACCACCCACCTTCCTCCATCTCCATTGCCACAACCTTGGTCCAGGCTGCTACCTCCCTCACCTGGACAATTACAGCAGCCTCCTCACTGGTCTCCCTGAGTCCACTCTAACTGCCTTGGGTCCATTCTACACACAGTCGCTGGAAGGTTTTGGCGGCCACCTAAAATCCAGATTTGACCCCATTGCTCTCCTGCTGAAAAATTCTCCCATGGTGTCTTATAGCCCCAGATTTAAAGTCCACATTCCTCACCACGGCTCAGAAGGCCTTTTGTGATATAGCCCTGGGTTGAAATACCAGCTAAGGAAATATTGTGTTATCTCTGTTGGTCAGAGCGGGGACAAGGGGCAGGAAAGCATAGAATGGAGAGATGTTTAGGAAGCAAAACCCACCTGAATTCTGGCCCTGACTGTACAACCCAAGCCTCAGTTTTCCAGATCATCCAGCCATGAGTCTGGTGATCTCGAAAGGCCCTTTCAGTTCCAAGTTTGTAAGTTTATTCTTCTCACTATGTTTCCTGGACTTCCCCTCAGTCTCTGTCTCTCTGTGTGTCCCTGTCACTCAGCAGACTCCTTTGAGAAAATTGTTACCTGCAGGTATGAGTCACAGATTATACCTGGCTCAATCTGCAAAAGGTCTCACAGCCCATACTGCTGACATGATTCTCTGGCCAGAGGAGCCCAAGGGTCATGTTACTGACCTGAAGTGCAAAAAAAATCTGGTGAGTGTCCTTTGAAATGGGAGAAGAGGGAATGCATTCATAGCCACTGATACTCTCCTGCATGACAATTGTTCTCTGGAATCAAGCAAAGGAAAATGAGTGAGAGAAGGAATGTTCTAGTCTTTCAGATCTTTTGGATGCTGATGGTGGGAGGCACACGAAACTATACTAGGGAGGTGTTTCCTTCTAGTCAAGTGGAAAGATCACCAAACTGACCATAAATCAATGGGCCACTCAGTCTTGGCTTGACCTTGACAATGTCACTTGACCTCTATCTCAATTTGTTTACCAACCAGTCAAACACAATAAGGACAGCTCAAGCTCATCCAACATCTCATGTTATTTTCAATTTCACAAGCAGTACATGTTGACTAAAGAAAAGTACAAAGCATAAATAATCAAAAAGGAAAAAAATATTCCTCAATCTCACCATCCAGACACAAGCAGTTGTTTTTTAATTGTAATTAAAATGGGATTGCAATCGCCCACCCTCTTCTGTACCCAATTATTTTCTTTAACAATATATTGTGAACATCTTTCCATGTCATTACATTTTCTTTCACTTTATACTCAGATGTGACTGGATGCCCATGGTATTTTCCAATTGAGGCCAATTCTCTGTATTTTATTTTACCCTCCAAAAACACACATCCAAGGGCTGGCTGGTTAGCAGTCTCAGGAGAGGATGGTGCTGGTAACACCAAGGTCATGCGTTAGGATTCCTGTACCGGCCTGTTCCCAAAAAAACAAAAAGAAACAACCCAGAAACAAAAACACACATGCAATCACAAAAGCACTGCCTGGCACTATATATTTCACTGAGGACTCTGTGGGCAATTGAGGAGAGAGTTATATTGCTCACCAACCAACAAACACCCTCAAACATCCCACTTGATAGCTCTGTCTTCTCTAGGGTCTGACTTTCCTGCCCACTCCACCTTTCAGCCTCTCAAAACCCACCCCTAGCTGTTCCAGTCGACTTTTCTACCCCATGCAGCAAAACACCAGCCAGGTAGATGCCCCTTAGAAGTTCATTTTCCTTCATTTATTCATTCATTTCTTCGAAATACTGAGCACTTCTTATATAATGGGCACTGTTTTGGGTGCTGAGGAATTTATCATTCAACAAGAGGAAAAAATCTGGGTTTTCATGGAACCTAAATTCTTTATTGTTTATGATCCTGTTGAAGGAAGTTCCATAATTTATTTAACAGTCTCCTCTTTTTGTAAGTCTATGTTGTTTTTGGTTCCCCACATCCCCATGATAAACAATACTGAGGTGAACATCTTTGTGGCTCAGGCTTACATTTCACTGTTTTCAAAGATTTTTCTCTTGATAAATCTTGTTTTTCTTATGATAATCTTGAGTACTTTACTGAATAGGAAAATAAGGGCTAAGAAAGACCGAGTAATTCCCCAAGGTTACATGTTTGGCTATTTGGTGGCAGATAAAAAGCACCTTTTCAGGAGGAAAATATGAATTGACACCACCTTGAGTCAAATGACCTTTGAGTTCCTTTCCCATGAACAGTAGTAGCTGGCATTTACAGAGCACTCACCTTGTGCTGCCAACCCAAACACATATTATCTCATTTAATCATCTTGTGCTCGTATTGTCACCCTTACATACTGGCCAGCCACCAAAACAAACAGAAAAAGGGCTGGCCAGTTAGCTGAGTTGGTTAGAGTGCAGCCTTGTAACACCAAGGTCAAGGGTTCGGATCCCCCTTCTAGCCAGCCGCCAAAAAACAACAACAAAAATCATATTATCACCCCTGTTCCACAGATGAGCACATGAACAGTAAGTGACAGCAGGGCTTAGAGCCAGGTGGGTCTGATACCAAAGTCCATGCTCAGAAGGAGTACTCTACCCTGCCTCGCTGTCTGTGAGTGTTTGATTCCAACCATAGCAAATTTGTCTTATAGTCTTAAAAACTGCACAGAAAATTGCTAATGATTCTGACAAATACCTTTTCTAGGCAGGCTAGTTGTTACTAGCTTGAATGTTTTTTTTTACCATAATATCTTAACAATAAACATCGCTCCCTCTCTGTGATATTTCCACATTTTACAATCTCACATGCTATTACCTCATTTGATTCTCACAATAAATACTCATCCTTCAAGGCACAGCCAAGCATCTACTTCTCCAAAAATCCCTCTCCAACTCCCTCCCAGAGGTTCCCACTCCTCAGTCTTCTAGGCTGCCATACTGTAGTTCTTTCAGGCTGTACTGTTATTCTCTGTCCCTGAGATTAGTGACCAGGTCTTACTCACTCTCAATGACAGGCCCTATGCCTGACTCACAACAGGCATTAAAGTCTGTGAGTGAAGGAGCACAATTAGGTGCGCTGCAGATTCCTGGAAGGGAAATGAGGATAAGACACCAGGGTCCTTCACTCCAACTCCTCACCAGAAGATTTTTCCCACTGTACTTGCTTTGAGCTCAGCCATTTCAGATAGCTTGAGTCCTATTTGATGCTTTCTTGCTAAAAATGGGTGGATAAGTAGATACATGGGAAGAAGGAAGGGAGAATGGAAAGAAATGAAGGGAGGCAATGAGAGAAGGGAGGGGGTAAGAGATGGTGAGTAGATAGATGGGCCTAAAGAATGATGGATGGATGGATGGATAGATGTGTGGAAAATAAGATGAGTGGTTGACTGAAAGGAAGAGGGGAAGAAAGGAAAGAAAGAAGAAGAGAAGGACAAATGTATGGATGGAATAAAGGACGAAAGAAATAGAGATAAAGATTGGATGGCAAAAGGATAGTGGAAGTGTGGGAAGAAGAAAAGGAGAGAGAAAGGAAGGAAAGAAAGAAGGAGAGAAAGAAGGAGGAAACGAGGGAAGGAAGAAAACATTGGCTTGGTTGAATATGAGGTCTGGGGTCAATGCATCTGGTACCTTACTTTGAGAATCATATGCCCCTAAGAGGATAAGGTATGGGAGCTCTTTTTCACCAAGATTTTGCATTCCGAGACTTAACCCATATTTTATATGCTAGATTAACCCAGGGCTCAGAAAAGTGTAGAGTTTGTTCTTATGAAAAGGATTAAATTTTTGTAGTCAAACTGAATAGTTAGAACTCCAAAGCTAAACTTTTAAAGGACAGTGAAATCAATCTTTAAAGAAGCATTTGTTTCCTAATCCACTGAAGAGACAAAGTTATATGAGGCACAGAAGTTCAACAAGGAAACAGGAGTCTTGAACAATGCTATAAGCCAAGGAGGCCTCATAAATATTTATAGACCACTCCAATTAGCAGAAGCAGAATACACATTCTTGTCTAGTGCACATGGAGCATTCTCCAGGACAGTCCATATGCTAGGCATAAAAATTTTTTTCAATAAATTTGAAAGGATTAAAACAATGCAAAATATGTTCTCTGATAACAATGGAGTGAAATTAGAAATAATGACAAAAATAAATCTGGGAAGTTCACAAATATGTGGAATTTAAACAACACACTCCTCAATAATCAATGAATTAAAGAAAAAATTCTAAGGCAAATTAGAAAAATCTTTACGATGAATGAAAATGAAGACACAATATATTAAAACTTATGGGATACAGCCAAATCAGTGCTTATAGGATAATTCATATCCATAAACATGTTAAAAAAAAAAAAAAAAGATCTTTAATCAATAAGTTTGAGACACTGGAAAAAAAGAAGAGCAAACTAAAAGCAAGCAAAAGAAAGGAAATAATACAGATTTGAGCCAAAATTAATGAAATAGATGATAGGAAACAACAGAGAAAATCAAGGAAATCAAAAGTTGGTCCTTTGATAAGATCAACAAAATTGACAAACCTTTAACTAGATTGGTTAAGAAAAAAAGAGAGAAGACTCAAATTACTAAATTGGGGATGAAAAAGGGGTCATTACCATAGGCCTTGCAGAAGTGAAAAGGATTATAAGGGAATAGTATGAACAACTGTATGCCAACAAATTAGATAATTTAGGTGAAATGAACAAGGCACAAACTATCAAAACTGATTCAAGAAGAAATAGAACATTTGAATAGACCTGAAACAAGTAAAAAGATGGAATTAGTAATCAAAAAATTACCCACAAAGAAAAGCCCAGGACCAGATGGCCTCACTAGTAAATTCTACCAAACATTTAAAGAAGAACTCTTCACAAATTTTTCCAAAAAAATAGAAGAGGAAGGAACACTTCCCAACTTATTCTATGAGGCTAGTGTTACTTAGATGCAAAAACCAGACCAAAACATGACAAGAAAACTACAGACCAATATCTCTTATGAATTATAAACACAGAAATCCTCAGCAAAATATTAGCAAACAGAATCCAGCAATGTATAGGAAGAATTATATACCATGACCAAGTAGGATTTATCCCAGGAACACAAAGTCAGATTAACATCTGAAAGTCAATTAACATGATACAGATTGTCAATAAAATAAAGGACATGCAGATCCCCCTACCAGCCAGCTACCAACAACAAACAAACAAAAAAAAGTAGAATAAAGGACAGAAACCACATGACTGATCATCTCAATAGATACGGAAAAAGGATTTGACAAAACTCACACCCCTTTATGATAAGAACACTCAGCAAGCTAGGAATAGAAGGCAATGTCTTCAGCCTGATAGAGGGCATCTACAGCAAACCCACAGCTAAATCAGAGCGGTGAGAGACCAAATGCTTCCCCCGAGATCAGCAGCAAGATGAAGATGCCCACTCTCGCCACTTCTATTGAATATTGTACTTGAGGCAATTAAAGAAGAAAACAGAATAAAAGGCACCCAGATTGGAAAAAAAAGTAAAAACTATCTGTTTAATTCACTTTTTTGACTAGTATCTGTTCCTCACAGTGGGCAGGAATTAATCCATTTTGGCACACTTACTAATTGCCTTTAGAGATGTAAAGTCCTACCCTGGACTCGGTGGACACAGCAATTAAGGAGCTTCTAGACAGTTTGGGGAATGGAGACCAGCAAACAAAATGATGTGGAAAGTGACCTTTGCCATGTGAGGGTGCAGATGAGAAGGGTCTGTTGGCGCTCAGAGGGAAGGGGGATTGCTTTTGGCTGGAGCTAGAGCAAAGGAGTCTCCTAAAGTTGGAGCATTAGAGCTGAGCCTCAGGTGTTGGGAAGGATTTCACCAAGTTGACAGAATAACAAGAGCAAGTTTACTTAGTCCTAAAGGCCCACAGCATTATCAGGCACCGGAGTGCCCAGAGTGGCTTCAGGGGGTGGTGAGTGAGAGGAGAGCTGGGAGAGGGGTCTGGCCAGGTGAACTGAAGCTTCAGCGCTGCACTGAGAGCTGAGGCTTCAGTTGAAGGCTTTGAAGGTGTTTGAGCACAGAGGGAACCTGAGCAGTTATCATTTGGATATGCAGACTCCTATGTTTCCTTCATAAACTTAGATGATAAAATCTTCTGGAGAGCTTGATAAAATGCAGATCTCCACACTTAGTTACAGGAAATTTTGATTGAGTCATTCTGGGAAGCGTTGGTGGACGGCTGGGTGGTGACAGAGGAAAGATGGTATGGTTTTGATCTGTGTCCCTCACATCAGGGCTGACTGAGCCTCATCTCATTCTAAGTCCTCTGTCTACAGTGTGTCAAAACTTAAGTCCTTTAGTTGTGTCAGGGGCGGGGTTGGTAGATAAACAAAGCATGTTATATTTCCTATGGTGTGATACGTGGATGGGTCCAAGGGGAAATATCTCCTATTCCTGGTGACCCCGACCCCAATGAACCCAGCTCAGAACTCAGGGGACTGTTGTCCTCCCCTCTCTCCTTCCAGATTCATGGGTGCTGGGGTGAGGCAGCCTGGCCAACTGGTTTAAACTTTGGCCTGGTGTTATCACTTTTCCTGAGAAACTGAAAAGTGGCCAAGCAATTCAAAAGTCTTTCATGACCAGGAGGATAAAAGTCAGTTCCAGCCATTAGCTATTGATTCCTCCTCACCACACCTTGAGCGAGATCTTTGCACTGGTTTGCAGAGAGGGCCCTGTATGATGCCAGGATGTCTAATCAGATGACCAAATAAACTTGTTCAGAGACAAAAGGCTTCTAAATTCCCACCCACTAATGGTGTGTGTGCTGGAGTGGAGTAGAGGGTCTCAATGTCCTGTCCCTCAGAGGACAGATCCACACTTAAAACCAGGATTCTAGGGCCGGCCTGTGGCTCACTTGGGAGAGCATGGTGCTGACAACACCAAGTCAAGGGTTAAGATCCCCTTACCAGTCATCTTTAAAAAAACAAAAACAAAAACAAAACCAGGATTCATCCTCTCCTGGGAGGAGTGTCAGTGGAAATCTGTATCAAGAACTTTAAAAAGGTCTAGACCTTTTTGTCCAGCAATTCTATTTCTGGGAATCTCTTGTAAGGAATTAATCCTCAATATGAACAAGACTGTAGACACTGAGGTGTTCAATGCAGCATTATCTAGGCTAACTGAAGAGCAAAATCAACCATGTCTAAGTTAGCAAGAGTTGAATTGCTAACATTTGCTGCATTAGGCTGTTGGCAGAGCATTTTACCTGCACTGTCTCACTGAATCCTTACATAGATACTGGTATTGTTTCCATTTTGCGGGTAAGGAAACTGGGGCACAGAGAGGTTAAATGACATGCCCAAGATTACAGATCTGGTGGCACATCAGAGTCAGGACTTATAGCAACATGAAAAAATGCTTCTGTTCATATTGTTTTTTTTAAAAAAGGATCAAAATTGATGTATGAAATGATCACAACTATATTAAGCAATAATGATAAAAATGACTCAGAGATTTATTTTTAAAGACCTCAAAGAAATATTCCGAAATACTAGAGATTCTCTTTAGGTACTGCGTGTATGGGCGTTTTGTGACATTTTTAGCAGGGGGCAGAAGGGGTAGATGGTTTCTACTTTTTGTTGCTTTCCACAATGGTATATTTTTATAATTCAGGAGGAAAAATTAACATTTTGTTTGTTTTTAAACAGGAATATAGAATGGATATCTTGAAATAGTGGTTCTCAAATTAAGGGATTTCAGGCAATACAGGAGCTATCTGGACAGTAGGAACCTTGTTGCGGTAGCTCCCAGTAGATTGTGGAAAAGTTTTTGACTGGCGCACTTTGATTTGACCCAGCATCACCTCAGATGTGTGCAGAGAATAGCAGAGCAGAGAAACCAGGATGTGGAAAGGCTCAGAAAACAAGCCTTGGGAGAAAAACTCCAAACTGTTCATCCTAGATCATGTAGGCAGCCCAAACAGGTTTTCCAGTGGCATGTCTGGGCACAGGGAGGCTGGGGGTCTCTGCAGGGTGGGGATGGGCAGTCAAACATCAGTGTCCCTCCATGGAGGCCACACCAGCAGGGGCAGGAAGGGTGGTCCAGGGGCTGGCCCACTTCTCAGTCTCCATGAGGTCTCCCCACCTGCCTGTCCCCTTTTAAAAAATGGACTGTTATAGCTTGCTCAACCTAACATAAAGCAGGAATGAAACATTCCTTTGAAAACTTTATTTTTATAAGGGTACTTCAAAAAGTTCATGGAAAGATTTGTATTGCTTTTTAATTCTATTTTCTATAATATACTATCAGAGTAACAACTCTGTGCTTGTTGGATAAACACAGCTTTAAAACAGCCCCTATGCCCCTCCTGGGAGGAATCTGGAAGCACCCCGTTCCCCTGACCCGCCCTGGTTCTCCACAGGGTGTCCGTCCCAAGGGTTAGTGGCTTGGCAGGCTGGGCAGGCTGTGCGCAGGACAGGCAGGGCCTGGGCCAAGGAGGCTGTAGAGATCAGGGCCATAGGGGAAGCGTGCAGGGGTCCATGGAGGTCAAGGTCAGCACAGTACTGCTTCACCAGCTGCCTAAAACCCATGGCTTTATGTTTAAAAACTCAGTTAAGGCTGGTCAGTTAGCTCTGTTGGTTAGAGCGCAGCCTTAGAGCCCAAAGATCACAGGTTTGGATCCCTGTACTGGCCAGCCACCAAAAAACAACACCCCCCCCCCTCCCCAGTTAATTACAGATGTTTTCCTACATAAAATAATATAGCATTATGGAAAATTTAGGGGAAGAAAATCAACAGGGAAGTAAAAAAAAAGGTATCATTTCTCTGATGCTTTTATTTTTAAATACATTTCACTACAAATGTATTTTCCCTTTGAAAGTAAGCTGGGAGGAGTATTCTGTGTTTGAGTGTGTTAAGGAATAGCTGTTATTTTTACATGTTAAGTAATGTCTGTTGTAAAAGTTTGGTAAATAAAAAATAGGGCAGAAACCAAAAAAAGTTTTATATCTTACCTAAAAATCTTTTATCTCACTTTTCAGGAACTTTGTTTTTATGACATAAAGCAGGTTCTCAGGAAGAAAATGTATGTCTTTGAAAGTATGTACTACCAAATACAAAAGGCACAGAGATAGGTACATAGAGTGGCAAGTCAGTTTCCTTCTTTCTGCCCTTGTTTCCCAGCCACTCACTTCCCTTCCCTGGGGAAAAGCATTCTTGCTGGTTTTTAAATTCACTTTGGCAGACAGTATCTTTACATTTGCAAATGTATGTGTATACACTCATTAGTAATTATGTGTGTACAAGTATGTGCAGGCAGGTGAATGTAATTATACTAACTGTGGGATTCTGTTCTCAATCTTGATTTTTATACACGGTATCTTGGGGATCTTTCCATAGGACATACAAAGAGTTCTGTTTGCTGGGGACATCCATCCTGTTGCCCTAAAGTGTTCTTGGTATCTAGCCAGGCACTAGCCTGACACTAGCAAGGCCTGCATCTCCAAGTGCATGTGAGAGACGAGGGGTGGCAGGGGCTCAAGGGCTGCCTTGCCCCCCTTCTTCCCTCCCACCCTTCCTTCTCTTCCTTCTTGCTTCTTGCTGTCTAAAATGAAAACAACTCATTATGGCTTTTATTCACTCTGATTATTCATACAAAACATGTTATTGTAAAATATTCAGATAGTATAAAAAGAAAAGGGGAGAGAGCGAAAAATCACTTCTGTCACCCAGAAATAATCACTGTTCACATTTTATCATCTGTCCTTCCAGTTATTTTTCTGGAATATCCACAATTTCTTTCACCATTTAAAAGTGTACAATTCAGTGGCTTTTAGAACATTCACAATGTTGTCCAACCATTATGACTATCTAGTTCCAGAACATTTTCATCATCCCAAAAGGAAATCACATACCCACAAAGGAGTCATTCCCCTTTCCTCTCCCCACCCCCACCCCAGGCCATCCCTAATCTGCTTTCTTTGTCCATGAGTTTGCCTATTCTGGGTATTTCACATAAATGTAATTATACAATAAGTGGCCCTTTGTGTCTCTGTTTTTTCACTTAGCATAATGTTTTCAAATTTCATCTGTGTTGCAGCATGTATCGGTACTTCATTTTTTTTTTATAGCCAAATAATATTCTGTTAAATGGATATACCATATTTTGTATATCCGTTTATCAGCTGTGGTACATTTGGGCTATTTCCACCTTTTGACTGTTGTGAATAGTACTGTTATGAACATGCATGTGTAAGTTTTTATTTGAACAACCATTTTCAGTTCTTTTGGGTGTATACTTAGCAGCAGGATTGCTGCGTCAAATGGTCATTCTATGTTTAATTTATTTAAGAAATACCAAACTGTTTTCCACAATGGCTGTACCATTTTACATTCCCACCAGTGATGTATGAAGGTTCCCATTTCTCCACATCCTTTTTTATTGCTTTTTATTAAAGTCATCCTCGTGATGACATTGAGCATCTTTTCATGTGCTTGTTGACCATCTGTATATCTTCTCTGGAGAGATATCTGTACAAGGGTATTGCCCATTGTAAAAATTGAGTTGCCTTTTTCTGGAGTTGTACAAGTCCTCCCTATATTCTAGATACAAGACTCTTAACAGATATACAACTTGCAAATATATTCTCCCATTCTGTGGGTTTCTTTTCACTTTCTTGGTAGTGTCTTTTGATGCATAAGTTTCTAATTTTGATAAAATACAATTTATCTATTTTTCTTTTGTTCCTTTTGCTTTTGTTCTAAGAAACTGTTGCCAAATCAAAGATTATAAAGATTTACTCTTATATTCTCTTCTAAGAGTTTTATAGCTCTAGCCCTTATATTTAGGCTTTTATCCATTTTGAGTTAATTTTGTATATGGTGTGAAGTAAGGTCCAGCTTCATCTTTTTGCATGTGGATACCCAATTGTCCTAGCACCGTTTGTTGAAGAAGCTCTTCTTTTCCCCATTGATTTGTCTTGGCACTATTGTTGAAAACTAATTGACCATGGTTGTATACGTTTATTTCTGGACTCTTGATTCTATTCCACTGATTTATAGGTATGATTATTCTTATGCCAGTACAATAAGATTTGGACTACTGTACCTTTTGTAGTAAGTTTTGAAATTGGGAAATATGAGTCTTCACACCTTGCTCTTCTTTTTCAAGGTTATTTTGAGTATTTGGGATCCTTTGCAATTCCATATGAGTTTCAGAATCAACCTTTCCACTTCGGCAAAACAGAATTGGTGGGATTTGGGGATTTTGATGAGGATTACATTGAATCTATAGATTGCTTTGGGGAGTACTGCCGTCTTAACAAAATTAAGTCTTCTAACCCATGAACAAAGAATGTCCATTAATTTAAGTCTTCTTTAATTTCTTTCAGCAAGATTTTTTAGTTTCAATATACAAGTCTTGCGCCTCCTCGCTTAAACTTATTTTTATTTTTAAGTATTCTATTCTTTTTGGTATTATTGCACACACATTTTTTTTTTTTTTTAAAGATGGCTGGTAAGGGGATCTTAACCCTTGACTTGGTGTTGTCAGCACCACACTCTCCCAAGTGAGCTAACCGGCCATCCCTATATAGGGATCCGAACCTGTGGCCTTGATGTTATCAGCACCGCACTCTCCCAAGTAAGCCATGGGCCAGCCCTTGCACACAATTTTTTAAACTAAATTTTTTTAAACTTAACATATCATGGACATCTTTCCATGTCAGCGGTGTAGAGGGCAAAAATTATTTTATGGTATTTAATGGATATACCACAACTTGTTTCAACAATCCCTTATTATTGGTTACTTTGGTTATTTCAAATTTTTAACTATCATAAATAAAGATGCAATGAGCTTCTTTATAATGTACATCTTTGTGCACTTATTCAATTATTTCCTTTGGATAAATTTTCAGAAGCAGACTTATTAGGTCAAAGGAGAAGCACATACTTTTAAAGCTTTGTTGAATGTTGCCAAATTTTCCTCCAAAAATATCAGATCAACACCCACTCTGAACAGTAATGGATGAGGTGCCTGTTCCTCACACATGGTCCAAATTGCTTTTTCCCGATGTCACTTTCAAAGGGAGAAAACAGAGTCCTTGACATGCTCCTTCATTGAGCAGAAATTTTGAACAAGACAGTAACAGTTCCAAAATTGCAAAGACAATTTGTCTGGGATTTTTTTTTTTTTTTTTGTCTATTGTTAGTTTCTTTCTCTTTCTAGACTTCAAGCTGCATGTGGCCAGGGACCATGTTTAGCTTGTTCTCTGTGCATGCCCAATGTCTTGTAAAGTGCCCAGCATGATGAAGTTCTCAGAAAATGTCTTGTTATTAGGATGAGGGAAAAGACAATTTACTACAAGCTAAAACTCCATGAGGGTAGAAATAGCATTTGTTATTCTCTTTTGTGTCTCCAGTGCTAGCACAGTCTCTGGCCCATGGTTGCTACTCAGTATTTGTTGAATGAATAAATGAAAGTGAAGAGCTCTAGAAAGTCAATGGTGGCTGCAGGTCTGAAGACTCCCAGTTCAGTGCTCTTTCTGC
Source organism: Cynocephalus volans (assembly GCF_027409185.1). Lineage (NCBI taxonomy): Eukaryota > Metazoa > Chordata > Mammalia > Dermoptera > Cynocephalidae > Cynocephalus > Cynocephalus volans. The sequence continues at coordinate 132,409,990 of NC_084461.1, read as the reverse complement.
CTGCTGAATCCTCTTACTTTAATTCTAGTGTTTGCACTACATTTCTGTAGTCATGGTCCCTTGGTTTCTGTGCTTCAGCAAAACAACCACATTTCTGCTGCCAAACAGAGAAGCATGGGTGATCACCTATCAGCAGCTCCACCCCCCAACACTCAAAAGATTTTCCAGCGACGAGCAGCAGGAAGGGAATTTTCCCATGCATGCCCAGCTCCGGCTCATCTATAACCCCTTCGCCTGGTTGCTGTTCTGTGGGCTAGAGTCAGCATGAAAGCTATTTTTGACTAAGTGGCTACCTAATCTTACATAACCCTCGGTGATTCAGGCCAAGGTCATTTGGCTTAGTGTGTGAAAGACAGTTCAGAGACCAGTGAGACAGTTCAGAGACCAGTGATCCCCCTTCCCCAGAGTCCCTCCAGAGACCCAGAGCTGGGGGGGTAGTGCCCAAGATGGCAGCTCCACGTCTACACCGCAAAGCCCAGCTAAGACCTTTTGAGCACAGCTGTGCCTCTGCAATGATCCCTGGGAGAATTCCCCAAGTGTCTTGTTCCTCGGTAACCCTGTAACTTGGGTGGAATTATGAACCCAGGAAGCAGGGTTCTCCCACATGCCCAGTCCTGCTTCCTCACCTAATGTGGAGATGCATGAGCTGAATTACTCAAGAGGGCCTATGGATGAGAAAGTCATCTGTCCCTCCTATGGAGAAGTGATAAGCCCACATTTTAATCTCAATTTTTATTTATTTAATTGTTTATTATTTTGGCTGCTGGCCAGTACAGGGATCTGAACCCTTGACTTTAGTGTCATAACACTGTGCTCTAATCAACTAGGCTAACTGCCCAGCCCTACAATTTTGTTTTATTGGAAAAGAGATAGAATGGCATTCAAGGCCCTGTGACCTCTAATCCCCAATTCCTTTCCTGTCTCATCACCAATCCCTTGGCCAAAAGCCTGACACATACTAGATGCTCACTAAGTGCTTAGTGAACAGAATTCACTGCCTGATCCCCCACACTTCCTGCCACACCCACCCACCTGCCAATGCCAGGTCCTGATGCAGGTGAACTCTCTGCACCTTAGCATGTGCTGTCTCCTCCCCCCATAAGCCGTTTACTGCATGCTCTATGCTCATGGCCCAGTTCAAAGCCCAGCACCTCAAGACTACCTTTCCAGATCCCCCTAAAAAGAATTGGTTGTCTTTAGGTCTGCATTTTCCTAGCACATCTCTCACTTCTGTTTTGAGCTTCTAACAACATAACTGGTTATGTACTCATTTGTCTATTTCACCAGATGAGTGAGGTCCTTGAGGGTGGGGTCTCGCGCTTCACGTATGCCCAGGATATAAATCTGCCTGGCACTTACTGGGTCCCTGTAAATATCCATTTGTTGGGTGGATGGATGCCTGAAGACACGAATAAGGTCTGCAGTTCACAGAATCTGTGTTTTGAATCCATCAGGGGCTGACTGAAGGAGAAAGACATGAAGGACAGCTGCTTGAGTGGACGTTCCCATACTTGTGGAGTCAACAGAGCTTTTCTCTCTTAAAAACATTTAAATCTCACAAATAATTGATGTTCATTATAGAAAACACACACGATTGCAAGAAAACCACTTTAAACATTGTAGAATATCATCCCAGACTTTCTCCTCTATGCACCCCCATCTTTATAGAAATGGAAACTCATTGTGCTTTCTGTTTTGTTAGCCATCTTACTTAACTACAGGTAGAGGAGAGCTAGGATTATTGGCCCCATTTCCTTTCCCAGGAACTGCTCTTCTCCGTTTAATCCAAGAGCTCCCAAGTTAGGTCAAAGAGGCCTCGCCCCCTAGTCTTGGTTGATTGGTCCAGAGACAGGTCTTGGCCTGTGTTGGGCCAGTCACAGTGCCTGGCTGCCCTGCTCACAGTAGACTGGCTCAGATTTGGGTACTTGACCTAAGGTTGCCAATATAATACTTGCTTGGGATTTCTGGATCTGGGGTTGGAGATACTTCAGGTAGACTCTATCCCGTATCCCAAACCTTGTTCCCTGCTATCTGCTGCAATGAGAAAGCGAGGCTGACGCGCAGCAAGAGGTAAATGCAGCTGAGGTGAGGAGGGAGTCCTGGAAGGAGTCGTTCTTTAGGATTAGCCCCTTTGTGTTCCTTCCCAGACTTTGTCTGTCCAACTCTCCTTTGGATTCCATGGGCCAAGAAATCCTACCTTGTCCTTTTTCTATTTTGAGAAGAATTTCTGTCACTCACCACTGAACAGCTCCTAACATGTACACAATGTGGCGTGGGTGTAACTCCGTGTCTGTAATATATACACACATCATTTTTAATGATGAAAATATATTGCCTGGATTTCCACTTTTAACCAATCTCCTGTTGTTGGATATCTTGACAATTTCCATTTTTTTCACTGTGATGAGCTGTGCTGTGGTAAACATCCTCATAAATTCATCTTTGCTCCTATGCATCATTTTATCAGAATGAATTCCTAGAGGTGGACTTGCTATGACAAAGGGTATTCATTGTTTTAAATCTTTGTGACATGGCTTTTGACTGCCTTGATACCCTGCGGTCTCTTTCAGTGTCACTGCCCACAGTCATTGGAGGCTTTCATGGGATTATATTATTTCAGACTGAGTCGGCCCCCATGAGTTTGACCCTCATTGGTCCTCTGGGGAGTGACGTCCAGGTTTGGGTTCCAATTTGCCTGTAACTGTGCTCAAGTATTCTGTTGAAAAAGTAGGTGTGGGGTCAGTCTTGGTCATGAGCATTTTCAGGAGATTTTGTAAACACAAGGACAAGTCCCTGAGTGCATAGTGGACACTGGGTCTCACTGGGCCTGGGGTTGTGGACAAAGGAAAGTCCAGCTTCTGGGCCATTGGCTGGGTCCCGAGGGTTTAGGCTAGAGGGCAAGGGAAGGGTATGGCTGTGAGGACGTGTTTGGCATGCCAGAGAGCAGGGCACAGTCCTCAGGCTGGGAAGTTAAGGGACAATCAGTCAGTCCTCCCTGTGCCGAGTACTGAGCCAGTGCTGGGTGACAGTAAGGGACAAGGTAGACATAGTCCCCACCACCTTGGAGCTCACAGTCTGATGGAGAAAATGGTGCTGAAAGAGGAGTAAGGGTCATATCTGTGGCAGCGCAGCGTGTCTTGGGTGAATGGGGGTGGGGGGTGGACATCCTATTCAGGGAGTGCAGAAGCCTTCCCGGAAAAGATGGTTTTAAGCTGAGACTTAAAGAATGTGTACTGGTAAGTCCAATAAAGAGTAAACAATTATCCCAGGCACAGGAAAAAGCCTGTGAAAAAGGCCTGGAAACAAGAAAGAATGCAGAGCATTCAATAGACAGAAAGAAAGTCCTGAATGGCTTGAAGATAAAGAACCCAGTAAAAGGAGTGAAAGAGGAAGCTGCAGAGATAGCAGAGCCTCCTCATAGCGAGGCCCAGTGGCCCATGCTAAGGAGTCTGTTCTGAGGGCAATGGGGAGCCATGGAGGACTATAGCAGGAGAGAAGTGTGACTCGTGTTCCTCAGGGGGAGGCAGGGACAGAGGTCGAATCAAAAGGTAATGGAGCCCATGTCTCTGGCATTTGTGCCCTGTCCAGGGCCCCAAGGCTGTCTGAAAGTTTCTCTGACTACTACATTTGGGTCTCAGACCTCTTGGCTCAGCCCCATACAGTGACAGCCAAACTCCCAGAGCCTCAACCAGCCTTCTCATCATGGCTGATGCCTCTGTGGGTTAGCCCAGGTCCCTATCCCAGGGCCTGCGCTTTTAATAGATAAATATAGCATGCTCAAGTAATAGCATACATATGAATATTTCTCTAATTTCTACATAAAAATACAATATCCCTCACCCTGTCCCCCACACATACACCTTGCCTCCCATACAGACAAGTACTTTTGTCAGAAAATTAAATGGAATGAGAGAATGAAATTGCAAGTGTTTTGTAAAAGAAATAGAGCTAGAATGTTAACTTTCAAACTTTATTTTTCTCTTAAGCAGCAGAAGTCTTTTCTTCAAATGCAGTCTTATTGTACGCCCATATATCCATCTGCTCCCATGATGTCACCTTTTGGAAACATTTCAAATTTATATGTCCAAAACTAAGGCCTTGGATTCTGCAATCTTCTTCAAAGCTGCTCTCCCCCCGCCCCCCACCTTCTCTATAGTGCTAAAATGTCATCCCACTCTGGTGCTCACGCTAGAAGGGCAGGGTCAGTGCTGATACCCCCACCACCACTAATCCTATGAGCTCTTCTCCAGTGTGTGTCCCCAATGTGTCCTCTTGTCTCCATCGCCATCACCACCCCTCTGGCCAACCATCACTCACCTAGATTCTGCAATATTCCCTACCTCATCTCCCCCAGACCATGCCTGCCCCCTTTCCACTTGGACAGTCAAATATTGTCCAGAATGGAACATATGTAGAGATTCACACACAAATTGTAAGCAGTCAGCTTGATGAGTTTACCCAAACTGAACACACTTGTGTAACCAGCACCCAAATTAAGAAATGAGCTGACTGGTTAGCTCAGTTGGTTAGAGCATGTGTTGATAAAACCAAGGTCCAAGTTTGGATCTTGCCTATCCCTGTTACCAGCCAGCTGCAAAAAAAGAAAAGAAAAGAAAAGAAACAGAACATCACCAGCATCCCAGAAGCCCACCCTGTGTCCGCTCCTTTTATCACTCCCATTTCTCTCCCAGGGCAAGCACTATCCTGACTTCTAATGCTACAGATTAATAGTGTCTGTTTTTGAACTTTATATACATGAATTCATAAAATGTGAACATTTTATGTCTGCCTGAACACATTCATCACTGTGTTTATGAGATCCAACCATACTGCTGTGTGTAGTTATAGTCTGTTCATTTTCGTTGCTGTATAGCATTCCATCATGTGACTATATCATTATTTATATAGATGTGTACTGAGAGGCATTTAAGTGGTTAATGGTTTGGGGCTATTACAAAGAGGGCAGTTGTCAGTATATTTGCCTTTGGTGCACATAAGTGTGCATTGCTATTGGGTATCTACCTGAAAGGGTTATTGCTTCATTATAAGGTATGTATATGTTCAGAGTGATATTTTTAAAGCAGAATCACAATCAGATTGCAGCATTCCTTTGCTTAAACCTTCCATAGCTTCCTACTGCATTTAGAATAAAGTCCAAACTCTTACCTCCACCTGCAAAGGCCTTGTACGCCCTGGCATCCACTGACTTCTCCCTCTCCATCTCAAACTGGCCCTAAGCACTGTCTATTCTCCTGCTGTATTGACCTTCTTTCCATTCTTGGAGACTGCCAAGCTCTTTCTCTGCCGAGTAGACCACCCACTTGATATGCCACAGTTTCTAATGGGTCTGCTCTACTCATACTTTTTTGTGGGGGAGGGGGCAGCTGGCTGGTACAGGAATCTGAACCCATGACCTTGGTATTACCAGCGCCACGCTGTCCCAAGTGAGCTAACCAGCCAGACCTACTCACCCTTTATGTCTCAGGTCAAATGGAATTTTCTCAGAAGGGCCTCTTCTGATCTTCCGATCTGGAATAGCAATGGTCATTCTTGTCTCTCCCTGCATGGTGCACAATTGCACTTAACCACAACTTGAACTCGTCTGATTGTCAATCACTGTCTCACCCAGTTGACTGTATGCATCAAGAAACTTGACCTGTCACGTTCACTGTTGTATCCCCAACACCTAGCACTGGGCCGGAATGTAGTAGGTGCTCAATAAGTATCAATGTGATAAAGAGAGTGGACGAGAGAAGAACCAAGGTCTTAAAGTCACACAGAGACCAGGCTGTAAATCTTGGCTCCATCACTCACTACCCTTGCGCCCTTAGCAAGTTACCTAAGCTATCTGGGCCTCAGTTTCCTCCTCTGGAAGACAGGGATAATCCTGCTGGCTTCTCAGGCAGATAGGTAGATGTAAGGACAGAGTGAGAATATATGTATGTACATTGCCTAGCACAGTGCTGGGCGCAAGGTAAGTGCTAATTAAGTAGTAGCTTTCCATGTATTAACTCACTCAAGCCTCACCACAATCCCAGGGGAAGGTACGATTCTACATCTCCATCTTATAGATGAAGAAACTAAGTGATTAAGGCCCAGGGAGGTTAAATGGCTCACCTGATACCTCTGGCTACAGAGCCTAGGCTCTCTTCCACTATGGTACTGGTGGTAGCGTGTAAAAGATCAACAGGAAACAAAGGCAGGGGCAGTGGTGAGTTCCTAACAGCCAACAGCCCCACTCGTCCCCACCCCTTTGACATCCATTCATCCCCATGAAACTCTAAGGTTAGGAGCACAGTATGAATACAACTGGGTTACACAAACATCCGTTGTTATTAATAGCTACAAAGGAAAAGTAGAAAGATCTGATTACATAAAAAATTTAAACTTCTGTAGAACAGAAGGCACCGCAAACAAGGTCAAAAGAAAAATGAGAGCAAGGGAGAAAATATTTAATGTTCATATGACAAAGGCCTATCTCTGGTGTAAACAGGCTCCTGCAAGTTAACCAGAAAAAATATGAATGACCCAATGAAAAAATGGGCAAGGAATGTGAACAGTTTACAGAAGAGGAAATGAAAATGGGCAACAAACATATGTATAAACAAAGAAATGAAAATTAAATACTGGGCTCCTATATGTCTCCTAATATTCCCCAAAATGAAAAGTATCGGTGACATTTATGGCTAATGATGGCATAAGAAAACCAACTCTATCAAACCCATTGTTGGGCTGCAAAAAATTACAGCCTTTAAGGAAAAAATTTACAAAATATTATGACCAAAAAATGTGACAACATTCAGAAAGTAATAATACAAAATGATAGATGGATAGATACAGAAATATCCGTTGCAACATCTTTGTAATAGCAAGAACTAAGAAACATCCTGCTTCCATCAATACAGTTGCATATTATGTAGCTATTGAAACAAATGAAGTAGGGCTGGCTGGTTGGCTCACTTGGGAGAGAGCTTGGTGCTGATAACACCAAGGTCAAGGATTCTGATCCCCCTACAGGCCAGCTGCCAAAAAACACCCACAAAGAACAATTGAAGTAGTTCCATGTGTGCCAGCTTAAAATTATCTCCAAAACATATGAAGTTTAAAAAAAAAAAAACTATGTTAAAAAATAATTCTATGGTTTGATGCCATTTTTTGGCAGCTGGCCATTTGGGGATCCAAACCCGTGACCTTAGTATTATAGGCTGTGCTCTAACCAACTGAGCCAACTGGCTAGCCCAATACCATTTTTATAGAAAACAAAATAAACATACCCAAATCACCCTGCACACTAAAGCAAAGAAAAAAGTAGGGAAACCAAATTTTGAATTATAGTGTGTCAAAGGAGTTGGATTAGAAGGTCTTAGTTTTGTTTAAGACACATCTTTAAGTTTGAATTGTTGCAATGAGCATGTATTATGCTACAAATAGTGATCAAGTCCAGCTCATTAGTAATAACTTAATAAATATTGCATGACCATCTAGACTTGCAAAACTTTTTCCACATTAACATGTACCTTGCTACACTTAGACCTTGTTCCTACAAATAAGTTGCTGGTTGAAGAGAAGGTGTTAATTGTCTTCTGAACAACCTCCTCTGATTAACCTCTCGGCTTGCTGTGCTGCCTAGCCTCTGGTGGGGGAGAACCTTATATCATTATTATTTTAAAAAGAAGTGTATGGTCTGAATATGCAATACATGCACGGGGTAGAAAATTCACAATGAGCAAAAGGGTAAACAGTGGAAAGTGACTCTCATTCTCTCCCTAACATCCTAGCCACTATCCTAGCCCAGTTCTACCCACTGGAAAGCAATCAGTCCACCAGCTTCTTGTGTATTGGTCCAGAGATACTCTATGCATATATTAGCATATATATGTATACATTATTTTTTAAACACAAGCGCTGTACACAATGTCTATACACATGAACAAACATGTATTCTTTCTGGCCAGGACCTGATTAGTTCCAAGGTTATAGCTCTTTCCTGCTCAAGAAGCCAAATTTCACCTACTGAGGCAACTTATCCATCCATCCACTAACATCTGCTGACAAGTATTTGTCAAGCTTCACTGTGTGCCCGGTGCTAGGCTAGAGGCTGGAAATAAACAGGTGAAAAGATAAGGTCCTTCCTCTCACCCAGCTGGCATTCTAGTGGGGAAGAAAAAAATAATGTAGAAGAAAACTAACAAAGTTCAAGATAATGGAATGTGCCATGGAGAGACAAAAAGAGGACTTATTTTAGATATGCCAGGGAAGATCTCCCGGAAAGGTGACATTTAAGCTAAGAACTGAATGACAAGAAGCAGCAAATGTTGCTGGCTTCCTTGCCCTGATGGCTTTCCAATGAGGGTACCATAGGCAGCATCTAACCTGATCTTATGGTGAAGAGAGTGAGCTCTGAAGTCCTGGAGCATGTGTTTGAATTCCAGCTCTGCCACTGAAAGTGGGGTGCCCCAAAATGTATAATCAATCATGTTTCAATTAAAAAAAAAAAGCTGGTTGCCTCAGTTTCCTCATCTGTAATACTAGTTAAATAAAAATAGTACAAACCTCATAGGATTATAGTGAAGATTATATGGTTGTACAACGTGGGCTGGCACAAAGAAAATGATCAAAAAATCATAATATTAGGCAAAGAGTTCTTAGAGATGACACCAGAAGTATGACCTATAAAAGAAAAAATTGAAAAAAAATTTCTCCATCAAAATTAGAAATGTTTCCTGTATGACAGACCCCATTGAGAGTATGTTACAGTCTGGGAGAAAACATTTGTAAATCATATACCTCACAAAACACTTGTATCCAGATTATAGAAAGAATTCTCAAAACTCAACAGTAAGAAAAGAAACAACCCAATTAAGAAATGGCCCAAAGACTTGATCAGACAGTTCACCAAAGAGGATACACCGATGACAAATAAGCACATGGGAAATGTATTTAACAGTGTCAGCCATTAGGAGAAATGTAAAATAAAACCATGATGAGATACCACTACACATCTATCAGAATGGCTTAAAAAAGAAAAGAACCCCCCCCCCCCAAACTCTGACTATACCAAATGCTAGCAGGATGCAGATTGATTGCAGCTCTTGTACACTTCTGGTGGGATTGCAGAGTGGTACAGCCATTCTGGAAAACAATTTGGTAGTTTGTTATAAATGTGAACCTCCCCATACTGGCCAGCTGCCAAAAAAAGAAAAGAAAGTTAAACATACACTTAACATATATCTCAGCAATCCCATTCCTAGGCAATTTCCCTAGGGAAATGAAAACTTATGTTCACACAAAAACTCATACACAAACATTTACAGCAGCTGTATTCATAATCGCCAAAAACTAGAAGCAACTCAAATGTCCTTCCATGGGCGAGTAGATAAACTGGTACATCCACTCTACTAGAATGTTACTCAGCAATAGAGAGGTACAAATCACTGATACACACAACTGACTGAATGAGAGAGCCAGTCTCAAAAGGTTATGTACGATTTGGTTCCATTCACATTCCCTCTACACTCTTCAAAGACAAAGGTAGAGTGAGGGAGAGTGGACCGGTGCTGCCAGGGGCTAGGGTTGGGGGAAGGGTGTGACTACAAGGGGTGAGGTCAGTTTCCAGGAGATGAAACTGATCTGAATCCTGATCACGGTGGTGGTGACGCCTCTCTATACATATGCTAAAATTCATAGAACTCTACACACACACACACATACACAAACACTGGAAGTCACTTTCATTGCATGTTAATTTTTTAAATAAGAGAAATAAAAAGTGATCAATGACATTTTCATTCGAACTCAGCCACTTCCTCCCAGCCCCTCCTCCTGCCCTTTCTCTCATTCTCTGCAATCAGAAACTTCTTTAAGAGGATGTACTTCCACCCCTTAAATATTTGAAGATATCCTTATTAACTTGGCTTTGTTACTCTCAAATGTGTGATGCAGAGAGCAAATGCCCTCAGGAATCCCACTCTCCAGAATTAGCCACTTTCTGGAAGCTTCCACCAGACCATTTCAAAGCAATTATACAGTTGTTTTCTCACAAGGTTCAGGACACATATTACGGGTTTTACTTATTGTTCAGGGAAACCACGAGGGCCCTGGGGAGCATGAGCTTGAAAGGGTGACATCTGGGATGACAGCTCATCTTCACATTAGTCTTTACGTTATCACACCATTTCAGGGTTGGATAGAGTTTTAGGGTGATCTAGTTCATCATGGGTCATCCAGTTCCTTCCTGTCCCTTTTGCCACCACCCCCAACAAGCCTTGTCTCTCACAGCAGCCTCTTCCCCACACTACTCCCCACCCTCTGTACCCCAGCTGCCCCTTCCTATCAGCTAGATCCATTAGCAACCACTGGGTGGATCATTCAGTCAACATCCAACAAATCATCCATTCATTCATTCAAGAGTACTTACTGAGTACCTACTATCTGCCAGGCACTGGGCTAAATTGCAAGAATACTCTAGTGAACAAGGTACACATAGTTCCTACTTACATTTCAGTCAGACAGACAGATGCTAACCACAAAATGATTCTAACACATATTTCAATAACAACTGTGCTAAAGCCTGCAAAATGGGAGTACTTGATGTAGTGAGATGGAGCCCGGCCAGACAAGGCTTCCCTGTGGAAAGAGCTATTAAGCTGAGACTTGCAGGATGGGCAGGAGGTGGCCAAATTCAGAGCAGAGGCAAGGGAGGTGAGACAGAGGAAACTGCTTATGCAAAGGCCTGAGAGGTCAGGGTGGCTCCAGTGTGTTGTGGGGACCCACAGGTGCTGGGGACACAGTGGTGGACAGGGCACAATGACAGCTCTACAGGGAAACACTTTGGGACTCTTTCCACTGGCTTTGTAGCTTCTCTTTCTCCTTCCCTTGGGGGCCTTCATCTGAAACAGAACATTTCCTGTAGGGGCCCAGCTTATGGGATCTGAAGTCAGACTTACGTAAACCATCAAAACTAGGCTCCATCATTCACTATGTGTGTGTAAGGGGACAACAACTTAACCACCCTGTGTCTCATTTTCCCCACCTGCAAAATAGATATGAAAATATAACATGGCCTTCTAGGGTTGTTGTGAGGATTAAATGAGATAATCCACATAAAGTCATGTAAAGTCATGACCAGAATGCTTGGCGTATTAGCTGTGCTCAGTGCATGGTAGCTGGTGTTGCTGTTGTTGTCGTTGTTGTTATTAATATTACGAGAGGCACCAGCCTTCCTAACCCTGGAGGGCAGTCTCTATATGGCTAAATATAGAGTTAACACAGATCCAGGGAGGGTCTCCCAGCCCCTGGATTCCTGTAGACAAAAGTCTAGGCAATGACTCAATTGGAATGATATTCCTTGAATCCATCAACTTTTGAGAGTGAACTTGTGTTTGTCAGTGACACAGGCAGGAGTGTGGAGGACAGCTAAGACCCAGGAAGTTTCCTTAGATGACAGATGGGTGCTGCCAGCTGACATTGGCCCCCACCCCCCCACCCCTGCCTCCCACCCGAAAGCTGGACTGTCTTCCAAAGGATTCCAGTGATACCGTTGGTAATGAGAGCCCCACTAAGTCCTCTCTTGCCTGAGGAGTCATGGGTTCTGCCTTCCCAGAAAAGCACCTTTGCTCCAGTGGGAGAATGTCTTTGGACTGATAAAGACTCGCTGTGTCCAGTTATGGGTAGGAATATTGCAAGGGGGTAAAGCTATTTTTTGCTACATGTTCTATCTCTCCAGCAGGCGCAGTGACATTGCTTGGGATACAAATAGCCCCAGCCCTAGAAGGTCATGGAGCTGAAAGCAAGAAAGCCTAACTCTCCAAGAGCCAGGTGGGGGTGGGGGGATTATTTGCATCACCACTTGGGGGTCCTAAGACCTTTAGCTATCACCCCTTCCATCTCCTTGCCCCTTGCTCCCGCCCTGACTCCTGTTGAACCGATTCTGCCCTGGGCCCAGAGTCTGGTGGCAACTGTTTATTTTTAGCCTAAGATTCCTGGAGAATGCCAGGATGCGGGTGGGCCCTTGTGGAGCAGGGGTTGGGAGGAGGGAGGAGGAAGAGGAACTTCAGGGCCTGGAGGGCCAGGGAGGACATAGCCCAGCCCAAGCCCAATTGCAGGCCTGTGACAGGTTGCTGCAGGGACAGGGCCAAGTCCTCTCCCTTCTTGGCCCACCCCGGCTCAGGAGCAGGCTGGGCTCATGTCTCCGTGTTCCCCTTTTCTTCTTCCCTGAGGCCCAAGGGACGTGTGGCTTCTCCTTCCTCTTTCTAGCCACCCCCCTCACTCTAGGTCCTTGGGGTTCTCGAACTTGACCACAGTGGGTGCAGAACAGGACCCCACAAGACCTCCCTTCCTCCTGCCTCTGAAAAGATGTTTCTACGCCTTCTCTTTGTGCCTGCCTGGCACTATCATAGGCACCTAATAAATATGGGTGGACTGAATAATGGAAGAACCAATAAGGGGAAGTTATAAAGGTTTAGAAACTCTTATGAAACCCTGAAGTCATTATCCCTGATTGCTAGTTCCTGTCTCTTTTCTGTGAAGTTCCCTGGAGCCCCCAGGACCTCATCTTTGCCTCTGATCCAGAAGGCATTTGCCCCTTCTTCCTCTTCAATCTTACCTTCAGCCTTCCCTTGACACTTCTCTCCAGGATACCCCAGTCCTGTCCCACAGCCTACATGAGCATCTGCAAAAGGGAAACCGTCAGGTTGAGCTGGCTCAAGTCCTGGCTCCACCACACACGAGCCATGTGACCTGGGGAAAGACGCCCGGCCTCCTGCAAGAGGTTGTAAAGATCTCTTTAGGGGTTGTTGTGAGGACTCGCAACAGTGCATGTAAAATGGCTGGCACAAGGTAAGTACTTAATAAATGGTTGTTGTTTTATTATCATTCAATAAATGGCACAGAAAACCAAGCCTTCTTTTTTAACATCTTTCACTCTATAGTTGATAGTTCTTCGTATTTGCAGACTGCTTTAATATTTTATAAAGCACTTTCCCATCCATTAGCTTAGCTGATCCCCAGACAACCACTTGAGAAAGACCAAGTCATTATCACGTGATTATTATTCCCATTATACAGATGAAGACGCTCATGCTCCAGAAACACAAAGACCTGTCTTGCTCACCATTGTGTCCATAGTGCGTAACACAGGGCCTGGCACAGACAAAACAAAACAGAGCAAAACCCTTTTGAAGGAATAGCTGACTCAAAAAAGAAATGGCCACACTCATCCTACATACCACCTATCCTTCGCTCATCTGTAAAATGGAGATTAATGCTGTAGGATATACAAAAGAAATTAAAATTCTCGAACCAGCTACATTTTGAACAGGTAGAAGAGAGTGAAGCATGGACATCCCAAACCCTTTCCACTTCTTCCTAGAAGAGAGACCAACTTGTACTTTTGGTAGAATAATTGGGAATTGCCACTGACAGGGAAATGGATATAGTGCATTCCCTGAGATCCCCAGACCAGATCTTTTATGTCCTTACATCCTGGGACTTTGGCTTCTCCTGCTGGAAGCTGAATTTAAGAGAGAGGAGATGGGCCTGTGTGTGTGTAGTCATGGCAAGCAAATCCCAGGGGAGGGGGGAGGGGTACCAGAGTAGAAATTAAGATTCCTTCTAATATTGACGCCACGGGGAAAGGGTTCTGCTGCCTTTGGAAGAAATGGGGTGGAGTGGATGAAAATTTAAGGGAAAATTAAAATACGTGTAATACTTTTTTAGGTCAAAAATCATTTTATTAAATTAGGGACATAAAAATGTATTATGTATAAATGGATTTTCTCTGAAAATTATCACAATCAGGATATTACATTTCAAAGTATAATCCTTCAGATAATAATTATAAATCTGTGGTTTAATTTTAATTGGTTGAATTTTTAAAAAATGGAGCTAGAGCTGTTAAATTTTAGAGTATCTCTTCAGGTTGCCTGTTGATGAGAAGCAGATGTCAACCACTCGATTTCAAAAAAGCCTCTAACATTTTGGGTGCTTAGGGTTATAAACAGACACCATACATTTTTAGGAAAGTTGCTGAGACTGTGTAGGAGGAAAAACCCCAACTCACTGATGACAACACTTGTCTCTTGGAACTTATCGTTGTAAGTGTCCAGGTTACTTGCTGTTAACCGTAAATCACATTTTTCCTTCAAAATACCTTACAGTGCTTTTATATTATTGGAATTGGGCTCACTATATCACAGAAAGGGAAAATGGAATGGGGGAAATAATTATTAAAAGTGATCTTTATTGAGCGCCTACTATGTGCAGGGCACTGTTTTAAGAGCTTTCCATGCATTCATTCATTTAATCCTTATAACAGCCCCATAAGATGGGTACCATCGTTACCCTTATTAAAGGAAGCAAAATGACTTGCCTGAAGTCTTGTGGCTACAAAGTGGCAGAACAAGGATTTGAATCTGTGTTGAAATCAAAATGGTGGATAGTTTGGTGTGAAAATTAGGCAACAGTCAGCTCTACTCATTTAGTCAAGTTACATCTTCCAAGTGAACCAGGACAAACTACCCACCCCCAGTCTCACCATCCCATGGAACTACATGGAACCCTCTTGTTCCTAGATCTGTGGGAACAAGGGAACATTTCTGTGACTTAGGTAGCTAAGGAAAGCATACCAATGCTCCTTAAATATTGCCTCAGATTTTAAACTCAGAGCAATTTTAATAAACTCCTTAAACTTCCATTTTAAAGGATCCTTTCTTTAATCCCTTCTATACATGACGAGGCCACAGGGGCAAGAAAAAGCCAATTTCCAATTCCCTCTCAGCCTCATTTTTCTCAGTCATGCTCTAACTAGTCTGTTTGGAGCCTTGTGAGGAAGCAGAAAAATAAGATCACAACCCTGGCCTTTCCCGTGTATTTGTTCCTTCAGCAAATCACTTCACTCACTTGTTGAGTGTTAGACACTGGGAAGTGTGCTGGGAACTCAGGTGAGAGCAAAGCTCTGTCCTCATTCAGCTTCCCCTCTGGTGTACCCAACTGGCAAAAATAAACAAACACAAAAACGGAAACAGATGGATTAAATTATGGTGACCATGTCACTGCTCTGAAGGCAAATCCCCTGTTTTAGAGTCTGGCAGCTCCGGTGCAGTCAATTTCCCAGCCACCAAGGCCTGGGGAGTGGGCAGAGACACACCCATCAACATCAAGATTGAAAGTCTATAAGAGGAAGCCCCCAAGAAGGCGGGTGCCAGGTGCTCAGTCTTGCAAGGACGGCAATTCCCCAGGCCACAGAGAGGCCACTTCCCCTTCTTGACCAATGCCTGGACCACCCTGTCCTTGGTGCCCATAAGCTGTTCTGTATGGAGCTGACACTAGCCACAAACTTATATTCAAAACCTTCCTCTGGCTTGAGTTTTAGACATCACTTCAGGAGAGCAAAGTCTACCTGGTAATGTTTGGACAACTTATCTTGACTATTTTATCTTTGGGGAGATTTGCTTTTCACATTTAATTTCTTTGAGGAGCCAAAAAAGTTTCCAGGATAAAATGGACATTAACCCCATCCCACACCCCTAACTCCCACCTTCAGGCTGAGACCCAGTGGGAAGATCAGGGTGGAGACTACCTCCTGTTGTGATAAGGAACGTCCCAGAGCCGTGCCTCACTGACATCTTCAGAGGTCCCAGAGCCCTTTCCCATCCGTGATGACAACCAGTCCCCACAACAACTGGGAAGAGGAGGGTGTAGGTACTCCCACTCTTCAGGACTCCAAACCCAGTTCTCTTTCAGCTATCCAAGTATGTCCCAGCCTTCTGTCATCCGCATCTTCCCCTCCTGACTTTTGCTATCCCCATGCCACTTGTACCTTTACTTACTTAATATGTTTTAAAGGTGGTCCATTTTTTCTTAGCTTAATAATGAAACTTGTCCACTGTTGCTTATGCCATTCTCTTGCCATATGATACCCTGAGTTGCTATAGAGAGTCACCACCCAGAAGGCCCTCACTAGATGTGTTCCCTGGACGTTGGACTTCCCAGCCTCTGAAACCGCACCAGCCATATTTTGCAGATAAGCTATAGCTACCATTTATCACAACTAAATGAGTGACTCCAAGCAAGTACCATCCAACTAGTCCCAGAAAACCTGAGAATTGATCAAAGGGCTTTGCAGGATGCAAGACTTTTGGTGCTAAAACTGGTTCAGTCCAGGCAAACCATATGGACAGCGGTAGATAACCAGAACAGCCGAAGAGCCACATGTTCAGTGAAGTGTTCCAGATAGCCTTGTTCCTCCTCTGGACCAGATGAGATTCTGGTAACATCACACACACACTTTGTGATGATCATTTTTGCAATTATTTTATTAAAATTTGTTTTACCCACTAAAATAAATAAAAATGAAACTTGATATCACTGTCATAATTGGAAATCTGGGTTCACTGACCATAAATGGAAGGCAGTCATAAAAATAAAAGCAATGAAATGTTATCACATCCCTGGTAGATGCTGTTGCCTGCTGAAGGCTCTGGGCTGAGGCCTACTCTCTTTGTAAAAAAAGAGGTTAGTGCCAGAGAGGTGTTTAAGACAGTCTAGCACCCAACCGAGGCATTCTCCTTGAAGGACTGAAGGAGAATTGAGAACGGGATGAACTTCTCTCTGTGTGAGTCAATGCTGTCATGCCCATCTCGGACATCTTGGAGAAATCTATGGTGCACACCCCTTTTTGGAGAGAAGAGGATTTACACTTGGCCACTCAGGTTCCGTCCAGTTGGTTCCTCAGCAGCCCCATAGTTGCCCTGTCCTGTCTCAGAGGCCGTCTTTTGCAAGTCTTCTTGTCTCTGCTTTCCCCACTGGGAGGTTCCAGGCTCCACTTATGTCCACTCATGTCCTGGCACAAGGTCTCTCCTCTAATCCACACCCTCTGCCTCAGCCAGGTGTCAGAGCTCTGCTGTATGCTGCAACTCCCTCCCACATGCTCCCTCTGCTTCCTCCTTCAATTTATCCTCCCTGCCCAACCCAGGTGCCTTTCTAAAGCCCAGATCTTATCATGTTATTTTCCTGCTAAGATACCCCCAGCATCTCCCACTGTCCTCAGGATCATGTCCTTCCTCCCCTGGGGACCTCCGAGGTCCAGCATCCCTTCACACTCCCAGGCTGCACCTGCCTCTCCCAGCCTCATTCCTCACCACTTCCCACTTCCAGCTCTTGCAGCTCACCAGATTGGACTTTCTTGATTCCTTCCCAGGCTCTCTCTGAACTTGGGAATCTCATAAACAATGTTCTCTCTGCTTGAAGCACTGCTTCTCACCACCACCCACACATTCTTCCTGTCTCAGCTTAAATGTCACTCTCTCCTGGCAGTCTCTCCTGGTCTCCTTGAGGCAGCAGCCCCTCCCCCCATGACCCTGTGCTTCTTCTGTTTTTCACTCTACTGGAATTGCCTGTGTATGTCTGCCACTCTAGCACAGCGCCTAGCACAGGGCCAGAACTGTGTGGAACACATAAATACGTGTTGATTGAATGGATGGTTATTAATTCCATGTACCTGTCAATCCCTCCTCCACATTCTACCTGCACTGCCCTTCATCTTGACCTAACTAAATTCTACCATTCCCAGGCGTGATGTTCCAAGTTAATCCCACCCCTCTTACTCCAGCCCACACAGATTCCACCTTCCATTGAACCCCTACAGCATCGTTTGTTTGTTGGTGAATGAATGAATGGGATAGTGCAAGTGAAAAATGGAGCACAGTCAGAAAATAATATCATTTAAAACTCAAACTCAAACTCAGGCTGGCCAGTTAGCTCAGTTGGTTAGAGTGCAGTGTCACAACACCAAGGTCGAGGGTTTGGATCTCTGTATTGGTCAGCTGCCAAAAAAACAAAAACAATAACAAAAAACTCAGACTCACTGTAATGACTTCTGCTTTCTAAGATGGAAGTCATAATTCCTATTGGTGGAAAATATGTAATTCTCCATATTATTTCCTTTTTTGGAGAGGCTGGTGGAAACAGAGACAACAGACTTAAATTACAAAGCATTTTTCAGTTTTTCTTTGCAATAAAAAGAGAGATCCTAAGAAGTCCTCTTTTAAAAAATTATTTGACTGTTTGGGAATAAATAATAGTTGCACATGGTACAAAATTCAAAAGGCAGGTGGCTTTTCCTTAGCCGGCCACATTAATGAATCTTTGAATGTGCACAGAGTTAGGTGGAAGTGGGGATGGAGAATCCGTTGTTCCGAATGACACCTTGAGGGAAACTGCATTCCTGGGGCAGCCCCAGTGGGTGGGCCTGGAAAGTGGACTCTAAGTGGGGGGGGCCAAGTTCCCAAATGAAGAACTAGGGTCTGTGACGGGAGGTGGCCAGGGAGGAGGTCTCAGGGCTCGGTAACCTAAGGACCCCTGGCTCTAGGGCTGGCCAGGATCTAAGTTACTGTAGCTTGCCTTTGGCCACATCAAGCCATTAGTAAAGTTGGCTGCTCTGAAATCCTCAGAGGGAGAGTTTTGGGGGTAAATGAAGAAAAACAGCTCCAGTTGCCCTGGAATTGAAAAAGCCTCAGGGAGAGTAGGAACCCAAGGCCTGGGGACACAGGGAGGACAGAGGCCACTGGGAACTTTCAGAAACCTTTGGAGGGCATTGGGGTTCCCTCATGAAGAGGGATAGGACTCCAGCCAATTTTATATAATCTCAAAGGACATACAACCTCAGCTGACATTGGAGTTACAAGGAGCCTTGCTTTACACCATTATCTTCTTGGTTAGGAGGTGCTGCAAACTCTGCATTCCTGCCAAGACTGTAGGTTCTCTAGGGTCAGGGACTGGGTCTCATTTCTTCCTGTTCCACTCCCTCAGCTCTACCCACCCGCCCAATTATACTGAACCCATTTTTAAAAAACTTTTTCATTGTGCTAAAACACACATAACATAAAATTTACCATCTTAGCCATTTGTAAGTATGCAGTTCAGTGGTATTAGATACATTTTTTTTTTTTTTTTTTTTTTGTGACTGCGCTCAGCCAGTGAGCGAACCAGCCTTCCCTATATAGGCAGATACATTTTTAATGTTGTGCAATCATCACCACCATCCATCTCTATAATTCTTTCCATCTTGTAAAACTGAAACTCTGTACACGCTAAGCAATACCTCCCATTCCCCTCCCAACAGTTCCTGGAAACCAGCATTCTACTGTCTGTCTCTGTGACTTTGACTGTCCTATCTCACATAAGTGAAACCATACAGTATTTGTCCTTTTGTGACTGGCTTATTTCACTTAGCATAATGTCTTCGAGGTTCATCCATGAGGTAGCATGTGTCAGAATTCCTTCCTTTTAAGGCTGATGAATATCCCATTGTACGCATACACCACATTTCGCTTATCCATTCATCCATCAGTGGACACTTGAGTTGCTTCCATGTTTTAGCTATTGTGAATAATGCTGCTATGAACATGGGTGTACAAATATCTCTTTGAGACTGCTTTCTATTCTTTGGATATATACCCAGAAGTGGAACTGTCATACTCTATGGTGGTTCTTTTTTTTGAGGAACTGCTATACTGTTCCACAGTGGCTACACCATTCTACATTCCCACCAACAGTGCACGAGGGTTCCAATTTCTCCACATCTTTGTCAACACTTATTATTTTCTGTTTTTTGGATTTTTTTAATAGTAGTCATCCTAATGAGCATGAAGCAGTACCTCATTGTAGTTTTGATTCACGTTTCCCTAGTGATTAGTGATATGAGCATCTTTTCATGTGCTTATTGGCCATTTGCATATCTTCTTTGGAGAAATGTCTATTCAAGTCCTTTATTCGTTTTTGAGTCAGGTTGTTTGTATTTTGTTTTTGAGTTTTAGGAGTTCTTTATATTTTCTCGATATGAATCCCTTATCAGATATATGATTTACAAATATTTCTCTCATTCTGTGGGTTGCATTTTTGCTCTGTTGATAGTGTCTTTTGATGCACAAAATTTAAAAATTTTCATGGAGTCCAATTTGTCTATTTTTTTCTTTTGTTGCCTGTGTCTTTCATGTCATAGCTAACAAATCACTGCCACATCTAATGTGGTGAAGCTTAGCACTGAACCCATTTTTGTGGCAGTCCATGACATCTTCTTTGAGACAATGATTGTGACTGAATGATTCATATCTACTTCCACAACAAACACACACACACCTGGCCCTTGGAAGCAGCCCACAGGAGGCAAAATGCATTATCTGGGATGCCAAGAGCCCTAGGTGCTAGCCTGACTCCCACTATCAATACGCCACTTTGGGGAACTTTGGGGCAAAGCCCTTGACTGACTCAGTTTCCGTTTCTTCCCACACCCTTCAATCTTCAGCTCAAGGAACTACAAAACAATCTTATGGCTGTTGTACTGGCTGAATTGTAGAACAAATAAGGCCATTTTAAAATAATTTCCAAACTCCTAAAATATGAAGGTTGTAATGGGCAAAGACTGGCATCAGCTGGGGAACCAGGCAAAGCAAGATCGCCCGAGGGCTTTGTAACTACTTACTGTGGCTGTGCTGGTCTGGAACCAGCTCCAAGCCAAACATACGTACAAGACGAGGCACAGTCCCCCCCGCTTCGTGGGCCAGCCCTGGCAGTCTTGCTGCCTCCACTGGAAAGATAAGGGAGCAAAGGCATACGAAGGTTAACACAGTCACGTAAGCATCAACAGGGTAGAAAAGAATTAACCCCATTAGGCTGATACCTAATTTCTGACTTCTTAAAGACTTTGAGTTACTGAATTTCTGCCAAATTGAGGTTTTCATTACATTCCAGAGAAAAACATTCTCCAAATGATACCACAGTTATAATGATAGTGTGAGACTATTGGGGCTTATGGGCAAGCTAGCTAGCCATCAGCTTGCTACCTTAGATTCTTGACATTGTTCAGTTTATTTATTTATTATTTATTTATTTATTTTTAATTTTATTATGTCGATATACATTGTGGCTGATTATTGTTGCCCATCACTAAAACCTCCCTCCCTCCTCCCTCGACATTGTTCAGTTTAAATATTTGGTTTTATACAGCTAAGGCTTATAACACCAAGGTCGAGGGTTTGGATCACCTTACCAGACAGATACCAAAAACAAACAACTTTTTGGTTTTAATTATTATTATTATTTTTTGTCTTTTTCGTGACCGGCACTCAGCCAGTGAGTGCACCGGCCATACCTATATAGGATCCGAACCCGAGGCGGGAGCGTCGCCGCGCTCCCAGCACCACACTCTCCCGAGTGCGCCACAGGCTGGGCTGGTTTTAATTATTTGTGAGTGAACCAGAATGCTCATGGCATACATTAATTTGTCATTTTGCTAGCCCAAATTTCAATCATAGCACTGCGAGGCTATAACACCAGTAAGTAAGCACAGCCTGTTGCCCCGCAGCTATACAACATTGCTTTGTTGTCATTTGTCACGTTCCCTAGAAATCTCAGGAGATAACGTAAAAAAAAAAAAAGGGGGGGGGGGCTTTCTATAAAATATATTTCCTTAAGAGTAAGTCAAGTTGGTCTTTTTGTTGTTGTTGTTGTTGGCTGGCCAGTACGGGGATCCGAACCCTTGACTTTGGTGTTACAAGCCTATGTTCTAACCAACTCAGCTAACTGGCCAGCCTGAGCCAACCTATGCTGGTGATAAAAGGGAAGAGTAAGAGAAAAAGTATGTTTGTGTTAGTTCTTAAGCCAAAAAATAAAAGTTTTGGATGAACTATAGAAAGAAAGATTGGACTCAGTGGTGGTTCAGATACTGAAAGTGAGAGCCCACCTAATTTCTAAACAGTAATAAGAAAAAGCAACTTATAAAACCATTCCTAGCAATCAACAGCATCAACAGTAACAATAATAAAAAACCAACTTTTGGTAAGCAAGAGAAGAAACTTTGGAGATGTTGAAAAACATTTGATATGTGGCATGCAGATGTAACTCTTGATGGAGTGGGGTTCTGTAGTAAGGCAATCACCGGAGCAAAGATTTCCATACATTCAAATTTAAGGCTTGCAAAGGCCTCTGGCTGTGAATCTGGAGAAAATCAGAGGCCCACTGGGAAGTCTGGCCTCACCCCATCAACCAACCAGCTCATCCATCAATTTTACCCCCACTCTCAGCCCATCCGAATTGGGATGTCATGGTGGTGTGCCATCTAGTGGTCAAAATGATTACTGCAAGTAACTGCCTCAGGCTTTCTGTTTTGGTTTCATTAAACCGTCATTCACTCGTTTATTCATTCAATGAATTGTTATAGTATGTCTGGTGCTGACAATATAACAGAGAACAAGATAGACATGGTCATTCCTTCTGGAACCTCTAAGTTTAGTAGGGTAAATCAAACACATGAAATACAATATGAGTGGAGGAATCAATACACACTATAGGGAGGTAAGAGCACTGACAAGGGGCACCTAAACCGGGTTTGGTGGCCAGAGAAGGTTTCCCAGAGGAAGTGCCATCAATGTTGGGACCTGAAGGATCAGCAGAAGTTTGTTAATCAAAGGAGGGAAAGGGAAGAGACAGCGTTCCTGGCAGAAGGAACAGCATGCTGAAAAGCCTGAAAAGCCCGGTGTCAACAGAGCTCGACCAGCACATGCTGGGTGCTAAGCTTTGTTACGAGCTTTGAACTTTATGTCGCAGCTGTGAGAGCCATTTTTTTTTTTTCAGGGAAAAATGAAGAAAGCCTATAGAACTTGAATTTCTCCCAGGTCCTGGCTTCCACCTCTTATCTCCCAGAGTCCATACCCTCATGACCGACCCCCCACCCCCCAAGATGGAATAATGCTAGTTTTTAATTTTTTGTTTTCTTTCCAGGCATGAGATGCTTGTTCACATGTCCTTGATCTCTCTTTTCTCTCTGTCAGCAAAGAAGTTTGCTGTGTGTTATCATTCCTAAGCTGGGGCAGAGATTCTCTTGCAAGAATTCTCTTGCAAGAATAGGTCTGGCAAAGCTCAACTCCTTTCTACGGCCAAAGTCCTTCATGGGGAGACAGTGGCTACTGTCAGGGGGAAGTCTAGGGTGAAGTCTTATGTATCATCATTCTCTGGGGCATTCGTTTAATGAAGCAGCTTCTCAGACCTGCTCAGTCCTCGCTCAGAGGAGGTGGGCCCTGGAATGAGCACCTGCACTGCAGGTGATCCTGGAGCTCACTTAGGTTAGAAGCACTGGTGCAGTGGTTAGAGCACAGGCTTTGGGGTCAGTTTCGTTGTGTGGTCCAGTCCCAGCCCTGCCTCATCCTGTGTGTGACTCAGCTATTTCATCTCAGACCAGCTACTTCATCTCCCCAGGCCACTTCTTGAAAACAGGAATAATAATCATAAAAACTACCCAACAGGTTATTGAGAAGATTAGATGAGATTATGCGTGTAATGTGCTTGGCACAGAGTCTGGCATACAGGATGTGCTCAGTAAAGCTTAAAGAACAAAAACAGTCATGTCTCAGACCACATTGCAGTCATAAAAGGCATGGGGGTTAAAGGCAGGCAGCAGGCCAGGATAATCAGGGCTGGAATTTAGAGGCTTGGGATGCTAGGGGCAGGAGAGGAGACCTAGGTGGGTCTGATACCTCACCCAGAGAGAGGATGAGGCCCAGCAGGCCAGAGAAGCAGGCTGCCTCTGGACAGCTGGGGAAGAGTAACAGAGGGTCCTAAGTGCATAGCATAGGGGGTGGAAATGAAGTCTCTATGAAGTGTTCAGAGAATCTGACAGAAAACTTGGCTCTGTCAAATCTGTGTAGCAGTCATGACTCCAGAGCACCATCAAAAATCCTGAGGCTGACATTCATTGGCTTAGCTTTGGTCACATGCCCATCTCTGAACCAATCACTGTGACTAGGGAAATGGAGTGCTCTGATTGGCCAGGCCTGTGTCCTGTGTCCAATCTTGTATCCAGGTTTGGGGCAGCCCCACCCAAACTACAGTGGGCTGAGCATAAAGAGTTCCCTAAATAACAGAGAACCCAGAAATAAAGCCATGTGTTTACAGCCAGCTGAATTTCAATAAAGGTACAAAAGGTATTCAATGGGGAAAGGACAGTTTCTTCAATAAATGGTGCTGGGAAAACTGAATATCCACATACAGAAGATTGAAACTAGACCCCTGTCTCTCACTATACACAAAAATCAGCTCAAAATGGATTAAAGACCTAAATTTAAGACCTAAAACCATGAAATTACTCAAAGAAAACATAAGGGAAGTGTTACCTGAAATGGGAGTGGGCAGTGTTTTTTGAACAAGACTACAAAGGCACAGGCAACTAAAGCAAAAATAGACACATGGGACTACATCAGACTAAAATGCTTCTGCACAGCAAAGGACACAGTAAACACAGTGAAGAGACAACCTACAGAGTGAGAGAAAGTGATTGCAAACTACACATCAGACGAGGGGATAATATCCAGAATATGTGAGGAACTCAAACAACTCAAGAGCAAAAAACCAAATAACCCAATTTAAAAATGGGCAAAAGAACTGAACAGACATGTCTCAAAAGAAGACATAAAAATGGCCAATAGGTACATGAAAATATGCTCAACGTGACCAATCATCAGGGAAATGAAAATTAAAACCACAATGAGATATCACCTCACCCTAGTTAGAATGGCTATTGTCAAAAAGACAGAAAATAACAAATGCTGGTGAGGATATGGAGAAAAGGGAACTCTCCTACATTGTTGGTGGGAATATAAACTGGTACAGCCACTGTGGAAAACAGTATGGAGTTTCTTCAGAGAAGTAAAAATTGAACTACCCTATGACCCAGCTATCCCACTACTGGGCATATACCTAAAGGAAATGAAATCAATATATCAAAGAGACACCTACACTTCCATGTTCATTGCAGACTATCCTCAGTCGCCAAAAGATGTGATCAACCTAAATGCCTATCAACAGATGAATGAATAAAAAAAAATGCATTGCATAAAAAATGCATAAAAAAATACACATATATATGTGTGTGTATATATATATATACACACACACACACACACAAAATGGAATATTATTCAGCCATTAAGAAAAAATAAATGTTATCATTTGCAGCAACATGCATGGAACTGCAGACCCTCATGTTAAGTGAAGTAAGCCGGGCACAGAAAGACAAATACCACATGATCTCACTCATATGTGGAAGCTAAAAAAAAAAAAAAAAAAAAAAAGTGGTTCTCATAGAAGTAGACAGTAGAATAATGATTACTAAAGGCTGGGAAGAAGGGGGGCTGGGGGAGGGGAACTGGTGTACTAACAGGTACAAAGCTATCTACCCTAAGCGAATCAATGTGCAGTATATGCATGTATTGAAACAACACACTGTATCCCACAAATATGCATAAATAAATGTTTAAAGAAAAAAAAGAGTTCCCTAAATAAAAATAGGGGTCCTGTTTCTGGAAGAATGGATGAGGACAAGCAAAACAAGAGGTGTCCTCAATTTGTCCATGTGTGGGACACTCCTGTTGCTGGCTGTCCCTGAGCACCTGAACAGTGCAGCACCCACAGCCTTGGTCCTTGGGCAGGGTATTCTTGCAGTACTGGACGGCAGGCAGGAAGAGTATGTCCCCACAGAGAGCAGTGACACCACAGATGGTGCTTGCTGAAAAAGCACTTCTAGGGAGCAGCTGGCACAGCTGGTGCTGTACAAGCCCCCAGCTAGATGCCCCTAGTGTCCTTCCAGAGAGGCTGCAAAGGACAAAGAAAAGATTAGGGACCTTACAGAGGCAGGGGAGTAAAGAGCTGTTAGGTAGGCTAACAGGCTAAGGCCCCTCAACCAAGGTGCCTGCAGACCATGGGGAGCTGGCAGCCGTGGGCTGGGGAAACATTAGGGTGATGTCCCTGCTCTGTCACTCTGGCCCTCCGTTCTTCCCAGGCCGTCCCCCCACACCCCACCCAGCAAACTCTGAACTATGCATTCCTCTGAGTGCACTCCTTCACTCTTGACAAACAACCCTTGGGCTCTAGTACTCATTCAGTAACTAGATTAGTGCCTACCATGGGCCACGTCTTATACCAGGAGTTACAGTGAGTCCCCAGGTGGAGCCCACAACCTTGTGGAACACACAGCTCTAGGAAGTGCAACAAGAGCTATTTTTATGAATGCACTCTTTATTTTTAATTGCACACGTTATAAGTGAAATGATTCTCCTTGTAATGTATTCCAACAATACCTTTACTACCAAAACCGCTTACCTCCCCTCTCCCCAGCCAGCTTCCGCCCTCATGGATAACCTCATTGTCTATATGGTGGATAGCAGTTGAAATATTTTTCTACATATATACTTTTTAATATGTTCACATGCAGAAATATATAACTTTTGCATTGTTGACATTTTTTAAATCGGTCCAAAAGGTGACACAGTGAGGTGTCCTTTCTACACTATCTTCCAGCTGCTCAGTCCCCTCCCAGAGCAGCCAGCCAGCTCACCAGTTTCCAGTGTTTCCTTCCAAATAGGTTAGGCCAGGTGTCAGCAAACTTTGCATGCAAAGGACCAGATTGTAAACATTTTAGGCTTCGCAGGCTTATGGTCTCTGTTGTAACTAATCAACTCTGCCATTTTATTGACAAAGCAGCCATGGACAATACATAAATGAATGAGTATGGCTGTATGCCCATAAAACTTTATTTATAGGCACTGACATTTCAATCTCATATCATTTTCATGTGTCATGAAATGTTACTCTTCTTTTGATTGTTTTTCAACTATTTAAAAATCTAAGCACCATTCTTAGCTCCCTGGCTGTTCCGTGACAAGTGACAGGCTGGATTTGACCTGTGAACTGTCACTTGCTGACCCCTGGTCTATGCACATAAAAAATAAATGTGCATGAACATTCTTTCCCCTCTGTTTTATGTGAGGAAGCACACTACATACACTTTTCTGTACCTTGCCTTTCTCACTTAGTGATCTATCTTAACCATCATGCCACACCATTTCATACAGAACTTCCTCATCTTTGCCTTTGGCATAATATTACATTTTATTCCATAGTAGTACACTGTACCATAATCTCCTTAGCCAACCACTTATTGGTGGGTATTTATTTCCTTTTGCTATTATAAACAATGTTTCATTGAAAAACCTTGTACATATTTTATGTGTGTTTTTATAAAAACTTCATTGATATCCTGTCCTAGGAGCCCAAAAAGCAGGTTCTTCTGCGGAGAACTTCCTAATGACAGCATCTAGACAGAACTGAAAAATACTTTAGGGGTCAATTAAAGCTATCTCTTATACAGAGTGGGAGATTGAGGCCCCAGCTGAAGAAGTGACTTGCTCCAGGTCTCAGAGCTAATTGGGGTTGAAGCTATGTGTACAGCCCAGGCTGATTCCAGGCCAATGCTCTTTTTTCAGAGCATGTGGAATCAGAGGATTTACTTCCAAACTCCCCAAGCTCCTCTACTCCTAACTAGACACCATAACCCTTCCCAGAAGGCAGCATGGAGTGGGTATGAAAGGCCCTGGTATTTGAACCAGACAGCCTGGGTTCAAATCTTAGCTCAGCCACTGAGGACTAGTTACTTACCCTTTGATCCTCTGTGCCTTCCTCCTTGATATTTAATGTTACCTACCTCACAGGTATGTCAGGTTTAAATGAGATAAATACACTATCTGATATATAGTAAGCACTCAGTAAATCATGGCTATTATTTTTCTCCTCAAGTTCTCCTCCTTTTGGGTGAATCAGCTGTATGGGTATGAAGATTAGTTTGTCATATGGTAGGAAATTCCAGGTTCAAACTCCACGAAGTTGTGTGGATTACTTGTCCCTGGCTTTGTTATTTCATTTGGCTTGGCTGGAGTTGCTACCTCCCAAGGCATTTCTTTAATAAACCACCATTCTCAGCAGAGGGACTGTCCACCTCCTTGTTTATCAGCCCACCATAAGTTAGAAACAGCTGAGAATGAGAGTTTGTTTTAGTTCAGTGGTTCTCTCAACCTGGGCTGCCATTAGAATCACTTAGGGAAACATTTTAAAAAGCACAAGTGACTGCACCCCATTCCCTCCCTTATCCTGATAAAATTGGGAGTGGGGTCCAGGTGACTTAAAAGCTCCCCAGGTGATTCTTTTTTTTTTTTTTTTTTTTGTCTTTTTCACGACCGGCACTCAGCCAGTGAGTGCACTGGCCATTCCCATATAGGATCCGAACCCGCGGTGGGAGTGTGGCAGCACTCCCAGCGCCGCACTCTCCTGAGTGCGCCATGGGCTCGGCCCAGGTGATTCTGATTGAAGTCAGGGGCGATAACTCCCTTATATCAGTGGTTCTCAAACTTCAGCATGCATCAGAATCATCTGCAGGGCCGGGCCTGTGAATTTGCATTTCTAACAAGCTCCTGAGTGATGTTGATGCTGCTAATCCAGGGAACACACTTTGATAACCACGGATGCAGGTGAGCCTAACTGGACCTCTATGGGTTTTTCCTTCCCAGCATCCTATCCCCCTCTGGTATCAGCTCCTGATGTGCCTTTGGGGAACTGCCCCTCCTCAGCTCTTCGGTCACAACATGTAAGTGATAACCACTCTACTTCTCAAGTTCAGGGGTGGGAACATAACCCAAGTCTGGCCAATGAACAGAATCTATACCCCAGCTCCACTGAGGGATTGGTTTGGCAATGAGCATGTCACTGAATATAGTCCAGGAAGAGTCAGTGCTGGGACTTTTTTCTGGAGCCCTTGGGAAGAGGTGTTAAGCTGGCAAGATGTAATCCTGGAATTACTGGTAACCATCCTGCCTTTGCACAGGAAGGACCTTCCTGAGGATGAAGCAGGCACAGGAAAGTAGAAGGAGACTAATAGAGACCAAGTCCTGATGATACCCTTTTACTCACTGGATCCAGCCAAGCCTGAACCTACACCTAAATTTTTCAATTGCATAAATCAATAAATTCCCTTTTTGGCTCAAACCAGTTTTGTGGGTTTTTATGTGCAGTTCAGAGAGTACTGACTATGTGGGACATGTAAATAACCTAAGCATGATTCCAGCTTCTGGCTGGATGCTGCTTCCATCAGGCTCCAGAATTGAGCAGCAGGACTCTTAGAGGTCACTCAGTCCCATCCCCTCCTTATTTATGTGGGAAGACAGGGGGCCCAGGAGAGGTGAGGACCTGCCCTGGGTCATGCCTACCACAAAGCCAACTGGGATATCAGCCTTTGGCTCTGTCAATAAATACACCCATACCAGTGGGTGATAACAGCCAGCAGGCAGTGCCAACATGTTGGCCAAGACTCCTTTTCAAGGGCAACCACTGAAGGGACAGGGGCTCACTTCTTTATCATGAAAAGGGGCCTTATTGCCCTTTTTTCAATGTCTCAGTTTCTCTAATTGCAGTTAAAGAAACACACACAAAAACGTTGTTCTTAATCATAAACGGAGTGTATGGACACGGCAAAAAAACTTTTCAGGGGATACAGATGAGCAAAAAAGGGAAAATAAAACTCTCCAGTAATCTCATCACCCTGAGCTAACACCATCAATATTTGGGGAGCATATTCTTTTGTATTTGTTTTTTTCAATGAAGATTTATATCAGGCAAGGTGAAGATTTTCCTTGTGGGACCCAGACTATCCTTGCGGGAGAACAAATTGGGGCACATCTTGGAAGTGAGAGAAGGAGAGAGCTGTTCCATTCTTGGGGATTGTATCACACAGGGCTCTTGGTGCAAGTATCAGAAACTAGAGAAGGGGTTTATTTGGAAGGCTGATGAAGACTTACACAACTGATGAAAGACTAGAAGAGGAGGCTGAATTTAAAAATCTCTGAAGGGCCAAGAAGCAGGAAGCAGGAAAAGCAGTCACTGCCTTTAACCGGGACACAGGTCAGCATTCTGTAAATGGCCCTTCCACAGCTGCTGTTGACACAAAGACAATGGCCAGAAACCATTCCCTTGTCCTTGCCAGAGTCAAAGTCCTGGGAAAGAGCACTTTAGATCATGTGTCTCCCACTGACTCAAACAGCAGGTGAGGAGAAGAGGAATCTGGCCCCTTTGTCTTTAACTGGAAGAGGCCAGCAGTACGGGGAAGGAGCCAAGAATTGCCCCTGCTCCAAGACAGTGGGGAGAGGCAATTTCCCTTCATGGAGCTGGGGTGCTTTCAGGAGGTGGAATGGATGCTGTACAGCCCCAAACCAAGAGCCACCCACTTAGTGCAGCCTATAAAGGGAGGCTGCTGCTTCTAGGCACAGTTTGTAATAGAGCCTGGAAACTGTTCCCAACCTAGCTACCCTAGCACACTGTTGGAAACATAGGGAAATAAACAATTGTGTTTGAGTGTGTATATGTACATAACACTAGTGTGTATATGTGCAGGCCTGTGTGTCATGAGGCAACCACAGCTGTGTGAGAGATGCCTTTTCCCTTTCCCCCAAGTCCCTGAGAAACAAAGGCAGGACCAGCCAAATGGAACATGCCTTGGTCAATAAAGTGGTTTCTTTAGGGGTCAGGACTGCACCGGGGGCTGCCTCTGCAGGGTGACAGTGTGTTTCCAGATGTGGTAGAAGAGGACCACCTCTAGGCAAAGGGGCTGCCTCTTTTCAACAGTGCCCTCAGGTAGGCCACTGTTTTTCATGATAAAGAAGTCCCAGCAGCTGCAGGATAACCACAGATCAAGATTCCCAGGGGTTTTTCCCTTCGGGATATTGGAAATAGAACTGACTGTCTGGACTAAGTAACTGCCCTGAGGGTTATACTGGGAGGAAGTATCCCAAGTAAGGAAGAGAGTCATTCTCAGAAGAGGTGGAAGGGGAGCTCAAATCACTCAATTTTAGTAATAAAAAATCACGTGAAGGGGGCCGATCAGTAAGCTCAGCTTGGTTATAGTATGGTGCTGTAACACCAAGGTCAAGGGTTAAGATCCCCTCGTTGGCCAGCCACAAAAAAATAAATAAGCAAGTAAATCATGTGACATAGCATCCTTCTAGGTAAAAATGGATTCACCAGGCTTGCTTGGGGTACCAGTCTCTTACTGCCTACAATCCACGTAGCTATCCTTGAATCAATCTCATCGTTTTCCATTATGTTTAACCGTGAGGATATCACGCACCTGCTGGTCCGCTGCTTTGCTTAAATTCAGATATACTATGCCACTGTCATTTTCTTGTCAGCAAGGGACTTTAGAGGCTCACTTATTGAAGGAAAGAGAGGAAACAAAGCCCTTGAAATTCAGTGTCCCCTTTGTTTCTGAGTATGTTTTGTAGGAGGCTCACATTGCACTAGGAGTCAGGAGTCTTGATCCTTGGTCCCAGCTTGTCTACTAACTTGCTGTGCAATCTTGAGAAAATTGCTAAAACTCTCTCATCCCCACATCCCTTCCCAGGCAACTAACCTCTGCACTGCCCACCCAAGGGGTCTGCTCGTTTGTTTGAATAAAGTTAATGTTGTAGAAAACTAGAAAGACAAAATAAATAAATATTAACAATAAGTAATGTGGGGAGATTTTTCTGCTGCAATAATGGCTTTTCTGTGTCTGCAGAGTTGGGGAATGAGGCAATAGGGTTCTGGTTCAGAAAAACAGCTCTTAAAGGATCTTTTTTCGTGTGCGTTGTGCATGTGCGTGCGTATGTATGTCTGCATCTCTCTCTGACTCCATGTTTCTCTCTGTTTCTCTGACATTCTGTTTCTTCTTCTGCCCCTCCGCTTGCTCGCTCTCTCTCTCTCTCTCCCCCTCCCTGACACTTCCCCCACCTTTTTCCAGCCTTGGCCAGGCCGGAGCTGAAGTGGCAGCTCATGCCCTTTTAGACCAGGTCTGCCCTCCCCTAATGGCTGTGGTTGGCAAGATCAGACCAAGTCAAGACACCCTCTGGGCTTTTTTTGGGTTTTGGCTCCAGGCTTGAAAGACAGAGCATTTCAGTTTCTTACAAATCCCAGGAGGGTGTGAAAATGGGACCACAGTGGCAGGTCAGGCCAAAGAGGCCCCCAGCTACTGCACTCAGTTTCTAAGGGTGGAGTGGAGGGGAGGTTCTGCCAGCTCTTGGCAGACTGATGGCTTCAGGCCAAGTTAGGTAGCACCGATGCCCCCAGCTCAGCCCTGCTTCCTGCCCAGCTGCACTAGCTCTCCTGCCTTTGCAGCCTCAGGGTCAAGACGAACCTAGGTACAAATTCTGCCTCCCTCACCTACTCACTGGGTAACCTTGGGCAAGTCATAAATCTCTCCAAACTTCAATTTATTTGCCTGGAGATGGAGATGATAAGGAGGGGAATTGTAGGGATCAGGTGAGAGCAGTACCATAGCATAGAGCAGAGTTGGCAAATTACAGACTGCAGGCCAAATCAGGCTTGCCACCTGATACCATATGACCTATGAACTGGGAATGGATTTTATGTTTCCAAGTGGTTGGAAAAAAAAGTCAAAAGAAGAGCATTATTTCTGAACATTGAAGGTGATATGAAATTCAAATTTCAGTAATCACAAGTAATGTTTTATCAGGGCAGATTCACACTCATTCGTTTATGTATTGTCTATGGCTGCTTTTGTACTACAGCGGCAGAGTTGAATAGGCGTGACAAAGATTGTATGTGGCACCTACCTGCCCCATTACAGAAAAAGTTTGCCAACCCTTGGCACAAGTTTAAGAGTGCAAACTACTTGGACTCAAATTTCTGTTCTGTCACTTCCTAATTTTGTGACTTTGGGGAGGTAACCATCTATATGTGCCTCAATTTCTTCTTCTGTAAAATGGGATTAACAATTGTTATTATGGGCTATTTTGAGAACTAAATGTATTAGTATTTGTAAAGCACTGGGCCAATGTCTGTGCCCAGTAAGTATTATGTAAATAAATAAATTAGATCATGTATATGAAGAGCTAAGCATTTCTATTGTGTTTTGGATTTGGTTGGAAGAAAATCAGAAGGAATGCTGGCATGGTTCCTGGTACAATCCTGGGCAGCATTCCTTTTGTCAGACACTTGAATGAAGACTTCAGATGTAAGATGGTGAATGTGCTGAGGGTGTGCAGGTGGAGGAGAATAACTGTGGGAGAACAGAATTGGATTCCCAGAGGCTCTGTCGGGAACAGATGCACTGACTATGCCAGATGACAATTTGGAGGAGTAAACTTAAGTGTGTTAATATGTAGTTTGCTTTTTTTGATTTTTCTTTTAAAAATTTTTTTGGCAGCTAGCCAGGACAGGGATCTGAACCTGCGACCTTGGTGTTATAAGGCCGCGCTCTAGCCAACTAAACTAACCAGCCAGCCTGCTTTTGTTGTTGTTGTTGATACTGAGGAATAAAAAAGAATAAGAGCTGATTTCTTGTCTCCTCCTTGACCACTCCATCTCCTCAAGAGGACGTGAGTTTTGACTCACAGAGTCTTCAAAAGGAGATAACGGTGGAGGCAGTTCTCCAGAGGAGAGAGGGGGATTGGAAGACTTGAGGTGACTGGGGAGACATGACTTAGTAGCAGCATGTGTGATGTTCATTTAAGCACAACGCATAATGTGCTGCCACCAAAGTGAATGCAATTTCAGGCTGCATTAATACAGATGGGTCTCATAGAAAGAGGGAGGTGCCGTCTTTCCCTCTGCTCTGGCTAGCCCACATCCTATTCTGGGGAATTTAAGAGCTACGTGGACATACTTGATAGTATCTCCAGACCTGCTCATCAGTTTCATTGAGTTTCTCCCCACCATCATCATCCCTGACCCTCAGGAGCTGTTGATAAAAGGCCAGCAGCTCCTGTCTCCTAAACTTTCTCAACTATGCAGAACTCACCCAACTCTCCTCTGGCCAATGTGTTTCTAGGGGATGGGTTCTGCTGCAGGTCAAGAATTCTACTTTATTAGCAGCTATAGAAACATTAACCTGATCCCTAGGGGCAAACGTTAGCCTATTTGGCAACTCCTGGAATCTAATGATCTCAGGAGAGCCTGAATCCCTCAGTGATCTCCAAGACTGGGTGTCTCATCTAAGAGTGTCTAAGCCAAAGGAGAACACAGTCCAGCTTTTACAAAAAGACATTCTATATTAGTTGCCTTTGGTTGCTAAGGGCAGAATGCTAATGCAGACTGGCTTGACCAAGAAAAGGAAGTTACTTACTGAAATGCACAGGGTTTTCTGGAATCAGGCCTAGTTGGATCAAGCAGCTTAGGGTCTCCCTATCTCTGTCTCTTGTGTTAGTTTCAACACAAGCTTTCAGGACAAGATTTCCCCTAGGAAATTGCAAAATGGTTGCTGAAAGCTCCAGATTCAAATCTTGCAGCTGGTGGCATAGAACTTCTCTCCTCCAAGAGTTTGGGCCCAAGGCCTAGGATTTGACCCCCATGAAACAGACTGGGGTTATTGCCATCTCCAATCAAGTCCTGTGGCAAGAGGCATTGAATACAGTGATTGAACAGGTCTAAGTCACATGTCCCAGGATGCAGGGGAGGAGACCCTATAAGATTTGGGGGGCCCTGGAGGGTCAGTGCAGCTTACACCATATGGCTCGAGAGTGGGAATGAGTGAGTTCCTGGAGGACAATGTGGATTCTGTCATTACAAGCAGGAAATCAGAGGAAGAGCATGTACCCACCATGCACATGCTGTCTCAGTCCTCCCAGCAACCCAGTGAACTGGTATTAATCCAACAGAGAGCAAGGGAAGCAAAGCCAGGAAGAGAGCCTGGCACTGTTTGAGGGAGTATCCTGTGTCCCCTTCAGGACACCTTTCTGGCTATGTGAGAGGACTGAAGGATGGACGAGGGAGCCATGGGGAGGAGTTTGAACTTTGAAAGTTGACCTTCTTTCAAGGCCCATAACTAGTGAAAAGAGAGATGGAACCTGCGCCCAGAATCAGGGAGGAAGACGCAGGGAGTTGGAGAAGAATGATGTGACAGACACTACCCAACACCCTCTGTCCTCTTCCTTCCTTCTTGAAGAGCCCTGTACCGTTCTGGTGTTTGCTGGGCCTCACCCACAAGGGTGGACCATGATTGGTCCAAACCCATCACGATGCTCCCACCTCCCTTGCCAATGACCGGACTAAATAAGAACATGTGATGCAGTTCTGACCAATGATGCACTGGGGGCTTTGGGGATGTTTTCTTCACTGATGAAAAGAAACAGACCGTCCTCCTATGCTGGAAATGCTCCTGTCTGGAACTGCAGCAGGCATCTTCTAGCCAAGAAGAGAGTCAGCCTGAGGGCCAGTAGACACCTGAGAAAGGCGGAGCAGAAAATAGAACCTGAGCCCTTGATTATGACACTGAGCCACTGAATTAACCAACCCTGGAGACATCCTATCTTGGGACTTCTTATTAATGTAGTGCAGTAAGTTTCCCTTACTGTTTAGGCCAGTTTCATTGGAGTCCTCTCTAACTTGTAGCCATAGCACACTAAGTGACTCAGATAGGCTTCTCTGATTGAGAGAATCCCTGAAGAGAGAGGACATTTTCAATGCCAGCTATTGAGGCTCTAGGCAAGCCACACAGCCACTCTGGGCTTGAGCTAAGGAAGAGGTGTAGAATGGTGGCAAGAGGATGAGCTTCAGAGACCCATAGTCCTAGATCCATCCTACAGCTGCGTGCCCTTGAACACACCAATACACCTTTCCATCTGTAAAATGGGAAGAATAACTTGTACCTCATCGATTGTTGTGAGGATTGTGACCATGTGTAGGGTGTCTGACCTATAATTATAATGGCCATTTATAGAAGGATCACTTTTTCTTTCTTTCTTTTTTTTTTTTGGTGGCTGGCCGGTACAGGGATTGAACCCTGGACCTTGAACTTACTGCACCATGTTCTAACCAACTGAGCTAACCGGAAGGATCACTTTTATCTGTACATCACTAGACTAGGACCTCAATGATATCCCAACAATGACGGACAAAGGGGTAAAACTTTATCAGACTTTTCTGAGAGGCTTTTTGAGAAATACGGATACTTGCATTTCATCCACGGAGATCATAATTCAATAGATTTGAGATGAGTTCTGAGTGTTAGTCAAGACTCTGTCAGTGACAGGTAGCAGAAACCCTACTCAAACTGGCTGAAGAGAGAGAGAGAGAGAGAGAGAGAGAGAGAGAGAGAGAGAGAGACAGAGAGAGAAGGAGGGAGGGAGGGAGGGAAGAAGGAAGGAAGGAAGGAAGAAATTTATTAGCTCATGTACCTGAATAGCCCAGAGGGATAAACTTCAGGCATGGCTGGCTCCAGGTGTCCATAACATGTCCAGGTGTGTCTGTCTGCCTGCGTCTGTCTCCCTGTCTCTGTCACTCTATTTCTATATTTCTTTGTCTCTGCCTCTGTCTCTCTCTCTCTCTCTCTATCCCTCTCCCTGTCACTCTCTGTCTTTCTGTTTCTCTCTCTCTGTAGTCACTCTCTAGCTCTCTGTTTCTCTCTCTCTGTCTCTCTCTCTCCCATCCCTTGTCCTGGTTTGCCTCTGTGTTGGCTTCATTCTTAGCCAGCAGTTCCAAGCTGACAGCTACCAACCTAGGGCCTCTGAGAAAAGAGAGCATCTCTTCCTCTATAGCTCTGACAAAATCCTTGGGGCTGCCATTCCAGCCTGGCTTTGGCCCTGGGACTGGTCATTCTGTCTGTGACTTGCCAGGTCTGGGAACATGCTTGCCCCTGGAGTTTCAGGGAACCAAACGTGGTCTCTACCCAAATCACACGAGTGGAGTGTGGGGCAGAGATGGTCTCTAAGGGAACATGGGGACTTTCCTCAGGGGAAGAAGAAATGGATGTTGAACAAGCAAAATGCCACAGGGCTCAGATCTGTATTTCTTACCAAGTGACCCAGTTACTTCTGATTCACAAGTAAGATTGGTAAGGACAGCTGAATAGATAACTGGTTTTAAGAGTCATTGTAAACCATGGAATCCCTTTCTTCCTGGGAAATCTTAAACAGGACTGAAGAAACAAAACAGGCCCCAACATGGCTTTGTCCTGGTGGAATGAGGGGTTTGGGGCCTCACATCTTCCAAGCAACCCCTAAGGCACCCTGGGGTTCCCCTGAGCTCCTTTACAACCCCCTGATTTCATTGCTCTCTGAGGCCGCTTTGGTTCTGATTCTTCAACCCTGAATGTTGTGCAGTGGGTGGAGGTGGGGGTTCCAAAGAGCTCACCTAATTCTGTCCCCCCTTTGGCCCCTGCCCTTGCCTTAGAAGCCAGTGCCAGGGGAGCAAATAGGGATGGGAGGAGCCAGTGGCTGGTTTAGAAGGTGCGTCAGACATGCCACATCAGATGCTTCTGGCTTTGAAAGCCGATCCTGGCCCCAGGCCAAATGGCTTCACAGGCTCTGCAGAGCCACTGGGCCCTGGGGCTATGTGGGCATTGATGACCCACCTGTCTGCCAGTAACAGAGGGGATGGCGGCAGTGCTGCATCAGTCGTAGCGGAGGAAGATGCCACGAGGACACACTGGCTGGGGAGACGTGGTGGAGGATGAAGTCAATTTCACACTTTATTAATCAGTTCAGGGCCAATCAGGGCCATCCTGAAACTGGGCTGAGTCCCTGACTTTCCCTCCTGTCTGAAACTCTTCTTGTAGAAGGAGCAGTATTTGTTTCTACTCAAAACTCCACAGCATTCAAACAAGGAGTTGTGATCCCTTTTATTCTGCAAGGGAATGTTGCTGGTAAGAGAGGCCTGCAAAGCTACGAGCTGAGCAAATGGGGGGCCATGGGGTGAGGAGGCCTTGAGCTGTGATATTTGTTCATTCATTCATTCATTCCTCCATCATCCACTCAACAGATATGTTTGGGAGCCTACTACGTGCCAGCAACACAAACTTGGTGCTGAATGTAAAAATATAATGGAACCCTCATTCGTGTATCTGTTCATTTATTCAACAGCCTTTCACTGAGCACCTACTGTGTGCCAGACATAGTGCCAAGCTCTAGGGGTGCAGTGTGAACAAGACAGACATGGTCCCTGCCCTTGTGGAGCTGACTCAGTGGGAGAGATCATCAAGTAAAAGGGCAATTTCAACAGAGAGGGATAAGGACCCAAATAGAGGTACACACAGGAAGAGCACTTAAACCGAGCAAGGAAGACTTCCTGGAGGAAGTGACATGTCACTGAGACTCAAAGGATGGCTTAGCAGGAATGAGGGGAGAGTGGGGAATGATGTTCCACCCAGATGAAAAAGCATATGCAAAGGAGGCCAGAGAGAACCATGTAGAAGATTCCGCCCAGCCAGAGCGCAGAGGTCAAGGAGAGAGAGGGATGAACTGGGGCCAGACCGTGAAGTCAGGTCAAGAGCCCTGGAAGGAGTGGCATAGTGAGATTTGTGTTTCTGAAAGCTGACCCTAGGGGTGGCTTTGTGAAAATAGAGGGAAGGCAGGGGGAACTGGAGGCAGTCAGGGGATTAGAGGTGAGTGCTCATGGGACCCCCAACCTGGAGTGTTCTTTCACAGTGGGGAGACAAAAAGTGGGTGCTTTGGGGTGATCTGAGGGATACCATGCTTTATTGGAGTTCCCTGTAGGTCAGACAGTTGGGTACAGTGGATAGAGACTGGATTTGGAGTCAGACAAAGCTGGGTTCAGAACCTGCTCTGTTCTTAATCCCTATGTGGGTCCTCAGCAAGTCCCTGGACCTCTGTGGCTCCTTCATAGAATAGACTCACCATGCCCATCTAGTGAGATAAAAGTGTGTGGAAAAGTGTGCACACAGGGCATCTACAGGGGTGTTTGTGAAGAAAACAATAAGTCAGAACTCAGCACTCAGGAAAGCATCTCAATGTAATCTGTCCGCTTCCCAGCTTAATTCAAGCAAGCACAATCACAGAGCTGATATCCTTTCCTTATAGATGGGGTTGACACCTTAGCTCTGGACTTCTGTCTGTGGCCTTTCTGTCTACTTTGTTTCCTGGAGCCTTGGTTTTCTCATCTGTAAAATGGGGATAACAATACTCACATGACAAGACTGGTGGAGATATACTGAGAAGATGAGTATAAGGTGCTTAACACTGTGCCTAGCATATAGCAGGTGTTGAATAAATGGTGGTTGGAATTCTCATTAATATTCTCCAGTCTCATCATCACCCACCAAGGTAACCTGAGCACTTGCTTTACACCAGATCCTGTGTTGGGTGTCAGAGATGAGCAGAAAATTATAAAAATGTCTGCAAATGTTTTTAAGTTCTTACTTGATGTAACTGCTGTATGTGTGTGCATGTCTCAATCAATCAATCATTTAATCCTCATACCAACCCTAGGGCATAGCTACCTTTATTACCAGTTATTACCATGCTACAGAAGAGGCTGAGGCTCAAAGAAAGTAAAGAACTATTTTGAAGTTGCGCCATGCCATGGGTAGGGAGAAGTCGTGTTATATCCCGCGTGGTCCAGCTCGCGAGCCCACACATCATGCCATTCTGCCTGGGCTGAATGCCTGGAGTGTCTGGGGGCAGCAGCTCAGTGTCCAGCCAGTCTTGCCACTGACTTGGCTCTACCTACTTGGCACTCAGGACCTCCTGGGTTGTGAGTGACAGTGACCCCACATAGTGGTCAAATGCTCTGGTTTGAATACCAGCTCTACTGCTTAGTATCACTGTAACTTCGGGTATATTATTTAAATGCTCTGTTCCTCAGTTCTTCCTCTGTATGAGAGGGAATGACAAGTACATCCTCACAGAGTCACTGTGAGGTAATGGCTTAAATGAGATAGTGCATGCAAAGCGCTTGGCCCAGTGCTTTTTTAAATGTTCCTGAAATGTTAACTTTTTTTTTTTTGGTGAATCTGAACCCTTTGACCTTGGTGTTATAACACTGTGCTCTAACCAAGTGAGCCAACCGATCAGCCTTAGATATCATTTTTAAGCTAAAGGAAAAGTTATTGGTGCCTGTAAATAAATGACAGAAAAGACAGGGGTGGAGCTGACTTGGGTCACTGACTGATCGGATTCAAACACTATCAGAGGG
Organism: Cynocephalus volans; assembly: GCF_027409185.1. Lineage (NCBI taxonomy): Eukaryota > Metazoa > Chordata > Mammalia > Dermoptera > Cynocephalidae > Cynocephalus > Cynocephalus volans. The sequence goes on along the minus strand of NC_084461.1, from coordinate 132,370,195 downwards.
TGTCTGTTGGTGACAGAGTCACAGGGTGTCTACCTGTGACTCTGTCTGTCTCCGTCTCTCTCATTCTCTCTGTCTCAATCTCTCTTATTCACTCTCTGAGTCTGTCTTGTTCTGTGTTTACTACACTTTCTTGTTCTCTGTTTCTGTCTCTCATTCTCTCTCTCTGTCACTCTATCTTTCTTGTGTGCTTTCTCTCTCCCCCCACTACACCAACTTCTCTCTTTCCTCCTTCTCTTCACATGCCACCTTCATTCTCTTGGGCTCATGTCCCCAAGATGTGGGACCGTAGGCCTCAAGTAAGGTTCCCAGATAAAATACAAAGCGCCTAAACTTGAATTTCAGATAAACACCACATAATTCTTTAGTATAAGAATGTCCCCCAAGTTATTTGAATTTAGCATGGCTGGCTGGCCAGTTAGTTTAGTTGGTTAGAGCTCAGCTTTACAACACCAAGGGCATGGGTTTGAATCCCAGTACTAGCCAGCTGCCAAAAAAATAAAAATAAAATAAAATAAAAATTCTATTTGAATTTAGCTTGTAATAAGATGGATAATGTCCCTACCTTTGAAGAGCTTACTTTCTAATGGGTGAATCAGACCATAAACAAATAAATAAATAAACAAGAAAATAAGGAGTGATCTATCTATCATAAAAATAAGATGGGACAGTACACTAGTGAGCGAGGGGGGTGGCTGGGGAGGGCTGGCGGCCACCTAGATTGAGTGGTAAGTGAAGGTGTCACTGAGAAGCTGACATTTAATTCTGAGACCTGCATGGCAAGAAGAAGCCTCCACGAGCAGATGTGGGGAACAGCACGTCAGGGAAGGCGGTAGCCAGTGCAAAGGCCCTAACTGAGAGAGATTAGAGTAACTGAGAAATAAGAGGAAGCCAGTGTGGCTGTAGTACAGGGATCAAGGGGACGGCGGTACAAGATGAGGTGGGACAATAGGCTGGGCCCATCACTCAGGACCCTTTAGGTCCGATTAAGGAGTTTGGATTTTGTTCAATTTTAAGCAGAGGAGTGACATTGTCTAATTTACTTTCTTGAAGAATCACTCTGACTACTCTATGGAGAGTGGGTTGTCGGTGAAGGACAGGGTGGGAACGGAGGCCACCGGGAGGCTACTGCAGGAGTCCAGGCGAGAGAGGATGATGGAGGGGGCGAAGGGGTGGAAGTGGAGAAGTGGACTGATTCCAGGTGGATTTTGGAGGTAAAACTGCAGGCCTTGCTGAAGGATTGAATGTGAGGGCTGAGAGCAGGGGAGGAATCCGGGTGAGTCCCAGGTATTTGGCGTGAACAGTTGCATGGATGCACATGCCATTTACTAAGAGGAGAAGACTGTGGGAAGGATGGTGGGGTTCCTGGTTGCAGGTTAGGAATTTGGCGCTGCACCTTACAGGGGGCTAAAGAAGTGCAATGGGCTTTTGGGGAAGAAGTGATGTACTTCGAATTCGATATTCAATTTTATTAAAAATGATGTGTTACATTAAGAGAAATAACTCTACAAATAACCCTACAAATATGGTTCAGTAAAAAGAAAAGAAAAACAGAAAGCATATTATCTTCACAACACAAACTACAGAAGGTAAATCTGGACAAAGTGGCTTTGGATGGTGGCTGTGATTTTCAAGGTGGGGGTGGGGGGACACATGACTCCTAAGGTGGGTGCCATACTTTGGAATCCCTGGCCTGGGAACGGGGTGGGGGTGTGTGAAAGGGAAGGGGATGCATGTTGAGATTTCTCCAAATTTTTTTTTTTTTTTTTGTGTGTGTGTGTGTATGTCATTGTGTTTGTATTGTTATTTTAGGGTTGCTGTTGTGACCCATAACTTTTGGGGAGGGGGGAGGGTGAAAAAGAACTTAAAATAAAAACACTTAGAAATCTGAAAAAAAAAAAAATTTAAAAAAACAAAGAAGGAGGGGGAGGCTACGCTCACAAACGCCGGCCACATCAGCAGGGCGACCACCAACTGCACCGTGGCAGATTGGGAAAGCGTCTCAAGGGACTGAAGCAATCCAAGATGGCCGGCTCTAATCTTCAGAGGGTATTTGAGGACATGGTCACAGTTACGTTCCCAGGGGAACAACCTTTGGCCTCTCATGACATCTTTTTGCTCTTGGTTTTGAAAGACTCACGCACTGATGGGATATTTTTCAGAGTTTCAGGTGGTGAAGGGTCAGGTACACAGGCGTTGAGGAAAGGCTGGAGCCGGGGTTGCTGCCTGCAACGTTTGGAGGGAATACCGAGAGGGGGTGGGAGAGAGCAGCATGGGCTGCGTGACTGAGGACCAGTGATTTATTAAGCACTTACACACATCAGTTACAGTGCTGAATGCTTCCCTGCTTTTTCTCACATTGACATCCCAACAACCTTTTGAGGTAGGACTATTTCCTGGTTAACCCACAAAGAGAAAAGTGAGGTTATAGAGAGATGAAATAACCTGCTTCAGTGAGGTCACACAGCTGGTCAGTGTGGAGTCAGGATTTGTGCTCAGGCATTGGGGTCTGGGCTCCTGACCACCACCTCTTCATCCCCAGCCCCTCTCCCAGGCCAAGCCCCTCTCTCAGGTCCAGCCCCATCTTGCTCCCTAGGACCAGCCTGTCCTCATGTGGGAGGGTTTTAAGCAGCTCTCCACCAGCCCCAGGGCCTGACATGAAGTCCCTTGTACAGATAGCTGGTCCCTAGCCTTGTGCCCAGTTCTCAGTCCTACCTCCTGCCATGATCTCTGAATCTTCAATGGGCCTGATCCCTGAATCCCCAAAGCCTTGCACTTGAACCCCAACCCAAAGATTGGAACCCTGCCACCACCCTCTCACCTGGCTTTGACCTCTGTCCTGCCTGCACACTAGGAGATGCCTGTTCCCAAGTGTTCCACTAGGGCTTTGATTGCCTGCTGGACACCTGCTGCCTCCCCCTGCATCCCTGGGAAGTGTGCTCGGGTTCACTGTGCCCCGCCAACCTCTCCACTCTTTCACCTGACTCAACTCTCTTCTAGACCTGGCAATGGGATCTGTGTCCCTAGGGAAAGGCCTGGGGCTCAGCCCTAACTGCCTGTTCTGTGAAATGTCTACAGAATGAGGTCCACAGTGGCTGATTTGTTGTTTTTTTAAAAATTTTTTTTATTTGCTCATAGCTCTTGAGAGCTTCCTATGTGCTAGGCACTGGATTAATTCCCTCATGTAACCCTCAAACAGCTCTGTGAATAGAAGCTGCCATTATTGCTATTAATGTGCTGGTCTATTCCCACACCAGAGGCTCTGCTGATATGCCCAGCAGCCCTGAGACCCTAGAATCAAGATAATCAGACTCTTCCCTGGCCAGAAGCCTCACCTCACTTCCCATCTCCCTGACCTGGGGCTTACTGCCCTTCCTGAGTCAGGGCGAGATACATATGCTGCTGAGGCACCATGACTGGAAAATTGTGTCGCCTCTCTCCCTCCCCCAGGGCGATAGGGTCTGGCCCTTGCCCAAAGGCTGGCCCTGCTCTGACACAGTGGCCTTTAGATTTCCTCTGTGTTTGTCTGCTCTGGGCCCTGCAGTAATAGTTTCAGCTGGCCAACACTGGGACAGCTCAGCAGATTCCCATGGCCATGATCCTGGAGTGTGACCTACTCAGCTGTCTGGTTGAAGACACTTCCAAGAGCTTCATGTGGGGAGAGCTGACAGTCTTCTGACCCAGGGAAGGTACAGACAGGCCTGGTGATATTTCCCGATCTTCCCTGAAGGTCAAGACCCATCCCTTCCCTGCACCCCTGGCTCCTGAGTGGTGTATCAGTCACTGTCCAGGCAGAAAGCAGAAACCACTCAATGCATTCTGAACAGAAGGTATTTAATATTGGGAGTAGGTTAACACAGGTGAAAGAAGATCTGAGAAGCACCCCAGAGATTAACAGTAGCCTCTAGCCTGGGGAGTGTAGGGAAGAGGCAGTGTTATTCATGTCTGGGATCTGGGGTTAACCTGACAGAAATTGCAAGCATAGCCAGGCCTGACCAATGGGACCCGGGACCAGAAGATTTTTAGACTGAATGTGCATACTCTGGTCCAATGCAGTCTCCGCCTTTCCCTAATGTCTTTCACTGGCCCTTCTTCTCATTTGCTCCACCTGTTCAGCATCATGGCATTTCAGTTTGTGACCAAAGGTGCTTCTCAGCCCTCCCTCAGCTGACTGGAAGAGACCTGCTGCCACCTGGTGGTCACAGTTCACATGTTGCATCAATGCACACCGGTGGTTCTCCTGATGCCATTCACGACCATCCCACACTGATCATCTCATTTAATCCTCTCACCCACCCTATGAGAATAGACACTGTTGTACCCATTTTACAGCTGGGAAATCAGAAAAGATAAGCTCAGAAATTACCAATAAGAAAACAAATGAGCAAGGTTAAGTGAATAGATTGTTCAGGATCCCAGCTCCCATGATGCTGCCAGAAGTGGAATCTAGCTCTTTCCTTACCCACAGTCCAAAGTATTTTAGGCTCTGCCCTGGCATGACAGACCCAACATGACTCTTCCATGCTGGAAGTTAGGTCCTCACTGAGGGAGCCAGGGATCCCCTGAGATAAGCTAGAACTCTGCAATAAGTACTTTTGGGGATGAGTGGGGAAGACAGGGCAGGCTGGGGCCCTGCCCCAACTTCTTCACATACGGAAACCATGATAAATGCATTTGCCACTTGCCTATGGTCGAGCAGGCCTCAGACTCAGGTTATCTAAGACCAAGTGCTGGGCACTTTTCATGCCCATGCTGCCTCCCCAGGCCTGAGAAGGCCTCTCTGTCCTTTTTGCTTTCTCCAATCCTTATCCCACAAGGCCGATCACCTGCTCGCCCCTCTCCTCCGGGAAGACTTCCCTGATCACCTCAGCCCTCCCAAGTCTCTGCCTTGTCTGAGCACCTATAAGCCTGGTCCATAGCACCCCTCCGAGGCTGAGGTCATCCTTCCCTCTAGTGCTTGATGCTTGTATGTCGAGTCTCTCTAGGCAGCCAGGAGATTCCCTGAAGGCAGGGTTTTGGTGTTCCCATCCCTTCTGTGATGCTTATCTAAGCAATACATATTGAACATCTATTTCTTGAGGCACATGACAGAGCCCTAAGGAGATTCTGGGATGAATCAGAGCTTCCTACCCTCTTGGAGCATGTAGTCGCCTGTGGACACAACAGGCACATAACCAGGCCTAATGATCTTCCTAAAATACAACTTTAAGCATGTCACTCCTCTGCTTCAAGCCCTTTAGTGGCTCCCCACTGCCCTCAGAATAAAATCCAGGATTCTTTAAAATGATAACCTCTCTAACTCATCTATCGCTGCACCTGCCAGCACCTCTGCATATGAGGTGCCATGGGCTGAATGTCCCTCAAAAGTACAAGTGTTAGAAATGACCCCCAATGTAACAGTGGTAAGAGAGTGGAAAGTCCAGTTATGGTAATGTAAAGGTAGGATCTTTAAGAGGTGATTGGATCCTGAGGACTGTCCTCATGAATGGTTTAATCCATTGTTGGTTTAATGAGTGGCCCTGGGCGCAGCTCTGATGGCTTTATGACAAGAGCAAGTGGGAAGGTGAGCTGTCTCTTGCTTAGCTCATTCTCGCCATGTGACATGCTGCATTGCTACCAAGGAAAAGGCCCTCACAGGTGTGTTCCCTGGACTTTGGACTTCCAGGCTCCAAAACTGTAAGAAGTAAGTTTAATTTCTTTATAAATTACCCAGTTTCAGCTTCTGTTGTTAGAAGCAGCAGAAATAGATGAATACACAAGAGTCCTTCGAAAAGTTCATGGAAAGATTTGTATTATCTTTTAATTCTATTTTTCCATGAGTTTTTCAAAGTACCCTAGTACACCCTCTGTTCTAGCTTTACAGCATCTCAGCTTCCTGACATGCTGAGCTTGCTGCCAGCTGGGCTTTTCACATGAGCCCTCCTGGACACCTTCACCTAACCCCAGTCACCTCCTGGGCCTCAGCCTGAGGATCACTTCTTCTAGGAAGCCTTCCTTGGCCACTATGTCTGAGTCAGAGGAGGCCAGCTCCTGAAGGCACCAAGGTTGTACAGTAGACACTCATTAAATGAACACATGAATCAACAAGGTGCCATTTTTATATACAGCATGTGTCCAGCGAACAAATGTCACACTGAGGCATCTGACTATCCAGTGGTTAGAGTCGCACACATTCCAGAGACATTTTCATCTTTGAAGTCCTTTATTCCCAGCAGTTTACATGAGTTACTCACTGAGCTAGCACTTAGCGTATTAACCAAGAATTCATTTTTCCTTTGATATAGTAATCTTGTCCTCATGTCCAAAATTGAGTTCAGGCCCAAAGGGTTGAAGAGGTCTCATTCTACCACAGGAAGCAAGGGGTGCCCTTGTGAATTAGTCTTCAACTCTTAGAAGTCTTGTTAGATTCATAGGCAAATAGCTAGTTTAGTATGAGACAACCCAATAGGTAAATAAACAAGACACAGTGCAAAAGTTGTAGGGAGGGGGAAAAGGCACATTACAGAGTTCGCTGGAGAGTGTACAGGCCATTCTCCACCTTCCCAATATGCATTTGCCTACCCTTCAGAGACTTTTAATATTATGCCTGGTCTATGAAAAACCATAACCCACATGCTACTGAATACACTTTTATATTCCCTTCATGAGATATACTTGGTTCTAAGTATATTTCATTTTTCTCCCTTATACCTATAAGAACATCCAATTTTGTTCAGGTCCCTTCTAATGGCACTTAATAAATATACATTCTGGGGCCTGACAGAACAGGCTGTCCTATTTCAAACTGCCTCTGAAGCTGCCTGTTTGAAATAGCTGGTACAAAGCTCAGATGGGGCACATCCTAGCTGACAGCTCACAGCCATCTCTGACCCCAGGTCTACCTGCCCACCACTGTGTGTCTAGAGTGGAAGTCCTCAACCCTAGCTACACAGTAGAGGCACCTGGGGAACTTTCTGAATTCTCGATGCCCAGGCCACACCCCAGACCAATTACATCAGACTCTGGGTGGGATCCTGGCTTCCATCATAGTTTAAATCTGCACAGGCAACCTCGGCAAGCAGTCACATTGAGAACCCCTGAGCTAGAGACCCAGCATACAATAGGCTCTCTGTAAATACATGTGGATTTCCTATCTTATTATCTGTTGTCCTATGTTTCCTATTTTTACTCAGAGATCTGAGCAGGAAAGAGAAAGGAGAATGAGACAAGAGCATCTTGTAAAGCGAATTTGGTGCTGGGAAGGGGATGGTGGGACTGAGTTTCTCTTGCATTATGTAGTGTCTTCATGCTTCAGCATGCCCAGAGGAGGCGAGTTAAAGACTGTCTGATACAGACATATTTATATTTCTTAAAGCCCTTCAAAAACCAGAGCTAACAGCTTTAGGCACTAGAGTTATAACACAGAGACGTTCTTGGAAATAAATCTAATCTGCTACCTGTTTTACATCTGTAACTTGAGTTGGTTGGTTCCAAACTTCGAAAGTTGTGTAAACATCACACTGGATCACATTTTTCCCTTTCTGTGAATCTTCTGATTCATCTCAGCCCAAAGAAAATAGAGATGATGACCCGGCAGCGACTGCACCTGACATGGCCCCAGTGGGGCAGTCTTCCTTGCACAGGAACTACTCTGTACAGCCTCCACTTTCTGGAGTCTAGAAAGGGATGACTCACTACCTGGAATGTAGGATTGAGAAAGACACTGAGATAGATCCTGGGTTTATGAGAAAGGAAGGATGCCATGTTGTTTACCTGCACCTGCTGCCATGGGCCTGGGAGTGTGGCATGGCGGTGACAGTGCTTCCTTTGCCAGCCTGAGCCAGTGACTCTGGGGCCATCCTGAGACCACGGGTCATACTGACGTTTGTATCACACTTCACAGTTTACAAAGAGCTTCCACATCCTCAGCCTCCTGTCATTCTTTCCACAGCCCTGTGAGGTCTTTTTGGACAGGAAAACTAAGGTTGTGTCCTATGTCTGAGGTTCCACAGCCAACTGACATCATGTCCACTGCTGCTTCCAGGACCTCAGAGGTAACCTGAAACAACCGGGGTTTTCCCTTGGCACCTCCTTCTGTCCAGAGAGAGGAAACTAAGCCATTAGTTAACCTCCCCCACCCACCAAGCCTTTACTCGCCTACTTCACAGAGTTTCCTCCAGGATTTACATGCCCCTTTGTCCCCTAGTCCAGAGAAAACAGCAGCAGGTACAACCACTGCCAACAGCCACCCACACCCCACCTAACACACTGTCAAAACCCCCTCTTCCCTGGAACAGCCTCAGAATTTGCCTACACACATTCCAGAACTGTGACTCGGTCACACTCCCAGGCCGTCAAGAGTCTCCTGGGAACCTCTTCACTGCAACACAAACCCACAGCTCCCCCGCTTGAGAGGCCCAGTGGTTCACTGCCCAAGATAACTCAGCTCCCAGTGTGGAGAAATAAAAGATGACTGGTCAGCTATGGTGTCTTCTGATATCACATATAGGAAGTGAACTGTCAGGCCAGGCAGTTCTGGACTTCTTTAGCACCCTGTGCCTGGAACCACACAGCAACAGGTAACATTCACCTGGGTTGACCCACTCCCTCGAGCAGGCCCAAATAGCCATAAGCTATGGCAAGTCCTGGCCAATCAACTGTGACCTGCCGTCCAGGGTATTCAGTTGGAATGACTTCTTTATGCAGACATAAAGCGCCCACCCGTACCAGGAACTCTGCAAGGACCAGCCACGCCTCTGGCTACCTCCTGGGTGCCCCTCACACACCCTGTACTGATCTTCCCTGCCTTTTCTTTGCTTCTTTTACCTCCAGGGTCACAGCCTCTCTAAGCCTCCCCCATCCCTTGGCAACATGAATCCCACATAGGGCACCCTAAGAGGGCACACTCCAGCCCCATGGCGCTGGGCTTGGGGCCCTGGCCAGGAAGCTGGAAGGCACATATCCCCTCTGTCCATTCACTTCCACCAGGCTCCATTCTGGGTTCCCCTTCTTGTCCTGGGCCTCCACAACGGTCACGGGCTGTCCGGCCTGCAGACTCACTTCATGGCTGCTTCTGGCCACAAAGGGGTATGCTGCTACCACCTGAAACACATGGGGAGCCACCCAAGAATGGTCAGGGCAGGAAGATAGACAAACCCAACCCGGAGAGACTGTCTACGCTGTTCTCAAAGCTGCAGCAATGGGCACCTCTGAGAGCAGCTCCATTCACAAAGGTTCGCGTGCCCACCCTAGCTCTAAAACCCCATCCAGTCCTCACATCCACCCCACTAAGCTTCCTCCCCCCTCAAGGACTCCAACCTTGCAAAGCTAAATCTTTCCATGACTTCTCATCACTTTCTTTTTTTATTGAGACATAATTCACCGACCATAACATTCACCCTTTCAAAGTGTATAGTTCCATGTTTTTAGCATGTTCACTCATTGTTTTAGCATGTGCAATCATCACCACCATCTAAACCAGAACATTATCATCACCCCAGAAAGAAACCCCATACCATTTTAACAGTCACTTCCCATTCGCCCTACCCTCAGCCTCTGCCAACCATTAATCTACTTTCTGTCTTTATGGATTTGCCTATTCTGGACTTTTCAAATAAATGGAATCAAACAATATGTGGCCTTTTGTGACTGGTTTCTTTCATGGCTCATCATGCTGCAACATGTATCAGTACTCAATTCCTTTTTATGGCTGAATAACATTCCACTGTACAGCTACACCACATTTTATGTATCTGTTCATGGTGATGGACATTTGGGTTGTTTCTACTTTTCGTTCTTAGTGATAACGCTGCCATGAATATGCATGTACACGTTTCCCATTGCTTTTTAGAGACAGATTGACGCCTTCACCATGGCCACACAGCCCTGCTGGCCTGTCCCTGCTCACTTCTCCAACAGCACCTCTGGTCTGCTCCTCTCTCTTCCCCAGCCACCCAGACTCATCAGTTCCTCATACACCCCCTGCCTCTGCTGTCACTGGGTCCTTGCATGCGCTGTGCATGCTTTCCGGAGAGTTCTTCCCATCTGTTCCCCAGCATACACCCTTTATCTAATTAATTCCTACTCAGCCTTCCTATCTGAGAAAAGGCATCATTCTTCTCAGAAAAACCTCTCTTGGACCACTCTACACCTAGGGCTCTGGCACTTATCATTGCTATTCATTTTAGTTATTCATGCAATTATTTAATTAATCACTGTTTTTTCCACACCCAGATTATAAGTTTGAGAAAGGCAAGGACTGTGATTTACTTTTGTTATCATCACATCTATCACCTAGCACAGTGCCTGACAAATACTGAATGAAAAAATGAATGAATGAACCCCACCTACCCTGCTGATGGGGCACAAGGAGTCAGGTCTCTGTTGATGTGGAGGGGGCAGGAGGCCCCTTTTTCCAGCTCCCACTCCTGACCAGGACACCGGTGTGACCACTGATCAGGGCCCAAGCCTCACCGGGGGTGGGGGGGGCCTCCAGATAGGAGGAATATAGACTTTGACAGAGGAGGAAAGCCCAAGCCCCAGTCCCGATGGCCGAAGGGAGGGAAGTCCCCAGCCCTCTCCCACACTCACCTGGGTCACGGTGGGGATGGGAGCAGGGGCTGGGGTGGGTGCCAGCGTTAGGTGCTGGGAGACCCTGTGCAGCCCAGCCTGCCCTCTGATTTTCTCCTCAGTGGGGACGACATGGTACAGCTGTAGCTTCCCGGCTGGCACATACCCTCGGTGTCCTACGGGACATGCAGAAGATTATCTGGCTGCGGCCTGCTTCCCGTCCCTTTTGGTGGTGGAGAAAGCCAATGGGTGGGAATGCCTCCAACAGTTTCTCAGCACTCATGAGGACAAGAAAAGGCCATCTGGGACCACCCCGCCCTCACTCACTGTCTGTAGCTTTTGCTTGCACACCCCAGTGACAGGGGGCTCATTCCTCCCTGGGCAGCCCACTCCATTTGAACAGCTCTGACAGAGATAAAAAGTTCTTCCTTGGATTGGTGTGAAAACTGCTTTCCTGGTGCTGGCACCACTGGCCCCATGTCCTCTAGGGCCACCGAGTGCAAGGCTGCTTCCCCTCCAGGACTGCCTTCCCCAGGGGGCAGAGATTGCTTTCCTCGTCTCCAAGTGACCCCAGCTCCTTCTCGTGGAGCAGCTGCCCCAGTGCTGTTCTAGGAGCTATCATTAGGAATGGCTATCACCTTCCAAGGGCATGCTTGGTGCCAGAACTGGCATTTGATTATCTAGTTTTCACATCAACTCTTAAGGTCGGTTTCCATTTTATGTTGAGCCAGCCAAGCTCACAGAGGCTCTGTAACTTCCCCTAGATCACATAGTAAAGTGGCAGATTTGGGATCCAAATCCAGTCCTCCTGGCCCCAGAAGCCTCACTTCAGTATCCATTCCATTGTTTCCCAGCTGAAGTCATGAGTGTGCTCTTTTGTGATTGCTGTCTAATTTGTACTACTTTCTTTCCTTTATTTTTTTTAAGATGACCGGTAAAGGGATCTCAACCCTTGACTTGGTGTTGTCAGCACCACGCTCTCCCAAGTGAGCCACGGGCTGGCCCGTACTACTTTCTTAATTATTTTAATTGACTCACTTTTTAAAAATTGGTCTCATACTATAACAATAATATGAATAAAAATCATGGGCTTATAGACTAATTATATTTTTAATACACATTAAAACATTTAAGTAACAATTATAATAAGCTGTCTGCAGTGGGGGACAAACTGTCTGTGGGTCCCCCAACAATAATCCTGTGCACCCCTCATCTTGTGGGTCACACACCCCTCTTTGGAAGACTCTCCGCTGGGCCATCTGATCCCAGGTTCACGGTGCCATTTGGCTCCAGCCCAGTTGCACTGGGGCACCCAGGCCTGAGCTCCAAGGCCATGACCAGTGCAGAGGGGGCAGGATAACCACATCCCTCATTCTGGACATGAGATCTTCATAATTGTGGCCAGCATCCAAGCACCCCTTCTCTGTGCACATCACCGTCTTTCAGGGTGGTGCGCAAGTTCTCAGCCTATATCTCTGTCTACCCTGATAGTCTGTGAAGTGCCCAAGGAAGGTCCTTATCTTACTTGTACACATCGAGCTTGATGATGGACATTGCAATGAAAGACTGAGTTCCTCTTTTTGGCATTTCGTGCACCACTGAGTCTCGGTAGGCTGGCTGTGTCACAAGCCATGCATTTGTCACCTGCACTCATTCCCACACTGGATTTGCACAGCCCGACTTTGGCCCACAGGAGTGCCCATGTCACCCCACTGGCACTGTTGGGTGGTTTTCCCAGAAGAAAAGGAAGGGCCCACAGGGACCCACGTACCCCCAGTGTCCACCAGCCAGCGGCTGCTGTTGCCCTTGGTGTCCTTGTTGTGAAGGAGGGCCACTATTTGGCCCCGCGGCAGTGTCAGGTCCAGAGTCCCAGTCCCGCTGACGTTACTTGTCACCTGGTACAGCTTCCCGGGGCCATACCTGCTCAGGAGAGACTGTACCTGGCGTTCAGACCCTGGAAGGAGTGGCTGGGAGAGGAGGGACACAGAGAGACACAGGTGCTTAATATGTCAAAGCCACTGTTTGCCCACATACTGAGAGTCGGATCCCACCTTGCAATCACAGGGTCTATCCTGATTGGGGCAACAGTGCCCTCACTAGTAGATGGTTGGCTCTTAGTATCCAAGGGCACTAATTTCTGGGATTCTCTAAAATTCTAACTCAAGTTCTGAAATTTCTCAGTCATAGACCTCCTAGGATTGGGCCCTAAATTCTTTTGATAACATAAAGCTAAGTTATCCCATGGGGACAATGCCTTGTGCAGGTCTCTCAACTCATCAGACCATGAGCTTCACGTGGGCCCCAGGCTTTATCCATCTGTCATCTTAAACAGCCAGCACAGGCTGGTGTGTTGCAGACCATCAACGTGTGGGAAAGAGGGAAGGCTACCTCTGAGTCCGCAAGTTCTCAGAGCGCAAGTATTTACTGAGCACCTACCATTGACAAGGCACTGCAGTAAGCTTTGTGAATGGCCTAGTAGAAACAGGAGAGGGTTTGCCCAGATGGAAATTGCCTTCTAGCTGCGGAGAGAGATTTGGTGGCACTTTCAGCTCATTTAAAATTCTCCTGGCATTCACTTTATTTTTCCATTCACTGCTTCCAACAAAAGTACCAACAAGAAGGGACTAAAGGGCGATTCAAGGGTGATTGTCCCCTTTTTGTAAAACCAATAGAAAGTAAATATGTTAAGTGTAGACTATATTTTCCCTCTCAATCTCTCTCTCTCTGTATATATGTACGTATATGTCCACCATGTTCTATGGTTATTTCCGGGGGCAGATGGTGAGGTAGGCAGAAGTGCTCTTCAGGGACATTTGGGCACAAACTCTGTCATATCCCGGCCCCAAGGGGGATGCCAAGTCAGGATTAAGATGCAGGAGAGGCCAATGTTTCTAAACAGGTCCTTAAACAGAAGCGTAGAGACACGGTAGCTTTTGGGGGGAATAGTGGTGTTGGGGTAATTTTTTCCAGAATGGTGGCACTAACGCAAGTATAAAAGCCAGCGGTGTGGTAAGCACTCGCCTTCTTTCTCAAGTCTGACTGGCCCCTAGAAGGTGCCCGGGGAGGGCAAGTAAACACATCACTGGGATTGCTCCACTCCTGGAAGCCACCTCACTTTCACTCGGTTCCGTACCCTTAGCCAAATAGGTTAGGAATTTATAGGTTCATGTGTGTGTGTGGCAGGGGTGGGAGGGTGGAAAGGGGTGCGTCTTCCAACCAGTTTGCAACACACCCTGGGATTATGGATGTTTCTGCTTGGTTTTTTTTCTGTCTTCTAATTTTTTTATAATAAGTATGGATTGCTTTCCCAATTAAAAAAAATGTTATCTTACTGTGTTTTAAGTAGAGAGACACATTTGAGTGGCTACTCTGTCCTTTATTTTCTGCACCCTTCCTCTTTCCCCAAATCACAGGGCCTGTGGCACATCCCAGTGAGACCTCTGCTGAGGTACAGCTCTCAGTGTGGGGTAGGAAGTGGGAACGATGTGGCCCAAGGAGGAGTCAGCCTCCCCCTTGTGGCAGACATGAGTCCCTGAAGGTCTTTGACATTCTACTCTGGCTGGGTATGAAGGCCAGCTTTATCTACCCAGCTCCGCTGAACTCCTTTACCTGTTCTTCTGTGTCCGTGGGTCCCCTTCACCCTCCTGGGGAATCCTGGAGTTGTCTCCTGGCCCTTCACTACATATCTCACATGTGAACAAACACACAGTTTCATTTTTCTCAAATCTAGGTTTTGTCACAGTCTGGGAACCTCTTCTCCCTACGGCTGCTTCTGTTACTTTTAAAACATAGACCACCTGGGTACACTCTTCAAGTGACTGGAAAATACCCTTTCCTTATATTTTAGAAGAAAATATTAAAAAAAAAAAAAAAAAGCATTTGGTCAGCCAAAGCTTTGTAAATCTTCACACAGCTAAAATAATGATTTTTGCAATTAAAAAATACCATAGCCAGAAGAAAGTTTAAATGACTTCTTATTCAAACTTTTTATTCATCTCGAATCTTGTATTGAAGCTGAGATTAGAAAGTAGTGACGGAACAGGATACATCTTGATGAAAAATTTGAGGAAGTTCGGGTTTTTGAATATTAATGCCACTTGCCCATTCTTATGTCTCATTTCACTTGATATTAAAATGTTTGGATTTTTCTATTTTTGACCCAAGAGTTCTGTGCTGCTGTTAAGCTTACTGGTCATGAAGAGCATGCACGTATGTGGGTGTGTACCCCACCCACCCTCACTCCCGGCCCACAGAGAGAAAGGAGAGGGGGGGACAGGAAATGTTTAGGGGTAAAAGGAAACACTGGGAAAAGACAAAGGAAAGGAAAGAGGGGACTGAGCCTCATCCCGCTGGCAGGTGAAGAACTGGACAGTCTTCGGGGGGAGGAAGGGACACTTACTTGTGTGGTGGGAGGTGGCAGCACTTTCTCGAAGTTCTCTCGAAAGGAGTGAAGCTGGTTACTGCTCTGGCTTAGCGTGTCCTCCACCAGCTTCCTGAAGGCCGGCTCAGAAATGTGGCGGTGGGGCAGCTGTGTGGGACAGAAACCATCAATAGAGCCTTCTCTGGGAGAGAGGGAGACCTGGCTGCCCACGCTCTAGCCCAGGTATGTTAAGATGGACATTTTTGTCACAGTCACCTGTTGCTTCTGTCTTTCCACTTTCTTTTAAGAAAGAGTCCCTCCATGGGGTCCCACAGTATTGACCATCATGATGCTCTAGTCACAGGGCTGACAATCCTGGCATGCCTGTCTCCTATCCATAGTGACTGCTCCAAGGGATGGACTGTGGACCCAAGCAAGGCCAAGTGGAATCCTCCCTTCAGATTTATTTATTTTAATTAATATATTTATTTTTGTAGGGTACAATGTGTTGTATTAATCAATTCATATACTGCACAGTGATTAACTTAGGGTGGATAGCATAGCTTTGTACCCATTAGCTCATCTTTTCTCCCCCTGCTACCCTCCTCCCCACCCAATCTCTGGTCAAAGTTACTCTACTCTCTATCTCTATCAGAACCACTTTTTTTTTTTTTTTTTTTATGATTCCACATGAGAGTGAGACCATGTAGTATTTGTCTTTCTGTGCCGGACTTACCTTCACTTAACATGATGGTTTCCAGCTCCATCCATTTTGCTGCAAACAATAGGATATCACTTCTTTTTACAGCTGAATACTATTTCATTGTGTATGTATACCACAGTTTTTTTATTCGTTTATCTGTTGATGGGCACTTGGGTTGATTTCATCCCTTGGCTATGTGTGAATAGTGTTGTGATGAACACGGGAGTGCAGGTGTCTTTTTGATATATTGATTTCATTTCCTTCGGATATATACCCAGTAGTGGGAGAGCTGGGTCATAAGGTAGATCTATTTTTACTTCTCTGAGGAACCTCCATACTATTTTCCACAGTGGCTGCACCAATTTACATTCCCACCAATAATGCAGGAGAGTTCCTTTTTCTCCACATCCTTGCCAGCATTTATTTTCTGTCTTGTTGATAATAGCCATTCTAACTGGGTTGACATGATATCTCATTGTGGTTTTAATTTGCATTTCCCTGATGATTAATGATGTTGAGCATTTTTTCATGTGTCTGTTGGCCATTTGTATGTCTTCTCTTGAGAAATGTCTATTCAGGTCCTTTGCCCATTTTTTAATTGGGTTATTTGGTTTTTTGCTGTCGTCTGAGTTCCTTATATATTAGCCCCTTGTCTGATGTGTAGTTTGCAAACGCTTTCTCCCATTCTGTATGTTGTCTTTTCACTTTGTTGATAGTTTCCCTTGTGTGCAGAGCTTTTTAGTTTCATATAGTCCCACTTGTGTATTTTTGCTTTTATTGCTTGTACCTTTGTAGTCTCGTTCACGAAAGAGTGCTTTCATACAGCATTTCTCCTACGTTTTCTGCCAGTAGTTTCATAGTTTTAGATCTTAAATTTAAGTCTTTGATCCATTTTGAGTTGATTTTTGTGTATGGTGAGAGATAGGGGTTTACTTTCAATCTTCTGCATGTGGATATCCAGTTTTCCCAGCACTATTTACTAAAGAGGCTGTCCTTTCCCCAGTGTATATTCTTGGCACGTTTGTCAAAAATCAGTTGCCTATAAGTGCGTGGGTTTGTTTCTGGGTTCTCTATTCTTTTTGGTGGTTGGCTGGTAGGGGGATCTGAACCTGTGAATTTGGTGTTATAAGGCTGCACTCTAACCAAGTGTGGGCTCTCTATTCTATCCCATTGGTCTATTTGTCTGTTTTTATGCCAGTACCATGCTGTTTTGGTTACTGTAGCCATATAGTATATTTTGAAGTCAGGAAGTGTGATCCCTCCAACTTTGTTCTTTTGTTTAAGATTGCTTTAGCTATATGGGGTCTTTTGTAGTTCCATACTAATTTTAAGATCATTTTTTCTATTTCTGTGAAGAATATCATTGGTATTTTGATAGGGATTGTGTTTAATGTGTAGATTGCTTTGGGTAATATGGACATTTTGATGATGTTAATTCTTTCAACCCATGAACATAGGGTATCTTTCTATTTATTTGTGTCCTTTTCAATGTTTTTTCACCAATACTTTATAGTTTTCATTGTAGAGGTCTTTTACCACCTCCTTGGCTAAATTTATTCCTAGTATTTCATTTTTTTTGGTATCTGTAGTGAATGGGATTACTTTCTTGATTTCTTCTTCAGCTTTTTCATTATTGGTGTATAGGAAGGCTATTTTTGTGTGTTGACTTTGTATCCTGCCACTTTGTTGAATTCATTTATTAGTTCTAGTTATTTTTGGGTTGAGTCTTTAGGGTTTTCTATATATATATGATAATGTAATGTGCAAATAGGGATATTCTGACTTCCTCTTTTCCAATCTGGATGTCCTTTATTGCTTTCTCTTGCCTTATTGTGATGGTTAGAACTTCCAGTACAACTTTGAATAAGAGTTAGGAAAGAGGGCATCTTTGTCTTGTTCCAGATCTTAAAGGAAAAGCCTCCAATTTTTGTCCATTCAGTATGATATTAGCCATGAGTTTGTCATATATTGCTTTTATTGAGTACATTCCTTCTATACTTATTTGTTGAGTGTTTTTTTCATGAAGGGGTGTTGGATTTTATCAAATGCTTTTCCTGCATCTATTGAAATGACCATATGGTTTTTTCCCTTTCATTCTGTTGACGTGATGCATCATGTACAGATTTGCATATGTTGAACCATACTTGCATCCCTGGGATGAATCCCACTTGATCATGGTATATGATCTTTTTAATGTGTTGCTGGATTCTGTTTGCTAGTATTTTGTTGAGGATCTTCACATCTATGTTCATTAGGGATATTGGTCTGTAGTTTCCCTTTTTGTTGTGTCTTTTTCCAGTTTTGGTATGAGGGTAATGCTAGCTTCATAGAATGAGTTTGGAAGAATTTCTTCCTCTTCAATTTTTTGGAAGAGTTTGAGAAGAATTGACATTAGTTCTTTAGATGTTGGGTAGAATTCAGCAGTGAAGCCATCTGGTCCTGGGGTTTTCTTTGTTGAAAGACTTTTTATTACTGCTTCAATCTCATTACTTGTTATTGGTCTGTTTAGGTTTTCTAGTTCTTCATGATTCAACTTTGGTAAGTTGTATGTGTTCAAGAATTTATCCATTTCTTCTAGGTTTTCCAGTTGTTTGCATAGAGTTGTTTGTAGTAGTCTCTTATGATCCTTTGTATTTCTGTGGTATCAGTTGTAATGTCTCCTTTTTCATTTCTGATTTTATTTGAGTCTTCTCTTTTTTCTTTGTTAGTCTAGCTAAAGGTTTATCAATTTTGTTTATCTTTTCAAAAAACCAACTCTTGGTTTCATTGATATTTTGTATTATTTTTAAAATTTCTATTTCATTTATTTCTGCTCTGATTTTTGTTATTTCTCTCCTTCTACTGATTTTGGGTTTGGTTTGTTCTTGTTTTTCTTGTTCCTTGAGGAGTAATGTTAGGTTGCTTATTTGAAGTATTTCCTCTTTTTTTGATGTAGGCACTTATCACTATAAACTTCCCTCTTAGAACTGCCTTTGCTGTATCACATAGGTTCTGGTATGTTGTGTTTCTATTTTCATTTGGCTCCAGGAATGTTTTAATTTCCTTATCGATTTCTTCTTTGACCCATTCATTGTTTAGGAACATGTTGTTTAATTTCCATGTATTTGTATGGACTCCATAGTGTCCCTTTTGTTGTTCATTTCTAGTTTTATTCCATTGCGGTTGGACAAGGTAGTTAATATCATTTCAATTTTTAAAAATTTTTTGAGTCTTTTTTTGTGACTTAACATATGGTCTAATCTAGAGACGTGTTCCACATGCTGTTGAGAAGAATGTGTGTTCTGCAGTTGTTGGATGAAATGTTCTATATATGTCCATTAGGCACAATTGATTAATCGTAGAGATTAATTCTGATGTTTCCCGGTGAATTTTCTGTCTGGATGATCTGTCTTTTGCCAAAAGTGGGGTGTTAAAATCTCCAACTATTACTGTGTTGGAGTCTAATAGTAATTGCTCTATATAACTATATAACTATATATAACTATATATTGCTCTATATAATGGTGCCCCAGAGTTGGGTGCATATATATTTAGAATTGTTATGTCCTCTTTTTGATCGCTGTATCATTATATAATGACCTTCCTTATCTTTTTTTTACTTTCCCTGCTTGAAGTTTATTTTATCTGATATAATTACAGCTTCTCCTGCTTTTTTGGTTTCTATTTGCATGAAATATCTTTTTCCATCCCTTCACTTTCAGTTAGTATGTGTCTTTATAGATGGAGTGAGTTTATTATAGGTAGCATATTGTTGGTTCTTATTTTATAATCCATCGAGCCACTCTGTGTCTTTTAATTGGGGCATTTAACCCATTTACATTTACAGTTATTATTGATATATAGAGACTTGTTACTGCCATTTTGTTACTTTTTTCTGGTTGTTTTATTGATCCTTTTTTTCTTTTTTCTGATTTTACTGTATTCATTTGTGGTTGAGTGGTGTTCTCTAGCAGTGTACCTTGATTTCTCTTTATTTTTAGTATGTCTCTTACAAGTTTTTCTGTTATGGTTACTGTGAGGCTTACAAAAAACATGTTATAGTTATAACAGATTATTTTAGACTAATAACGACTTAACTTTGATATCCGAGAAAAAAGAAAGAACCAAAGCTAACTCTACACTTTAGTGTCATTCCTCCCCCTTCAACTTTTTTGTTTTCTTGTTTTTGTTTGTATGTTTGTTTTGGTGGCTAGGCAATAAAGGGATCCAAACCCTTGACTCTGGTATTATAATCCCATGCTGTAACCAACTGAGTTATCTGGCCAGTGTCCCCTGCCCCAAACGTTTTGAAATTTTGTTGTTTTAATTTACATCTTTTATATTGCCTTTCTCTTACATGGTGTCTGTATTTGTTGTTGTCTTGTTAGGTTTGTCCTTTAGTCTTCATACTATGGATGTAAGTGGTTAATTCACCATCTTTATGATAATGGAGTATTCTGAGGTTGTCTTTACTCATAAGTTATGTACCTTCAGATGTTTTCTTGTTGCTCCTTAGCATTATCTTCTTTCACATTGAAAAACTCCCCTTAGCATTTTTTATAAGTCAGGTCTAGTATTGGTGAATTCCCTTAGCTTTGTTTGCCTAGGAAAGACTTTGTTTCTCCTTCATATTTGAAGGTTAGTTTTGCCAGAGACAGAATTCTTGGCTGACGGTCTTTTTCCTTTATCACTCTAAATATATCATCCCATTCTTTTCCGGTCTGTAGGGTTTCTACTGAGAAATCTACTTATAGACATATTGCAACTCTGTTGAATGTTATGAATGTTTCTTTTTCCTTGCTGTTTTCAGTATCCTTTCTTTGTCTTTGGTTTTTGACAATTTGATTATGATGTGCCTTGGGGTTGTTCCTCCTTGGATTGAGTTTGGTTGGTGACCTCTGAGCTTTCTGTACTTGGATGCTGTCATCTTTCTCTATACTTGGGAAATTTTTGCCATTATTTCCTTGAATATGTCTTCTACATCTCTTTCTGTTTCTTCTCCTTTGGATATGCCAATTATGAGAGGTTATTTCCCTTGAGGGAGTCCTGTATTTGCTGTATTTCTGTTTCAATTTTTCTTATTCTTTTTTCTTTTTGCTCCTCTGACTTGATAATTTCATATGTTTTATCTTCAAGCTCACTGATTTTTTTCCTCAGCTTGATTAAGTCTGCTGTTGAAGCTTTCCATCAAGTTTTTCAGTTCAGATAATGTATTCTTTATTGCTAGAATTTGCATTTTAAAAAATTGATTCAATTCTTTTATCAAGTTTCTCATTCTGCTCCTGGGTTGTTCTCCAGATATTATTTAACTTTCTATCTGTATTTTCTTGTGACTCCCTGAACATCCTTAAGAGGGTTATTCTGAATTCTCTGTCAGACATTTCATAAATCCTCTGTTCCTCTGGGTCTATTGCTGATGGCTGGTTTGTTTCCTTTGATGGTGTCACATTTCTCTGTTCTTTCTCAATCTTTGTGTCTTTACATTGATGCCTGGGCATTTGAGGCGACTGCTACCTCTTCTAGGTTTTATAGGTGTTCTTTGGTGGTATAAGACCTTTACTGGTTAATATCAGAGATTTTATTTTTCAGTTCAGTATTGGATTATTATCCACCATCACCACTTAAACTCTGCACTGGAACTAATTTGTTGTTCTTTGGTTAATTCTAGAACTGAGGGAACTTCCTGAGGGGACCAGAACTTGTGCCCTGTGGTTATGCTGAATTGTTCTTTTGTTGCTGATTCTCTGGGGAAGGCTTTTTGTGCAGCTCAGATTTTAATAGTTGACCTTTTGTTCACTTCTGGGTCTTGTGAGGCTAGATACACATGGGCTGTGTGGAAATTCTGGCCCACAACTGAATCTTTCCAGCAAACTGTAGTTCTATCACCCTGCCAGTCTCTACTCTATGGGCCTGTGCCAATCGGAAGGCAAATCAGCTGCCAACGCTGCACCCCAATGTTCCCCAGGTGAGCCAGCCTCCCCCCTGCACTCCAAATGCTTCCCATGAGGCGGGCCATGTGTCAGTCCTTCGTGATGACTCACTGGCCTCTGAGAGTCTCCTTTCTTTGGTTGGCTGCAGCCCCTCACTCCTATGTGAGTCCACAGGAAACCTGTCAGTGGTCTTACTGGTCTGGGACTGGTATGGTGCCCTCTGAGGCTCTCTCCTACCCTGCAGACTCCAAGCAATTTCATGGAATGGGCACGGCTGTGGCTTTTGATAGCTTCTGCTCCATTTGCTACAACTTCTTCCCGCCCTTCACTGGGGCTGGCCCCGAAACAGAAGGGGCTTGAAACAGTTGAAGGGTCCCTTCTTTATCTTGGCTCAGCTTTTTCTCATTCATGAACTCCACAGATCTCTCCTCTTCTTCCCCCAAGCTCCAGAGATCCCAGGTTGGCAGTCTTTGCTTTTTAATAGTTGTAAAGTGATTGGTTGTGGGAGAGAGTGGCACTGGGGACCACCTATTTTGACATCTTGATGATATCTCTATTCCCATCAGATTTAGTACATGAAGGCTGAGGACAAGAAAATCACTCTTCCTTTGGATTATGAGACATGAGGTATATACTTAGAGCCGTCAGTAGCCATCTCTCCCACCATGCAGAAAAAGCCTGTCTGAGAATAAAGCCAACCCAGAGAGGAAAACAGATGCAGGAGATGGAGAGAAAGCCTGAGCCCTGACAACATTATTTGTACTGAATGTCACCATGCCCGCGGCTTGATCCCCTCCAAGTCCTCCCAGTTATGCAAGTCAACATATTCTTCTTTATGTTCAAGCTGGCTTGGTTTGGGTTCACATTACTTGCAACCCAATGACTTTTGAGTAATGATCCATCCTGAGACCTTGACCCTGTTAAGGATCTCCTTCATTCTCATCAGACAACCTAAGAGTGAGTAAAACCCCTCAGCTAACAAAGACATATCCTCTCTGCTTGTCACCAAACTCACTGCACTTGGTTCTGACCTAGAGCCTTTCTTCCTTGCTCCCCTTCCCCCAGGATGCAGAGAAACTGAGGTTTCTACCACGCAGGGCTTTCCCAGGCTCCACCGGGTCAACTCCAGGTGAATGGACCACAAGATAAGGCAGGTTGGCAGCAATCGCTGTCTGTCAGGCCCTCACAGTCTACAGGGCAGGACCAATCAGGACATGCTCTCACCCTCTGCTTTTAAAAGCTTGACCTCCCCCCTGCCAGCATCCCATAACACTCCTCAGACCTGCACATCCCAGCCTAAACACAAAGAGGTTTGGAAGCCCGAGAGGGAAAACTAGAGGGCTAGAGGACAGTGAAAAGATCCCCTCATCAGATTTACTCCTCTGCCTTCAGGAAGGATAAATGCCTATTTTTGCAGATGGCACAGGCCTAATTCAATTCAAAACGAATGTCTGAGACCCTACTCTATACTTAACACTGTGTGTGCCAAAAAGAAGAAGAGTCCACAGCCCAGCCCTCCTGTCTAAGGAGAAACACCTTCACTGATCACTCCAGCAGAAGGCAATCTCTGGCAAGTGCTTAGCAGAAGTTGGGGGACAATGGAGAGGGTGTTGCAGGCTGAGGAAGGAGTCTGCACAAAGGGAATGTGGTCACACACAGAGCAGTGTGCTGAACGGGAGGGACTATGGGAGGGGAAGGCAACTCTTAGAGGAATTTTCATGCAAAGAATTGGATGGGGAAAGCTGAGCTGGGGAACGTGAACACAGGAGACAGCGTATGGTATGAGGAGTGCTGAATTGCTCCCAAAGTCGGATCCACAAGCTATTTAGCTCTCATGTTGACATCAGAGAGCAAGATCTAGAAGTGGTTCAGTATTCTTTCCTATATCACCTCTAGTTTTCAAAATTCCAAAACTAAAGTTTGCACTTGGAGATTTGTCCAAACCTCTTTGGAACCTATTTATGCTTTCACCTAGTAGCTCCTTTTATGGGTTCTTGAGTGTTGTGGTTCAGAGCCCAGGCTCTGGATTTGAACTGCCAGGGTTCAAAGCCTCCTATTGTGTGGCTTCAGGTGAGAGATGGTGTAGAGAGAGCTTCTGTCTCTCACCAACTTCTAATACACTACAGGGATTGGTTCCAAGTTCTGCTATTTCCCCAGCAAAGCCTTTTATTGCTTCTGAGTCCCAGAAGCTGGGTATGGCCTGGAGTCCTAGTCCTATCCTTGCTTTCATGGTCTGACTCCACTAATGGAAGGAGAACAGGCATGAGAGAGACCCAGAAGGTCCCCGCTACCTCCTCCTAAGCGTCTGATGGCCTGTTTGGAAGGCCCAGCCCCTACAAACAGCTGGCTGAAGGGGCTGCAAGGCCTTGCCTGGCTGTTCCCCAGAGGTGCCCCAGTCCCAGAAGCCTTACCTGGGCCATGACGCCCGCTGCCCTCTGCAGCACTTGTTTTGCAAGGTCCCCCTGGAGGGCCACAAACGTGCGCAGGATCTGGCCAAGCCACTGCACAACCAGTTGGTTAAACTGTGGCAGCTCAGCCACTAGCAGGGCATTGAGTGCCTGGTATGTGTGGCGGGCCGCCTCCTCCTCATAGGTCATGCTGCCCACCTCCAACAGCTTCTCTTCCACCCGCTCAAAATCCAGCAATTTGCCCAGACGTTTCTTGATCAGGTTCTGAGGGCCGACCAGGGCTTTGGCCAGGCTGCAGAGTGGCCGCCACACCAGGCTTTCCAGCCGCTGCTTCTGCAGGGAGAGGTGAGCTTGGGAGTCAGGAAACGAGGCAGAGGGCAGGGCTGGGAGAAGGAGCTTTGGAGGCAGGCAGGCCTGGGTACGAGTCCCACCCCCAATGATGAGCTGTGACCTGCAGCATGTTATCTAACCTCTCTGGGCCTCAACCTGCTGATTGGAAAAATGGGGACGATGCACGTAACAAGCTTAACAGAGTGCCTGGCATAGAGTAGGTATTCAATATATATCACTTCCTAGTATCACTACTGTGCAAAGATCTTGAAGATTTAGGTAAGAGCAGTGGTCCAGAGCATAGTCTTTAGGGCTCAGATCCCTGCTCACTACTGACCATGTGTATAAATAACCAAGGAGGTCACCCTCTCTGAGCTCAAGCACCCATATGCAGAATGGAGCTATTCATAGTATTTACCCCCAAAGCCATGTGGTGATGATTAGATGAGGTAAAGAATGTAAAGGGCTTAGCACAGTGCCTGGCAGATAGTGAGCCTCCATAAATGTTAGCTGGGGCTATTTTTATCAGTAAAATGCACTAATAATCATCTCTGCCCTGCTGACCATGCAGGGCAGTTGTGGATATGACAATTCTGTAAAGTGCCTGACTTCTAAATATGATTCTTGTAGGCTCTGCTGCCTGCCTAACCAAGAAAGGAGAATAGAAAAGTGCCACTCACAAACTCCAGGAAGGCCTCCAGCTGAAGGTCTCTCGCCAGGTTGCAATACTGCACCATGGGCCCCTCGGGGATGTCCAGATTGTATTCATGTGGTCTGAAGCGCAAGAGAGCCTGGATCCAGGGCCAACAGGAGACATCTGGTCACGGCCCATCGTAGCCATCTTATGCCTGAATCCCCTCCACCATACCTCCTGAAGAGGTCGTCCGGGCTCTCTACACACCCCCAGTGACAGGGAAGCACCCAGCCTATTCTTTCCTAGCACAACTTGGGTGATTAGAAAGTTCTTCCTTATACAGAGCCAATGTCTTTCTCCTTATCCCAGTGCTTCCCAAACTTCACACATTTGTGTGCCACTTTTCTGATTTTTTTTTTGCCACATCTATATTCTACATTTCTATTACGATTTTTCAATTAAATCAACTAACCATCTCTATTAAAATCAATGCATTAAAAAAAAAAAAAAAAAAACTCCTTATTACACTACCATAAAGGGAAAACCAGTAACAATTGTCATAGACAGGCATGTAAAAATAATTGCTATAAAAACAAAGCAATGATATTCAATGCTGTGTGAATATCATTGCCTGCTGAAGACTCCCAGCCTGAGACTCATTCTGCACATGTTAAAGATGTATCAGCAAAAAGGCTTTTGCTTGACTCAGAGAATTAAGAGAGGGAATCCCTTCCTCACTTTGGTATTCCATGTTAACAATGCATCTGTCGTGTAAGTCCTGAGTGTACGGAAACACAGCCTTAAGGCTTCCAGATATTCATCCTGCCCAGCAAAACCAGATGATCTCTCATGTCCTCTGGTTTATCTCTCTCAAGACCCAGAACCTGCAGGCCCCTCCTTCCTTTTTCATGACATGGCCCTGCACATCTCCCCCTTCTGGCTCACTGTGCTATACCAGGATCCTGGCTCCTCAGATCCTTCCACTGAGGATGAGCACAGGGTGCAGCATGAACAAGCAGGGGATCTGACCCACACACAGGGGTGTGGAACTACAGCCTCTTTCCTTTTAAATACTTCCAATAATGCCACCCTAAATCCCTTTATCTATAGAGTCCATGATCATCTCTGACCAAGGAGTTTGCATAAATGGATGTGACTGAGAACAAAACGTGTAAAGGGGGCAGCGTGGATGGACCGAGTCAGCACTGATGACGAGAACGGAGGAGGATTTTGGCTTGAGGAAAGTGACGTGCGGGAGGGACATGCACACTGGTGGCCCTGTGGGCTGAATTCAGTTTGTAGAGATATATTTGCTTGGGCCTGCATAGTATTTAAATTTTTATTTAATTAGTTGCTTGCACTGACATATCAGGAGACTTCACCTAAAAGTCTGAATTTCCAGGTGGTTGTTGTTTTTTCTTAAAATCAGAACTGGCCACACAGCACATTCCCACAGCAACAACCCCCCCAGAGCTGAGTAATAGTTGCCCCTTTAGATTTTATTCATTCATTCAGCCATTCAAATTCCAAATATTATTTTATACTTACGTGTCCTGGAAACGTCTCATAAACAGCATGTGAGACATTAGGCTCCTATTGCATTGTATTGCCTATGACCTGCACATTTCACTGGATACTATTACCTGCCTGGCCCCTTTAGCCACCTGATTTTGTCTCCCCTGCTATAGGTATTGGTCTGGTAGGGTCCCTCTGACCCCAGTGAATCTTGACACTGCCCCATGGGAACCCCAGTGGGCTCAGAACCTGCCCCCAGCCTAGCAACCTGCAGGCTGAGCAGTCCTTGCCCGCTCTCTTCTGGCCAGTAGCCAGAGACTGAATGACCTCATCTATTTGGTTCCTGTAGCTGGTGCCTTTGCCAACCTGTGGACTGTGCCCCACATGCCTCCTGTCCAGGTAACCCAGCTCCGACCCACCCATTATTAACTCTGCAAGGTCCTCACCTCCAGATGATCCAGGTAAGCAGCCACATTGTTCCTCAGCTCAGTCACACACAGACACACCCATTGGAACCTCTCCCCCAAATCATCAAATTCCTTGTCTTTCATCTGAAAGTAAAGTTATGCGTGAGGGCTGAGAAGATCCACGTGGGGCAGTGTATACCCAGATTCCTTGTCCCAAGTCTTCACTAGGGACAAACTTTCCACAGATCCACCCACCAGAGCTGGTTCCTCCAGTACCAAAGCTGAGTGGGATGGTTAAAGGGCAGTATATGTCAGTGTTTTACAGTCAGACCATGGAATCAGACATACAAACATATGAGTCCTGACTTCATTCACCTCCTAGCTGTGCAACCATGGCCAAGTGTTTTACCCTCTCTGAGTATTATTTTCTTCTTTGCAAAATGGGGATAATAAGAACACCTACTTCATTGTGTGGATCAAATAACACCTGGTTCAGAAGAAATACTCAATCAACCTGAGCCACTGCTAGCATATTTGAGGCTGATTCTTTACCCAGACCCAGGGACTGGCTCTCCTATCTGGGTAAAGAGGCCCCAGAGAAAGAGTAACACAAGATGCAGTTGAGAAAGTCCTACACTGGCTCCACAAAATCAGGTGGGGATGCCAACTGCCTCTTCCTGGCGCCTCACTCTCTCAGCCTCAGTTGCCTCACTCCTGAGAGGAGCCTAAGCCTCCTGCCCCACCCACTGCAAAGGCTCGGCCTCCTGGGCCAGTGCTCACCTTGGGCACCAGTCCTGCCTCCTGCTTCAGCAGCTGGCTCAGCCGTGTGGTCTTCTTGGAGAGGGTGTGCGTGTTGATGCGGGCCAGCCGCTCTCGCAGGGTCAGCTGCTCTACCTTGGTGTACTTGGAGGCTGCACCAACAGAGAAGAGAGAGAGCACCTGTGACCAAAGCTGACCCAGGACAGCAAGCATTACTGGCATGCCTGGCTGGGCACCTGCTTGGGCCCTCTGCTCCAACAAGATGCCTTCCGTCAGAATGGTGAGTCACGTAGAAAAAGCACAGGGCTCAGGCTCCTCTGTCCTTCCAGGCATGAGCTCTGGCTGGCAAGCTTCCTGCCTGACTTTGGTGAGTCATCATCCCTTAGGGACTCAGTTTCCTCATCTGTAAAATGAGGCTAGCCACCTTACAGGATTGTTGGATCACATAAGATAGTGGGTCTCAATGGACTTTCTAAAGAAGAACCCAGTGAGAGACAGTTTGCCTGGGGTCCCTCAGCCAGTTTTAGCCAGACCAGCTGGGAACCATACTTACCACTCCTGACTCAATGTCATCTCAACCTGGAGGAAGAAGTAAGGGGGGGGCGGGAATCCAAAGGTACCAGATATAGTACGGCATGGTAGTGCAGACTCTAGGTCTGAGTTTGAAATCTGATTTTTGTCCCTTATCAGCTCTGTGACCAGGAGCAACTGACATAAACTCTCATTTTACCCAACTGTGAACCAGGGCCGACCTCAGAGGGCTAGTGCAAGGATCAAATAAGATAATGAAGGAAAATTCATGGCATAGTTAGCCCTCAGTAAATTTAGCTAAATTATCATTATTATATTGTCTTGGTTGTGCAATTGAGTTTCTCTATACTTGGGGACACTGCTTCATTTTCCAAACCTTTCTGTTTTAACAACATGGGAGACAGGATTCCCTTCACTCCCTCCAAATATACACAGCTCTTCACCACCCCCGTATTCATTTCTCCTCCACAGTGTAGCAGCCATGCGGTTGGATCTCACTTTGGCTCAAGGGGCAGGAGCTGACTGGTATAAGCCAATTCACATAATCCCATCTCCTTGGCAACAGTGATTCGTTTAAAGAAGGGCTCATAACCCAGGCCTAAGCCAATCAGTTCATGGCACCCCAACAATTGTGATTAGTTCAGGATGAGCACTTGACCTAAATGGGTCCGATAAGAGTGAAGCTCCAATTTAATTTTTATGGATAAGGGGGAAAAAAATCCATACCCTGTAGGATGTGGTGTGCAGATATGAGTCTTAGAACAACAATAGCCACTTAATACTATGAGGGAAGCCAGCCTGAAGATGAAGTTGACACACAGTTAAAAGCAGAGACAAGACAGGTGCAGGGAAATTAAGCCAGCACCTTGATCAAACCCTATCTGAAGCCCACATTACCTCTAGTTACATGAGCCACTACATTCTCTTTATTGGTGAAGCAGTTTGAGATGAGTTTTCTGTAACTGGAGGCATTCTCACTTATGTATCCCCTAAATTCCCCGATTCTTACCCACTTCCTTGCGCATCTTGTACTCATTGATGTTGGCATTCACGTCCTGGAGGGCAGATGTTGCCCTTTGAAGGACAGGGTGGGCACTGGCATCAGGGAGCGTGTTCTCCAGGATTTTCTGCAGCAGCAGTGGGTACTTGGTAATCCTCTGCAGAGGGATTACCAGTAAGAAACTCAGGCCTGAACGTCCAGCTTGCGGCCTGAGGGAGAAGGCTCGTATCAGGCAGGTAAAGCCCACCCTTTAGGACACTAGGGGGCCTGGGATCTAGTCCCAACTCTGTCATTTAATTCACTGTGTGAACTCAGCCAAGTCAACCCCCCTCTGTGGTCCTCTGTTTCCTCATCTGTAATTTGTAAGGTCTAGAAGCTAGACGGGCAGTGCCAGCTCTTCACCTTGATTCCTATCTGCACCAAATCCAGTGGTCAGTTCTCTGCCTTCAGCTTACTCAGCCTCTCAACACCAACATGGCTGGCCACTCCCTCTTTCTTGAAACACTTTCTGCTTTTGGCCCCAGAGACACCCTCTGTCCTGCTTCTCCTCAAACTCCACAGGCCACTCTCTCAGCCTCCTCTGCTGGCCTCTTTCCAATGCCAGAGTGTCCTGGGACATCCTCTCCTCTCTCTCTCTCCACTGAGTGTCTTAGGGACCTCATTTAGTCATATGGCTTTAAACACATCCCAGACTCAGATCTCTACTTCCAGCTTCTGTCCAGAGCTCCAGACTCACACATTCAACTGCCTACTTGACATCTCCACTCTGATAAAAAAGTAAAAAATAAAACACTAGAACTAATGGTGTTGAGGTCCCTTACAGACATACTGTTGATACATGGATGGCTATTTGTAGTTCCCTTCTTGATGATGTCTCGAATTTCATCATGAGTCCCCCAGGTCAATGGCATCTCAGAATAGGTTCCAACAGTCTTTCCTTGACCAGTTGCCCTTAGGTTCAGCTTCCAAGAAACCCAGGAGGGTTTTAAACCTCAACTGTCCTAGTATGCTTCCTCTAAGACAACTCACAGATGCTGCTCAGGACCATTCTCTGGCCCCTCCCTGATAGCACCCGGGCCTCTTGCTCTTCTTCCTAATCAGAAATCTTTAGACCAAATGTCCAGAAAAGATTAGCCATGAGGCTAAGAATAGGCAGAGCAGTTGGGAGCCCCCTCAGAAGCTGCAGGGGTGGGATTACCTGGCAGGACACGCCTACACTGACCATCTGCTGTCACCAAGGGTGCCCTGGAGCTTGGCTAATGGTTTTAAGTCACTACATTTTGGGGTGGTTTGTTATTTAGCAAAAGCTACTTGACACAGCAACAGTCAGTTAGGGCTGTGCTGCAGTTGTACTCTACACAGTGTCTCTTGCCTGTGGTTTGCCACAGTCTCCACTCTTCCCTTTTGTCCCACATCTGGCACCTTGCTTCCCTCATTTCTGTCATCTGCCTCATTCCTGTAGCAATGTATTTACTGATGCTTGCAAAAGCCTAAGTTTATAAGACCTATGAAGGGATAAATCAAAGGGGAAAATGGGAAAATTTTTTTTTGGAAGCAGGTAGGGGCTAGGACATGAGTACTTGAAAAGGAGGGGGGATTGAAGAGTGAGAGAAAGATAAGGGAGAGGAGGAGGAGGGGAGGTAACAAGAAGTAGCAGTCCTAGGGAAGATGTAACCCTTCTTAAAACAGGAAAGAAGAATAATTCATTGGAAAAGGCATACAAATGATTCTTAGATATACCAAAAGATAATCAACTTAATCATAAGATAAATGCAAAATAAAACCATATTGAGACACCATTTTTCACCTATCCCAATGGCAAATATTCTAAAGTTTGATTGCAAACTTTGCTGGCAAGGCTGTGGGGAAACAGATACCCTAGTATGTTGCTGATGGGAATATAAATTGGGAAATTTTACAATATTTATCAAAATTATTAATTTCCTTTGACCTAGCAATTCCACTTCTGGAAATTTACCTTACAGATATACTTTCACAAGACTAAAATGACATATGTTCATGAATAGTCATAGTAGCACTGCCTGTAATATGAAAAGAATAGGAAAAAATCCAAATGTCCATCAAAAGAGACCGATGTAATAAACTGTGGAACAGTCACCTGGTGGAAGAGTGTGCAGCCACTGAAAGACTCATGAATGTTATGTGTTGAAACGGAAAGACCTCCAAGATATATATATGTGAAATAAAAAGTATACAAACTTTCATTTAAAAGTTGGGAAAATAAGAAAATAAGAGTATATGTTTGTAATTGCTTGTATATGCAAAAAGTAACTCTGTTAAAGATACAAAATTTAAAAGTAAATGTAAATATACAAAATTTAAAAGTAGTCACTTTAACTTTGGGGGTAGCAGTTGGATAGATGAAAAGACGGGATTGAAAAGTTTTTTTATTATATAAATTTTGATGTTTTAAAGTTTTGGAATCATGTGACTGTGTTACCCATTCAAAAATTTAAATTAAAAAAAGATGTTCCCTACATATCTCTACTTGGAGCTTCCACCGCCTGCCAACTTTAGGCTCTGAGGCCACCAGGGGCAGTTCTGACCCTTTTCTATGTGGCAGGATGTCAGCCACCTATAGACAGGGCTCCCAAGGTGATGCACACCTGCTTCTCACCACTGTTGCTTACAACAAATGGTTCCCACCATCTCACTGCCCTTCCCAGTGGTAGTCATGAGTGCTCTTAGCCAGATGTTTCTGCTTTTTGCTTCTGGACATGCCCTGCCTCCTGGTAGTTGGACAAAGCTGAGATTAGCCCCGGCCAATGAATTATGAGAAGCAACACTCATCACTTCTGGACTGACTGGAGCATTTAGTTACCAGCGTTAAAACCTCCAGAGCTCTTTTTTTTTTCTTTGCCACAGTTACTGGCAATATTCCAGGCAGTGGCTGCTGTGAGCTTGTGTCCTGGAATGAGGATAATAAAGAGAAGAGCCCCAGGTCAAACTGCCATAGGGAGCACAAGGAAGATATAAACCTTTGTTGTTTGAAACTTCTGGGATTTGGGAGCTGTCTATCTTCTGCAGCATGGCCTGGTCTCTTCTGCCTGACATAGGCACCGATAGTGAAGAGGCACTAGCAGCACCAAGTGGGGGTGAGACTGTCACTGCCCTGAGCCCGGATCAGTGGGGCAGGAGTGAGCGCTCAGTGGGCGCCCTACTCACACCACTGCCACAATGATGTCCTGGATCTGCTGCTGCAGCTCTGGTTCCTTCTGGTATGCCTCCACCAGCAGCAAGGCCTGGTCGTAGCTGGTACAGTAGACTTTATAGACTCGCTCAAACTCCTCTTGGAATTCCAGGAATAGGTTACCTGATGGGGAACAAGCAACAAAGAGTTGTCAAGGGCACACCTGCATGTCCCCTTGCTTGGAACAGGGAGGCAGTGAGGGAGCCTCTCCAGCTCAGCAGTGAGACTGCCAGGCTTAACCAGTGAGTCACTGTGGGCAAGTTACCTCATCCTCTCAAGTCTCTGTTTTTTCATCTAAGTTTCCTAAGGCTGCTGTGGATTAAGTGACAGTATGATGTAGAGCTCAGGCAGGTACATGTGGGTACTTAATCAATGGTAGCTCTGGTCACTGCAATAATATTAATAAGGCTCACAGTTGGACAATGCTTTACAGTTTACAAAACACACTTGTAACCATCAGCTCCTTTTGTCTGTGTGTGGCGAGTACAACTACGAAGCCCCAGTTTACAAAGACATGCTTGGGCACATTACAGGGGGTTGTGAGCGTGGGCTCTGGTGTTAGGGAACCAGGGTCAGATCTCCAGGCAACTCATTTCCAATTGTGTAACCTGGGCCATGTGTTTGACCCTCTGACCCTCCATTTTCTCATCTATAGAATGGGAATAAAAATAGTGCTCACCTCCAAGTGTTTTTGTGAGGATTAAATAAAATAATGCATGTAAAGTACCTGACATAAACTTCATTCACCAAATAGTTATCAACTGCTGTTTATTGACTAAGTGACAGGCACTCTGCTAAGCTCTGTGAATGAAACAAAGGCCCTGCCTCTAATGGGAAAGACAGAAAATAAATAAATACCTTACATGTGTCAGGTTGTGATAAGTGCCACAAATTAAAATAAAGCCAAAGAAAGAGTTAGAGGGTGGTGGAGGATCTGTTTGAGGAAGGCCTCTGTGAAGATGTGAATGTCTATGAGAGACTAGAGGGAACCAGGCCTGGGAACATCTGGGGAAGAGCACTAGTCTAGGCTTATAGAAGGGCAGATGCAAAGGCCCTGAGGCAGGAGAGGGCTTGGCATGAGGGCAACAGCAAGAAGGCAAGTGTGGCTGGAGCCTAGCAGGCCAGGGTGTAAAGTAGAGGAAATAACAGGAAACTGAAGCCAGATCATGCAGGGCTTTGAGTAGGGGTGATGTGATCTGATTTCTGTTTAATAGGTTCACTCTGGTGCTCAGCGTCAGCAGCACATACACTGAAGTTGGAACAACATAGAGAAGATTAGCATGGCCCCTGCACAAGACTGATATGCAAATTTGTGAAGTGCTGTGTATTTTAAAATCAGAAATGAATGAGGTTGGTTACTTATGCGGGGTGGGTGGAACAGGGCGGGAAGAATGAGGGCACCGGATGGCACGGTAGGGGTGAGGGGAGCAGTGATTCGCTGAAAACAGCTCTCTTATGGCGCCAGCTCTCAGAACTATGGTAATGTTTCACATGTTCCCAAAATAAATACATAATTAAGACCAACCAGGATGTGGAGGGCAACCCCAAACGGAATACAAACAGTAAAGAATGAACCTGACTCTACTGCAAATGAATAGAATAACCACACTGAAAAGTGCGGTGAAGAAACTGACATGAACTGTTTTTCACAGGGGTACAGGCTAGTAATTCTGAAGACAGTTTACACTAACTTTGTGTTTCTGTTTTGTTTGCTGGCCAGTGCAGGGATCAAACCCCAGACCTTGATGTTATCAGCACCACGCTCTAACCAACTGAGCTAACCAGCCAGCTCTTGTATGCTAACTTTGAACAAACGAGTAAATACATTGTGGATAACGACTGCCAGCTTACAAATAAGAAAAGATGGACGGCTAGAGTGAATCCTGTGATACTGGATTGGAATTGGAGATATCAGTATGAACTCATGGTTTTAAATATATATAGGAGGGTACCTCACAAATCTGTGGAAAAATAAAATTAAAAGATAATACAATCTTTCTGTGAACTTTTTGAAGACCATATATATATGTATGTGTGTGTGTGTGTGTATGCACCTATATGGATAGGTATGGAAAGAAATGTAGATATGTGTATACGTGTGTGTTAGTATACTTTCATATATTTCCTAGCTCTGTCAGCTGAAAGCCAATAATGACTGTTGCAAGCAAGAACCACTGATGGATGCTAAAACTAGTGGGCTAAAGTTTAAGAAAAAAACAGGACAGTTGCATAATATCAAAGTTTCTCTCTTTAAGATATCTATTAACTACAAAGGGAAAAATAGTAATTTCACAGTGTAAAAACTTTAGCTACTACCTTAGCTATGTGACCCAAGTGAACATTATTCTAAGTAAGAAGGTATAGTGACATCATGTGCCCCCTGATATGATGCACTGGGAAGGACAGGACATTGAGCCTGTGGTATTCTTGCCAAAAATGCATAACTTCAATTTAATAATGAAAATAATTCTAATTTTATAAATTATATAAAATATTATAAAATATAAAATTTTATGTATAAAGCTTTAGAAAATATATAAAATAATTTTGATTTTAATAATTGAAAACCTCAAATGAGGGATATCCTACAAAATATCTGGACTGGACTCTTTAGAAGTGTTATTGTCATGACAAACAAAAAAAGACTGAACAACTGTCACAGACTGATGAAGACAAAGGAAATATGACAATAAAATTAAATGTGATATCCTGGATTGGATCCTGGACCAGAGAAAGGACATTAATAGGAAACTGGTGAAATTTGAATAAGGTCTGTAGAGTAGTTAATAGTATTGCATTGATGTTAATTTCTGGTTTTGATGACTGTACTTTGGATACTGTATGCAAGATGTTAAAATGAGGGGAAGCTGGATGAAGAGAAAACTGAAACTCTCTACTATTTTTGTAATGTTTTTGTAAGTCTAAAATTATTTCAACAGTGTTCAATATAAAAAGTTTAAAAAATTTATGCTAAGTGAAATAAGCCAGGCACAGAAGGACAAATATTGTATGATCCCACTTACAGGATGTACCTAGAATAGTTATAGTCAAAAAGAAGACAGAATACTGGTTACCTGGAACTGGCTACTATTTAATGGGCACAGAGTTTCAGTTTAGGTTGATGAAAAAGTTCCAAAGATGGATGACGGTGATGGTTGCATGACAATGTGAATGTACTTAATGCCACTGAGCTGTACACTTAAAAGTCATTAAAATGGTACATTTTATGTTATGTATATCTTACCACAATAAAAAAGTTTTTAAAAAGATTTAAAAACTGCTCATGAAGGTTTATAGTAGCTTTATTCAAAATTGCCACAACTTGGAAACAACTAAGATGTCCTTCATTCAATAGGTGAATGGATAAACAAACTGGGCTATATCTATAGAAGAGAATATCATTCAGCTATTAAAAAAAAAAAAAAGAAGAAGAAATGATCTATCAACCCAGGAAAAGACATGGAGGAAGCTTAAATGCACATTGCTAGATGAAAGAAGTCACTCTGAAAAGGCTACACAATGTATGATTTCACTTATATGACATTCTGGAAAAGGGAAAACTGTGGAAACAATAAAAAGATCAGTTGTTTCCAGGGGCTGGGAGGGAGGGAGGAATGAATGGGCAGAGCTCAGAGGATTTCTAGGGCAGTGGAAATACTTTGGATAATACTACAATGGAGAACACATGTCATTATACATTTGTCTAAATCCATAGAATGGGGCTGGCCCATTAGCTCAGTTGGTTAGAGCACAGCCTTTTAACACCCAGGTCAAGCGTCCGGATCCCTATACTGGCCAGCTGCCAAAAAATAAAATAAAATAAACCCATTCAACGTACAACACCAAGAGTGAACCCTAATGTAAGCTATGGACTTTAATTACTAATAATATGTTAATATTCATTCATCAATTATAATAAATGTACCACACTAATGCAAGATGTTACTAATAGGGTTAACTCTATGTAGGGCGATAGGGGGTATAAGGGAACTCCCTGTACTTTTTACAGAATTTTTCTATAAATCTAAAAGTGCTCTTAAAAAATAAAGTCTATTAATTAAAAAAAAAAAAAAGATTAATACCATGTTGAGACTAAACTAAGGATCAGGAATAGCTGTTAGAAATACCCAGGTAAGAGTATGTGATGGCCCATCTAGGGAGGAAGTGGTGAGGTTGAAGAGAAAGGTACTAACCACAACAGGGCAGGTGGGGAGCCAGGGACCACAGGAAGTACAGCTGACACTACTGCCTGCTAAAGCCATGGGCTGGATCTCTGACCTGAACCAAGCTCCCCTTGGGACACATCAGATGGTGCCCAAATGAGAGCAGTTCAGCTCTCAGCAAAGATCCCCATGGTGAGATTACTACCTGAGGACCAAACTCCTTCCCCGGTGCCAGTCCAGCCAATCCTCAAAGAGAACTCCCAGGAGAAGCTCCCAGAGCCGAGGAGCACACGACCAAAACTGCAGCTAGGGAGGATGTGCATGCTAGGGAGGTAATCAGCCAACGGCACAGATGACTCCCTCTGGGGGATAGCTTGGGTGTGGAAATAAAACCTAGGGTGGTTCCCGCATTCTGCTCATCATGAATATGTCCCCAGGAACATGACAAACAAGCCAAAGAAGCTGTATCATACCAGTGTGGCCAGGGGCAGGGGTGTCTCAATAACTGAAGGGCAGAGGAAGGTGAACTCCCAGAGAACTGAGTTGTCCAAAGAGGCCAGCATGCCCAGGACACCAAAGTAAAGGCATATTTTCTCCTTTCTTTTCCTTCTACAGTCACCAGTTAGCAAAGAAATTACTCCCATCATCGAAAGGACACTCTATATCTAGCTGGGATTAGTCAGGAAGAAGAGAAAGGGAGGCAGGATGGTCAAGAGCTAGTGCTCTAGAGACAGAAGGAGGGGGATTCAAATACTAACTGCCTGATATGGCTGTGTGACCTTGGGAAAGTTACTTAGCATCTCTGAACCTCAGGTTTTTCTTTAGTAAAATGGACATAATAATCAACAGTAACAGTGTTATGGGAATAAAAAGGGCTACTGCATGTTAAGTACTCAGCATCATGGCTGGCACAGAGATGGGTACTACTTTCACATTCATTTTAAAGAGGCAACTGAGGCTCAGAGACACGAAGGAGGTTGTGGGTGTCAGAGCATCGTCAATCAGACTCCATAGCCCCTGCTCTAACCCACTAGACCTGCACTGCCCAAATGCAGTGGTCACCAGCCACATGTGGCTATTGGGCACTTGAAATATGGTGAGTCCCAATTGAGATGTGCTGTCAGTGTAAAAGACACTGGGCTTCGAAGATTTCATACAAAACAAAAGTAAAATATCTAAGGAATAATTTTTATACTAATTACATGTTAAAATGTTATTTTGCATCTATTGGGATAAATAAAAGAGATCATTAAAATTAATTTCCTTAGTTTTCTTAACATAGCTATTTGAAAATTTTAAATTAAATTGTGGCTCATGTTATATTTCTATCAGACAGCGCTGCACTCGACCATGGTGCCTTCTGGCAGTACAACCCTGTGTGGGAACTCCTGTGAATGTCCAAGTTATGCTTGAAATTGCTCACAGGGACAGGGGACCTGACTTACTTGGGAGGAAAAAAGTCTGTTAAAGACAGTCTTGCCCAAGGTCCAAAAATCTTTTAAAATTGGGAAAAAGGCTTTCCTTGCAGAGCAAGGCCTGGGAGCTGGAAAGGGAACGGAGGGAGAGCCGGCAGGAGGCAGAGCAGCCTGACCCGCATGTGGTTACTCTGAGGAGAAGAAACGCCATGTGGGTTCTTTGTGCCTCTTGTTGGCTAACCACAAGGGACAAAGGATAAGGAGGGTATTTTCTGATAATTCAGCAAAGGCTAGGGAACAGGACTGCCAAATTTAGGGGGAAGGGAGAAAGTACAGGATGCTCAATTAAATTTGAATTTCAGGTAAACAATGATAATTTTTTAGTATAAGTATGTCCTATGCAGGCTGGCTGGTTAGCTCAGTTGGTTAGAGCGTGGTGCTGATAAGGCTAAGGTCCAGGGTTTAATGCCTGTAACAGCCAGCTGCCATAAAAAAAAAAAAAAAAAAAAAAAAAAAAAAAAAAAAAAAAAAAAAAAAAAAAAAGTATGCCCTATGCAATATTTGGGATATACTTTACTAGAAATAATTATTATTGCATTATTTATATGAAATTCAAGTTTAATTGGGCATCCTATATTTTACCTGGAAACCCTACCAGAGAAGCAGTGAGGGTAGCTAAGAGATGTCACCAGATATACTCAGGAGTTTAAGTAGCATCTTGACTCCGTGAGTCCAGCAGGAAGGCAGAGATTGACAAGTGTGGACCCTGACAAGGAACAATACTGAACCTCGAACACATAACAACAGAACAGCCTGACCTCAGAGCCAGACCTGTAGAAAGTCTCTAGCCTGAGTCTTTATCAATGTCCACTCAAATAAGTGTTAATTATTAACATAAGAAGGATGAACTGATAAAAAGTGAGACCATCTAGTACAGATACTTGAAAAAATCTTATTCTTTAATTTGGTATTCATCTACCATTTATAGGGAATAGTAAATTATTCACATTGCTATTTTAAGAAAAAACTCTGTTTTCAAAAGAACAATAAACACAATACACAGGCTTTAATCTCACCCTGTACTACATGGAAGCCATTCCATGTAGCGGTTGAGAGCCCTCGCTACCAGAGGCCAGCTAGAGTTCTGCTGTGATTCAGGTCACAATACCCAGTGCAGTAACTAGCACTGAGTAAACACTCAGAAAGTGGTTTTTGAAAATGTGTTTGCATGTGCTATGGATTGAATTGTGTCTCTCAAAGTTGAATATATTAGAAACTTAATCCTCACTTGTGACAGGGTTAAGAGGGTGAGAAATCCTATAATGGTAACTGAAAGGTGGGGCCCTAAAGAGGTGATTAGATTGTGAGGACTATGTCCTCATGAATGGATGAATTCATTGATGGGTGATCATGGGTGTGGTTCTGCTGGCTTTAAAAAGGGAGTGCATGAGAAGCTCGCTCTCTCTGTAGCTCCACCACCTGCCATGTGAGACCCTGCCTTGCTGTGTAGAGTTAGTAACTACTAAAAAGGCCCTCACCAGATGTGTTCCCTGCACTTTGGGCTTCCTAGCCTTTGAAACTGTAAACAATAAATATTATTCCTTTACAAATTACCTGGTTTCAGATATTCCTGTTATAAGCAACAGAAATGGACTAATACAGCATATTTGTTATTTTGAATCCCCATCATCATCATTCACATCTGGGAATGGGTAGAAGATGGGTGGTGGAAAGGCCAGGGGGACTTGGGTGGCTACTGCCCTGGCTACCTTCACTCCCTCCTCCTCTCAGCCACCTGGCACCCATTCATCTGGCAGCAGATGGGAAGAGACTGAAGAAGACAGGTATGAGATTTGCACCTGCTCTTCTCTTCCTTATACTCTGGTCATCCTAACCATTCCAGAATCGGGAGACTGTCCTCATCTTTCACCTGGGACATGGTGAAGCCCCCAAATGGTCTCTCTGCTTCTGTTCTCAACACTCCCTCAAAGTCCATTGTTCACAATAGCTAAAGAGATCTTCAAAAGACATAAACCAGACCATGTCACTTCTCTGCTCAAAACTGTCCAAATGGCTTCTTATCACATTTAGAATAGAACCCAAACTCCTTACCATGGCCTATAAGGCTCTGTGTGATCTGGTCCTTGCTTGCCTCTTCTGTCTTATCCCTTAACATTCTCCCCTCACTAATTCTCCTGCAGCTACATCAACCTTCTGTCTGTCCTTCAAACATTCAGATCATTCCTGCCTCAGGGCCTTTGCATGGCTATACTCCCTACTCTCCCTCCAGATGGTCTCATGGTGGCTTCCTCCTAACATTCAGGTCTCAGCTCAAATGCTCCCTCCTCATGAGGCCTTCCCTCATACTCAGAAGTTACTACCACTATGTATTTTCTTCAAATTACAAATTACCACCTAAAATTCTTTTATCTATTTATCTTCTGCCTCTCTCACCAACTTGTCAAACTGATGAGAACAGAAGCTCAGACTCTCTTTTTGATGCTGTGACCCCAGCACACTGAACAGTGACTGCACACTGCAGGTGCTCCATAGATAACTGTTGAAAGAATGAATGTGAAAGAGACTTAGACTAAAGACTCCACTGTGGTTTTAACAGTTATGTGACTGTAAGAATGTCCCTACCTGTCTCTGGGCCTCAGTTTCTTCATCTGTAAAATGATGGGGTTGGACTAGATAATATTTGATGACCCTGTTGGCTCTGACATGCTGTGTTTTAGGATCCCCCAAACAGACTCCCATTGAGCTGCATGTCTCTGAAACTCTGGGGACAGTACAGCAATGACCACATGCTTAAGACAATTCCACAGGGATCTAAGGATAACAACTCCCTAGTGTTTTTGCTCACCAATCAAGTACACTTGTTCCTCTTCCCTGGAGGCTGTCTCCTGCAGATCATGAAGAAATCTGCTGTTTACCTTGATGATGTCATCAATGTTTGAGAACAGGACATCCAGATCTTCCTGCAGCAGCTAGAAAAACAAAGAAGCCATAGGAGGTCATCGGGATTTTGGTGAGGTGACTTTATTTGCAGGCTTTGGAGATAGTTCAGAACACTCATGCCCTCAGGGTCCCATTGCTCCTGACTGCTCCGGTAGAATGTTTGCAAGGATTGTGAAAGTTTATAATCTAGGTATTTTCATTATTCCACAAAAGGAGAGGAAGGGGTGGAGTACCCAGCATGGAAGGAAAGCTAAACTGGGGTTTTATCCTCGGTCTGCTGCCAACTTTCATTTTTCTTCTTTCTGTTTCCCTACTTGTCATGTGAGGGTGGAAAACTGACTTCTTTCCAGTTCTGATATACTTGGTACCTACCACCATTACCCCAAGATGAATTCTAAACTTCACCCCTATTAACTAAGTGATGCCACTGTAAAAAAGATGCAGGACTATATATATGCATGGGTGTGGAATGATGTGCTGGATGCACAACCAAGTGGGAAATCTAGCTGCACAACAATGTCTAGAGTATGCTCTTATTTTTGCTAAAATAAATAACTACATATATTTGTTTGTTTAATGTCTAGCGAGAAAAATCCTAATTTCTGGATGGTAAAATAAGAGAGCTCCTTCACCTTCTACATTATCTGCTTTAGTATTTCATTCATTCAAGAAACACTAATTCAAAGTCCATTATTGTATTTCTGTGTCAAGACTGGGATATACTGAACCAAACAGTCTTTGCCCTTATGGAGCTCACATGCTAGGGGATGCTTGAGATTTTTTTTTTTTTTTTTAAAGATGACTGGTAAGGGGATCTCAACCCTTGACTTGGTGTTGTCAGCACCACGCTCACCCAGTGAGCTAACCGGCCATCCCTATATGGGATCCGAACCCGTGGCCTCGGTGTTATCAGCAGCACACTCTCCCGAGTGAGTCACGGGCTGGCCCTGGATGCTTGAAATTTTATAGCAACAGCCTGTACTCACATTATTTCTGAAACCAGAAAAAAAAAAAAAATCTAAATAATGAACATTATAATAGAAACCCATTATAGTGATGATTTCTCCATGTCACTACTCTGCAAATGGCACAGTCAGAATGCAGGTCAGTTCAAGCAATCTGTTCTAAACTTGAAAAGGGCTTGTCCAGTAGCTCACTTAATTCTCTGAGGTGATCACTCCTCTCCCCATTTAGCAGATAAATGCACTAAGACTCTAAGCCATTCCATGCCTTGCTGAAGTTTGCATGGCCAATAAATGGAAGAACTGGGGCTTACGTCCAGATCTGTAGACTTCACATCCACCACACTACTTTTCCATTGAGCCTGCCCAAGAACAAATGTGCGGTCTGAGAAACTGGGACTCACATTTGCCCCTACAAAGTTAGGCTGTGTGTGCCCCTAAATACCTGCTGGAGGCGGCTCCTGATGTCATAGGCACAGAGTTGGAGCATGTGCAAGTAGGAGACCTCGGTGTCGATCAGCTCCCTGATGGCCAGCCTCTGTTGGATCAATGATCTGTCCTCAGAGACCTGACCTTCCCCATCCGGATTCCCTGACCTGGAGCACAGCTCATCTGCCCCATGATCAGCCATGTCAGCAGTTTCTGAAAAACAGAAAACCAACCCAGCTCACTTTCAGAGAGCTCTATTGGGACATGCTGTCTCTAATTCAAAGACAACTTTCATCAAGAGGTCTAAAAACATCTTTAGCTGCAAACAGAGTCCAGATGAACTGTTTATTAGCATTTGTGGGCATACCTGAGTAATATTGAAAGGTAGACAACAGCTCCGATAACTGTTGATATTTTGAATTAATTTCTTAGGATTCAGACAATGTGCTTGCCTGGTTTTTCTTCTATTTTCTCCCTAGCCCTTGATCCAGATTTCTTTATCTAGTTCAGCTGAGTCTCTTTCACTGTCTATCTCCCAGTGGTTTCCTCCTCTATCCCCCTCTGCCACTACCCCGT
Source organism: Cynocephalus volans (assembly GCF_027409185.1). NCBI lineage: Eukaryota > Metazoa > Chordata > Mammalia > Dermoptera > Cynocephalidae > Cynocephalus > Cynocephalus volans. Next base: position 132,327,377 of record NC_084461.1, on the reverse strand, counting down.
TCAGGCCATACTACTTATCACCTGGCTATTTCCGTAGCCTCCAGGATCATCCTTCCAAATCCTAAGCCCTGTCTCTCCTGCTGCCACCCACACCCATTCATCCTGGACATGCTTCCAGCTTAAATTCCCTGAAACAAAGCATGTGATCATAATATTTCCTTCTGTAAGTATTTAATAGTTCCTCTCTGCTCAGTGGTCTGGCTCCAACCTCATTTTCCCCTTCACAGACCTTACTCCCGTGAAAGAGAGTTAAGTGCTTTTTTCCAACCTGCAGTGTCATTTCCTGCCTTTGTGCTTCTGTACCCACTGTGCCCCTCCCTCCTGTGTCTCTAGCCTCAAACATTTGTCTTCTCTAAGGCTATTCCTGATCAAGAATACAATTTATTTAAGGTGACCAATTCACTAGTAATAAGACAAATGTGAAGAAACTACAATGAGATACCATTTCATGCCCATCAGATTGGCAGGGTATAAAAATGTATCAGTGAGAGTGTAGAAGGATGTAGAATGGTGAGAAGTCTCTATACTAATATGATAATGTAAATTGTTGCAACCTCTCTAAAGAGCAATTTAGCAATATCTAGAAAAGTTGAAAATGCCCACACTGTCAAGACAAGTAGTTCTGCTCCCAGATATTTCCTACATTCAAGAAATTTCTCCACATATACGCAAGAAATGTGGCCAAGAATGTTCACAGCAGCACCGTTAGTAATAACAGAATATTAGCAATAGTCTAGATGTTCATTAGCAGGAGAGTGGATTAACAACTTGCGGTATAATCATACAATTCCACCACCAATGGAATTCTGAACAGCAAAAATGAAAAAACTATACATTCATATATCGACATGGATATCCCCACAAACATTGCAAAGGAAAAAAAAAAAAAAGCAAGTCCCAGAAGAAAACATAGAATGTGATTCTATTTTTAAAGTTTAAAGTATGTAAAAGAATGCTATATATTGTTTAAAGATACATTCATATGCAGCACATGTATTGAAAATTTCATGGATATAAGCAATAAATTCAAGATAGCAGTTACCTATGGAAAGCAAATGGAATTAAGGAGAGTATCAAAGGAAACTTAATGGTATTTGAGTTTTTTAATTAAACTTTTTATTTTGAGATAATTATAGATTCACATGCAGTGATAAGAAATAAAAGAAGTTGCACATACCCCTTACCCAGTTTCCCCCATGGTAACACTTGCAAACCTATAGTAAAGTATCACAACCAGTACATAGACACTGATACAACCAAGATACAGAACAAGCCCATCACAAGCATCCCTCATGTTGCCTTTTCATTCTCCTCACTGCAGCCCCCATCCCATCCTTCACTTCCGGCCCCCATAAATCTGGTTTCCATTTCTGTAATCCTGCCATTTCAGGAATGTCCTGTAAATGGGATGATACGGTAATGTAAGCTCTTAGGACTGGCTTTATTCAGTCAGCATAATTTCTTGGAGATTCATCTAAGTTGTATCAATAGTTCCTTCCTTTTTTATTGCAGAGTATCTGCAATGCTTTATTGGTTTAAAAAAATCTGAAGCAAATATGGCAAAAATGTTAAAATTAAACAAAGCTAGGAGGTAAGTACATGGGTATTTGTTGTTTTATTCTTTGTTATTTTCTGGATGGTTAAAATATTTCATAATATTTAAAGTGGCACACATCCCATTTAACTATTCAGGTTATTTATGGCTATGCTTATTTTCCTGGCTAGACACTAAGCTCTTGAAGGCAAGATGAACACCTATTCATTTTGTATCCTCCTCTGTGCCTCATAATACTGATGATTAATACATATTTGCTAAATAAATGGTTCTTGTGAATATATCAGTAGTATCTGAAGTTTCTTTCTTGGGCCATAAGCATTGACCTGGAGATCAGATAGTATGTAAACTGAGTGTTTGGTGAGGGCAAGGTTGTTCAGAAGGCAAAGGGCCCAGAAAGATCGTGTAATGAATACATCTGATGCACAGCTCTATTTCCAGTTCCTGAACACTGCTGTGGTCTGCTGATCTGGCCCTGGCCTGAATCACTGCATTCACTACCTTGCACACAGCTTCTCTAGAAAGATCCCCATCGAATTTCAGGGAAGCTATTTGGGTCCCACAACTCAGAATGGTTGCTAAATACACAAAAAGCATAATTAATACTTTACAGAGAACTGCTAAAGACTTAAAATAGCATTAATTTACATTTTAGGTTAATTGCAATCCAGACCTCCAAGCAGGCATGGCAAAACCTCTCTGTAGCTGCATTTTGTTATTTTTTAGTTTATAGCCTGTGTAATGGAAAGAAACATGCTTTTATTTCTTTAAAAATATCATATATTATTCGGCAATAAAAAGGAATGAAGGACTGATGTGCACTACATGAATGAATCTTGAAAACATTATGCTAAGTGAAAAAAGGCAGTCACAAAGGACCACATATTTTATGATTCCATTTCTACGAAATGTCCAGAATAAGCAAATCTATGGAGACAGAAAGTAGATAAGTGGTTGTCTAGGGCTGGGAGTGTAAGGGTGGGGGTTTTGCTGAAGGATACCAGCTTTCTTTTGGGGATGATGAAAAGGTTCTAAAAGGATTGTGTTGAGGTTGCACAAGTCTGTGAATATACTAAAAACCATTGATTTGCACACTTTAAATGGGTGAATTGTATGATATGAGTTATATCTCAATAAAGCCATTACCCCCCCCCAAAATTATATAACACCAAAAGCTGGCGAGGATGTGAACAAACTGGATCTCTCACACATTGCTGGTGGGAAGGTAAAATGGTACAGCCACTCTGAAAAATTGATTGTTTCTTTAAAATCAAAACATACACTTACCATAGAACTCAGTAATCACACTCCTGGGTGTCTAACCCAGGGAAAGAAAACTTATATCCACACCAGAACCTGTACATGAAGGCTCATGGAAACTTTATTTGTAACATCTCCAAACTGGAAACAACCAAAATGTCCTTTAACAAATGAATGGTTAAACAAACTGTGGTACATACATACCACTGAACACTCAGAAATAAAAAGGGACGAAGTATTGAGAAACAGTAACAACTTGGATGGCTCTGCAGGGAATGATGCTATGTGGAAAAAAACAAAACAAAACAAAACAATCTCAGAAGGTTAGAGATTCCATTTAATAATACAGAGAATTATAGAGATAGAGAACAGATTAGTGGCTGCCTGGTTAGGAATGGGGATGGAGGCCAGGTGGGAATGACTATAAAGGAATAGCACCAGGAAGAACTCTGTGGTGATAGAGTGGTTCTGTATCTTAATTAAGTTGGTGGTTATACAAATGTACACATGTGATAAAATGGCAAAGAACAATCATACACAATATACCAATACCCATTTCCTGGTTTTGATATTGTGCTATATTTAAATAAGATGTAACCACTGGAGGAATCTGGGTGAAGAGTACATAGGACCTCTCTGCACTATCCTTGCAACTTCATGTTGATCTATAACTATTTAAAATTAAAAATTAGAAACAAATGAAATATTACATAGTTTAAGTTATCCACTATTTTCACAACACTCTCAGGACAAATGTAGTTCAAAAGCCTAGGAGAGCAGGCTGAGTGCCCTTGTTCCACTTCCTGGCTTGTCCTGATAAGGAGATTTTTCTCAGAGAACACACTGGGGAAAACGTGGCTTTCCTTAAGGCAAGTCAGGTGCCTGGACAGCACTGAAAAAAGAATCTGCACAGTCTAGTCCATGTTCAGTCCTGAGATCTCCTTTATGCCTTGTTATAAGCAATTAAAGACTCATTTTTGGTGCTTAAAAAAAAATGTTGAGGGGCTGGCTGTTTAGCTCAGTTGGTTAGAGCACAAGGTTCTAACACCAAGGTCAAGGGTTTTAATACCAGAACCGGCAGCTACCAAAAACAAACAAACAAAATGCTGAACGTTCTGCAGTTAATGCTTCTGCAGCAAGCTATTGCTTCTGACTCTAGGACAGGATAAAACTGAGTTAATTCTCTTCTCTTTCTCTTCTGTCCAGACTGGCACAGAGGGATTTGGGCATTTACACATTCATTCAACAAATATTTGGAATAGATACCACATGCTAAGCATTTTGCTGGATTCTAAGTATAGAAAAATCAAGAAAAAAAATGGCTCTACAGTGAAGACAGGGTATTTAAAATATCTAGTTATTTGCTCTAAGTCTCACTCCACTAAAAGCAGAGGAACTAATTAAAGTAAAACATTATGAACATCCTGATGATTTCATCCCTTTCAAATCAGAAGTAAAAATGGGAAATGATATTCTGAACACAGTTGTGACCAATTGGAAGAACTGAATGGAGAAATGAAACAAACAGATCCCTGGGGAAAGCAAAACCATAAACATTTAAGAAAAAAAAAAAAAAAAAAAAGGAAGACCTCTGGTCTGAGACTCTAGGGGTGGTCCATGGAAGGCTGAAAGTGAAAGGTGAAGTTGAGACATCATGATAGTAAAAGACCCGAATGAAGAATACGGGGAGGGAATACCTATAGAAACAAGAGTGGCCACGTAGGGACCCTGGCTAATGAGCCTGGTCTATAAAGATATATATAATAGTCAGAAGGGAGGATCCTGCACAAAGAGCTTCCAAAACTCAAACCCAGAAGGATCTGAGATTGACAAAGATCATAAGAATAACCTCCAAAGCCCCATGCCTACTATCATTACCAAGAATATTTTAAGATTCCTGTTCAGAAAAAATAAGAGATAGGCACACAATTTGATGGCTTGGCTTTCCTCTTTTTAGCTCTAAAGAATAATTGTAAGAGGCACTGTGAAGGTCAGGAGACCAGGACCTAGGGCCAGAAAAACCTGATTTCAAATTCTGATTCTGCAATCAATTGGCTGGGTTTCCCAGGATACTTATATAACTTTCCTTACAGGGTTGTTATAAAATTTCATAATATAATCCACGTAAAATTTTTAACCGAGTGGCCTGGTACATGATAAGCTCTCAATAAAGATGGCTGTTGTTTTTTGTTACTATTATTGTTAAACCAGAAAGGGTAGCATTACCATTGACCAGATGTATGAAGAAGTTGTCTTGGCCAAACTAGATGCATCCAATCATATTCAAGTAGATGGCAGGAACAGCTAATCATGATAATAATAATTAGCAATAAGAAATACACACTAGAGGGCCGGCCCCATGGCTCACTCGGGAGAGTGCAGTGCTGGTAGCGCTGAGACCACAGGTTCGGATCCTATATAGGGATGGCCTGTGCGCTCACTGGCTGAGTGTGGTGCAGACCACACCATGCCAAGGGTTGCGATCCCCTTACTGGCAAAAAAAAAAAAAAAAAGAAAAGAAAAGAAATACACACTAGAGCCTGTCTGAGAATGCAGCTAAAATCACACAAACAGAATTGAGAGATTGGGAGAGAGACTGATGTCATTACTTAATCAAGCCATGACGGAGACTAATTCCATTTGTGTGTTTGTTTTTTTTTTACATGAGCTAATACATTTTTGTTCCCCACCACCTTTGGCTTAAGCCACCCTGAATTGGGTTTCTGCTACTTGATTAAAACAAATGGTTTGTTAGCCCTTGGAAAGGGAAACAGAGACTACTTGGAGTAAGCATGGGTTAACAACAACAACAAAAATAGATCATGCCAGACTATCCTCATTCCCTTACTGAAAGTCGGCTAGATCAGTAGGTCAAAGGAATGTTGTAAACTAGTGTGGACCAGCAAGGTGTTGTTAAGTTCTCATGACATCCTTACCAACAAAGAATAAGATGTGGTGGTAAAGGGGATAGCGTTAGGACAGTGATATGGACTAAAAACTGATAAAACTACTAAATTCAGTGTTGACCAGTGTCGACATCTGGTCTCTGTCCTGTTTTATTAAGGATACTCATTAATTCTTTCAGCACTTTCCATCTCTAAAACCACCTAAGTCGAAACCTCCATCACCTTTCTCCTGGACTAGTACAACAGCCTCTGACCAGATGCACAGCACCAGAGTGGAGTGGTCTTTTAACAACATGAAATAACTTGTACTCGCATGTTCACTGCAGCTCTATTTACAGTAGCCCAAATATGGAACCAACCTAACTGTCCATTGACAGATGACTGAATAAGGAAAATGTGGTATATACACACAATGGAATACTACTCAGCCATAAAAAAGAACGAAATTCTGCCATTTGCAGCAACATGGATGAGCCTGGAGAAAATTACATTAAGTGTAATAAGCCAGACACAGAAAAAGAAATACCTCATGTCCTCACCCATAACTGGGTGGAAAGAAAGAAAGAAAGAAAGAAAGCTGAAAGAAAGACAGAAAGCCAAAAGAAGGAAGGAAGGAAGAAGGAAGGAAGGAAGGAAGGAAGGAGAGAGAGAGAGAGAGAGAGAGAGAGAGAGAGAGAGAGAGAGAAAGAACGAAAGAAAGAACGAAAGAAAGAAAGAAAGAAAAGAAAGAAAGAAAGACCACAATAATACATAGAACTTTTAAAAGGAGAGAACAAACCTAAGGATACTAGAAATAGTGGGGGGAGAGCATTGGGGAGTGACTAGTCAGGTAAGGGGCATAAAGAATAATTATGATTTGTAATGATAAACATGCTAATTAAAAAATAAAAATAAAATAGTTGCTTTACTTCTCTGCTTAAAATCCAGACAAGTCTTCCCTGACTCCCATCTCCCTTCCAAAGAACTACTCCTTTCCCCTGGTAATTGTTTTGCTTATTTTATTTGTTTTATTACTCAGGGGTTCATTCAATAGACTGTAAACTCCACGAGGGCAGGGATCATGCCTCCTATTTCTCGATGCACTACCAAGTGTCTACTCTAGATCTAGCACATACTAGGTGCTCAATTAATTAAAAATGAATGAATGATGTGGATGAACACTGGCAGAGTAATAATCAAATTGCTAATGACATTGTTGCAAATGGAGTCAGGCTACTGTGATCTTACATAACCCTTTGGTTCTTCTTGGAAGCCACCAAAAAGTCTGAGGTCAGGTAAGGGATAGTAACTCCCCTTGAACTTTATATAAAATGAAATTATGCAATATGTACTCTTTTTTGCCTGCCTTCTTTCTTTCGGCAAAATTATTCTGAAATCCATCTATGTGGTAACATGTATCAATACTTCATTACCGTTTGTTGCTGAGCAGCAGTCTATTATATGGAGACACTGCAATTTGTTTATCTGTACACTGGATAGACAACTGGTTGTTTTCTGTTTTGCTGTTGTAGTAAAGCTGAACCTAGGAGTGGAATGTCCGGATCACATGATAGATGTATATTTAACTTCATAAGAAAATGCTAAGCTCTTTTTAAAAATGGTTGTACCATTTTACATTCCCATCGTGTATAAGAGCTCTAATTCCTCCATCTCCTGCTAAACATCTGGTATGGATAGTTTTTAATTTTAGCCATCCTAATAGGTATGAAGTGATATCTCATTGTGGTTTTAATGTGCATTATAACCCTAATGATTAATAATCTTGAGTATCTTTTTCAAGTGCTTATTTGCTGTCCATATAGCTTCTTCTGACAACATTTTAAAATTTGTTTAAATTATGAAAGAGGCTCATGCTGATTATATAACTAGACAGACAATACAGAAACATACAAAGAAAAGTTAATAGTCTCCTACCACTAACCACCCCCAACACACATAACCAGAGGTGCGTAAGAGCCACCAAGAGCACTTATTAAGTGTGCAAATCCTTGTCCGCACTCTTGAAGATTCTGATTCAGTAGGTCAGGGGTGGGGCATTTTAACAACATCCTAGGTGATTCTGATGCAAGTGGTCTGTAGATCATTTCTTGAGAAATTCTGCTCTTAATCTAGTCCTGCTGAGGAATGAAGGTGGTAGATCTGGAAGGGAAACACATGGAAATCTTTGCCTGAAATAGTGAGCATGTTTGCTCTGTACCATCCCATGGAGCACTTAAGTTTGGAACCTAAAGGTTAAACTAGAAAAAACATTCTGATTTTTTAGAAACTACTGTAAAACAAAATCAAGTGGGCCACAAAGCCAGGAAAGGAAGGAACTAGATACACACACATGTATCTAGTCAGATTCTCTCTGACTCTGTCTGTGTGTCTGTCTCTCTCTTCTGGAGGAAAAACTCCCCTTTATAAATATATGGAGAGGAATGTAACCCACCAAACAGGTGGTTGTGTGTCTTAACCCAAATTAAATAGCAGCTATTTGCCCCTAGCCATATTTCCCTGGCTCTATTTAAAAGGCCTGAAAAGGTAGAGAAAGGAGACAACACAGGATTTTTTTAAGAGCAGTTCTTTTTATAGATAGGTGGGCCTGCCCAGGCCCTGTCTTCACAATATTGGATCCACAGACTTAAAAGTCTTAAGCCAACAATAAACAAACAATAGGATTTGGACAATCAAGCTCAACAAATACCATTTTGCTTCTGTTTACAGCACCCCTTCCCCCCATTAGTTAAACAAAAAAACCATTTATCTGATCTAGAGCAGAATCAACCAATTCACTGTTTACCACGGTAATCTGCTGATCCCAGGGTGATGTGAGCCAACTGCCAACAACTCCTGTTCTCTGGCAGAAACTCATCTGAGCCTTCACTGCTGAGCAAGATTGGGTGTTGCCCAGGTCCCAGTTTATGTACTCTTTCCTCTCATTTAAAAACAAATTCTATGGGTGCTGGCCCCGTTTGAAAGAGGCAAGTGAGGCCCAATAAACAATCCTTGTTAGAATATCTGGTAGTTTCTACTTTCCACATTTGATCTTGGGTCAAATATTGAGTGTAGTGCTTTGTTGCATCCTTATTTAGGATACTATCACTAAGGTATATGCTGTGGTTTAGAAGCCATAACAGGGTTGACTTTATATTTCCATGTTTATAATTTTATTTTATTTCAGACACAGCCCAGTGTCTGCCGGTCATTACCTTTTCCTAATTGGCACAGCTGTGACCAATCTTTGGTCCATTTTACAAATAAAACTGGGCCTTGAACAGGTTGAACTACATGTCTTAGATCACACGCTAGCACAGCACGCTGTGGGGACTCACAGCAGGTACTCCTCCAACAGCTGCCTCCCTTTAAAGGGGAAAATAAAGCCCTTGGAAAGGGCCCTGCCCGAGTGCCAGCCTGCCCTCATTCCTGACAGCAGGAGTTCACGTCAGCTCTGAAACTGTGCACAAGGTTACGTGTGAACGCCTCTGTGGGGATTTCAGATTTCTAAGGGGTCAGTGACCTCCAGAAGGTTAAGAACCAGAGCCTGGGCAGGCTGTCCGCTTCCTTACTCCCCTCCAAGTTCCCGGCCGCTCAGGTGCCGAGCATTACGACTTCCAGTCCCAGCTTCGAGTGCCAGCTTCTGCACTATTCTTCTGAGGTGAGGGCTCTTGGCCACGTCACCTCACCTTATGGATTGCAGGTTTATTTTCTCTTCCCCCCCGGTCTTAACTGTCTATTGATAATCATATTTTCCTTGGCAAGGATTCTGTACCATTGTTTCCATTTTACCATTGTTTTAATGTATGGATTCTTAATTAAAAGCCGCCCCAAATCCTACGCGGAAGCAGGCAGAGACAAATAATAATAATTTTGTTCTAGCCCAGCTTACCTCCCTGGGCCTCATTTTCCACCTGTAAAACGACTCGATTGGGTCACATGGATCAGGTGACTTGCAGTCCCATGGGCTCAAGACACAGCTAGCTACGGAGCAACCTGGGCTCTGCGAGTTGGCCGCATCCTGCCTTTTCTTTTCTGATCTTCCCAGCGGCTGTTTCCCGCACCCTCCCCTGCCTCGTCCTGCCTCGCCCGGCGAACTCACCGCGGGCGCAAGGTGCCTGCTGGCTCCTGGAGCTCGGCCCCCCGGGTGACAGCGCAGCTGGGGCGGGAGGGTCGCGCAGTCCCAATCCCCGCACCCGCGACTCGGCTCCGGGAACCTACGGCCACCGAGGGCTTGGCTGCGTTCGTGCGTGCGCCGCGAGGGGGCAGCCAGCCTCCAGCCTTTGTTTATAGTCTTTCTGGATCCAGGTTGTTTTCCGCTCGCTGCTCCCGGAGTCAGCCCCGGCAGAGGTGGCCCGGCGGCTTCAGCAACAGCCGTGCCCTGGCCGGCAGCCAGCGCAAAGCATTGCAGGCGGGATTTAGCGCCCCGGGACCCACCCTTCTCATTAAGCCGCCTTCTCCTTGCCCGGGCTCGTCACCCTGAAAACAGGCGCCAACACTTGGGCCACCCAGTAGGAATGTTGACCCCGGGATGACTGGATATTTGTGCTCCTGCCCGAATCACCAAAGTTCAGGACTGGGCCTCGATTTAACTGAGTGTCAGCTGCCGAGAACCCCTGTGTTGTTGCCCCAATTCTCCTGGGAGTTCCTGCACAACCTTAGACGCCTCTGCCAGCCTCTTCTTCTATGACAAGAAGGTGTTGGTTCATTCTCTCACTCTACTGTGAAGCAGACACTGTTCTGGGCACTGAAGACACAGCAGTTAACGCCACAGGCAAGGTCTCCTCCTTCCTGGGCTCCTGTCCTAGACTTTGAACACACAATTGAAAGTGGTAATTGCCATGAAACGTAAGGAAAGTTTCATATTGAGGCAGGATAGAACAGGCACTTGCCCCAGGGAGGCTGCTCATGGATATTCAGGCTGCTCAAGAGACACCTGCTAGCAGCAGCTTAACCACCCTACCAATCAGCTTGCCCTTCTTCAGAGCCTTGTGATTTTCTGAGCTGGAAACAAAACCACAACCACCAAAACCCCCTTTTTTTTCTTAGAATAGAGCTTATACTTGCAAGAACAGCTAGGACTCCCTTTTCTCCCCCCTTTTCCTGAACATTCCTCACCTTAGTTAAAATAGTGAAACACCCACATCCCAGAACAACATGTAAACCTTTCCCTAAGAGTTCACAGGGTGCTGCTCTCTCCTGAGGATGCCTGCACACCCTTCTGTGTGTATTTTTGCTTTGCAATAATCTTTGAGTGTGAGTGGGACTCTGCCATGTGAGCTTAAAATTATTGTGAGTTCCTAATGGGATTCTTCCGTCAGGAAATCCAACGACCTGCCTCTCTGGCATCAATATCAGGGCAGTCAAACCTTGTTTGTGGGGTCAGGATTGGACTAGATTAATTTTCCTAATACTGCCAGTTCTAATCTTTATTCTTATTCTCATGATTAAAGTTTATTATTTATTATTACTGCCAGTAGTAGTGGTGTTGCTTACTAAGTGCCAGGTACTATACTAAACATTTTACTTGTATTGTCTCATTTATCTCATTCACAACTTTTCTAAGAGATGGGTGTGATTGTTGTTGCTCTCATTTTAGAGAGAGAAACTGAGGCTGGAGTGATGAAAATAACTTGCCCATCGTCACACAAGTACTAAGTGGCAGGACCAGAATTGAGACTGAAACCTCAGCAGTGTAACTTCAAAGCCTGCATTTCTTCCAGCATGTCATACCCCCTCTGGGCCGGTTTTATAATTTATATTGGAAAACACCACTTAGTATCTCTTCTGTTTCTTCCTCTTCCTTTCTTCCAACAGCTTCCATCTAGGTTCTTGGCTCTTCACAGGTATAATAACCCTTCTTTACAGATAGAGCTATTCTCTCCTCCCTATTAGGTTTTCTGGCTCCCTCTTCTCACAGGCAAGGCCACAATCTCCCCACACAGACTCAGCCCTGAGCTCTGAAACAGTCCTGTTCTTAATCTGCAGAAACATGTGGAGCCTTAGCTTTGAAGCATAGGAGATTCACTATCAAGTCTACTTTGCTGAGACATCATCACTGAATAAGTGCCTCAGTTCCAGCGATTGGCTTTAACCTGTTACCATTATGATTCTTTATCCCATTTTGGGGAAACTTGCTTTGCTTTTACCATACTCCTTGTATTAGTTAGTAATCCTCTGGTTGCAGTGACACAAATCCAACTTATCCAAAACTACAATTAGTCCAGTAGGACAAACCATCTCTACCTTTGTGTCTCTTCAAAAGAGAAGCCCTTCAAAAAAGCTCTCCATAAGACCTTTCCTCCTGACTCATTGACTAGAATAGTATCTCATGTCCAAACCTAAATCAATTGTTGACTGGCTTAGATGAATAAGGACCCAACACAGGGCCAACCTCCCTGAAGCATATGATCATGTAGCCTTAACAAAATTGGGGTCTTGTTGGAAAGAGGACCAGGTGGGGGCAAGGGGGTCCTAGTTAAATAGCCAACAGTGTCTGCTATAGGAGGAAGTGAGCAATTCTACAGGGAGGTTGGGAAGCCAAAGATAAGGTGACCTTTCCTACTGAGTCTTTAAAGAGAGAATTCTTACCAGGCAGATGGAAAGTTACGCCAGACAGGAAGCAATTTGTGAAAAGGCATAAGAATATGAAACTACCTTTTCAGAAACTGCAGTCACTCCATTATAACTGGCATGACATACTTTGGACTGTGCACTGACAGATAAGACTGGGGAGGTAATCAGGTGCCAGTTCATGGAAGGCATGTGTACCACATGAAGGAATTTAAACTTTATCTGTAGCAAAGAGGGAGCCATTGAAGGATAGGACAGCATAATATAATTTGAATTCTAGAACAATGCATCCTGGGAAGATATATGGCTGAAGCTGGGAGACCAGATAGGAAGTTGTAGTATTCAGCTAGAGGAGAGATAAAAGGCCTCAGGTTAAGGCTACAGTAATAGTGAAGTAGAAGAGGGAAGGTAAGAGTAAAATGTTCAAGTAATATATATAGAACATGGTGACCTCAGGATGTGAGGGGAGGGAGGGCTTAGGTTGATTCTGAGATTTCTGTCTTGGGCAATTAGTTGTATGGTGGTAGCCTTCACTAAAGAAAAGGCATCCTAGAGAAGAAACAGGTTTGGGGCAAAGGTTTGGGGGAAAGTAATGAGATCAGTTCTGGGCCAGCTGTACCCGTGGCTTATCCAAGTGAAGGTGTCCAGTGGAAAGATGGATGTAAAGTTCTGGGAGAGGGAAGTTTGGATTGGCAATATAAATTAGAAAGTCACTGGCATATCCCCTTTACATGAAGCCATAAGGATAAATGAGATCCCCCTGGGAAGGCAGGAAGGGCATGGAAAGAGGGCTGAGGACACAAGGAGAGTGAACCCAACCCAAGGGCAGGCAAAGACAGGCAAACCAGAAAAAAGAGGACTGAGTGGAACCGTCAGATTAAACTTGAGGAGGCCTGGCCTTTTATCAAACTTCCTGATAAACAGTCCCCTTCAACTGCTATGTTTTAGTCTGGTCTCACACCACTGAGTAAAACTACAGTTAAAATATTTGACCAGTATCCTTTAAAGTATTGTTTGAATCATTGTGATATTGATTTTTATTCATTGGTTTCTCAATGTTTGTCCCCTCTGCCAATGCAACACTTTCCTAGAAACTGCATAAGAAAAAAGTCTAGTGAAAAAAGGAAGCTCCCTCTCCCACAACATGCATTCAATGCCTGGAATATAGTCTCAAGGGCTTGTTGCCACAGATTTAATGATCTGCAATTGTGTGGGCAAGGATATAAATCATTTGTAAGAGTGTAAATTGATAAAACCTTTTTAATTCAGAAATTTCACTTTTATTAATTTATTCTATAGACATTCACACGCATGTACACAAAGATATATGCGTAAGGGTGTCTATCATGACCTTTTAAAAACCTAAGTGAAAAGTTAACAATAGCCCAAATAACTTGCAGCAGGAGACTGGTTAAATAAATTCCAGTATGTCTACACAGTGAAATACCTTGCAGTCAATAAGAAGAATAAGCCTAATCTATGTGTATTATTAACACGTAAAGATGTCCATGTTATAAATATGATATATTGTTAATTGACAAAAGCAGGTGGTAGAACTACATGCTTAATATGTACATAGGTGAATATACATAATGCATATATATATAATCCAGTCATTCAATAGATATTGAAGTAGGCACTGTTCTGGGGATACATTAGTGAACAAGACAAAAAAAGTTTCTGTCTCATTGAGCTAACATTCTAGTGAAGGAGGTAAAGTCAATAAAAGAGTAAAAAGTATATGTGTGTGTGTGTGTGTGTGTATGTGTGTATGAGAGGTCTTCAAATAGTTGATAGAAATATTCATATTATCTTTTCTATTTTTTTACAAACTTTTTAAGGTATGCTCACGTGTGTCTGTGTGTGTGTGTGCGAGAGAGTACCCTGTGTGTGTGTGTTTGTGTGTGTGTGTGTGAGGGTACTTCAAAAAGTTGATGGAAAAATAAAATGAAAAGGTAATATGAACATTTATGAAGTTTTTGTAGTATCCTCGTATATAATTTTAGATACTAATAAGTGCTATGAAGGAAAATAAAACAGTATAAAGATTTGAAGAGTAACCAGGTAGGGTGAGGGGTGAGGGTAAGTGTCTATTTTAAATAATTAGGTCAAGAAAATTGTTTCTAAGAAGAGAACATTTTAGCAGTGACCTGAAAGAAGTAAGAGAATGTATTAGTCAGAGTTCTGCAGAGAAAGAGAACCGACAGGATGTGTATATATACACACAGAGAGATATTTATTTTAAGGAACTGGCTCACGCGATTGTGCAGACTTGGTAAATTCAAAATCTGCAGCGTAGGCCTGCTGGAGACTCAGGGAAAAGTGGTAGTTTGAGTCCAAGGGCAGTCAGTGGACAGAAATCCTTCTTATTTGGGAGAGGTCAGTCTTTGTTCTATTAAGGCCTTCAACTGATTGAATTACACATTATGGAAGGTAATCTGTTTTACTCAAAGTCCACCGATTTAAATGTTAATCTCATCCAAAAAACACTTTCACAGAAGCACCCAGAATGTTTCAGCAAAAATCTGGAAACTGTAACCCAGCCAAATTGGCACATTAACCATCACAAGTCCATCTCTTGTCAACTTGGCAACCACATACATCTCCTTAAATCATACTTAATTTCTGTATAAAGAAAATAACAAGGTCATACTTCCACCTAATGTTATACAATTTTCCTTCATACAACCAAAAAATGCATTAACTCTTCCTCCAGAAGAGTATGAAAGTCGTTGGGTGATGTTTACTCTTCTCTTAATAACCGATGATTTAAATATTATGAGGTAAAGTCAATATATCTTACGTTATATCATAAGGGGATAAGAGAGGGAAGAAAACAAATAAAATATATATATGTATATATCCATATGGATAACCAATTGTTCCAGCATCACTGGTTGAAAAACTTTCTTTTCCTCCATTGCATTGCTTTGAAGCTTTGATTGAAAATCAATTGACCATATAAGGGTGGTTCTATTTCTGGATCCTCTATTCAGCTCTATTTATCAATTTGTCTATTCTTATGCCAGTACTACATTAACTTTATTACAGTAACTTTACAGTAACACTTAAAGTTGGGTATTGTTAAGACCTCTAAGCTTGTTCTTTTTCAAAGTTGTTTTGGTCCTTTGCACTTACACATAATTTTTAAGAATCAGTTTATCAATTTCTTTCTTTCTTTTCTTTTTTTGGTGGCTGGCTGGTACAACTTGTCAATTTCTATTTTTTAAAAAGCCTGCTGTGATTTTGATTAGGATTGAATTTAATCTATAGACCAATTTGGTGATAAATTACCTCTTAATGCTATTGAGACTTCTGATCTATAAACATGATATATGTCTCCACTTATGTAGGTTTTCTTTAATTTTTCTCAGCAAAGTTTTGTAGTTTTTAGTGTAGAGGTCTTACTCACCTTTTAAGTTGATTCCTTAAAATTTTATTTTTCATCCAATTTTTTAAAAATTATACTTTTCCAATTGTTTGTTGCTAGTTTATAGAAGTATAACTAATTTTGATATAGTGAACTTGTATCAGGAAACTTTGCAAAGTAGTTCCAGTAGGTTTTACAAATAGATTCTCCATGATTTTCTATGTACATAATCACATCATCTATGATTAGAGACTATTTTACTTCATTCTTTTTTTTTTTTTTTTTAAAAGATGACCGGTAAGGGGATCTTAACCCTTGACTTGGTGTTGTCAGCACCACGCTCAGCCAGTGAGCGAACCGGCCATCCATATATGGGATCCGAACCCGGGGCCTTGGTGTTATCAGCACCGCACTCTCCTGAGTGAGCCACGGGCCGGCCCTTACTTCATTCTTTCTAATTTTTATGCCTTTTATATCTTTTCTTGCATTATTGCACTGGCTGATTACCATTATATACTCATTAGAATGCCTAAACATTAAAAATACTGAAAACATGTAATATAAAACAGTACCATCACTTTGAAAAAAAAATTGGCAGTATCTAACAAAGTTAAACATATCCTTCTCTTCTTATGACCCAGCAATTTCACTCATAGGTATTTACCCAAAAGAAATAAAAACTTGTGTCCATAAGAAGTCACATACAAGAATGTTTGTAGCTTCTTTATTCGTAATATCCAAAATCTTAAAACCCAAATATCCATATATAGAATAATGGACAAATTGTGTTATATCCATACAACAGAATACTATTCTACAACAAAAGGAACAAACTACTGATGCATGCAACGACATAAATGAATCTCATACATATTAAGCTGAGCAAAAGAAGCTGGACATGAGAGTACATACTATATGATTACATACATATATATAAATATATATGTATATTTCTAGATTAAGCAAAACAAATCTATGGTGAAAAAAATCAGAACAGTGTTGTCTCTGGATGGGGAAGGGACTGACTGGGAAAAGCATGTAGGAACTTTTCTAGAGTGATGGTAATGTTCTGTATCTTGATAGGGATGTGAGATACAAAAGTGTGTGCATTTGTTAGAGCTCATAGAATTGTACACTAGAGATTGTATATTTTTCTATATGTAGAATTTGCCTCAAAACATTGTAAATAAATATTGAATTCTAATTAGTAGGTTTACCTTTCTCTGTGGTATAGTTTAAGAATTCTGAAACTATCTTCTGTACATTTAGGCTTAAGCAAATATACCGAGGACAATAGGAACCAGGTTTCTGACTGTTGCAAAAGGAAATTATAAGTGTGGAAAGGCAGAACACTAGAATGTGCCTTGTGATGGTGGACTGGAATTAGAAGTATATAAACTGATGAGGGAGAGAGAGGTAGAAAGGAAGAGGAAGAGATATCTGTCCAATAAGAGGTCCTAGAAGTAATGACATACTAATAGCAATGAATACATCTAGTGCTGAGATGTTGGTTTCCAAAGGCCATTCTCCACTAAAAGGAATGATGCTCCTTGAAAAAATGGCTGATTCCACAGCTAAGGAAGACAAAGTACAAGATAAGCCTGAAACAACTTATTATATTAAAGAATCAAGAGGACAAGTTAAAAAAATATAGGAGCCAGAAGGACATAGGTGTCATCTTCAAGGGGCTTTGATTGGTCAAATCTGAGATAATTTAATTGTCAAAATAAATATTAACAGGTAATAGCCCATTGAGTAAAATAATAATCCACAATTTCATACTGATGTAAATAACTACATGAATAAAGAAATAAGTGAACTGAAAGCTCTTCCTTACAGTTAAATGATAACTAATAAATATAGAAGAAATTGTGTATTTAGAAAACTTCAGTGAATGCTACAGTGAATGTTTAGTATGGAACAGGATATTTATATAATTTCAAAATATCTTGCCACATGTTACTTATTAATTACGAAGGGGAAATGGTAACTTTGCAATGGACATCACCTTAACCAAAAGATCGCCAATATTGAGACACGCTGGCATAATGCGATTCCCAATATGATGCAAAGTAAAGGACACAATGTTACTTCAGAAGTATTCCTGACAAAAATACATAACCTGAATCTAATCAGGTGAAAACAAAACAAATGCAAATTAAGGGACATTTTTCAGAACAACTAGCCTGCAGTCTTCTAAAATGTCAAGGTGAAGAAACATAAAGAAAAGCTGAAAATTCCAGATGGAAGAAAACTGAGAAGACAAGAAATAATGCAATGCTTGATCCTGAATTGGATCCTGGACTGGGAAAAAATGTAAGTCATTATTGGGACAACTGATGCAATTTGAATATGGACTGTGGATTAAATAATAGTATTGTATCAATGATAAATTTCCTGATTTTTTTTTTTTAATTTTATTTTGTCGATATACATTGTAGCTGATTATTGCTCCCCATCACCAAAACCTCCCTCCCTCCTCCCTCCCCCCCTCCCCCCAACAATGTCCTTTCTGTTTGCTTGTTGTATCAACTTCAAATAATTGTGGTTGTTATATCTTCTTCCCCCCCCCCCCGGTTTGTGTGTGTGTGTGTGTATGTGTGTGTGTGAATTTATATATTAATTTTTAGCTCCCTCCAATAAGTGAGAACATGTGGTATTTCTCTTTCTGTGCCTGACTTGTTTCACTTAATATGATTCTCTCAAGGTCCATCCATGTTGTTGCAAATGGCAGTATTTCATTCGTTTTTATAGCTGAGTAGTATTCCATTGTGTAGATGTACCACATTTTCCGTATCCACTCATCTGATGATGGGCATTTGGGCTGGTTCCAACTCTTGGCTATTGTAAAGAGTGCTGCGATGAACATTGGGGAACAGGTATACCTTCGACTTGATGATTTCCATTCCTCTGGGTATATTCCCAACAGTGGGATGGCTGGGTCGTATGGTAGATCTATTTGCAATTGTTTAAGGAACCTCCATACCATTTTCCACAGAGGCTGCACCATTTTGCAGTCCCACCAACAATGTATGAGAGTTCCTTTTTCTCCGCAGCCTCGCCAGCATTTATCGTTCATAGTCTTTTGGATTTTAGCCATCCTAACTGGGGTTAGATGGTATCTCAATGTGGTTTTGATTTGCATTTCCCGGATGCTGAGTGATGTTGAGCATTTTTTCATATGTCTGTTGGCCATTTGGATATCTTCCTTAGAGAAATGCCTACTTAGCTCTTTTGCCCATTTTTTAATTGGGTTGCTTGTTTTCTTCTTGTAAAGTTGTTTGAGTTCCTTATATATTCTGGATATTAATCCTTTGTCAGATGTATATTTTGCAAATATTTTCTCCCACTCTGTTGGTTGTCTTTTAACTCTGTTAATTGTTTCTTTTGCTGTGCAGAAGCTTTTTAGTTTGATATAATCCCATTTGTTTATTTTTCCTTTGGTTGCCCATGCTTTTGGGGTCGTATTCATGAAGTCTGTGCCCAGTCCTATTTCCTGAAGTGTTTCTCCTATGTTTTCTTTAAGAAGTTTTATTGTCTCAGGGTGTATATTTAAATCCTTAATCCATTTTGAGTTGATTTTAGTATACGGTGAGAGGTATGGATCTAGTTTCATTCTCCTGCATATCGATATCCAGTTATCCCAGCACCACTTGCTGAAGAGGCAGTCCCTTCCCCAGTGAATAGGCTTGGTGCCTTTGTCAAAGATCAGATGGCAGTAAGTGTGTGGGTTGATTTCTGGATTCTCTATTCTATTCCATTGGTCAGTGTGTCTGTTTTTATGCCAGTACCATACTGTTTTGGTTATTATAGCTTTGTAGTATAGCTGAAAGTCAGGTAGTGTTATGCCTCCAGCTTTATTTTTTTTGCTGAGCATTGCTTTGGCTATTCGTGGTCTTTTATTGTTCCATATAAATGTCTGAATAGTTTTTTCCATTTCTGAGAAAAATGTCTTTGGAATTTTGATGGGGATTGCTTTGAATTTGTATATCACTTTGGGTAGTATGGACATTTTCACTATGTTGATTCTTCCAATCCAAGAGCATGGAATATCTTTCCATCTTCTTGTATCCTCTCTAATTTCTCTCAGCAGTGGTTTGTAGTTCTCATTATAGAGATTTTTCACCTCCTTGGTTAACTCAATTCCTAAGTATTTTATTTTTTTGGTGGCTATTGTAAATGGGCAGGCTTTCTTGATTTCTCCTTCTGCATGTTCACTATTGGAGAAAAGAAATGCTACTGATTTTTGTGTGTTGATTTTGTATCCTGCTACTGTGCTGAAATCATTTATCAATTCCAACAGTTTTTTTGTAGAGGTTTTAGGCTGTTCGATATATAGGATCATGTCATCTGCAAACAGGGACAGTTTGACTTCATCTTTTCCAATCTGGATGCCCTTTATTTCCTTCTCTTCTCTGATTGCTCTGGCTAGTACTTCCAACACTATGTTGAATAGGAGTGGTGAGAGTGGGCATCCTTGTCTAGTGCCTGTTCTTAAAGGAAAAGCTTTCAGCTTTTCCCCATTCAGGATGATATTGGCAGTGGGTTTGTCATATATGGCTTTAATTATGTTGAGATACTTTCCCTCTATACCTAACTTATAGAGGGTCTTTGTCATGAATGAGTGCTGAACTTTATCAAATGCTTTTTCAGCATCTATAGAGATGATCATCTGGTCCTTGTGTTTGAGTTTATTAATATGGTGTATCACATTTATTGATTTGCGTATGTTGAACCAACCTTGCATCCCTGGGATGAATCCCACTTGATCGTGATGAATAATTTTTCGTATGTGTTGCTGTATTCTGTTTGCTAGTATTTTAGTGAGGATTTTTGCATCTATATTCATCAAGGATATCGGCCTGTAGTTTTCTTTTTTGGTTATATCTTTACCTGGTTTTGGTATCAGGATGATGTTTGCTTCATAGAATGAGTTTGGGAGATTTGCGTCCGTTTCAATCTTTTGGAATAGTTTGTAAAGAATCGGTGTCAATTCCTCTTTGAATGTTTGGTAAAATTCTGCTGTGAATCCATCTGGTCCTGGGCTTTTCTTTGTTGGGAGCCTTCTGATAACAGCTTCAATCTCCTTTATTGTTATTGGTCTGTTCAAATTTTCTACGTCTTCACGGTTCAGTTTTGGGAGCTTGTGTGTGTCCAGAAATTTATCCATTTCCTCCAGATTTTCAAATTTGTTGGTGTATAGTTGTTTATAGTAGTCTCGAATGATTCCTTGTATTTCAGATGAATCAGTTGTAATATCGCCTTTTTCATTTCTAATTTTTGTTATTTGAGTCTTCTCTCTTCTTTTTTTTGTTAGCCATGCTAATGGTTTGTCAATTTTATTTATCTTTTCAAAAAACCAACTTTTTGATTCGTTGATCTTTTGAATTGTTTTTTGGTTTTCAATTTCATTCAGTTCTGCTCTGATCTTAATGATTTCTTTCCGTCTGCTAACTTTAGGATTGGATTGTTCTTGTTTTTCTAGTTCTTTAAGGTGAAGTGTTAGGTTGTTCACTTGCCATCTTTCCATTCTTCTGAAGTGAGCATTTAATGCAATAAATTTTCCCCTCAATACTGCTTTTGCAGTATCCCACAGGTTTTGGTATGATGTATCATTGTTTTCATTAGTTTCAATAAACTTTTTGATTTCCTGCTTGATTTCTTCTTGGACCCATATGTCATTAAGTAGAATGCTGTTTAATTTCCATGTGTTTGTATAGTTTCCAGAGTTTTGTTTGTTATTAATTTCTAGTTTTAATCCATTGTGGTCTGAGAAGATACATGGGATAATTCCAATTTTTTTGAATTTATTGAGACTTGATTTGTGACCTAATATGTGACCTATCCTGGAGAATGATCCATGTGCTGATGAGAAGAATGAATATTCTGAGGTTGTTGGGTGGAATGTTCTGTAGATATCTGCCAATTCCAATTGGTCTAGAGTCTTGTTTAGATCTTGTGTTTCTCTACTGATTCTTTGCCTAGATGATCTGTCTAATATTGACAGTGGAGTGTTCAGGTCCCCTGCTATTATGGTATTAGTGTCTATTTCCTTCTTTAGGTCTAATAGAGTTTGTTTTATAAATCTGGCTGCTCCAACATTGGGTGCGTACATATTTATGATTGTTATGTCTTCTTGATGGATCAGTCCTTTTATCATGAAGTAGTGTCCCTCATTGTCTCTTTTTATGGTTTTTAGTTTAAAGTCTATTTTGTCAGATATAAGAATAGCCACTCCAGCTCGTTTTTCTTTTCTGTTTGCATGGTAAATCTTTTTCCATCCTTTCACTCTTAGTCTGTGTGAATCTTTGTGGGTGAGGTGGGTCTCTTGTAGGCAGCATATAGTTGGGTCCTGCTTTTTGATCCAGTCAGCCAGTCTGTGTCTTTTAATTGGGGAATTTAAGCCTTTAACATTAAGAGTTGTTATTGAAAGGTGTTGATTTATTCCTAGCATTTTATTGGTTGTTTGGTTGTCTTAGGTGTCTTTTGTTCCTTGCTTTCTGATTTACTGTTTGGTTTCTTTGTTTGTTGGTTCCTTAGGTTGTAGATAGTGTTTTTGTTAGCTTGTTTTCTCTTCATGAATGCCATTTTTATTGTACTAGCGGGTTTAGATTTTTCTTAGGTTTTTATGGCAGTGGTAGTTATTTTTCAGGAACCAAACCCAGTACTCCCTTGAGGATTTCTTGTAAGGGTGGTCTTGTAGTAGTGAACTCCCGCAGTTTTTGTTTGTCTGAGAAATATACTATTTGCCCCTCATTTCGGAAGGATAGCCTTGCAGGGTAGAGTATTCTTGGCTGGCAATCTTTGTCTTTTAGTATTTTGAAAATATCATCCCATTCCTTTCTAGCTTTTAGGGTTTGTGATGAAAAGTCTGATGTTAACCTGATTGGGGCTCCCTTATAGGTGATTTGACGCTTCTCTCTTGCAGCTTTTAAGATTCTCTCTTTGTCTCTGAGTTTTGCCAATTTGACTATGACATGTCTTGGAGAAGGCCTTTTTGGGTTGAATACGTTTGGAGATCGTTGAGCTTCCTGGATCTGAAGATCTGTGGTTTTTCCTATACCTGGGAAGTTTTCTGCCACTATTTTGTTGAATATGTTTTCAATGGAATCTCCATTTTCCTCCCCTTCTGGAATACCCATGACTCGGATATTTGAGCGCTTGAGGTTGTCTGATATCTCTCTCAGATTTTCTTCCATGTCCTTGATTCTTTTTTCTTTCTTTTTGTCTGCTTGTGTTATTTCAAACAGCCCATCTTCAAGTTCAGAGGTTCTCTCTTCAACTTCGACAAGCCTGCTGGTTAAACTCTCCGTTGTGTTTTTTATTTCGCTGAATAACTTCTTCAGTTCAGCAAGTTCTGCTACATTTTTTTTCAGGACATTGATTTCCTTGTATATTTCCTCTTTCAGATCCTGTATACTTTTCCTCATTTCATCATGATGTCTAGCTGAGTTTTCTTGTATCTCATTCAGTTTCCTTAGAATTATCACTCGAAATTCCTTGTCAGTTATTTCAAGGGCTTCTTGTTCTATAGGATCTAGAGTATGAGATTTATTAACTTTTGGTGGTGTACTTTCTTGATTTTTTGTATTTCTGGTGTCTTTTTTTTGGTGTTTATTCATTGTGGCAGGGGGTTTCACAGTCCACCGGTTTGAGACTAATGACTAACTAGGATGTTGCTGTGGTTGCCAATTTGGTATGGCTCCCGCCGTGACTGCTCAGTTGGCCTCTAGTGTCTTGTGTGTGTGGTTGCCTCGGGTCTTGGGCTTCTCCAGGGATCCACCTTTCTGGTCAGCTTGGACTCTGCTGGGCTGGTGGATCACGTACCACAGGGTGTGTGATCTCTGTTGAGCTTTCACTTTCTGTACAGGACTTCTCCCCGTTCCGTGTGTTCTGGCCCAGGCTGTTAGATCGTGCAGTGGCGACCCCACCGGGTGTGTGGTTTCTGTCGAGTCTCCGCCTCCCTGGCCGCACGTCTCCCCCCTCTGTGCACACTGTGCTGGGCTGGGGTGTGTCTTCTGCAACCCTCGTCTATCAGCTGGGCCTTCAAGACCCTGCTCAGCACCGCCTCGCCCAGGAAGTCTACCAGGTTTCTGCTAGGCACAGACGACCGGTCTCTCTGGGTGCCTTTGTAGCACTGTGTAGATCTTTCTCGGGTCTTGTTCACCTTTGTATCCCCCCGGTATAAACCGAGTCTAGTGCCCGCCTGTAGCCTGCTCTCCGGCAGGTTCAAGCAGACCTGGGAACTCTCCTACCACACTATTCCCAACCAGAAATTCGTTAGGCTTTTTTCCAAACTGGTGTTCGCAGAGATGGTATCTGCCTCCCAGTAACAGGAAGTTTACCGGGCGGAGTCCAGGGTGTGGTGGAGTGACAGTCGGCCCGCCCGTACTTCCTAGCCCTCCCAACACTGGTCGGGACGCCCCACACCCCCAGCCCCGCCAGAGAACTGCGGAGGGAGTGGGAGAGGAGGCCAGCCCGCAGGGTCCGGAAAGCCCCGCACCAGGCCAAGCAAATGGGCTCAGTGATGGCCGAGCCAGGCGGAGCTGCCCGCACCTGGGAAAATGGAGGCAGCACCGGGGCAGTGAGTGGCCTGGTGGTGCAGGCGGGAGCCGCATGGGCATCCACCCCCCGAACAGAGCTGTGCCAGGGATCACTCAGTGCTGTGCCAGGTCGGGTGCTCGCTCTGTCTCTGGTTTGTTGCCTTCCGTGTTCTCGGCGCGGCCGCCTCGGGCTGTTCAGTCGCGGCGCCGCTTGGGCGCTCCCAGGAATCTTCTTTAATGCTGGCCTGAAACCTCGAATCCTGAATAGGGCAGCTGGTCGCCTTCAGCGCGGCCCCCGCCTCCGGGATCCTGGCTGCATCCACAGCAGCCCTGGCGCCGCCTTCCCTGTTTCAAGACTCGCTTTTGCAGCTAAGAATCAGTTCTTTTCCTGCTCCACACTTCAAAGCTGTTGCCTGTAAATGAGGCAGCCTCTCCTGCCGGGGGCAAAGTGGCGTTGAGCCCCCACGACCGGCCAGCAGCAGCGGTCCTCCCTTAAGAGATGGCCAGAGGAAGGTCCACAAGTTTCCCGGCTGCCTGAGGCCCAGTGGCCACCTTTTCCACCTCAGCTACTCCGCGCCAGCCGCCGCAGCTGCCGCCATCTTGAAAACCTCAATTTCCTGATTTTGATAAACTATTATGGTTATAAAGAGAATGTCCTTGTTATTACGAAATATACACTGAAGTATTTAAGCGTAAAGGGACATGATTATATCATACATAAAAATATATATATAATTTGAAGATATATATGTACATATACAATTAGAAGTGGAAGGAGATGCATTTCCCAGTGAGATAATGGTCTAGTTGGACTGACAGAGAAAATCAATTATTTTCTCTACAAAAATCATCTAGTGAATAAACTAGTCCTTTTCACATACTGGAAGAACAATGAACTTGAAAATTCATGTCCTGGACCCTTCACTTACTATCTTTGTGACTTTGGACAAATTAACTAGCCTATGTGAGATTCAGTTTCTTTATCTATGTGAAGTGGGTATAAAAATCTTTACATATTTCACAGAGCTGATGTACAACAAATGAGATAATCTATGAGGAAAAAATTTGTAAACTTTAGAATGCTGCAAAATGGGATAATAATACTCACTGCACAGGGTTTCGTTAAGTTTCAATGAGTTTAATTCTGAAAACATAGACAAAACAGAGTGTCTTACATTGTAAAGCTAAGACCAGATCTTGGAATAAGATGTCCTCTCCAAGTCATGGCCACCATGAAAGGCCCTATTTGATCAGTAGTATAGTCCAGATCTAGACTGTAAACCTCATAAGGGCAGGCGCTCTCTCTCTCTCTTTTGTTCTTCATTGTAGCCCCAGCACTTAGTACAGTGACTGGTCCAAAGTGGTACTCAATAATAAGCACAGTGCTCATAGCCTCACAGACATGCATAATGGCTACCCCTCCTAATGGCCACCTAAAAGTTTAGGTGTATTTCAATTTCTTGCGGTAGTCAGTATGCTTTTGCCATTCATAAATATATGTAGTATAGTGGATAGAGAACGGATCTGAGAATCTGGAAAACTGGCTCTGTCATAACTTTGACTATGTCCTTTTCTGTCTACGCTTGTCATTCATTAAGTCACGAAATATTTACTGGATACTTATCACCCAGTGTACTAATGCTGGGGATACAATGCAGATACAACTATAAACAGGACTTCTCAGCTCTCATAGCTCATGGTCTACTGGGAGGGAGAAACCAGTTCACAGTGATATAATACAGTGTGATGGCATTATACTAGAAAGAAGAACAGGGTGCTTTGGTACAGAGAATGCCCCTCCTCCTTGTTTGGCATACATTATTTGATTGAGCCTTGATTTGGCTCTTTTCATTTACCTGGTTCTGAGAGCACCATAGGTTTGCTCAATTTCCTGACACTTGCCTATATCCCTAAATGTTATTTGACTGTAGCCTCTTCCTGGGCATTTAATATTTGACTGTTCAGATCCAACTAGGTAATTCTCCTAGCCACGCATGATGCTAGGCCACAGAAAGCTGGCTAGAGTAATGATGAGTGATCATATCCACAAGATGGCATCATTGTATAATAATCGAACATCATGATGCCGCATGGGTTCTTAAATATACCCTTCTGTGGCATATTCTGGGATCGATTAAGTGGATGTCTCTTTTTATGTCCTTCCCTTAATCTTGAAATAAATGAGCGGTTTCCTTTCCAGGGTGTTTTGCAGCCCTCAGTTGCATGGATTGGAGAATGAAAAAGCAGATTCTCTAGAGTCAGAAAAATCTGAGTTCAAGTACAAGATGCACCCCTGACTCATTTAGTGCATTTGGGCAAGTTAAGTAAGATCTCTGGGCCTCAGTTGTCCTATCTAAAATTTAAAGTAATGGAATTACTTTCCCCATGAAATCTTTTTTTTATGACATAACATAGGTAAGAGTAATATTGAACAAAGTGCTGTATAAATATTGAAAGAAATTATTACCTTACATGGGAAAAATCAATGAGGGTAGATGTCACATGAAAACTCAGTATCCTCATGTTGATTAGAAGAAAGGTTCTGAGGCCTTTAGAATAGTCCAGATATTTTGATTTCTGTCACCTGTGACACATCTTGAAGCCTATGGTGACGACCTCATCAAAAGGAATCCCTCACATAAAGAAATCAGTTGTGGCAGTGTCATAGTTGTTACACTTTTCTTATGTTTGGCTTTGGACAATAATTTTGAAGGTCCTTTTTCAGCTGACAGCCTGTCTCCCTACACCAGGAAGGTTAGAGAAAATCACCTGTGGCTTGAACTGCCTAATAATAACAGCAGCCGGGGATATCTCTATGAGGTTTATTGCTTAAACAAAGTGCTTTCACATATCTTATTTCAACTAGGGCAGAAGCTATGGGGATCAGTGATATAGTGTGGGTCAAGAAAATATAGACTAAGAAGAATGACAGGATTTGAAATTCTAGGCAGCAAAGGAAAATATCAAAACCTGGGTTCCATATAGGTTAGAGGTGGCTAGAAGTGAAGTAGAAAGGGTCATAAGTCTACCACTAGTCTGGCCAAGAGAACACACATAAAAAGTTTAGGAGTTCAGATCAGGTTCAGAGTTTGGCAGGAAGTAAGGAGAGTCTAGAAAGACTGGTAGGTAGCTAAGATTTAAATAGGTCAGTTGGCTTTAGAATCTGACAGGGGGAGGGCCGGCCCGTGGCTCACTCGGGAGAGCATGGTGCTGATAACACCAAGGCCATAGGTTTGGATCCTATATAGGGATGTCCATTTGGCTCACTGGCTGAGCGTGGTGCTGACAACACCAAGCCAAGGGTTGAGATCTCCTTACTGGTCATCTTTTTATAAAAAAAAAAAAAAAAAAAAGAATCTGACAGGGGGAGAGGCTGAAGAAATTAACACTGAAGAGGCAGGAGTGAGCAGCACTGTCTAGGAAGGATGGTGGGGACAGGAGGATGGAGGAAAATGACTGAGATCAGGGAGCCAGGATCAAGGAAACAGAGAACTAGAGACTGCTGGGTTTGAGATTCAGACATGGAGGTGGTGGGTGTTACCCCTCAAAAATGTGGGCATTCAGGCACCAGGCTGTAGAACTTAGACACTGAGAGATGAACTGAGCTGCAGATGGGCTGGGTAAATAAGCCCGAGGGGATGATTTAAGTCAAACGTAGGCCTATGGAGGTAGTAACTACTAATTTGCTCCCAATGCATATATATCTAGAACAGGCAGCAGGGTCGGGACAGGACATGCTGTGAAGGTGAACAGGCATACATCACAGAACAGTGGTGTGGAAGGTGGGAATTATTCCCAAAAGTTGGTGTTCTTGAGTAAATCGCCACCTCTCCAGAGCTTCAGCTTCCTCACACGTAAGATGGATATAGCAATAGCTGTTTGACCTAGCTCTTACACTCGTCATGAAAAGTATGTGTTAATGTATCACAAATGCTCTATGAACTGTAAAGGGCTATATAAATATAATTTGCCTTTTATGCTTTATGGATTAGGGCCCTACAATCCAAGGTTCTTTTTTTGCCCAATCAGGACCCTAGCTCTGTTCACTGTAGAACTTCTTTTTGCAGTGGTGTTGGGATTAGCTAGGATCAAATGGAGCAGTTATTCCATTGTCTGTGATAAGTATCAGTGTTTCCTGGCATTAGCATGGAGAGTGGAGAGTTGAGAGTTAACAGGATGTGTGCTTAGGACCAGCTCTCCTCAGGAATAGCAACTCAAGCATCTTCCAAATGTAGTCTCACAAAGAAGAGTAGATTACTATAGTGAGTAATAATGAGTCACAAGGAGCAGTTTCATGCTCTTGCTAATGAACAATGCAGAGGAAGAAAATAGGGGCTGAGAAAAGAAAGGGATATAGAAATTGCAGAAATTTCAAAACACTAATGAAATTCTTCCAAATAAAAATAGCTAACACAAACGTTCCAAAATACCATGCATGACAGCAAATTTCCAGGAATTAATGATTTGTGTGATTAAAATAGAAATTTGAAAATACAATTTGATTATGTAACTATTGCCTGGTCAGATTGACCAGAATAAGATAATTGAAGTGGGGTAGGAGATGCTGTCGAAATGCAGCATTTCATCTTCTATGGTGCCTCTCAAGTCCTGGCCTTATTAGTAAGGTTTTCAATGAATAGATGGAACATCAGTGATTTGAATTTCCTCCCTGTCAGGGCATATCTCTGGCATTTTACACATTACACTGCAGAATGTTCACTGCAGACAAATGAGTTAACGCCTCAGGCATTATTTCACACTAACTGAGGAAGAGGTGAGGCTAGTGAAAACAGTATTCGAAGAGGATATGAAAGGAGCATTGCTGGATTTTCACTGTTGAATCTCATTCCTTGTCAAGAATAAGACTGTGTTGAAGAGTAAAAGTCATTTTGTGCTTTCCCTCTATGAAAACCTAAGCAAGAATTTTTTTAGACCAAAAGGGACCTACAGAGGTCATTTAAGTGACATGCCCCTCCCCCACCTCCAGAAAAACTAAGATATAATAATTGCCTTTCTTAAATTTTTTTAAAAGGAAGCTATGTCCATATCTCTTCTTCTAAATTGGGAGTCTCTTCTTCTTCTTCTTTTTTTTTTTTTTTTTTTTGGTGGCTGCTGGTATGGGGAATTTGAACCCTTGACCTTGGTGTTACAAGGCTGTGCTCTAACCAATTGTTGGGAGTCTCTTCTAAAATTTTTAACTATCTATCTACTGCTTTGTTTCACTGTTAGAAAATCTGATTTTCCTGATAGTTACGTATTAAGAATCACAGGTGAGGATCTGCCCATCAGAATTTTACATTTTATCTGAATTTCAAGAAGCTTTTGTAAAACGAAAAAAGCTTGTTAGTTTGCTTCTTCAAAACATAGGAGTCACCTTCAGTAAATAGCACAATATTTTTAAAGCTAGAAAGAAACTTAAAATCTGACTTCTCTTTTAAAAGATTACAACAGTAAAGCCCAGTAAAATAATTACGGTACAGACACAACTAAAATTAAATTTCCTTACTACTTAGGTCAGGGTACATTTCCTTCTACCATTTAACCTATCCCTTAAATACCCAACTAGAGGATAATTTGATTTCTCTGCTCCCACTCCAAACTAGTTTTTAAGAATAAAATACATTTCCACTACTCTAGTATGAGGGTAATTCAAAAGTTGGTAAAAAAATAAAATTAAAAGATAGTACATGGGCTCTTGCTTAAAGTTAGGAAAACTTCCCTGTCCTCTACATACCCTAAAAGTAGTTGACAATGTTTCACTCACACAGGCCGAAAAGGATTCTTTCTCATTTAACAGAGTACACTGAAATGCCAACTCAAACATTTAAAAGATTTCTGTGGTATGATTTGGGTTCATCTCATTTTGGAACAGTAACAAATTGAATTCTTCTCCATCTCAACGCCTTGCATATTTATTTCTGTGGGAATACTTGAGCTCATACAAAATACTGGAGATTTAAACATATATGAGATTACCCTTTTTTTCATACTTGGTTAACTATATTCTTGATTGTGAGGCCCCTTGACTTCCATTCTCTTTTCCAGGAAACTCATTTTCCTCCCTCCTTCAACTGAACCTAAGTATCTGTAGAACGCAATTGCTTCACTAATGGGCAACAAATATGTCTTGTTAGCTGTGTCATAAAAAGGACATTTTCAATAGCATGGCACATCCTTGCAAACCACAAACTTGCAAAATTCTTGAGATTTTGAAACTGGGAGGGAGGAGGAGGGAATAGGGGAATTGCAAAATTAAGCTTATGAAGTTTTACAGCAATATGCTGGTCAGAAAAGAAAATCTAACAACCTCTTTTGGGGATAGAATAAAAGGATTAGGATTTAAGTCTCTAAAGATAAATTTAAGTGAGAAGATCAGATAGCCCATGCAGGATGGTTTAATCATCATGAACTATACCAAAACAGAATTGGAAGTTCTTATTTATGATACAAGGTGTTTTAAGACCTGTAGCATTTCTAGAAATATATTCTAACCAATTAATTTTGGATGTGAGAAAAGAGTATTCATTACAGGAATATTCATTACAGCATTGTTTGCTTACACTAGCTAAAGTTCGGAAATAATTAGAATACTCAATTGGGATTGGCTAAATGTTGTTCCATCATATGCATATTTAACATACAGGCATTAAAAATGATATTTTAAAAGATTATTTAGTTATACGAAACAGGTCTCCAACAAATCATTTGAGTGAAAAAAACAGGTCTCAAAACAGAATGTCCACTATGATCCCTTTTTGCAAATTTTAAGAAATAAAATTAAATATATGTATACACACATATATACTGATAGGTATATATACACACATATATACATATGCATAGAAAAAAACACTAAACATGTATATAGCAAAATCTTAACATTTGGGGATTCTAAGAGATTTTTATTTTTTTTCTGATTTATCCAAGTTTTAAAAAATTTTCAAATGAATATTTGTCACTTTTATAAGGAAAAGAACAGTAATCATTTTATACATACATACATGATTTTAAAAAGATCATTGGGAAAGAAATACAAAAAAAAATCATTGGGCAATAAGCATATGGAATTTGTCAATCTCTAGAATCTTGAAGCCATATAAGTCAAAAGAATAAATAAGTTCAAAGACTGAAATTAATTGAATGAAATTTATGGTTAATGACTCCATAAAAAGTGAGTATAAAATGTTTACGGAATGTCTCAAATGTGTTTGAAGTTACTGTCATAGATGCAGCAATCTACTTTCACAAAACCCCATCAACAATGCAGAGGGGGAGAACAGGGACTGAGAAAAGAGAGTGACTAGAAATTGCTGTCAGGCTGAATGGACGATCACTCTGACACAACAGCACTTTTCTGATGTCCTTACGTTTTCGGTCACTCTGCTAACTCACTTATCTGATACTGATTATGCACAAGGCTGTGTAAAGTTAACAGCTGAGACAGTGTTTGACCTATTCTAAGACATTCCATTTTGCTACTTATTTGTACCACACAACTCTAGAGATGGGCAGGCTACCTTAGTGATTTCAGCATCCATCTATACTTCTTGTGCTTGTCCTTATTTTACTCAAAACACACTCTGGTTACCAGTGACCTTTCCTTGAGTAAACAGTGGCTTTAAAAAACAAAGTTTTTCAATTCATTTTGAACTCTGTACGAACACAGAAGTAATCTCTGGAACATGACTTGTGTTCTACCCTTTCCTTTTTTCTTTCTTTTGGTTAGATAGTTGGGGTTCTAGTCCTGCCTTTGCCACTAAGATCAGTATAATCTTGGGTGAGCCACTTTGTCTTAGTGGGGCACAAATGACATGTGTGAAAGCACTCTGTGAATTGCAAAGCATTAAAAAATATAGTGGTTATTGAACTAGATGATCTCTAAATTTCCCTCAAGGTCTAAAAATTTTTATTCTGTACTTTTGTTTTTATTTTTAGTGACCTCACTGATCTAGAAGCCAGGAATTGCATTTTGGTACATTTGAGACTACTTCTGTTACACCAAAGCTGCTGCTGATTGAGTAAGTACAGAATGATTTGTGACTTTAAAATAGCAGCACCAAAAACAGGTAATTCTTCAACCCCTCAGGCTGAAAGTTACTGCAAATGATACGTGACTTTAAGGAGAATGCTGAGTCATAGCCAACATCTAAAAACTTCAGTTTCTACGTTAAAAAAAAAAAAAAAGTTTGCCTCTCTTAAACCTAATAAATTTAAATATCAAGATGTATCTAACTGGAATCACATTTGAAAAGGCTGTGGCCACTCATATAGCATTTTAATACATTTTGCTGGACATTGTCAGCACTGGAATAGTGACTACAGCAGGCAGGAAACAAAGGAAGACAAACCAAATTATGTATAAAATCATCAGAGAATTAGAAAATTATATATATAATTATATATATATAAAGATTATATAATTATAAAGTCATCAAGAGTTAGAAGGCTTTTTTTTTTTTTTTTTAAGATGACCGGTAAGGGGACCTTAACCTTTGAGTTGGTGTTATCAGCACCACACTCTCCCGAGTGAGCCACGGGCCAGCCCATTAGTTAGAAGTGGGTCTCAGAGTATGGGATTTCATCGGCTTATGTAAGTTCTAAAAAAAATAAAAAATGAAGTTAAACATAGAAGTGTCAACTTTTTATTTTGCCAAATAAGGATATTAAAAAAACAAAAAAACCCAACCATCTACCATAAGCACCATTTTATAAAAGGGTATTTTAATGACATATACAGGAAGATAAAATCTCAGAATATAAGTATAATGTGAAATTAGATAAATGAAAAATGCATTATACTTACTTATTTTTCTAGCATCCTTATGAAAACTTTGTTAGAGACTTGTGCCTGCCCATACACACTGACCTCTGGGAATTACTAACCTAGCCCACTCCATGCCCACCCTACTTCCACTCCCCATCGAGCATTTGTAACACTACACCAAAAAATCCCTTTAAATGTATACCCTACCCTCTTGTGGGGAACTCCTCAAGCTCAGGAATCCATTAAATTTTGGATGACTGTGATAGAAAATCAGCAGTATAGTAGTTGTCCCTGGAAACTTCACGATGCTTACTTGGCTTTTTTCTTTTTTCTCAATTTTAGACCAGAATTTAACAGCAGAGGATTTTTAAGCTGGCTAAAACATGCTTTAGAATGGCCAAAAGACAGTGATGTCTAATAGTGCTGATTTGGAAGTCAGGCACCTTGGGCTTCGGTTGTGCCTCAAAACTTCATGCTAAATCTTGGACGAAATATCTTCCCCTCTGTTTAATCAAAATACCTTCCAGGATGAACCCTATTACTAATTATTTGATCGGCTTTCAAAGTTGCTATTAAAATACTACACTTTTTCCATTTCCATTTTAATGAAATTATTTTATTTGGGATAGATTTTTTTCCCTCTTTTTTCTTTTTATTCTTGTGATAGATTTTTCTGCTTAAATTTTTACAACTGAGGTTTGACTCATATTACAGATTAAAGTATAAACCATGGAGCCTTCTTGTGAACATTATTACCAAGCCCAATTGCCCCAGGTTAAATTTTGTAAACCAAAATGTGATCAAGATTTGATTCTTTGATCAATTTTCAGTAAAAAATTACCGTGTAAAGTTTTAAACATTGTCAATTTTATTTTGTAATAGTTCTTTCTACACTATTTGGGTCAATACTACGGTTTTCAACAAGACCAAGACATGGTTCGTCGTTTTTGTTTTTTTTTTTTGAGGGAGGACTTTAACAACTTTTACTATGTGCAGCTTTTTCATTGCTGCCAACTTTTTCTGTTGATTTCACCTATCACTGATATTTATAATGAACCAAATATTAGATTTTTTTTCTTGACGATCAAATTTATCAGAGGAGCAACAACGTAAAGACAAGCGGCGACAGATAATTCCTGCTTCTCTCTTTTTTTCCTCCTGTAAAAAGAGGGTCTCCAACACTCCGTAGAGGGCGGAATTCTAATTATTTAGAGCAGGCTCTGCTAAAACCGGGAGCCCTGAATGAGTCCCTCAAACCCAACCCGCCCGTGGCTGCTTTTCTCTTCCTCTCCACCGGAGGCGACAGCCTCTTTCCAAACAGAAACAGGGCAGGTCCCAGGGAGTAGCCCGAAGAAAGATCAAAGGTTAAAAACCGCCTCAAACAAAGAGCAAAGGTCAATTCCCAACTCCCAAAGAGGACTGAAGCTTCCATCGGCCACCAGAAATGAAGGTAACTCCTTCCTAACATGCACTCAAGGGCTGGGGCCGCACAGCCTTACAGAAACAGGGTGTGTCCCAGGTTACTAACAGGTAGAAATAGTGTACAGCAGAGACCGGAAGTGGAAGTGAGCCCGGGGCGGAGGCGAGGACAGGCCACGGCACGCCTGCGCAGTCAGCAGGAGTTGCAGCGCTCATGCGCAGTTGGGTGTGACGGGGTGACGCTCGGAGCGTGGGCCGCGACTCTCACGGATCCGGTTCCGCCTTCCCTCTCGCTGCCGACCCTTCGGGGCTAGCGCCCGAGATCCCTTTCCCAGAGTGCTCTGCGCAGTGAAGAAGCGGCTCCCGGGGACTGGGGGCATTTTGTGTTGGCTGGAGCCGGAGTAACAAGATGGCGGCGTCAGCGGAGTGACAGGGGTCCCTCCGGGCCGGAGCTGGCGGCAGTGGTGGCAACGATATCGCCCCCCTAACTCACCGCGCCCCTTTTCCAGCGAAAGCTAGGCAGCGGCGGTCGCCCAGAA
This sequence comes from Cynocephalus volans, assembly GCF_027409185.1. Classification (NCBI taxonomy): domain Eukaryota; kingdom Metazoa; phylum Chordata; class Mammalia; order Dermoptera; family Cynocephalidae; genus Cynocephalus; species Cynocephalus volans. The sequence continues at coordinate 132,292,472 of NC_084461.1, read as the reverse complement.
ACAGGTGGCCGAGCCTGGTAACCGCGAGAACCTTCTTACAAACTGCGGCCTGGCAAAAAGAAACCTGACTGAGCTGCAGTGATCGGGTTCCCTTGGCCAGTTCTGGGCCCTGTAACGCCGGGAAAGGCCTCCGTTTTCCGTTTCTTGCTGCCGTCCTCCGCAGCCTTGCCCAGTGCACGAGCCCTAGAGGCCCCCGTCCTCCCTTAAGAGGCGTCGGGGCTTGGCCCCAGCCTCCATTTTCGTCTCTCAGGATGGCGAGCAGCAGCGGCTCCAAGGCCGAATTCATTGTCGGAGGGAAATACAAACTGGTACGGAAGATCGGGTCTGGCTCCTTCGGGGACATTTATCTGGCGATCAACATCACCAACGGCGAGGTAATCATCTGGGGTGGGGTTCACGATAATGCTGCGACTTTCCTCACCCCCCTTCCCACCCCCAGTGCCCCAAACTGCTCAGGCCTCTTCCCACCGCATGCACGCACTAGGGAGGCCAGAGGGAGCCAGTTTCCTGGCTCGGTAACCTCCCCATCTCTCTTTCCCTAAAAGGGAAGGAACCCCATAGAAACGCTGGTTGAACTGTGAAGTTTCCCAGCTTGTTACATATGTCCCTTAGTCGAGTTTTTGTTTTTTTTAAACCATTATTTAAGGTGAGAACGGCAAAATCCATTTTCTGTGACCTCCTTGGTTTTCTTCATACTTTTTATATTTAATCCTACTGGGGTTCTTGTTCCAGTTAGGACAGTTTCCGATCGCCTAGTTCCTTCAAAAGCTCGCATTACGTTCAGAGGTTGCCTCTTTTTTCTGGATGAATCCTTTTCCTGCACTTAGAGGACGTGCCGATTTCGTCACTACCCCCTGAAGAGGCCTATAAGGCTGGTTGCCTCGTTTTATAATTACGAGGAGAGTTTCTCTTCTCAGCTTTCGCTTCCTCGTAATCGCGATTTGGAACTTCGCTAATGTCTCCCCTCCTTTCCCTAGTGACATTGACTCCATAGGGATGTTGATGCCATCATCCCTTCTTTCCCCTGCAGGAAGTGGCAGTGAAGCTAGAATCTCAGAAGGCCAGGCATCCCCAGTTGCTGTACGAGAGCAAACTCTATAAGATTCTTCAAGGTGGGGTTGGCATCCCCCACATACGGTAAGAAACCATGAGCATATAGGCAATTCGCTGAGGGAAGGACATATAGAATGGGGAGATGGATGGAGGCAGGTAATGGACCAGCTGAATGCGGGTTTTGGTATTTGAGTTACTTGGGTTCCCTATAGCCAGTGGTTTCCTGTGAATCGTAAGTCACCGCAGTCACTGAGTAAATTTTAGTTTGCCAAATTTAAAAATTTCAGTTTGTTACACTCTGCTCTATTTAGCTTCCGTCATTCTTCCTCTTCCCGAAGCTTTCATTTACAGTTAAGTATGCAGGTCCTCTTTGATCCCTATGCGGAAGGGTTGGCTGCTGCTTTCTTTACGGCGGCACCTCTCGTATTATTAGGTTTGTCCAGAAAATTAGATTTGAAGGTGCCACAGTGACCGGGCTCAGCCAGTTCGGGTTGCTATTGGAGTTGGCTTGGGAAATGGCTGCTCTTTTGTTGTGTTTTTGTTCCAACATGTCTTCCTCCTCCGCTTAGAAAATGGCGGAGCGACGTGACTCAACCCCGTATTCCTGCCCTTTTCTCAGCTTGGGTTCATATTATGCTTCCTTGATTTCCCCTTTAGCAGTCTTGGGGGATTAAACCTTTGAAAAGCCAAGAATAAAGCTGCAGGAGGCAGTGGGGTTTAAGGAAAGAGATGGCATAATGACAGTATGTTTGTGATCTCTGCAGCAGATGCGACATGAAATTGTTAAGTTATACTATGTAAAATCCTTCGTATTCCCAATAAGGTGTTAATTATTCTTTCCTTTCATGAATGGTAAAGTTTGGTCTATTTCAGTCTACTAAATTTTTATGGGTAATGGCAAAGGCAGTTTGAAAAGCACCAACTGTTGAAATTTACTTAAGTCAGTTGTAGTAAAAGAAAGCTTAATCACTTTACCACGGTTCGATAAGTAATTTCAACCTGTTGAGTTATTTTCTCAGTAAAACTTTACATTAGGGAAGTTGTGGCCTTTTTGGGATAGGGTATTGGTGAATGGAAATAGTAATAGTAACTAGGACAAAAGATGACCAGATAAAAAGACATTGTGTTTTCTTAGAGCTTTCAAGTAATTTTTTGACTTTTGTGAGTAGAGAGTCTCTTCCTGGGATAGAGACTAAAATATAGTTTAAAACCCAGCCATTTTCCAGCAATACTCAAAAATAACATTTTTAAAAGGATCCAGAACAGTTGAGAATTGAATGGTATTTACTGTATCATTTTTCTGTTCTAGCTTCTATTTTTCAAATCTTGAATGAAGGACTGTATTGCATACATACATAAATTCTGATGTGGAAACAATCAAAATAATACTATCCTTTTAAAAAAACTCCAATGCTGATAAACATTTTTAATAGAGAAATGGAATGATAAAATGTACTGTTGATTATAAGTGATCAAGTATTACTTGGAAAAAAATTCCAAATTATATTATGAGGTAAAGATTAATGTGAAATTCAAGGCAATCCAGATTTCAGATTTTAAATGATTCCCATCCCTCCCCCCAAACCTACTGTATGGGAAAATAAGGCTTCTGACCCCCCCCCCCCCCCCGTTTGCTTTCCATCACCAAAGTTTTGCCTAGAATTTCATATAAATGGAATCATACAGTATGAGGTCATTTGCGTCTGGCACCCTTCACTCAGCATAATTCATTTTTGAGATTCATCCATGTTGGGAGATTTTATAAATTTCACAAATTAGGTTGAGTTTAATGTATTTGAAATCATTTTCAAAAAGCATTAAGCATCTGGGCATTTTCAGTGCTAAACCCAAGTTAAGTGCATGCCATTTTATCTGGTAGCTCTAAGACCTGATGCAGACCAATAAGGGCAATGAGTAATATACTGAATAAGCACATGAATAAATGAAATTAGCTTGTGAGCAGAATAATAGGTATCTATTATAAGATGGTGAGTGCAGAGAGAGTTATGGTAGTTTTAAAAACTGTATGTGGGTGGGGCTAAAGAGATTAACCTGGCTTTCGAATTAAGGCTCCCTGGGAGAGAAGATGGGATTTCAGGATCTGGCTTTAAGGAAGAAAGCTTGGTGAACTGGTTTGGGAGGGCATCCAAGAATAGAGTGTGGCTTCTGGGAGTAGTTTCTAAGGCAGAATGTAATAATTGGATGAGAGTGGGCAAAGGGTAAATTTGTTGTAGGAGTGGTAGGTTTGGGTATGTAGAAACAGAAGTGGTTCCTTAGTTTTATTTATTTATTGTTTGTTTGTTTTTGTTTTTTTGGTGGCTAGCTGGTATTGGGATCCAAACCCTTGACCTTGGTGCAGTAAGGCAACATTCTAACCAACTGAGCCAATCGGCTTCATTGGTTTTAAAGTAAAGTGTGAAAGAATGGTTTTTGCAAGGAAGGGTAAAAGATAAGAATGATTTGCATAGACATTCTTTATTTGGATGGCACCATCTTCCCATCCCCTCAGTATGTTCCCTACTCTTTCTGTATCGCTTATACATAGTATACTTAATATTTACTTGATAAATATTGGTAAATATTGAATTAAATTGACTGGTTTTAGCTAGATTAAACAAAGCAGTCTATGAGTTATCCTATTTTACAAGTGTTGACACTGAATTTTAAAATTTAAATTTTGCAGCATTTATTCTTCATACACCCATCCCCCCCCCCCACTTCCCCCCCTCTCCTTTCTGTTAGGAAATTCTATACAGGTTTTGCTTTAAGATACTTTGGGATATCCCAAAACAAAGGTACCTGGTTTACATACCTAACCTGCCTCATCAGGTCCTTTTTGTGTAATTTGAAGGACCTATTGTTAAGTAGAAAAGCGTAGCATCCAGTGTAAAGAGCAAGAACGAGAGAATAGCATCAGTCTGTTGATATTTTAACATGCTAAATCTTTCAACCTTCTGAATTGACATCTGGGAGCTCACTTAAAATACTGTTTCTGTTACAACCCTACTTTTCTTTGTGCCCTCTGAATTGAATTAACATGTTCTCCAAAGAAACAGTTAGATATTCTGAAAAGAGGACTTAACTAGACAGATATTGGAGGTTCGAGGTCTAGGTCTGCCATGTAGTATTGACTGCATGATCTAGGGTCAGTTCCTCAACCCCTGTGGGCCTGTCGGTTTCCTCATCTATAACATGAAAAGAAGATTTTACTAAGTAATTTTCTAATTTTGTTGGGGTGGGAAAGGAGAGTGCTGAACTGAAAGATTTAGGGTTCTCTGTCCTCCAAGAAAAATATTCATTTCCATTTGCTTTTGCCTACTTAGCTTTGGGGTAGTGGGGTTTGTTTGAACAAGTCTTCCCTATTTTAATAAAAAGTCACTGGGCTAAGTTGATCTCAGACCTTTCAGTTTAGAACTTTAAGACCTGTTTTCAGAGGATAGTAGCTAGAAAGCATTTCATCAAAAGTCTAGATCTTACCTTTGAATATTATTTTAGGACCAAGACATACCACACAGGATTCTTAAAAATGTCATCTGCTTCAGGTAAACCATACATTGAGGATTTAGGAGGAAGTAAAATAATGGAATATGTGAGGGCACTTCAAAAAGTTCATGGAAAAATAGAATGAAAAGATAATACTAATCTTTCCAAGAACTTTTTGAACTACCTTCGTACTTTTACAGGAAAGTCATTTATAAAGATGGACAAGGACTTGGGAAAATTGTTGCCACCTTTTTTGCCCTTTTTGTCTGAATGTCAAATATTCTAGGAGATTATTTATAAAGTTCTAGTTAATCCTTACTCTTCACTGTTAAAAAGCAATGTCAATTTTAATCTTACCTTTTGGCACTGAGCATATATCCTGTGAATAAGATTGTAATACTGTTATTGAAGAACAAAGATGACAGCTATATTGGGTATGTCTTCATTAAAATGTTACAGATCGCTAGGTGTACAAGAAATGTGATTTTTGACTTAAAGGGTAACTGAATCCATGGTGTAGTAGAGGTGATTTATATTACCTTATGGAATAATGTAATAATGCTAGGTAGCATTTTTGAGTTGGACAAAACCTGAGGGATGCATGTAACCCAAATCCTCATCAGACTAATTGGACTATTTAGTCTCAGAGGAGTTACTAGAGTCTCCTAACTCCCAGTTCTCCTAAGAACCTTTATCACCTTTATGTCAAGGTCAAATCATACCTGCTTACTTATTCCACGCCTTTCTATTTGATGCTGGAGAGCCATACTTTGCTCCTTCACTCTATGGCATTTAGTCTCATACAGAGAAGCTGAAAAGCTGTTCTATAAATGTAAGTAACCTATTATTTGTATTTAACTAGATGCTTATAATTCAGGGTGTTCTTATTCTGTGGAATGCAGGATAAAAACTTTTGTTGGAAGTTCTTAGTTTATATCTTAATTCGGAGTAAATACTTGTGAACTATTTAAAGTGTACGGGTTTTACTTCCTCGGTTTTAGTCATTTTTAGAGATGGATCATTTTGTTTCAAAGTATATTTAAGCTGTACCTAAAGTATTGCAGTAAGGTTTTTTCATGGTCTGTCAATATTTAGTAAGGAACTTGACTGTCAAGAATTCTGTAAACAGAGGAAACAAGAATATGAAGCAAATGTTACTAATCGAATTTTTAAAATCAGTCCTTGAATTTAACAGAAGTTTTTCTGAGGTTATGTAAATGCCTTCATAGCTTTCATTGAATAAATATCTAGTTAAAATGATGCTTTTTTGCTACTGTTTTTGTTTCCAGGACAATCTCAGATGGCTTTTAAAATTTTGGATAGCCAGTATTAGCATAGCATGGACTAATGCATGTCTTAATGGGATTTTGTTTTTAAGCAGGTGTCTTTTATGTACAGTGAAATGCACAGATCTTAATGGGTGGTTGGATTAGTTTTGACAAATGCGTACACTGGTGTAACCCACCTCTCTATTGAAGTAAAGAATATTTGATTTTTCTTTACACAAACATAAATAGTACTAATTCTTGATAAGCTACATTCTGACATTAGTTTTATTTTGCTTTAAAGTTAGTCTTTTGGATCACAGTTACACATTATTTCTTCTGGATTTGATGTCCATTTGCTCATATGCAGGACTACAGGTTGGTAGTCTGTTTATCACTCTGAGGTACGCTATAGGATTTACTTGACAAAATAATCGGATGGTGGTGGTGGTAGTGGTGGCAGTGAATATTCAGTGGTAATTGATATTCTTTACCTTATTCTCCTCCTTTGAAGAACTGGATTACTGCCTTTCCCTTGTCTGTGATCAGTGGTATGTTTTGCGGCTGTTTTAATGGGGACTTTGGAAGTGCTGTGCAAAAAGGTGTAGTTGAAGAGAGTACATTTGGATCCTCAGTAATATGCAGGGAAATGGAAAGAGCATTGTTTTGATATCCTGAGTTATGGTTCTGTGATGCCATCTAGATTTGAACCTAAGACTGAATTCTTTAATTTGTAATGTAGACTTTTATTTATAAGAGGGCTTTTGTAAGACCAACTAAGTCTTAAGAGTTTTTTAATGTTTTATGTAAATTGATAGAATCAATAGGATTAAAAATGCCTCTTTCGGGCCGAGCCTGTGGCGTACTCGGGAGAGTGCGGTGCACCGCGACTCTCCCGCCGCGGGTTCGGATCCTATATAGGAATGGCCGGTGCACTCACTGGCTGAGTATCGGTCACGAAAAAGACAAAAAACAAACAAACAACAACAACAAAAAATGCCTCTTTCGTTCTCTGATACAGTAATTTGTTCTGACTTTGAGGTATAATTGTCATTCATTTGTTTGTTTGTTTGTTTGTTTTCTGTTAGTTATTTTAAAAGGTGACTGGTAAGGGGATCTTAACCCTTGACTTGGTGTTGTCAGCACCACGCTCCTGCAATTGAGCTAACCGGCCATCCCTATATAGGATATGAACCTGTGGCCTTGGTGTCATTAGCACCACACTCTCCCAAGTGAGCCACAGGCTGGCCCATGCCTTTTATTTATAACATTTATAAGTACTATTGCAATAAGGGAGTAGTTGGTTGAATTTGGTATGGCTAAACATTTTTACAAACAAGAAAAAAAGTCAAACATTATCTAGGCATTGCACATGATCTCATTTAATCATTACAACAGTCGTGTAAGTTGGGGGTTCTTATAAAGTGAGTCAGAGTGGTTAATTTGCCCGAAGTCACACAGCTAATACGTGATTTGAACAGATGTTACTGCCTCTTTCAACTATACCAGTGGTTCCCAAATTTTGCTATACATTGGGATCACATGCAGACCTTTAATAAAACACGACATCTGGCTCCTAATCTCACACATTTTGATTTAGTTGGTTTGGAATATGGCCTAGGTATCACGATTTTTTAAAGCTCCCCAGGTGATTCTGATGTGCAGCAAAGTTCAGGAACCACTGTACTATACCATATTTCCAGGATTAATGATTGTTGCCTCCCTGCCCAACCCCATCAACCTCCGTCTTTTCCTAGAACAACAACTTGATAAGGCTGGATTCTTAAATTATGTACCTCTTTCTTTGAATTAGGAAGTTAATTCAGGAAATCCTGTATCAGGCAGCATGGTACTGAAAAGTGCATTGTAATCCCATATAGTCAAATGCTTTGATTTATAAAAAATATCTAAAACTGATATGTGAAACTATTTTCTTTTCCTCTTCATATGTTTTAGATGCATTCCTACAAGAATGCATTCTAGAAATTCCTTGAGGGAAAGAACAATGTTGGGAGGGGGTGCTGTGGGGGTATGGAAACTATCTGTACTTTCTGCTCAATTTCTGTTAACCTAATACTGTTATAGAAATAAAGTCTATTACTTAGAAAAAAAGGGAAAAAACTATGCTTGCTGATAGAGATGTCTTTTGTGTTCCTTAGTAGCATAGTGCTGGGTATGAAGAAAGCAGTAAATAACGAAATTCTGCTTTATTGTATCTGTATGCGTTTACTTTTTTTAATGGAACCCTATAGAAAGTTATTGCTGCTGCACATATTTATGAAATTTTAGAAGTACCTGGTGCATTTTCAGTTAAGTCCCTCAGTTCCTAATGGGAATATTCACCAATTTTGTGATACTATTTTTTAAGTAGTCAGTTGAACCCACTAGCTGACTGCCAATTTACAAATGGAAATGTGGCCATACTAGTTCATTTAGTTTTTGAATGCTGGTATAGAGATACTATTATATCTTTTAGAAGCTCATGTCTACTGTTTAAAAAAAAAAAAAGAAAAGAAAAAAGTTCATGTCCATTAACTTCACCATAAAGTCTTACTTTTGTGGATGTTCATCACCTTAAGTACCTATTAGCATCTATTAGTGGTGTTGACCTTTTGTAATTTCTCTTGGTTTTAGTTCAACATCAGGAAGTTGCTTCTTATGGCAACTTTTGTACTGGAGAAGGATTTTCTTCTTTAAAGGGAGAGAAGGTGGTGACAGTGGCTGAAACATACATAGTATAAATCATCCGTATGTTTCATTTGTGCCATCATCAAGTGTACACCACAGAGATTTGCAAAGGAAACTTCTGAAGTTGAGGTTGTCCTGTATTTCAGCTCATCTAGAAGCTCTGCTCTAAGTACTTACCTGTTACGTTTCTCTACACTGCCAAACCATTCTGTTCTCATGGTGGCTTTTATGGAAAGAGGAGTGTGAGATCTCATTTAAAGCTACTTTGTTGGAAAGTCATAGCATGGAATTTTTGTAGTTTTGCTTTAAGTTCCAAATTTTCTATGTTTTAGTTATGTCAGAAGTGTCTAACACATTGTCCTTGGTGACAATTGGAATAATGAAATTCTTCTAATTTGCCTGGAGTTCACACTTTTACATAAATATTTTTTCCCTTTTCCATTTCTTTACTATGCTCTTCACTATTTATTCAGGTTGGATTGTTTTGTTTTGTGTTCGTGTGTTTGCACTTGATTGAAATGATTCTTACCATCAAGCTCCATTTCTTGAAGTACTACTATTCCCTTTTTTGAATCATCATAATTTTTTTTTTTTTTTTTTTTTTTTTTGGCAGCTGGCCAGTATGGGGATCTGAACCTGTGACCTTGATGCTATAAGGCTGCGCTCTGTGAACCTCTATAATATTAATAGTTTATATCCCTCTTACAGAAGTGAGTGTTGTCAGCTTCTACTGTTCAAATGAAAGTGCTCATGGTTGAAACTGTCTTGGTGAACTTAACACACTTTACAATACCTTGTACAGTACTTTGTAGAGAATAACAAGCATTTCTTCCATTCAGTCAAAAAATACACACACACACCCCTATGTGCCAGGCATAGGTTAAGATACTGGGCACATTTCAGTAAATAGACAAATTTTGTGAGGCTTAGGTGATTTTTGAGCCATCTGCTGTGAGCCAGGCATATAGTTGTGTATTTGTCTCCTGCTGTAAATTAGGAGGAAAGACGTCTAAATCTCAAATTGTGTGAGGACATGAATGTTTCCTTAAAAAAATGGGGATAGTGTACTGAGTATGAGCCTCAAATGGTACCCCTGAAGCAGGTAGAGATTGCCTTGGTTGGTAAGGTCAGAGGGACCCCATAAAGGCTCTACTCATGTGATTCCAAGTCAGCATTTCTCAGACCTCACCATGTGTAATAATTACCTACAGAGCTTGTTAAAAATGCAGGTTTCACTGCCTTACCTCCAGATTTCTGTTTGACGAGTTGTAGAGTGGGTTGAAGTGTCTGTGTTTTTAACAAGTACCCTGAGTAATTTCTGCTAAAGACCAGAAGACCACACTTTGGGAAATTCTTTGCTGAGGTTTTGGCACTCGGTTGTATTGAGCTGTTGGCTGTTTGTACTTGACTGAATTAGCAGATTTTGCTGAGAGTGCTGTGGCCATTATAGGAAATGCTGTTGTCTTGGTTGTTGGCATTTCATAATTATTGGGTAACTGCTTTTTGTAGTAAAATGTAATCTCTTACTTGTGTAATGCATCATAATTTACTAAGTGCTTTACATAGACTATCTCATAATTACCACAATACCTCTTGATAGATAGATGGGGCTTTGAAGATTTCAAGCTACTCCAAATTTAACTCTTGTTTAGGTGTATATAAGAAGCCCAGTTGTGTATGCTAAGGTATATATAATAAGCCCAATATATAATAGGTGCTCGGTAAAATAACTTGACTCAGTGATATGGTCTGAGGGCAATCTGATGAGGGAGTAAGTATATAAAATTGAAAAGATAAGCAGAGGCCAGATTTTGGAGTTCCTTATATGAATGAAACTTTTGTTCTTTTTTGTAGGTGATGGGGGAGGGGCCTTAGTTTTTACAGCAATATGGCACAGTGAAACCATACAGGTGTGATTGGAACTAGGAGTATATTTAGGAAGCTAATACAGTAATCCAGACATCTTTCAAAATTTAGCCCATATGCTAACTTTTCTAGGAAGACTTTCCTTTTATCTTCTAAATAAATTACTCCCTCCTCTGTATTTTGTATTAACTTTATTGTTGCGTGGGGTTTTTTTTGTTTTTTGGGTGGGGGGGGGCAGCTGGCCGGTACTGGGATCTGAACCTTTGACTTCGGTGTTATAACATAGTGCTCTAACCAACTGAGCTAACAGGCCAGCCTGTTGTTGCCTTTATATTGCACTTGTCATTTATCTATTCTTCTAGCCCTTAAGATGCCTGTAGCACATATCTGTAGCGTCAGACACATATTAGGTGCTTAATAAATGTCAAATCAGATTAGAGCAGATTTTGAGAAAAGATTTTTTAACTTCTTTAGTGAGATAACTTAACCACAGAAAGTTTGGTCTATTTAAAGTATACAATTTAATTTTTGGTGTACCATTACCATAACCATTACCATAATCCAATTTTAGAATATTTTCCTATCCCAAAAAGAAAGTTTAAGCCCATTAGCAATCACTGCCCATCCCGCCCTCCCCCCAGCTCTAGGCACCCAGTAATCTACTTTATATGTTTATATGTTTATAATCTTTATATGTTTGCCTTTTAGAAAACATTTGATCATGCTTCTGTAATTGATATTATGAAAACTAAGGTATATTTCCCACTTCCCAATGGAAAAGTGTATTTTAATACTGACATCTCCTTGGAGCTTTCAGTTCTCCACCTGCTGTTCCCAACACCACCACTACCAATGTTAAAGAGAGCATTGGCAACAAGGACTGAGGGAAATCAGGAGATCATTTGTGATTTTTGAAATAAAACTTTGGGTAATATAGAGGGAATAATTATATTACTGGGAACCAAGAAAAAATGAGAGCAAGATAACAGATATAACCAGGCTTTCAACAAATTAACCAGTGAAGAAGAAAATAAGGTGATCTTGTACATACTGTGTACCAACCTGTACTGGCTACTCGGAGTTTCTTGTGAGCACCAAGGTTCAGGCATATCCCTAACCCCCACCCACCCCGTCCACCTGGTCTTTTCCATCTGTCCTTTAAGAATAAATTTTACTTTCTCGGAGAAACACCCTGATGCCTCCCTCTAAAAAATAGATTGGATCCCTGTAATTTGCACCCCCTCAGCACCCTTCTTTCCTTCAGCATGTGTTATTTATTTATCCTTACACACTGCACTGTAAGTCATGAAAGCAGGGATTATTTGGTTTTGTCTTGTTAGCTACTATAAATATTGAATGGATAAGTGAACAGTAGCTTCAGTGGTGGATAGTGATATGTATCAAAGAAAGTTTTTTGTTTTTTTATGATTTTTCAGAGTTAAGGAACATTTACGCATCTTTGAAGGCAGAGGACAAAGAACGGGGAGATAGAGAAATATTAAAATGTTTACTGTGATTGGAGGATCTTGGGGATGATACTGTGAGCAAAGGATTAGTAGTAAAAATTAGGAAGGAGGGTTAAGATATAGAAGAGGGATAACAAATTATCTTAGTTCACTGTATTATTGCTGAGTAAAAAATATACATCATTCACAAATTTTAGATCTTATTCTACAGTTTGTTTACCTCAAAAATTGGTTTACAACAGGGGTTCTTAACCTTGTTCAGGGATATCCCCCACCTGCACCCCCACAAGGTCTGTGAACTTGGACAGCTAAAAAAATTACATCTTTACTTTTATGAACCTCTAATTAAAATCTAGTATTTCTTTCAATTATAAGTGTAGGCAAGAAACCCCATTAGTGTTAGCAGTACCTGTGGCTTTGTCACCAATAGAAATCACAGTATTTTCATATCACATTATTATTGTTGCAAGTATCTCAAAATATGGTTTATGCTACTAGAAAATTATAACACTTATTAGACCTTCCTGTATATCATATTGTTTAGTGCATATTTAATTATTTAATGAAAGCATGTATGTTAATTACTGTATTCCAAAATTGACTTTTTAAAAATAATTTTATGGTAGCTAAATTTCACTATGGCACCAAAATTATCAATTCTTGGTGTAGAACAAGTTACTGCAACCCCCTCCCCCCAACTTGTTTTGACAGGTACTTGTTCATTGTGGCTAAATGTATTTGTTGCAGGATTGGTTGATCTAATATTTATTTGCTTTTCTCTTCCTAGTGTTGTTCAATTTTAAATTACTTCCATGCTTGCTAGTGCCCTTCCCAGAGGTATGAGATTATAAATATGAAGGGAAAAAATCAGCTAGTTAAAAAAGGTTGAATAGTTTTGGGAGAGGTTCAGTAACATAAAAGATTGAATTAATATCTAAAATTTTTTAAAATAATCATGTTACTAGAATTGTTCTTATTACTCTGATAGCCATACCCACATCTAAAATTACAGTTCTTTTTTCAGTTAGCTCGTCTCTAAATCAGTTCTCAGTATGGAGAAATCAACCTAATAATCTTTGTGTTTTTAGTTCTAGTTGCGTATCTTTACAGTATCTGTTTTCTTTCTCTATTAAACCTGACTCTCCAGTTCTCTGCAGTAGCCAAACAGCAGTATTGAATATCTTTCTGTAGTGAAAATGCTCTGTATCCCAGATCATTTCAAAGTTACTTCTTCTCTAAGTTGTAAAATGATGCTTTGTTTTGTTTTTTTCAGAAATTGTCTTAAAACCTAATCCATAGTAATATGGGGTAAAAATTATGTTACTGACGTTTTAAAATCTGAATTATATTTTAAATGTGAAATTGCAAGAGAGAAGAAAATAGATTGATGGTCTTAAATTTTTTTGATGATAGGAGGATTCAAGTTTAGATCATTAAATTCTAGGTATCATTCAAAGTAAAATAAGGCCATAAATCAATGGAGCAAGTAAGTTTAAGGGGAATGAGGGTTACACAGTAACCTTGATTATGAAGAATTAGTAGAAAACCAGAAGGAAGTAATGCACACTTAGTCTGGTGTGTAGTTCTTCAAAGGGGCTGAAGAGTTGTAATGAATCAAAATGTACTTGAACCTGTCTTGCATTATTGGTTCTTTTTTTATGATGAATGCCATTAATTAATAAGATGGAGTTTAATAAGTACTGATAGTTGTTAGGCTAAAGGTCACAGTGTCTAGTACCCAAGTTCATAGATGCCTGCAGCTTCCAGAAGTGATCAACAAATGAATGAAGTAGCAGGAAGATTGGTGACTTTTGAGACTCTAGGGTTTCAATTGAGAATAGATTATGCTGTGGTAAAGTGCCTTGTTTTTGAAACCTGGTGATTTAGGAGGTTGGGGGGGCGGGAGGAAGTGCCTTTCTTAATTCTGTAAATGAATTGTTAGCACCAAAACAAGCACACATCAAAAACAAAAACAAATAAAAAAAAAAAGGAAAAGGAGCCAACATGGCATGATCACAATAAGAAGTAGGAAGGAAGGGAATATAGGAAAATATAAACAAGAATTGCCTGTAAGTAATTTCTCAGACCCAGATAGTTTGGGCACTGTTTAACTATGGGAAGAAGAGGTATCTATAATTTTGAGACTTTATCTCTGTGTAATGAATTGCAGAATTAATACCGTTAAGAATGGCACATGCAGAAAACATTTAAAGGAGTTCAGAGAAAAGAGAACAGGGTAGCTGGAACAGTTAGCAATAGCACCCTAAAGGAGGAGTTTGAGCTAGTTCTTAGCGTTCAGCTAGACCAAAGTCTTCATTTTTTACCCCCAGAAAAACGAACATAAAGGTTGGATGATAGTGTAAGTAGGTAAGAGTCTGTAATAAGTTTGATAGACAGTGTCTTGAGAATCTTGTAGATGCTATGAACATTGGATGTATTATATAGCATTGATTGGGTATTTATACTTTTTAGTTGTTTTTTGAAGACTCTGACATTAATAACCTAAAAATAGGAAGATAAATAGTATAGGAAAAAACATTTACCTTTGTTAAAACTGTCACTTTTAAACTTTTATAATTATCTGGCTTATTTGAATCAAAGATGAGTAGATGCTTCATGATGACGTTATACTTTGAGTGCAGGAAGTGTTTTTGCGTTCCTTGTTTTGTTTTCCTCATCTACCAAATCATGCACTCCTTAGCCTGTTACAGTCTTCTAATATGGCTTTCATTCTTTCATTCAGCCAATGTTAATGAGCATTTCTTTTGTACAAAGCATTGGATGCTGAGAATATAGGGTGTGAACAAGACAAACACAATGACTGTGCCTACTAAGCTCATAGTATGAAGGGGAGAACCCACATTAAACAAATAATTATATAGTTTTTGCTCTTATTTTTGTCCTTATCATAGTGATGGAACGAACATATATTTGAGTACTTTAATCTGAACTGCATATTTTAATAATTATACTGATTTATCATTTTTGGAAGTCCCTAGGTATCATAGTAATACTTCATGTTTCATTTCAGTCATTTCATTTCTCTTCTAAGATATTTCCTTTTTTTTTTTTTTTTTTTTTAGCTGTAGTGATAAAAAGTTTATTTCCATGTTTCACTATTTATTTCCCGACCCCAATATACATGAGAATGTAATACTTGTGAAAGTTATACATGCCACGATAAATATGGGAACTCATTCTCAGAACAAATGGACATCCCTGCACTGGCCAGCCACCAAAAAAACAAAAACAAACAAAAAACAAACTGTTGAAATTTCACATACAACGTGTACTTTCTCCTATATCCTTCCTATATCCTCTTCGTCTTTCGCAAACAAAAATAGTGACAGTCGTCATGGATGGGCAATATCTACCTAAGATCACTTAACTAGACTGTGGGATGCTTAACCCAGGCATTCTAGTAATATTATAAGTACCGGTCATATAGTTGAAATGATCATGTGATGAACTATTAATCATTAATGCAGCCAAATAATCAGCCTGGTCATGATATTTTCACACACAGACTACAATTCCACAACACAGATGGCTATATCTGGTCTTATACAAAAAAAAAATTTTTTATCCTCTTTTTTTCCAACCTTCCCTTTATTCCCAAGAGATTATTATTTCTTCTTATTTTGGGCTTCTTTCTAGATTTATCCTTCTGAGATTCTAATCAAATGATAATATTGAGACCACCTTAATCCTGCAAATGTCCATGTGTTTGCTGCTTTGATCAGCTCTAATCACCTCATACTTAAGAAAACCACTACAGTGACCAATTTTTTGCTCTTTCAATCAAAAACACACATTTAGACAGGGTTCAGACTCTTCTCATGGCTAGCTCATTCTCACTACTCTTCTTCAGTGTCCACTTTTCCATGACCTGCCTTCTCAGTCTTCTGCTTCAGCCAATTTTTCATGTCCAGAATAGAGTCTTCATTGTTTCAAACCATGCTTCTATCATTTTAAAAAATGTATTGGTTTCTCAGTAGTTACTTTTATTATGCTGATGATCAAGATTCTTAAGCAGAGAGATGTTCCTGGGGAAAGCAGTCCACAGGAGTCACGCGGCTGCGGCCCGGCATCCCACGACTGCGCAGGCTCCAAAGCCTGGGCGCTCGCCGATATTTCCATTTTTATAGAGGTTTCTCAGAGAAAAGAAAACCCTTAGTTTGAAATTTCCAGCTATCATATAACTCTTTCTGATTGGTCCCCATGTCATTGTCACTCCCTCCCTGTTCCCCCATTTCCATGTTGCATACCAATGTCAAGGCTAATGCTAAATTACTGATTTTAATTATATTATGTCCCATCCAGAAACTCTGCTAATAGTTCCCTGAGTTATTTACAGAACAGGAGGAGTATAAAGCTCTTTAGCCTTGAATTCAAGAGTCTATAATATAATATAGCCTGAAACTATCTGCCACCTTGACTGTTCCCTCTGTGGGATCTCATGATCCATAATGGTTTGTTGTTGCCCCTGCAAGAAATGCCCTTTTCTACCTTCCCTATCAAAATATTATTCATCCAGGCTGCCCATTTAGTTCACTTAGTTTGAGCATGATGCTGGTAACACAAAGTCAAGGATTCAGATTCCTGTACCAGTCAGCCCCCCAGCTGTGTGTGTGAGTGTATGTGTGTGTGTGTTTATATATATATATATATATATTTTTTTTTTTTTTCTTTCTTTCTTCCTTTAGAGTCTGACTGGCAACAGACCATTTTCACAATACCTCTTTATATAGTTTTAGTTATTATTGATCTTTGTCTGAATTCCATTAGCATTTTTTGTCTACATCATTGACTTATGCATGTATCATCTTACATTTGTGCTTTTTTTGTATATCTTAAATTTTCAACTAGTTTTAGTTTGGATGTGGATTTAGTGGAGATGAGAGCAGAGAGATGGGCATTGCCTTCTCATAGTATCTTCAGACCTTAAGGTACCTTTTTTATGTTCTAAGTAAGTAATGATGGTTGTATAAATTGTGAACTCATTCTTCAGCCTACTTTCAGGTAATACTGAAGTCCAGTGTCTAAAGATTGTTCAGGTAACACTGAATTCTAAAGGTATTGATTTGAAACAAACAAGTGGAAAATGAGACCCCTGAACATTTAAAAAAACTTTTATTTATTAAATTACTTGATTCTTGGGCCAACCCAGTGGCTCACTTGGGAGGGTGTGGCACTGGGAGCGCCAAGGCCGCGGGTTCGGATCCTGTATAGGGATGGCCGGTGCGCTCACTGGCTGAGCGCGGTGTGGGTGACACCAGGCCAAGGGTTACGATCCCCTTACGGGTCACAGAAAAAAAAAAAAAATTACTTGATTCTTTGGATGTTTTGAAACTATTAGGAAGAATAAGGTCCAAATCAATCTGGAGTTCTTTTTTTTAATCTCATAGATAAATGAGTACCTACAATCTCCAGATCACATCACCACAATGCACTTAGTAGCAACATATCTTGTATTTAACATACTAAAAAATATTTAAAGGGCAAGCTCTGAGTTTCTAGCTTGAAGGTACCTAGAAAGTGGAGAATAGGAATGATGTTTTTGTGTTGGTTTGTTTCAGATTGTCTACAAATTTAAGCGACCTTAGAGAATCAAGTTAATTCATTACCCAGGTTCTGGAAAGACTATTCAAAACAAAACAGTAAGCTCTTATCCTACCATTGAGACAGAAACAACAACAAAGTAACAGTATGTGAATATTGTATTATCAAGGGGTCAGATTATGGATACAAGCAATAGTCAATGGCTGTGGGAATTCTGTGAAATGGGACACCAGTGTGGGATAGGCTACATAAGGAAGATTTCTTTGGCATCTGGGTTTTAGTAGGTTGGGATTGAAAGTAGAGAAGTTCTCAGAATAGAAATGTTTCCCATTTCTATTCTGAAAAAGAAAGGTGAAGGTAGAAACTAAGAATAAGTAGGATTTGAATAAGCAAAAGACCATTCCTAGTTCCTAATCCTTATGTAATAATGTCTGGATAAGTTAGTTGAGGTGGAAAGCAGAGAAGTATGAAAGATAGAAACACCTGTCTCAGAGATTTAAGGAGTTATAGTACTAATCTCTATAGAGCAGAAAAACCTAGTTATTTTAGAGCTGTGTGGTTGCTCCGCAGAGAAAAATATCTTTGAAACATTTACATTTCAGCTGTTTTTTATGGAATATTTATCCTCTTGACATCGAGAATAGTATGTCTTATGTTCACACCCTTAAGCAAGGAGAAAAATGCCCAATAATTTGATTTTTTTTAAGTGTGAATTTTTACGTGAATTTATCTAATTCTCCCCAGTTTCTAATTATTATGGGAGTATTCTGTTAGGCTTACTTTGCAGATGATTTTTTTTTAAGTGTTTTATGAAATCATGTTAATTGCATGAATATATGAAGTATGAATAATTGCCTTTTACATTTCAGGTTTATACTTGGGCTTAGATAGGTAGTTGCAAAATTTGTTTGTTGTTTATTGTAGTTTTATGTCTGTTAGCCATCTGTGGAAATCTGCCTATGTAGAGATGAGACATGGTCTTATGAGAGTTGGTTTTTGCTGTCCCTTTTGCCTATTTGGCTTTTTGTGCCTTTCCCTCACTTCCTTAGCTCTTTCTGAATTTAATGTTCTCATTTTCTTAAAAACCTAGATAAATTAGATTTGTATTAAAAATCTGCTATAATTCTTAATAGTATTGAACATTTATAATGGCAACTTCCTGACAACTATCTAACACACATTTGCTTCTGCAGTTAAGAGGAAAAAAAGGAAACAACAAAATAAAATGAAGCAGAAAAGGGAAAGGAGAATACAACTTATTCACTTTATTTTTTTATTTATGTATTTACCTTTTAATATTGTTTTTTGTTATGTATTATGCATCCCTATTCCCCTACTCCCTCCCCACTGTCAGCCTCCCCCTCCAAAAAAAAAAAAACAACATTGTGAGCTTCTTTCAAGTAAATATTTGAATGAATGTAAAAGGTGTTGAATTCCCATGTGGAGAATAAAGAGTAGACAGACGGGAAGATAGCAGCAGCTTTGTTACATGGCTTAAGGTATAATAAGGACAGATTGACTCTGTTACTATCATATTGGCACATTATATTTTCTTAGGCTAGTGGGCAAGACCTTTAGAAGGTTAAGCAGACACTCTTCCCACTTCAGGTTACGTTTTTCTGCAAAGAGGATGTGAAAGTGGAATCTGTTTTGTGTGCTTCCTGGCAGTTATCCATGTCTCATGTTTGGGAAGTAGTTCTCAAGAATGGTTGAAACAAGTCATAGGAAGGAAGTTGAACTAAGCTTAGCCCCCTTTGGATCTTTTACTTTCAACATAAGATTCTAGGGAGCGTATTTATTGATCTGAATATGGGACCTAGCTGAACAGGTCTGAAATTAAAGCTGATTTGAGGCTTATTTATTTTGTTTCCCTTCTCAGTTACCATGCCTGAAATTCCTGCAGTTTTGGTAGATGCCACTGAGGGATAATGTTAGCGAATGTCCAGGACCACTCGTTAGAATAGACTACTTTCTTAACAAAGAAACACCAGAATAGCACACCTATGTAGTTAACTTTGAATTTCTAGAAAAATATAATTGTCAAAATATTAAATCTTCACCCTCTATTTTTAATCTTATTTTTCTTTGAATCTTTGGCATGTATCAGCAAAACAGCATATTAGCAAAATTTAAAGAAAGAAATAGCACTAAACATTTTCCCATTAGACTGATATAATTGTTATGCTTTTGACGTAGATTTTGGTTTTTTTGAAAAGTCTCTTCTCCCCTTTTGAATATTTTAAAAACATATTAAAATCTTTCCAAATATGGTAAATCTTGATATCAGTTTTTATTGAGCTTAACAAAGAAATTACTCCAATTTCAGCTTTAAAATTACTTGCACTTTTTAACGCATTTTATTAATTAATTAATTAATTAATTAATCAATTAATTAAAGATGACTGGTAAGGGGATCTTAACCCTTGACTTGGTGTTGTCAGCACCACACTCAGCCAGTGAGCAAACCAGCCATCCCTATATAGGATCCGAACCCGTGGCCTTGGTGTTATCAGCACCGCACTCTCCCGAGTGAGCCACTGGCCGGCCCTTTTTTTACACATTTTAAATATTGGTCTTCTTTTCTTTCTTTTTTTTTGGCGGCTGGCTGGTACAGGGATCGAACCCTGGACCTTGGTGTTATCAGCACCATGCTCTAACTGACTGAGCTAACCAGCCAGTCCCAGTCCAATTTACTTTCCAAGCAGAATTTGTAATCTATCTAAGTTTGAAATAAAAATGGTAGCCCTTATCTTTAAGAAAATACCCTTACTGGAATCATAAGCATTAAAATTTGAAATCATTTATTGCAGTGATTCCCAGTCCTTGGGAAAAATGAAATGAGCAGTTGGTACTCCTTGAGTTATTGGGGACAAATTGTATAATAACACTATAGCACAGAATGGGATGATTAAAACATGATTCTGGCCAAAAGCAAATAAATGTCATCATCTCCTCCTGTTAATACCAGTTACGATCTATAATCTGAAACTAAGCAAAAATGTGACTCCTTTTTAAAGAAGGACAAGTAACTGATTAAATGCAGTTTGGTGGAAAGTAGAACAGGAGTTATGGTAAAAGGAATCTTTGTTTCTGAAATGTTTTGGAATGACTGATATAGTATCCTTTATTTCCAGTTAGGAAGTCCAGTGAGAATAAGGAACTTGCCCAATGTCACAGGAATTAGTGGTAGATGATACAGAATTCACCTGCCCTGGTAAGAGGAGTGTTAAGGCTGCCATGCATGTCCTGTCTTTATAGGAGAATAGGGTCACTTGACAGAAAAAAGATCTTATTACTCTGATTTATACTGAATGAAGGAAAACTATTTTATTCCTAGGGTGTAAGAATTTGAAAAATTCGGTGATTTTAAGTGATAACCAGCTTTTCATAATGCCCTTCCTTTTCTCCTTTTGTTTTATTAGGTGGTATGGTCAAGAAAAAGACTATAATGTGCTAGTCATGGATCTTCTGGGACCCAGCCTTGAAGACCTTTTCAATTTCTGTTCAAGAAGGTTCACAATGAAAACTGTACTTATGTTAGCTGACCAGGTATGTAAAATTTTGATGAGAGTAAATAAAAACTGGGTATACTACTATTGACTGTAATTTAATTGTTCATAAACCAGCGTATTATAGTCCTGTGTGTCACTATTTAACCTTAGGATAAGCAAAAAAAGATTTAATAGTAGGATGTACTAATTTAAGTGTACTACTCTAATGTGACTTGTAGATGTTTTCCTATGGATGTAGGACAAAAACTGGAATTATATTGGTTTATTACTCACCTGTAGACTAGTAGTTTTCAAGCTACTCCTTCAGACTGAGTTTTAGTGTTGAATATAGATTTTCTTGTAAGATTTTTTTTTGAAGAAAGATTGCAGAGTGTGTAAATCTACATGTGTGTAGATAAATGTAGAAATTTTGGATAAATTAAGCAAATTGAATATTGTATATTATGTGTAGGACTTATAAAAACTGCATTTTTGAGGAAAATAAGACACTGAAGTAATTTAAGGAAGCATTTTTGACCAACTAGATGCTTCTTGAAGTAGTGGATTCTCAGCCATTGGTAGTATTTTAAGTAAGACCTGGGAGATTTTGGAGATATCATGAATTAGATTTATGCATTGGCTGGAGGTTAGATTAAATGGCTTTGAAGCCAAATTTTAGATATTTTGATCTTAAGAAAATGAGTAAGAATTTTTTAAAAAATTTAAGGTGGGGGGAGATAGGGTCAGGAACAACCTTGAAGGAAAAAATAATACAGTAAGGTATATCAAGGGATTTACAATTTTTAGTTTTGTTCAAGATTGGTTACCTTCAAGGGCAGGAAAATATTGGAAATACCTTAATTTAAAATCAGTGTGCTCATAAAAATGCTGTGAAAAAGAATGACATTTCTTAAATATAGATTGGATGTCATAAAGGAAAATGAAGTGGTAAATAGAACTGGCATTTGAGGTAGAATTTTAGAAAGTCTATAAATTCAAAGGAAAATAGTGCTCATTTTCTGTAATCAGCACCTGATATTCCCCAAGCTTCTTAACATAGAAACTACTGGGTGGCTCAAGCAAATATTAGCAAATTATGATGTTCGATTTGGGGCACATTACACACTTACGCATTGAAAACCTTTTAATACATTTTAACTAACATGTAAATGAATCCTAATGAAAGAGTTATAGCTTATATTTTGCAGGCTGATAAGCATTCATACAGTGAATATATGTTGAAGGTCTACCACTGTACTTAACTACTGCGGGGTGCAAAGAAGATTAAGAACTTGTCCATTCCCTCTAGGAACTTAGAGACTAGGAGAGAAAGATGGAAAAATAATATGTTCAAAGTTCTTTGATAGAAGTCTGTGTTGGGTACACTGGTAACATATGAGAAAGAATGTAATTCCGGGGAAGGGTGTTGCAAGAAAGGTTTCATTTAAAGCTAAATCTTGCTCTGTAGATGATAGATAACACTTCAAGTAATATGTGCTGTTAATTGTCCTTCATTTGACTTTTCCCCAGTAATTTAATAGTCACAGTTTAATAGTGGGTATTACTTAGCTAGCACAAGTATGTACATTAAGTGACCTAAATATTTTTACTTCCTTTAAAGGGTAAATTGCTGCTGCAGGTAAAGGAGGTGATATTTGTACATTGTATAAGGGGATAAGTAGTTTAAGTCAGAGATTACCAGTTTGTTTTCAAAAGACATTTGTTAAGGTAGAGATTTAGAATCTGTAAATCCATGGTAATAAAAGCTCTAGGGAAAATGGGGACGAATGAAAATAGAATCATGATACATACTACTGAGAAGAGCAAGAACATATGGGTAGAAAGATAATGTTGGCAGTTTTTGGATATGGAATACATTAAAAAATACAACTTCTTAGTAAATATCTTGCAGAAAAGACAGACATAATTAATAATGTAAAAATTAAAAACTTTTCTTTGTATACAGGATATGCTGCCAACAGAAGACAAATTAAAAAAAAATTAAATCTATGTGCATAACAACAGATATGAGTTGTCTATATGCAGACAATTCCCAAAAATTAATAAGAAAAGGGCAAGCCAAAAGAATAATAGGCAAGGAATTTGATGTTTCTTAGAATGTAAGTCCAAATCACCAGTTAAAATGATCAGATGCCCAAACTAAGTGGTAGGGAAGTAAAAGTAAGGGGATACTCTTTTACCTGTCAGATTGGCAAACTTTAGAAAGAACTGAAATAACTTTGCTAGTCAGAGAAAGAATACTCTCATACTACTGGTGGAATATTAATTGTTATAGCCTAGTTTGAAAGGCAGTCTGATGTTGTTTGTCAAAATGAAAAATATACATACTCTTTAACCCCCCAACTCCTCATAATTGTATGGGATTATATAGCCTGTAGAACTAAAAGCACCAGTAGATAAGGATATATGTAAATTAATAGTGTTATTGTTTATAGTGGGAAGAAATTGGAAACAATGAGAGTACTGTGAATTGGAGAATCATTAGGGGAAACCTATCTATACCACGGAATATTTGTAGTCATTAGAAAGAAATTTAGAGCTATACCGTTTCACTTGGCATAAGTTCCAAGAAATTAAGAAAAGCTTGTTAGAATGAAATGTTTAATATTCAGCTTTTGAATAGGGTTATATAAAATCTTATGTATGGAGAAAAACATGGGAGAGTCCAAAAAACATGCAAGAACGTAACCCTCAGCATATCTATGTCCCCATTTACATAAAAGATACATGCTTGTGTTATAGATACTAATTCCCAGGAATGTTTAGTTAGAACAAACAAATAAGAATAAAGTGAATAGAATGCTTCTATCTCAGTTTGAAACAATAACAACTACTTATAACTGTATCTACCCAATGGTTGTCATCCCCCACTCCCGTGTGTGTGTGTGTGTGTGTGTGTGTGTGTGTGTGTGTGTGTGTAAAAGTGTGTAAAAGTGTGTAAGTAGATCTGGGTAGTACCAAGCTGTTTTAACACAGGTTACCCCAGGGGGCACTGGACTGAGGGTAGAAAGCTTTTACTTTATTTCATTTATTGTAATAACTGAAAGAATTCTAAATGTATTACTTTTGTAAATCACAAACACCAAGTTTTCCTATCAGGTTAGACCCTGTCATATTTTCAACCATTAATATTGGAAGGACAAGTCAGAGGACACTGCACATTTATGCTTATATATCAATCAATCTAGAAATAAACGGAGAGCTTAGTTGTACTTTCCACTTAATTTTTTCTTATGCTGTCTTTGTAAACTCTAAATAAATAATTGAGATTTTGACATACTTGAGAAATAATGTGTTGCTTTCTTTTGTCACTTAATTCTTTCTCCTTCCTTTTCTTTTTTCCAGATGATCAGTAGAATTGAATATGTGCATACAAAGAATTTTATACACAGAGACATTAAACCAGATAACTTCCTAATGGGTATTGGGCGTCACTGTAATAAGGTTAGTCAAATGCTCTTTGCATGAAAGAACAAAGAGTAAAATATCCACAAGAATTGCTTTGGTAAACTTCCAATCTTAAAAAGCCATAGTAAATTGAATTTGCTGTTGATAATTGCTTTAAAAGATTGTGCTAGAAGGATAATCAGCTAACTCTATTAACGTGGTGACTTGAAATAAATTCCCTCCAACTTACCCAACCAAGGTTAGTTATCTATATGGAAATATAAAATTCCAAGGGCTTTATAATAATCTGTAATTGTCTGTTATTTAACTGTTGAACAGTTGAATTTATTTTTCAGTTCACTCAAGTAGTGAAAAAAACCCCGTATACTTTTCCTCCTGAATGCTAAAAATCAGATTTTAACCTTTGGCTCCGAAGTGTGGGTTTTTGTGCTTGTGCCAGCGTGGGAACCACTGACCCATCTGTCACCATGGTGTTAACATTTGCTGACTGAGCATGGTTGATAATGAGAATTCTTCTTCAGTCCTTGGATTTGTGTATTTAAAAGGATAACTTTGGGGCCTACTTCAAAAGTGGTTGACAGTTTCTTACTTAGGTGCCAAGTTGGGTGAGTTCTCCCCCCTCCTCTCTCCCCTTTAAAAGGAAAATATAGACAAGTGAAACGAACATTTGTACAACAAAACTAGTGTTTATTGGGGTCTCTGAGATGGTTCAACTTATGGGGTGATTGGGTTTTTAGTTAGTGACGCATGATTGCAGTTAGAAACTAATTGTGTTGAAATTTTTTCTGCAATGATTAGTTTTATTGAGTGAATTGCTTTCTTTATCAATTCAATGTTGAGCTCGGGCAGACAGGCAGCATTGGCAATGCACTAAGCATGTTATGATCTGATGATCTGATAGAAATTCTCAACTTCAGGGCAACTTGGGGGCTTTTTTGTTTTTTTGTTTTGTTTTGTTTTTGGAAGGAAGATTCCCATTTGTTTTATTAAGCTATTAGGGAATGTTTGGTATTTTTAGGTCTAGCTATAAATGTTTACCTTTGTTTGCCTGTATGAATGCCAACTGGGAGCCATTACCATTAGAACTGGTGTTATCTGTTAATGTGTGAGATATTAATGTTGGTCTGACCCAATTTTAGGAAATGAAAATTTTTTTCATTGAGCTTTAAATAATGAAAGGCGTTTAAATCTACATATAACTTATCTTGTCATTCCCAAATTGTATTTTTAAAAAATATATTATGTAGCTTCTCCCTTTGAAGCATCCAGGTTTTTGTTATTACAAAGCCTGGTAATTTGTTTGGAAAACAATTACTGATCTTAATTTTTTTGGACAATTTTGTCAGTTTGACTCGCTCTGATCTTTTTGTGGCCATTTCCTAGCCCTCTCCTTCCCATTTTCTTACCCCCTAAAGATCCATTATCCCCATGTGATCCCTGTTCTGCATGGTGACATTGCAGTACATGGTTTTGCCTTAAATTTAAATAATGGCCTAGATAATATAATTTTGCACTTTTTTCCCCGTCCTTAAGAATAGCTTGTTAATCACACAGTTGTGTTAGGATGTCCAAGTTGCCTGGTGGTGAAAATCTTTTTAGGATCTGTGTCCTCCCTAACAGATATTAAAAAGAATTTTGTGGAACTGCTTGCTGTTACACAGTTTGAGAGAAATCCTGGGGTAGAGGGAAGTGTTTTACTCAACTAAGATTCAGATTCTAAGTGTTGCTGTTGAAAATTTTAGATTAGTGTTTTGTTTATGTAATTGGTTTTTAGTGTTTTCTGTATTGTAGTTTGAAAAATGCCAGTTATGTAAGACTGGGTTCTTTGGTCAGCTTGTTTCAGTAGTTTTCTATTCATGGGGGAGAAAGGTTTTGGGGGGCTTTTGAGGTCGAATTTTAAAGTTAAATTTCTTATTTGGAAAATTGTCTGAATTTGATATTTTAGGAGTGGCTACTCCAATCTTAGTGAATTTGCTCATCTCTTCCTGTAATCAGCCCTGCATGCTTATGAAAATAAAATTTAAGGTGACTAAATGCCTTCTACCTCTTCCTTACTGAAGATTTTTTTCCCATATACAATCTTTTTTTGGGGGAAGGGCAGATTGTGGTACCAAAGATTGCAGATCTAAATTCCCCATTTTTTATTAAAAAAATTAAAGAGCCAAATGTCACCATTGCTATCCCTGTTTCAGGCAGTGACACAATATAGTGGCATTAAAAACCTGAGTATTCCAGAATTCAAATGTTCTTAAGCATGTGATTCTTATTTGGAAAACTGAGAAGCTACAGTGCTTGGTGGAAGAAGGATGGCATTTGGCTACCCTGTTCTTTCTCTAATGCCTCGGTGTTGCCTGTCTGCGCCGGCCATTGTTGCAATGTAAGCAATACTGTTTGATGCACTGCCACCCTCTATTGTCTGTTTAGTGTTTAGAATCTCCAGTGGGGAAGAGGAAAAGAAGCATGACTGTTAGTACTTCTCAGGACCCATCTTTCTCAGGATTAAACCAGGTCTGAAACTGTCTCCTATTCCAACCTCAATCCCAAATTCATGTGCTTTTCTTTTTTATTGTTTTATTTTGATTATTTTTGTTTTGTTTTAATTCTGGAGAATGTAGATCTTGCTCAAGCACCTCTTACGTTGGCATTATTCAGACATACTTGGCAAACATACATTACTAAGATGTTTCTTTGTGGCTTTGCTTAAAACTTGTAAAGTTTAGATAAAACCAAAATGAAAATAGGATATTACGTTTACATCTCTGACATCCATATGAGGCAATGATATGTTGGTCTAGTATTTAAATTCTTTACCTAGTGGTAAACTTGAGATAGACTGTTTAGTTTTTAGAAATGTATTTGGAGTTGCAGAAATATATTTAAATTCAGTTGCATCGCTGCTGTATAGTGAATATGTGCTGCCTCACCTCTCTTCCCCTTACTTAATGAACTTGAGGTACATGTAGATCAGATTTTAGATCTAGTTTTCTAGAATGGATTTACCTCAGTCTGTGAATTCTCAACTTCCACCAAATAGATTCTTAAAGAGCATTATATGCTCTGGAACTAGAAAACATTGCATTCTTAATATAACAATAATATAATTTAAGCACTTATCAAACTGTATGGTAGTGCACTATAAATAGTACATAAGATAAATTAAATGAATGCATAACCTCATGATTTAGTTTTTGGCAGGCTAGATAAACACCCCAGTAATTTTCTAAATATTTAAAGAAAATGTATGCAGAGCCTTTCTCATTTTCTTTTACTTTGTAGAAGTTAGGTTTTTTTTACTGTATGAATTTTAACACAAAGGAAAATAGACATTTTTAACCACAAAATTTAAAATTTTTTAGGTATGTAAATTTTCATGCTCCTGAACAAATGAATCTTAATCATTCAATTTAGTATATACACTGAAAAGGAGGTATTAGCATGAGTAATCAAAAAAAGAAAAAGAGAAAACCCAAAATACTTTGTAGTACAAGTTGAGTATCCCTTATCCGAAATGTTTGGGACCAGAAGTGTTTTGGATTTCAGATTTTGGAATACTTGGAGATACTTAATGGTTGAGTATCCCTTATCCAGAAATCCAAAATTCTACAATGAGCATTTCCCCTAAGAATCATGTCAGTACTCAAAAAGTTTCATAATTTTGGAGCATTTTGGATTTCAAATTTTTAGGTTAGGGATGTTCAGCCAATACCTTAATTATCCACATGTATCATTTGGGTAATTGTTTAATCCTTTTCCATACTGCCCACTCTTATTCTAGGGACTATCTCTTGCTGTTACAAATGTTTCAGAAATTCAAAGTTATTTTTATTCAGGCAGAGTACCGACTATTGTGACTAGATCTTGGTTGGGGAGAGTGAGTGGATGGTGGGTAATTAGGCACATTATAAGAATATAGTTTTTTAAAACTCTGGTGCCTCAGTTTTACTTACCCATTCATTTACACATTTTACTTGTGTTTTGTAGCATAATCATTTAATGATTTACATATGAAGTTGTATGAAATTGTTTATATTCTGTATGTACAGGTTAGCTAAGTTGTGAGGTAAAGTGACCTTGTGAATTTTTTGAAAGGGCAGGGGAATGTGAGCCCTGTTTAGGAGAAAAATTGCTGCAAATACTAAAAACTAAAATTAACAAGTGTTTCTGAAGAAAATGTACCTTTATTCAATGTAATTAACCCCAATTCATCAAACATTAACGTATTTCCATGTCAAAGAATTCCTTTGAAGAATAGGCTGCATTCTTTAAAATAGGCACAAATTTTACTTACATGTAATTAGTAAAAATCCACAGATAAAGCAGCTTGACTCACCAAAGAAATTTGCCTGTGTCTTTGCATATACAAGCCTATAAAATATACATTATCTTATGCTTATTTGATATTGACTTTTTCTCATTTTGTTCTGCCTTTACATATTTATAGCTGTTTGGTTGTATCCTTAGTATCATGTGGTTTCATGTAAACCGTTCCATTATATGTCTATATTAATTTTTAAGTTCAGAGCATACAGAGAGCTACTAACGAAGCTTGATAGGTACCCAAAGGTAAAAAACTACAAAGAGATTTTTTACTTTTATTTCAAGTAGTTTCTTTTCAGTTGTGTGCTGAAAATAAGATAGGTTTGTTCAGTTGTGACATTTCTTTTCCTGACTTATTTTCAGTTTTTATAAGAGGAAATTTAAAATTGATTTGCTTTTTAGTTTTGATATTAAAGAGTGAGGTGTTTAAGAAGATAGTGTTCATATATTTTTAGTCTTCTTAATAAATAATGTTTCCTCCTTTAGCATTGTGGAAGGAAAGAACTCTAGTGAACACTGAATTTCTGTAAAGCATTCTTTTGGTTGCAAGAAAGTGTCTGGTTACTGAGTCACACAAGGAGCTATGAATGTAGATTTAGACATGAATGAAACTATCAGACATAATCACGTCAGAGCTATTCCCCCTTTCCCTCCATTTTGAAGTACTAAGGAAGCAATCCCAGAAAATATCCCCTAAAGGAAATTCTATGTACTAATTACTGTTCGTTCAAAATCTATGTTTCTTAAGGATATTTTAAAAATAACTTGAAGCCAAATGCCGTTTTGTGTTTATTTTTTTTCCATGTTTTCTGTTAAATAAGAATCTGCAGAACTTAATCATAATTTTTGTTTTGCTTAACAGACACAACATATATTTCACTCATTTTAACATTTTTATACTGAACCGGTTTTCATGTCAAGAGAAATATACAATGTGAGCTTTATTTCTCTTAGTGTTTTATAACACTGACTTTCCCATATTCCTGTAATAACTTGATTGCTTAGGAAGGGAGCTTAGTCTTACTACTTAAAGAGCTTTCATTATCTAATAACATTTTACTAATAATTTAATCTTCATTCTTTTATAGTAGACCAAGTGAAAATAAGTATCTTATTGTTTACATGGTAATAGAAGCTCAAATGTCAATTTCTTTACCGTCCAAAGTATAACTGAGAATAGGTTACAGCACCTGGCTCGAACAGGTGTTACTCATCCTCCTAAAAGAGGCACTTGGTCAGATCTTTTTAACCTAAATCAACAACTTATTTTATTCTTTTTTTGACATAGACCCTAACAGGCTAGGTTATCAGATTTCCCAGAACATCATAGATTATAAACTGTTGCAGAAGGGACTCTCAATAGCCTAATGGAAAGAAGAACTACAAAATTTAGGCATAACTAGAAAAGAACAGTAGTCTAGAGCTGTGTAGTGTAAGGGCACATAAACCTGCCTGGCTAGATAATCTTTGTAGACATAACTTTATTATAGCGTAGTATAATAAATGATTTTATGATAAAGGTCAAAATCTTAAGTTAAGGTTATTTATTTTTGCTTTAGAAGGTAGGTAAGCATATTTTGGATTTCTTTTCAAAAATAGTGGGTTTTTTCTTTTAAAAGTTTTAGTCGTGGAGAATAAACTTGAATTACTTAGGGAAATCAGCTACATTATAAATGAGTACCATATTCCCTGGGTACCATCTAGATGAGATAGCACTAAACATTTTTTGTTCTAAAATACTAGTTTTGTTTTAAGTTAGCTCATTTAAACTGCTTATTGTAAACCACCATGATTTAAATGCTAAGTGCCTTTTTTAGATTTTTTAAATCAACTTGTTATATTTTCAAGAAGTTCAATCTGATCACAGGCATAATGTCCATGCAGGATAGTAGAATGTAGTGCATGCTTTTTTAGGTAAGACCTTTTTTTGTTTTGTTAATAAAAAATCTTGGTTTTGTTGGCAATATCAGGCTTTCAGGGTTGTCTTATTTTAGATAATAAACATTCTGTTGGCATACCGAAGAGTGGCCTTTGTAGGAAGGAGAAGTTCCAGATAGCTTATGTCTAGATTTTGAAACCTCATGCTTGTTTACCAATAGTAACAGGATATCAGGTTTCATTATGGCAAACAGCACACTTGTCAACTCTGATGTTAGGCATATATACATTTCCCCACTTATTTTTATAAAAACAGGCTCCTTGGTGTATAATAATGAACTGGGCCTGTGCAAATGACAAGGATAAACTACTAAATTTAACTATTTTTTTTAACTTGATTTATTGGCGAAGACTAGTGAAAGCTTATTGGGGTGTTAAGTCTGTTCATTATCTGTTCTATTTAAGATACTTTATTTTGATATATTTGAATATATAGAATAGGTGCCATTTAATGAGTAAGAAGAAGTATAATTGAACAAGGTTGGAAACCTAATGTCTCTTTATTTCTCTTTTAAAGTTATTCCTTATTGATTTTGGTTTGGCCAAAAAGTACAGAGACAACAGGACAAGGCAACACATACCATATAGAGAAGATAAAAACCTCACTGGCACTGCCCGATATGCTAGCATCAATGCACATCTTGGTATTGAGCAGAGGTAAGTTTGAAAATTGAATGTGCTTAAGAAGTCCGTAGAAGAAGCCATTGATGGGTTTTAAAAATATTTTAATTAGTTTTTTACAGTGTTTAAGGATGTCTCTTGGCTGAGGATTTGAAGGATGCTTATTAATCATTTTACCTGCTGCTTTACAGTGCAGAGAAGCCAGTTAAATGAGATCTTTTGTTTTCTTTGTTGAAGTCTGTCTCTTGGGGAGAAAGTACTGCATGATGGAAAATTAGAAACGTATACGCAATTTTAATGTTTCTTTTTGCTGCTGAAGATAGTACCTATTTTTTTAATGCTGATCTTGAGGTTTTGTATTTTAGTGATGCAAGTTAAGTTTTGGGAAGAATGTATTGTTTATTTTTACAAGGAAAATGTCATGAGAGTCGTAATAAACCAAAAAGGGGTTCTACTCTTCCAGTGAAATACATAAATTAATATGATCTAGTTTAAAATAAAAAATGTCATAATCTCTGCTCTTCCTGTTTCTTCACTTGAGTTCTAGTTTTTCAAGTTCTCTTCATCTTTTACCAATCATTTTTTGGCTGTTAAAAAAAAGCATAGAAATAACAAATGATGTGCTTCTAGATTAGAGGACTTTATAAGAATTTCAAGCATAGGAACTATCCGTGAATTATCTTAATACTCTGGGTTAAACTATAATTTTACTTTTTCTGTATGCCGGCGTATTACCTATCCTTAAATACGTGTATCTACCCAAATATATGTTTGTGTGTGTATATAAATACATGTGTATGCATACACACACACACACACACACACACACACACACACGTTCATATAGGAGTTTAATTAGCTTTAAAATGTTGATTCATTTCATCATCCCTAAAAAAAAAATTTTTTTTTTTTTAAGAGCTGCACAAAGTGGCCTGGTACTTGGTTCCGTTTTTAACCTCATTTAGAAAGTTGTTTAGCTAAATCCTTTTTGTTCTTTAATAATTAAAGTGTAAGACTGTGTTGGTTTTTATAATTTTGGATTTTATGAGAAAAATTTGTTTAGAGGTAACCTATTATGGACTTTTTTATTACCTTCACTAAGTACTTTTTTGCATAGGACACCAAATAGCTCTTTTTTTCTCATTTGGGAAAATTTCTTTTGTGTACTTGGCTTTTTTTCGTGTGTTTTCTTCAGTAGTTCCAGTTTATGAAGTTACATTCTCTTTTCTAGTCGCCGAGATGACATGGAATCATTAGGATATGTTTTGATGTATTTTAATAGAACCAGCCTGCCATGGCAAGGACTAAAGGTAAACCAGACTCACACTACCAGTTTCTTTCTTTTCTTATTTCTTTCCTTCTTTCCTTCTTTCCTTCTTTCCTCTTCCTTCCCCCTCCTTCCTTCCTTCCTTCCCTCCCTTCCCTCCCTCCCTCCCTTTTCTTTTTCCTTTCTTTCTCTATCTCTCTTTCTCTCTCTCTTCCTCCCTCCCAAGAATAAAAATATGTATTAGAGGGGAAGGGACCTTTAATTTGAGGAACAAAAATTTGAGAGTTTTCTGAGATTTAACTAACTTTAATTTACTTTTTATCTTTTACTTGGAAAAATTAAACCTGATCGTTTTAGTAAGAACTTAGTTAATAGAAAGCCACTGTCACAGCTGAAGAACTCTTTTCTTTTGAGACAATGAGCTGATACCCACTGGTAACCACTCGCTTTATATAGATGAAAGTTGACATGGGTTAAGACAGGTGGAGACTTACTCATTTTCATGTGTGTGGCTATTATGTTGAAAGTGTATATTTTTTATGTACAGTAAATCTGTCCAACAATACTAGTTATTTATGTAATTATCCTAACATTTTATTTTGTTTCTATTAACTAGGTGTTTCACAATTACTTTTGTGAGTGTGTGTTAGTGGTAAATCACTGTCCTAGAATTTAATGGCTTTTTTGATACTTTATTGGTCCTTTATAGGAAAAAGTTACCTGTATTTATTGAGAGGCTGTGAGCCAAAGTACTCACTTTTTATATTGGTAGCTTTACCTAATATGAATATTTTTACATTGGAAAAAGATTGTGACTTATACAATTAACTAACTCAAGTTTATAAATGTCACTAAATGATGGACACTTTTTTTGTATATGTTTTAAACTACCAAGTTTCTTCTCAGTAGTATTTAGTATATTTTTGTAATTTGATTCTTTTCCACAGGCCGCAACAAAGAAACAAAAATATGAAAAGATTAGTGAAAAGAAGATGTCCACTCCTGTTGAAGTTTTATGTAAGGTAAGTATGCATGATAAGTTTAGTATGGTTTAAAAATGTAAATGATCCAAGAACAAAAACTGTACTTGCTGGCCCTAGAACTTAAACATCATATTAGGTAATTTGTTACCATTTTAATATTCTAAATGTCTTTATTTTAAAAATGGCTCGAACATGAGTCACTTTAAATGCTTTGTTTTATGTTTCTAGTTTGTTTAGACTCTTTAATCTGTTAAAAAGTGGAGGAAAATTAACAGGGCAGATAGACATTCCCAGTAGAATTTCATCAATCTGTGGAGAAAAATTAAGAAATATTCTTCTTATTCCTAAATTGAGGCCAAAAAAGAAAGGATATTTGCAATTGGTACATCTAGGAATAGGGAAACTGGCATATGCATAGGAGCAGTCCAACATAACAACTGTCCAGCAATAGGGATATATAGAGGACAGTTTGAATCAGGCTCATTTCTCTGAAATCTCAAACTTGTTAGAAAGGCAAGTGAGTTTATACAGAGATATGTGTGTCATGATGAATAACCATGGTCTCTTTCATAGAAAGAAGACCATATGGTCATCTTTGAGACAAGAATTGCATACCTGAAATTAATTAGAAAACAGTATGCAATTAAATAATTGAGTGATAAGAGGTAGAAATCATCAAGAGTTAAGATTGTACTTTGTGGAAGGGGGAAAATGAAGATGTCCTTATGTATTTCCCCATCCACAAATTTGCTTTTCTGTTTTCTACATATCTATAATAACGAGGGGATGTGTGAGAGATCTTTTCTAGAACTCATTCTGATTTGTTTTAAATTATGAATACATTTTAGGTTAGTGAGTAAAATGTTTGCATGTATGCCCTGCACAAATAACTTTTTAAAATCTGTACACTTCAGGAAACAAAACATCATAATTTCTGTATAGTATTATTTCCATGCAAGAGAAAGATTCATTTGACCTCCTGGAATAGCCAGCCATTTTTACAGGAAGAGAAAGGGGGATTTAGTACATTCTCTGTTTGTGGACTTCTTAAAACTTTGATCTAGAAATTGAGCTATATTTGTCTTTCTGGATTAGCCACAAGTAGTCGATTCAGTGTGGAGTCAACACAGGAAGAAAGAAGTATGAGGTATTA
Source organism: Cynocephalus volans (assembly GCF_027409185.1). Classification (NCBI taxonomy): domain Eukaryota; kingdom Metazoa; phylum Chordata; class Mammalia; order Dermoptera; family Cynocephalidae; genus Cynocephalus; species Cynocephalus volans. The sequence continues at coordinate 132,257,890 of NC_084461.1, read as the reverse complement.
CTATAAAGTAGTGAGATTGTTTTCAGTCTCGTGGTCATGCTGTTTACCATTAACACAGACCATGAATGTATGTAGTAAATATAAAAATCCTGTTAAGAGCTGAAAAAACAAAAATGTATAACATTCATTACTTTAGTTTCAGGTGATCATATACAGATGAAATAGCATAAGACCACTTTGTAAATGTTAGATCTGTTTACATCAGTATAATCAGTAACAAATGTTACAAGGATATCTGTTATATACTGTCTTGACTCCGGGATGTGAGCAATTTTTCAAAATAGTAAGGTTGTGGGAAGAGACTGCCTCCTTTAACTTACTTCCCTTCACATTTGCATTTACTCTGGGGGAGGAGTTTGTGCTATGTTTTAATATTTTTCATTTTCTACATTGCTGATGTCAAAATCTTTTCAGTGGCTAATGTCTAGAGCCTTTAATATGTTTACATATGTCTTTGAGAATCTTTCCTAAGAAACTACAAAAAGTTTATGCCCACAGATGTGATTAGCAGGATTATTATTAATAATAAAGAAAAATCAGAATCCACCTAAATGTTCTATTATAGGGAACGAGTTAACTATGATGTATTTACTAGGTAGAATATTATGTAGCCATTTAGAAGTGTATGAAGAGCTGGGAAATAACATGGAAGGGTGCTTGGAATGTAATGTTAATGGAAAAAACCAGAATATATTATGTATACAATATGATAACAGTTACACAAAAAAAGAAAAGAAAAACCCAGTATATTCATAGCAAGAGCATTGGATTGTCATGTGTCACAAATGTTAATAGTGGTTGCTTTGTAGGTTACACTTTGTTTAAATAGTTATATACTACTATTGTAAAACAAACAAACAAACAGGGGTTGGGTGGTTAGTTCATTTGGTTAGAGCATAGCGTTATAACACCAAGTTCAGGGACTAGACTGGCCAGCTGCCCTCCCAAAAAGAAATTATCAACTTCAGAGGGTGGGGAGAAAGTGCCCATTCATTGTCTTGTTCTGACAAAGAACCATTACTGGCTTCCATTTTGGCATTTGTTGGTCATTGCTATCAAATTTATTAGACATTGATAAAATGATATAATAAATTAACAAGTGGGATATCTGAATTATTTATTTAAAAACACAGTATTGATTGTAGGAAAAGGATACATGCTTCCTCTAGCAGTGTAAAAAGATGTTATATATAATGGGGTGAGTAGGATGGTGAAATTTTGTTCAAATTTATGAGGAAACCTCAAGTCATAATTATTTTAATTTTTGTATCCTCCTACAAAGTAGCAAAACACCCTACTCAAATACATTTTCTTGGTTGCATTATTTTCCTATCTTAAAATAAGATTTTTGTTTTTTTACTATGTTTTAATTTATAGGGGTTTCCTGCAGAATTTGCCATGTACTTAAACTATTGCCGTGGGCTGCGCTTTGAAGAAGCCCCTGATTACATGTATCTGAGGCAGCTATTCCGCATTCTTTTCAGGTCAGTTTTTAAGGTATTTTTAAGACAATAAATTCCAGTGAGGAGTATTAGTTAAATTTATCTAGCATATCTATTCTGATAAGTAGTAAACTAAAGTAAAGCAGGCCTAACCAGTATGAATAAAAGTTTTGAGAAAATGTGAGTTCTTTGGGAATAATTTGGCATTTTTTCATTTGCAATACAAATAAACTTGAGGTGATTTTAGTTTAGGGTCGAGAGACAGTTGAATCAAACTCAAAGTAGAATCTAATTTTTCCAAACTAATTGCAATTTATATTGGAGATAAGTGGCTGTCAGTGTCCCCTGGAACTCTCCAGCTTTGTTACAGAATCCTATTCAATATCAAAAAAGTAATTAAAATATCACATAGTCATGGAGTTTGATGGTGTGGAGGCAGTCCCAAACTAGGGTTCCTTAGGCACCACCCAGAACTGATCTTGAACAGGGGGTGAGGCAGGGAGGAATAGAGTACATGTGGCTCAAACTCTTAGTTGGAAGAAAATAAGAATTGAGGTCTTCCCAAGGCACCAGCACAGACATCTTTCTCACAAACTTCTAGTTCCATCCCTACTCGTGTTTGTTTGTAGGAAGTACCCGCTATTCAAGAAAGTACCTCCTAAACGCCCCCTAGATAATTGACAGTTTGACTCAGTGTTTTAGTTTTTCATGCTGCCTTTTCATTCCCACTCAACTTACCCCTTTCAAGGAGGTTTACAGGCAGCTTCAGTGTGAAAAGGGAGAGGATGTATTTTTATCTACTGCAGCAGACCAGAGTAGTTATATCTTTTTTTCCCCTGAATCGTGACATGTAAAAAATGGAATTATTTCTCTGAACAGTTTAAAAAAAACCATTTAAGGGAGAGAAATCTTTTGGAAGTTACCACACTTAAGAGGAAACATTTGTGTTCTAAAGAAATGTCCTCACTGTCTTGAAAAGTCAGTAGGGTATTTAACTAGACTCTATTATTAAAGGATTAATATAGATAATTTTATATTTTTCAGAACTCTGAACCATCAATATGACTACACATTTGATTGGACAATGTTAAAGCAGAAAGCAGCACAGCAAGCAGCCTCTTCCAGTGGGCAGGGTCAGCAGGCCCAAACCCCCACAGGCAAGCAAACTGACAAAACCAAGAGTAACATGAAAGGTTAGTAGCCAAGAACCAAGTGACGTTACAGGGAAAAAATTGAATACAAAATTGGGTAATTTATTCATTTCTAACAGTGTTAGATCAAGGAGGTGGTTTTTAAAATACATAAAAATTTGGCTCTATGTTTAAAAAAAAAAGACGTCCTTGGAAAATTTGACTACTAACTTTAAACCCAAATGTCCTTGTTCATATATATGTATATGTATTTGTATATACATATATGTGTGTATATTATATCATTTCTCTTGGGATTTTGGGTCATTTTTAACAACTGCATCTTTTTTACTCATTCATTAACCCTTTTCCAAAATAAACATTTGGTGTTGGGAATATGATATAATCAATCAATCCAAAATCCTAGACCTAACACTTGTTGATTTTTAATAATGAATCTGGTTAGCAGCGGTATCTTGACTTTCCGACTAACAGTGTTAAGAATTATTTTTGCATGTTAATGCTTCAGCATTTAAAATGGAAAATTGTGAACATGATCTAATTTCAAGAGGTGAGTCTGGCATTGCCCCCAAAGTGTCTGTCTTCTCAGTTGCAGAGGATCTCATTTTCTCTCTTTAATGCTCAAATAACTGCAAAGCTCAACACGTATTTCCTAGTCACAAAAATAAGTTTCTTTCTTACTTGCTATTTAACTACCTGTGTTCTTAGTTTCAAAGTGATTCCTTTGTTTTTGACTTCATTTTTTAAATGTTGCAAACATCAGGCTCTAGGGGTTCAGTGTGGAATTGAAGTCTGCAATTAGGCCTTGCAGATTGAAGATAACTGGGGTAAATGCCATTGAACTGCTAGTGTATTTTCTTTCTATCTTTCTCTAGCACTCTTAGTGCTTCAAAGGAGTAGAACTGTTAGGGCACTGCTCCATTTCTAATCACTGTTGCCATACAGTTCAACTCCCATTGTTGTGTTTGTATTTGTTTTCCCCTTTCTGGGACTTAACTGCTGATACCTGCCTACTTTCTGGAAGTGGTAGGCAGGTAAAATTTGGTTTTTGGTTTCTAATTACTTAATTTCTGAATGACTGCTCTAGTCTGAACTTGGCCTTCATAGATCTTCTGTCCATATTTTCAGTCTTATATTTAAACAATTATAAAAATAGATTCTAATCTGAGGATACTTTTCAAGAGGTATAACTGATGTCATCCTCATCCCAGCAGCTCATTTATTAGGAATGAAATTGAGATGCTTCCCTTCAATGCTTCTATATTTGGGAAGGATTCAAAGTTGAATGTTTAAAGTAGTAGGGGTTCTTACATGATGAAATTCAAACTCAGGATAGCAAACACTAATGCTTGCCCAGTGCTCTGCCTCTGCATCTCAGTTGGTACTTGATTAAAACACTCAAAATGGGCAATTATTGTGTACCTAATCATAGTGCCAAGAAGTTTATAATGAGGTTGGTAGCTATTGTCACTGAGAAATGGTCCTACCATTTAGATAAGACCAAATAGAGTCTCTAAACTGAAGACTTGTTACACTTGACACTTATATTGTGTTTGCTTTTTCTCACAAAATGAAACCAATTTTTTCTTAAAGCCAGCTGGGATAATAGGATCATCATGAGTTGCATTTTCTAGAACTAAAATTAGATTGAAATCTCATCTGACCTAGATCATTTCACTTGAGGCATTCAGCAGCCTTCAGAAATAATTATCTTATTTTGAGCTAGTTCCATTGTTAGTTTACTGTGTGTCTATTACTCGATAAATAAGCAGAATCTTTGTCCTGCCTTTTACCAGGTCTTAAAGATGAGAAGTTGGATCCACTGAGTTAGTATGTTTCCTTGAAAAAAAAAATTGTAATTAAACTTGTTTAATCCTTACTGTGTATTGTAGCTATTTTTCATAAAAGTAATTTAAAATCTTATAAAAATTTTATAGCATCATTAGACACAGTGGTCATACATATCACATAAACATGGACATAAAATTCTGAAAAAATCAGACTTTTCATAAAACATATCATATATCATTAACTGAGTACCTTCAGAGATGCACTTCTAAGCAATACATTTTGACTCCAAGCAAAATACAGCTTGCTACTAATATGTGACACTCCACAGAATACAGACAACGGATTTTTTTTGTTCTTTGACTTTTTGAAAACATATGTATGATTTTGGATGCAAAACTTAGTACCCAAAACAAATCTTACTCAAAACCTCCTCTATGTAAAGCCATGAAAATATAGCTGATCTGAGGGTGGCATGGAATAAGCATGGGGAGCCTGTTCTCCTAACCTCTACCCCTAGCCCATTATCTGGGTCTTCCCTTAAGAAACCTAGGAAGTCTGGAATTTGAAAAAACTGCTCTAGGTTATTCCTAAGGGTGTTTAAAAACGTAATCTTTTTTGGTCCACTATGGCACATTTTTATTTAAGAAAGGATTCATTGATCCCAAGAAATCCATTCAGTGATGATGAAAACACCATATGTTACTATTACATTTTTTACTTAAAAAATTTAGAAGGGGCTTTTAAAAACCTTATATCATTTGTTCTTCATGGAGTTATACTTTCAGAGGCTTGCATATCAGTGAATTCAGTTTCGTAAATGAATCTTCAGCAAGTAAATCTCTATTGCAGGAATATTCAGTCCTGGAAAAATCCCCCAAATGGTGGCATTCACTAATGTATTTTATGGGGTTATTTTTGAAAAATCTGTATTTAATGTTTCTTCCATGGAAAATTACTATTAAGTTGTAGCATTTCACTAAGAATGTCCAAAGACTCTCCTTTGGCTGTTAGGTGGATCCAAACCCTTGACCTGGGTGTTACAAGGCTGCACTCTAACTGACTGTGCTAACCAGTGAAAGATTCTTTAAAGTCAGACTTATTTAGTTAATATGGATGTATTATGTAATAGATTTATTACATAGTTATGTTCTTATTACTTTTCTTTAGATATTTTCAAACACTGCATTCCAAAGCCTGTAAAAGACCAAGAAATAAAGCTTTTTTCCTAATATCCATTATGATCTGTACTAGTTTTTCAGTGCTTAAGTACCACAAGCTAATTATATTTTTATTCGTGTTCAAGAGAAAGATGTAAGATTCACAGCCAGCACACTTCCAAATTCATTTTATTCCGTTTTCTTCAACATGTGATTATCAGGAAAGTACTTCTCAAGACATTTGAAAAGTAGTAAAGGAAATATTTTTAGGACCATCAAAATCCGGTTAAGTTCACCATTTCTTTAGTTGACGGCAGAGGTGGGGAGAATTTCAGAAGATTGTGAAGCCAAAGGTGGATCCTCACATAATTCTTCTTCTGTTCTCTGCTCTCGTCATCTTAACCCATTTGTTCACTACCGCAGCCATAGATAATAAGCATAGTTTTATCATAATAGTATAGATAAATGTCAAATTGTCAGCATTCAAAGGAGATTAGAAATATCGTTCCATCACATTAACCTACTGAGTCCATGGTCTTCCGTGAGTTACCTTCCAGTATTACTGGGCTTCACTGTCATTTATGTCTAGCTTAACTTTTTCTGACTTCACTAATTGCTGCTAGGAACGTGGCTGGTCACTCAGCAATGTAACCCAAGTCACAGGGGAAGACCTTGAAATATCTGGAGAGACTAGACTGATCTGCTCTGAATATACTAAATCCAAAGAAGTACCAGGGAACTGCATCTGCTCGCTGAAATCCTGAATTTTTGTCAGCTTTCTTATTGTGGACAGTAAAGCTAGCAAGAAAACTAAATAACCCAACAGGAAGCAAAGATGAGAATGCAAGAATTGGTTTTTTGATCTGGAGCCCACGTCTTGCTGGACCTATCAAACTTTTCAACTTGTCAGATTGTCTGGATGATACCACAACTGTCAGAAGACCTAGAAGAGTACAATGTTGCTGTGATTCAGTGGTGTATAACTGCAGACCATCTACCAGTTGGGGAAGGACTCAATTTTAACAGGTATTTTAAAACTAAACAACCTCAGAAATCTGTAGCAGAATGAATAGGGAAGACAAAAGAATTCAGATCATCAGTTTATTTTTTTTAATGTAGTTTAGGGATGATGCATACCTACTGTATACTTAAATCATCTTTTATCTCATTTGTAGTAATAAAAATAAAATATTTTCTTTATCCATCTCAATTTAATTCTTTTTTAGTTTCTATGGGTAAGGAAGAGTTATTATAGGTTTTTTTGGTTTTTTTTCTTTAACTTTACATACTGCCAATTTGATTCAAAATTCTCCAAGCGTAATTCTGTGCCACCAAGAGAACCCACACAAGCATGTTATAGGAAGAGTTAGTAAATATAAATGACGTTGCATAGTGAATAATACATTCAAAATAACTTTTAAAAAGTTATGTCTTACATTGTGAAAGGACCCTAAATTTCAAAAGCCCATCACAAACTTATAAGCATTACTTCTACATAAATGTCCATTTGAACGGGTTTCTGGTTTTGGGGACATCTGAAGTTAATTCACAAGTAAAAACAGATATATGCTTTTTAGATTTCAGATTGAGGGAAAGAATCTACTTGTTAGTTATATAAAAATAAACATTTTTTTCCTTTTGCAGATTTGAAAAGAAACTTAAATGTAGTTATTAACTCCTGAATGATTACATTAATCATCCAACCCAGTCTTAACTTTGTTTTTTCCCCTCTTTTTTTTTTTTTTTTAAGGAACAAAGAGATTCATCCCTTATCTTAACCGATGTTACAGTGATGATGGGTTCTTGAACTTTTGGAAGCCAGGAGACACCACCCAATCTGCAAGATAAAAACCAAGGACTAATGTACACTGGGGAAAAGAATGCTTTAGTACTTGAAGATTGAACATTGAATACCTGCTGCGTGTTCCTATTGAGGTTTTTTCTAAACAAACTTCAGTATAACATCTTAGGACAATTCACTGGAGAAACATTGATTACTGGGTGGAGTATCCTACCAGTGGCCCATCTGAAGAGTTACATCTGGGTTTGACTGTTATATTCTACCAGGAATATTGTTAGGCTAGCCTTTAGCCAGTTCCTAAACAATTGTAATCATTAGTTGACCAAGCAATTCCTCAAATATCAGATTAAAAGATGAATAGATATAATTCTCATCTAGGGCTTCCCTATTATTAAAGACACTAGAATTTTCTAATATTTTAACTGCAATGTGACTTATGTTTCCTTTTTAGATTGTTACTGCCTGTGGTTTTCTATTTGAAAGCCATTTGGTATATTCAACATAACAATCAGATTATTCACTTATATGTGATTATGTAAGCAAGTTATGATAAAAGAAAACCCAACAATTTAGTTGTGAAAACGTTTCTTTTAATCATGTTTAAGAGTAATTGTAGGACTTGAAACCAAATCCTGGTAGAGGGTAAGGGTAATTTCTATTTAGCTAAGCTATAGTGTATTACCATGCATAGCTTCTTATTCTGTACTGATTGATTGGTTTTTGGCAGCCAGCCAGTACAGGGATCAAACCCTGAACCTTGGTGTTATTAGCACCACACTCTAACCAACTGAGCTAACCGGCCAGCCCTCTTATCTTTTATTTTAAAAGTGGAATTAGGTCACAGAGTAAAGCACATTTTTCAGTTTAATTGAAGTTTGATTTGACAGACTTTTTTTAATGTTTATCTTGCTAATTCTATTTAATAATATGTGTCAAATAGATAATGTTCCCTGTGGTGAAGTACATTCTCAGAGTTTCGTTATCTTCCGTTTTTGGCATTTGTTTCTTATGAGGCAGCAAAAATCTATTATATATCTACTCTGTTGTTAGGCACTATGGAGAGACAAAGAAGTAGAGCACTGATATCTTTGTCTTCAGGGCTTAGAACAATATATTTATTAAACGAATGAAGATGACTGCCCTCAAATGAAAAGGCTCCTAGTTAACAAGTGAGAGAACATTTATGAAGAAATGATGTATAAATGATTTGGTATTAATTAAAAAATATATATATATATATGTGCATAAAAAATAAATAATAGAAGTATTTTATTTATCTCACGAAGACCATAGGATAAATGTTGAATAAATGTTTGAGAAGTAAAAGAAAAGGAGCATTACTGGAGTTCACTTTTGCTTTCTAATATTTAGATTATTGATAAATAAATATATGTTATGCTCCTATGGCTGAAAAAAAGAAAAGGAGCAGTTTATGATTGACAAAAACATAGCTTATGCTAAAGAAGTGAGAAGAGGTCAGGGTGGACTAGAATGAGCCGTAATTAGGGCGTCTATTAAGGGTGTGGAAGAGGGTGGACAAAGGAGCATTGATGCCTGAAAAAAAAAAGTGTAGGTGAGAAGAGAAAGTGCTTATGGGGTTTTTCAGTTATTGCTAAGAGATAGGCACATTTCCTCTCTTTGCCATAGATAAAAAATATAGCTGTTAGGACCTGAAAGCTTCTTTTATTTAATCCTGCCTTTATGTAGAAGCCCTAGAGTCTACCTGTGGGAGAGGAGGGAAGTGTGCGTAGGGTGGGAAGACGTGAGAGGTAAATCCAAAAAAAAAAAAAAAAAAAAAAAAAAACATCAGTTGTTTACATTTTCAAATCAGTGATGAAACAATCTTTTTTTAATGCAACTAGTGAAGTAACAAAGTTTTGAAGGTCTGTCTAAGGTTTCTGTATAGAAATCATATTTTTCAGGTCTGTGTTTGGTAGAACAACTCAGATAATTATGCCTCAAATACATTTATTGTTGAAGCTTACTCTTCCTAGTTTGTATTGGAAATAATGTACAGAAAAGTTCATGCTCATATTATTATTAAAACTACTCTAGTTAAAACAATCTATTTTTCATTCATTTGACAAATATTTTGAACACATAATATGTTGTAAGTACTAAAAACACAGAAGTGAACAGGGAACATGCTCTCATTTGAACTACTAGTTGTCTGCTAACTGAGAGGCTTTAATTCACTGTACACCACTCCTTCCTAGAGTCATCCAAAACAGAAAAGTTTTAATTTTAGATTAATGTTTTCTGTTTTAGGAAGTTGAATTACTGGTTTTCAAATAGATGAAAAAGTAACTATGGGCCCAGTTCCACCCAATTCTCCTGGTTTGGGTGTTGTTTTAAAAAATATTTTTTAACTTCGAATTTAACTTTTCTTTTTTTGTTTTGATTTTTTTAACAGGTTTCTAAGCATGAATTGAGGAACAGAAGAAGCAGAGCAGATGATCGGAGCAGCATTTGTTTCTCCCCAAATCTAGAAATTTTAGTTCACATGTACACTAGCCAGTGGTTGTGGACAACCATTTACTTGGTGTAAAGAACTTAATTTCAGTATAAACTGGCTCTGAGCAGCATTGGTGATGCTGTTTCCTGAGTTGTAGCCGCTGTAATTGTGAATATTAACTGAGATAGTGAAACATGGTGTCCGGTTTTCTATTGCATTTTTTCAAGTGGAAAAGTTGACTAAATGGTTGACACACAAATTGTGGAGAAATTGTGCATATGCCAATTTTTTGTTTAAAACCTTTTATTTTGAACTATACTGCTTTGAGATCTCATTTCAGAAGAACGGCATGAACAGTCTTCAGCCACAGTTGTGATGGTTGTAAAATGCTCACAATTGTGCATTCTTAGGGTTTTTCCATCCCTGGGGTTTGCAAGTTGTTCACTTAAAACATTCTTAAAATGGTTGGCTTCTTGTTTGCAAGCCAGCTGATATGGTAGCAACCAAAGATTCCAGTGTTTGAGCATATGAAAGACTCTGCCTGCTTACCTGTGCTAGAAATAACAGCATCTAAAGTGAAGACTTAAGAAAAACTTAGTGACTACTAGATTATCCTTAGGACTCTGCATTAACTCTATAATGTTCTTGGTATTAAAAAAAAAAAATATTTGTCACAGAAATTTAGTTAACATCTTAAAACTGAACATGTATGTATGTTGCTTAGATAAATGTAATCACTGTAAACATCTATATGATCTGGGATTTTGTTTTTATTTTAAAATGGGAGCTTTTTTGTTTACAAGTTCATTAAAAACTAAAAACTTTCTGTAAGGAAATGAGATTTTGTTTTTAAATAACAAAAAAAATGCCTTGCTGACTCACTACAAAATAAAAATCTCCCCAATTTTTTTGATAGACTACTTCAAGCCATTTGTTACATGATAGTCCTTTGCAAGATTTAGTGTTACAACTTTTCCTCAACTTTTTTAAAAGTGGTTGGTTTTTTTTGTTTTGTTTTTTTGTCTGAAGGGGAAAGGCGTTTTTTCTTTTTTTTTTTTTTTTTAATGACTTGCAGGTGCAATACCTAGTACTACAGCTGTCAGAACTTGGTATTGTAACTCCTGCTGCTGGACTGATTTTGAGTAAGAATGAAAGTGTTAAAGGGTTTGAATACAAAATATTTTTCTTTAAAATACTTGTGGCTATGAGCAATTGGCTCTTATCCCTGGCGAGTATCACATGTGTAAGGTTCACATGATTGTTGATCATCTCTAGCCCTCACTTGCTTCTGTAAGTTATCTGTGTGCGTGCGCTTCCTCTCCAATCTTTTTTGTGCGCTCTTTTCTTTTTCTCTGACTCGAAAGGAAAATTTATTGATATTCTTCAGATAGTGCACATTGCTCATTTATAACATGTCAGGATGAATTAAAAGAACATTTTTCTGAAAATGCTGCCGGAAGCCTGTTGTGTAAATGTAGGTATTTTGTAAAATGACCTTGAAATTGTAAATTGACATGTTTGGTCAGATTGTGTCAGGTTTAATTTGTTTTTGTTTTGTTTTGTTTTTTCTTTTTACTGTTTTTTTTTATTTTGAAAACTACTTTAGCAATAATTAATTCCATGATTACCACATTCTGCCATTAAGGGATATATTAGTAACAGTACTGAAGAAATCTTAATAAGTCTGAACTTCTGGGGTAGGCAGCTTCTTCGTTTCGTTTCTAACCACCCTTGTCAGTTAAGATATTTGTTTCTTGACTAATAAACCCTTTGATACTTTTAGCCAGAAATCAGTCTCATAAAGCTATTTTTGAGTATAGTTTGTGTAAAATAAAAATGTTTAGCTTTGGTAATAAGTTTCCCAAGCTGAACTCCCTCTAGCAAGATATTTTTCAGTGCTTTTATTTACTATGCACTTAGACTATGCACTTTTTCTGAAATATTTTTGTAACACTTTTTTGTATTTTTGCCATTTGAAAAGGCTGTGGTGTAGTTGGTCTGTAAGTTGCAGATTTAAAACTGCTGTTAGCTTTGTAAATCAAAATATAGGTGTTTTTGTCCTGGTGTATCGTCATTCCATCTGCAGCTGGAGTTGGAATCCCATTGATCTTCTAGCTACCATTGATTTTCTTCACAGTTCACAAAAGAAGAATGTGAAATTCAGTGAATGCTGTTACTAATCCTGTCGGGAGATGAATCTCATTTCACCAAAATTAAATTATGTTTTTCCACTAAAATGATGATACAAGTTGAAGACACATCACTCTGAAATTGGAAGACCTCACCACTTAAGGCTTCACAGTGGCTTACTCAGCTGAACTCTAGGTTACTACTCTTTACTTTGTTCACCCATTGGGGGGTACAGTTTTTTTAAATGTTGGGAGATGGCCATTCTAACTACTGTTGAATGTCTCTGTTTTGGGAAGGTGTAACAAGAAAATAAAAAAGAATATATATGAAGGGAGAGACTCTTTATCTCCTCCCATATGGTTGTGCTTAATGCTCTTATGGCCTACAAGGATATTTGAGGTTTGTTTTTATTATGATTTTCCATCAACAGATAATTTTTATTAAGAGACTTTCCTATTTCTACTCATTCTTGCCACACTGTTAAATGTTTCAAGCAGAGCATACTGTAATTATAAGTTTAATTGCATTATAATAAAAATATCAAACAAAAGGATTTTAGAATCCAAGCCAACGAGCTAGTTTTCCCTAAAGTTTGCTGAAATATCAAGGATAAGTTCTTGTAACGCTTGTTTAGAATGAGCTGTGGGAATTCTAAGAGTGGTTGGCCAAGATATTTTTAGCTTAGCTGAAAATTAAGCAGCACTCAATGCAGGTAGACTCCTAGTGGGTTTTTTTCCCACCTAGTATTTCTGAGCCAAAGTGGTATGTAGCAATATTTTAGTTTTTCTGTTTGCTAGTTTTTAGACAATGATAACCACGTGATGAAGATGTGAAGAGATGTAAGTATAGCAAAGAAATGTTACAGATTATATATCCCAGGTGCTGACCCCTTAAAATAAGACTTTGTAAGGATATACTTTCAACATAATACTGTTGCTTGCAATTTGGGGATTTTCCCCCCAAAAATTTCTATTAGAATATTTTCAGTGGCAATTATTTTTTAGTATACTTTTGAAACAGCCAAAGACAGCAGTTAACCAAGTGTAAATTGATCTAATCAGGCCATGCTTTCTGTTTAGTCAACAAACAGTATATTGAAGGACAAAGATTTTTTTTTTCTGAAATGATGTGTTAGACTAGTTTTGAGAACATAATCAAAAGTGGAGTCATGAAATTGTTGAGCAATAGCAGAGCTATTAGAGTAGCTGTTCAAGACAGCTGAGTACTGAAAGGAACCATGGCTCCTGGAGGAATGTATGATTTCAGGGCTGGGGCAGAGAAAATACAAGATGAACTGCATATTGTGCCAGAAAGGAAACCTCAAAAAATTGTGGATACATGTCAAAAGTACAGGGGCCAATTGAAGGGTTCATAATAGCCAAAATCTGTGTTAATAACATTATCAGAATAAATGATAATGATATTGTAACTCATCAAATAAGAATATGATTCCATATTGATATAAAAATGGAGAGAAGGGAGAACTCTTCTTTGAGGTAGAATGTCAACTAGTAAAGGTAAAAGGAATGATGCGTTAGAAATACACCGTTTTGCAAATTTCAGTTTTCAAAATTATGTGCATCATTGCTCGTATTCTTGAACTGTTTCAGAAAAGCGTGGGGATCTACCCAAGGTGAAGGATCTTGGTGATCTTTGTAGAGCCAGGACCTAAACCTGATTCCCGTTAGCTTTCATACTGTTAAACCATGGTGCTTCTCTTTTATTTTATGACTCTTTAAACCCTGGAATTGATATTAGCTGTCATTTATTGAGTGTTATGTTCCAGGCACCCTTAAATACTTTACATATTAAGTTTTACAAACTTTTTTTTTTTTTAAGACTGGGAAAGTGTACAAGTAAGATTTTTCAAATTGATGGAAATCTGAAAATTCATTTTAGATGTGTTATCTGGTCTTTGCAATATCAAAATTAAATTGGCTGTAATTGGTGCCTGCTTAATTCAGGTCTAAAAATTTTAGGGATGCAAAGTTGTGTGGCTTTGTTGTCTCCTTCCCCCACCCCCTGATTAAACTTGGCAGGGCAGAAGCCATCTTTAATAAGCAAATGAATAATTGCTACATCTGGCCTAAACTTTACACAAGTAGATATTCTCATTATTGGAGCTTTTTTTTTTTTTTAAATAAAGATGACCAGTAAGGGGATCTTAACCCTTGACTGGGTGTTGTCAGCACCATGCTCAGCCAGTGAGCAAACTGGCCATCCCTATATAGGATCCGAACCCGTGGCTTTGGTGTTACCAGCACCACACTCTCCCGAGTGAGCCACGGGCCGGCCCTTCATTATTGGAGCTTCCCCCCCCCCCCCCCCCCCCGAAAGATGACCGGTAAGGGGATCTTAACCCTTGACTTGGTGTTGTCAGCACCAAGCTCAGCCAGTGAGCGAACCGGCCATCCCTATATGGGATCCGAACCCGGGGCCTTGGTGTTATCAGCACTGCACTCTCCCGAGTGAGCCACGGGCCGGCCCCATTATTGGAGCTTTTGAACCTCTTAAGATCCAGGCACTTTAAAAGGCAAGGACAATGAGTGGCCTCCCTGTACCCACACCCAGAAAGTAAAGTAGTCTTAAAAAGAGGCTGGGTTTGAGGTAACTTGGTTGTTTCGCTATAGCATTTCTAACTTACTATTTGATGTATATCTGATTAGAATATATAGGTTTATTTGTTTAGGGTCCTTGAGAAAGTAAGTGGCATGAGGATAACAGTTCAATTTAGTAAAACAATGTGTCAGCTGGTTTAAAAATAATAAGCATATCTTTGAATTATTTAGAGGTATTTTAATCTCAGTAGATTGCAGAGTATTTTTTTAGTATTTTTCATTAACATGAAAATATGGAATTTTTAGTAGCGATGAAGTATTTACCATATTCACCAGTTAAGAACTGAGTCTGCCATATGCAAAAAGCTGCTGTGTGGCAGGATTGGGGATGGAGGTGAAGGGAGAGGGATGTGAACAGTTAAAATAATCTGAGGCAGAATGGAATGAGGGCTTTTAGTGAAAGTATGAGGGAATGGCTTTAGGGGGTCAAGGAGGCGTGGCAGTGTCTTGTGTATAGTGAATGTAATTGTGTATGTTAATTCTACAAGGTTGTGTTGATCTCTTAGTCCTTTGGCCTTTCAACAGCAAAGGTTTGCCATTCCTGAAGAGTCTTTAACTCACTTTGCCCCTCATCCACCCACTAAAAAGAATACTTGCATCCCCCAAAAACCTAGAATCCAGGAAAGAAAGGGACAAGTCATCAGGTTTTTACTGATTTACCCACTGACCTGTTTGGTCATTTCATGGCTCATTAGTAGAAACCACGTTTAGAACCAAATGCTACACCTCTTTTTCTTCAGTCTCTTGGAGATGAGTTGATGAAAATGAAACCGAAAAAGATGTGCAGATGTGCTCAAGTACCCCAACCAAGATTAGAACCTTGGACAAAGAGTACTTTTCACATTTCAAAAAACATTTCTGGCTGGCCAGTTAGCTCAGTTTTGTCCAGGGTTCTATCCCTGTACTGGCCAACCACCAAGAAAAATAAAAATTTCTTACTGGCACCTTTAAGCCAGAGCAATTTCTTTAGAAGTTGGTATTTATCAGTCATTCTTTATCTAATTATCACCAGTACCTCATCTGTATGTTGATAATAGCAAAAAGAAAAGTGTTAGCCAGTTTGGCTGCTTAAAAGTCTTACTACAAGTTGAAAGTTTTTTTTTTTTTTTTAAAGATGACCGGTAAGGGGATCTTAACCCTTGACTTGGTGTTGTCAGCACCACACTCAGCCAGTGAGCGAACCGGCCATCCATATATGGGAACCGAACCCGGGGCCTTGGTGTTATCAGCACCGCACTCTACCGAGTGAGCCACGGGCCGGCCCAAGTTGAAAGTTTTTTAAAAGCAGCTTAAAACCATTAACTAAAATTAAGTGTTATTAATTGGGTGGAGTTAAGATACAATATCTATACTGAATGATCAGGAATAGAACACATTCAAAAGATTTGCTTTCTGCTATGTAAAGCCAAATTTGATTAAGCTCTTTTGCTTGTGGTTGCGAATATTTTATTTTCATTTTTGGAGCATTTCCATACACCCAGATTTATATAGATTGTTCTAATATACCACTATATTCTCTGAAAGGGTTTTCTTTCCCTTAGTTCTATAGTATTTTTAAATCATGTCATTCATTGGGGAAGAATGTCTTGGGCACAAAAATGTAGCCTTTTCTCAACGTTACTATATTAAGTCTACAATGTTACTGATTCAGAGAAGTAAAATAGTTTGAATAACTGTTGGAAACAATTTCTGTGATTTCAGGCAGCCAGCCATTGGTTCTTTATGCCAGTGCACAGTGGCACAAATCTTGGTGATAAAGTATTGTGTTAGATAGTTAGGATTGGAAGAAAATGGGGAGGTGGGTATAGTTAGAAATTGCTCTTAACAGTTGCTAAGTAAATATTTTTATTAATTGCAAAACTTTTGCATTGTGCTAATGTGACTCCGTTAAGGGTGTAATGTTTTAGTCTAGATTTAGACAGTAAAACTGATAAATTAGCCTCTAGTTTTTTGTGCGTGCCACCAGAAAGAAATGAAAGCAAATACTTTATACAATTTTTAATATCATTGACCATCCTCCCACCTGCAAAATGGTGAAGAATGTGTACACTATCTTGAGTTTTACATGATGGAATGCATTTTTTTTTTTTTTTAAGTCTGTGTACAAAATTACAAATTCTACACAAAAGTGATAGGGATTTATTTTACTCACAGATTAGCAATTAAGGAGCATTTACTGAGTCACTGCACTACTGCCTGGGAATTCAGCGGTTTTAATTCATATGGGACTATATGCAATATGGGGTGTTACCAAAATGGATGCAGTACTAGTTGGGCAGATGGAGACCAGAGAAGATAATTTGAATTGCATCTGGAAGGATGAGTAAGGTTTCACCAGGCAATGAAGACTTTGTCCTCACCTTGAGGAAACTAATCTTGAAGGAATGATAGCAAAACACACCCACATGAAAAATTTCAGCCAGCAGAATACTCATTCTGTTAGCATAGAGACGAATGAGTGGCACAGGAGGTAAGTGCTGGAGGTTCATATGTGTAAGATAATGAGTGCCTTCAGTCACAGAGGTAATATATAAATTTTTACCAAAAGCTCAAGTGATGTGGAAGTATATAGAGTAAAAGGGGGCAGTTCCATCCAGCCATGGCCCTGTCCAGTGACAGTTTATTGGGCCACAAATCCTTGCATTGTCGTCGAGGAGCTCAGGGAACAAAAATAATGAGATCATAAGTGACCTTAAGTGGTAGGGGCAGAGGAGGATGATAAAATGTGAGAAAGTCCAAGAAGCAATCACAAGCCCAACTTTAGGAAAATGTGTTGGAGAAAAAAATAGGATGATTTTCAGAGCAGGTAGCAGTCCCAAGGGTAGAATATTGATTGGGTAACTTTTTGATTGCCGGTAGGGAATCAGAAAACATCTTCCTTATCCTCTCCCACCAAGTCTAACCCTCTCAAAAGTTCTCTGTGCAGTACCTACAGTTACTTGTCATAAATTGGTGGTGGTGACTTATTGCGTTCCATTACATATGGAAGAAAGATATGGATTTTAAAATGATAATCTGCCCCTATGGGGTAGATACATTTTAATGTCTTTAAATGACACCTGTTTACAATTTGTAAGAGGAAAATGCTATGTTTGTAATGACATCAGGAATACCGTATACCAATTTTTACTCCAAGTGATTTTCTGAATCCTTTTAAAGCCATATTCAAAAGTGCCTTGTAATCCAGGAGAATATTAAGCCTCATGGGGGACTTTTGCTGTTTGCAGTATCTGGAGATAACCATATCTGTTCTTTTTTCTCCAGATAATTATGTATGGAGTGATGACAGGCGTAAGAGGGATAAACGAAAAGGAAGTAGCCATGCATGGAAAGTAAACAGATCATTGAATCTTGAAGCTATGATTTTCCTTTGGAATAATATCCAGTTCAGGGTCACAGAACTGATAGTGGCTAGGAAAAAATTCAGCTGGTTTCTTTTTGCCACTCAACTGCTACTCTAGGCACAGAGCAGTGATTTTAAGCAGCATCAGCATCATCTGGAAGTCTGTTCGAAATGCAAATTCTCATACCCCACCCCAGACCTACAGAATAGAATTCTGGGGATGGAGTCCGGCAATATGTTCTAAGAAGATGCCCCCATTTCCAGGTGATTTTGATGCACAATAATGTTTGAGAACCACCAACGAAAGAGAATGAGACCAAATGAGTGGCAGAATGTACGGGCATTTCCTTTTTTTTTTTTTCATTTTTTGGTGACTGGCCAGTACAGGGATCCGAACCCCTGACCTTGATATTATCAGCACCATTCTCTCCCAAGTGGGCAGCCAGTCAGCCTGATTTATACATCTTAACAGAACTTCATTTTCTATCAAAATCAGGTATGCATGAATCCTATGAAGCCCTACATTCCCTAGGCGTTGGATCAAAAAGAGAAGTGCTCAAAGCCAGAGATGTAGATTTGGGGGTTGTCATTTGAAGGGAGATAGTTGAAGCTCCAGAGCTAGGTGAATTCTTCCAGGCTGAGAGTTTCATTTGGAAGTGAGGAGGGTTGAACAGAGAACTTGGAGCGGGGGAGGTACCAGGATAAAGAATGATGAATTATTCAAAAAGGATGGGGAGCAGTCACAAAAGACATGAGGAAAAGTCAGCAGTGCCTTATGGGGAAGTCAAGGAGGAAGCTGTATTGTTTATTAGTCAAGGTACCTAATGCTAATTGCTGCGAGACAAATTTGAATAGTGGCTTTACATAAAATGTATTTCTCCCTAATGTGAGCCAAGTAGCCTGCAGTTTCATCTAACTGCACCATCTGGAACTTAAGGCCTTCCAGGCTGATGGAGCAAGCAAAAGAAATGATGGAGGCACACCAGCAATGAACTGCCCAGCTGGGAGTGACACACACCACTTTTTCCTACACCATCGGCCAGAACTGTTAAACCCAATCTATTTGCAACGGAGACTTAAAGATATAGGGAAGAGGATAGGTAGGTAGTTCTAATGTTTTCTGTTATTGATTGTGTGTACTATTGTAAGGAAAGTTGGATGTGTCAGAAAAGCAGTCTCTGGCTGTTTGTACTCTCAGGTATCCAGGCTGGATCCTCCAGGAAGGCAGAGCCTAGGGCTAGTAAACTCAAATGGCTCTCCCTTGGCTCCTCGCCTCTCTTTCAGGGCTTGTCACATAGGAAAACATGCAGTCCCCCGTTGCTAGGAAATGTATAAATACAGCAAGAAGTATCTGCCCGTCTGCTGAGGGTTTAGCATTGCAACTTTCCCATAAATGACCAACAGCTGTTTGACATTCAGGAGGTGGTGGGGGGGTGTGGATGGGAGGGGTTATATCTTTGTGTTGGAGGCATAGGAATAGGGAAGAGAAGAGAGTATTTCATCTGCTAAACAGGAGGGTATTTTTTTTTTTTTTTTTTTTTTTTTTAAGGCAGAGGAAGACTTATCTCCTTTTTTCCTTGTATTCATGGAGTCTAGCATAAGAAGGTGACCAGTAACAATGCTGTTGAATATTAATGTAGACCAGGATAGTATTAGCTTTCTTTCAGTGGTATGATGCTGTTGACTCATTGTATTTAGGGTCAGTGAAAATTCTACTTCATCACTTATTCAAGATCTGTTGCCAGGCCACATTTATCTTGGACTTAGCAAAAAAAAAAAAAAAAAAAAAAAAAAAAAAAAAAAAAAAAATTTTATCTACATGCCAATTTTAGATTCAAAGCTTTAAAGTGACTGCCATTAATCAGTACTAACCTAAAAGGGATCAGCAAAAGGTCCCAGACTCAGCTCCTTGAAAATAGAACTGCAGTTCTCTCCCTAACTGTAAAAGGAATTTTATCAATTCTTGATTCAGGGCTTGTTTTGTTTTGTTTTTAAAGCGTGTTTTCAAAAGGTCAATGTTGCAGGTCTAAATCTGACAACTTTAATTTTTTTCTTTTTGTAATCCATGCTGACCCTTCAGGCAGACTTTTAAACTGAAGTGCTTTCTTATGCTTGCCTTTTGCTCCAGAACTTGCCATCCTTTCTGCTTCCCAAAAGACCATGGAAGATGACTTGAAAACTTACTTGGGTTTCTTTAGTAGTGGACTCTAGAGCCCATAGTTAAGGTGGCTTGTTTGGGTACCTTGTGTGCCTAGTGATTTGCCACATAGACTTTAACCTAAAGCTTTTTTGTGCAACCTGAACACCAATATCTGTGCATTGCAATGGCTGGCCAAACATCAGGGTTGACTCACCATGTCTACAGATGAATCTAATGTCTCGCCTCCCTAAACCTGTTATTTTTCCAATAACTGCATGCATGGATAAGTCGAACACCTGGGAGCCACACTTGACTCCTCTATCAAGTTCCATCTTCTCACTGTTTACCGTAGTTTGGCCTTTCCCATCTCTTGCCTGAACACTTGAAGTAAGCTCTTATCTAGGCTCCATTCTCCATATCATTCTTCTTGAATGTATGCCCCCCCCACCGCCATTGCTTTCAGCATAATGACCAAACTCAATGATCTGTCCCCTGCTTACCAACCTATTCAACTTCATTTCTTGGCTTCTCTTCCCAACCTAAATTTCTATCCCAAACACATTTGCAATTCTCAGGACCCATTGTGCCATCATGCTTTCATATATTCATATATTTCTTTGCCAGAAATGCCTTCTGCTTTCTCCCCCTATCTGCCTACTTGTTCAAAACCCAATTTAAACAGATCTAGGAAGCATCCTCACAACACCAGAAAAGCTGATCACTCCTCTGTGCCCTCACTGTAGCACTTTCCTAACTGGATTTGCAATTGTATTTCTGTGATTGCTCAGACACGCATTTCTCCCTCACCAGACCGAGAGCTCCTCAAGGGCTGGAACTCATTTCTGTCTGTACCCTAATGCTTGAAGAATAGTACACGAGTAGTAGATGCTTAGTGAGTATTTCTTTAGTGTTGGACTCATAGACAGCACCAACTCAACTATAGATAAGACAGCCTTGGGGTGGTAGTGGCGGGGTGTTGAGGTGACTTCCAACCAGAAAGGAACTCACAAATCTATATGACATAGGGTCTCAAACAGCATATGTTTTACTCAAAGATGTGTTCATTCCTCTCTAGGAGAGGCATGGGGAAGGGAGGAGTAGAGATCACAAGATTTTGGTATTGAAAAATTGCAGAGTCTTAAAATGTTACTTCTGGAAGAGACATTCAAGATTATAAACTTTTAGGACAAGATTGTGCCTTTTAAATGTATATTTTAAAATATTGTATAATCCAACACATTGCAGTTGAGGATACCAGTCCATAAAGGGGGAGCTGATGGCATTAAAGCCAAAAGCAATTTTGTGGCACTGGTTTCTTCACTAGTAAACCTGCTTTCTTTTCACACCATACCACAGTTGTCATGTTAATTGGGGTTTAGATCAGAAAAGAGAGAGAGAAAATGCTTCTCAGTCTCCCAAGATAAGGGGCTGGAAATTAGGTAAGAGTCTCTTGAAAAAAGTGAAGTGTGGGTGGTCATCTTATTGGCTGCCATTGCTAGTTTAGACTTGTCTTCAAACTTTTTCGTTCACACGTCTCTGAAAATGTGAAAATGATCTATTACCCGTACCAGCCATCAGCCAAAAAAGCAAAAAGAAAAGAATAAAAGAAAATGACATATTCCTTTGCACACTTTTAAGTTGACATCCGATTTTGTTTTTTTATCATTACTTTAAGAGGTTGCAAAGGATGTGGTTGGAGGGTTTCTACAGGGTGTTGCACCTTTCTGAGCACCATTACAATTCAGTTTTGAAATTTCTATCTTTGATTTTCATCCCATGGGGGGGACAGTAAAAGACATCCACAGTGTGCCTTCCTTTCAAGTGTGATTATCTTGGGCCGGTGGCACTTATTAAGGAACTGGAGACAGCTCTGCTTACCATCATCCTTTGAAAACATGGACAGTATTTCAGTCAGAAATTTTACATCTTTCTTTTTTCTCCTTGAACTCCCATTTCCATTCCACTTTCCCCACACTATTAAATCATACATGCAATTCATTCTTGTGCCTTACTGTTATTTAATGATTGCCATATTGTATTTCATTGTAACAAAAATATGCACTTAAATTCCAATGTTAATTTTGAATTTCTTGTGACCATAAACCTTGAGGTGCTATTTTTTCTGGCTTGAGTTGCCATTATAATGATTAGACCTAATTGAACAAAGCCACAAAAGAACATTACAAACTTGATAAAAATTTGAATATGGAGAGTTATATTTTATTTATTGAGATGAATTTTTAAAATATATGTTCACGTACACATTGATAAATGTTATTTATTCCTAGATTGGGACAGGAGTCACCATCACTACTATCCCTATACTATTGTAATCCGAGTATGAGTTTAGAAGCCTTGTTCACATAATTATATGGAACTGGAAGGAGTTTTGTTATTTCTTTTTTTTTTTTTTTTTTTTTTTTTTTTTTTCATGACCGGCACTCAGCCAGTGAGTGCACCGGCCAGTCCTATATAGGATCCGAACCCGCGGCGGGAGCGTTGCAGCGCTCCCAGCGCCACACTCTACCAAGTGCGCCACGGGCTCGGCCCAGGAGTTTTGTTATTTCAATGTCACTCAATTCTTTGGATTCTTTTCGAGATAAGTGCCAAAAGTCACCTGGAGATCTTTTATTGAAAATCAGTGAACAACTCTATCAGATTCTCCTTTAGTGTTGTACCATGACAGTCTCATCTCTAAGGCTATTCCCTGAAGGAGCTCTTCTATGGTTTGAATGTGTCCTCCAAAGCTCATTTATTGGAAACTTAATCCCTAATGCAACAGCGTTACGTTAAGATGTGGGACCTTTAAGAGGCGATTAGTTCTTGAGGGCTCTGCCCTCATGAATGGATCAATGCTTTTGTTGTGAGAGTGGGTTTGTTCTAAAAGTGAGGTCAGCCCCCTCTTGCTCTCTGTCGTATGCACTCTCTTACCATGTGATGCCTTTCAGTATGTTATGATGCAGCAAGAAGACCCTCACTGGATGCAGCCCCTCAGTCTTGGACTTCTTGGCCTCCAGAACTGCGAGCCAATAAATTTCTGTTCATTATAAATGACCCAGTCTCAGGCATTCTGATACAGCAGCACAAAATGGACTGAAACAAGCTTCTAGAACAAAATAGAGCAGTTATACAGTATGCCCGGTTGGTGGTTGGGGCCCATAGTAGTAGGGGCTTGTTGGGCCAGGCTGCCCTCAGGCCTCAGGGTCTTAAGCAGTGGGCCGCAGTAGTTTTCTTTCAGTTCTTGCCTTATTCCTTTTTCCCTCTCCAGGTTTGTAATCTCTGGATCTGGTGCCTGAAACTCCTTAGAGCTGAAAATGAGGGCTGTTTACTGCCTCCCATCCTAACAACCTCCCCTCCTGAGTTGACTATCTCAGCTGGACAAAGATTCCACCTTTTATAATTTGCAAATAAAGCCAGTGATCTAAAATGCTGCTTTTAAAAACAAAAACAACAACAGAGCCTGGGAAAGCTAGCCTACCACATTCACCTCCTGGATTCAAAATGATGTGCTTTTAAAGGACAAGTTTGTTGAAAGCTTTCAGTGGCAGTCGTTCGAGCCATTTGCAATCAGTTCTTACACAGAGCAGGAACTAACAGGTTCTACCCAATTCACTAAACCACTCGGGAAAATTGTGTGACACTGGCCCTTAACTTGCCTCCGTTAGCATTTTAGTTCAGGCCATTAACTTTGCTTTTGTATCTGGGTCTACTTGGATTCTTGCCTCTTTCTGACCACATTAATTATTTCAGGTTTCACCAGAACCCTCTCCTTGCTTGTTCCCATTTCTAGAGTAGGTGAAGTCACAACATCAAAGCTATGTACATTGAAAACTCTCTTGCATTAACCCTTGCTCTAAAACAGATGCAGCATCCATCCTCTTTGCTCCTTGAAGGCACTCCATGCCTTGGAAATAGCACTGAAGCTTGTGGAGACAGAAGACTCAGTTACTTGACTTTACTCTGACACTAGTAATGACCTAGCTTAACTCTCTTCTCCACCCTTGTATTCTAAAAAATTGGATACACTGGTGAGCTCGGCTAGAGCATAGCCTTGTAACACCAGGGTCAAGGATTCAGATCCCTATACCGATCAGACACCAAAAATAAATAGATAAAATAATTGGATACACGTTTTCACGCTGTTCTATCCTGCTAAAGAGGATCAAAGATCAAGGCAAAACCTTTGTTGTGTTTAGGACAGTACCAAGCACATAGTTAGCTGTTGATAAATGCAGATGGCCATTGTTATTATTCAAATGGAAGGTATTCTCTAGAATTTGAGGCCTGGTTTACAAGGAAGTCTTTCTTATGTCAGAGAACGTGGTGGATTAGGTGGGTTTTGGCAGAGGAAGTCATAGCTCTGACTGGTGGGCGGACCTAGAGAGTTAATGTGTTGTCTCCTTAAGTCCATTGTCCAAGTGAGAAGAACAAGGGCCACATCACTGAGGCCTGGACTGGCAGAAGAAGTGGGTGGACAGGCTGCTTTGCCAGCTGAGACCCACCCAGCTGGTTTCCATAGCTCTTCTCAGGGTGGGTGGGGCGGTAGCCAGGCTGTGGATGAGTCATGGTAGCTGCATGTCTGCTCAGCAGCTAGCCTTGCCTGTCTGGTGGAGGAAATGCGAGGGCCACCTGGAGAGCCAGGACTACCCCAGGGTGGCTGCCAGGAAGAGACTGTTCTCCCCAGCCCTGAGGTAGATGATGGATGGGCTGAAGTCTGGTGAAACAGGGAAAAGAGCATGCGCTGGCAATGATGGCACACAATGGGGAGGCTGAGGAGGCTCAGGCCCTGCCCTCAGATGACTGTGGTGCATCCAGAGGAAGAGACCTCACATCTAATTACAGGAGCTGGGAGAGGCAGCGTGAGTGGTCAAGAGCTCAGTGCTGAAGTCTAAGGAGTGAATTCTGGTGGCTACGCTTATGAGCTGCATGGCCTTAGACAAATCACTCAACTCCTCAGCTTGGAAGGAGGGGAGGATACCTGTCTCACAGGGTATTTATGAGAATTCAATGATGTTTTGTAAAACACAGGTAAATGTTTTTTTTTTTTTTTTTTTTTTAAAGATGACCGGTAAGGGGATCTTAACCCTTGACTTGGTGTTGTGAGCACCACGCTCAGCCAGTGAGCGAACCGGCCATCCGTATATGGGATCCGAACCCGGGGCCTTGGTGTTCTCAGCACCACACTCTCCCGAGTGAGCCACGGGCCGGCCCAAAACACAGGTAAATGTTAAGGACTATACAGATGCCTACCTGGTGGAGTTGAGGGAAGAGGGAATTCTGGCACAACCACATCAAAGGCCCAAGGCTGGAAAGTGATGTCCTTATGAGGACTGAAGAGGTTACAGAGTAGTATGAAGGGCTGGAGTGCAGGGTGTGAGAGGGAAGCAGACAGGGAGGACCTAGACTGCGGGAATCATAAATACCAGATACAGAGATTGGGAGGCTGTGAATGTGCCTGGCGGAGGGTAGGGGATGACTTCGGGGCTCTGTGTTTTCAAACGTAAGGCTTGGCATGTTTCCTTAGGGAGGTGACATGGACAATGAGTACAAGGCCAAACATTGGCCAAGCTGGGATGTACCCTTTTGGGAGGTAAGAAGCCAACAAGTGACCAATAAGCTTGGCTTTAGGAGACCCCTGGACTGAGCTCCCTGAAGCCACCCAGAGTAGAGACCAGGTGTTTAGTGGGCTCTCTGGATGTGGTTGTAGAATGAAAGAAAAGGCAGGAGCTTCTAGCCTAGCCCCTTGTTTCACAGGAGGGAGAACAGCCCAGAGTGGGAGCTTGATGTGCAAAAGCCACACAGTGGGTGGTGGGAGTGCCAGGCCTAGTGCAGGGCTCCCTTCACTCCAGCCTTCCCCCTGTAAATGGGTGTTACCCCACCTACCCCCTTGAGAAAGGGCCATGCTGCAGGTAGGGGCAGCTTCATCCTGTCAGAACAGGGCTCTCTGAACCTGTCCCAGGCCCAAGATCCCTCCCCCCCACAATCATCAGCTCCCGCCTCAGGGAAGGAAGTGAGGTCAGCAGTTCCAGGAGCTGTGGAGAGGAGGGTGTACCCTGCTTGAGATGATTTCCTGGACTCCACCTCATTTTCCCACTCTGGCTACAGTCAGGAGCTTCTTGCAAACCTTGCTGAGCAATCTTTGCCTCCCTGGAAAGCCTCCAGAAGCAATACAAGGAAACAGAGTCCATCCACATGCTGTGCTCAGCAAGCCTTACTACATGTCTAGAGAGGCTTAGGTGCTCCTCACCCCCTTCCAGCCTCTTTCTCTTCACCGCTCTGGTGGGTCAAGGCCCGCACTGCTCACTGGATGAGAGAAGCAAAGGTGGGAGAGGTAGGGCACAGCCAGCCTGGGAGCTCTCCTCTGGCTTCCATTGTGGCCCTCCAAGGGCCTCTGCAGTCTCTCCCTAGCCTAATAGTAGCCCTCCCCTCAAAACCTCATTTCAGTCTAAGTCCCTGCACTCTAGCCCTTCCCCTCCCCAGACCTCATCCCTTGGCTCACCCTCCCTCATCCCTCTCTCCAGCCCCCCTCATCCCACTCATGCAGACCCAGGCCCCAGGGCATTTGTACTTGCAGTCAGGCTGGATCCTCCTTCCTGTCTTTGCTGAAATGCCACCTTCTCGTGAGGCCTTTCCAGACCACCCCATGTGCAGATGCAACCTGTCCTTCATGCCTCACCCCTTTCCCTGTTTTATTTTTCTCCAGCTCACATAGTGTATACTTATTATTATTTTTATTTTTAAAATCTTTTTGGCATCTGGCCAGTATGGGGATCTGAACTCTTGACCTTGGCGTTACAGCACTGCGCCCTAACCAGCTGAGCAATCTGGCCAGCCCTGCTTATTATTTTAAAGTAACGATAATCTCAGCCCCTGCTAGGATGGCAGCATCACCACAGCCATGCTTTTGTCAGTCTGTTCAACACAGTGCCTGGCACACAGCAGGCTCTGCATAAACGTCTTTGAATATTGAAAGGATAAATGAACAAATACACAAGTGCATTAGGAGAGTGACAAGAAGCTATTTTGCCCTCCTGAGCAAGGGAAGTTTCCTCGCCGCTGTGGAAATCCTAAAAAGTGCAACATATTGACACTTGTAAGACAGAATGGGCCAAACCATGGGTCAGAATTTTGGATGTTAAAATCCCTAGGGACGATCACCCTTTTCTCTACTCTCCCCTAAACATGCTTTTATTTTTTAAACAGAGCTTACTCCACCTCTTTTGTCCTAATCACCACTCTTTACTGAATCTTCTCTGGTTTCTTCACGTCTTTTTTATGTAATTGAGGTTCAAATTAAATATGAGAAAGGGCATGAATCTGAAGCACACAGCTTGATGAATTTTTACGTATCTGTCCACCAAGGTGTGAATCATTTCTATTACCCCAGGAGGCTCCCCCAAAGGTAGCCACCATCCTGACTTTATCACTGTAGGATTGGCTTTGCCTGTTTTAGAACTTTAACCTAAATGGAATTGTGCTGGGTGTGCTCTTTGGTGTCTGGCTTCTCATTCTCAATATTGTGTCTGTGAGGTTTACCTGTGTTGTCCTATATCATAGTAGTTTGCTCTTTTTCATGGCTGTATAGTATTCCTCTTCACATCTTCAGTGTGGAGCTACATGATCTGCACCAGTTCCTCCATCAGGCCTAGCAGAGGACACGTTGGCCCCCACACTCACTCAGCCCTCAGGTCTCTGGCTTTACATGGGCACACAGTCTAGAAAGACACTTGGTTGCTCTGCACAAGCTTTGGAGTCCTCATGACAGCTCACAGAAGGCTGACCAGCATCACGGGCACCAGAATCAGGCCTGTGTTCAAATTTCTCATCTGCCACTTCTCAGCAAGGTGACCTTGGGCAAGTCACTAGTTTTCGTTTCTTTTCTTCATCTGTAAAATGTAGACCTACTTACACTACTGACCACAAGGCATTGCTGTCAATATTCAATAAAATGATCCACAAGTCTGGTGCTTAGGCATGCTTGACAAATGCTATTTATTTTCATAATGGCTTAGACCACCAGACACTCCTCCATAACTGTTTTTACTGGGATCTTTGCCCAATAGGCTGATCCATCTCCCCCACCTCTAGCAGGCTGCCTGCTCAGGCCTCCATTTTGCGACTTTCAAAACTTTTATAAATGAGCACAGGGGAGCAACTGGAATCCAGAAGAAATACAAGGAAGCAAACATATATCAGATTATTTTACAAGCACCATAATTAAAGCTTTGTATCCTTGTTGGGTCAGATTCCTTATCAGGTCTTTCATTCAGGACTTTGAACTTGAGCTTCACAGAATGCTGAGTGAGGAAGCAGCTTCTGTGCAGAAGGCAGGCAGCAATTTGAGACTCGATCTGGTCTCCCAGATGAGACGCCTGAGCCACCTCACACCCACACATGACGCTCTGTTGCCTCTCAGCTAGAAAGCTGCCATCCCCACCAACGCAGCCACACATGAGATGAGACACAGCCCCACTGAGGGGGCTGGGGCACATTATACAGGTCCCAATGTCACCCCATGACTCAGCCTCTCGGGACTATCAGCCTCACTGCGGCGACATGACACATGTGACCTGTGTAAAGGGTCCGTGAGAGCACTTTAGTCACGCCACCCACCAGCAGTGACAGCCATCACCTCCCCTAAAACCATCACTAAGGATTAACAACAGCAGCCATAGTATTTGCTATAGGTGACCAATGGACAGTTTTCTCAGTCACACATTAAGAGGGACTCAGCATTTGTGGGAACCATTGCTGTCTTTGTTGATGTGTGACATGATCTCTCAGAACCATCAGCGGGCATGTTGAGCCCCCTCCAACCTCATCTCCCATCCCCCAAGTACCTCCTCCTGTGCAATCCTGGAGCCACCACTGGTCACATTCCAGGGATGCACTTGCACTGCCCTGGGGCAGCCACCGCACAGGACATACCGCAGCATGCTGGCAGCCTCTGTGCAGTGAAATAATAACAATACGATAATAGAGAACATCCGTTCAGTGATTATGCTGTGCTGGGCACCTCAGGCATTAGCTCATTTAATCCATTCAAAAATTCTGTGAGGTGGTGTCATGGGTTGAATTGTGTCCCTCCCCCAAAAAGATGTTGAAGTCCTAACCCCTGGTACCTGTGAATGGGACTTCATTTGGAAATAGGGTCTTTGCAGATGATCAAGTTAAGTTGAGGTCATTAGGGTGGACCCTAATCCAATATGACTTTTGTCCTTATAAAAAGAGAAATTCGGATACAGAGGCACACACACAGGGAGAACACCAGGTGAAGATGAAGGTAGAGATGGGGATGATACATCTCTAAGCCAAGGAATGCGAAAGATTGCCAGCAAACCACCAGAAGCTCAGGGAGAGGCATGGAATAGATTCTCCCCTCACAGCCCTCATAAGGAACCGAACCTGCCAACATCTTGATCTTGGACTTCTAGCCTCCAGAAATGGGAGGCTATACATTTCTGTTGTTTAAGCCACCTGGCTTGTGGTAGTTTGTTACAATAGTCCTAGCAGACTAATACAAGTGAGTGCCATTATTATCCTCATCTTACAGACGAGAAAACTGAAGCTTGACTCTGCCCTGGCTTTAGAGGGTGTTGGATGATAGAGGATCTGAAGTGGGACCAGGAAGTTCACGTGGGGCTGTTTGTTCCACCAGCTCCTGCTCAGCCATTGGCTTCTACCCACTCTTATGGCAGCAGGGAGTTTCGCAGCCCCAAGCTCAGCCTGGCGGCTTCTCCCTGCTCTCTCCAGTCCTTGAAGGCCCAAAGAAGGCAGGACTGAGTCAGCACTTGAGGAAAGGAGCTCTAAACATACATAGGCCAGAGGTTGCAGGGAAGGTTGCTGGGGTAGAAGGGTGAGGGTTTGGCTTGAGGATGGAGTAGACACCAGATCAGCCTGTGTTGGAAGCACCTGGAAGTAGTGCCCAGCTTTCCTCTTGGGCTCTTTCATCTTTAAAGCCCTGAACAGACCTCAGATGGAGATGGGGACCCTGCCAGGGCCACAGAGTGGAACAGCACGGGCCCAGCCAGGAAAGGAGAGTGTGACCATCAGTGGAGGGTGTGGAGATGTGATGAAGAGACACTGGGGGCACTGGAATCAAGTTCAAGCCCTGTTTTCTTCTCTCACTGGCTGGGTGGATTTGGTTTGATCTCCCTTGGCCTCAGTCTTCTCATCTGTAAAATGGAAATAATAGTATATGGCCTTACCTTATAAAGTAGTAGCAATTAAAAAAAACACACAAAAAAACTCAGCACAGCCCCCAGTACATAGGAAGGGCTCAGTAAATGTTAGTGGCTGTTATAATAATTACTATTTTATGAATGACCCTGAACCAATTCTGAGAATAAAAATGGTGTGGAGTGAGCAAGGTCTTGTGTGTTCTATACCAAAGGGCATAGCACAAAACAGCCTCTTGCCAGGTCTGGGTTCTGGCCTGGCTCTGCCATGACTACCTTGGGTGAGTGAACTCGGGCAAGTTCAAATGAGCCTACAGAAGCAAGTGTTTGACTTTTGCAGCCTCTCTAGGAGGAGGCTGGAAGAAGGAGGGGATTGGACTAGAGATTTGGTTTTAACCAATGGGAGGGACCAGATCAGTGACTTTATTTCTTTCTTTATTTTACCTTTCTTTTCTTTTTCTTTTTGTTTTAAGAGCAGCAGAACTCTTTGTATAAAAGGAATTTGGGAAGAAAACCAACAGACACAGCTAGCATGCCAGTGACAGATGGCACAAGCGTCCAGAGTTCCACCCACTTGGTAAGCCCAGGAGAGTTGGGTCCCCCCTGGAGCGGGCGTGAAGGAAGAGGGGTGTCTCCCTCTGCTAATGAACTGGGCTGAAATGCTGTGGAGACATTAACGTGTTAAAGATAGGGGCATTCCTTTGGCTGGTTTTTTAACTGGACTATGCTTTGCCTGCTGACTTCTAATAGTTCATGGAGGATGTTGGCTTTAATGCTCTCTGAGGCTGCTTCCAGCAAGGATGTGTCCAGAGCAGGGAGGGATCGTGGTGCCTGGTCTGCACCCATCTGGCACCATGGGGAGCAGCATCTTCCATTCTGGGGCTGCTGAACGCCAGGGGCACTGTCCTGTCTTGGCTCGGTGGGCAAGGTTATGCTTTGGTTCTTCTTCTCACAAGCTCATAGGAATTGCAGGGCACCAGGAGAAAGTGGCCCCTCAAAGGGCTTCATTTTTCCTTTATTCCCATGATTTTCAGGGCCAAGAGCCAACCGGGCTTCACCTTTGCTGCCTGAAATGGGATTCTTCAGAGGACTGTCCTGCAGAGGGTCCCTGAGATGGGGGTGGGGGGAGAGGGGCTGCCAGGGTTCAGAGCTGAGGCTCTTTGAGACTACATATAGGGTTTTCCCCCCTTTTCTCTGTGATTTTCATATGTATTCTTCATGTTAGTATCTTCCCAGATTTTGACAGTGTATTTCTCTTTGAGTCTCTCATTTGTCTATTAACTTTCTTCAAGGTGTTCTTCATTGACCTCAGATCCCTAATTTTAATATAATCAAATGTATGGAAATGTTTTTCTTTATGGTATATATTGTTGAGTTTTGCTTAAATAGCTGCTTCCTGCCTCAGGGTCACAAGATACTCTCCTACATTTTACTCTTCTAACTTTGTAGCTTTGCCTTTCCCACTGAGAGCTTTAACCCCTCTGGAGTTCACCTTTGTGTGGCTTATGTTGGGACCCTCAGGACCCTCAGGTAGCAAATGAGTTGTCCTGGCGCCAGCTCCTAAGTACTCAAGTTTCAAATAGGCAGAGCGTCCTTGCCCAGCCTGGTGGCTTCGGGCTTGTGTCAGGACTTTCCAAGGCCCAGCCTCAATTTGCAGCTCTGAGGCTGGAGGCAGATGCTGGTGAGGCCCTCTGACCAGGGCTTCCTTCAGACCCAAGCAGGCTCCTGGGAGGTGGGAGAGCAGGGCTCAGAGGGCAGTGATGGCTTGGGAGCCTCGCCCTCTTCTGACTCTGGTCCAGCTCCTAATGACCACATCGGGAGAGGGCACCTCATTTGCCGAAGGGCAGGGCCCTGTTTCTCAAAAGTGCCGTGGCTGAGCAGACACCTGGGGCTCTGCACAATTGCCTGGCTGCCCGCTGGATGTGGAGCAAAGGTCTTCTTCTGGGTGTGTAGTGGATTGAATTGTTTCCCCCCAAAACTCCCTGAAGCTTGAATTGTGTCCCCCAAGTTTTTTTTTTTTTTTTTTGTAAAGATGACCGGTAAGGGGATCTTAACCCTTGACTTGGTGTTGTCAGCACCACGCTCTCCCAAGTGAGCTAACCGGCCATCCCTATATAGGATCCGAACCCGCGGCCTTGGTGCTACCAGCACCACACTCTCCCAAGTGAGCCACAGGCCAGCCCTCCACCAAGTTTTATGTATTAGAAACTTAGCCCCCACTGCGACTGTTAAGAGGGTGGGAAATCCTATTATGGTAATTGAAAGGTGGGGCCTTGAAGAGGTGATTGGATTGTAGGACAGTGTAGTAGTGAATGGATTAAAAATGATGGTCAGGGGTGTGGTTCTGAGGGCTTTAAAAGAAGAGGAGAGTCTGTCTCTCTTGCTCTCTCTGTTCTCTCTGCTTCCACCATCTTGCAATATGAGACCCCTGGGTCACTGTTGCCACCACCAGATGGACTTTGGACTTCCCAGCCTCAGAAACTGTAAGCGATAAATGTTTTTCTTTATAAATCACCCAGTTTCAGGTATTCTGTTACAGCAACACGAAACAGACTAATACAGGGTGTCAGAGAGATTGGGGGTTTACAAGAGTTGTCACTTCTGTGTTTGGGCTTGTTCCCCAGATGGGGTGTGGTGGGAAGTGCTGGACTTGGCAGGAGACCTGGTCCCTGCTCCTGGCTCATCCCAGACTCGCACTGGGACCCTTTGCCTCCCTAGGCCTCAGTCTCCCCACATGTAAACTAAGAGATTTTTCCTGGTCAGTGATAAAATTCTGGATTCTTTTTGCTACCTCAAAGGACGAGGTGTTTACCGAGTGGTTACTGGGTGTCGAGGCAAAGGCCTCCATACCCTTTATCAGTTTGATCCTCTCACCTGCCGGAGTCAGGAACTGCTGGCATGTGACACAGCTGGGAACCAGCAGAGCTGGAACCTAGGCTCGTCTCATGTTGTTTAAGACTGCATTCCTCACCCCAGCCCTCCCTGCTCTCTCATGCTCAGACACCACGGTCGCTGGTCTGGGCTGGGGTTTCACCTCCTGAGCACATTCTCCAGAGTGCCTCCTATTCAACTAATCTTTGAAGATGGTGTTAAGAGCAAGATGGTAGGCCAAAGCCAGAGAGTCCTGGAAAGGAGGCAGTCGAGGGGTGGTGCCATTTAACATGTATCTGCCTCACCTAAGGGGCATCTTCCCCCACCAGCCCCAGCCACACCCCTGACCCTCTGGGAAGGGAAGTGTCTCTGGGTGGGCTGCACATGGAGAAGTCAGCCTGGCTGGAACTTGGTCCCCCACAATTAGGGCTCAAGCCAAGGTGGGGGCCTGCCCTCAGGCCTCCCAAGGAAGGCGGCCTAGCAGGGTTGCAGGCTCCTGACTGTTGGCCCCACCTCTGCTGCCTGACGCCCCGTGTTTCCCTGACCAGTGTCCACAGCTGCCTCCAGGCCCTCCTGAGACCCTTTGATGCCCTCAGGCTTGGGCTTTCCCGAATGGTCTGCCTGGCATGAGGGGGAAAGGGGATGGTTTATGTCTAGTCTCTGGGCCCTGGACCACCTAGCCCTGCACTGGTCAGTCTCTCTAAAGCAGGTTTCCCACAGTCTGGAGCTAGTTCCCCAGTCCACAGTCACACCAGTCAGCCTGTTCCTGGCTGCTTGGCACACATGCTGATTTATTGAAAATGCTAGGAAATATTTGAATTGACCAGAACTCCCTGTGCTGGCCCTGTGTGCCCTCTTTCCATGCCACCTGTTGGAACCACTGCCACAAGGGGATGAGAGGGCATCCTGGCTGGTCACTCAGGACTCTGACAAGGCCAAGAAGAGAAACAACACCTTGTGCTGGCCAGGAACCGCCTGGCTCCTGCAATGACAAGCAGGTGGCACTGGTGAGTGTGAGCGTCCATGGAGTGTGACTTAGGGAATGCCTCTCTGGCAGCCCAGACACCCTGTACAGCTCAGAGGTCTGGCCAAAGGGTGATGGAATCTGCCACCATCTAGTAGTGCCAGTACCCTCAGCCCTCATCATGGAGGAAGCTCTTGGGAAGCACCAGAGCCTGGGATTCTTCCTCCGAGTATGTAAGATGTACATACAAATCAAATGTCGCAAGTAAGAATGAATGTTCTGAATTAGAAAAGTGAAAATATCTCACGTAAAAATCTGGACTTTAGTCTTCTGTGGAAAAATTGGAAAATCTAGCAACATCAGGCCTGTATTCGCTCATGGAAAAATTCAGCAGGAGCTGAGGGTCCTAGCCCTGACTTAGCCCCATGCTCCTTGTTCAGGATCCTCTAAATCACAGTCCCATTTCCTTACACCCAGCCTCCTTCCCTCATTTCTGTTATCTGCCTCCTTCCATGGGTGTGCACATTTTTTTACTCCTGTTTAGTCCATGAGTCAGATTATTTGCAGAAACCCTGCGCACTATGTCCTCTTGTGGATTCACAGACCACATGAGCATATCCAGGCTCTAAGAAGCCCTGCTGTTTCTCAAAGCATAGTGGTCCCCTTTTGGTACAATAGGTGCTTCCCTAGACATCTTGGCCCATGTGCCTTTGGGGAGGCCCCCCAGGGTCGATGCTTTGGTAACTTCTTGAAGGACTGGGCAGGTCTCAGGTGGCTAAAGAGCACCTCTCTGATGGGGGGAAGCTGCCTGTTTGACTCACAGAAGAGACAGAGACAAAGGGAGATCAGGTGATGAACTTCAAACCCAGAGCCAGTGAGTCAGCATCTCTCACCAGCCTTGCCCTTGGCCTTGGCGTCCCCTTACAAGCCTGGCTGAGGTCAATATCCCGAGGGTTATAAGTACAGTAATTAGAACCTCTCCCCTGGGACACTGTTCACTGGTTACAAGCCTCTCCCTGGCTGTGAGTTCAGATCAGGTGGTCACACCCAGACCACACCAGTGCCCAAAGCAACTTAGAGATCATCCCATCCTGTCTAGTTCTCTCGTGTCAACTGGAATCGCTTGGGAATGGCTTTCTGGAGTGTACTATTGAGAAGGATTCTTCATCTGTGCTTAAAGAACAGGAGAGAGTGCTGTGGTCGACTGGTAATGCTTGCTGGGAAATAAGGAGTGGAGGCCTGTGTCCCCGAACTGACATCCTGGGTCTCGTCTGTGGGCCAGGGACCACTCATGGGTGGGGTTGAGGGGAGCCCACAAGAGAGAACTGGGCTCTACAGTTTATAAAGGAGGTTGAGGCATGAAAGAGACAGTTGAAGGCACAGCCTTCAGGTGGTACCCTGTCATGCCAGCCTCGACCTGCCTGCCACTCCCACGGCCTCCTGCTCAGAAGCAGCCAAGCTGTGCCATGTGACCTTACCCCTGGCTACAACTCACTGGACATGGGTGGGCAGGGACCCAACCTATAGGCTGATGCAGGAGCCTTTGAGGCAGCCTGGTGGGAAAATTACCTAGATCATCTTTTGGGGAAAGTGAATTCAAGGCAGAGAAAAACAGTTGGTAGCAAGAACAGAAGGTGTAAGAGTGACAAAGAGATAGAAGTGACAAGAATGTGAGAGAGGAGAGAAGCTGTGTGGGGGCCGTCCCCCAGTTCCTGATGTAACCAGCTCCCCGAGTTGCCTTGGGCATGTGCATGGGAGGGCAAGAAGAAATGCATGCTGGTTTATCACTGATTGGGTCCCCATTACCCCCGAATCTATTCTGAGGGCTGGGCCGCCCTCTAGACCTGCTTGAGTCTCAGGCTCCAGCTGCGGATGTCAGGTCCACACGGGCTCCCCTCAGATCCCGCGAGGGGGTTGACTCCAGTTAGCATGCGTCTGTGCACATTTCCCAGGCCATGTCATGCTCTACCTATGGCCAGCCACTTGGGTAGAGCATGACATTCTCCCTGTGACACCTGTCTGTGTCTGCGGGTGTAGCAACAGGTCTTGGTCTCGGGGTGGCGACTTGACTTTTAGGAAACTCATGCAATTTCTTCGCAGCTGCAGTCTGGTTTCACCCTTTCGTTACTTCGGTAAATATGAATAGTGACTAGATAAGAGCCTGGGCTCAGGAGCCAGCCAGACCACCTGGATTTGAATGCTGGCTCTGCCACTACCAGAGGTATGAATTTGGGTCAGTCGTGTGAGCTCTCTGTGCCTCAGTTTCCTCACTGTCAAGTGGATGTAATGATGGCACCTCACAGGATTATAGGGAGGGATAAATGAAAGCACATAGATGGTGCCTGG
The DNA here is from genome assembly GCF_027409185.1 of Cynocephalus volans. NCBI lineage: Eukaryota > Metazoa > Chordata > Mammalia > Dermoptera > Cynocephalidae > Cynocephalus > Cynocephalus volans. Next base: position 132,221,503 of record NC_084461.1, on the reverse strand, counting down.
CACGTACACATAGTCCATCCTACTGAAGCCAGGCCCTGCGCCCGGTGCTGAGGGTACCGAGTGGACTCGGCCCCTGCCCTCGCAGAACTTACAGTCTAGAATCCAGTGGTCACTAAGGGCCCCTGCTGCACCTTTTTCTTTCACGCTGTGGGGAGACTGGTCTTTTCTGGGTCTGGTTTCAGCCAACCTTTTGAGGCCGTCCCACCCCCACGTCTGGTCCTGCTGTCTGATTCCATGGCTGGCTCATGCCCAAGATGAGGGAGCCATCACAGGCTATGAATCAGTAAGGCCCCTGTCACAGCTGTCGGGGAGGAGGGCAGGATGGAGGAGGGAGGCCTGGCAAGACAGAAAGTGGCAGGAGTCCTCTGCTGAGTGCCACTGTGGGGCAGGGCCTGGAGTCTGTGCTTTATGCATATCCCTGCATTAGTTTCCCAGGGCTCTGTGGTAACAAACCACCACAAGATGGGTGGATGAAAACAGAAATTTCTATCTTTCCCAGCTCCAGAGGCCTGCAGTTCAAAACCAAGTTGTCAGCTGGCCACGCTCCCTCCTGAGGCTCTAGGTGAGAATCCTTCCTTGCCTCTTCCAGCTTCTGGTGTTTCTTGGCTTGTGGCAGCATATTTCCAATTCCTGCCTCCATCTTCACATGGAATTCTTTCTGTACCTATCTGTGTTTTGTCTCTGTGTCCAAATTTCCCTCTTCTTATAAGGACAACATCATATTGGATTTAAAGCCCACCTTAATTCAGTATGACTTCATCTTAACTTGACTGCACCTGCAAAGACCCTATTTCCAAAACAGGGTTATATTCACAGGTTCTGGTGGACATGAATTTTGGGGGGACACTATTCCCCCAAATCCCTTAGTCACCTCTTCATCAGAATGAATTCAGTGCTGTCAATTTCTCCCACTTTACAGGTGAGAAAGCTGAGGCATAAACCAGCCCAAAGCCACACAGCAAGCTGGGCTTCAGACCCAGTTCTCTGACCTACAAAGGGCTGTGAGTCCCTAACCAGGACAGATGCGTGGTGCTGGAGGAGGACATGAGCTGCAGTCAGGAGGAAGAAGGAAGTAGCAATAGGAAATTCCTTCTCAGGGCAATGTCCCAGGATGCTGATCGGCTCAGGGACTGGACCTCAGCCTCCCGGCCCTCCTCTCCTCTCTCTCCAGCCCTGACCTCCCTCCGCCCCTCCCAGCAGCAGGCAGGAAGTGCTTTAGCCTGATGCTCTGCACAGGTCCACGCTGTGCTGACCTGGCCAGAATGAGCCAGCAGCAGCTCGAGCGGAAAACCAGTGGCTGGAACAAGCTGGAAAGAATGCTTATCTGGGGCCAAGCAGAGGGCAGAGGGCAGAGGGCTGGAGCCTGCAGCCAGAGGCCCACTTGCTTGGGAAGGGCCTTTATCTCCTCTGAGAGGCTGGCTCTGTCTTGTGTGGTGACACAGAGGCTCGGAGTGGAGGGGGCCAGCCCTGCTGCCTGGCCAGGAGCCCTGCCCAAGCTCAGAGAGCCGCTGATTCCGATCACAGGGGTACATTCATCAGGGCAGGGAAGGCCTTAGAGCCATCACAGCTGAGGGTTTCAAATAAAAGGCTGTTGTAATATCAGACTCCCTTCCTCAGACTCCTCCTCAACAGACAGCTACTATCAATCCATCGGAGCTGGCACAAGAGTTAAAAATCGCCCTGTGGTTCTAACTCCAGACCCAGATGTCTGAGCCTTAATGACATCTCTCAGTGTGCAGAGGCCCAGAGGGTCCCCAAGCCGAGGGGAGCAGTAGATTGGGACCAGGTCTCCCACTCTAGCCCCCAGGCACTTTTTCCTGACACTGAAACTTTTTAAACCAGATGACACCCAGACATTCCTGTCGTCCCACTCCCCATGAATCACCCCTGGTGCTGCCAATGAGCAGGGTTCACAGCTGCTGTGGCACAGCCCTGGCTGGCATCTGAGAACAGCGGCTGCTACTGCGGGACCCACCCCACCCCTGGCTGTGCTGGTCTGCCTGATGGGGAAGCTCAAAGTGGTTTTGAGGTGCAAGTAGGAGTTTGCCTGGGTGAGAAAGTTCAAGGAGGGAATTCCAGGCAGAAGAATCAGCATGAGCAGAGGGTCAGACAGAACTGAACAGAGAGGGCCGTGGGGGACGGAGGGACTGGAAGGCAACATGAAGCCATTGCCATGAGATTTGGGTTCTAGTTTTGGTTTAGGCACCTGGAACAAGTCCTTGACCTTCTGGGCCTTGGTTTCCTCATTGGTACAGTAGGGAATCAGGGCTGGGAGCTCAATACAGGCCATCCCGCTTTGTCAGGGGTCCCAGTAGCCTCCCCCTCACTCTCCTGCCCTGTGGAAGGGACCCAGATGTTGATTCTCAGAGAGGCTCAGCCTGGCTGAGAGCTAGCCCAGCTCTCCCTGGGCCCCAATCTGGGACCGGGGGTGAGAGTGACACTAATGTCCTTCTCCTCTCTGTGCACTGCCAAAGGGCATAAGCCACACACTGCTCTGTGACCTGAGTGAGTCACGCAGCCCCCTTGGGCCCTCTGCTCTGTAGTGCAGCTGGCCACCAGCTGGGGACCCGAGGCCTGACAGCTGGTGGGGCAGCTGGAGGCGGGGATGCCTCCATAGCCGAGGAATGTGTTTACTTCCCCCTGTGCTGGGAGGAAACCAAGCAAGGCGCCGCTGGATCCCTTCCCAGCCAGGCCAGCAGGCCTCTCCGCCTCCTCCCCAAGCTGCCCACATTGTTCTAGGCAGCCCTCCCACCAGCTGCATTCTAGGCCCCCTGCCTTGTTTTATCCCTCCACTTCATGAACCCTGACACAATTGGGCAACCCAGTGGTGTCAGGCTCTTAGTCTGGAGCCAGGACCCTGGGCCCTCCCCCCAGTGGTGTCTAATCACCATGAGGCCCTGACAAGTCTCTTGCCTGCTCTGGCCTCACTTTCCCCTTTCTATTATGGAGGGATAGGATGAGGTGAGCTCTGAGGGCCCCTTCAGTCCCGGGAGCCAGAGCCTCGGAGAGACCTCCTGGGAAGGCAGGTTGTTGGGTGGTCCTGAACAGGGGCTGCCAGTCACTGTCAGAGGCTTCTGCACCTGAACCGGCCGGGCTCTGTTCCAGGCCCTGCCAACACAGCAGCAACGAGACAGGGCTCTGTCCCTGTACTCAGTGTGGGAGACGGACGTTGAACAAATACCTGGTCCTAAACCATGGTAGGTGCTAAAGAGAAGACTCTACGTGAGAGAGGGAGAAGCTGCTCTAGATGGGGGATGGCCTGCCCAGGAGGTGGCATCAGTTGAGATGTGGAGAAGGAGACTGTGCCAGTGTCGGGAAACGGGCAGGGGAGAGCGCTGCAGGCCGAGGGCTGGTCTGTGTGTGCAGTGAGGGGCGGGGGCGTGGGGGTGTGGGGATCACAGGAGCTTTCTCTCCAGTTAGAGCCTGTGGGACCTTAAAAAGGGCCCTTAACATCCCCGAATCTCACTTTCATCATCTGTAAATTCACGACAATGTCTCATGTGCAAGATGCTTATGAGGATTCAATTACCGTATGTAGCACTGACCACTTATTTCTGGGTCTTATGGAGAATAAGCTTTCAATAAATGGCAGCAAAGTGTCTGGTTATCCTCTGCCATGTGTGATTTGTATCTATTAGTCTGACTGTTTTTTACAACCTGCTACTCTTTGTTTTTCTTTATTCTTTTGCTATTTGTAATTTGTTCTTTTGTGTTACATCTTGTGTTCCTCTACATTTCTATAAAGGGGACATTATTATTATCATTACTATTCTTACTTTTTGTGAATCTACTTCACAAGTGGAAAATGAAAGAGTGGGAGAATGATTTCCAGTGTGTAAGCTGCTATGTAAATGTGAGGAATTCTTATCACATATGTAAAATGTCTTTGAGCTGCATAGATATATAATATATTGTATCACAGAATCAAAAACTCCTCGCAAGGAGGAACAAGTAGAGGGACATGAAAATCAGCTACATTGTATATTGATAAATTAAAAAAATTTTTAAAACGATAATAGCGAAAAAGAAAAAAAACATAAAAACCCCAAAATTCCTTGCAAACTCCTAGCCTTACCCACGTGCCAGGGAGCTGTGGACATTGGGCGTTTTTTTCTGGTGGGGCTTTAGAAAATGGCATGAGGGATGTGCCAAAGGCAGGTAGGTCCCACAAAGGAGGCCCAGGGACCCAGGGAAGAGGAGCCCCAGGAGCCCAGAGCACTGCCTACAGGACGCTGACCCTCCTGAGAGAGAGAATTGGGTTTGTGTGCAGTTTGAATGAATAAATATGAGGAAGAATTTTCTAACAAAATCTATTCCGAAGATGAAGTGACCTTAAGAGGTACTGAGCACCCTGTGTCACTCTAGTTGTGTGAACTGTACAGTTACCCTTTAGAGAATGATTTGGAAAGGATTTAAGCCTTGGACAGAAGATTTGCAGGGGAGGGGGTGGGGGTAGAGAAGGATATAGGAAAGTTGGAAGAGATTATGTGTCATCAGTTAGGATTAGATGACTGCAGCAAACAGATGCCTGAAACAATCATGGCTTACACAACGTGGACACTTACTTCTTTCTCCCATAAAAGTCTAAAGGTGGGCAGCCCGGGCTGGCATGGTAGCTCTGCTGTGCCTCATCCTCGGGGCCCAAGCTCCTTATCTTTTGACCCACCTTCACTATGGTGTGGCCCTCAGCCTCATGGTCCAAAACGGTAGCCATCATATCTGCGTTCCAGAAAGCAGGAAGAAGGAAGGAACAGAGGTGGAAGGATAGAGGGACAGAGATGGAAAGGGTAAAGGAAGATTTCCAGAAGATGCCACAGGATGTTTATGCTTTCATTTCGTTGGCCCAAACCAGGCACATGGCCATGTCTAGTGGCAAAGAAGGATGGGCAATGTAGCCTTTACTCTGGGTGACCGTGGTTTCAGCTAGTGAGTCCATCTTTGTGGAAGGGGAGAATGGATGCTGGGGGGCAATCAGCCCTCTTTTCCATAGATATTTCTGATCTCTTTCAGCTCTACAAGTCCTCGAGTTTATAATTTTCAGTATTCTATCACCGTAGCCAAGATCTGAATGTTTGTCCTTGGCCCAAAGCCAGTATTTGAGTGTAACGGGACAGCGAGACCACTGAGGAAGGCCGGGGAGGATCAGACAGATGCTGATGTTAGAGATGGCCCCGTGTCTCCATTCTCCACGCTGACTAGTGCCATCCTGATATTTGGAAGCCTCTCAATGAGAACATGCGAACTAAGCAGCCTGCAAAATTGCCTTCCCTTGGGACAATGAAATGTTCTGCCCTTGGCTTTTGCAGGTGGGCAGGTTGTGAAATATACTGGAAGGGTGTTTCCATTTCTATGCGAAAATGGAGGTGACATGATTGTTCACTATGTCAGGAAATGGCCTGGATGTAATTGCTGTGTGAAGGGATTCATTCTGAAATTCAGAATCAGGAAAATGCTTATCTCCAGCTGAGCTCATCTGAGTATGATTTTTCTGTCTGCCAACACATCAGCTAGCACAGTGGCCTCTTTTGTGTTCGCTCTCTCAGCATTATGTTCTCCTCCTCCTTTTGGTAACGTCGCATCGCCTGTTTTTTTCGGAGGAACCCTCTCCCTTCCCACCTCAGCATTCAGTCCCTGTTTCTGGTAGGGCTGACTCCACCCCTTCCTTCTCCTCCAGGGCGTGGACACGATACCCAGGCCAGGCTAATCAGAGTCATGGTGATTGAATCTGGGATTGGATCATGATCCACTCTGGGCCACTGAGAGACAACCCTGGGACTTTTGCTGAAACTATTGGGGGACAGGGGGAAACACATCTTTCCCATTGGGGATGCTAAGCTGATAAGAGGCAAATCTGGAGCTGCTGTGGCCGTCTTTGCACCTTGTAAAAAGAGCTTGCTTGAAAATGAGGGAACTAGCCGACACAGAAGAGAATAGAGCAGAGAATGAAGAACGTGACACATTCCCAATTATGTTACTTGGGGATTCATCTGCGCCTGAAGCTGCTATACCCCTGAATTTCACAGTATATGAGTCAACAATTCATTTTTGCTTAAGCTGGTTTGACCTGGGTTTTCATCATTTGCAAATAAGAGTCCCCAGTAATACACTAATCAAAATACAGTTCTGCCTGGAAGTAGAGATAGGACTGTTGTCATTAAGTGTACTAAGTTTCCAGGTGCCTGATACATCTGCTGCTCAGCTTCTTCCATAGGAAACACGTTGGGAGCCCAGTGAGCATGAACACTGGGAGAGTGTCTGCAAAATGGTTGCCAGTAACTCTTCCCATCCCTGTGCGCCTGTGTTGCTTCCCAGTGGAAGGTAGAGTCCATTTTCCCTCCCGTTAAATCATGAATTCATGAATCATGGCTTGTTTTATGACTTGTTTTGACCGATAGAATGTGGCTTAGGTGAGGCTTTGCCAGTTCTAGGCTGAGGCCTCCAGAGACCTGGCAGCTTCTGTTTTTGCTCTCCTAGAGCCTTGAGCTGCCATGTAAAGAAATCTGGCTACTCTGCTGGAGAGACCAGGTGAGAGAAGAGAGCTGGGTGGCCCCCAGATGTTCCAGCCACTGCAGTGGAGACACTAGACATGTGAGGTGAGCCAACTTGGGCATTCTAGCCCCAGCTAAGCTCCCAGCTGCATGTATCTGCCTGAGTGTTCCCAGCCAACACCACGTGGAGCAGAAGAACTGCCCAGATGAGCCCAGCCAGTGCATGAAATCATGAGACATGACAGAGTGCTGTTTTAAGCCACTAAGTTTTGGGTTGGTTTGTTAGGCAGCAATAACTGACTGACACATCTACTCGAGCAATTTTGTAATATCAGGATGTGTCACTGGGTACTTATTTGAATGAGGTCCTTGTTGAGAAATGGTGGTGGGAAGTGCTGGGACTGAGGGTCAGACGAGCAGAGCTCTGGGACTGAGACTCTTGAACAAAGAGGGAAGGAACTCCGCTTCAGCACTGGCATGGGGGGGAGGGGGGTTCTGGGTGGCTGGGAACCCACCTTGGGGGAAGAGAGGCTCAAGCCAAGGTTTCAGCTCAGCAGGCTGACTGGTGAGGGATGGGAAACACCATCTGTAAGGAGTCATTCAAACGTCCTGAAGCCCAGCCACCTTCGGGGAGCTGAGGGGAGAGCAGATGCCCAATGGCCCTAACCCCCCAGGCAGTGGTGGACGTGCTGGTAGGGAGAGAGCCCTCTCACAGCCCCCCCTGGGATGAAGGGAGGGAGGAGAGAGGCCCACAGACCACTGAGTCCTTATGATCAGAGCCTTGGGGCCTGGAGAAACTGGGGTTACGCTTTTAATGTTTCTACCCTCTTCTGTTTCTCTTTTTTATTATCCTGATTCATTTGGGATCCAACCTGCTAAACCATCTCAAATCCTTTTTGGAAGTGGGTGGGAGGCTCATCACAGATGCCTGAGAGCTGGGATTATCTTTGGAACCCCAGCGGGAAGGAGCAGAGCTGATGGAGCCCCGTCTGGCTCCACCTGCTCATCTCTGGGAGGCCCTCGTGTGTGTGTGTGTGTGTGTGTGTGTGTGTGTGTGTGTGTGTACACATGAGTGCATGAGTATATAGAAGTGTGAGTGTGTGTGACTGTGTGAATATATGTAAGAGTGTGTATGCGAGCACTTGTGAGGATCAATGTGTGTGAGTCGTGTATGTACACAAGTGTGTGTGTTTGCTGGTGTGCGGAAGTTGTGCGGAAATGGGTGTGCATTAACATGGCTGAGTGTGAGCATGTATGTGCTCATGTGTATATGACTGTGTTAGTGTGTGGGCATGTGTATGTGAGAGTGTGTATCCCAGTGTGTGTTGGGTGTGATTTGTGTGAGAATGAGAATATGACTGTGTCTGAGAGTGTGTGAGTGTGTCTGTCCTCCCCACAGTATCAGAATGATCTTTAGAAAACACATAGGATGGGCCGGCCCGTGGCTCACTCGGGAGAGTGCGGTGCTAATAACACCAAGGCCCCGGGTTCGGATCCCATATACGGATGGCCGGTTCGCTCACTGGGTGAGCGTGGTGCTCACAACACCAAGTCAAGGGTTAAGATCCCCTTACCGGTCATCTTTAAAAAAAAAAAAAAAAAAGAAAAGAAAACACATAGGAGGCTGGCCCGTGGCTCACTCGGGAGAGTGCGGTGCTGGTAACACCAAGGCCACAGGTTCGGATCCCTATATAGGGATGGCCGGTTGGCTCACTTGGGAGAGTGTGTGCTGACAACACCAAACAAGGGTTAAGATCCCCTTACCAGTCATCTTAAAAAAAAAAGAAAGAAAGGAAGAAAGAAAACACAGGGATGTGTCATGACCTAGTTAAAGACCCTCCAGGGCTTCTCTCTGCTCCTAGGATAAGCCCATGCCCCAAGTGGCGGTGACCCCACCCTGACTGATGGGGTCCCTTCTTAGGCAGCCTGCCTTGGCCGTCCTCTGTCCTCACTTCCCTCCTTCCTTTCCACGCCTGGTCACAGCTGGTTGTTCCAGCTTCACTTTTGCACCGCCAGCCGCAGCAGCCAGGGCACCGGCGCTGGATCCTCTCAGAACTGGAGAGTGTGGGGGTGTCGAGCCCAGGGGGCCATCAGAGAATGCTGATGTGCCACAGGCTCTTGCGAAACTTTTTCCTGACAACAGTGAGGCTGAAAATCCCCAGTCTTCAGCCTTCCGGGACTGCCAAGGTCACGGACTCCCCTCTTGCCGGGATGCAGCCCAGAAGGCTGGAGTGTGCTCTCTGCTGCCCTCTTCTGGACATCTGCCACCTTGCAACACAGCGAAGCCAAGGCCACCTGCCCCTGTAGAACAGCTCCCACCAGCTTTGTGCCTGCACGGGTGGGCCAGGCAGGGAGCTCCCCAAGGCTCACTGCCTCCTTGATGCTTATTTCAGGTCTGACACTTGGGAGATACCCCAGGAAGGGAAAATTAATGCATGGATTGGTTCAGGTCATAGAGGGGAAACTGAGCCCATCGCAGTGAATTTGTTGCATAGACAGGACTGGACCCACCAAGTCCCCAGGACTTGTTCTGCCACGGCTTCATCAAGGTGGGAGTCCTGGCCTTCCCTGCTCACCATGAGCATACCTCCCAGTTGACTGGGCTGCCCCAGGAGGAATTGGCTGTCCCCATATCGAGGCAACTGGGTCAGGCTGGGGAGATGGGCAGTGAAGGGCCTGAACCTAGCCTCCCTCTGCTGGGTGCCTGGGCTCGTCTGCCAGATTGTGCTGAGCTGGCCCACGCCTGGGCAGAAGATGACAGACACAGACACGCCCTGGAGCCGGAGGTGTGTGGGGTGCTCCAGGTGCCTCTTATCCGCCTTCCACCTTTGCATGGCATCATTATCCCCTCCAGACCGATGAGGACACTGAGGTTCAGAGAGGCTGTAGTTGCCCAAGGCCACAGCTCGGACGTGTCCAAGCTTCTTTCACTCAACCCTGGAGCTCCTGTGTGAGTCCTGCTTGCTCTCTCTAGCTTTGTGGGAGCTGCTCCCATGCCTTTGGGAGACAGGGCCACCTCTTCCCATCCCATGGCTCTCAAACAGTGAGAGCTGCACCCCCCCCCTTCCCAGTTACTCATTGTAGAAAAAGGGAAAACACAGACAAACAGAATTGCCTGAGATATCTGCTTTCCCCAACCATCAGCCCCACTCCCCAAATAGACCTGTTAACCCCTGCTGCTTCCCACAGGACTGAATCTCCTCCCTGACCTCTCTGTGTGGCTTCACGCAGTCCACCTTTAGCCCTCGCTTGCGCTAAGATCCGGCCCCCGCCAGCCCCACAAGCCCATGACCCACCCTCCTATGCTGCCCCATTCCACATTGTGCCTGCCTCAGTGCAAGCTCAGGAGCCCTGTGGGCCGCAGGCACCTAGATCCCATTTCTAAGTGAGATGACTTGGTCAGCCGCTCCTTGTTCTCAGGCCTTCCATGGTTCCCAGGTCAATAGGAGAAGGTCCAGATGGCTTAGGCTAGCCCCAACACCACCCCAGCCAATATTCTCCCCACTGGAGGCCTACAGGAATGGTTGGCAACCTTCTGGGCTGGCCTCCCCTGAGAGCTCATGAGCTATGTGGGAGATGGAGCTGAATCCACTTTATCTCCACATCCCCTGTGTTTAGCCCGGGCCTGGCATGCAGTCGGCTCTCAGCACATGTTCACTGAAGGGAACTGAACTGGTTTGAGCAACCCAATTCACTCCTGTTAATAACTACAAGGAGCATTTACTCGGCATGCATAATGTCCAGGCGTGTGCTATGTGAATGATAAGAGTTCCTCACTGAATCCTTAGAACTACTCTATAAGTGGTGCTACTATAACGCCCAGTTTCCAGATGAGGGAACTGAGGCCCAGAGACACTAAGTGATTTATCAGAGTCATATGCAGGACTCTGACCTGGCCTGTGCCCTGTCCACTGCCCTAGACTGCAGACTTGCCTACCTGCCCTTGCCTATGTGCATGCTGGTGTGTGCGCACTGTCCTGTCTCTCTGGTTCACCCATGCTCCTCTGTCTGGGCCCAAAGACCTTTCCTTCTTCCCTCTCTCCAGGCTCAGCCCCAGGGCCAAGGCAGGGTAGGAGGCCCAGCAAGTCTCAGGTGCCTGGCTGTGACTGGGCATGCTGAGAGGCTGCAGGGTGGGTTCCTTAGGGACCAGGAACACACCTGCACTTTCATGCAGCTAAACAAGATTCTACAGGCCCATTTTAGGCTCCACCTGCAAGTTTTGAAATAAGCTTGACCTGATGCAGCCTTCGAGAGGCCTGGCCTGGGAATTTGGGCGTAATCACAGACTCACCATGTGACCTTGGGCAAGGAGCTTAGCTTTGCTGAGCCTCAGCTTCCACATCTGTACAGTGGGCATGAGAATATCCACCTCACAGTGTCATTGGGAGGATTAAACGTTAGCTGTCATGGGAAGGCATCCCGTAAACTACAAAGCTGCTAATGGAGGCAGAGGGGCTGTTATTGCCCTGTGGGATCGTCAGTGGCCTACTCCAGAGGCTGGGAGGAGGGAGGGCAGGACAGACGCAGCCTAGGCCCAGGCGCAGGTTTTTCTGGTTAGGGTGTGTGCAGGGGAGGTGGACGGGGAAGTAGGAAAGGAGCTGGTGACGGGAGGTGGGGCTTCTGTTGGGAGCTGCTCCATGATCCAAGAGGAGATGCTGAGTCACCCTGCTCTTTGTTCTTCCTTGTTTTTGCTTTTAAAAGAAGTCTTAATTACTTTTTTCTGCTTACAAAAGCAGTACATGCTCATTGTACGAAGTTCAAACAACATCCCAATATACAGTGTAGAAGGTAGACAGTTCATTCTCCCCAGATGTTAAGTGCTGCTGACATTTGGGTGTATGTTCCTCCAGATCTTTCTTTTGATGAACAGATGTCTATTTATTAACTAGAGAAGCAAGTTCCTTGGAGACGATTTAAAGCAAGGCAGAACTGTGTCATGTGTATGTTCTTCCTCCCACCACTCCTCTCAGAACTAACCACTATGGATGGCTTTGTAGGTATATGCTTGAACTTTTTATGTGCATTTATATTCACAAGTGGGCATAAATGGGGGGAGGGTGGTAATCATTATAGACACAAAAGTCAAGACCGCCAGGACACCAAACTCAGTCCCAACGATTACTAGCTGGGTGACTGTGGGCAAGTTACTTAACCTCTCTGAGCCTCATTTTCTTCCTCTGGAAGACAGGAATCATGATAGCACCTGTTCAAAGTGTGGTTGAGAGAATTACATGAGATGAAGTATGCTGAGCTTAGCATAATGTCTGGCTTAGCGAGCATCAGCTATTATTATAGACACACAGAGTATTTTTTCCCCCGAAGAAAGGGGATTGTACTATGCATACTCTCCTGTTTGGTTTGGAGGCAGAATTATGTGGAAAGATTAGTCACAGGGATCCTGAAATTTACACTGGAGATGAGAAGTCTTGCATTTAGATTCAAAGGACTGGTTGCATAAGTGCAGGCTGGGAGAAACCTAGATTTCACAAGCTGAATCATAGCTCTGAAATGCAGCTACAGCCCTGGCTTGCTTCAACGAAGGGTGAGCTTTCAAAACAAGGGAGGTGAGGGGGTTTCTGTAGCCTGGGCCAGCCAGTCCACCTGAGCCTCCTTTCCCCTTCCCTCACTGAGGGGACATCCAACCACCTACAGGTTACCTTCTACCTTGAAATGTCTCAAACTTCTCCCTCTGATGTTTTACTCCCACCTCCCTCAAATCTCTGTTCTCCTTCAATCTCCCCAGCCACTGTGAGGGCACCCAGACCTGCCATTTGCTTAAGCCAGCCCCAGGGACGGGTAGGGGAAGGCTGCTTTCTGACTGTTTTGTCCTGCCTGTGTCAGCTCCATCTTTGAGTCCTGTGGGCTTTCCCTGCCCCCACACCCACCTCCCTTGTCTCCTGCTCTCTCCATCCCGCCACCCTGCAGTCTCCTCGCCACCCACGGCTGGAACACATGTTTAAAGTTTGCTTTGATCTTTTTGAATGGGTAATAGGATGAGTTGAATGGTGGCATCCCCAAAGATATGCCCACATCCTAATTCTTGGAATCTGTGACTGTGATCTTATTTCAAAAAAGGGTCTTTGCAGATGTAATTAAGTTAAGGACCTTGAGATGAAGAGGTCATCCAGGATGACTCAGGTGGGCCCTAAATCCGATAAGTGTCCTTATGAGACACACAGGGGAGATTTGATAGGAAGAAGAGGCGGCAACATGACCATGCAGGCAGAGACTGAAGTGATGCAGCCACGAGCCAAGGAAAGCCCCGAGCCTCCAGGAGACAGAATAGGCTGGGGACAGCAGTTGTCCTAGAGCCTTCAGGGGGAGTGTGGCTCTGTTGACGCCCCGGTTGCGAACTTCTGGCCTCCACAACTGTGAGAGAATAAATTTTTTTTTTGTTTTTAAGCTGTTATAATGGTGTTTTTCCATACCTGTTGCAAATTTCTGTTGTTTTAAGCTACCCAGTTTGTGGTAATCTGTTATGACAACCACAGGAAATGAACACAGGTAATACATGCATGTGGTTAAAATATCAAAATGATGTAAAATGAATATATTGAGAAGTCTTGTTTTTATATGTAACCACTTTTATTAGGTCTTTTTATATTTTTCCGGGGTTTCTTTATATAGACACAAGAAAATAAGAAAGAAGAATACATTTTGCTTTTCCTGCTACTGTTAGGAGTGATCTTTTTGAATGCATATCTGACTGTGTCACTCGCTGTACTTAGATGAGAGCCAGACTCCTCAAGTGGTCCACAGGGCCCCACTCCACCTGTCCCCTGGCTCCTCAAGCCCCACCCCACAGCCCCTCCACCACCCTAGGCTCCAGCCCCACTGGCCTCCGGGCAAGAAGATCCCATGTTCCTTCCGCCGCTGGTTGGGGCACCTTCCTTGCTCCTGTCTGAACCTCTAGACCCTCCAGTGCCCACTGTCTTCCTGTCCTCAGATTTCTACTCAAATTTCACCTCCCCCGAGAAGCCCTCCCTGACTTCCCAGTTAAAAATAGCTCCCCTAATCCTTCTGGTCATACTACACTGTTCATAGTGTGTGAAGGTCCCACAATTCACTGACGTATCACAGCATGAAATTGTTTTGATGATGTATCGGTTTCTCTGTGCCTGCCTCCCTCCCACTTCCTGCTCTAGACTGTAAATTGTTGGAGCTGGGACCTGTTTTGTTCACCCCTGCGTCACAGGCATCCAAAACGATGCCTGGCACATAGTAGGCCCTCCGAAAACATTTGTCAAATCCATAAATGAATACTAAAAGCCAAGCACTTTCTAGAAGCTATGACACACGTTAAAGGGTTGAGTCCACAGACACTCTACAGTAGAAGCAGCATTTTGTGTGTCCATGCGTTATTTTCCATGGAGATGGTTGACAGCTTTTATTAGATTCTCAAAGAGGTCCTGACCCCCCTCTATGTGAAGGGGTCTTAAAATTGGGGTTTGATTGTGCAGGGGGAGAAATAAACTTAAACTCAGTCTCGGAGGCCCTCTGGGGGCCAGGGCATGTTTAGCCTGGAGGAGCACAGCTCAGGGAAGGAGGCTGCTGCCTGTGAGTCTCTGCAGGCTGCCCCCAGACCGAGGGAGCAGCCACTCTGTAGGCAGCAAAGGAACCAGGGGAAATGACAGGGATTTCACCCCTACAGGGGAAGGACCTCCTTGCAGTCAAAGCTGACCAGGACATAAGGACTGACTGGTGGGGCAATGAGGTCCTCGTCATGGAGGTGTACAAGCTCCTATACACAACCCTCTGTCAGAACGTGTCTGGGATGAGCAGGTCAAGGAAACACACAGTTCTAGAGTGGAGGATTGCTGGATGGCTTGGGTCAGAGAGGATAGTCTAAAGGAATGTAGCTGTGGCTCCCCCAGCCTCCCACAGTTTGGAGTGCAATTGACGTGCCCCAGAGTGAGGCTACTTGAGTGCCACCACCATACTCCCCATTAGAGGAGCAAGTCCTGACTTTCCCCCTCCCTACTGGGTTGGTTTCTAAATGTGCAGGCCACCTGGCCTGCTCCCATGACCCAGAGAGAGGCTATCTAGGTCAGAAATGCAGGGGCGGGCCTGGGTCCCCTCTTCTGGCACTGCCCATTTGCTGTGCTGACCTTGGCTTGGCAGACTGCCCCCAGATGCCCAGGACTGCTAGAGATGTGTAACACCTCAGGGGCCAGACTGTCCTCCTGGCCTCCTATGGCATCCATGGGGTTGGCAGCTTTTCTTTTAAGCCCTTTCTTTCAGACTTCCCACTTCCAGAGCATCCCACTTCCCCTCCTTTGTCCAGACCATTGGACCATACCCTGCAGCACTTTTGGGGTGCCCTTCCTGCTGTCTGCTCTGAGAGAGGCAGCCCTCAGGGAGCCCAGGGAACCTTTCTCCTTCAAGCAAGGAAAAAACCCTCTCTACTGAGACAGGGGTGCCTTTCCTTCAGGGCACAGGAGGAGGAAGAAGACAGTGCCTCCAAAGGGCTGCTGAGTCTGAGGCCAACAGCATCTTGAGGCCCTCCTGGGATCCTTGGGTCAGTCCTGGTGGGTGAAGTCCCCGAGGCCTTCTTCCCAGCCTGAAGCAGCTGGGGGGTATTCTGTGAGCTGGAGGACCAGATCAGACACTCTTCCCACCAAGCTGGTGTGGGAAGTGGTTGGCCTGGGTACAGGCCCGGTGTTAACCCTATCCTGGGTTTGTTTCCTGAGGCAGCTACTTATCAGTTATGGGACCCTGGGCACGTTTCTCCATCTTGCCCTCCATCTGTGCCATGAAGACCACAGTATACACCTTACAGGTAGGTATCGTGAATGAGAGAATAGTTATAAAATAAATACACAGCGCTGGGCACAAAGTAAGGGCCCAACAGAGTGTAGGTTCTATTATTATTATTATTATTATTATATGTATTATTTAACCTCTCTGGGCCTCCATAAAAGCGTGATGACAATATGCATCTCATAGCAAGAATCAAATGAGGTCAAGGGAGGAAAAGTGCATTTTGAAATATAAAATCCTATGCGAATGTGTTAGATAATGGTCACTGAGAGCAAAAAAAAAAAAAAAAAAAGTCATGGAAAGTCCTTATAGGCAAGGAAGCCTGTCCTTCCAGTGTAGGCCACAAGAGGGCACCCCTCCTCTTGCCTGTGTCATGCCCCCTGCCCACTCCTCCAGGAGGGACCCTCCAGCTGGTAACAGCCTGGGCCTGGGGCTCTGTCCTGAGGATCTGTGATCACGCTTGTCACCTGAAGTGCCAATTCCTTCTCTCCACCGGACGGAGGACCATGTCGTACCACTTAGGGGTGTGTCTGAAACTGTTACTACTTACAGGACTGTGTTCAGAAAGGTGTCAATACAGAATTTCTGCAGGTGGAGTGCAGGGTCTCATGTTTATATGCATGTGACAGAGTTTGTCCTCACAGTGCGAGAGTTCTCTGGTTGTTCTGCTCACTGCTGTATCCCCGGCACCAGGCACACACAGGCACCCAGTAGTTCATGTGGAATTTCAATGAGGCAAATAAAGACGTTGCTCCATTAGTTGGGTATTTGCTGTTATTCCTGTCAGCTCCCAACCATGAGATGCCTGAAAACACCACAGTGCATAACCCATCTGTGGGAGTCAAGGAGTCCCATCTTAGTTGGCAATAAGTTCCCCAGGGGTGTAGAGTGGGAGTTCTAGAAGGATGGTGACAAGGACAAGGGTGAGCTTCAAGAAGGCTCAGGTGTCTGGCTGGGTCCCATCTCAAAACTGAAAAAGGACAGGCACATGGGAGGTGGTCTGCAGTGGACAGCAGGAGGGGCCCTCGGCACTGTTGCTTTTGCTCCCTCTCTGGGGCTCCCAAGCGGCCTGTGTTCACCCAGAACCTCAGGTTCTGCAGCTGGGACGTGCAGCCACTCACGCCCTCCTCTCAGCTCCTTCTGGGGTGAAAAGGAGAGATGTGGGGAAGCCCTTTCCATCTGGGAAACTGCGTGTTGCAGGAGATTTTTCAGGTGGTGTTTTGTTCTCCCCCTCAAAATGTAGTGGAGTTTGGAGGATCACGCCACGGTGAGATAACTATGCTAGCAATGTCCTCGTGTGTCGGTCATGATGCCTACAGCACAGCTAGAATCCAGTGTTACAGCAGAGTCCGGCTAATGTCCAGAGTTTACCATGAGTCCAATTGCCTGGGTGAGGAGTGAGATGGCCTCAGATTTCATACTCTTTCCTATTTGACCTGGCAAATCACACCTTTGAGACTGAAGGAGAGGGGTGACAGCCTGGCTAGATCTGGAGTGCTCCTTGGCCCTTACTGAGCCCCAAGGGCCAATCTCCCTCCTTCCTCCACATCAAGGGAGCATTCCCAGATACGGCAGGTTCCTGGGGCTTCCGACTGCCCGGGTGTGGGTCCCGATTGCTCTCTATACTGGCCTCTGGAGGTGTCTGGCAACGTGGAAGTCCTTGGGGTTCCCTCAGCTGGGGCTGCCAGGTTCTTTACCTGTCTCCTCCTCTTCCCCCTCCTCCACGTTCCCAGGAAGAAATGGACAGAAGCCAAGGGTCCAGCACTTTATTACAGTCACAGACACAGAGGAGACCACTTCATGGTTTCTTGGCTGTGTGATCTTAGGCGGGTCTCTTAACCTCTCTCAGCCTTGGCTTCCCTATGAAATGGAGTAAACAGTAGCACCTGCTTCATGAGGTGGTTGTGAGGATTGAGAGACAATGTTTGTGAGAGTGGTTAGCACGGTGCCTGGCAAACTATGAACAGTCAACAAGTAGAAGCCGTTACCGTCATCATCAAGTCAGATTTCTCCACCGTCAGGCCAGGTCCAGTCTCTGTGTATCAGGGGAAGAGGGTCTCACATTTCATAAATGTCTTCAATGTGGCCTGTTAGGAGGACAGCCTGGGACACGTGTGGCAGCTACCTGCTCCCTGGGAATATGGGGTCAGAGCCCCAAATGAGGAATCTGGGGACGTGGCCGTCTCTCTCAACCCCATGAAGAGCACTAGGAAGAGTTTGGGGAAAGTTCTAGTTTTTCACCAGGACCACTTCAGGTCTTTTGGCATCGGTCAGTTAGCTTTCCCTGTATATAGTCAGAGAGGTAGTCTTCTCTTATTTTTTATTTTTGTAGTTTTTGTTTTAGGCTGAGAAATCTGCATAGGCCACTGAACTTGAAATCAAACCTGGCTCTGTCTTTTGCTATCTGGGTGAACTTGGGTTGGTCACTTTCCCTCTCTGAGCCTCACCAATCCTACTGACCTGGGGGGAGTTTTGAAGATGAAATATCCATCACTTAAAGTGATGGAGGCATCACTGGTAATGAGATGATAAATAGAGCTTAAGCGGTCACTGGCTCAGAAGTGATGGGGGCAAAAGAACTGTGTGTGTGTGTGCGTGTGCGTGTGTGTGTGTGTGTGTGTGTTTAGGCCAGCACCTGAGTCCTGCTTCTTGCAGCAAGATTAGAGATTATCCTGTGTGGTGTGGAGAGCCACGGTGTTCCTGGAGTGGACAGAGGTGCCGCCAGAGGGCGTTCTGAGTCTCTGTCTTCCCTATCTTGTTGAAAAGTGTTCCATTTTTTCTGAGGCTGCTTTCCAAATCAAACTACAACGTATGGTTTTTAGTTTATCTAACTGATTAATCAACTTTTGAAATGAACTCGTGTGCGATTATTAATTTATCAGTAATGTGGATATGATCCTACGCCCCTGCCCCAGGCATGCTGGGAAGTGGGCGAGGGACGGAGGAGACAGGAGAGACACAGGCCTCACTGTGTCCTGGCTTAACCGCTGCTCAGCGGAGTGACTCTGGACACATTTCCCAAGAGTACGACAGTGCTCAAGTTCCCACATCCAGCCTCACAGGGATGTTACAAAATGCATACAGCGGAAAGAAAAGCAACTTAAAGGTCAAGAATGTGGTTCACAAGCCCTCTTACCTCCAGTGCACAGCCTTCTATGGGATGTGCGTCCCGTGCCTGAGCCGAGGCCCCACGGGGGCAACTCTGGGATGGGAACGAGGAGAATCCAGCTGTTAAGCCATGACCTCAAGAACAGTATTTCCAGGAATCCCCATCTTAGCATCTAAGGGATTCCTGGGAAAACTGGACCGTGAGGACAAGGTGAGAGAGAGTGGCCTTCAGCACCAAGGCCCGCCATGTCCCTAACGGCCACTGGAGTTTTCTTCTGCATCCTGCCCCATCTGAAGCAGCCAGAGCGGGGTGCCACATATTGCAGGATGTGGCCCATTGCTCCCAGGGGAGCAGTGACTGGAACTTCAAGTGCCCTGGGAAGTACCTTCCCTCCAGTCAAAGGCCAGACTTTGATGATGTGGTCAGCCACAAACCGTGGGGCACCCCCACTCCTGCCCCTGCCCCCTACAACTGCCATGGGTCATGTGTATTCCGGAGCAGAGGAGTGGATTTAAACCAACTGGGCAGATCCAGTTCCCAGTCTCTATTTGGCAACTTCTTCACTAATGACATCCAGCAAGTCACTTAACCTCTGGGCCTTGACTTTCCTTAATTGCACAGTGGGATTGCATAGGACTACTGGGTAGGCAAGATAAATAAGATTTTGGGGGGTTAGGAAGAAGGGAGTCTGTAGGATTAATAGAAAGTGCCTGGGTCTGTTTTTGCTAAGAGTGACCCAAGATGGAAAGACAAGACTACAGCAGGATATACTATGTTCTCCTCCTGCTCTTCTGTCCCAAGTTCCATAATCACATGCAATGGGTAAGAACTGGAGGCAGACAGGTTTGGGTACAACCCCAGCTCAGCACAATCAATGTGTGATCTCGGGTGAGTATCTTAACTGAGCCTCAGCTTTTTCATCTGTAAAATGGGCCAATAACACCGCCCATCTCCCAAGCTTGTTGGGAGGTTAAATACTGTGTTTAGCCGAGTGTTTCTCTTCTGCTGTTCACTGCTTGTCTGAAGCTTCTGGAATTTGTGAGATGCCTGGACTGGTTTAGGCAATAGCCCAGAGCCAAAGTTTAGCAGATCAGAGAATAAAGACTCTGACTCAAAACCCAGGACTTTTGTCTTCAGAGCTGAAAGCAGTTTTAAGAATTGTTTGGTCCACAAATGATAAATGGGTTTCATCTCTGAATCATTAACAGTGGCTTTCCGGGACTTAGTGTTGAGAAGAATTCTGAAACTGCATCTGAACACTTCAAGAATGGATGACTTGACTGATTAGCAGGGACCTCCATGGGCTCAGACAGAGAAAGTGGAGGCGGGTGTTGGGTAATGAACACTACCGAATGGTCCAACACCTTATGTTCCAGACAGACAAACTGGGGTGCACAGTGGAGCCAGGACTTGCCCAGAATCGCAAAGCAGATAGTGGCATGAGGTAGAGATCGAGTCCAGGAACTTCCCCAGCCCTGCAAACAGTTGACAGTGTTGAATCTGGAAACACTCTGTCCTTCCTGGTAATCCCCCCTCTCCCACCCTGACTTACCACTTCCTGGCGGGGGGCTGCAGAATAACTTCTCCCTTCCCGAGCTACAGTGCTTCATCTCAGACTCCCAACTGACCAGAGATGCAGCACTGCACCTCAGGCTGGGAGACAGGGCGCTGCACTGCTCCGCTCTGCTGGCCGGCGGCGGGGACTCCACCCTGGGCAGGAGAAAGGGCATTAGAGGGGACCTCCAGCTCTGGCCTGAGACTGCTGTAGCCACCCCCTGCATGTCCTGTCCTTGGCCTGCCATGTGAGCCCTCTGAGACCAGATCCCAACCTTCTCTTTCTTTTCTTTTTAAAACAGTTTTATTGAGATAAGTACCACCCATTTAAAGTGTATAATTAAATGGTTTTTAATACTTTCACAAAGGTGTGCAACCACTGCCACGATCAATTTTAGAATATTTTATCACCCAAATAAGAACCCTTTATCCTTAGCCCACCCCCCCCCTGGGCAGACCGCTTTCTGTCTCTACAGATCTGCCTACTCTGAACTCTTCAATAAATGGAATCATCCGATATGCTGCTCTTCCTTTCTGACCCTGGGCCCCACCTTTATGCTCGATGCCTCCCAGCCGAACAGTACTGTTCATGGAACTTGATATTCTATGTCATCGAACAATTGCCTCCAACCTGTCTCCCTTCTTCTCCCTCTTCTCACCCATCCTCCCAAAGAGATTTTTCAAAATGCAAATATGGTCATATCTTTCCCCAGATAAAAATCTTTAAAGGGCTCCCCATTGCCCTCAGACTCAATTCTGAAGGCCTCACCAAAGCCTGTGAGGATCTGCCCATCTGGCTCCGGTGGCCTCTTTCTTTGGGCCACTGCCCCCGCTCTTGCTGTGCTCCAGCCCCATAGACATCCTTCTGTCCCTCTGTCCCTCCAGGGAGCCCTGCACCCACCCACCTTGCCCTACCCAGGTGCTGTGCTGTTCCCCTGCCTGTCTCCTCTCTGTGCACCTGGTCTGTACCCCACTGACCACTTCTGGGAAGCCCTTCTTGACTTCCTTAGACACCAGGACACCCTGGTCCATGTTCTTGTGCATCCTGTGCCCTCTTTCTAATCCTTTGCCACACTTGAGCTGTAGTTTTCGTTAATGGCTACCTCCACGTGTAGACTGCATGGACGAGCTATGAAGGAAGGGACCCTGTTGGTTGTACTCACCACCGACATCAGGGCCAGGCAGTGCAGATGCCAAATAAGCACTGGTTGAATGGTTGAACCATATTCTTCAATCTCAGGATCTCTAGTTCCAGAGTTATTTGCATGTGGGTCTGACTGACTTACATCTCCAGTTCCCTGTGGACAGTGCTCACATCTTGTTCAATTGGAGGTCCCCAGGCCTTGCTGATGGCTTTGTGCATGGTGATGGATCCCCCAAAATGCCATGTGATGGCTGACTGAATGATCATGCAGGTGATTCATTTTTTTCTCTGGCCTGGCTTGGGTAGAAATTTCCAGATAAGCAGGCATAGCCCCTTCTCTCCTTCTCCTGCCCCCCAAAAGGCCTCCGGGCACCCCAGAGGACCCTCCTATTTTGCTTAATGGTCAGTGTGGTGGCCTTGATGCCGGGTGACACATACTAGGGGAAGGGCAGCCTTTCCTCAGGGATGGGAGAGAGAGAGAAAAAAGAAAAAAAAACCTTCATTCCAAAAAAAAAAAAAAAAGGAGTATCTCCTATGCTACTAGCAGAAATCTGAATTCAGGCCAAACTCTGGGAAGTGTGGGAATACTGCTCTGGCTTGTCACTTGGAGCAGGTCAGTTCTGACAGCCTGCTGAGGGGACCACCCCTTCCTGAGGCATTCCCAGCCAAAGAACTGCCTTCCTCTTATACTGAATTCTCTTGCAGAACCTCTTTTCAAACTGCACTTGGCTGGGGAGTGATTTGAACATCAGGAATCACTTGGGGGTCGTGGACAGCCTGCCTCCTCCACTCTCTAGGGTTCCCGCTGGCCCTGGAAGAGAAATACTTAGCTGGACCAAAAAGGAGGGTTCAGTAAGAAGCCAAAAAAGGTTGTCCTGAAAAACAGTGACTTTCTGCCAGGAACCAAGCTGATGAGGAGTGCCCCCTGCCTTCATGTTGTGCATGACTGTTCCCAAAGCTCTTTCACCTAAGCCACCCTTGTCTTCCCAAGTGAAGCAGGTGGGGTGAGTGATTTTGGGGAGATCGTGGCTCAGCCCTAACTCACTTGGGAACACAGAGTGACTCAGGTAGTTCCCCACCAATTTGCCTTCAGTCCTTCTATTCACCAGGTGGGAAAAAGCCTCAGTTTGGTGACACCCTGTGTCTGACCCTTTCTAATTCCTGCTTATGGCCCAGGGCCTTGCAAGCCACAGGTACAGGTTACTGTGTAACAATGTTGTTTCATTTTTACTGCATTTATTGTTGCTTTTTTCTCCTCCTTATGGGCAGTGTTATGGTTTTCCATTTACAGTAGCTGTTGCTATGTGAATATTAAAAAGGACTCACCTTTAAAAACATGATTGTAAGCGGACATGGCAAAAATAAAAAAGGGGGCATCTGGATGACTGAATTTGGGAAGCAGTGTCTGATCCCATTTGATCTTCAAGACAGCTGGTGAGGCTGGCAAGGGACGCTGTCACCTCCACATGGAGCACCAGAAGTGGAGGAGACTGTGCCAGGGCCATGGAGCCTGGGCTTCAACCAGGGTAGTTGAGGGCTATTTCCACTACACTCCATGGGTTAAGAATGCTGCAGCAAAGATAGCATCTCTCCTGGGTTTAGAAACAGGAAATAGAAGGCAGGCTGTCCCATGTGCCTCTAGGAGAAACTGATGCAGAGACACAGCCTTTGACCAAGAAAGGCATTTGCCTCCATCTCCTCTGTGGTCCTTGGGTTTGTCCCATCCCCAGCTGCAGGCTGCCTAGCTCTGTTCCTTTGTATCTAGAATAATCATAATGATGATGACTGCAATAAGAATGGTCATGTATTGAATGTTCATCCCCAAGGCTCCAAGGGAAGGGAATTTTCCAAGGGGACAGAGCTAGGAACTGAGCCTGGGGTTCCTTCTTCAGTACAGCCAACTCCAGAACCCTCATTTTTTAATCTCTATGCTGGATGTCTCAACCCCTGAACAATTTACCAGTCCTCTGGTTCTGGGCCTGAGTCTAATCATTTTACCTGTTCATTCAGCAAACCTAGTGTCTCTTCCATGTGCCAAAGGGATTTGGGGCTGAACCTGATGGAGACCTTGCTCTAGAGGAGCACAGTCAGGCTGAGGTAGAATGAAAATGTCCCTGCTAAGTGAGTAGGGGCAGAGCAAGTGGGACAAGAGAGAGCCCAAGGGAGTTCTGCCTAGGGCTTAGAGGACAAAGAGGTTCCTGGCCCTGGGGGGAGCTGGGAAGGCTTCCTGGAGGAGGAGGTGGTGAGGCTGGGCTGGAGCAGGGGCAGAGCTGCATAGGGGGAGGTGCCTTCCCTGGCTCTCTGCCCAGGAACTCTTCCTTTGAGTCTTGCACACTTGCTGGGCTGGCAGACAGTGCTTGTCCCTTGTCTCCTTCAAATGAGGGTCTCACTGAGAAGGGAGGGGTCTATGGCCCCCCTATTTCACTTACCCCATGAAAGTCTTCTTGACACTCTGGATCTCTAGTCAGGAGATGAGAGAGGACACTCGGGAGTCCCATTTTCTATCGCCAGTTGGCATGGTTACTTCTCACCAGGCCCTTTTCTCTGTGGCTCTGTTTCCTCTTCTGTAAAGGAGGCAGTTGAACCAGGTGGCCCCAGAATCCTACCTGGTGGCTCAGCTCTCGGAGCTAGCTGTTGGCAGCTTGGGGGACTGCTCCCAGGCAGATGGACTGTTTCCCCTTTCTGCTTCCCATGTCTTCAGGAAATGTTGCTGGTCTGGGGGAACCTGTCTTCTGTCGGGAAGCTCCGGGGCAGGCGTGGGTGAAAGGGAGCCTGGGGAGGAGAAAATAAACAGTGGCTGTCTGGGTTTTCTCGCCAGGCCTGAGCAAGGAGGCCTCCCTAGGCTCCTTCCCTTATATGGCCTGGCTGCTCTGGGCTGGGAGCCCGCCGCCACTGCACTCCCCACCCTCCACCGCCACTCGGAGGGCTGGGGGCCACTGCTGCTCACCTGGGACTCTGCTGCTACAGAGGCCAGGGAAGGACCTAGGACACGTTCTGGTAATCAGACTGTCTTGACCTTGGGGCTGCTTGGGGTAGAGCAAGTGGGGAGGACTTATACTGAATAAGGGGTGGGGGAAGAGGAACACCCAGAGAAGAGGGGACCCACCTGGTACTCATTTAATCTCCAAGTCATGATGTGACACTGGCCAAGCCCTTTCCCTTCCTGGGCCTCTGTTTCTCCCTCTGTAAAATGAGGGTATAGAAAATAATATTTAATTCTCACAGTCAGCCCTTCGAGGCGGGAGTTTTTGTATCCTCATTTTGCAGAAGGGAAATAGGCTCAGAGAGCCTAAGTACAGATGCTCCTTGACTTACGATAGGGTTAAGTTCCAATAAATCCTGTGTTAGTTAAAAATATCTTAAGTCGAAAAGGCATTTAATGCACCTAAGCTACTGAACATCATAGCTTAGCCTAGCCTACCTTAAAAACTGTGCTCACAACACTTACATTAGCCTACAGTTGGGCAAAATCGTCCCAAGAAAAGCCTATTTTATGATAGTGTTTAATATCTCATGTAAGAGTATATATATAGCATATTGCTAGCCCAGGAAAAGGTCAAAATTCAAAATTTGAAGTATGGTTTCTGCTGAATGCATATTGCTTTTGCATCATCATAAAGCTGAAAAATCATAAGTCAAACTGTCATAAGTCAGGGACTGTCGGCAATTTGACCACAGCTATCCGGCTGAAAAGGAGCAAGACAGGGTTTGAACTTGGGGCTGTCTGGTGTCAGGGTATGTGTTCTGAATGGGGTGATTGGTAAGGCAATATCCAATGTCTTACAGAAAAGGGATTTTGCTGGAGCTGCCTCCCTGGAGGACCAGGGAGGCCCTAGTGCCCAGTGGCCCAGCCCAAAGGAGACAGTTCCTTAAGCAATAGAAGCAGGGGCTGAAAGTTATTCATCTTGGTGTCCCCAGCAAATCACACAGGGCCTGGCACAGACTCAGGGCTCAGGAAGTGGGTGTTGTGGAATCACTGAATGAATAATCCTCAGTGGTCACTTCTGTACCATGGGCACAATCCCCTAAGTCCCAGGCACATTCTTAGGATGAAACAAAACACTGGGTGAGAAAGCACTAAGAAGCCACCTTTAAGATGGCACCGTCATTCTGTTCACAAGTTCCTTCTTCCCTTTGAAGAGCCCCTCTGTGTCTCATCCCCAGGCCACTGCCTTCTGAGCTGACTACTCCCTGCTCAGCCCAGCTGTGGGACTGAGAGATGAGGGGTCTGCTCAGGGCCTGGGCTCTGGCCCAGCAGCAGTGGCCATGGAGAGGCTGCAGGAGGGGAGGGTGCAAGGGGCGGTGGGGGCGGGTTGCTGGGAACGGCTCAGAAATGTGCCTCGCACAAGCACTAACATCCTGTGTGCTCTTAAGCTAGCCCTGGATCCTCCCTCACCCCATCCATCATCATGGCATCCTCTCAGACCCCGGCCTCCTTCCTGGGGCCTGGAGGCGGGGTGAAGGGGCCAAGGACTGACTGTCAGTGGGGCCGAGAGACTGCAGCTGGCAGCTCTGCAGGCCTGCTTAGTGTCGGAGCCGGACAGTCGGGGGGAGGAGGCGCCTGCAGACCTCCTAATCCAATTTGTTTAGACCCAGTCTCCATGGCTCATTTGCTAGTGAGTGAGGACCGGGTGTGTGCTGTGCCGGGGTGCACGTTTGCACAAGTGTGTGGGGCATGCAGGGGTGAACAGGTGGACTGTGTTATATAAGACAGGCCTGGGCCTTGTCCCCTGTCCCCGGGGTGTCAGCTTCTTGCTGGAGCCCTGCCTCCTTCTCCCTTCCCCTCCGCTCACCTCCCAATCTTCCTCCACTTTTTCCATCCACATGAGATCTGGTGCCAGAATTCCCCTCTGCAGCTGACTGTCCATGCAACTCTGAGGGAGCTCCTTCACTTCCCCAGGCCTCAGTTTCTCCACCTGTCTCATGGAGCCAGTACTTACCCTGCCTGTTCCACCATGAGTGTGAAAGTGCCTTTAAAAAGTGGCAAGTGCAGGCAGAATGTGATGAATGATAAAAAGAACCACTATCTTGAGCTTCACTGTGTGCCAGGCTCTGTGCACCCAGTATGCAAGCCTGACCTCGCAAACCCTCTGAAAACCCAACAGCTGGCTCGTTATCACTAGGGTCAGAGAGGTTAAGTGACCTGTCCAAGGTGACACCACCCTGGGTCTTCCTGCTCCTAGAGTCCGACCCTATTTACCCCTTTCTAGGGAAGATCGCTATTATTACCCCCATGCTCCTCCGGTCCATTGCTCACAAAATCACGCAAGATTTGTGTTGCTATTTCGTAGGGAGGATGGGGTGAATTCCAGGAGGGTGGTTTTTCCTTCTTTGGCTCCCTTTCTTTTCATCCATAGCTCAGACCCCAACAGTCCTGCCTTTCCCACACTTCCACCAATCCCAAGGGCTGGCCTTTCTACCAAGTCCTATTTTGCTTTTCACCTCTCTGAGGACTGTTTTCTTGCTTATTCTGAGGGCTGGGATGGGGAGTTTATTCCGAGGGACCCGAGTTCCTACAGGAGCTGCCTGCAGGGTGGAGTGGGGGTGGGGGACGAATGTGGTGCCGTATGCATGGAGGTGGGAGTCACTCACAGTTCTCCTCTGGTGCCCAAGGAGCTCCCTCTCTGGGGTTCTTGCTTCTCTGACATCGGGGTGTAGGGATGGCTTCTACCGGCCAGTGCCCTTGCCTGGATAAAACAAAGATCCCACCTGTTAGAAGGATACTGGGTGCCCTACGGCGAGAGCCCTGGCCTCTGAGGGTCCTGACCCAGCTGCCGGGGCTGAGGATGGGCCTGGGCCACTGCTGGATACTTAGAAACCTCAGGCTGAACCTGCTGAGATTTTCCAGGCCTCAAAGAGCCTGCACTTGGGCCCCAGGCCGCCATTATCTGTGCTGTGCCTGCCTGGCTTTTAAAGGGGGTCTCCTGAGAAACTCCAAGCTCCAAGAGTGAGAGGGGCCACCTTCAGTAGAAAACCTGGTGGGGAAGGAAATTTCCCAGAGGCACCTCTCACCAGTGGCCCCCACACAGAGGAAAGGAGACATTTAGGAGTGGATTGAAACCTGGGGCTAACACAGTGACCAAGACCAAAGGGACAGCCTCATGGCTGCCTGTGACCCCATCTAGCTGCAGAAGGCTCTCAGCCTGCAAACGCTCCCTCCATAACTCCAGAAACACTCACAAACGCTGTCAGAGGTAAGAGCAACTCTTCCCCTTGAGGTTCAAAGAGGCTGTGCGATTTGCCCAGAGATATCTGCTGACCAGTGTCAGAGACAGGCTTGAATCCAGGCTCTTCACACTCAGCCTGGCTGTCTCCTGAGGTTGGGCAAAGCTCATATTGTCTTGGTCATTGCAAGAGTCCCCGTGCCCTTTCCTGGCCTTGCTCATTTCCAGGAAACACAAGGGGCTGGGAATGGGCCACATCTGTGAGCCAGATGGTACCACAGTGGGGAGAGGGCTGAGGCCGGGGCTCCAGGCAACTCATGAACCCACTCTCACAGTCGTCCTGGAGGGGCGTCCTTGCCCACAGCTCCCCTTCCTCAGTCCCGTCACGCGTGAGCACATATGATAGCCTTTGCTCTCCTCAGGCTCTAGGGCCCCAAGGTTTCCACCATATGTTTGGAAAGAGTAGAGAAGATACAGGCCCTGGAATCAGGCAGACCTGCATTTGAATCTCACCTCCAGCACTTAGTGGCTGTGTGATCTAGAGCTGGCATCTTCAGCTCTCTGAGCCCCAGCTTCCTACCTCACAGGCTTGTTTGTGAAGGCCAGAGGAGGTAGATATTGACTGTAAGCTCAGCTCCAGGCACACAGTAAGCCCACAACCAACAGCTGCAGTTTCCATTGTTAGCACGGA
Source organism: Cynocephalus volans (assembly GCF_027409185.1). NCBI lineage: Eukaryota > Metazoa > Chordata > Mammalia > Dermoptera > Cynocephalidae > Cynocephalus > Cynocephalus volans. Next base: position 132,193,593 of record NC_084461.1, on the reverse strand, counting down.
GGACGAGAAGGCGCAAGGAGGATGAGGGCAAAGGTCCGAGGGGCCTCCCAACGGGAGGTGGAAGCTGGCTGTGGGACCCACCATGTGGGCCCCTTTCCGTGCCCCCTCTGTGGCACAGCTTCCCTGGGCCTCTGCTCCCAGGGTGCCCTCCCACCCCTTTGCAGCCCAGCTGAGTTCACCAGCCTCACACGCTCCCTACTTCCTCCCCTGGGAAGGTCGCTCGGGGGACTTTTGAGCAAGCCCTGGGAACGCAGTTTGAGTGGAAATAAGAGTGATGCAGGGAAAAGCGAAGAGAGGAAAAGAAAAGGGGCTCAGACCTGCCTGGCCTTGAGTCCCAAGCCTGGCCTCGAGTGGCTTGGGCCCTGGGGGTAGGGGCCATGGAGGCCAGGATTCCTTGTCCCACTACCCTGGCCTTCCAGTGAGAGCAAAAGCTGAGAAAAGAGGACAATGATGAGAGCTATCACCTGACCTGCTTGCTGTACCCGAGGTGCACTGGGGGGGTGCTTGTGACGCACCCATACTTGCTAAGTGCTTTATTTTGCCTAGGTTTCCTCATCTGATCCTCACAACCGCTTGTGAGTTAGATACCATTCTGATCCCCATTTTGCAGATGAGGAAACTGAGGCACCCTCAAGGTCACACAGCAAGTAAATGTCAGGGTCAGGATTGGGTCCAGGCAGCCCAACATGCATTTTCATGGCTCCCCTGTAAGACCGGACTCTCCATGGCATCCTCTTACAGAGCAACAACTCAAGCCAGTACCCCATGGCATTTTTCAGGTGTGTGTTAGTCTTTGTGGAGAGTGAGTAGTGAACAGAAAGCATTTGCTGTAGAAGTGGAGGCTATCTGGGCCCTGCCCTGGCAAGGCTGCATGCCATGGGAAGCAAGGGGGCTTCTCACTTTGCGGTTGCCTCTTTGCCACAGTATTTCTCCTTCGCATGCTATCTGTTAAAAACACACACACATAGGGCTGGCCTGTGGCTCACTCAGGAGAGCATGGTGCTGACAACACCAAGTCAAGGGCTAAGATTCCCTTACCGGTCATCTTTAACCACCCCCCCCCCCATGATGATAAAGGAGTTGGGTCTCCTTTCTGTCCTGTCTACTTTTCAAAGAACAGGGCCCTCCAGAGTTCTGGGGGAGTTGCTGGGACTGGGTGATACTTTCTGGATCATACACATACTGTTTTCTTCTGGAATGTGCTGGGGGAGAGGAGCAGCGGACTAGACACCAGGTCTGCTGTAGATACGTTGTGTGATTGTGGACAGGGGTCCCTTCTCTGAGCTTCACAGCCCGCATTTGGGTGATGTTGTGGGGAGAGGACTGGACTCTGTGGTGTCCAGGGTCCTCCCAGGTCAGACGAGGGGGATTGTGTGACCCCACCTAGCCCCCCAGGTGTGCATGTGCATGTGAAGGAGGGTGAATGGTCTGCACATATATCCATGGAGTGAGAAAGCAATGTCCAGGGGTGGGGATGGAGCTCTCCAGCTGCCGCCAGTGCCCCCTGCCCCACCTCACCCCTCATTGCTTAGCCAAAAGCAGGCCCCAGTGAGCCAGACCAGGTGGATTTTCTGCACCAGGACTTGAAGACTTAGAGCATTAGTGTTGGAAGCACCACAGTCTCGCACCCATTATTCAGATGAGGAAACTGAGGCATGGAGAGGAGAAGCAACCAACTCAAAGTGGCACAGCCAGTCAGAGGCCCAGCTGGGACTCCAGCAGATGTCCTGACCTCCTCTGCTCACTAAGGGATCATAACTGCTAAGATATCCACAAAGGTGCCCCCGGAGGAAGGTGAGAGAGAAGAGGGGGCCTTTACGTCCTGTTTGCTTTGAAGACGGAATAATCATGACTTCCTTCTCCAAATGTCTCTTGGCCCCCCTTGAACCAGATGGCGGATGTTTGGAATTTATGTTGTAAATAGTGTTTAAGAAGGGGGTGGGGGTGCAGATGTGTTACTTTCTCCACCCACCAGAAACAAGATCTGAGGGAGGGAAGTTGGGGAGAGAAGCTGACTGTAAAAAGATTTGGGAGAAGGGAGAAGTGAGGGGGAAGGAAGAGAGAAAGGAAAGGAGAGGTGGGAGGAGAGGAAGGGAGGAAGGGAAGAGAGATTGATGGAGGGAGGCTGAGAGCCAGACGGAGAGAGGAAGAAAAGTGAAGGGAGAGAGAGAAGGTGCGCGAGGACGATGAGGAGGGGCTCCCAGGGTGCAGGCGCAGACAAGCTCCATCTTGAGTTCAGGAGCAAACCCTTGAGTTTTCCAAAAATAGCCCAGCCTTTCCCCTAGTGGGGCTGGCAGCAGGGACCAAGAGAGACACACTTGCCCTTTTATGGTAAGAACAAATCTAGATCCTCAGAGGTGGGGCTGGGCTGGAGCCTGTAATTCTGGATAAAGCCCAGCCCCAGGGTCTACGGTGGGACAGGGATGGATAGGGGGTGAGACTTGGGATTCCTGGCCTGGGTAGCCCTACCCTCTGTAAGGAAAGGGCTGAGGTGGGTGTCAGCAGGGGCCATGCAGGAAAGCCCTGGGGTCCTTGGAGATACCTAGTGTTGGGGTGGAAGGGCTCCTAGAGACATCTGGTGCACCCCAACTCCCTGTTTTAGAGAAGAGAAAACTGAGTCCCATACAAGGGAAGAGAGTGTAAGCTCCCTGTGCGGATTTTTGAGCCATCAAGGAAAATCAATGGCCAAGTTCACAAGAGGCTGGTTTATGTGCCTGCTATTCGGGAGGGTAGTGTGGTCAGTGGAAAGTACACTGGTCTGGGAGTCAGCAGATCCAAAGCTCACTCCCAGTTTGCACATGACTTGTTGTGTGACCTTGAACAATCTGCGGACCCTCTCTGGTCTCAGCTTTTCTCACTGGAGCAATCTTAAGAGCCTTCCCAGCTTTTTGTTTCTCTGGGAATTTCAAAGCTGGAAAGCAAAGCTTGGGCATAGAAGATGCTGCTCCCAGGTGGAGGGGAATCCACAGGCTGCTGTTTTCTTCCTGAGCCTGGTCCACTTCCTGTGCTGAGCTGGGTGGGTAAAATCTAAGATGGACTGAGGCTGATTGAGAGGAGGCCCCACAGGAGATTAGAGGCAGATCATGGATGAAATCCCCAACTGGCCAGCTGGTTGGGTCTAGCCCTTCACTGGACACACTGAGACTAGAGGGGACCTCATGCTCAAGGTCCACTCAAGGTCATATGGAGAGTTGGAGCAGAGCCAGGAATAGAACCCCTCCCAGGCTTTGGCTTTTTCCTCTGCAGGAGGCCTCCCATCTGCAGCTGCCAACAGCTTTAGGAACCATCTCTGGCCATGTAAAGGGACGTCCTGGGCAGAGCAGCCAGAGCTCAAAATAGGTTGTCATCTTCTGGCTACCTCTTGGAGACATAGTTATGTCTTGGCTGGGCACCCACCTCTCCTCTGTCCCCCTGCCATAGTCTCCATCTTTGGAAGAAGCCAAAGACATGGCAGTCACTCTGGCAGTGTGGTCTTTGGCATGTTTCACTCTTGTCATTGGGTCTCAGTTTCCACATCTATAACATGAAGAGGTAGTCTCTGAGGCCCTTTAAGGTCCTTTTCAGCTCTAAAAGGACTATATGCTATGACCTTGGGATTCAACACCAGGAATATATATTAAGCATTTACCAGGGTCACCAGGGTGAATGAGATGGATATTGTAACACTCTGAAGCTTGGCAGTCAGTGTGAGGTGAGGACACATTGCCCAAGGTTCCTGGGAGCCCCAATCCCAAGACCCTTCTGTCTTTACTCTAGGAACCCCCGGACTGACTCTCTTGAATGTGGGCTTGGGCGGCTGTGGTCTTGAGTGTGCAGGGATGCCTGCTGGCCTGGTCGATGTTCATGTACACTTCTCCACGACCCTCACTAGGCCTGCCTACCTCCTTGACTTCTCCCTTCTCTGCCACACGACTATCTACCATCCTGCCCCACCCCCAGGCCCAGTCTGGTGCCCCCTCCCAATCTGCCCTGCACCCCCAGTTTCTCCACACTCTGTCTTTCTGTGACGCAGCCAACAGGATGCTTGCTTTCCTCTTCCAGCCTCCTGTGATACCCCCGCCCACAACTGGAGGAAAGGATGAAACAGAAGAGAAAAAGAGAAAAAAATAAAGCATCTTGGTTCTAAATTAGAAACTTCCCTGTGACCCTCCTGGAATTTCCAAGCAGTCTCTCTAGAGCGTGTGAACAGGGCTCCCAGGGATCTTGGTTCCCTCTGTCTCATTCCCTCCGGGTGGAAGGCCATCTGCTGAATGTACCCCAGGGATCTGTCTCACAACCAGGCTCCAGGTCCCCTGAGAAGGGCAGAACGCAACAGTGGAGTGAAAGGAAGTGGGAGGGAGGGTGTCCCAGGAGGCCCTTGTGTGAAGTCAGGGCAGAACTGATGTCACGCCTGTCTGGGAATCCAACATCCAGGCAGCAGAGGGCTCCATCCCATAAGATCGTCCCAAGGCAGCTGTAGTTGGTATGTGAAGTCCCAGGCTGGTGGTGGGAAAGGCCATGAGACCCAGCCTCTTCTGACATTTGACTCCTCTCCACAGTGTCTCTGCAAATCTTGCATGCCTCTAGTGATGGAGAGCTCACCACTTTACAATCGCCTAATCCCTTTTTGGACAGACAATTAGAGACTCCTTCTTAATGTTCTGCCATCTGCCTCTCTGCGCTTCATGCTCTGTCCTCTGGGGCTGCAAAAAACAAGTCCCTGTTCCCCAGAATTCTCTTGAGAGGTTTGAAGATAGTGACTGCAGCCCTTGGCCTTCCTCCCCTTCCTAATCCCATCTCGAGGTCTCCTTTCCCCATCGCCTGACATCTGAGAGTTGGCTAGTGTCCAGATTCCTAGGTATCTCCTCTGCACTGGGGCTCTTGGACTGATTGTGTTTTGGTAAAGGTGACTAAGGCTAAATAAAGGGACTCCCTCCCAGGGTAGGCAGATACTAAAAAAGACTTTCCCAACATCTCAGTCTTTGGTTTCTGATTGCCAAAGCCATTCCGCAATCCAGGTCTTCACTTTGCCAGCCTCCAACCTTGCTAAGCTTCTAGACCAACCCTTGGTTCCAGCCAAAAGGGCTGCTCTGTTGTTCTCCTGAAAAATGTCTTCGCAGTCCTGCCTCCATACCTCTGCACACTGAGCTCTCCACCCACGATGCCTCCTGCTTGTCTGTCTCTCCAGAGCCCTGGCTACCCTCGCCACCCCCGCCACCCCCACACAGGTTCTCCCTCGCTGATGGTCCGGGCATCCACTGTCACACATGGGATGACCTGAACTGCCCTACTTCCATCCCAAACATGCAACATCATGGCCAGAAGGGCCCAGATGGGTGGGAGCACTTATGCAAGTGTCTGGCTGCAGAGCCAGTGCCAGGTCTTAGCCTGTCTCTTTCTCTTTCCTCTTCATTGTGCTCAGCTTATCTCAGTAGACACCCTCAGACTCAATGGGATTGTTGGGTCACATGCCAGAGGGCTGGCAGGCTCTGGGCAGGCTGACCAGAGGTCTCTGAGAATGGCAGCTCAGCTAGGGTGTTGTCATGGCCACTGTGGATACCACCCGAGACCAGCAGCTTCCTCTGGACACTGCACCCTCATCCCTGTTTCCCTGAAGGAGGAAAAGGAGGAGGAGGATGAGAGTTTGGGGTGGCAGCTAGGGGCAACTGAGCACTGTCCCTATTAAGGTCACAGGGTTCTGTGTGTTTTCCAGTTTGGAGCTTTTCTATCTGCCGCGAAGCATGGCTTGGGACAGAGGAGGGGTCTTTAAGGAGGGGGCCTAGGCTCGTGGCTGGCGTGGGTTCTTGGGCAAGAGTCTGGGTGGGGTTGCTTCCTCCAGTCTCGGCCTAGCTGGTTGTCCCTTCCTCAAATCTTGGATGAGCTGTGCTGGGCAAAGGCATCCCAAGACTGATGAGGCTCTCAAGGGGACTCAGCCCATTTTAGGGCTTGTTCATTGGAGAGAAGGATTGTTTTGCCAGGGTCTGCATTTTTGTCCCCGAGCAGAGGTTGGGCGCACAGGGTCTCTTCCCTTACCATAACAATGACTCATCTAGAAGGGGTCTTCAACTTCAAATGGCTCCCTCTTCCAAATGCCAAGGGTCCTACAAGGCAGGTCGGAACCAGAACGAGTTCTGGTTCAAAGGTCCATTGGGGTGATTCTAGAGGGCAGAAGCTTAGCACATGATTCTGTAGTCAGCCAGACTTGGGTTTGAGTCCCAGCTTGGCCTCTTACAAGCTGTGTGACTTTGGGCAAATGAGTAAACCTCTTTGAGCCTTTGCATGCCCAGAGGGATAATGGTACTTACCTCAAAGTGCTGGGCAAAGGACCAAGCACTTGGGAAGACTTGATTCATGGTAATCATTATTTTTGAAGAAATAAAGGCAGTTTACTCTTGAAGGTCCAAGGAAGAGTTGGAGCCCACTAGGGCATTTCCCTCCCCCTTGAAGAAGTGTCTTTAGTAGTCATATTTTAGCAGTTATTTTTTTATTATGTACTTACTCTGTGCTAGTCACTGTTCTAAGGGCTTCATGAGTTTTAACTCATTTAATGAGTTAATCCAGACAACTCAATAACCTGATGAGACAGGTGCTCTTACTGCCTCTTTGTTACAGATGAGATAAGTGAGGCACAGAGCACCTAAGTAAGTTGCCCAAGGTCCCACAGTTGCTACCAGGCAGATCTGGGATAGGAACCCAGGCAGCCTTGCTCTCACCTGGCACTTTTAACCACCAGCATCTCAGCCTCACTCCAACAGATCTCTGCCCACCTGGTTTCCTCATCACCTGGGCATAAGGATCCACCCCACATCTGAAAGCCCCCCTGGCTTCTACACTTGGCCTGGGTTTCTTCATCCAAACATAAAGGGGCCTGAATGAGTTGGCCTCTGTGGGCCATGAGAGCGGGTGATTCACACTGAGCATGAAGGCATATTTTGAACTGGAGAAAAGGTTTCTGGTGGTGAAGCATTGACACCAACAAGCCTCTTTTGCAAGCGGGAAGGGGGCTGGCTTTAGCTCTTGCAATGTGTGGCGAAGCCCTGAGCCCCATGGGACCTGTCTAGACAGGCTATTGGCAGGCAGCAGCCACCGTGGGCTCTTTCCCCCAAATTCCTGCAGCTCACCCCCCAGGTAGCCTCGGATTGGACCAGGGCCACTGGATACTGCTAGGCTGAGGGAGGGCCACATGGGCAGTGCTCGCTCCCACCCCAGGGCCTACGTGAGTGTCTGTGATTAAGTGTGCTCTGTAACTTGGTGCTTGTGGGGCAAATTTCTACATATCCATATACATGGGAGTGTAGCATTCTGCAGAACACACACACGTTGCAAGCTTTTTAATTTTCCTTTCTTCCTTACATAGCGTATCATAGAGATGTGATACATACAAAATAAAGTGTATAACACCTATGCTTCAAGAAATCTGATCATTTCAAGAGTGGTCAAGGAGGGGGCAGTGCTCATACCCTACTGGTGGGAGCATTAACTTGGTTCAGTCACTTTGGAAAACAATCTGGTGCTTTCCTGGAAAGTTGACAGGCATGCACCCTAGGACCCAGCAATCCCCTCTAGGTATAAATGCCGGAAAACCTCTGGCTTATGTGCACCAAGGGATGTGGACAAAGACGGTAAGAACAACAATCGGAAACAGCCTCTATTGTGGTTCTTTGAACCACCCGTAACCCTGAGCTCTGGGGACTGCTTAGTTGAAAAATTGCAGGAGGAGGCAGGGCTCAGGCACAGCCCAGCAGTGAGGACCTCAGAGATCAGTTCCCTGAAACCCTCAGGCTCACATGGGGAATCAGACAGTCACCAAGGTCAGTGGCGGCTGGCAGGGGCCTGCAACTATCTATTCCTCAGGATTCGATGTGTCAGCGTGTCCTCAGAACTGGCCAGGCTGGGAAAGGGCTGATTTTGCCCAAAGAGCTGTGGTGTGGCTCCAAGGCACCAATGACAAAAAAACTCCTTTCTTTCCTGGGGCAGCGGCAGGGCCAAAGGGAGAGTAGTGGCCTCAGAAGTAGGAGAAGACTTGGGCTCAGGCTCTGATGTGGTTTCCACTTGACTGCAGACTCCTCTGTAAAGTGGGGATTCCTCCCACTAAGGCTAAGAGCGTGCATTTTGGAGTTTCATAGACTGAGTTCAATTCCCCCATACACTTTCTAGTTGTGTGATCTCGGGTAAACTGCAGTGGTTTCCTTCTCTGCAAACTGAGAGTGATGGAATGAAGCTGATTCCTGCCTCACAGTAATCCTGGCAGGATTAAATGATAATGCAAACTATTCAGCCCAGTGCCTGGCTCCTGGGAAGTCCCCCAGACATATCCTGTCCCCTCCTATGGGGTACATTGGAAGCTCCCCAGGAAGTTCTGGAATGGCCCAGGGGCAGGGCAGGAGGTGGGAAACTCCTGGGGGAGATAGCAGCCTGGGAAGCTGGCACACACACAGTTCAGGCTTAATAATTCACAAGCTGTGTGACCTTAGCAAGCTACTTAGCCTCTCTGTGCCTTGAGTATCTTATTTACACAATGGGGATAATAATTACATCTTCCTCACTGGGTGTTGTGAGGATTAAATGAATTAATTCAAGGGCCTTAAGTAGTGGCTGGACATTGTAAGCACTCCACAAAACGTGTATGGTAACAATATAGTTCTCCTTATCTGTGCCACTTTATGGAGCCCCTGTTGGGCAGAGAGGCAGGTCCATCCCAGCGCTGCCATCAGCTCTCTGTGTAGACTGAGCAGTGCTTTCTCTCTGTGGCTCTCTTGCCTCGGCTGTTTTTGTGGGGGTCCCAGGCTGCTCTGCAGCTCAGCATCCCCGACACTTCCATGTGCAAGGGGATTCCCCGGGAGTTTGTCAGGCAGATTCCTAGGCCCCATACAGGATTCCCTGTCAGTAGATGAGTGTGTAGTGGTTCAGACACCATCCTATGGGATGTCTTGCCCTCATAATACCTATAATTGTGGAAAGGAGACCCCACCTAGCCTTTAGATGTCTCAAGCTGTTTGCTCTTCTGTGCCCTTAATCTCTGACTTTTGGATGCATCCTGCCTCTTCTCAGAGCCTGTTCTCTCTTCAGCAGCGCTGGGTGTTCCCTGGCTGGGTCTCATTCCCACTTCTCTCTAAACATAGCTAAGGTAATCTTGCCCCACAAGAGGTGTGGGGTCTGACACTAGCCCCATTTATCCCGCTCTTCCGTGCATATTTTCTCATTCCTCATGACAATCATAGGTCAGAACCAAGATTGTACCCATTTTGCAGAGGAGGAAGCTGAGGCTCATAGATGGCAAGTGACTTGTCCATGGTCACTTGTCTGGCAAGTAAAAAAAAAGCCAGAATTGGACCCAGGCAGTGGGATTCCAGAGCCTCCTTCTGGACTCTTATGGCCTTGAGTGACCGGAAGTGGAAGGTGAGGGGGTGAGGCAGGCAGTGCTGGAGGATCGTGTTCGATTTGGGTCCCCAGATATGGCCAGAGTGTGTTCAAAGGAGACTGCCTGTACGCCTTCGAGTCCCAGTCCTAAAGCTCTGCCTCTACCCAGCCCTACCTCCCACAGTGCGCATCACAAATCTCCTGCCTTCCTTTGAGTCCCCTGGCCCCACCATTTCACGCCCATGTAATCCTCTGCTGTTTTTCTGTCCCTAAACCACTCCAAGCTCCTGCACTCCTGTACTGTCAAATCCAGAAATCAGCTCCTGGGCTGGCTGGTTAGCTCAGTTGGTTAGAGAGCTGCCTTGTAACACTAAGGTCAAGGGTTTGGATCCCCTTACCGGCCAGCTGCCAAAACCCAAACAGAAATCAGCCCCTTTCCCCCCAGAGGCTGTGTTGTTGGGGCCAAGCTCACTCTGAGGCCTCGGGGCTGCCGGCTGCCCCGCCCCCCACCGGCCAGGCCTGCAGTCAGAGACCCTCAGCTACTCTCCATCACTTTCAGCTCAGCCTCCTAAAGCTCCCATGGGCTTTGGGCATCTATTTGGGCTCTAAACCTGTGGTCAAAGGGCAGAACTCAGCCCAAGGACCTTCTGGGGGAACTTCCCAACACTGGCTGCCCCTTAGGCTTAAACAGTTCAGAAGCCACATCCTGCATAGAGACCTTTTAGTCCAATGGCCTCATTATACAGATGGGAAACTGTGGCCCAGAGAGGGGAGGGTGCCTGCCCAAGGCCACACAGCCCGGCACTGAGAGCTGAGCTGGGGCTGCAGCCCATGCACCCCTGTCTCCCTCAGCCCGTGTCCCTTCTCACTGCTACACGTGCAGCCGGCACCCAGCCTTCTCGGGCTCTCTGCCTGCCTATCTGCCGGAGCCTGAGCATATATCGCTTTTCCCCAAGCTTCATTTCTTGAAACCATTATTTGAAAACAGTTTTTCTTGCCAGGAGCTCGACTCTTGGGAATATAGAATCAAAACCTCCTACAGCAAGGAAGAGGCACTGTCTACACAGTAGCCAGGGAGACTGGCCTGGGCTCAGACACAGCAGTGATGCTTGGGCTGGCAGGACATTAACTCTGTCCACTTCCTCTGCCGCTTCTTCTCCCCATTTAAGCACAGCAACAAGGACTTCTGGAAGTCAGCTGGACCCCGGAATTAGAGCTGGTCAGGGCTGGATGGATGCTTAGAATTCATCTAGTCCAACCCCTTATAGAGATGGGGAAACTGAGGCCCGGAGAGGCGAAAGCACAGAGTCAGTTATCAAGAGAGCAAGGACAAGACCCCAGACACAGCATCCCCCTGGGGGAGATGCCACAGAGGCCCCCATTCATGGACCCCATGTCAGCCGCTGGTTCTTACCTTTCTTGGAGTCTGGTCCAGGTGTGGCTCCCTGGGGTCTGGAGATGGGGCCAGACTGTTTGGGGAATGGTTGGGGGGTGTCATTGTTTCTCAATTAACCTGACCCAGCCTCTGGCACCCCTCACTGCCACAGGGGTATTTTTAAGTGGCTGGCACTGGGCCCCCCTCCCCTTAGCCCCTTGCCCACGGCTCCCTGGCCACAGAGGCCTCTCTGCCTTTTACCTTATATGAGCTGAAGAGGCGAGCCCGGTGTTGAGGCGAGGCGGGTGCTGAGTCCTTCCTGAGCCCTCCATTGGCCCGGGCGCCCACCACGTGACCACCTCGCCTTGACCTGCCCCCGGTGCCGAATGTTGCTTTTACCCCCTAAGGAAGGAGTGGTTGACAATTTTCATATTTCTTCTAAATTTGGAGATTTCAGACAATGCTGGGAGGCTTGGCTCCAGCCGCCAGAGGCCCATGTGGAAGTCATTAAGCCTGAGGAGGGGGGCAGGGGGAGAGAGGGAGGCAGAGAGAGGAGGAGGAGGAGGAGGAAGGGGGTGGGGGCAGGAGTTCTGAGGGTTGCCAGTTGTCAGCCTGGGAACATGAGCAAGCTCCCTGGGAGAAAGCTGTGTGAGAATTTCCTGCCTCTCTCCCAGCCCCTCTGTCCCAGGACTGCAGTGGGAGTTCTGAGGTTTTCTGGGAACCCCTATTGGGGAAGACACCAGTCCTGGCTCTTGCAGTCCAAGGGGTGATAGGAATGGTGGGGATGGGAGATCATGGGGAAGTAAATCCCCTCTCTAGAAAGCAGGGACCCTGGGAAGCCACCCCTATCATTGTGCAAAGAAGACCTGGGCACAGTCACATAGCGAGGTACCACAGGACGGGGCTTGAATCTAGGGACTGCCCCCTGCTGGGGCTGCCTTTTTTGAGAAATGCCCATCTTTTGTCATAGTCTCTCTTTCTTATTATGCTTTGGCTGCCTTGGCCTCCCACAGATTCCTTGGCGTTTTCAGGCCTCAGGGCCTTTGCACTCATAGTTCTCGCTGCTAAAAGCTCCCTCTCCCCAGAGCTTCTCCTGGCAGGCTCCTTCCCCTGCTCCTGCTCTTGCCCTGGCCACCTCTGTATTCCCTGCCCACCCTCTGCTTGGTTCCCTCTCAGGACTCTCCTTTCCCTGTGCTTATCTTACGGGTTTACTGATCATGTTTCTAGCCATCTAGCTCTTCCACGAGAGCGTGATTCCTTGAGCAGGGTCTGTGTCCCCAGGCTTCCCACAATGCCCATGAGAAATGGTCAGAAAAGGCGGGTCGAGGGGCTGCAGGAACAAGGCAGCAGCCACCAGGGAGGTCAGTCACTTTGAGGCCCACAGAGGGCTCCTCCCAGTGGCCAACCATGCCCTGCACTGAGGGCAGCCGCCCTGCTCCTGCCCTTCATTGCTCAGAGCTTCCCTTCTGCAGCCAGGCCAGTGGGCCCTGGCTGTCTCTGTTCACAGTCTCATTCACAGTCCCGCAGACCCCCAGCCTGGATGGGACTGTACCCCTCTTGCTTCTCCCTTGGGGCCAGAGCCATGGTCTACCTGCTGCAGCACCAGGATGCAGCACATGTGGTCTTGTGACATCCTGCGTGGGGCCATTTGGAGGCCCCAAGGGGCATGGGTGCTGGTTCACACTGTCCCTGACCTTAAGAAGCTTCCAGTCTAATAGGAGGATAAAAAATTCCCACCCCTCCCCACTTCGTTCTTTCTGAGGAAAGAATGCTTTTGTTTTCAGGAGGCCTGAATGCACGTCCTGCCACTTCCCAGCTGTGCAGTCTGGGCAATTTGTTTAATTGCTGCTCTTTGCCTCATTTTCCTCTTCTGTAAAATGGGGATAACAGTGATTGCCTGCAGTGTTGCCGTGAGGGTTAGGCAGGTGGCAGGTGCAGTCCCAGGGGATGGTTGCAGCTGGGCTTTGGGTCTCCTAGGATCCTCTCTACCCTGCTGCTTCCCATAGGGGTGCCCTGGGAAGGTGTTCTATGAATTAATGTCTGTGAAGCTCACTGTCCTCCTCTGTAGAAGGGAATGAATAATGGTACCCATGAAGTGAGATGATGCTTATGGAGGGTTTAGCCCATGCCTACCCACTTCAGAGCAAGTACTCAATCAATGCTAGATATTACTAAGTATTATGATGCAAGAGTCTGACATGCAGCACACTCCCCACTAATGTCATCCTTTTCCTTCCTAGACCAAGCAGGTGGATTCCATTCATACGCACAGTCCTGGGGTGCAAGTAATAGGTGGTGGGGCGGGGAAGGCTTGTGACCCCCTCACCAGCCTTGCACAGTGGCCCAGTTTAACACTCCAAAGCACCACCAACGGGTTCCAGAGTAAAGATAAAGCCACCTCAATAGAACCACTCAATTTATGTAACATACACTCTGGAGATTGTGAAACTTAGGTTACGCTCTGTTAGTTCTGCTACTGTATAAGCATCAGAGACTTCTCCATCAAGACAGAAAAGAAAAACAGAGAAAAACTACCAGTAAATATTGTGGAGAGATTCACTATTTCAGTACCCCCAAACTCTGCCCTTGTCAAGCACCTGAGTTGGCTGCACCTGTGGGCCGACGAGCTTGGTTATGGGAGAGTCCATTACGAGAGGTCAAAACAGTAATTGAAGAGAACTGGAGACAGGTCTTAGGACGTCAGAAGAGAGGTGTTCAACACCAAAATGTCTCAAAAGGCTAATTAAATGGCAGCCATTTCTGACTCAGTCTCCATAAATCTGTCTCAAACATTTTGGAAGCTGTTTCCGCCCACACTATCTCTTGGGAGTTAGGACTACTTCACTTTTATGAACCACTGTGTGAAGTGACTTTTCTTTCCAGATGGTGGAGAAGCAGCACTGAAATCTCTTCCTCCCCCGAGGAAACACATCAACAGACTCCGGCTTAGTATGTGTGAGTGAGACTTTGGGAGATGAAGGGAAGTTCTTATTAGAAGCTGGGCATGAAAGTGTGTTGGAGTTGGTGAGTGCTGTGTCCTCAGAGGGTATGTTTGTTCAGGGGGAAGGAACCCCAACCTGAAGGGTCGGGGGAACAGGAGAATAGAGGATTCATGGTGCCTGGAGAGCTGCCTCCACGGCTCCACAGGGGGACCAGGGAAGACTTTGAATTGGTGCAATGGAATCTTCAGGAAGATGGAGTCTAGATCCACATGGGAAAGACTTTTTAAGTCAGTGGAGCTACCCAAGGATGAAGTAGGCTAATGGGCTGCTTGGTAAAGTGGTGAGTTCTCTGTCACTACAGAGAAAAGGATTGCAACAAGTCCTTAACAGCTTACTTTGTGTTAGAACTAATGCATGCCAAGTGTGCAACAGTGAAAATTTAATGTAGGGTTCAATGTCTAATGAAGTGGTCCCAGTCGGGTCCAGTTCAGGAAAGAAACTATTCCGGCTGTTTTTAGCAGAAAAGGGAATTACTCCAGGGAATTGGGTACTTACACAATTGGGAAGGCTGGAGAAGTGCGCTCCAGGCAGGATCCCAGGGAATGACTCGGACAACACCATGGAACTGTCCTGCCGGGACAGTTGCTGCCTCTGTTGCCATCAGAAATGGTGTGTGATGGTTAATTTCACCTGTCAACTTCACTGGGTTAAGGGATGCCCAGATAGCTGGTAAACATTATTCATGGGTGTGTCTATAAGGGTATCTCTTCTGAAAGGAAGAGATTAGCATTTGAATCCATAGTTTTAGTAAAGAAGAATCATCTTCACCAATGTGGGTGGACATCATCTAATCTGTTGAGGCCTGAACAGAACAAAAACACAGAGGAAGGGCAAGTTCACTCTCTCTTTACTTGAGTTGGGACGTCTCCCTTCTGCCCTCAGACACCGAAGCTCCTGGTTCTTGGTCCCTTGGACTCTGGGACTTACAACAGCTGCTCCCCTGGCTCTCAGGCCTTTGAACTTGGACTGAACTACATCACCAGCTTTCCCGGTTCTCCAGCTTGCAGATGGCATATTTTGGGACTTCTCAGCCTCCATAATCACATGAGCTGATTCCCATAATAAATCACCTCTTATATATCTATATGTATCCCAATGGCTCTGTTTCTCTGGAGAACACTGACTAATACGTGGTGGGATCAGAAAGGGGAGCTCCACCGTTGGCTTTAAGAACACACTGCTGTAGCTGAGTCAAGGGTCAGGAAGCCGCTGCTGCCTCTCGACACCCACAGAGCCAACAGTGGGTTGAATTAGTCAGCTAGGGATGCCATAACAAAGTACTGCAGATGGGGCGGCTTAAACAACAGAAATTTATTGCCTTCCATTTCTGGAGGCTGGAAATCTGAGCTCAAGGTGTCTGCAGGGTTGGTTCCTTCTAAGGCTGTGAGAGAGGATCTGTTCTATGACTCTCTTCTAGCTTGTGGTGGTTGTTGACAGTCTGGCATTCCTTGGCTTGTAGATGCATCACCCTGATCTCTGCCTTTGTGTTCACATGGTGTTCTCCCTGTGAGTTTCTGCCTACAAGTTTCCACTTTTTGGAAGGACACCAGTCATATTGGATTAGGAGCCCACTTTACTCCAGTGTAACTTTGTCTTAACTAATTACATCTGCAACATCCCTATTTCCAAATAAGGTCAAATCCTGAGGTGTTGGGGATTAGGATTTTAACATGTGAATTGGGGGTGAGGGCACAATTCAGTCCTTAACTTGGCTAATGGACACTGCTGTGGACAGACCCATATGGTGGTGCTTGCCAGAAGCTACAGCAAAGCAGGAAAATGACCTTTTTCCAGAACCTAGGAAGTCTGGGAAAGGTAGTTTTTAGCTTACGAGACTCTGCAGTAATGAAAGCAATCTAGAAGTGGGTAGGAATAGATGTGGTGTCAATCCACCAAATCTCCAACCTAAATCCAACACCTTCACACCAGCCCTGGTCATTTTGCAGCTGGCAAAAATTCATGCTGCTGCACACACGAGCCTAGGGTGCTAGAAACGGCGCTGTCCTCAGAAACAGGGGATGGGGAGCCCAGGCCCTACCATTAACTCACAGGGTGACAGCCACAGCTAATCAAACCCACCAGACACAAAGTCCTACCATCCGCACAGTTCACTCAACAAACACTGTGATCCTCATGGTCTTTAACACACTCTAGAACTTTGTGCCACATGCTGGTAACTAACTTTGCAAATTTGTTCCACAAGGCTGTCCCATCCCAATTCCTTTCTTTATTATTTCTTGCTGAGATTTTTAAAAGAGATAATTGTCTTCTCCTGACCATGTCCGATTTCTTGCCACCACCATTTTCCTTGTTTGTGTCCTGAGTATTGTGCACATGTGCAATCCAAATCTGGCATTCTCCTTCAATGGTAGGTAAATGATTTAGAAGGGAACTGAACCAGGAGGCCAAGCTCTCCACCCAGCTGTGCCACTGACTTGCAGGCTGGGCCCCCTGATGCCCCACCTGTGGACAGGCTTGCTACTCTCTGCTCACCTGGCAGAACCTGTGCAGAGCCCTGGAAGACTTTAGGGGAGGGATTGTATTGCATGTGTCTGCTTTCCTTCATTGCTAGCTCCTTAGGGCTGTGGCTGCATCTGCTGCTGTCTTTTCTCAAATGAATATGCATGAGTGTCTATTGTGTACAAAGTGCTGTGCTCAGCGTGATGGTGGCTAGAAGGGGAAATAAGACAATTTCTGATACAGTAAAGGGGGAGAGTTAGTTCACTGTATTCACCAACATTCTTTTTTGGAGAGGAGTGGAAACTCAACTCTTAGTGGCTCCAAAACAAAAGGGAATTCATTGGCTTGTGTGACTGAAAAGTCCACGGGCAGTTCAGCTTTAGGCATGGCTGGATCCAGGGATTCAAACAATGTTCTTGGAATGTGTCTGTCTCTGAGAATGTATTCAGGGGAAAGAAAAGAAAGAGGGAGGGAAGGAAGATGCGCAGGAATAATTACATTGTAAGGAGAACACAGTGTTAAGTGATATGAGAGGTCTCTGTGAAGCACAGGAGGATTTCAGAAGAGGGAGGAATTAATGCATTCACGCATTTATTCAGGGCTTAAACATTAAATTTCTATTCTGGGCTTCACATTGAATTAGGCCTGGGGCTCCAGAGATGAAGATGACCAAGTTCTTGCTCTCAGGGAGCCCCTTTGTCTATTGGAGAAGGCAGGTAGGTAGAGAGCTGATTACTAATTTGTGCAGCGCTGCAGGCGTGCAGACGGCATGCTGAGAGCTCATTTCCTACTGGGAGATCTAGGAAGCGTCTCGGAAGCACTGCACTAAGACTGAAAGAGTATAAATGGCAGGGAAGGACATTGGAATAAAAGCTTGGAGACTGGATTCAGAATGGCTCGGAGGCTGACTTACTGGGGGGCATTGGGTGAATGATTGGGTTCAGTTTTTCCATCTGTACAATAAAGAGGTTGGATAACTTGCTGCTGAGGAAGGGAAGGAAGAAACAATCTTTCTCTCTTTCTCTCACACACACACGCACGCATGCACGTGCACACACAGAGACTGTGGTGGTTTCAGCCTTGGAGGGGTAAGACATGATTCACTTCTGGGTTACCCTGCTGACTCATGAAGGTGAGGCCTCTTGGATCAGCCTCCAGAGGAGAGAGAAAGCGAGAAAGCAAAATGATCCGCATCATACAGTAACAGGTATTATGTTTTTATTTTAAAATAATATTGTTTGAATAGATAAGATCTGTATATTGTCACCATCAAAAGGGACAAATGGTGTACTGTGAAGAATAAGTTCCCTCCCAACTCCACCCCTTCCCCACCCAACTCCCCTCCCCCAAGAAAATCACTGTTACCAGTTTTTTTTGTATTTTTGAAGGTACTTCAAAAAGTTCATGGAAAGATTCATATTATTGTTTAATTCTATTTTTCCACACACTTTTTGATGTACCTTCATACGTCACCTGCGCGTATGCACATACAGGGCCCCTGCATTTTTTGTGCATGTGGGAGCATGCTATTCACGCTCTTCTGCCCTTTACTTCATTTACTTAATAACAGATCTCAAATCGCGGAGCGTATCATTACATAGAGGGCTGCCTCCTTCTCTGCATGGCTGGGTAGGGTGCCACTGTGTGCATGTGCTGTAATTCATGCAACCAGTCCTGTATGGATGAGTACTTTGGTGTTTTCCAATCCTTTGCTATTACAAACAATGCCACAAAGCCTAGCCTGGTACATGTCATTTCCACAAGGGGGTGCCTCTGTCGGATGAAGTTCTCAAAGAGCAGTTGTTGGTTCAAAGTCCTTATGCATTTGTGATTCTGCTCCAGTCTCCCGTTCCCCTCCAAAGAGGTTGTAACCAATATGTACTCCCACCTGCAATGTATGAGGCCTGTGCAACAGAAACTTTGAGTTTCTTTAGGGACCCTGGGGAGAGGGAAAGGGGAGGAGAACCTGGTGAAGAGAACAGGACATGGAAAGAACGGAGGACATCCTTTGGAAGGGGAGGCCGGGTGACCTGAGGAGAGATAAGGCCAGTGAGAAACCCTAGGGTAATGACAGTGACCTTCTGGCTTGCAGAGACGATGGCCAATGGGGAAGTCGTGCACACGCTGGTCAGTTGCCTTCCTGCACTGACAGTTCAGGGAAAGGCCTGCCACCCCTCCAGCCTTGCATTCGCAGGAGTCGCACTTGGGAGATAAGGAGTGAGGCCAGTAGGTGGGTGAGTGGGTGGGAGCTGCAGACACAGGAGCCCCAGTTAGGAGCCAGCACCATGGAAAAGCAGGCTGTGCTGGGGACTAATTCAGGAGAAACTTAAGTCCCCCTAAAACTCAAGAAATAGAGAAGAATTCCCTGCACTCTCTGAATGAGTGGGTTGGGAGTTGAAGCCATCCTATCTGGATATTAAAAGAAAGAGACTTTGGCCATGGAGCAGGCAGTCTCTTGGGTGACATACTGGGGCTGAGGTTCTCAGCTCCTCTGAGGCCAGGCAGTTCTCTCCCTGCCCTTCCCAGTCTTGATAGGCCAGGACTATCCCAACCTGAGTGATGGGGCTTTGAGTTCAAAATCTGGTCCAGGGGTCTCACACCTTTTTGACCGTAAACTCCTAACAGTAAACAACAGTTTATTTAAATAGATTTTTATTTTGTTATTTAAAAAAGTAAATATTTATCTATAAATTCCATAAAGTACTAATATACTCCATTAACACAAAAAATAAAAGTTAGAAAAGATGGAAGTAAAAATCGAAGTCCCTAATATTTTTCCTAAGGTTCAAATAACACCCCACTTTAGAAACAACTGACCTAGCTTTAAAAATGGGACTGGCTAGTTAGCTCAGTTGGTTAGAGTGTGGTGCTAATAACACCAAGATCCAGGGTTCGATCACTGTACCGGCCAGCCACCAAAAAAAAAAAAAAAAAAAAAAGAAAGAAAGAATGTACAGAGCCAGGTTGTTCAAGGGAGGGGGGTGTGTGCACATGTGTGTGTACATGTGTGCATGTGTTCACAAGTGCACGAACTTACTCAGGAATGGAAATGCCATGAGATGTGGGATACTTGGGACATGGCCAGGGTTTGGGGGCTTTCCTTGAGTGGTGGGAGCCTGGGCTGAGCTTGCAAAAAAGACCTGAATGAGGGGGTGGGAGGTGTCTATACAGTAGATGTGCTGTACCTTAAGCATCTTGGTGTGGGAGAGGCTTGGCAAGATCTCTGTACCCCAGTTTGGCTGCATGAGGGTAGGGAGCCCTTCACCTTCATAATGATCCCATTCTCCTCCCACCAGTCTCCACCCACTCCTCCTTAGATAATGAGCTTAACTACAGTGATGGACATAACCATGGAGCCAGGCCCATTTTCCCCAGCGAGGGGGAGGGGATCACTAATAATGAACGTTGTTGAAGAGGGATTCAATTTGACGTGGACAACAGAGTAATATAATTATTTCATCTGCTTGCCATAGAACAGATTCATATTCACTACCCATGTATAAAGGGGTTATGGTAACAGAGGGGAGTTATTAGAGACGATTACCAACTGAGAGCAACCTGGTTAGTGCGATTAGGGAAAATTACTTCAATATCTATCCCCCTCCAGGCCTTGGCTTCAGTTGACTCTGCTTATCTATCTGCCCCTTTGTGGCGGAGGCCCCCACCCCTGCCCACATCTCCCTGGCTGACACTCTCCACTGGCCTCAGGACGGCAGCTGACTCCAAGCCTTTGTGAACCACCCAGGATTGTTAAACAAATCCTATAATTAGAAGCCAGGTTCCTAAACGAAAAATGTAACGTTACCCTCTGTTTGTTCATTGGATGCACAACTCATGTCCTGTGACACAGAGGAGCTGCGGCCTTGGGTTTCCAAGAAGCCTTAATAAGGTAATGTTTATAAGGCTCTTAACTTTACAACTCTGCTGGAGTACAACTCTGTGAAATGAGGACAAGCCATAATGCCAAGGACATCCCCTCTCCCCCTGTCCCGACGGTAAAGAATGTTGTCCCTCTATGTGGTGCATGGAAAGCCCCAAGCCTGGGATTAAAGGAAGTGGGCTGGTGTCTCAACTGTGACACTGAATTGCTGTGTGACATTATGCCCATCTCTTTCCCTCTCTGGACTTCTGTTTGCCCATCTGTAGAAGAGAGTGAGTGATCGGTCTTGTTCTAAAAGTCCCAACTCTGGCACTCTTCAGTTTGATTTTTGTGTCTCTCTACCATTGAGTTTTATCTCAAGCAAGGACTCTTTTCCAGATTTGATCTGCCTTCCTTGAACTTCTCAGAAGGACTTGGTGATGAAACTTGAACTGGATAAATCTCATATGGGATTGGCAACACACACAGGTATACTTTTATCTGCCTCAGCTTTGAACCCTTAAGGGCTTCTCTGATGAGATAAAATGCATTAAAAAACATGAAAATTATTAGTAAAATTATTATAAAAGAGACAGCTCTTTAACTCCTTGAAGGAATTTAAATGGGTAAACATGAGAAACAACGGAAAGCAGCAGGTTGCTTTGTCTGGAGATGGTAGCCACTATTAAGTTAACAATGTTATGCTAACATCATAATAGCTGACATTTACTGAGTTCTTCCTATGAATCAGACTCTGTGTTAAGGGTTTACATCCATTCTCTCAGTTAACCTCACAGCAAACCTATGAAGTAGGTACTTTCTCATTATCCTCATTTTACAGATGAGAAACTGACACTTAAAGAGATGAAAGAATTTGCCCGAAGGAAATGTGTGGTTGGAGCAGAGACTCCAGATCCCATTCTTGACTTCTGTAAAGATCTGCTGTCTACCAGCCTGGGACCCTGTGGTGGTGCTGGTGGAAGCAAGTGTTATGATGAAGTTCCATCGCTGTGCCCCTGAGTGATTCTGAAGAGCACAGCATGCCCTGCCAGCCTACACAGGGCATGTAGCATAGGAGATAAGGACACTTTTGCAGGGCCAGGCCTCCTGGATTTGGTGTTGCTTGTTACTGCAGCACAACTTGGCTTATCCTGACTGATACTGCTTGCTATGGGGTGGGGGAGTAGCTTTGCTCTGTATATTCTCAAAGAGCAAATTTGCACTCAGCAGATGGAAGGAGCAAGAGAGCAGACATTTAAAACAACTATGAAATCTTGATAGTAGGTACATAAATATTTATTATATTATTCTTTATATCTTTCTAAATGCTTGAAATTTTCATAATAATAAAAATCTGAAAAAAAAAAACCCAACTGAGAAGAGACTGAGGAGCATTTAATAGGAGTGTCATTAAGAAGCCAGCAAAATGACCCTGATGGTCCTGTTGAGCTTGAGAGTCTAAGAAATTGTCTAAAAAAATAAGATTTGTAAGTGATTCTGGAATGCAGGGGTCAGAGCTAGCTCTGAGGCTGAGATAATGGGACAGAATATAAGGGAATCCCAATATGGAAGGCAAAAATTTATGAACATAGCTATGTGATAGACAGACTGCAGAGCCAAGCAATCCTAGTTTTTTTCAAGAGCTTGCTACTGGGGAGAGGGAGATCAGGGTCATCCTGACCCCTGAATTCTCTCCAGAGCTGACTCAGAAAACTCATCCCTCTGGCACGGAGCCTTCTCACCAGACACACTTCCCACCAATGTAGACATGTCCGCAGAGCACAGCCGGCCACAGCAGAAATAATTTGCATGGCCTTTGATGCTCTGGTGGATACTCACCTCTGACCACCGCTGGTACAGTGCTCACTAACTTTCCCTAAGCTGGGGCAAGGGTTAGGATAGCTGTTGGTCAAAAGGACCTCAGAGGCCCAGCCTTTCCTCGCAAGCTCTGTCCCTTTTTTCCTCACTGTATGGCCATAGACAAGTTATTTCCTTTCCCTGGGCCTTAATCTCCTCTTCTGTAACATCTTTATGTTCACATTGGTTGATACAGGTAGTAAATAAAGTTGCAGATGTCTAAGTGTTTTACAAACTGTAGAGCGCTCTACACATGCAAGGGTAATCACTCTTATGACCACCAGGCAATTACCATCAGCATCTGCCTGGGTCCTCAGGCTGGACCATGTTTGTCTCTCAGAGCCAGAACCCTTGAAGTCTTCTAACTTCAGAGCAATTATCGAAGCTTCTTTCCTGGGAACTAGACTTTGGAAATGGTTAGATTCCACATTAGCCATTTCTTCCTCTTTCCTCGCAATATTTATGAGAACTGACCTTCCAGTGGAAATTTGGCAGGATTTCACATTCTGGAGACATTATACCTTCCTCCACATGCCCCTAGGGCTGAGGTCATGGGCTTCCCAGAAGATCCAGCAGTTCCCACAATGCAGGAGGTGCAGGAGACTGAGAGGAGAGGGGCTCAGCAACAGTCCCTGAGCTGTAGGCTGGTCCTAAGACATTGATGTTTTTTTATCCTCCATCCTCCATTAGAACAGAAGCTCAGGAACTGGTGTAGTTGTCCACTGTGTATGCCCAGTGCCCAGAATAGCACCTGCCACATAATGGGTGCTCCATATATATTTGTTAAATGTAGTCAGTGAACCTTCCTCAAGAACTCTCAAAGGCTCTTCATCACCCATAGGCTAATCCCTCGAAGGTCACAGCTCAAAGAAATGTACAGAGCATCCTAGGCAAGACATTTAGACTGCCACCTGGGGCAGCTTCTCAACGTCATCTCCAAACAGGTCCAGGCCACAAAAACAAGCTTCTGCAGGGAGGTCTGGACTGGGATTCACTGTGACCCTAAGAACCTATGAGCTTTCTGGGGGTCAGGAGGACAAGCATAGAGGCCTTGACTATGGCCATCCAGGCTCCTCGCTGAGGTGATGTGATGTGTCTCAGAGTTGCTGCCTGTCCCCCAAGTGGGGGGTTGTGAATAGCTCTCGGGCAAGTCCTATCCTGTCACAGCTGGCCCCAGATTCCCCAGCCAGGTGCAGACAGGCACAGCTGTAAGTAAGACAAGTGCCCTGCCTGGAAGCAGCTCTCACCTGATGGCTCTTCAAAACAATAACAAAACAAAACACACACATCCAAGACACCATCCACAAATGCGCACTCACACAGATATACACCAAAACAACTGCAACAGAAACAACACTATCTGAGCCAATGACAGAAGCCAATTGAAAGGCAGACTTTGATAAGTACCATCAGTTTTCAGCTTAACGTTCAGGGGAGCAGCCTTTGAACCCGAGTTGCGAAAGAAGTCCCTTTGCTCTACCCCCACCCTCCCAGCTCCCTTCTCCTATAAACAGCAGGAGAGGCCAACCCTTTTCCTCTCACATGCCCCCAGCCCAGGCTTCTTCCTCCACCAGGGGCCGGGTTCAGGGGGTCCGAAGAGAACATCTCATGTCGTACCCTTTTCTTGTGTCTGCTGGAGGGTGGGGCCTCCCACCCCAAACAGACACAGACCCACCCAGCAAGAGAAGGGGCTGACAACTTTGTGGGGGAGAAAGTCAGAATTCTGGATCTTGTAAATCCAGATGTCCTGTAAACTCTGACCAGAGTATAAACATCCCGTGGGACTGAGGGAAGGATATGCCGGTGGGTGGGGGCCAGTGCCTCCGTCTGCCCTGGGGACAGGCTGTTTATTCCATGTCCCCACAGGCTCCCTTGGGCTCCTTCCTGACCCAGGTCTGGGCATGTCAAGGTAGGCAGGACAGCCCCACACGGGGGCCTGAGGCCTTTGACGTGAGATTCAGACCTCTCAAGGTGGAAGGGAACTTTAAAAGCTCAACAAGCCCAACACTTTCCTCTTCTTGAATCCACCTCATGGCACTCCCAACTAGTCTCTGGCCTCTGCTAACACAACTCGGTTTGATGCGGAGCTTACTCTTTCCCAGGGTAGTCCATTCTATTCCTGGGACTCTGGCAGTTAGAAAGTTCTAGAATTGAGCTGACTAGAATTGCCTGTGCCTGGGCAGAGCTAAGAACAATGTGTGCAACAAAATAACGGCAGGGCTATCCATTGAGTGCTGCTCTATGCCAGTCACTTTATATGCGGTATCTTGTTAAGGCCCCCCACCCCTTTTTGAGGACGTAGGCTCAGGGAGGTTGTCACTTGCCCAAGGTTACCCAGTGGCTGCATGGCAGGGCTGGGATTCAGGTCACTCTAGTTCGAAGTCTGTGCTTTAAATATTAGTTTATACTGGCTCTCCACAATCAAAAACCAAAAATAGCACATACACCCACAAAAACACCATACAACAAACACAGCACACACAAAACTAAGCCAAATTATAAAAAGAACAGCTCAAACGTGCCAAATATTAAGTGCCAGGCAAAGGATAATTTTTATGATTAATCCATTTTAACAACACTATGAGGAAACTGAGGCTCATCAAAATTAGGGAAGGTGGACATGGCCACATAATAAGGGGTGGAGCAAGTGTCCAATCACCATTGCCCGAAGTCTGCAGTCTCCTCCCCCACAGGAAGGGGACTTCAGCATAATTTAAAAAAAAAACAAAAACTTTTATACTTATTATTTTCAACAACTAGAGCTTTAAGACATGGAATGTATATCCTCCGAGAGAAATGATCTCCATAGGCTGGAGGTATGCAGCAGAGACACTTTAGAAGGAGGTCCAGCATTGGTGGGGCTGAACAAAGTATTCCCTACCTCTGATGGTCTGTGTGTGTTGAGCACTAACAAGGGACTACAGGTACAGTGTGGAGTCAATCTGCAACCCAGAAGCACAAACTTGGTGTTTTCAAGGCTGGATGTTGGGTAGAAGGGAGGCCTCAGCTAACCAGACACCAGAGAACAAGACCACCTCTTGGAGCTCTACCTCGACTAGCATTTCCTTGACTTTCCCTGTCGGGGAGGACCCATTGGCACCTGGCCTGGACAGAGGGTCATGTCAATGTGGCGGCCCATCTGCACATTGCAGGAGCCGCCCATTCACCCAGGCCTTTCCCTTTTTTGAGAACTGGGAGCTTGCTGGCTGCGGCTGTTCCCACCAACAATGTTCCCGTCCAGGGAGCTTAAAATAGACCCTCTTGGCTGGGGCTCTGGAGTGCGCAGTGAGGCAGGCATTTGTGCAAATATGGGCCTGGGAGAAGAACTCCTACCCAGGAGGGAGGGGTGGGCAGCATTGTAGGGGAGCCAAGACCTCCTGCGGGGGATGCGCCCTCCCGGCCACAGCCAGCAAAGGCGCTGGCTAGCCTCGTCTTGCCTCCCCTGACCTTGCTGGGTCTCCTTGTGCAAGCTTTTAGACCAAATCCCTCAGGTCCTCCTGGTCTAGTTATGGCTCTGGGGTGGCCCCACTGGGAACAGGGTCCTCTGTATTCGGATGGTTCAGCCTTGTCCCCACCTCACCATGCCCTTCCTACCTAGGAACACTCTGGAAACATCCTTGAAGTCCCAACTCAAAATTTATTTTAACAATAGCAATGACAATTGCAGCTACCATTAATTGAGCACTTATTTTGCCAAGAACTGTGTGCTAAGCACTTTTACATTTGATTCTCACAGGGATCCATTGAAAGTCAAGTTATTATCATCTCCATTGAGCAGAAGAAACTAAGGTTCAGAGAAGTCAAGTAGCTTTCCCAAGGTCACACAGCTATGAAGGGGCAGAGATAGGATTGAAACTCGGGTCTGTCAATCTGTGAAGTCTGAACTCTTAGCCCCTGGGCTGCACCTCCCTTGGGTCTTTGCTGCTCTGGCCTCCTACTCTCCATCCCAGCATTACCACCCTGTATTACAGTAGGTTTGATTCAATGTGTCAAATATTTAGTGGGTGACTACTATGTGCTAGGAACACTGCTGTGTTCTGTGCCCACAGCCTGAGAGCTCTCAGATACTCCTAGAACTCTAGTTTAGACTTGGGCTCGATGAGCCACTGAACCTGCAGGGTCCAGGTTGTTTGAGGGTGTCAGGCAAAGCTGAGGCCATCACATACCCTCCTCGTAACCAGCTGACTAGCTGGACATTCCCCTCCTCTTCTTGATGTAGTGCTCCTCTCTTTAGACCACTGCAGGGGGTCAGACAAACTTGTTTTGAATCCTCTGTGACTTTGGGTAAGTGACTAAGCTCTCTGAGCCTCAGTTTCCCCACTAGTAAACTTGGGATAAAACTAGGACCTCACCATAGGGTTGCTGGGAGGATTTAATGAAACAATGCACATGAAGGACTTACACAGTGCCTGGCAGTCAATAAGTAGATATTAAGCAGCAGCTATTATTATTACTAATCGTTATTTTCTGAGAATTAGTGTGTCCAGGTGCCAAATGCCTTGGGCCTAGCACATAGTAGGTGCTCAAAGTAAAGGGAATCACTTGCTCAGCAGACAGAAGCCCCCTCTCCCACCCCTAGCTTCTATGCCATTCCTGCTCTGATGTGGAAGGTGTCCTGGGCGTGGGTCCTCATTAACAATAGGGGCAGGCACAGGGCTCCTCCCCACTCACCCTGCCCCCTCATTTTCAGCCCTGTGGTCCACTCCAAGAGAAAGCGGTGGGTGGCATGGAAGTTCCATCAGCGTTTGCCACTCTCTCCAGGACTATCCGGCTTTCTCGTGGCGCCACCTGGAGGTGGGTGTGACAACACTCTCGGCGGGGCCTGCAGCCTAGGGCTCTGGCTGCTGTGAGTGACCACTACAGCCCCCTTGCTCTCTAGCCCATTCATTCATTCATACCAACCATCTCCAGTGCCTAAAGACCCAGGGACCCCGCCTAGCTTGTGGGGCGGGAGCCCCTGAAGCCCAGGTTCCAACACCTCCCTTTTGGGCTTGGCACTGATGCCTGGGATGGGTACCATGGCCTGCCTGGGTGCATGCTCAGAACATTCCTCAGGGCAGATTCAGTGGTTTCTAGAAGCCAAGGCTGGAGGAAGGAGCCTCCTTTCTGGCCTGAGATGGCCCAGGAATGGGACACCCAGTGATGTTTGCTAGGTCCATGCCTGACTCCCCACAGCACCTGCATGGGAACCCCACAACTCCCCTCCCCATAGTGAGGGATCTGGGGACCCCCAAAAGACTGGCCTGGCTCCTTGGCCCCCTCCAGACCAACAAGGAGGCCCAGCCTGGCCCAGAGCTGTTAGTATAAACAGGGAAGAGCAGTGAGCAAGAATTAGGAAACTGAGCTCTGCCCCCAGCTCTGGCACAAACATGCAATGTGAGCTTGGGTGAAGCCCTTCCTTCCCTGGGCCTTAGTCTCCTCATTGTAAAATGGAGAGGAAGGGAGTGGGCTAGACAATGGTTAAGGACCCCTTTATTTCCCAGACTGGGTTCATGCTAAAATGCAGATTATCCTGAGCCTGCTGTGTCAGGATCTCAGGCTGGGATGCTGGAATCTGTATTATATTAACAAGCACTGCAGCTGGGAGCTGGGGAGATGGACAAGTCCTGGCTTTGGGAGGTAGATGCAAGGGGTGAATATTTCCAGCAGGTAAGGAGACTGTGATGTCTTGGGGTTCCTGAGAAGCAGAGGAACCCCTCCATACCCCAGCAGCCATCTCTCCCTTCCCCCACCTTTCTGTGGCATGAGGAGGGGTCACCGCAGCCGCATGTGTGTCGGACCTGCTGCCAGCAGCAGCAGAGGGTAGCAAATTGCCACACAGTGTACAAGGGGCCTCCCTCATCCCGCGCCCCTCAGACTGGCCAGTTTATTTGTTCAAAGGACAGTGGCGGTGGGGCTGGGACAGCCTGGGGTGGGGGTGGTGGCCCTTGTTGCTTGAGGAGGTATTTTCGGAGTCCCCCTCCCTCTGGAGTTTCCAACATAGAATACAGCCCTGTCTAGTATTTGACCAAATATGGTGGTATCTCCCGATGAGCTCGCGCCCCAGCCAGCCTCGCAGTTATGCTGTGGAAACCTTCCCTGGACAGATTAATCTTGTGACATTCAGGAGCGCCTCTCACCCTGCGTTCTTCCCCTCAGCCGATTCCTGTAAATGGCCAACCCCGGCCCTCAGCAGAACACAGCAGTCCTGGACGTCTGCTCCCAGTGCCCCTCCCCTGTCCCCTCCACACTACCTCCCCCCAGTCCCCCTTCGCTGGGTGGGTTTGTTCACCCACATTTGGCTGGCCCGTTCACTTGAGGTGAGAGACATTGGCCGGAGGGCCCGGTCAGTTCAGCATGTGATTCCAGGACCCATGGACCCGAGGGTCACCGCAGCCTACGAAGTTGTGGCCTGAGTATGGGAAGCCTAGTACTCTCTCTGCCAGGAGGGTGGGCCCGAGCGGGTAGAAAGGAGAGTCGGCTGAGTAATGAGAACCGTATTAGCTCTAACACTATTAGAACAGCTAACTAGCTGTTATATGAAATTATTATGATAATTTTTATAATAAAGAACTAAGTGTTTGCTGGGCACTTGCTCTGTGCCAGGCACGGGGCCAGCTATGTAACATGGGTTATTTCTTTTACTCCTCAGAGCAGCCTCAAGAGGTGGGTGCCATGACTATTCCCATTCTAGAGACATGGGCACTGAGGCTCAGAAAGATTTCAGGAATGGGCCAGGCCACTGTCTATTCCTGGGCATGACTCCCATTTTACAGGGAAGGGAGCTGAGGCTGAGAGAGAATGAAGGTCACAGCAGCCACACAGGACCAGGTCCTGGAGTGGAGACCTTTCACACGTGAGAGGGAGTACAGTGTCAGGAAGGCCAGAACAATCGGCCACAAAGTCCTCATAGATCCACAACTTGGCTTGCACGAGAGCACACAAATTCAGAAACATGTTCACAGCAGGCTGGAATTGTGCAGAAAACATCCCAAGAAAAACAGTAAGGGGTGGTGGATAGAGCCCTGGACAGGGACTGGGTACAAACCTCAGCTCCGTCGCCTCTAACTCACTATGTAATACTGGACAAGTCCCTTCTTTACTTGGGCCTCAGTTTCCCTGCCTGTGAACTAGAGGGTGGGACTCTGGTGTTCTAGGGCTGTTGGGCTCACCTGAGGCTGTTTCCCTGGGAGATGGGGTCTGTGTCCCGCTCCTGGCCAGCACACTCCGAGAACATTTGCTCTCCTGACCAGCCGACAGCCCATCCCTCAACCTCCTCCACCCTCAACCCCTTGCCATACCCAAAGCAAACGAAGCTGATTGTCTTAGCTGGCCCTGTGGGTGCTGGCTGGGCGGCCAGCCGCAGGCCACAGGCGGAGGTGCCACCAGCCAGAGCCCCGCCAGACACACAGGGCATTGTCCCTTGGTCAACAGCCCCTGGGCACCTCGGCCCGGCTCCTGGCCTGTCCCCACACCCCTCACCGCCTGCCACTGTGCTAGGCCCAGCCAGCTGGGGGCCCAAGGCTCCCAGCTGATGACGAGCCCACCCACCCACTCCCCCGGCAGTCCCCTGTTGAGCTATAATTGCATCGCTCCATCCTGTTGCTGCCATTCTGCCGGAGGCGGCATCTGGGGTTCCAGGCGGGTGGCAGCTGCGGGCCCATCTTGGCAGGATGGATTGGCCGCACAACCTGGTACGTGGCGCTTCCCCACCCCCACCCTCACCCCTTTTTAGGCTTGAGTGCTTCAGTATTCCTTTCCTATTGATTAATGTCTGCCTCTGTTTGGCTTGGAATCTGTGGAGGCGAGTTCTCCCTCTGTCCTCTCCCCCAGGACTAGAAAGAAACAGAGAGTGGTCTCAGAGCCTGCAGCCACGGCCAGTAGCTCAGCCTCCTGAACTGGGCTCAGCCAGTCCACACTGAAACCTTTTCAGGACAGAGGCATCTGGGGAGATCCTTGCAAATTCAGTCATTGGGTTTTTCCAGAATCCTGATTCCTGAGATCCGGGCTATGCGACCTTGGACAAGTCCTTCTGTTTCTCTGTCTCCCATCTGGAAAGCGAGGGAGGGGGAATAATTCTATTCTGCTTTTCTCTGAGTGGAGAGCCAGAGTTTAAGAATGCCGTGTGAGAAGTTCATATGAGAGAGCCTATTGTTAGGGAGACATTTTCCTGCACCAGAATCTAGGACCAAAAAAGAAGAATTCAGTGACTTGAATCTTGGTTGCAGATTCTGTGCCAGGAAATGGCTCTGCCAAGAGGGGCTATGCTGAAACTTGTTTTCAAGGGTCAAGACTTGCTGTTTAGCCTGATAAATCAGCCATGGGCCATGTGGGCCGAGGGGTGAGGGGTACAGGGAGGTAGGTGCCTGGCTAGATCCAGCGAAGAGATAAAACTCACTTAGAAGTTTCTCCATGCTGGCCAGCTCTGGCCCCGACCCAGATACTGGCCCTTCTCTCCCCAGCTTCCTGAGGAGCCTGGGTTCTGCCGGGCCCCCACGTTATCTTCTGTATGAGCCAGAGGCTTTCCTGATGCTCTGGTTCTGGGGAGGGAGAAGTGGATGGCAGTGGGTGAGGAGGGAGGGGGGCAGGCAGGGGGTCGGGATGTGGAGGAGGGCAGGGCAGTGCAGGTGTCATGGAGGTGGAGTCCAACAGGGCATCCTCGGCCCCTGACCTGCCCATCTCCTCAGCATCAACTCAGGCCTCCTTCCTCCTGCCCACTCTATTTCAGTCTCATGTTTCCTTTCAGCAAGGCTCTTTAGCTCAAACCTCCTCTCACTGTGTCCCCTGCCTGTAAGACATCTAGACTCCCTCTGCCTACATCTGCCTCTATCTTATCCTTCAAGCCTTGCTTGACATGTTCCCTGCCCAGAAAAGCTTTACCAGGCCACTGCTCTGGCACAGGCTGAGCAGGAACCCCTGCTCTCCCCAACCACACCCTGCACCTGTCGCTAGCAAGACTTAGGTGCTTGTTTCTTTGTTCACCGTCTGTTTTCCCTCCCAGACTGTAAGCTACAAAAGGGCAGGCATGGCAACTGCCACCCATCCACTCTGCAGTGTTCATGAATACCTAAGTGCTTGTCACCATGCAGACACGGGGGGTAAGACAGCGTGTGAAAACTGACATGATGCCCTCATGGAGTCTGTGCATAGTGGGGGACATAGAATCACATGTGCAGACTGTAAGACTGCAGTCATGCAAGAGGCGGGTGAGTTAGAGAGCCCAAGTCCACAGTCATCCCTAAGGATGTGACACTAGAGCTGACACAGGAGGGTGGGTAGGCGTTTAGAAGATGGAAGAGAAGAGGCAGAGTGTGTAGGCAGAGGCCTGTGCAAAGTCCCTGTGGCAGGAGGGAGTATGGTGGGAGTAAGAGACTGAGAGAAGGCCAGAGGCTGGAGCAGGCCATAGAGCTCAGCAGGGTCAGACCAGTGGCCTGGGAGACCCCTAAGGTCAACGGGAAAGGTGTTAAGCAGGAAGGTGACCTTATCAAATCTGCATTTCAAACAGCTGTCCTTGGTTCTGGTGTGGAGAATTGATTGGAAGGAGCCACGGGGGATTTAGAAAGACCAGCTGCGAGGCTGCTGAGCTGTCCAGGGAAGTGAGAGTGGTGGTGCAGATAGAAACAAGTGGATGGGCAGGAAGATTTTTAGGAGGTGCCAGATTTTTAGGACCTAGCGGTGAGTTGGATGTGAGGGAGAGAGAGGGTGGTGTCATTGTTGGTGCCCATCACAGAGCGTAGTGTATAGCAAGTGTTGGTACCCATGTGTTGTGGCCCTGGGGGACCAGGCCAGGGTGGGTGAGGGTGGCCCACACAAAAGCCTTTCCTCTTCCCTCTCTCCTCCCTGGACCATGAGTCTTGGCCCAGAGAGAGACTTGGCTCTCCCATCCTTGACTTGTGGCCTTCCTCCCCAGCTGTTCCTTCTTACCATCTCCATCTTCCTGGGGTTGAGCCAGACCAGGAACCCCAAAGGCAAGAGGAAGGGGCAAGGGCGGCCTGGGACCCTGGCCCCTGGGCCTCACCAGGTGCCACTGGACCTGGTGTCACAGGCGAAACCGTACGCTCGCATGGAGGAGTATGAGAGGAACCTTGGGGAGATGGTGGCCCAGCTGAGAAACAGCTCTGAGCCAGCCAGGAGGAAGTGTGAGGTCAACCTGCAGCTGTGGCTGTCCAACAGGAGGAGCCTGTCCCCCTGGGGCTACAGGTAGGCAGGGCTGGGCAGCTGGAGGCTGCGGTTTGTTGGGGGCTGGGACCTGGCCCCCCATCTCATTCACTGTAACAGTTATGACCTCGAATTCAGAGGTCTAAGTGCCTGGACTTGAATCCCAGCTCTGCCTCTTACTAGCTGTGTGGCTTTGAATAAGTTGATTAGCCTTTCTGAGCCTCAGTTTCCTCAACTGTGAAAGGAGGTGATAGTGATACCTACATCATAGGCTTGCTATTAAATGAGACATCCATGCAGAGCACTGCCCTTTTCATTCTCCAAGTCCCAGCTGAAGTGCCTGCAAAGCTCCCCCGAACGTCACTTCCTCCAGCTCTGTAGAGCCTCGCACACACTTCTTGCCTGCATCACTTCTGTGTGGTATTAAGCTGGCTGTGTTCACATCTGTCTGTGGCACTAGAAGGGGACCTTCCCAATGCCTGCATCAGAATCATCTAATGATTCCCATGCCCCGCCCAATCAAATTCTCCAGGGGTGAGGCCTAGAAAGTGGTATTTTATCTATCTCCATGTGATTAGATGCAGTCAGGTTTTGATTTGGGAATCAACACCTGCTGGCCCTGATAGGCAGAAGCAGAGTCTTACCTTGGGTATAGTCTGGCACATAGATGGGACAAATGTGTATGTGCTAAATGAATAGTGAAAAGATGGGCTGGCCCTGAAGGGTCCTCACTCACAAACCCAGGCCAAAATTTTTTCAGCCATGCAACTTACATCCTGAGACTCTAGAATAGCACTGCTCACTAGAACTTTCTGTAATGATGTAAAGCCCAGTATAGTGGCCATTAGCCTCATGTGGCTATTTAACACTTGAAATGTAGCTAATGTGACTGAGGAACCCTTCTGATTAAATTTAAGTTGACCCATGTGGCTAGTGGTTTCTGTATTGGTCAGCACAGCTCTGGAATTTGACAACTGGAAGGGTCAGTAAAGACCTTCCAGGAACTGCGCTTCTCATACTTTACTGTGCCCGTGAATCCTTGGGGATCTTGTAATAATGCAGGTTCTAATTCAGGAGGTTCTGCATTTCTAACAAGCTCCCAAGAATAATAAGGCGATGCTGATGCTGCATGTGCACAGGTCTACTTCACCCATAACTTTCCCTCCCATTTAACAGATGAGGAAATTGAGGCACAGAGAAGGAAAGGCCACAGAGCAATTCCCTGGATTCTAGACTCCGTGAGAGCACCAGGCAGGAACTTGTCTGTTCTGTTCTTTAAGGAACACCTAGTCCAGGACAGAGCCACTCACGTGATGTGCAAGAAATATTTGTTGAAGGAATGGAGACTAAATCAGAATGGAGCCCAGGCCTCCTGACTCTTCTTCCAGTGGAAATTAGGCATCAATCACGGTGCTCACATTTGATTTCCATGGATTAAGTTTCCCAAAAATACAAACAAGGGGGAGAGCACAGGGGAGGCAGAGGGAGGTCTTAGGCTTCTCTGTGATTGCCACAGCACAATCTAGTAATGGGGTGAGCATCTTGCTGGATAAAAGAAAGAAGCTGGGTGGCTAACTGGTGACCTTGAACCTGGGTAACCTTGGGACAAGTGACTAGCCATTCATGGTCTTCAGTTTCTTCACCCAGAACGCTGAGTTGATTATTGCCCTTTCTCCAGAAGTCTTCTTGTGGGAACCAAAACTCCGGTTATGGAAGGTAGGGGCGCGGGGAGTGGTTGCAGATGTGCTCTCACTCACCTGACCACCTTCCGCCCTGCGCGCTCTCCTGCTCCCCACAGCATCAACCACGATCCCAGCCGCATCCCTGCGGACCTCCCGGAAGCACGGTGTCTGTGTCTGGGCTGCGTGAACCCCTTTACCATGCAGGAGGACCGCAGCATGGTGAGCGTGCCCGTGTTCAGCCAGGTGCCCGTGCGCCGCCGCCTCTGCCCGCCGCCGCCACGCACGGGGCCCTGCCGCCAGCGCGCGGTCATGGAGACCATCGCTGTGGGCTGCACCTGCATCTTCTGAACATCCGGGCCCAGGCGCCAGGCTGGCAAATGCAGATCGCCTTCCCTGCAACCCGTGCCAAGCAAGGCCTATGAAAAGTAAATGCTGTCTTTCCTAAAGCAAGTCTTTGGGTTTGCTCCTTGCGGCTCCGAAGCCAAAACCAGGGTGGTGGTAAGAGGTTCCTGGGAGGTCGACTTCAGATCAATATAAAGGAGGCTTTTCCATCACTTTGAGTTCTCCAACACTGAGATAGGCTATTAAAAAAATATTGCATTCATTTTACCATTTAGGACAGTTACATGCTTTCTTTAATTTGGATTTATAAACCTATTATTTCAGCCAAACTATTGTAGCTTGATCGGTATAAGCCAATACAGGACTTAACGAAAGCTAACTTGTTAACTCTACCCAATTAAGTCAAGGATCATTGGAAACAAGCTCTTTTGAAGCAGTGAGCTCCTGGTCTCAAAGTGTCAAACTAAAACTGAGCTTCTCAAGAATGTTGTGAAGCAGATCTCTGCTCTGGCTTGAGTAGATGATCTGTAAGGTCTCTTTCAGCTCTGAGAGTCTTCGCAGATCAGACTTAGACCCAAAGAAGGACCTCCAGGTTGCCAGAGAGTGGGTGTTTTTAACCTGGGCCAATGAGCCCCTGAAATATTCATGTGAGTATGCATTTTTTTTTTTTTTTTTTGTCGTTTTTGTGACCGGCACTCACTGAGTGCACCGGTCATTCCCATATAGGATCCGAACCCGCAGCGGGAGCGTCGCCGTGCTCCCAGCGCCGCACGCTACCAAGTGCGCCACGGGCTCGGTCCGAGTATGCATTTTTTCTGAGCCTCATGAGGATCCTTGGTTTCGAACTCAAGAGTTGAGAAGCGTCAATGTAGATCATTCTTTCTTCCAGCCCTGTCCACAGGGGATCTGGTTAGATGGTTTGCTGATATCACTGATTCTGAGACTTTAGCCAGCATCGGAATCACCTGGAGTGCTTATTAAAACCCAGATTGCTGGGCCCCACACCGAGAAGTTCTGATTCAGTAAGTTTTAAGGTTATTGTTTTTTTTGGGGGGGGGGGTGGCTGGCCAGTTCAGGGATCTGGACCCGTGACCTTGGTGTTACCAGCACAATGCTCTCCTAAGTGAGCTAAAGATTCAGTAAGTTTTAAGTTTGGGGTGATACTTTGCATTTTTCTATAATGGTTGCTTTGCATTTTTAATATAGTGGTTTCCAGGTCATGTTGATGCTGATGGTCTGGGGATCACACTTTTGAGAACCACTGGCTTTTATCAAGACACTTTGGCTGGCTGGTTAGCTCAGCTGGTTAGAGCACCTCATAATACCAATCATGGGTTCGGATCCCTGTACTGGCCAGCTGTCCACCCCCCAAAAAAGACACTGCTGATCAACAAAGGCTGTGTGGATTGACTTGTGCTAAAGCCCATGTTGGCTCTTGCCCCTGGATGCTAATGCCTGCCTCCTCCATTAGCTCCTAGCAATTCAATCCTCCCCTTGAGCTCTCTAACCCCTGCAGCAAATCCCAAATCAGCTGTTCTAGGGTCCAAAAATACCTTCCCTCCCCCAAGACAGCTGAGGGGCTCAGGCTATATGTTGAGAGTAAGAATAGTTAGCACTTTAGAGTTAGTTTCAGTAAAAGGACCCACAGTCCAGTATAGGAGTACTTTACTTGTCTGCTCTAATTTCAGTGCTTAAAGCAGCTTTAGCACTAAATGTTTTAAGAGTCTAATTCATGAAAGGCCAATAGTTAAATATGTGCCTCTCTGGGGTGGTAACTTACCTTTTTTGGTATTGTTCTAGAGTGGGTACTGGTTAAAATTACCCCAGGAAGCTTCGGCCTGGTTCCAGACACATGGAAAATAGAGTTCATGTGCCAGCCCATACTGATCCCTTCAGCAGCAGCTTCTCCTCTCTCCAGAGTTGTTGTGTCTGAGGCTCCCACAGAATTCTCCACAGGTCTTAAGACTTCAGCCCCACAGGAAGGGCCTACAACCTCTCAAATCTTTTTGTGGGGGTGAAGGTTTGGGAAGAAGTAAGTGTCAAGAGAATTTTTCCTAGAACTGGGGCACAGGGATTGGGTGGGGAAACCCCTCATCATGGTGACGAGGGGCTGTACTCCTTCTATCAGAGTGTCAGAAACACAGAGATGCTCAATAAATGTCAGTTAGTTTTATATGGATGCTGCCTTTTCCTCTTTCTGGGCTTCAGGTTCCTCATCTGTGAAATGAACAGATGGGATTTAGAGATCTCCAGAGTCTTTTCCAGTTTTACCTTTCTGCAACTTAAAAGCTTGGCCTTGTGAGCCTGGGCTGGCAGCTGGCCCTTCCCAGTCCCCTGTTTAAAGGCAGCAGCAGGGAGCTCAGGACCTTTGGAGAGCTGGGTCTCCAGGGCACCGCAGAACCTACTTAGGTCTGAGTCTAAATGTGTTTCATGTTTTCTGCTCTCCAGTGAGAAACTCCCACTCCGTGAGATAGGGGCCTCGTCTACCTCAGTCAGGGCTGCATCTCCAGCAGTGAACCCAGTGCCCTGGGCAGAACAGGGCGGCAGCGCTTGGTGAATGAATGCATGGAGCCTCTAGGGGGAGCTCCAGATCTGCCCCCAGCTCCCTCAATTGCCCCCAGCTCCCTCAATTGCCCCCTCATAAGTGAGCAAGGCATTCCTTACCCCATCCCCACTCTTCCTTCCACAGCTGCTCCCCCTCACCCCCACTCCAAGTTCAGAGTGCTGGAATTTTGCTTGGGTCACCTGCCCTAGGAAGTGGAGTTCCTGTAAAGGGTTTTAAAAGTCTATAACCCTACACCCAAGGTCTGCTGAGGATGACTGTGGCTCCTTTCCTGTTTTGTATGGTGGATTACAGGGCTCTCTTTGTCTTTGCAAATGCTCTCTCTTCTCCAGGGGGCTGTGGACCCTTGAGGGCTTCTGGCCTGGCCTGAGAAGGCTAGGGTGAGTCCTGGGTAAAGGCTTCCTGCTGGTTCTCTTACTCTTTCCTGGAATCTCTGTCATTTCCTCTCTGCCTGCAAGGAATGGAGATGGTGAGACCCAGCTCTCAGGTCTGGGCTTGGGGAAACAGGCAGCGTGGGCATTTTGGCTGGTGTTGGTTCTGAGCTGTTTGGGTCTGCCTATCCAGGTAAAGAACAAAGCTAGCTCCGCTGTAGTCATGCTTGGACATGAAGTTGGCGCCCCAGCGAGGACTGAAGATCAAGTATAACTGCCCTGGTTTGCATCTTCTGTGCAAATATCTTTCTTAGGGTGAAAGGGAGGGGTAGTTATCAGGGATAAGTTTTTTACTGTCCTTGGTCCTTTGGCCCAATACCAGTTATCATCAATTACACCATGACAGCCCATGCCATCTTCATTTCAAACACAGATCATCAAAAATGCCATTACACACTTTGATTTCACTGGACTTGAGAGGAGCAGGGAGAGCATAGCTCCACCTGCATGTGGCTGACATTGTGGCTCTCTCTCCGATATTCTTTCAACCCCTCCAATCTTTTTTTTTTTTTTTTTAAAGATGACCGGTAAGGGGATCTTAACCCTTGACTCAGTGTTGTCAGCACCATGTTCTCCCAAGTGAGCTAACCGGCCATCCCTATATGGGATCCAAACCCATGGCCTTGGTGTTATCAGCACCACACTCTCCCAAGTGAGCCACGGGCCGGCCCTCACCCCTCCAATCTTGAAGTTTGGATGAGACCACATCTGCTCTAGGGATGAGACCTGACTGTTCTAAGCCAATCAGCTTAATCTCATTCCCTGTGTCACGGTTATTGGTTTGGTGTCTGATTCTCAAGCCAATCAGCATGTGGCATTCCCTTGGCCACAGGAATTGGTTCAGGGGTGGTCCAACTGGCCCAGAGCCCAGAATTTGGTTTAGTGGTTGTGGGAGAAGACCTTCTCACCCTGGGGGCTGTTGGCAGCCATCTTTGACCATGAGAGGAATGATGAAACTGGAAATTGCACAGTGCTCTATGCATGGACTTTTAAGTCATGAGAACAAATAAAAACTTTTTATTGCTTAAGCCAATTTGAGTTCAGTTTTCTACTGCTTCATCTAAAAGCCTTCTTACTGATGTGTCAGTTTCATAATTTCTATAAAAACCAATGAGTGCATGCTACTTGTAAAGACTCCGTCTCTTTCACTGCCATTACCATCACCCCGGCGTAGTAAAAACAGCCTCAGAGCCAGTTGGGACTTCCACTAACGGGAAGGGTATTTTGCCCTAAGCTGAACTCAATTAATTTTGAGAAGTTCTGGATTTGAGCTATTGTATGAACTCACCAGGAGACCTGGACAAGTTATTTCCTCACTTTAGGCTTTTATCTCCATCTCGAAAAAGAGAAGGAAGTTAGCTGGATAAACTCTGCGGACTGTTCCTCTTAGAAAAGCCACGATATTAGCATCACTTGGCAGTGTTATTTTCTCTGGGCACCCAGGCCCCTTCCCTGAAACCTGATTTAGCAAGTCTGGGTGGGACTTGGGTACCTGCATCTTTATCAAGCTCCCCTCCACTTTTCCAGGAGATTTGGATGTGGTGGTTGGTCCATCGACCATACTGGGTGTCTAGGGTTCAGTTCCTTTGTTCTCTTCTTTTACAGAAAGAACAGATCCAAAAGGAGTGAAAAGGACTTTTATTTACTTTTCTAAAATGACTGATCTTTAAAGGTTTGGAGAAAAAGCAAAGCAAAGCATAATTCTCTCCTTTGAAGCTAGTGAGAGGAGAAAGTACTGGCTTAACCTCTGAAGAACTCATCTCAACACCTTTACTTCCTTTCCTGTCGGGGTGAATGTTTGGGTGCGAGATATAACTGTTCTCCACCCTCTGGGAACTTGTCTTCTTTGTAAGACAGATCCATTGTATTACTCCTCAGCCCTTGCGTAAGAAACAGAATAGTCAGTTCCTCCAGGTGCCAAGGAAAAGCTTCCTGCTTCTGATAGCCTGGCATGTTTCCCTTTTCCCATTGGTTGCCAGGAAGCTCAGAGCTATACTGCCAGCTCTGTTGGGGTAAACATCTCTTCCTTGGGTCCTACCACAGCCATCTCCCCAATAGGCAGAGTCGTTGAGAAGCTTGAAATTGGTGTCTAGTAAGTTCTGAACTAGGTACCTCAAATAAAGCAAGCCCACGGTAAATAGGAGCTATTATCATTGCTTGGGTTTTCTGATATTCCCTTCTATTTTACTTGTCACTATCTAGTTGTAAATGTTTTATTGTAGTTTGCATCAAAAGGTTGTCCATTTTGGGAGCAGGTGGTGAAAAACAGTAAAGAAATTAGACTCAGAGTTCTCTGCCTTATATTCCCTCCCACAGTCTTCTCAGTTCCTAGTTAGAAAACAAAGTCAGAAGCAGGTTGAGAAGATGGATTTTAATTTCTTAAAAAAATAAATAAATAAAACAAATACACTGGCTTGAATTTCCTTTCTTTTTCTTATTTTCCCCTTAAAAGAAGAAGCAACAACTGAGAGGATCCTCAAGGTATTCAGGCAGACAGACAGTGGGCCACATGGACCCACACAAGAGGGAAAAGATGCTTGACATATGAGGGGTCACAAAGGCTCAGGGGCGAGCAGGGCTTCTTCAGTCCTGGGCTGCTGTGGGGTGTGACTCATCTTCAATGGGGATAGAAGTTCCCGGGCTCTCCCTGGAGCCCTCACAGTTCAGTCTTGACCTTGTGCATCAAGTCCTTTTGGTCAATCTTGTCCAGGTCCTGGTACCAGCGGTTGTAGGCCAGCAAGGCCACGTTCTTGGCAGCCACGGCCATCACCTCCACAGAGCTGGCTGCCCACTCCAGGGCATTGAGGTAGAAGAGTTGGTCATGGAGCGCGAACCTTGGGAGAGTGGTGCGTGAGCCGTAGAGGGGGTGGGCCTGCCACTCAGCCGTCTGGACTGAGTAATAGGAACGGAAGAGGGTCTTCAGCTGGGTCCGAAAGAGGGGCTTGGGGGACTGGACTCGCCAAACAGCTGCCTCCTGGGGCTGCTTCCGCCGGAAGTTAGCTGAGATGTTGACAGGACAGATGTTGTCCAGCGTGTAGAAGAAGCCGGGGAAGTCTGTGGTAAGGATGTTGGCGAAGGGGAAAAGTTTAGGGTCAGGGAAACCGAAGTAGGAAGAGTTGAGGTAGCCGTGGACCAAGGAGACGACAGTGGGCTGGAAAGACCCCTGGATGTCATTAATGGGTGGGCTGAAGCCTTCAAAAGTGAAGTTGCTGCTGCTGTTGTCCAGGTGCAAGGGGGTGGCGATGACCACAATGTCATAGGAGTCAGCGCCGTTACCCACCTCATTCTCATACCCCACCTGGTACAGAGCTTTGCCTTCTGGAAGGAGAGAGAAGACAGCACAAAAGTGAACTTACTCATAGGCTTCTACCCACTGATCTCCCATCTGGGGCCCAGCACTGAGGGTACAACGGGACCCTGGCACCAAGGGTGCAGCTGGGCTGTCTAGATGGCAGGTCCTGGGCTCTCCATGGTGGTGCAGCCATAGGTTGAGCACTGGACTGGGAGTCAGGAGACCCAAGTCCTGCTCTGGTTCTGCCACTGACTAGCTGCAGGAGCTTGGGCAAGGCTGTCTCTCAAAGTCCTCATAGGTCAGCTGAATGAAGCTAGACTGATGGAAGACTCAGCTTTCAGGCTCAGACTTTTGAATTGGGACAACAGCACCCTCTAGTGTCACGCGGCAGGGCTGGGGCTTCCCATTGCTCTTCCCATTACTCCCCAGCAGATGAGACCAGAGCTGAGGCACAGAGGAGGCAGAAGTGTGGGCTGGCTGGGACAGTGCTGCCTCCTTCTCTGCTCACTCACCTGTACTGTGCAAGGTCACAGAGGTCACTGTGGCATGGATCATGTTGGCCTTGGTGAGCTTCAGCAGACCGGAACAAACCAGCTTGTTGCCCCCTTCCACAGACCACAGGCTGCCTTGGGCCCCAGCTAGCGACATGGCTCCTGAGCAAAGCAGGAAGGGTGGCTGGTGGGTTCTCAGATCCACTGGGAAGTGGTGCTGGACACTCCAGCACTATTCTACCTGAGCCCCCCCAACCAGGGCAAGACTCCTCCCCGCCATGGGCACATGGACACAACAACCATACAAAGAAATACAACAAAGGTCATAGTGCAACAAAGTGACAACATTGTGCAGCAGTGTTG
This sequence comes from Cynocephalus volans, assembly GCF_027409185.1. Taxonomy (NCBI): domain Eukaryota; kingdom Metazoa; phylum Chordata; class Mammalia; order Dermoptera; family Cynocephalidae; genus Cynocephalus; species Cynocephalus volans. The sequence goes on along the minus strand of NC_084461.1, from coordinate 132,152,400 downwards.
TGAGAAAGAGCCAGGCTCCAAAAGACCACAAATTGCATGACTCTGTTTCTATAGAATGCCCAGAATGGGTAAATCCACAGAATAGAAAGTAGATTTGTGGTTGTCTAGGGCTGGAAGATGGGGGGTGTTGGGGAGGTGATGGCTAAAGGGTATGGGGCTTCTTTTTGTGGTGATCAAAATGTTCTAAAATTGATTGTGGTGATGGGTACACAACTCTGTGAATACACTAAAAAACACCAAATTGTACACTTTAAATGGGTGAACTGTATGATATGTGAATTATACCTCAATACAAAAGTGCTATGAAGGAAACACACAAAACACTGGAAGAGTGAGCAGAAAAGCCACACTGAAGGGAAATTGAGGCAGGATTTGAAGGCTGGGAAGGAGCCATCAGTATCAAGAGCCAGAGGAACAGTATCCTGAGCACATGGGAGATGCCTGTTAATACAAACCTTTTCATTCATTTATTCAACAAAAACATATTGAGTGCCTGGTATGGCCCAGGTACCGTTCTAAATATCTTGGCTTCATCACTAACAAAAGAGACGAAGATTCCTACCTTTGTGAAGCTTACATTCTCCGCTCTTGTGGCCTGTGCTGGAGGCTGGTGGGCTATCCACATGGCCACCCACCTAGTAATGAGTGGGGAAGATCAGATGCTCTAAGAGACTAACACCCAGGGGCTCAGAGGCCTCAATGGGGCAGTTCTTGAAACCAAAGAGTGGACAGCAAAGTACCATCTCAACTCTAACATTTACGCACATAAAAGGGATTATTAGGCAATCAGGCGTAGTAGAATCGTACTGGACCTGTGAGCTAACCTTGCTTTCACTGTCTATGAAGGGAGGTGAGTATGATCTCCTGTCAACTCAGAGGACCACACCCAGAATCAAACAAGGATGGCAGCAACAAAGCGCTTATGCAAGTGTAATGGGCCAGATAAACGTGAGGTTACTACGGGCACCCCAGCCCATTCTGGGCACTGTGGGCAGGGGCGGGGCAGGAGGGTGCCGAGGGCTGGATGCTCACCAGCAAATGCGGGCATTGCAGCTGACTGGCCGTAGCTAGCCCGCAGGACAGCAGAGACGACATCGTCGATAAAACGCTGTGTGACGCCCACCTGGAGCAAGGACTCAGCCACAGACCGTTGGGTCATGTTGATGAAGGTAGACTCTCCTAGCGAGTAGAGCAGCTCCTCCACGCCTGAGAAGGCATAGCCGTGGGCCTGGTACTTATAGATCCTAGGAGACACACAAGGCTGGAGTCCTTGTGCAGAAAGGCTTTTTGGCTGACCACCTGCTACAGGGTCCTGTACCTGAGGCCCACCATGGACCTACTCCCTCCTCTACATATGGAGGGGTGGGAGAGGAGGCTGGTTATGTTCCCCTTGGCCTGTTCTCTGGCTGCAGTGGGCCTATCCCACCTAGAGGACAGCGTGGAGGTAAGGGAAAACACTCCAGAATGCCACTAGACCTGGTTTCACATCATGGCTCTGCTCAACAACAATTAGGTCACCTCTCTGGGCCACTCCCTGCCTGAAGCCATAGTTCACAGCCCTTTTTCATCCCGCTGGGACTGTCAGGTAGTGGGCCTCAGCTCACCCCCACTGCCACATCCCCTTCTCCAACAGTTTCAGCTCTGTTCTGGCTTCTAGGACCATGTTGGCCCTGATGGCAGCAGCTTCAGCCAATACTGTCACCTTCTCTGCTAGTGCAGCCTGTCCTCTCCTTTGGACCAATCTTACAGGGCTCCCACTCACTCACGAGCCCACATCTTGTCCCTTGACCACTAACCCAATCTCGGGGACTGGCATAGACTGGAACTGAGTGGATTTCTGAATTGGTTGGCCTTTGCAATGTTGCCCATTCTGGGGCAACTAGAACTGACAGGGAGAAGTCATCTCCCACAAAATGGAGAAGTCAACATTGTCAGTTTGAATAAAACTGATAAGGGAGGAAAATTTAAGAAAGAAGAAAGAGGGGTAAGGACCTAACTTTGGGGGACATCTGGAGAATATATAAAAGTGCCATAAAAAGCATAGTTACAGAAGTGGGAAAGGCAAGAAGTGCCAGGAACCAGGGAAGGAGGACCCAGGGCCATGCTCAAGTGTGTGACACTGAAGAGGAGACAATGATGGGGCTGAAGGAGCAGCCCCTGCACCCGGGGCTGGAAGCAGGGAGAGCCTTCAGGGGGGACTTTAGGGAAAGGTGGAGTGGCTGCTTGGTGAGTGAGGGGCAGAGTGAGGATAGACTACTTGTCCTCCACATCTGCAGGTGATGGGAGGGTGCTGGGGCTCAAGGAGGGGACAAGTGGTGAAGAAAGGTATTCGTTCTAGCTGGAAAAACTGGAGGACAGTGAAGTTTGCAAACGGGCAGCCCACAGGCTGTGTCCGGCCTGCAGACTTTTTCATTTGGCTTACGAGATGAATAGACTGCAAACACTAAAAAGCTGGGAAAGTTCACAGGTAACTGGATTTTCAGTTTCTTCTGAACAACTGGCAGATCTGGCCACATGAGGTTGGCATTCCCACACGGCCGGCTGCAGTTGGTGGTCGTGGGGTGCTGGCTGCCTCCTTCAGCGAGGGCCTTGCTCTGCAGCTCACCCACTCCCCACTGCCCCTGTTCTCTTCCACCAAGCTGCTTCACTGATTCCCATCCCAGTTTGGCCCTTGTAGGTGACTGAGTTTGCAACCCAGGCTTTTGTAAGTTTAGCAGAGGGAAAGATAATGAATGCTAGCGTGACAACACTGGAGAGACCATCCCTGCACAAAACAAGGCCATTCCTCAGCCAGGGCTTGTTCTGAACTGCACTGAATTGTGTTGGGCTGATGCATCTAGCAAGTCACTTCTTCTTTTCCACAATTTAGTCAGGTTCACTCCTTCCACGTTCTCCTCCCTCCCCGCTGGAATGCCCTGCCCACTGCTCACTCAGCCTACCTCATGAACTTTTCCATGACCTCCTCCACCCACATCTGCAGTCTCAGGAAGCTGATGCCGTAGTGCCACCAGAGGCGGAAGAGGTTCAGCAGGTACCAGTCGGTCTCCTCCAGCATGAAATGCTCCCCGCCGAAGATGGCACTCCTGCCTACCACCTCACGCCGGTGCCTCAGCCCTGCGGAGAGGAGGAGAAGCCCCTCAGGTCCCTTTCCAAGGGCCCCCCAGGAGACCTGGCAGTGCCTTAAGCTTAAACTCACGGCCTTCCTGATGCAAATGGGCTGGCTCCATTAAAGGAAATGTGAACACTATGGTTTGTTCATTTGTGCTGCTTGTTTATAAACAGTAAACGAATGTACTAGGAAAATGTTTGGCCTTCCTAGTCAATAAAAAAATGAAAATAAAAATAAGCTATCATTTTACATTTTTTTTCCCCCAAGTGGATCCACTCAGCCACGTATGAGGGAAATTCAGATGTCATCCCAGAATGTCCAGGGGCGGACAGCCACAGGGCGGACAGGCACAAGATCCCATGGAAATAATCATAGCTCCATACAGCCACCCAGCACTCTAAAACTTACAGAGCAGTGGACTCATAAACACATGGAGAGCTATGATTCACTCCTTCCCCCACCCCCACGTACTATATACACTGTTCTTCACCTTAACAACATATAGTATCTGGGAGATTGTTCTATATCTGGGCATAAAGGATGTCCTCATTCTGGCTGCTGAACTGCCTACTGTGTCTTTATACAATAATTTATTTACCCCCAGCTCCCAACTGGTGGGCAGATAGGATACTTTCAAGCTTGTGCTATTACAAACAACGCTGTAATGAATAGCCTCATATGTACGCCACTTTGCATACCTGCCAGACCACCTGCATGATCACCTCTGAGAAGCAGAATTTCTGCATTAAAACAGTATGTGTAGGGCTGGCCCCGTGGCTCACTTGGGAGAGTGCGGCACTGGTAGCGCCAAGGCCACGGGTTCAGATCCTATATAGGGATGGCCGGGTCGCTCACTGGCTGGGAGTGGTGCAGACCACACCGTGCTGAAGGTTGCGATCCCCTTACTGGTCAGAAAAAGGAAAAAAAACCCAAAAACAAAACAGTATGTGTATTTGTGGCTTTGACAGATGCTGCTGGGTTTGAATCCCAGCTCTCTCACTTATTAGCTTCATGGCTTTAGCTGAGGTATACACATTTTCTGAGCCTCAGTTTCCTTAGGAGGAGATCTAACTTCCATCTTGCAGGCTGGTAGGGAGGATCTGAGGTAATGCCTACATGCCACCTAAAATGATGCCAGGTACCTGGCAAGCACTAGCATGTGGAAGCTGATATGATCATGATTACGAAGAGGCAGCATATTGAAAGGGAAAGAAACTGGCCTGGGAGTCAAACCTGAGTTCTAATCCTGGCTCTGCAACTAATTCACTGTGTGACCTCAGGCAAGTTTCTTCCCCTCTCTGGTCTCAGTTGCTCCATCTGTAAAATGAGGAGATTGGGCTATATGACCTTCTGACTTCGGTGGTCTGGGAAGCGCTTGATGGTTGCCGCCAGCCCAGAGCACTGGGCACTGGTGCCCCCCGACTGCACACTCACCCAGCAACTTGACGAAGTCCTGCATGTGCAGGCTCAGGGAGTGGAAGGAGGCGGCCCCGCTCTCGTAGTGCTGCTTGTTCACTGAGATGGTGGCCAGGCGGCCGCCCACAGTCCCTTTCTCATACACGTCGATCTGCACCCGTGGTCCAAAGTGCTGCTGGAGGAAATGGGCTACCGCAGAGCCCCCGATCCCAGCCCCAACCACCGCTGTCAGCAGGCCCAGGAAGCAGGGAGGAGAGAGACAGAGAACGGGAGTGAGAGATCGCAGATCACACCTTTGCATTCTCCTGTGCTACAAGCACTGGCATTTCATAGGCTTTTAACATTTCAAAGAGGAAATCTGCAGACTTAGTTTTCAGTAGAGCTATTAATAACGAGCAAAGGTCAACCTGAAAACTGCCACCTCCTATAAAGAAAAAAACACTTTAGAAGCAAAAGAGCCGGAAAGAATCTCAAAATTCAGGATGATCATTTAAAGAGAATAAATTTAGTTTTATACAAAACTTACTACATTGTCCTTATTTTTCTAATTTTACTATGAATTGTTAAAAAGTGGTTACTGGGCAGTTCTGCTTGGTGGATCACTGTATGGAAACCACTCCTTAATCCAGGGGTTGGCAAACTACGGCCTGCAGGCCAAATCCAGGCAGATGCCTGTTTTTGCAAACCAAGTTTTACTGGAACAGAGCCACATCCTTTCTTTTACTTATTGTTTGTGACTGCTTTTATGCTGGGCAGAGTTGAGTAGCTGCAAGAGACTATATGGCCCACAAAGCCTAAAATACTACCCCTTACAAAAAAAAATTTGCCAACCCCTTGTCCAGTCCAACCTACCACCTGACACTGAAATCATTTCTGTGTTTCCAAAGACTGGAATGCACCCCATAACAGGTTGCTCATTATTTTATAGGGTACTCTATTCCAGTTTGGACTCTTGTTACAAAGTTTCAGCTTGTTGAGGTCTTTTCTGGGTTTTATCATCTATCTTTACTACACACCCTGCTGTCTTGGCCATCAGTATACTCATCCAAGTCACTGATAAGAATCTTTCACTGGACAGGGCTGGGAGGTGCCACTAGGAACCACTGTCTAGACAGATACTAGTCACTAAATTGTGCTGTGAGAGAGCAGTAAACCAGCTATAAGCCAATGAACTGGACTACCACCCTACCCACAATTTTTGCCCAGTGTATCTGAAACACTGCTTTCCTCTCAACTGACAGTCCAGTAACCCTAGCCAAAAAGAAAATGAGAGAAATCAGGTGTAATGTGTTCTTACTAGACTCATGTTGAACCCAAAGACCATCAGCTCCTCTCAAGAAGTGACAGGCAATCCTCAGACAATACAAAGTTCCTTATGATCGGACCTGCATTTACTTATCCCACTCCTGGCCCTACCCTTGCAACAGTCCCGTTTCCTGTCTAGACTTCTTTTATTGTGAGCACATGCCTTTGTTCTCTTTCAGGCCTGGGCCTGAGCCTGAGCTGCTCCCTTTGTCAGGAGTGCTCTGTCACCCTGTGCCTCACTGACTTCTACAGTCCTCGTCACTTGTATCTTGGCTTGCCTGACTCACCTGGCATGAGTCATGTGTCCCTCCTGCATATTTCTGCAGCACAGTCTGCTTACCCTGGCTAATTCCTTGCCAGCCTGTATTCAAATGATGTGTTTAAGGACTTACAGTGAGCAAGGTCACTATGTCCCCAGATCCTGGCAGGTAGGAGAGTTCATGAAGTGTTTGTTGCGTGTCGAAAGAATAAACCGCTTCCTCTTGCTCAGCATTTACAAAGCCACTTCCAAGGATACCCTTAACTTTTTTTTTAAAACCACTGTGCTCCCTTCCCTTTCATTGGAAAACAGTCCCAAGTTACTCATTCTTCCAGAGAAACTGATTGCAAGGCCTAGAAGCTGCCCCACGGGCTATGGGGAAGCAGAAGACATCACCTCGCTGGGAATCTGCTCATTTAATACACCTGACACCCACACTCTGCTCTATGGTAAGATGTGTTGGGATGCAAGATGAATCATACAGCGCTCTGTCACCCAGGAGCCCAGGCAGGGAGGGGGCAGAATTAACTATGACAACATATGATGAAGTGCAGCAACAAGGTTCCAGGGAGTCCTGAGGAGGAAGCAATGAATTCTGTCTGAGGGTGTGGGGACACAGGCTTCACACAGAAGATACCATTTGATCGGGACCCTGGAGGACAATAAGTTTTGCTGGTGAGAGGAAACTCATGCTCCGCAGAGAGAATGGTTTGAGCAGGGCAGCATGCAGAACTACATAGGTGGATTTAAAGGATCCTGAGGCCACGCCGAGGTGTTCAGATTTGATCCTGCAGGAGTCCAAGGATTAAGCTGTCCTAACAGGAAGCTCCTCATTTTTGTGGTGAGTAGAGTCCAAACCCCCAAGGGCAGACAGAGGCTCCTGTTAGAGTGCTGAGGAAAATCAGGAAAGCTAAAGGGCAACTTGGAGCTGCCAAGTGTCCTGCCCTGGATGACTCTGGGGTGAGATGGGCAGGGCCAGCTGGAACGAGGCAGCAAGCTCTGCATTGCAGAGCAGTTCTGCTGGGAGGAGGCCCCACCTTTCCCCAATGGCCAGTGGAAAATGTCCTGCCCAAGAAAAAGGGAGTGCCCTACACCCCTGGACACTGCCTGCTAACTTCCCTATCCTTCAAAGCCTGGTTCAAAACCCACCTTCTCCATGAGGCCTTCTCTGGCCACTCTAGCCCTCAGGGTTTTCCTCTGAAAACCCTACACTCTCAGTCCCAAACTGATATCTGGCATGCCTCAGTCTGTCTTAACCATTTGTGGCCTGGCCTATGGTTTTGTAACCCAAGAAGCCTTAGCAATGTACTGACCCCAACGAATCTGTGGTGCTCCTATGGCATGCCCCAAGGTGCTCCTGCCAACTGGGGTGGAGCAGGGACTCTTCCCTTTCACACCCGAAGCCCATCTTTGTCTGTGGGAATTTTACATGTGAGGGACTTGAAGATCTTGAGTCAGGTAGAGTTAAAATGACAAGAGGAAAAATAAAAAAAGTAACTAAACAAATACAGAACTCTAGTCAATGATATGCATGAAGTATTTAGTGAAGTGTCCTGATGTATGCAATTTATTTTGAAATGCCTCCAAAGTAAGATGAATCCATTGATGGCTAGAAGAATGTTTGATAGGTATATGGTAAAGCAAGTATAGCAGCAGTTCATGGCAGAATCTAGGTTGTGGGTATACAGATGGTCACTGTAAACCTCAACTTTGTCGTCTGAAAGTTTTCAAAATAAAATATTGGGAAAATCACACAAATAAAAAAATAAAATGACTGCTTGTAAAAGTTCCCCACTCTGTCATTCAATAAATCTGTCTCCCGAAGACTGTTCTATCGTCCTGAGGTTTTGGCTTAGGTATTACTTCCAGGAGCTCTCCCAGAGCCGGCAAAGACTGGGGTGAAGTGCCCGTCTTCTGTATGCACGGGCTTCCTTGTATTGTGAGGTCTCTCCCCCAAGCAGGAACTAGCTCGCTATGCCTGCTACACAGACGGCCCTCAATAAACCTTTGTGAATGCCATCACCGAGCCCCTGTCGTCCGTCATCCGAGCGCTAAGCAAGCAGCCAGTTCCACGGCAGATGCTCAGTAACCCTGGGCCGTCTGGTGAGATGAACGGCCAGTCCTGCCCAGGCCTCTTTCCCGTCTCGGTGGCCCTCTTCACGTGCCCATGCCACCCCTTCCATCAGCACTTTCCCTACTGCGGTCCCCTTTCTAGTCCAGTCCCATTCCCTCGCCTTTCTTCCCCCAGCTCCTCTCCCGAGGTCCCCTCCCTCGCCCAGCTGCCCTCCCCTACCCCCACCCAGCCGCTAAATGCGGAGAACCCTCTTCCCGCCCAGCCCCCCAGCTCAGCACCCCACCGCGTCCTTCCCGCACCGATTTTGCCGGGCGGGGCGTCTCCGCCTGCAGCGGCGGCGGCGAGGAGCGCGGTCAGCGCGGCGAGGAGCGGGGCCGCGCGGGCCATGGCGGGCGGCGACCGGGGCAGCACGCAGAGACTCCTGCCTCTTCCCGCCCCGCCCCGGCGCGCCACTGGCCGTTCCGCCTTCAGCCTCGCTGGTCGCAGGCTCTCATTGGCCCAGCAGCCGTCCCTTTCCAGCACGGGGCGCTCATTAGCGCCATCTCTCTCGGGGCAGGCCCTATCATTGGCAGCCTCTCCGTCCCGCCTCCTGGCTGCAGGTTCCTCACTGACTGGCTCGTCCCTACCCTGAAAGTGAGCGCGTCTCGGCGATCGGTGGAAGAGACAGAAGGGAATCTTTGAAAAACCCCGGGTCAAGTCCAACCTGTGAGAGTTACCGGCTCTGTAATGTACCTTCTCTGTGTCTCAGTCAGTTTCCTCTTCTATGAAACAGACCGAACAGTCCTGCTCCACCTTTTTAGGTCGTTGTGACCATCACGTCAGATAAGGGAGGTGAAACCGTTGGGCAGTGCCTGCAAGTGCTGGAACTTGCTGACCAAGCGTGCGGCCAGGGTGGCTATGCTTATGTTGAAACAAGTCCATATACTTCCAATACTGCTGTTACTTACGTGAGCTTGCAGTTTTATATTCAGTTAATATATTTGCCTTCTACTTCTAAAAAACAAAAGGGAAGGGTTTTATCCACTCACTTTTCAGAAAGGAGAAAAGGTAAGAAGGAAGGGGATGAGCTCCCATTTTCATCCTCTAAGAAAACAAGAGCAGCTCAGTGTGGCTAGCTGACCACGCTGTGAAGGACAAATTTCCTCTAGAAGAAAATAAAGTTAAGGATGAGATTCGGTGTAAATAAGGAAAATCCATATTTATTGAGTGAAACTATGGCAAAGAAACGAAACGGAAAGGATTCAGAGATTGGTAAAAGAGCTCATAGATATGGATCTAAATCAGCCTTGTTAGTCTTAATAGAACCAAACTGGATTATAAGTAATGTGATAAACAAACACACATTTCTTATAATCTTTTCTTATTTTTTTATTTTTTTATTTTTCTTAAAGATGACCGGTAAGGGGATCTTAACCCTTGACTTGGTGTTGTCACCCAGTGAGCTCCCTATATGGGATCCGAACCTGTGGCCTTGGTGTTATCAGCACCACACTCTCCCGAGTGAGCCACAGGCCGGCCCTGCGTTTCTTATAATCTTAAAAAAAAATCTTTTTGGCAATGTTTGTGTCAGAATGCAAAACCTTTTAAGTTCATTTCCAAAAACTCAAGACGTTCCCTTAAGTTTTTTTTTTAAAACAAGCATTCATTGATCACTATGCCATGTTTTCCTATGAGCTGACTTATTCTGATTCTTGCAGTTTTTGTAGGGTAAATCATATTAAGTTTAAAATCGATCTTCTTGACTCACTTTGCTAATAATTTTAGGGTCTTTAAATCTTGAATCTAGACCTGTGTCTTCTTTTAGGAAGTTCTTCCAACCTTAGTAGCCCATTGACAATGTATGAACTCATCAAAGTTGTAAGAGAAGCTCAAAAGAGCCGATAAGAGGAAAGGCAAGGAGGAACAATTCTGGTGGCACAGAGGTGCAAAACAACTAGCAAGACTGAGGCTGGGTGACTATATGTATCAGTTATCTATTGCTGTGTAACAAACCTCTCCAAAACTTAGTGGCTTAAAGTAATAATCATCTATTTTGTCCACAAGTCTGCACTTTGGGCAGGGCCAGTGAGATCAGCTCATCTGTTCCACATGGTGTCATTCGAGGCTGCCCCACTGTTGGTGGGAGGATCCACCTTCAAGATGGCTCGCTGGCTGGCAAAATGGTGCTGGCTCAGCTGAAAATTCAGCCTGGGCCTTCAGTTCCACTCCACAGGCTACTTCAGCTTGCTCTTAGCATGATGGTTAAGTTCTAAAGGTAAGCATCCGAAGACAGGAAGTGGGGCTGACAGGCTTTTTAGCGCGTGGGTCCAGAAACTGGCAGTGTCATTTCCACTGAATTCTATTGGTCAAATAATCACAAAGCTCCAGGGAGATTCAAGGAGAATGGACATAGGCCCTATCCCTCAATATAAGTGACAAGGAATTCTGAAGCCATGTTTTAAAACCACCAGTGAACTTGAGAGCATGTACAAAGTCTGAGTGAATAGGAATAAAAATATACTTATCAACTAACACTGGGAATCTGGCAAACAATGGATTACAGAGTTGGGCGTACAGATGGGACTAGAATGATGAACACGCAAGGCCAAATCCCAGAAAAGGCTGGTTCCAAAGAGGGCCATTCAGCCAGGAGACTGGATATATGGAAGCCTTCTGAGAAGCAGAGGTAAAGATAAGGCCAGATAATCAGAAGGTGGGAAGGACAAGTAGAAGCTGAAAGTCACAAGGCCACATGTCAGTGATCTGGTTAGGAGGATGGTCAGGAGTCCAGCATTACCAGGGCAGCAGTCAAAGCACATAACTAGAATCAAAAAATAAACACAAGAAAATAAGGCAATGCCAGAGAGGAAGGCAGAAACAGGAATCAGATATAGGCAAGTCAAAGAAGTAGAAAAACAGACAAGACTTTAACACTGAGGAGGGGTTTGGAAAGCTTATACTGTATGTCTGTGCTGCTGTGAGATCTCAAGGTACCTCCCCTAAGCATCAACAAGGTGAGTCAGCAGTAAATGAAGAGACCAAACACATCAATATAGAACATGCATTAGGCAGATAAAGACTCTAAACAATTGAACTGCAGTTATTTTGATTCAGGCTTTATTAAAATTGTTTCTGAATATTACATTTCATCCTTAAGTTTTCCTTATTTGATTTTGCTTTAGTGTTTTAAGAGCCTTTCTTCAGTTATCAAATCCTTTGCCTTGAAGGTGAGCACCAAATAACTTTTATCAATATCAAACTCACTAATCCCTTTATGGCAGTAAGAAAAGTCAGTAAAAGATTTATATGATACAAGTACTACAACACCAAGATCACCCTTCAAGTAAACCAAAGCTTCCTTACATCTATCATCTGCAAGCCAATGTCTTTTCACTTTACCATCAAGATGGGAAGTAAGAGCACCGGCACAATTTTCTTGCTCTTTCAGTCTAAAAATGTGGGTTTCTTGTGGTATGGTTAATAAAATACAAGCAACTGGATGGAAAATAAGTCACCATGAAAGATTAGCTTACAAACTTTTTATAATCATTACTTAACCAGACTTCCCCTTTATAGGCAGCTATAAAAACAAGAAAAACAATGTGCATAATAAAAAAAAAAGAAAACGATAAAAAATATCTGGGGGCCTACTGTAGCAGGCAATTTACACATTTCATACTCACTATATTGTGAGATAATTATTATAACCATTTTACAACTAAGAAAACAGGCTCAGAAGGGTGAAATGACTGATGCCCAAAGTCATATAGGTGACTGACCTGGGATTTATGCTCTAGTCTATGCCTACCAAGCCTATGCTCCATTATGCTGATCTGGCTCCCTAAAGCCCTTCAACTTGAGATTTTTACATTATAGCTTCATCTTCTAATTCTAAATTCACTTTTAAAGTTTGCAAAACTACTCAGTAATAAGAGAACCTAAAATTATTTTCAATCTACTTGCAAAAACAGGAGGTGGAATGAAGTATTAGAAAACTTCAGATAATCAGAACATTCCATACCTACAATCATGGTTAATTCTAATTCACTGGTAATGATATCTAGTAATCCAAAAATACATGCGTAATTCTAATTTGCTCATTTTCTTATTTTCACCATCTGCCAATCTCATAGTAATGAAGGCAAGAAAGGACAAATTCCTATTGTGAAATTTGAGTGCTTATTAAATTTACAGTGTGTACTTAATGGAATGCCAAAAGAGGTCTGGTTTCAGTCTTACCACCAGTCTCTTGATTGCATTTTAAAAATGTATATTTATTTGCTTTTTTAAGTTTCTAAATCTGATGGAGATGGTAGGGCCCACAGGGGTTGGCTTTATTGATACATCTCTGTTTAGCATCTTAGATAATCTATAATGTCTCAGTCTAACTTTCACTACCCCACTGAACAGGGTCATAGAGTGCCAGTGGAAGTGAATTTATCTTGTGGGTAAATAACTTAAAACTAAACCTATATAATCTGTACATCCAACACCTAACTGCCAGCTAGGGACATATCTGCATATTCATTAATCTTAAATGACTGAAGTTAATATGTAGTGTTCCTTATTCAAGTTCTCACTGAAATTTAATCACTACTTTATAGAAATTTTTTTCTTTTGGGTCCAGTTCTAAAAAGACTAGATTTTCACACTTCAGGAGAAGCAGAAAGGGTAAAACTAGATCATTAAGGCTTCTTCTAACATTAAGATATCCAGAATTCACATCCTTTCTAAAGTCTGACTGGTGTGTCATTCATTTATTAAGTCATTTACTGGACAAATCTTTTACAGAACACCAGCTATAAGCAAGACTGGGAAAAAAAACAAAAAAACAACACATAGGTCCATTAACTCTAGGACGTTAATACATAAAAGAAGAGCTAGATGTTTATACAAAAGTGACCTAAGGCAGACACAAAAACTAGAAAATAAAGCTTGTCAATATAAGAGGTAGTGATTTGTGAGACCCGATAAAAGAAAAAAAAAAAAAATTCAAAATAACTAAATGAAATGAGAAATTATGAAAGTTTTGTCCTCATCACCTCCCCCCAAAACCTAATAAAGTGTCGCAGGACAAATTTGACAAAGGGGCAGAGAAGTCAGTGCTGGTAGAATGAGAAGTTGTAAGTAAATTACCTATAGAGACCTGTTTGGATCATTTAGCTGCTGCCTCAGTTTGTGTGAAATGATTATATACCTAAGGAGGCCGAAAATAATTTGAAGATATCTCAGAGCAAAGAAAGTGCAAGGTATCTTGGCCATCCTTACTTTAAAAGGACCTGGGTATCTTGATGCTCTTGCCTTTCAAGTCCTGCCTGGGCCTTTTAGCCCTTGCAAATGGGAATCAGAAAGGGATAGGTTAGGTAGAATGATGTGAGCATAGGCCTACCCAGCAGGGCCTGCAAGGACAAAAGATGGCTAAAACAGAAAATAAAACAAAAAGGGGAAGTCCTAAGGATCCATGTCTATCAAAATCAATCCCAATGATCTAAATTTATACAACTATAAAGCTTTATCATCTAAGTACCCAAATGCTGAACCAATTCTTACTGCTTCCTTTTTTCCACAAAATACAAGATAATATACAATTCTGTGAAGGTTATTCCTATTATAGGGACCATGAGAAAGGAACATTTAGTTGAAAATACATAGTTAAAGGAATTTTGGATTCCAAGTCATCAGACTACAAATTTAAAAATAATTGTTGTAAACATATTCTGATAAAGGCCATAGGAACACTTGTCACATTGTTCAAATGTCCAATGGCAAGACTTCTGATAAGACCAAACAGGTCACATTAAATTAATAAAATACCTTAGAAATAAAGCCAATATGACTAAATCCAAAACAGATCACATGAAGTACCTCATGTACAATACAAACCTAGTTTAATAAATAAAGGAAACAACACGGTGACTGCACTCTGAGAGAACATCCAGTTCCTGATGGCCTGTTCATAGTCTTTTCTGAGACTCCACTGCCACTTCCACCTGGGCAAGTCTAATGGTGCGGCCATGAAGTTTGTAGCCATCTTGCCTTACTAATGCCACGGTACCAGGCTGTACCTCAACACCAGCTGGCACATGACACATGAGTTCATGCTCATGAGGGTCATATTTGTCACCGATTGGTGTTGTCTTCTCAAGGCCATGCTTGGCAAACACACTTTTCAGCTTTGCTTCTAAAAGTGATAGCCCTTGGAAGACCTTCTCCAGAGTAAGCTTCTGGTCCCCAGGCTCTGTTTCTTCAGAAATGTACTCTGTAGTCTTCTCCAAAATGTCTGCCACCTCCACCAAGTCCTTACAGAAACTCTGGATACCTACAGAGAAACCAGACACTTTTATTGTTTGTGAAGAAATCACTTTGCCCTTTGGGGTTGAGTCTGAGGAAGGCCCAGATAGGTGGTTAGTATACTGGGTATCCCAGAAAGTGGAAACGTTGCAACAAAGGACTCAGGGTTCATCATTAATTACCATCCCAACCCAACTGACAAGTCAGTGTCTCTCTCAGAAGGCATATATGACTAGGAACCCTACTTGGAAATGGAGATGGTTAGAACCCAAGAACTAGGTAAGACCATATACAATAGGTTCAAAAACTTATGCTTTTAAAACAACGGTTTTTATGTTTCTTATATTTTTGTTGCTATTCATACCTTTAGTATTGAGTTATGTACATTTTGAAAGTTCCTACTTGTCTCAGTTGTGCTGAGACACACATTCTCAACAGGGAGAAGTATTAATATTTCATGGGGGGGAGAGATTTAAAAAAAGTCGACAACACAATGCTAAAGGGTGTCAAGAATGGTTTATTCCTAAAGCGTGGCTAAATAGGAACAGAAAAGTAAGACATATCCATAGATGAGGTGAGTTTCCAATTGCCTGCTATGTAGTTGCTGCAAATGGGCCACAAAACTTTGTCTAATCTTTTTAGAGTTATATGAAGTGTTATAAAAGTAAACTCAACTGTTGAGAAATCCTACATTACTCCCAATTCTGCAACTTAATAAGAGAGATGACAAAGGAGAGATTTCCTAGACTTGTCTGGATGGCATGAAAAGACTGAGAGGTAGAAATTCTACCTTTAGGGCTGGCCCGTGGCTCACTCGGGAGAGTGTGGTGCTGATAACACCAAGCCAAGGGTTGAGATCCCCTTACCGGTCATCTTTAAAAAAAAAGAGAAATTCTACCTTTAACTTCTGGGTGATAGAGATCTACTAGAGCTTCTTAAGTAAAACAAGTAGAAACATGATTCAAATTAGCTGAATGACAGCATACATAATGGATTTGGGGTACTATGGCATGACAGATGGAGTGGGAAGGAAAGAAAAAATGGGAGATCCAACTGAAGTAATCTAGTTATGACATGGTCTGGTTTAGAAGAGAAGGCAATGGAAAGAGTGAAACCAAGAGACATTTCCAGGGACCAGCCTTGGTGTGATCAAAGTTCCACAAGATATCTCCTCCCACCCATTAGGGATGAGAGCCATAAAATGTTAATGGCTGTTAACAGATTAGTTGTGAAAGTAGAAGAGATTAGTCAAACACTTGAAAAGTACTCTGATAAGAATTCCACACAAGAGTAAAGAATGTCTGATAATCATCAGTCAGGAACATCAAAGGCATCAAAGGCTATTCAAAGGAAGACAATACAGTACTCTAATAAAGTTTTGAAAGCAGTAAGCTTCTGGGCCAATTTGTACACTAGCAGGGTACAAAAAGAACTAACTTCTAGTCAGTAAAGTTGTGTAAATTTGGGTAAACAGAAGCCAAGGTTCTCCTGTCTGTATAGTGAGAGGTTCAGTCTCTAAGCTAATTATCTGGTAACTTTAATATATGGTTGGTGACTACATAATCTCTTAGAAAAGAAAAACGGGTCTTTGTGACCTGTTTAAGAGAAGGTGGATTACTGGGACAAAACTATCCCTAGAAGGTCAGATAGTCACCAGGCCGTATCCCCTTACAAGCATTCTACTTTTCTTCTACTTCCATGCTCACCCAACAATCTCCAATTTTCTAAGTATTTCTGGCTGCTAGGAGGAAATGACCTAAGTAGATTACTATGTGGCATCTTTGGCTACACAAATTTTGTTCCATAAATTAATAAATCAGACTATCAAATTCCTTTGAGTTTAGTTAATATGAGGGGACTTCAAAAAGTTTGTGGAAAAATGGAATTAAAAGACAAAAATAAAAAATATAAACTTTAATTATTAACATAAGCTCCATCAAGTTCAAGACACTTTTGTAAGTGATGATACCAGCCATTTAGTCCATCCTTAAAGAACTGAGGGTCCTGGGAATTTAACCATGTTAATACAGTCTTTTTTACATTATTAACTAAAGAAAAATGGGTGTCCTTTTAAGATTTTTTTTAAGATTAGGAAACAAAAAGGTCAGAAGAAGCCAAATCAGGACTGTAAGGGGGATTTCTCTTTGAAATTCTTGAAAAATTCCCCTTGTTTTATGAGAGAAATGAGCTGGAGGACTCTCTGGTGAAGTCTTCCCAGGTGTTTTTCTGCTAAAGCTTTGGCTAACTTTCTCAAAACACTTTCATAATAAGCAGATGCTCTCATTCTTTGGCCCTCTAGAAAGTCAACAGGCAAAATGCTTGGAGCATCCCAAAAATCTGTTGCCATGACCTTTGCTCTTGACCAGTCTGCTTTTGCTTTGACCTGACCACTTCCACCTCTTGATAGCCATTGCTTTGATTGTGCTTTGTTTTCAGGATCATAATAGTAAAGCCACATTTCATCTTCTGTTACAATTCTTCAAAGAAATGCTTCAAAGATCTTGATCTCACTTGTTAAATTTCCATTGAAAGCTCTGCTCTTGACTGCAACTGATCCGGGTGCAACAATTTTGGCACCCACTGAACCTAGAAAAAGTTTGCTCGACTGTAATTTTTTTCAGTTAATCTTGTGTAAGCTGAACCAATTGAGCTGTCTATGGTGTTAGATACTGTTTCTGCTGTCAATTGTCAGTCTTGAATTATGGCACAAACAAGATTAATTTTTTTCCTTGCAAATTGATGTGGATGGTCTGCCACTGCAGGCTTCATCTTCAACATCGTCTCATCCCTTCTTAAAACGAGTTATCTGTTTGTAAACTGCTGATTTCTTTGGGGCATTATCCTCATAAGCTTTTTATGAAGCATCAATGATTTCACCATTTTCCCACCAAACTTCACCATAAATTTGATGTTTGTTCTTACTTCAATTTTAGCAGAATTCGGGTTGCTCTAACAGTGGCTCTTTTCAAACAGATGTGTTATCCCTTTTAGTGCCTCAAACTAGATCCTGTTCAGACAATTTATAACGTAGTTAGAGTTTATTTTGGCGGAAAAAAAAATTGAAATCCATGCATAGTTTTTTCATAATATGCATTTTCCATGAAATTTTTGAAGACTCCTCATATATGTTTGCTCCCAGGTATTTTATTACTTCTTGAGTAAACTGATATAAGTTAGTCCTTAACTCAAAGCTTGGCTTCTGGTAAAGCCTTCCCATCCCACCCCACTCAAGCAGGAGGTACAGCAGGAAGTCTTCCCATGTTATCATAACTGGTCTATTTGCTACAGATATTCCCAGTAAGCTCAAAGGTCAGAAATTTTTTTTCTGTAAAAGGCCATACAGTAACATCCAAGGGCCCCTCAAGCTCTTTCATTCTATGTGTAGTGATAGGTAATACAATGCCCCATACGAACTGTAGGTACAGCAAGTAATCATAGCCCTTTAGCCTTGCATCCCTGTTAGTCAACTAACACTTTCACAAACACCTTTGGAACAAGATATGGTGTGTTTAGAGAAAAATTTCTGAAAGACTTTGAAATGAACCAAAAAGATTATTCAATGTCTTCTATGAAAAACAGATGAGGTCTATCACATCTGATTATTATCTGATTCTGTGGTCTGAGGTTTGTCTTCAAGCTATGCCATTTTATAACTCAGCAAGCTGTAGAATACTGATAGTAATGCAGAAGAATCTTGTCCACAGTAGTGAAAATTGTTGAGTGGAGATACTTGATTATTTCTCTATGGATATAAACCAATTTTACTTCCATTTAGCAAATTTCAGCATTCCTGATTGCTTATGTGTCTGCTTTTTTTGGTTCTCCTCTGAATATCTTAAAGATTCACTTTTCAATTATAAGCTAAACAGAATTGTTAGTATAAGCACTGGAATGTTGACTGTAGCAATAGTAATTGTATATGCTTGGAAAATACAATAAACAAAGATTTGATCAAAATAAAGGCCAGCATTATTTTAGCAAATGGTTAACTTGACACCATTCCTGAAAAGTTGCCCAGAAAGCCTACAGAGATACTAGAAGGGCAGGGGAAGGATTGTTAAGAATCCAGATGTGCTTTTATTATGCTTAGTTTGCAGAACTGCTAGTAAATATTCTTAAACTGAAAAGACATTTTTATTGTGAACAAATCTCTCACCAAATATCTTGGCGTCTTCCACACATCTCTGGGTTCGCCTCCTTATGTTTTCACAATCAGCTACAGCTCTCTGGTATCTCACCTGAATATCAAAAGCAAAGTCAAAAGGATGAGGAAACAAATGCTTACTGGTAGAAAAAAGTTTTTGCTTACTTTATAAATTCCACCCTTATGATAGGTTTTTATAAAACAAACTAGGTGTTGTAGAATTCTTAGATCAGCTAGTCCAGTTCTCCAGCCAAAGCAGGAACCAATTCTTTAGCAGCCCTGAGAGGCAGTCATTTATTTAGCCGGCTAGTTTGAACATTTAACCGTTTGCATGCTCATCATTTTGTGAAAAAACTTTCTTTTTCACATTCAGCCAACACTGCCAACCTCCAACTTTCCTTCATTGAATTAAACACTAGGACAACTGAGAGTAAGTTTTAAAAGGCAGTTATTTCAGCTCCTTTAGTCCTTTTCTCTTTCTTCTTACAATTCCTGGTTCCTTCAACTGTTCTCATAAGACATGCTTTCCAGCCTCCTTACCATTCTGGGAGGTTTTGCTTTGGAATTACTCGGGTTTATCTATCGCCCTCAAAGTGTGTCTGTCAACACAGGACTGGGTCCAGTATGCCAGATGTGGTCTGATCAAAAGAGTACAATAGTCAATGTCTGTTTCATGCCAGGCACGGTACCTCCTTTAAACTGCCAAAACATCGGATATCTAAGTGCTGTGACACAACAGGGAAATGAAAAGAAGTGACTAACCTTAGCCAGCAGTGTTTTTGAACTATTGCAGATTTTTTTACCTAGTATACCTAAAAAGAAAGTGGAGGAGAGGTGAGGAGTAAAGAGCCAATTAGAGGGAACTTCATTTTAAAAATTAACAAAAAAAACTATTTGGATATGTAAACCAGAGAGAGAATGTGAGGAACAGATAATAATATAAAATCTACTCACTGTTAAATCCTGGACTTCCTTCTCCAGCTTAACAGCTTTTAGCTTTAAGGCTCGTTCGGCAAGAGAGGGCCCAAGCTCATCAGGAGGGTCCTCAGAACTGCAGTCCTCACCGGCAGTTCTCTGGGTGGCAGTGCTAAATGGATGCAGCCATCCCCTAAAGTAGGAGAGAGACGGCGCATAATGTAGAAATAAAAAGCCAAAACTGCAACAGTTTACAGAGACCAGAAAGTTTTCCAGACTGAATTTCTTTTTTTTGTTTTTGGGCATCTGGCCAGTACAGGGATCGAACCCTGGACCTTGGTGTTATCAGCACCACACTCTAACCAACTCAGCTAATTGGCCAGACCACCAGATTGAATCTCTAGACAAAGCGCTTTCAGTCACAGTAACAAAAGAACATTTATGAAGTCCTTACTAAGTACAAGACACTGTTTTACCTGAATCATCTTCTCATCTCACAATATGTGAGTTAAGTGCTATTGTTATGATGCTGAAGGTTAAGGCTTAATGACTTGCTCAAGATCACACAGCTAGTTTTCTGTTGAGCCAAGATACTGAGCACCACCAGACAGAAATAGTCAGAAGTAGATACACAAAAGGCAGCAAAGAGGAAACCAAGTGCTAATACTCAGACAGAGGGGCAATATCTGAAGTGGGAATTCAAAAACACAAAGTCATACAGTTCTGGTTCAGCCCTTCATCTTACAGATAGGGAAAATTAAGTTCAGTAAAGGGACCCTATCAGACTGGAGTTAGGCTTAGAATTGTAAGCCTTCCTGACCACAAGCTGTTAAAGATTTTAGGAAACAGATCTGTGCTGAGAAAGAGAAATACTGTTGGGAATGCATCCATATGTAAAATCAAGTCAATTAAATATTTATAAAACACTATACATGGGTACTTCAAAAAGTTTGTGGAAAAATAGAATTAAAAGATAATATGAATCTTTCCAGAAACTTTTTGAAGTACCCTCATATGCTATGGCCTGGGGACTATGAACAGGTGGATAAAACAGATCTGTATTCAACTAGTTATGTAATCTAGAATTTTGTATAGCTAAAATGTTTAACATTTAGCTCAGTTTACATAGAAAAAAATTTAGACTGGGGCTAGTTTACAGTAGATCTTGGACGGTGGCAGTTCTGACCCCTAGTTCAAGGAAGTTTCCATTACACCTCCTGGGTCCTTGTAATTTGATTTTAAGTAAAATTACCAAGAAAATCAATCTACAAGTACAAGAGCTCTTTAAAACATATAGTTAATTTATATGAACTGGCATATATTGGAGCGTGGTCACTGAGGTGACAACTGAGCAAATGAGTTTGCTGTAAGAAGGGAAGAGCATTCTGGCAGAGGGGAGTTTAAAGATGCGGGTAAGAGAACTTTCATCTCCCAGACTTCTAGTAGACCTGTGAAAAGAATCTGAGGCACTGATAAAATATCAAAGAGTTTATTTGAGCCAGTATGTGTGACCAAAGACCAGGAAAAAAGTTGCCCTGTGAAGCGCTTTCCGAAGGGCCAGCAGAACTTTAGTATTTTGATAATCACAGAAAAGTGAAGAACAAAGGGGAGAAAAGACAACAGCCCTTTAATCAGCACATCAGTTTTTCAATTGGTTATACAGCATCATATGGGTTAACGATTGGTTCTTGGTTGCATCCTAGCTACAGATGTATGAGTAAGGGTCACAAGATACATTTTCAGCATTCCTAAGTTAATAGAACTTCTTCAGCTGACAGTGAATCTGCTGTTAGGTTAAAAATAGTCTTGTAACAGTTCCAGAATGTGTGGGCATGGCTGCCACCCCATTCTAGATTCCCCAAGGCTATTAAGAATTCAGCTGACCTCAATCAGAGCAAATTTCTGGTTTATCACTTTCCAGGTTGGTCTTGAATTCAATTATGATGATCTGTCATGTGACTACATATATATGGTTCCAAATTTTTGGTTCAGAAAACATGGTCACCACAGATCTGGGGCAAATTACACAAGGTGAAATACGCCCCTCCCCCCCGCCCTTTACAAAAACATATGTATCCAATTGAAAGCAAATCAAAATATTCTCAGGGTCAGTTTAGATGGAAAATGGCCAGAGCTCAGATGAAAGAGGAGAGTTGTGGCGATTCCAGTTCCTACTGTTTCAGAACTGGAATGGCGGTAACTCATCAGAAGTAACCATTTTTCTTCTAGTCATTTCCTTAAACCACCACCAAACTGCCCAAAAGACTTGAATACAAAAAAGTAAAACAAAAACCCTAAATTCAATCTCTCACCTAAGTGCTAAAGCGGGATGTTGGGTCAGGTGTGTTAAGATAATAAAGGTGACAAATAGTTACAGTTCAGAGGTCCAATCCTACCTCCTACACAGCCATTTTTATTCTCTTTACCAGGATGAAACTAGTCTATAGGAACAGTCCCAGAGAATAATTAACATCTCTCACTAAATAAAAGCGCCGACTCTAGAGCCCTGACTGGTTTGCTGCCCGAGTTCTACACTTTCCGAGTACTTAAGTTTGGAGAAGCGACTCAACTTTTCTAAACCTGTTTCTTCACTTGTTAAGCAGGAAAAACAAAACAAAAAACTATACATGGTTCTGCAGTCGGAACGATCAATAAAAGTTGCCCAAGGATAAAGGCAGATGGAAGGGCAGTTTGGGGAGACCAAGTCCAACGCCCTCCTTTTACCGACAGGCCTATGATCACACAGAGTCAGAGAAGAGAACCCAAATTTACCCGCAGACACCACAGCTGGGAGAACGGGCCAGGAGAGAGGTACAACCCCAATTCAGTCGATGCTTGGGGCTCAAAAGACTTTCCACCTTCCTCGGCCTGGGAAAAAGGCGCGGCTGTGGGCCTCAGTTTCCCCCTCTGTAAAACGGGGCCGCGAGCGCCCAGTCGTAGAGGCCGAGAGGCTTGGTGGGGTCCTCTCGCATGAGTCTGGATAACGCTCGCTCTCCAGCTCACAACCGCCCGCCAGCTTGCTCGTTCCGCATTGTCCTGACGTCCCCGACCCCCTGCCCGAAACGCTTACCAGCTATCCGACGCGGCACTCGAGGTTAGGAGGCGCTGCAACCGCCGCGGGACCGCCCACAGCGACCGCGCTGCCATATTCCTGAGCAGGGCTGACGGAAGCAGCGCACGCGCGCCTGCTGCAGGTCAAGAGACGCGCTCACTTAAAAACCACGCCTCCCGTCAGCCTTTGCGGGCGTTTTCTTCTCAGGGCTTCCGGATGTGAAAGAAGCACTTCCGGTTGTCCTGTGCACTTCGCTGTTCCCTATCCGGTCTTCCGGGCCAAAGGCAGAACTTCCGGTTCTCAGTACGTTGGGCGCATAGGGCGGGGTCCTTGTCTTAGCTAGAATATGGGTGCTAGGCGCGGGGTACGCGGCAAACGAAGCGGATCACCGCTCTGTCTTCATGGAGTTTATGTGAAGTTATAAACGATTAACAAATACAAGCGCGATAAAAGCGCGATATAAAATCAGAATATCACCAGTGTTTAAAGGTGAGGGGCATGGTACTGCGGAAGCCTAGAATACAAATGTGGCTGGGTGTGGGAAGTTATCCCAATGGGAAGTGATATGTAAATTGAGAGCAGAAGAATGAGTATAAAAAGAGGAGGAAAGTGGTTCAGGTAGGGTGAAACATCATATGCAAAGGCCCAGCGAAGAGGGAAGAGTATTGCGAGTAAGAGACTGAAATAAAGGAAAGGTGGGGGTGAGGGGTGGTAATATAATACTTGTGGTTAGGCAGTGCCAGATCTTGTATGCGATTTAAAAAATTGCAGCCTGAACCCACCTTCCCCCATCACTCTACTTGCTTTTTTCCCCCAATGCCCATATTTTCCGACAACTGTTTTTCAGTGATGTGTATTGTTCCTTTTACCTCACTAAAATATAAGCTGCATTAGGGCAGAGATATTTCTGTCTGTTCATCTTCAATGAGCAGTGCCCTAATGTAGGCGTTCAGATTTTTCTTGCTGAGTGAACTTTAGTCTTATTCTGATTGCAGTGGGAACATGGGACAAAGCCATTCTTTCTTTCTTTCTTTTCTTTTTTTTTTTGCGGCTGGCAGGTTTGAAGAATCACTTTGACTGCTGTATGGTGGAACTTGCAGGGTTTAAGAAAAGAGGTAGGGAAGACAAGACAAATTGTTTCAGTATCCCAGGCAAGAGAGGGCTGTGCTCTGTCCTGGAATCACCTAAACGAAGGGACCTTTGTAATCACCTTATCTAAAGTAGTTGTGTCCAGCATCCTTTTTGTATTTGTTTTACTTCCTTTTTGTTTGTTCCCCCAACTAGAGTGTGAACTTCATGAAGTTTCTGTCTTGTTCACAGCTGATTTGACATCTCGTATAGTAGGTGATCAATAAATTTTTGTGTGATGAATTAATGATGTTGGGTGGTGTCAGTGAAAATAGGAAGATGTGGATGAATTTCAGAGATTTAGGATGGAAAGCTGACAGGTCATGAGGATGGGGTGGTGATTGGGGTCCAGAGCACTTGGAGGTGCTGACTTAGTTATGGTAAGCCCCTAAGGTAAAAAGAAAATTTTTTTTCTTTTTAAAGGAATGGGAAGTGTTCCTTCAGCACTATGAATCTTCACCATAATATGGCTTACTTATACTGTAGCTATGTGAGTCAGATTTTCTCTCCTGCTGCTTGTCTGTGAGTTCCATGAAGACACAGCTGGAGTCTTGCATCTTTATACTCCATCCAAGGTTCAGCTTAAATATATTATAACCAACACTTAATGTTTTCTTTTGGCCTTATGAAAAGAGCATATTTTTTAGGGAGGGATTACAAACCCCCTTTTTACATGAGAAAATTGAAGCTCAGAGAGGTTAGTGAACCTGTGCAAGGTTCCCACTGAGGATCCAGTGGCACTAGAATTCTGACAGACCAAACACTTAGCAGTGCAAAGATGGAGTTTCAAGTTCCTTCAGACTTGTGGCCTGCACTGCACTTTGAAAAAACAACCAAACAAGGCATTTTAACAGCAAGAACAAGAATGGGCATCCGTGCTTTGGCCTTTTTTGGTTACATTTCTCTTAGCTGCTCAACTTAAACCAAGTGTGCTATATCCATCCATCCATTCATCTATTTATTAAGTGCTAATGCGCTTCTGAATGCTGTGGTGCACGGGGAGGGGTACGCATAGATGAAATACAGCTTTGGAATTGAGGAAGACTTATATTCCAAGTTATGGCTCCACCAATCCCTGTGTGAGCTTGGGCAAATTACCTAACCTCTCTGGGGTTCCACTTCCTGAACTTTGAAATAAAAGTTCACTTATAAAGTTCACTGGGATAACATAATCTATCTCACAGGTTTTTAGTGAAGACTAAAAGGATAGTGCCTGGAAAAGTGATTAATTAGCATCAGGACTGGCTATATAATTTAAAGAGCAAAAGGAAAATGCAGAACCCATTGTTCAAAAATTATTAAGAAGGCAACAGTAGAGTATTACGCCAAGCACAGGGCCCTCCTAACTGTGGGGTTCTGTGTGACTGCACAGGTTGCGTGCTGTGAGACTGGCCATAGCTAACACGGTGCCTGACATGTAGTGAGTGTTCAATAACTGAATTATTAATTACCTAGGGTTGCTCCTCTCAAAGAGTCTAAGATCTATCTGTGAGAAAAGACACTTAACCACAAAATAACTACATAAGGAAGAATGTGACAGACACTGAGGACATAATGGTGTGCTGGGTGTCATTCCAAGATCCACATTTTAAAAAAAGAACATTGACAATCCAGAGTATGTGAGTTCCTTTGTTACTGAAGACACTGAGGTAGAATTTGGGTGAAAATTGTCAGTTATTAATTGGCTTCCTTTTAGCTTTTGGTGGTTGTGATTAACCATGTTGAAATCATTTCTTCCTTAGTAGAAAGAACATAGGCTTTTGAGTCTGACGTTTCTTATCCAGCTAACAATAAGATAACCACTAGCGACTGAGTATTTCCTATTTGTTGGACACTATGTAAGATGTTTACCATGTATTATCTCATTAAATTTCCCTAATAGTCTTGAAAGGAAAGTACAGTTAATCCTGTTTTCAAAGATGAGGAAAGCAAAAATCAGAGAGGTCAGGCGACTTTCCCAGGTCATCCCACTGGTCAGTGGCAAAGGAAGGGCTCAAACCCAGCCTTATCTGAATCCAGGCTCATAACTCTTAAGTCCTGTGCTCTGTTGCTGATTAGCTGGGTGATTTTGGTCAGGTTATTTTTCCTACTCTGGTTTTCAGCTACCTCAGGGTAGTAATGTTTGTATGAGGCTACAGTATGCAAAACGTTGGGGTAAAATATGTATTGCTTCTAGCAAAGTGTCCAGAAGTTATTCTGGGATTTCCCTACTTTCCCCTTGAGCTAACCTAGAAAGACCCATAAAGCGCCTACAGTGTTGAGACATTAATGAGTGGCACAGTAAGGACACTGCGCAGGACTTGAGGTCCTTGCTCCCATATAAAAGTATCAAGTGTTTGTAAAAGGCTTAGCACCTGTGTGGCAGAAAAGAGCCACCATCCTCTTGGTTTTCCCTGATAGTTCTATTTATAGCAGATATGGAAGGGCAGACTAGGGGGCCTCTGAGTGCAAGATGAGGACTTCATTAGTATAGACTTAGTGTCTCCTGGATTTCTAACCATAGCCTCAGGAGCCTTAGTGTCATATGAAATAGGTAAAGGACTTGACTGAAGCAAATGACCGCACCCTACAATGCCTGCAACATTCTGTGTACATTAAAACTTCATGCTGCTGTCACTGATTATAACTGCAAGCTTAAAATATGTCAGTTGCTCAACTGCTGTTTGCTTTCTGCATATGCAGATCTTGATTTTAAAACTCAAATCTGAAAGATTCCAGTAGGTGCACTCTGCCTAGCTCTAAAGCAGATGAGAATGACTGTAGAATTTGGATGTTGTCTATAGTTTTTGTTCACCTTTAACAGGCAGGGATAATGTTACTGATTTTTCAGCCTATGTGCCTTGCCCAGAGGTTATCAATAATGCTCAAAATGAATCCAGTTGGCACAAGTGTGATCAGATGATCAAGTGTCATCTCTTTACACTGCACCACTGATGCCTCAGCACTGCCTTTGCCTCAAGGACTGGGATTGAGATGCTGAGATGTGATGGAATGGCTTATTCACATGTGCTTTCATTTCTTCTTGAAGAGAAGGCAAAGATATCTAACAAAATCTTTACAATTGTGCAGAGTTCTGTCTCCCTCCACTCCCATTTCCACCCTTTGGAAAGTCATATGGATGCCTTTCATTTTCCTCTTCCCTTCTACTTTTTCCCTCCCCTTATCCCTTAAAATCATGCAGACAATAAAGGCTGGTCTTTTGGGTGCCCCGGAGAGTGGGGGCTACTTCCAGTCTTCTCCTGGCATCTCCTTGTGGAAAAAGCATTTCCGCTTTAGATGGAGAAGCTGATATTTCCTTTGGAATGAAATCCTCATCCTCTTCCTAGGTCTTCTTCATTTCCCATTCCTGAAGTACAGAGAGACAAGACAAATCAGTCTGTTGAATGTTCTTGTGTGACTCGTAGGATAAAAACATTCACTACACCTCATTATATAAAAATCTCTGCTAGCCAGCCTAGAGGGCCTCAGGTCTTGGTCCCACTCTCTTTCTTCCTGCAACCCTGATTAAGTCACTTCTCCATGCTGTTCTCTCTTGTCCCCTCATCCACTCTGAACATAGCAGCCAGAATGGTCTTTTAAAAACCTAATTCATACCCCAAAATTCCTTCCTCAAACTTTCCAATCATTTTTCATTATGTTAGAACAAAATGCATAGTTCCTCCAATGGCCTGCAAGGCTTTAGATAAAGGACTGGCAAACTACAGCCCATGGGCCAAATCTGGCCTATTGCCTGTTTTTGCATAACCTGTTAGCTAAGAATGGTTTTCACATTTTTAAATGTTTGAAAAAAATGTTTTATAAAAAATCAGAAGATTATTTTATGATATGAAAATTCTGTGAAATTCAAATTACCGTTCCCATAAATAAAGTTTTATTGGGACACAGCCAAGTGCATCATTCATTTACATATTGTCTATTGTTACTTTTGTGCTAAAAAGGCAGAGTTGAGTGGTTGTGAAACAGATGATAAGGTCCGCAAAGCTGAAAATATTTACTATCTAACCCTTACAGAAATAATTTGCTGACTGCTGTTCTAGATGATCTGGCTTCTAGCTGGTTGCTTCTCTGATCTCATCTCCCAATGCTCATCCTTTGTTCCCTTCTCTGGAATCACTTGGTTCTTCTTGATATTCTTCAGATATGTCAACCTTTTTCCCACTTCAGGGACTTGGCACCTGCTTTTCTCTGCCTGGATCATCCTTCCTTCAGACCCCCACATGGCTCACTCCCTCACACTCCCTTCTGGTCTCTTCTTATGTGTCACCTCCTCAAAAGGGTCTTTGCTGTCACTGTGATTAAAAGAGCCACATCCTGCCCCATTACCCTCTCTGCCCTTTCCTGCTTTATTTTTCTTTGAAGTACTTATTACCATCTAGCATCATACTCTATATTTATGTGTGTATTTAAAGTCTTGTCTTTCTAGCTCCATGAGGACAGGAACTTTTTTTGGTTCCTTGCTATGTAACCAGAACCTAGAACAAGACTGGTATATAATAGGTCCTCAACAAATATTTATTAAATGACTGAGTAACTGTAGGAAAGAATAATGCCTCTTCCCTCTCAGGCTCTGAGAGTCAATTCCAACCTGAGGATGCAGATCCAGGCTAGATATAGAGTCGTGCATTTTAAAAGTTCATGCTAGTATGATCATATACAAAATTGGCAAGCAATCCCAAAGCACTGTTGACATGAAGGTAATAAATAGCTGTCCTTAAATGTATACTGATATGATACACAACTTCAGGCTATGAGATGATGAGGTGCTGCCTACTTCTCCCCTTCAACTCATTCACCTGTTCCTCTTACTCTCTGTGCTCCATTCTCTCTATGCTCCAGCCTCTCTGGCTCTTCATGGCTGCCAGATACTCTTGAGAGCTTTTGTACTTGCTGTACCCTCTTCCTGGAATGCTTCTGCTGTAGATCTTGTGCTGTTCCTTCCTGTCATTTGAGTCACTGCTTGGAGAGGCTTTCTCTCATCACTTTTATCTATAGCTCCAACCCTGTCTCTAGTTCTTCTTGTTATATATTTTTTGTAGATGTATCACTTTTTGGAATTATCTTTTTACATTAACTGGCCACTTATGTATTACCTCCTTTCACTAGCTTGTAAGCTCCTTGAGAGTTGGGACCTTGTCTGTCTTGTTCACTGCTTTATCTACCAGTTAAACCTCAGTCTCCTCAGCTGTGCAATGGGGCTAAGAATGCTGGCTTTGCTTGGATATTGCAAAGATGAAATGAAAGAACATGTTGAAAGTGTCTAGCAAAGTGCCCGACATTGAGCAGGTGCTCAATATGTGTTTCTTGAATGATTGTAATTTTTCCACTACTCTAAACAGGATGTTGTCCCTTTTATTTTTCTAACTTTTAACTTTTATTTATTTTTGATTTTGTATAAGTATATATTGTGAAATGATTATCACAGTCAAGTTAGTTAATACATCTGTCACCTTACCTAGTCACCATTTTAGTTTTTGTGGTGAGAACATTTAAGATCTACTCTCTTAGCATATTTCAAGTATACAATACAGTATTGTTAATTGTAGTCACTATAGTGTACATTAGAGCCCCACAACTTATTCATAACCAAATGTTTGTACCCTTTGACCATCATCTCCCTATTTTCCCCACCCCTCAGCCCCTCATAACCACTACTCTCCCCTTTTATTTTATATTAATAAAGATTAATTTTATGTTTTCCTCTTAAAAAAGAGATTGCTCTTTGAAAACTCATTGGTCTCCACATTTCTTGGCTTGGAATTCGTGTCCTTCTATATCAAGTTATCCTTCCAGTTTCATATCCCACCAATTCTTCATACATTTTTTTTTTAAAGTTGAGTTTTTGTGCCTTCTTTAAATGTCTGGCCATTACTAGGGATCTGAACCCTTGACCTTGGTGTTATCAGCACCAAGCTTTCCCAAGTGATCTAACTGGCCAGGCTTTTAAGACATTCTGTGCTGCTGCCAGACAGGTGTCAGTGTCTACTTCAGCAAAGGCTTACTGAGCATCTCTGATGTACTAGGCATTTGTTTTTCAGGTCCACACTTTCTTATGTGCAATTCTGAAGTCTAGAAAGCTCTGAAACCAAAATATTTCTCAAGTATTTTGGCACAAACTCATTTGGTGGCAACACCTGAACTGACCTAATGTGAGGTTGTTTATAGTCTTTATTTACTCCACATGGTATGAATATTCATGTCTTGCTGTAGAATTAACATGTTTGCTTATGAGGAACCACCTGAGAACCTGGGGTTTTTAATTGTATATAGTAAATGCACCATATTACCTTTCTAAAATCCAAAAAGTCCTGAAACACAGCTGACTGCAAGAGTTACACAGATGGGACTGTGGACCAGCATCATGGAGTAAGCCCTGGACTTAGAATTGGAAGAAGTGGGTTTGCATCCCTCCTCCTGAAATTATGTCTTGCATAACCCTGGGCAAGTCCATCTTCAGTTTCCTTACCTAAGAAATGGGACCTTTCCTGCTCAAAACACATTGTGAGCTCAGAAACTAGATGACTGAGCTTGTTAGAGCTATGTATTAACAAAGAGGTTCTGAATGAGATCTGAGGATTATCCCATCTGAGGAAAGTTTATGAATTTTACTGCATGGATGTATTGGCAATTCTCTGCCTTTCTCACTAGCTGATTTTTTTGATTTTTGGTGAGATTTCATAAAAAGGGGGCTACCAGATTGCTGACTTTTGATCTGAACTCTTGCTGTACCTTGGCTTTCTGTAGCACCCTTCCTTGGTTGGAGGTTACAATGGATGGGCTCCTCTTCCTCAGCTCAGAAACACAGTTGACAGGGAGAGATTGCTCTGAGACGTTGTTCTGGGGTTTATTTGTAGTTTCCTGTTGGTGACAAAAAGTAGTTAAATGAATGAGGTCTAGTGCTGGCTACCTGCACCCAGCTTGCCCTCAAAAGGACTAATGCACTTTAAAATAGCAGGTATGCCCACTGGCTGATTAGCTCAGTTGGTTAGAGTGCAGCCTTATAATACCAAGGTCACAGGTTCAGAACCCTATACAGGCTAGCCACCAAAAAAAAAAAAAAAAAGAAAAAAAAAGATGGTTAAAATATCAGGCACTAGGCAGACATGCCAGCATTGAACAGGGGGAGGGGAAGAAGGTACTGAGGGCCTTGGGATAAAGATAGTGATGATTTAAATTACTGGATCCTCACTATGCACCAGACATTGCATGGATTAGCTCATTTAGCTTTTCAAGAACCTATGAAGTAGGTACTGTTATAATCCATCCCATTTTACAGATGAGGAAACTGGGAAGGTCAAGTTGTTGTGCAAGGTCACAAGTCTGGTAAGTGAGACAGCCAGGATTCAAACTTCACAGCTCTACTCTTAACCTCTCTCCTGTATTCCTTCTCATTTTCTACATTACCTTCACCCTTTAATTTTTCCAGATAGTAGTACCTTACCTTGAGCATGACATCTTAACAGCTAAGCCTGCTAGGAATTTAGAGAAGACTTCTTCATTTCCAAAGGGCATCATAAGCATCAAAAGTGGAGGGAAAAGCACTCTGGAATAGGAACATCAGGGCATGTGGTGGGAGGAAGCAGCTGGGACGAATGAACCAGTTCTAACTCCTCCACCAGCCCTCTGTGACTCTGGGAGTTGTTTTGCCCCTGGCCCTCTGTTCTTCATCTGTAAATGAGGTTCGAAATGTCCCATGGAGAGGAAGTGTAGGGGTGTAAGACACAGAACTGGCTTCAGAGTCATGGGGTGTGCTCTGACCAGGCAGTCTGACTAGGGACAACAATAATACAGCTCCCAATGACAACTCATACTTATCAGTTGAGCTATTTCATCTCTTTGAGTTTCAATTTCTGTGTCTATTTTATTTTTGGTGACTGGCCAGTACAGGGATCCAAACCCATGGTCTTGGTCTCATAAAGCTGCACTCTAACCTACTGAGCTATCTGGCCAGTACCCTCAATTTCCTTGTCTGAAAACAGGCAAAAACATTTATTCTTCCAACAAACATTTATTGTACCTACAATTATTCAGACTTTGTAACGGTTAGGATTATGATGATAAACAAAATAGACATAGTTCAATTTTAATAAAAATACAATCTAGTGGGGGAGACACAGTTAGGCAAGTAAGGACACAAATATACACACACACACGCACAAATTATCATTAGATGCTATGAGGAAGTATAATAGATGGGACTATTGGTAATTTAGACCAGTGGTTCCTAAGTAGGGATGATTTTGCCCTCTGAGGAAACATCTGGCAGTTTCTGGAGACATTTTTAGTTATACTGGGAGTGAGGTGCTACTTGCAACCAATGGGTAGAGGCTAGCGCTAAACATCCTACAATACACAGAACAATCCCCTATAAGAAAGAATGAAGCCCAAGATGTCAACAGTGCTGAAGTTAGGGAACACTGATACAAATGAGGACAGGAAGTATTCTCTAAGGAAGTCCCATTGGGGTGAGAATATCTTCCTTGCAGGGTTCCTGGGAGCATTAGAGATAATGGCTGCAAAGCCCTGAGGACAGGACCTGGTACACTGGATATCCCAGGAGAGGGTGTGTGCCACGTGGCTAAAGCAGGGCTCTGGAGTCAGACTTCCTGAGTTTAGAATCCTGTCTCCCACTGTGCTGAGTGGCCTTGAACAACATCTCTGAACCTCAGTTTCCTTGTCCGTCAAATGGGGTTAATGCATGTAATACCACCTCACAGGACTGCTGTGAAGATTGTGTGAGATGGTACAGGTTCAGATGCTGTACTTGCTTATGGTAATTGATCAACAGGTTTGTTATTCAACATATGGTAACTATTATTATCATCAATAACCCCCAGGCCATTGTAAGATCACCTTCAGGATAAAGAAGTCAAACGGCGGTGCTGCTGTGGAAAGGACAACAGGCCAGAGGCCAAGAGAACTTGCCCCCAGAGTTCCCTTCCTAGCTGTGCCACCTGTGGCATGTCCCCTCACCTCTTTGGACCTCAGTTTTCTCATATGTAAATGAGCTTAACTCCTACCCCCAGAGAACGACCATGATGGAGAGATCTGTAGTGTGTGAGGGGATTAAGCAGCAGCTGTGCCCGCTGTAGAAGGCAGTGGACTCACCCCACTCTTATTCTTGCTGCTCACGGACAGTCCCAGGGCCGGGCCCCCTGCCAGGGACTGCTGCAAACGCTCCTTCACAGACACCAGCTTCAGCTCTAGGTCGATCCGGCGCTCCTCCTTCACCAGACACTGAGCTTCCAGGGTGGCCATGGCTTCCTCCAGAGCCTTTGACTTTGTTCCTGAGTAAGGAGACACTGATGAGAAACAGCTGAGGCTGGCCTGAAGCGGCAGGGAGTCTGGCAGGGCCTCAGGCCCTTGCCTGCCCCTCCTGAGGGCCTTTCCAGCCCCCACAGTCCTGGATAAGAGATGGACTTTGGGCCTGGGGTTCCAGCTTTTTGCTGGGTGGTGTGGTCTTTACCCGCTCAGTACCCATTTCCCCATCTTCTAGAAACAGCACCCATTGGGAAACCACCTTTCCCCTCTCATTCTCTATAGTTTGGGTGGGACTGACCCCACTGCTCGTTCAACGATTTGTCGTATAACTTAAGCTTGGCCCATAATCACATCTCATCTTCTGGTCACAGTGATTGGTTTAGGGATCAATGCAGGTTCAATCAGAGTGAATCCCGAGGCTTATATGGAGGTCTTTGGGAAGAGAAGCTCTCTCTGCTGAGACAGCTGGACTGGGTGAGGGCTGGAGCTGCACTGCCATTGTGCCACCACAAGGGGGAGAGAGTGAAAACAGAGGAGAGGAAGGCAGAAGCGTGAGTTAGAGAGATGAGCTTCCTGGTGACATCATGTAAATCCCAGGATCTCACTACACCTGATTTCTCAATTTCCCCATTACTCTTTCTTCTTTTCATTTCTATGCCAGTTTGACTTTGGTTTCTGTTACTTATAAAGAAGAGGTATAACACAGGGCTTTTCACAAACTAGGATTTCCAGCAGGATTTTGCTGCTTATTCGTTTAATCCAACAAACCTATATTAGTATCTTCTTTGTGCCAAGGGCTGTGACAGATCTTACCAGGTTTAAAAATTAGTTTCATTCTTTGCCCTGAAAGAGGCTGCATTGGAGGATTTTCCAGTAATGTTTACATTCATTCATTCAGTAAATATTTATTGAGTGCTTACTATGTACCAGACACTATACTAGGCCTTTGGTATATATCAGTGAACAAAGTAGGCAAAGATCCTCGCCCTTATGGAGCTTATATGCACGAGTATGTGACAAATAATAAATAAAAATAATAAATATAATAAATAATTTGGTAAGTTACAAAGTGATGGTGCTATAGAAAATAAAATTGAGCAGGGCAAGGATAGTCAGCCTGCTCCAAATCCTGGTTCTGACTCTTACAAAATTCTTCTTTATATTGAACCCAAACTGCCTTCCTGTGCTTCCTTCCTACTGATTCTGGTTCTTGGTCACACAGAACAAGTCTTATCCTTTAAAACAGAAGTTCTCAATCTGTGGATCATGGACCCTTAGGCAACCTATAGATGGGCTCCAGGGACAGGCACATGAGCTCCTGAAATTGCAACATTGTGAATTGTGTTTCTTCTTAGCAAAGTGTCCACAGGTTCCATCAGATTCTCAGAGGGCTATGTGATCTTGCACATATTACATAAGGACTGGACTTCTGTTCCATTCAGCACTTGGAGAAACCTTAGGCCGAGAGTGGCAAACTACAGTTAGAGAGAGGACTCAAAGGAAACACAGCAGAAAATGGGGTGTGGAGGAGCCCAGAGCAGGCCGGGCCTGCTGAGGTCCCTGGATATCAGAAGAGGATCCTGGGAAAATGTCACTGTTTATCATATCTGTAAATGAATGAATGTGAGGTTCAAAATGATCTCTTATTTCCTCGATTCTAAGGCATGCTTCTGTTTTTCACATCTCTAAAATTACGTTGCATCTTATTACATTAAGTGTACACATTACCGTGACGCGTTTTCAGCCCCTCACCCAAAAGCAGTTATTAAATTGATGGCCCTCCCTTTAATTAGGAGGAATTATGGTAATGATGAAGAGGAGAAGGAAGAAGAGTAGGAAGGGGAGGGGAAGCGCACCTCTCCTGGGTAGGAAACCAGGTGACCTATGCAAGAGACCTCCCCTTACTGTACCAGGGGAAGTGCCAAGGATAAGCGACCCATGGGTGCTCAGGACCACACCCACAGAGGTACCTGGGCTGCTCCGAATGGCTTCCTTTAGTTCCCTCTTCTCCTGCCGCAGTGCCATCAGTTCTGTCCGAATCGTCTCTTTCTCTTTCTCCAACTTCTCTTTTTCCACCAGGTACCTCCGGGCATCCTCCTCAGCTCGGTTCTTGCCATACTTATATTGATTGGCACCTGCAGAGATGTGGGGAAGGAAAAGGCCCTCAGTTCTGACCTCTGGTAAGGGTACTTGGGTGGTGTTAGCTTCTCTCTCCTCCTCAACTTCTCCATCAATCAAATGGAAATATTTAGATCTATTCCCTTAGATATATTTAGCATGAAGCCCCCAAGGAAATAAGAAGCAAAAGGGAGGCAATAGAGCACAGGGACTAGGAGCAAGGGCTTTGGAATCAGACAAACCAAAGTTTGTGTTATTTTTGCCTTTTTTGGTTGTGTGACATCAGGCAAAAGTGAATGGTGGTGTTTTTGTGCCTCTTCCCCCGGGCCTTAGTTTCCTCATTTATAAGTAAGGATACTGATAAAATTTATCTCAAAGGGTTGTGTTAATGTTTAAGTGAGATAATTAACTAAAAATATTTAGCATAGTACATGGCAAATAGTGGGTGCTTAGTAAATGTTAGATAATAATTATGATAATATAAAACAAATTTTATGATGTATAACACACTTTGGTTTTGAAAGGGTATGTTTTATAGTCATCTCTAATATATATGACAAGGAGACAGCTACGTCAGATCTATGGAGATTCCAGACCTTGGGCTAAAGTCAGGCATTGTCCATATTTTTAGTGGGGAAGGGTGGGGCAAGGGAGAGACCCAGTAGTCTACTGTAGGCTCAGCACCATGGTGGATAATGACAACAAATGATTATGGCAAAAATTTATTGAGCACTTATTGTATGCTAGGCATTACATACTAAACCATTTACTTGCATTGCCGTTTACTCCTCACAAAACTTATTTCTAGCTCTATTTTATTGTTGAGGAAACTGAGGCACAGAGAGTTTAGGTCCCTCTGCAAATGGTGGCAGAGCCGATGTTGAACCCATGTAAATCTGACTCTAGGGTCCCTGTCAGGCAACGCTGCTCAAGCTGGGCCATGGCCATAGTCCAAACTCTCAGGGAAAGTTCTACTTTTTTTCCTATACACAGCCACACACAGCCCTTTATAAGTCAGTAGGGTTTGAAATGATTTCCATGGTTTACTGTGGGTCTCTTCTCTCCAGCTCTTATAGGGATTGCAGTGGTCACCCACAGTCTGGTAAAATTTTTGAAAAATGGATAGACCAACAAAAGGTTATCAACATTTTATTGCATCAGATGAGGACCTTTTTGTGCTATTATTATTATATATATTTTGTCAATATATGTTACAAATCCAACAATGCAGTTATAACGATTAGTTTGTATAATTTTATGGCTATTAAAGAAGTGAGAGAAGAAAGGAGAGTAGGTATGTATTTATAGTTTTTTATATTAACCTTCTTATTTTCCATCTGGTGTCATTTTCTTATTACCACATACCTCCTTTGTGCTATTATTGTCAAATTTTTACATTTCTATATATTGTATATTAAAATCCAAATAGTTTTTTCAATTCAGTAAGAGAATAAAGAAGAAATATGCAATTTTCTTTTATAGTTATTTAATCACCTTTACCAGTGCTGTGTTTTGTGTATGTGTGAATTAAAATTAGTCTGGGGTCACTTGCTTTCAGCCTGAAGAACTTCCTTTTGCATTTCTTGTAAGGTAGATCTGCTATCAACAATTTTTCTCAGTTTTTGTTTATATGGGAATGTCATTATTTTATCTGCATTGTTTGAAAGACAGCTTTGCTGGATTTAGGGTCTTGGTTGACACAATTGTTTTCTTTCAGTGTTTCGAGTGTGTTATCCCACTGCCTTCTGGCCTCTGTTGTTACTGATGAGAAGCCACTTGTTCATCTTATCGGGCTTCTCTTGTAAGTGATGAGCTGATTTTCTCTTCTGTCTTCAAGATTTTCTCCTTGTCTGTGGTGTCAGCATTTTTACCATGATATGTCTTTTGTGGATCTCCTTGCCTTTATCTTACTTGGACTTCACTGAGTTTCAAGGATGTATAAATTAATGATGTCATAAATTTGGCAAGTTTTCAGCCATTATTTATTCAAATGTTTTTCATCCTTCTTTCTTTCCTTCTCTCCTTCTGGTGCTTCCTTTACACATGTTAGTACACTCAATGGTGTCCCATATTTCTCTGAGGCTCTGTTCAGTTTCCTTCATCATTTTTCCCTCTGTTCCTCAGCTTGCATAACTCTATTGATCTGTTTTCATGTTTGTTGACTCTTCTGCCAGTTATATTTACTGTTGAGTCCCTCTAGTGAGTTTTTCATTTCAGTTGTTCTACTTTTCAGCTCTCTCTTTTTATAATTTCTCTCACTTTATTGCTAGTCTATTTGATAATACATTGTTATTTCATATTCCTTCACATCTTTAAGCATGGTTTCCTTGAGCTCTTTGAAATATTTATAATGGCTTCTTTGAAGTCTTTGTTAAATTCTACATCTGGGCCCTCACAGGCAGTTTCTGTTGCTTGCTTTCTTCCCCCTCTGTATAGGTCCTGCTTCTTTGTATGTCTCACCACTTCTTGTTGAGAATTGGATGTTTCAGATAATATATTGTAGCATCTTTGAATACTGCTCCCACCCCACCCCACCCACCAAGGGTTATTGTTCTTTGCTAAGCTGGACCATATTAATGAAGTCTATTTCCTCCTGCAGTGTGAAGCCTCTGATGTTGCTCCTTAGAGGACACAGCCCTGGGCCTGTGTATAGTCATCCTGGGATGACAATGGTTTTAGCATAGCTCTCTCTAACTTTCTCCCTGTTCTCTCTGTTGCTTGTCTGTGTTGGTATCACACCCAGCTGTTAGGGTCTACTAATTGTCAGCCAATTGCCCTATTATTTTTGACAATGCCTTGGGACATAAATTGCTCCACAGTTTGATCCAATTAAATTCAGCCCCTTTACAGGGTAGTTTTGGAGGCCAGTCTTGGAGATTTATTCTGACCTCAGAACTCTTCCTCTGTCAGTTTCTGTGGTTCTCTCTTATAAACTAGCTGGTCTATGGTTTAGTTTATTGCTCTCATGGAGGTACTAGCCTTTTCTTACATGTTTGCCACCAGATCTCCACTGTTCTTTAAGAGCACCCTTTGGCTTGCACTTCCCTACACTCTGTTCCAATCACAGTCAGTTTTTTTGAGGGAGAGCTTTTGAGTTCTGTGTTCTTATGGCCTATCTTTCTCCCTGGACATAAATCTCTGAGTCACTGCTCTGGATTTGGGGGTTGGAACAATGGCCTGGGCTATGGTTTGAATATTTGTCCCTTCCAAAAAAAAAAAAAAATCTTGAAATTTAACTGCCAGTGTAACAGTATTAAAAGGTAGGACCTTTAAGAGGTGATTAGGCCATGAGGGCTGCACCCTCTTGGGTGGAATTAATGCTGTTATAAAAGGGCAGGTTTGACCCCCTTTTGCTTCTTTGCCCTTCTGCCTTCCACCATGGCATAATGCAGCAAGAGGGCCCTTGCAAGATTCTAGTGCCTTGACTTGGACTTCCCATCCTCCAGAATTGTGAGCCAATAAATAAATTACTCAGTCTCAGGTATTATGTTATAGCAGCACAAAATGGACTAAAACAGCCTGCTTCTCTTGGAGTGATACTCCTGCTATATAAGCAGGGTACTTGGAGGGGGTGATAACCTCTGGTCTTCTCTGCTTGCCTTCCTCGGCATGAAACCTCTGCTCTATGAGTGAGCTGGAGTGAGAGCAATTGGGACCCCAGTATTTTGGCCTACCTCACCTGGGGTAAAGCCTCTGCCCTATGAGCTGGGTAGAGGAAGGAAGCTCCCTACCTCTTGGCTACACTCACCTGGAATTTAGCCTCTGCAACATGGAACTGGGCATGATGAGAAATGTTGGCAGACTGCCCTTCCTGGGGAGATACTATAGCCTTTTGCTGGGAGCTGAAGGAAGAGGGAGCCCTATTTTCTTCCCACCCCTTTCTGGAGTGGAGATTCTTTCATGTTGAATTGGGGGACGGAGTAAAGAAGTGGGTTGTGGCTCAAATGCCACAAACTTACACCATTCTTACTGAGGTTTAGTACATTTTCCAGCATAATTCTTTCTCCAGAGACTCTAAATTATTGTTTTAATTATTTTCACCAGTTATGGTTGTTTGCTGGGGAGTGTGTCCATGGAGCTTCTCATGCCACCATTTTTCTCAGCAATCTACTTGGCCTTCATGATTCTTGCTTCCTGATACTCATGCCCTTTTGTAATCCCCTCCTACACTAAGTAGTGCTGACCTGTGTAACTATTAGGATACTGCAGAAATGACAGAGTGTGACTTCTAAAGGTAGGTCATAAAGACATTGCAGCAGCTATCTTGCTGCCCCTTCTTGGGTCACCTGCTCTGGGGGAAGCCAGCTGTCACATCATGAGGACAAGCAACCCTATGCAGAAGTCCCCATGGCAAGGAACTGAGCCTCCTCCCAACTTCCAGCACAAACTTGCCAGGCACGTGAGTGAGCCATCTTAGAAGCAGATCCTCCAGCCTGTCAAGCCTTCAGATGACTTCACATCACCAGCTGACATCTTGACTACACCTCATAAAAGACCCCAAGCCAGAACTACCTAAGCCACTCGGGATTCCTGACCCACAGAAGCTGTGTGACATACAGAGCTCATTGTTTTGAGCTGCTAAATTTTGGGTGATTTGTTGTTTGTTTTTTCATTTTGGCAGCTGGCTGGTGCAGGGAGTAACTTGTTATGTAGCAATAGGTAATTAACACGTGATCTTGGGCAAGACCCTTTGCTATAGACTGAATGTTTACATTATGCCCCCCCCCCCCCCAATTCATATGTTGAAACCTAATCTCCAGTGTGATGGTATTTGGAGGTGGGGTCTTT
Source organism: Cynocephalus volans (assembly GCF_027409185.1). Lineage (NCBI taxonomy): Eukaryota > Metazoa > Chordata > Mammalia > Dermoptera > Cynocephalidae > Cynocephalus > Cynocephalus volans. Next base: position 132,112,564 of record NC_084461.1, on the reverse strand, counting down.
GGGGATGCTGGTCAGAACTTCCTCCATCTTTGCAACCTTCAAAATTTAGGCTTACATATTTACAAACTTTCCCTGTACAGATTACTTAGCAACCAAGGCAGAGCAAGGAATTGAATGCTGTGTTAATAATGTAAGATAAGGCCATATGAAGCAAGAGACTCTTAGACTTTTGTGCCAACAGATCTTTTCCCTTTGGCATAGTTCCACCTTTGTCTCCAAGACCCTTATAAACTCCCAGTTCCCCTCCAGGCATTGCAGAGTACAGCTGCACAGCCTTGGATTGCCATTCAGCCTGATCTTTTTATGTAAGTCACCCATCAATGAACTTTGATGATAATTTATGGAGTTGCCTGCTTCATTTTTGGTCTCAAGATACCAACCTTCACAGTCCGGAAGCTATTTTACCTAGCTCTGCACTCAGGGCCGTTAGCAGATGATTAGGTCATGAGGGTGAAGCCCTCATGAATGGGATGAGTGCCCTTAAAAACAGAGACCCAAGGAAGTGAAAAAATAGCCATTTATGAACCAGGAAATGGGCCCTCACTGTACACAAAATTTGCTGGCACCTTGATTTTGGACTTCCCAGCCTCCAGAACTATGAGAAGTAAGTTTCTGTTGCTTATCAGTCACCCAGTTTATGGTATTTTGTTATAGCAGCCCAAACAGACACCTTTCCTTTTGTGTTTTTCAGTTTCTTCACCTGAAAAATGTTATGGGACTACATCAGTGGTTTCTCACTGTGATTTTCAACTGCCCTGCAAGGAACCCTGGGCTTTCATATAAAATTTGATTTGAAGAAAGGGTCTTTTTCTTTTTTTTGTCTTTGTGTATGTGTGTTTTGACATTTTGTGATTTCTCTAATCTTACATGCTTATTTCAGTTTAGTTTTCCATTTTAAAATGGGCATTTCACAAGGTCCTGTATTTCCAGGGCCTATGAGAGTAGAGTGTAAAGCAAGTTACACAACAGCCCCTCTCATTGTTCATAGAGGGGACTCAGACCCAGAGAGGTGAAAGGACTTTTTCCAAAGTAACATAGTAATTTAGTGGTCAAGTGAGGAATGGAATACAGATCTCCTGACCCCAAGAAGGACTTATCTATGTGAATGGAATGGAGCTATAATATAGAAAAGTATTTTTCAAAAATAAGCCTTTAAAAAGCAAAGAACAGAACTTGACTTTGTCCAGGTGCAGGGCGAAGAAATGTAAAGCAATGAAGAAAAAACTCTTAGAACATGCTGTCCTACAGGAAGCTGGCTTGTTCATGAAGATGAATCACACAGGAGCAGAGATCAGTGCTGGAAATCAAACAGAACTTACAACAGAGTTGTCTGGCATGCTTAATCATTATTGTGCAGTGTGGCAATCAGGCAATTCACCAAGCCCCTATGGGGTGCTAGGCAGAGCTCAGGCTGGTACACAGAGGTGAGCTGTGGCTTTCATGGCAGCTGGCTCGAGGATATTTGGAGGGGTTCAGTTCTCTGCTTATTACCCCAGATCAGAAATCACAAATTGTTAGTTAGCCTTGGAATGGATACAGCTTGTAGACGCGCACTGTCTCTTTTTATATATATATATAATAAATATTATATTATATATAAATATATATTATATATATAAATATTATATTATATATATATATTTGGCCTGGTTTGGTGTTAAATTTTTAAAAAATTAGTTGCCAATATTAAAAAATGAGTAAAATTCACATAAAGTCTAGATTTCTGGTCTCTTTTGAATAACTGGCAAATCTAGCACCAGGGGCCGGCACTGCTGTGTGGGGACCAGCAGCCGGAGCTGAGCAGCAGCCGCCCCTACAGTCAGGGCTTGAGCACTCCAGTTTCCTATAGGCACCCCCCCCACCCCCCCGTCATTTCTCCTTTGAGGCCACATGCCAGCTGCTCTTTATAACTGTGCTGGTGCTGTTATTTTTCTCATGGTAGAGTATTTTCTTACACCTCACCACCTCATTTTGCTCATTTATTTACCTGCCTGATCCATGGAAAGATCTGATTTTCAGATGTCTCCTGTAGACTGCTTCCCTCCCTTCCTCCCTGCTCAGCTGGGAAGGCCCACATGGAACTTACTGGAGGCGTGGCGCTTGACTTTGACCTGTGGGTCCACGCGGTGGGACTTCTCGCTGCAGGAGGAGGCGTGGCGCTTCACCTGGGTCCCAGATGGGCGCTCGGGCTCCTCGTCCTGGCCACAAGATAGAGGAGGAAGGTTAAATGCAGGTGGGCTCAGGCTCATCAATGTGGGGGTGCATTTCGCTCCTTGCTCAGGTGTGAGCACTGGTGGGATCTCTGTGATCCTGACCTTACATTTTTAGACTTCGGCATCACTCAACAGTTTATAAAGCACTTTCACTAGCAGTATGTACTTTGAACTTCATACCTTCCTGTGGGGGGCTGAGGAAGGCAAACCTAACCTGGAGTACCCACCGAGAAGAAGCTAGGAAGTACCTAAACACTATGGATGACCATTTTTGATTTATCATAGATATTTCTGTGCTCACATCATTTGGAAGTATCCTTCTAATTTTCTAAGCTACTAATACAGAGTCTTCCGTCAAAGAAATTTGTTTTTTCCATAGATGAGATCAGCCAATGGTAGAACTAACTGAACAGACCTAACTTAATAGACTGACTATACATTTGTACACGAAGAGTATTAAGAACACTCAAAATCCAGTCAAAGCTCAGGAAACCACAGTGGAATATGAAATACTGTAATGTGATAATGATGTTGATGACAACAGTACTGCTTACTGCTCTGTATAAGACCTTCCAATGTCCAAGCACTGTGCTAAGTTCTTTATATTTAGTATATTTCATTTAGTTCTTGCAGTAGTTCTAGTAGGTAGGTTTTAGCATATCCATTTGGAGTCAGGAAGTGAGGACCAGAGAAGTGAAGCCCGAGAAAACAGCCTCAGCCCCGAGTCTGACTCCAACATTCACGTCCTTAAGCACTAAGCTGTCTTGCTACTGAACTCTGCAGCTGAGAAGAACCTCCAGCTGCACCTACTGGTTCTTGTGAGTCTGAAGACCATGTGAACAGAAGAAGGATGGCTGGAGAAGTTTCTAGAAAAGGGAGTCCTGGAGGTGAGAACACAGAATGTCATCTAGCACCGTCCATGGCAGGGGTCCTGGCCTGCAGACACATCTGGTGTCCCTCTCTCTCCCTGCTAGCTGTGAGGCCTCGCAATCTGCCCCCCTCCCAAGCCTCTGATCAGAATGTGGTTCTCTTCCAGCCTCCTGAGGAAGGAGAGGGCACAGGGCACACTGCCAGGAGCACTCCAAGTCCTGGGACAGCTACAGAGGAGTCACTGTAAATTAATCTCCTTGGCTTAGTAAGCAAAACAGGGAGACTGTCCTGGGAGCTGAAGCCCAGAGTGTGGCTGCCAGCAGGTGAAGGGCTGTGGGGTGGCCACAGAATCAGCAGCATCAGTGCACAGAGCGGTAAACAGAGGTGAAACCAAGCACCTTGCTCACACTGGAGACGATGCCTCCCATTTCTGTGGTGCTCTGCAGTTCAGAGCCCTTTCTTCCTCCTCAGCTGCGGCTCTTTCCACAGCACCACCCAGCCTCCCATGCCAGGGGTTCCTCGTCCTGAGCCATTATCTGCGATAAGAAGGGACTCCCCTTCTAGGTGCTGATTAAACAAAAATGGTCTCTCTGAAGTAAAGGATGAAAGGAGCAGTGAGGGAGAAAAAAAGCTAGTTAGTGGTCTTTGCCACATTTCTGGGAAGCCCCAAGGAACTGCACCTGCATCTTTTCATAAGGAACATCGTCATAGACACGGGGCTCAGGCCACTGACTCTGGCAGGATCTTGCATATCTAGAAAATAAAAGGGACAGTGATAACGATGACGACACTTTGCAGCTCCCAGTGCTTTCCTGTCCTCTCTCTTGTTTGATTCTGGCAGCAGCTCTCAATGCAGGTCGGAAAGTTAGTGACAGCAATATGGAAGACAGCATTGTGCCATGTGATGGGTTAGAGCTTCACAGGCAGGGACCCACGTGATTCTCACAGCAACCTGGAAGGCAGGTAATTCATCCCACCATTCTATAAGTCACAAAATAGAGATCCAAGATGGCAAGCAACCAGCCCAAGCTCCCACAGCTGGTGGTGACAGAGCTGGGACTTGAATCCAGCTCTCCTAGTGCCAAACTCCATGTACCAGCCATATGCCCACCTGGATGCTCAAAGGTGTGAGAGCTTAAGGTGCTGTGTCATGAGGGCAGAGCCCTGACCACCACGTCAGGGCTTTTGCGCTTTTGCTCATTCCATCCACAGCTTGCCCCTGACCCTGGGCCCCTCCTTCAGCCAGCTCCCTCCTCCTCGCTGAAGAGGAAGGTGCCCAGTATAGCTTCCCAAGGACACAGAGTCTTCTTTAGCTTTTCCTCCCTTTCCTCCCAGTGCCCAGCGCTGGACTCAGGCTCTGAGAGGGAGCTCAGACAGCAAAGGTCCTGGGCAGGGGTGGCCTGCGGGGGCTGACCCTTACAGGAACGAGTTGCGCCCAGCACTGACGATGCTGGTTAGGGTCTCCACGTCCACATAGTCATAGTGCAGCGCCTCAGGGGTGACTCTGGAGCCCATCTCCACCAACAGCAGCCCAAGCCAGCGACCCATGTCCTCTGAACAGCTTGCCTGAGGGAGACGAGGCACAAGTGGAGTTCATTTTGGTACTGTCAGGACTCTGGCTACTTGCTCACTTCAGCGAAACCCACAAATATTTATGAGTACCTACTATGTACCCAATGCGTAGGGATCAGAGAGGAATAAGACTAGAACACACATCCAGAAATCCAAGAGGCTCCCTCCCTCACTCTATTTGGGTTTCTGCCACCTCGTCAGAGAGGCCCTCCCTGACTACCTCTCTAAGATAACATCCTCACTCTCTGTCCTCACGGTCTTCCTGACCATTTAGGTGTTCCCTAAATTTAAAAAAAATATTTACTTCTTATTAGAAGAGGCTATTTTACATATAACTGAATCAAATTATTTTCTTGTATTATAATTATAATTGCCAAATAATTACAGTACCATATACAGGAAGATCTCCAAAAAGGTGCTGGTCAACTAAACACATACTTCATATTAATTCTCATTTAAAAAGCATTATTATAAAATCAACTTAGCATGCAAATGCTAAACCTGAATACAGAAGCATACCTTTTACTAGAATTTAAAGGAAATAGGAGACCCATCTCAAACTACCAAAAATAAAAATAAGTTGCAGAGGCAATTATTTCTTGAAATTTAAGAACTGAGAGAGGCAGTGTGTACTGGGCAAATAGAAGACCAAGAAGTTAGGTTTTAGTTCTAGGACAAGACCCTCCATGGAGCCCTGGACAAAGCACTTAGCTGCCCTGGCCTCAGTTTCCTTATCTGTAATGTAAGAATTCAGGTATTTAAGTTTTCCTCCAGTGTTAACATTTTAAATTCTAGGTAGCCAAAGGATTGACAAGTGGAAGAGAGATGCAAGGTATTCTGCATGACCTCAGAGAACAGAGCTGGTGCCAGTGGGTAGAAAGGAGAATGAATGCGTGAAATGAAGTCACGTTTCATTCACCCATTTGTTCAACAAATATTTATTGAGCCCACAGTATGTGCTGGACATCATGCAGTGTTCTGGAAAAACCAAAGTATGCAAAGCAGGCATGGGTATTGGTCTTCACAGAGCTTACAGATTTTGACTCAATATAGGGAAAATCTTCCTAAAGATTTGAATTGCTCCAGGGGAGGGGCAGTGATAGGTTGGAGGACAGTGGTTTATCTGAGTTGGATGACCACTGTGGAGAAGGTTTTAGAGAGGATTCCAGAATCAGGTCAGGGTTAGACTAGGCTAGACGACTTTCAGGATTGGGATTTTAAGGTAAGAGGGAATAAACAAACCTTGGTTCTAGGGCTGCCCGATTTAGTAAATAAAAATACAGAATGTTCTGTTAAATTTGATTTTAAGTTACACAACAAATAATCTTTTAGTATAGGTATGTCCCAAATATTGCATGGGATATACTTGTATTAAAAACATTATTTGTTGTTTACCTGAAATTCAAATTTAAGTGGGTGCCCTGTATGTTATCTGGCTACCCTACTTGGGTCCCTTGGCAGCAGCTGGGCTGGTTTTCTTCCTTCTTCCTCAGTCCCTGTAGCGTCACAACAACCCCCCACCCCCCAACCCTCAAGCAAAAACAAGGCACCCAGGCCAGAGCTCCTCTTGGTTCCTACCACCAAAGACCCCTGGATTCTTTCCTCTCACCTCCAGGATGGCCACCTCTTGCCGATTGTGCAGGATCCTGAAGGCAAAAGGGTGTCTGGGCCCAAAGCCCGGAGCCACCTCGCAGCCACGGAGGGTGATAGCATTCACATGGGTCCGCAGGTCCGTGTGGTCCTTGTGGAAATACAGAGTGTTGCACTTTAGGCGGCACCAGCGTTCCTTCCAGCCCTGGTTCACCAGCACGTTCAGATAGCCTGGGAGGGGAGACCAGTGCGTGACCCCCCACAGCCGCCTTGGGGACACCCAAGGTGGGGTATGTGAGTCGAGGTGGGTGCATGGATCTACACAGAGCGCCTGGACAACCCTTGCACTCTAGCTGGAAAGAAGGCCTCCTGGGTCCTAGATCTGCTCACTCCTCCCACTTGTAACTTCAGGCATCAGGGACTGATAATCACATTCAAATGTGGCTGCACAGCCTTTGGACCACACCAAGGTTGATGAAAACAGGAACCACTACATATATAATGTATAAAAGACACAAGTCTCCCTCTTGCCCTCCTACCTCCCCAAATCAAAACTGTTACTCAAAGAGGGAAAATAATGGCTGATACTGACACCTAGTGGCAGCATGTGGGAACAAAACCATCTAGCCAAGGTAGTTCTAAAAGAGCAAGGCACAGGCAGCCTCATAGCTGATGATGGGTGGCTTTAGAATTCTCTCTTTACTTTTTATATTTAAATTTATTTTTTTACCGTAACATGCCCTGTTCCACTAACTACAAAATATTTCCTTAGAGTAATGTTACTTTTTATATTTTATCAGGGTTAATAGAATATTACTGTACATCCAAAATATATGATTTTCTATCAGATTCCAGTATGTGGAACATGACATTTCCATGAACAAAATAATGTTTCTCTATATAAGCCACTTTTAACTCCCATTGCGTACATTTATAATGAAAAGTACTTAAATATTTTTTATCCAAGAAATTCCCTTATAAGACTGGGTTTTAACTCATACACCTGGTAAGTTATATGTAGGAGCATAGAAATATGGGGGTCGGATGGCTTTTCCTATTGCTGAGTGTCAGGGCCTCAGGGAGAGCAGTGATGGGAGGGCTTGGATTGTTGATGGAGTGGGGTTGAGCCATGCTGTAGGCGGAGATCTCTTCCCTGCCCTGGGGGTGAGGTGGATGAGGCATGATCTCCTGACTTCAGCCCCAAGAGCCCACATCCACAGGACCTGAACTCCCCTCCTCCCCGTGCCCCGTACCCACCACAGCATGGAACCTCCTCCTCGGTGGAGGACGTCTGCAGGTCCTCGGCCTGTGGCTTCTTCTTGGAGAAGCTGATGATGCGGGTGATCTTGCGGCCTGCAGCCCTGCTCATCGAGCCCTTCAGCTCTGCCAGGCTGCTCTTCTTCCCTTTGCCTGTAGCAGCAGAGATGGGTCAAGAAAGGGGAGGGAGCCCTAATACCCAATTGCACCCATCCTTAGCCTTCCCAGCAGCCCTTTCATTTTGCATGCAGGGACTGGCCTATGTTCCAGGTATAGCAGGCTGGGCCACCTCACTCAGGTCTCCAGAGTGGACGGGAGACCACTGTGGGTCTGCCTCTGTGTCCCATGGGCAAGGCCCCTCCCAGCTCCGGCATTCTCTGCCGGAGCCCCCAGAGGCTCCTACCATGTTCACAAGCCTCTCGGCGGCCAAGGGTAGAAGAACTGTCACCCATGCCCAGGCTATCGGAGTCTGAGGTCTGCTTCTCTTGCGACAGCGTCTAGGGAGGGACGCAGACAGCCCCACATCAGAGGGCACAGTCAGAAGTACTCCTTTATTGGTTCAATCTTCCCCCAGCTTACCCAGCACCTAATAATCAGCTAACAAAAACTTGTCAGCCACTAGCATGTACCCATACCATACCAGGGATCGGGTAGATGGCAATGACTTAGACATGGCTGTGTCTTTGAGTTACAGTCTATTTGGGGAGCAAGGAAATTAATTTTAACACACTGAGATCAATGTCCTAGGAGTTTGGACTGTATTTGGCAGGTGACAGGGACACTAATGTAATCCAACTTGGTTTAGGAAGTTCTCTCCAGTGGCACTGTGGGGATGGGCAAGAGGGGGCAAGACTGGAGCAAAACAGCCACTGAACAGAGTGCCACCCAGGCTAAGATGAGACTCAATAAGGGCGCGAACCAAGATGACAGTGAGGATAGAGGAAAAAGGGATGAGGTAGCAGATATTTTCAAAATAGTCATGACAGGACCTGGTGATCAAAGGAACCCATTATGATCCTAGCAGAGGAGAGGATGGGAAGGACACACGTACACCATGTTAACAACTCCATTGCCAGCCAGCATTATTCTTACTTACTAAACCAACCATGGACCATTCACTCATTCATTCACCCAAGTGAAATCATGAGGTCAACAGACTATATCATTTCTAACACCTGTGTGGTGTGCCGCCATCTCACTTCAAGGAGCCAAACTGTGCTGGCCAGACTTGGGACAGGATTAAAATGGCACCCACCACTTAAGAAGGTGGAATTCCAGAGCTCTGAAGCCCCTCACCCTTCCCCGCCAAGGTCACCCCAACCAGGCTCAGGGTTGTCTCGCTGTACGCATAGCACTGGGAGTGGGGGCAGGAAGGCTAGGAGAGGTCATGTGCTCCCCTCAATTTCCAAAGGGCTGGAAAAACGGCAACTATCAACTGTCAAACATGGAAAGAATCTCCTCTGTGAGTTGTGAAACCTAAGCTATGATTCTGTTTGTTCTGCAATGGCGTACAGATGGCAAGTTTTTCATTAGGATAGAAAGCACATACAAAGAAATACCGTGAACACTGCGGGATTAATTCCATGATGAAGACACTTCACTCCTATGATTCCACGGAGAGAGACCCACCGACACCACCCTCCACCCCCACCCCCACCCAAACACCACTCTAAACGTTTGTTACTGCCACCCCACTTCCCCGTGCACTCAGCCACAGCAAAGCTCAGCTCCACAAGCTTGCCTCTTCTTCCTCTCTACACATCCTCCAACTGCACCACAGCATGTACCTACAAGTGTGTGCACACACACACTCACACACTCACACACACACACTCCATCCATGCTGCTTCCCTTCCAGCCCCGCTAACAGCAAAGGCTAAGTACGGAGAGGGTTGAGCTTCTCCTCCAGCATCCACCTGGGCACGAGAGCCCCATGCCCCCTTTCCCTTCCTCTCCTAGTGACTCTGCCTGATGCCACACCTCTGCTTCTGCTGTCCCCTTCCCTCAGAGCCCCTTCCCTTGACCCACCTCTGCCTCAGTAAAATCTCACCTGTGCTTCAAGGTCCAACACAGGTGCCCATCTTCCCTAACCCCTCTCACCCAGCTGGTCACTGTGAGCTCCTCATCCTCTCTGGGCCTCAGTTTCTATGTCTACAATATGGGAATAAAACTGGTCCTCTGCTTGGGTTGTCTGAGGACAGTGAGTTCGTGGATGTGAATCACTCTAATAGGCCTGGCAAGCTCCCCTTTTTCTCTGAGCCGAGCCACACTGGCTACTTCAATCCCATGCTTCCTTCTGCTCCAGCACCTGTTCTCTCTGCTTGGAATGCCTTTTCCCTCTCTTTCCTTGCTAACTTCTCATCCTCATCTGAGATGTCACTTCCTCAGCAAAGCCTTCCTGGACCTCGGAGCCAGGGGTGGGCCCCCTGACACACACTTCCAGGGCGCCTGGTACTTTTCCCTCCTGGTGCTGATTCAGTTTGGCATTCTGTGTGAGGATTTGATTGATGCCTGCTTCCCCTCTGGGCTGTAAGTGCTGTGAGGGTCAGGTGTGTCTGTCTCTGCTAGAATTGCATTCTGTGCCCAGCCCAGCATTGTGCCTGGTGTGCAGCAGGTACTCACTAAGCACTTGTGGAGCATGTGCCCAGGACGCTTGCCTTGAGAGGGGGATGGCAGAGCCAGTAAGAGAATGCCTGTCTGGGTTTAAGTCCCAGCTCTGTTTCTTATCCACTATGTGACTTTGGGTAAATGTCTCTGTGCCTCAGCTCTCTCATCTGAAAATGTACCTACTCAAAGAGTTGTTAAAGAAATTAAATGAGTTAATACATAAAAAGCATTTAGAACAATGCAGTGCACACAGTCATAGTCTACAAATGCTAGCCTTTATTTTATCATGCAAGTCCTATGTATATGAGTCTTAACCCTCCACCACCCAACTGTAATGTCCTGAAAGGCAGGGTTTGGGTCTGAGTCTCTTTGTTACCCACTGCACCTACGAAAGCACAGGCACTAGTGCATATTTACTGACGGCCTGACAAATGACTAATGACCGCTTCACTCATGCTCCAAGCAGGCACATTTCTTGTCTAATTGACAGTTCAAATGTGTCATCCTCCTGTTCTGGCAGGGTGAGTCACTCCCTTCCCTGGCTCATACTGCACCCTGGACATGGGCATTCATTAATTCATGTATTGATGAATTCAGCAGACAGTTACTGAGCACCTACTGTTATGCCAGTTCTGTGCTGGGCACCCACAGCTTGTATGGCACCATCGGTGGGTGCCTCGCTTCACCACTAGCCTGCACGATCCCCTGGGGCTGAACCTGGGCTGTGTGCCCACTGCCTGACCCAGAGGAGATGAGTGGAGAAAGACGTACCTTGTCCATGTCCAGCTTGCACAGGAAGACTGGGGATCTGGGGACCTCCATGCCCTCGGCTCCTGCGACAGGCTTGCTCACCTCTCGGATGACCTGTGGAGAAGGCTCACAGTTGTGAACAGGAGGCAAAAGGAGAAGGGTGTCTGTGTGGTCAGGAACAGCGAGCAGAGGGGTAGGGTTGCTGGGGGAAGAGCTGAGCCAACACAGTCACCTGCACATGTGTGGGGCACACTAGGGTCTGAAAGGGCTTTCTCCTGTTCCATCCCTTGGATTGAAAAGATACAGGGCTGGGAACCAAGAAGCCTGGCTTCTAGACCTGGCTCCATTTGCTAATTAGTGGTGTGGCCTGGGGAAAGCCACTTTCCTGCTCTGGGCCTCAGTTTCTATATCTGCAACACGGGAATAAAACTGGTCCTCTGCTTGGGTTGTCTGAGGACAGTGAGCTCGTGGATGTGAACCATAAAGCCTCACAAGGGAGGGGCACCTGCTTCTGTGACTGTGTGGACCTTCACAACAGCCTGCAGGCAGCTGGGTTACTACCTCCACTTCAGTAATGTGGAAACGGAGACTGGAAAGCACTTGCTCATTCACCCAAGGCCCCACAGTAGTGAGTATGCAGGTCATGAAAGGACAACAGCCACCCTTTGTCGCTCACCTATTGGGTGGCTTTATGTGGATGATCCCACTTTAACCCCATAGCAGCCTTGTGATCCCCAAGTTACAGATTAGGATGGTGAGGCTCAGAGATGTGAAGCCACCTGTTAGGCAGCAGAGCCATAAGCCAAATGCAGGCAGTGAGGCTCCTGCTCTTAACCTCTGGGTAACAGCCTCCCAGGACCTGGACGTCACGGCAGGTCTCTTTCAATTCCAGGTCTAGGGCTTCTTCTTCTGACCATCCAGCCCCTGGGAGGTACAGTTTCCCCACCCCAGCAGGCAGGTTCTCTCCCTTCCTTCCCCTCCTGAGACAAAGGCAGTAATGAGAAACACCAAACATTCCAGTGGGAGAGCTGATTATCACAGGAAGGAAGGGAGGAGGCGGGGAGGGAGGCATTGGTTTCATTGTTCCAGCAGGAAGATCAGAGGAGAGAGAGAAGGGTGTCACAGTGAGGAGAGGTGGGTGCAGGGGCAGAGGGTCTGCTGTAAGGAATTGGGATGGGGGTGTCACCGTCATCACAATGGTAATCACTGACAGCTACTGGACAGCCACTGCCTGGCAGGCTCTGTGCCAAGTGCTCTCTAGAATCCTTACAAGAACCATTCTACAGATGAGAAAAGTGAGGCAGAGAGAGGTGAAGTCATTTGCAGATCACACAGCCTAGTGTGTGTGCCACAAAGTCCTCCCTTGTCATTGCTATGTCACCCTGCCTATGCTATGGTCTTTGGAGTAGATTTACTTCTTAGGTTCAAATCCTGGCCCCAACCACTTGGTTGTGTGACCCTCACCAAGTCACATTAGTTTGCCATGCCTCAGTTTCCCCATCTGTAAACTGGGAACAGTAATAGTCCCATTTTGAAGAATAAATGAGGTCAGGTATGCAAAGATCTTAGCACAATGCATGTCACTAAGTACTCAACACACAGTAACTCTCCTTGTTCTGCGCAGCCACACAGATGCAGAAGCGGGACCACAGGTGGCCATTACAAGCATGTGTGTTTCTCCTAAGAGAAGGAAAGATTTTTCCTTTTTTATTTTTTTTAAAGGATTAACTTGTCTAATGATTAAATCAGCTGTCTTCATAGATATACGCTCTCCATTACAATAGGTACACAAGTGCAGGCTGGACAAGCCTACATTAGGGATATTACAAAAGGGATTCAGATAACTAGAAGGAACACAGGCCTCCAGACTGAGCTGTGTTTCCTGGAGATAGCCGAGGTCCATTTCCAGACAAGCCCTAACCATGCTCAGGGCAGTTGTGCTCAGGCACTGAGCAGGGCCTGGTTCTTCCAGGGACAGGAGCCAGCCTCACTGAGGGCAAGTCTGGGGAAGAGAGGAAGGAGGAGTGGGTGATAAGTCAGGAGGAGGGTGCAGGCCCGGTACCTTCAGCCACTCCTCGGCCTGCTCCCGGCTCTGCAGGGCCAGTACCAGGACCTCGGTAGCCCCCTGGGAGAAGCGCAGCTCGTGCCTCTTGTGCCGGCTGTCCTTGGGCACGTAGATGACGCTGCAAACATCCAGCGCCAACCTCAGATGTGGCTGCCGGTCCTTGGAGCTTTTGTAGCACTGGATAGGGAGAGATGGGGTCAGGGCCTTCTGGAGGAGAGGGTCAAGGAGGGAGAAACCTTCACACAAGGCTCAGGAGATGCTCGAGCTGCCCCATAGAGGCCCCCCCAACCCAGCCCAACCACTGGCAGGGGTGAGGACAGCTGAAGGGCCGGGCAGTTCATCCCAAGAGAAGCCTGAGGGGTGCATCTTTGGGCAATCTTTAGGCACAACTACCTATTTAGGAAGAGGCAGGTTTTAGCACAATAGTAAGAAGACCATTCTAGCCTTAAAGAACCAGAGAAGCAGCAGCAGCTGGCTTGAGAGGAAGCCAGGTTAAAGGGTGACCTGGCATGAATGTGGGAGAGAGAATTCTAGCAGAGGTGGAGGGTTGGGCTTGGGAAGTCAATAGTGTATCCATAATGATTCCCACTTCCCCATTCTTATTATGAGGCCAGCATAACCTTGATACCAAAACCTGACAATGACATTACAAAAAAGGAAAATTATAGGCTAATTTCTCTCATAACGTAGTTGCAAAAGCCCTAGACAAAAACAAGCAAATGGAATCCAGACACATATAAAAAGCGTACATCAAGATCAAGCTATCCTACGAACATAGGGCAGTTTAACATTCAAAAATCAACCATATAATTCTTCATATGAACAAAAAAAAGGAGAAAAATCTTATATCTCAATAGATGCAGAAAAAGTATTTAATAAAATCCAGTGATTTAAATTCAGTGATAGGGCCGACCCAGTGGTGCACTTGGGAGAGTGCAGCGCTGGGAGCGCAGCAGTGCTCCTGCCGCGGGTTCGGATCCTATATAAGGATGGCCGGTGTGCTCACTGGCTGAGCGCCGTATGCCGATCACAAAAAGACAAAAAAAAAAAAAAAAAAAAAAAAAAAAAAAAAAAAAAAAAAAAAAAATAAATAAATTCAGTGATATAAACTTCTAGCAAACTAAAAGTAGAGGGGAACTTCCTTAATGTAAAAATAGGGAACATCTACATACACTCTATAGCAAATATCAGTCTTGATGGTGAATTATTAAAACTTTCTTCTTTAGATCTGTACTGAGACAATGATGCCTGCTCTCACCACTTCTGTTACATTGTGCTGGAGATCCTAGTCATTGCAGTAAGTCAAGAAAAAATAGAAGGCACAGGAGTGAAAAGAGGCCAGTCACGACCCTTGGACTGGTGCTGGCTAGGATGGGCTTTTCACTGCCCTAGGGTGAGAAAAGGTCATGTTTCAAATGCATCTGTGTTGAGCAAAGCTTGTCAGCAGATATTTAGGGGGAAGAGCTATTATTTTTTTCTGAAATTATATTCATCCTCCTACTTTGAAATTAAAGGTACATTTTCATTCTTGAAATGATAGTGATGAGAGATGGCGAATTAAGAAAAACCAAAAAACCTTCTTTAAAATAGCCAATTATATAATGAGTGCTTGTGTATAAAGCTGATCCCCTGATCAGCTTTATAAAAGACAGATGTATGGAAATGAGGGTAGAAATATGTATATTAACTCTTAACAGTAGTTATCTCTTGGTCAATGGAATTATGAATTTTTTTATCACTTTTCATTTTGTTTTTATCTAGTTTTATAAATAAGCACATTTACTTGCATAATTAAAAACAAGAATCATAGTTTTAAAGTGATAAAAATTCTTCTCTGGCAAAACACAAATTTGGTAAAGGCTATATCAGGTCTTTAAGTTTTTTGTGTGTGTGTTTTTGAATGTTCTGCTCAAGAGGGAGAGAGCCCTGATCTTGGGAGTCCTGGGCTTTTCAGCTCCTGTGCACAAAGCAAGGCCAGATGTGCTATGAGTGGACACACACCCACATGCAAGTCCCTGTGAGGCCGAGAGGCACATGACATCTGCCTGTCACTTACCAGGAGCTGGTCCTCCCTGATGACGGTCAGCTGCTTGGCCCACTGCCCGAAGCGCTTCTTCCGCAGCAGGAAGGCACATATCCTGCAGTCCCTCACCAAGTGCATGGAGGCCTCCTCTGAGGGCCATTGGTGCCTGGGCCGTGGGCTCTTCCCTTCCTCCTCCTCCTCGTCATAGGACTCGTACGAGCTGCTCATTGCATCAGAGTCATTGTCTGCAGGTGCCACAAGAGAGGACCTGTCACTATGCCATCCCAGGGAGGCACTTTCTTACCCCTCTGCAGGCATCCCTGTTCTGGGGCCCAGGACCACAAAGCGGGGCATAAGGCATGATATTGGTAAGGATTAAAGCCCTATGTGTGCACTATGCTCTACAGATTTACCACTTGCTTTGTGATCTTGGTGACTTCATGTCTCAGACCTTCAGTGTCCTCCTCAGTGGACATAATAAATAATCGTATCTCCTTTATCCAACTATTTGAAGACCAATGCATGGAGAGTTTTTAGCCAATAAATGCTTAATAAACTTCTGCTATTGTCAATACCCCATCATCATCATATCTGATGTCTCATGTGATTCTCACAGAAACTCAGCAAATCCCCATTTGATACATAAGGGAACCTGAGGCCCAAAGAGAAGAAATGACTCATTCAAGATCAGGCACTAAGAGTCAGGGCAAAGGCTAGATGCAGGGCTCCTGACTACTACTCCACAAGTCTCTCCACTGGACCCTGGGATTACCAAAAACAAGGGCTTTGGGGCCTCCATGGTGACTACGGCCTGAGTGAGGGGCAGGTGGGCACATGCATGCAAGAGCCAGGCCAAGGCCTGCTCTTCGTGAGGACAGTGTTTGTCTGGAGCCTGCTCAGTGCTTACAGGAGCTCTTGAGCTCGCCGTTCATCCTGGTCGCAGGGTAGCTGCTGTCTGCATCTTCATAGTAGACATCCACAATTGAGTGGGGCGGGCTGCAGCCATCTGTGGAGTTGTCAGAAAGAGCTACACTTTGAAAATTGCAGGCGGACTTCAGGCACCAGAGCAGGGGAAGACGCTGGACACCACGCCCCTCCTCAGGGAAGAGACAGTAGGAACTCCAAGAAGCTCTTGGCCAGAATGGGGGCTTCGTCCCTGCATGTCATCTGCTCTATCTCCCCAGATACCCTCTGTGCTCCTGTCATCAGGAACAGCCCTGCTGGGTCCTGTAATACCTCCAGGCCTGTGTCATGCTATTCCTTGTGCCCTCTTATCCTCTACCAGAGAACTCCTACTCATCTGTCAAGACCCAGTTCAGAGATCTTTCCTCTGACTTTCCTGGGCAGCGAGTGGTCAGTCCCTCCTCAGTGACCCCAAAGCATTGTGTATGTGTACGTGCATGCATGTGCATATGTGCGCATGCGTGTGTGTGGGGTATCTTGGTCATAGCTCTGATCCCTGCACTGCAGGAAGTGATGAACCAGCTGCCTGGGCTCAGACCGCCCTCTGATCTGCCTCCATCTCATCTTCTTCCACTTCAGTCCTCTGCTCACTTCCTAACACATACACTCCCTCTCCTTGTCAAAGCGACTCTTCTTCTAAACCTCTGGGACTGCAAAGGAAGAACTGGAGTAGAGGAGATAAAAATAATGCACATAATAGTGACTACAAGAGCTATCTATGCTGAATTTTCACAACACGTTCCCATTTGGGGCTGGGAGGCAGTACAGCACAGTACGGGGGTTGGGGGGCATCTCAAACTGTGTTCTGCAGCAGAATCACCCGGGGGTTGTTTTAAAATGCACATCCCTGGGCTGTATCCCCAGAGATTCTGATTCACTGGTGTGAGCTGGACTGAGAAATCTGCATTAAAATAAAAAACTAATAGGAAAATTCTAAACATACATAAAAATAGGAAATATACTGAACTCCCATGAATTGGAACCAATTTATTCAACAAATTTATCTTAAAAAATAAATGGTTATTTTGATACAGACAATCCCTGGAGCAAACTTTGAAGTTCAGTTGGTTAAGAGCATGTGCTTTGGGGTTGATCAGAGTTGAGGTAAAATTGTCTCTACCATTTACTGAGTGACCTTGGAAAGAAAACGGTTTCTCTGCATTTCAGATTCTTGACCTTTAAAGTGACATGAACAGTTCCCACCTTGGATAAGTGATATAATGCATATATACTGGCACACCAGTGTGCCAGAAAATGCCAGCTATTATTGTTCTTATTACCTCCTTAGATTCCCATAATGCAGGGCGGTAGGTATCCGCCCCCTTTCACAGATGGGACACAAGCTGCATACAGTTTGCTGGTGACAGAGCCTGGATCAGAACTGAGGTGGCCAGCTCAGGGGACAGGAGCATATCCCCTCTTCCAGGAAGCCTTCCTTCACCCAGTCCAACTCGTTCTCACGTCGCACTGTTCTCCAGAGTGCTGCTCTGGGCTCCTGCCCCTCCTCCTCCTGTCCATCTGTTTCCTGAGGACGGCAGCACTGAAATTCCCAGAGACTGGGACACCCAAGTGAGGCTCAGAGTCTGCCTTTCCCAGCAGGCGCTCTGAGGCCTCAGATGCTGGCAACAGCCCCTGGGAGGTGGATCAGGCTGTCGGGGCCAGAGGTTCGGAGGTGGGGGAGGAGGAGGCGTGAAGGGGAAGAGGGGAGGGCACAGGGGCAAAGCACTGGGACACCTGGCAGGACTGGACGCTGTGTGTGAGAGGAAGGACACTCCCTGATGGGCCTGTAGTGCTCTCCAGGGACAAGTCCCCCAGTCTTTCCTGAGGCCCTCCCTTCCCTCCTGCCCCAAGATTCCAGCTGCTTCTGGGAGGCGCTTCTCTGCCCTGTCTGAGGGGGAGGGGAGCTCTCTGGGAGGCAGAGGAGCCTCATCCAGCCCAGGGACTTGATCTGGGATTCAGAGCCCAGCAGCACTTCATCCTCTGTCCTTGAATAGATAATATAGAATAAAGTTTCCTGCTTCACATCTAAACAGCTGTTTGCAATGACATAGAACCAGAGACTATCAAGGCTGAAGAGGTCCAACCCCACCATAGCCAAAAGGTGTCCATCATCTAGTGAAAGTTTCCAGAATCAAAATGGAGTCTCATGTGTTTAAAAAAACCCTGTCAAATAGAGCAAGGGAAGGCCATGAAGGCAGGGGGTCTTATGCACAAATGCTTGATAACGAGAACTATCACAAAGGACTCTGCAAAACCACAATTGTACACAAAGGCCATCACAACCTTATACAAAAAATACTTCTGTGAGGACATCTGCCCATCAACTGCCTGTCCAACCTTGGACTGGCATCACCTTTGTTATTGATCCTTGTAGCCAAGGATAATTATCCCCAAACAATTATGTAATCCACCACCATTTTTCCTTTAAAATCCTTTGTCTTCCTTTATCTCCCTAAGTATGCACACGGTTACTATGGCACACATATTCCCATTGCAATGTCCTATTCTAGAATAAATACCATTTTCTTTTAGAGAGCCTCTCTCTGTTTGTTATTTAGGTTGACATGTTGATGAATGGATAAACAAAATGTGGTATATTTATACAATGAAATATTATTTGGCCATAAAAAGGAATGAAGTTCTGATACATGCTACAACATAAGCGAACCTTAAAAACACTATTCTAAGTGAAAAAAGCCAATCACAAAAGGTCACACATTGTATGATTTCATTTATATGAAATACCCAGAATGGGCAAGCAGGGGCTGGGGGGTGGTGAGCAGTGATTACTTAATGGTACAGGGTCTCCTTCTGGGGTGAAGATGTTTGGGAACCAGACAATAGTGATGGGTGCACAACACTGTGGATGTACTAAAAGCCACTGGCTGGTCACTTTAAAATGGCAGAAATGGCCAGTCTTTGTACCACACATGCACGAAAAATTCGCCCATGGTAAAAAACACAGGCAGCACAAAAGAGTATGAATCAAAAAATATGTTCCCAGGACTTCTGATCAAGATGGCTCAATAGATAGTACCCAGAGTCATCCTCTCCCACAATCAACTGATTTACTTACAACTATTAGAAAGCAATGACAGCCAAGCTGGGGACACTAGAGCTCAGGGGAAGAGGAAGAGAGACCTACAGAGTTCATGAAGGTGGGAGAAGGCATGATGAGAGAAAGATAGGACTACTCTGACCGTCTCGAGCCCCAGCCATTTCAAGGCTGGCCCTGGTAAGCACACAGAGCCAGAGCTGGCAAAAGCTGTAGCTGTGCCCTTCGTATGAAGTTGCTTGGAGGCAGCAGGGGAGAAGAGGGCCTTGGTGGCCCGCAGACCAGCAAGACCACTAACAGGGTTCCTGAGGACCCACATAAGAGTGAGGGGCCACAGACAACTGAAAAAAGGAGCCACTCAGAAGCCGGTGAGTCATTGCAAGGACTAGCATGTGGCCTGTCCCATGGGAAGTGTTTGGAGTGAGGGGGTTGGAGGAGAAGAGCCACTGGGGGGGAACATTGGGAAACCGCATGGACAGCTGATCTGCCCACCAATCAGCACAGAACCATTCAGTGGAGATTGGTCAAGAATATAGAACAGCAGGGGGTGCGGTGTGCTGAAAAGACTCAGGGCCAGACCAGAGTTTCCACACAACCCAGGTATTTCAGACCTCACAAGACTCAGAAGTGCTTACAAAGTCAACAATTAAAATCTTCGCTGCACAAAAAGCCTTCCCCAGGGAATCAGCAGCAAAGCAGCAATTTAGCTCAACCACAGGGCTCAAGTGCTGGTCCCCACAGGAAGTTCCCCCATTTTAGAAGTAACCAAAAGAAAACAAGTTAGTTCCAGTGCAGAGTTTAAGTGGTGGAAACACCAAATAATCCAACACAGAACTGAAAGAAAAAACGAAAACCCCACAGATGAGAGACAAAGTTCTGATATTAAGCAGTAAAGGTCTAACACCACCAAAGAACACATATAAAACCTAGAAGTGCCAGAAGCCTCTGGGGCTCCCAAGCTGGGGTAGGGGTAGGGCTGAGGGCATCAGCCATGCCCCCCTGATGACTGCATCCAGCCCAGAGACCACCTGGTCATTGCTGGAGAGCCCCAGGCTACCAAGCTGGGGTCGTGGGGGGCCAAGAGCCTGAGCCACACCCCCCTGACATCTGCATCTAGCCCAGCAATAACAGAGCCACTGCCAGAAGCCTCCTGGGCTCCCATGCTGGAATGAGGGGGTGCCACAGGTTTCGACCATGCCCCCCTTTATCCTCCTTTCTCTTCCTCTTTCTCCCTCCTCCAAACTGCTCTGCAACATCTTAGAATGTAAAAAAAAAAGTAATAATAAATAAATAATTTTTTTCAAAAAAAGGGAGGGTGATAAGGACAACTAGAACAATCTCTGCCACATACTCTTTATCAACTTAAATAAATTTTCTTTTATTTCTAGTTAAAAAAAAACTATACCAATAAAAGCAAAAATTTGCATTAGGTCGTTATAATTTACAAAGGGCATTTTCATGCAATACTTTATTTGGGCCTTTTATGATACTAATTGTACAAAACACGAAAGTAAAGTGAAGTAACTTTTCCAACTTGCATGTTGACCCCAGATTCAAACTTAGTTCTGACTCCAAAGCCTATGTTCACTCCATTGCCTATGACTAGAGAATAAATTAGCCACATAGTACACAATATGGGAATTCTTTAATAAGAATATCATAGTGGAGTTATAAAAAGTAATCTTGGTTGTGATATGGTACTATAGGTGTGCAAGATTTAACCACTGGGGAAGACGGGGTGAAGGGTATGCAGGACTTCTCTATTTCTCTCAAATGCATGCAAATCTGCAATTTCCTCAAAATAAAAGGTTTTCTTCCCTCAAAAAAAAAAAAAAAAAAAAAAAAAAGCCCTGGAAAAAACCAAACCAAAACAAAATAAAAATATGTTCCCTTCACCCATATTTCTGTTAATCTCTCACAGGAAAATCCTGTTAAGTTTCTTGCATATCCTAGAAAAATTATTAAAACGAAAGTGTGTGTGTGTGTGTGTGTGTGTGTGTGTGTGTGTGTCCTATTTAAAAAAAAAAACAAATGGAATCATGTCATATACACTATTAGGTATTTGGTTTTTTTTCACTGACTATATCTTGGAATTCATTTCTGATCAGCGCAGACAGATCTATGTTATTTTTTGGTGGTTGGAGAACATTTCAGCATGCTGCTGAATGGCAGGGTAGCATCACACAAACATTATCTTATACAAATTCAGCTACCATGCTGGTCATTCAGAAGCCATAATACAGTTTCTTGTATGTAACGTTATTGTTATATGCAAGCAAGTGACTTCATCTGATCTTGCCTCAAAGGAACAGCCATGTGTTGCAACACTGGAAGAAACCGACTAAAGATCAAGGACTCTCCTTTATAGCAATTTAAGAAATTTTCAATGGTAATTTGCACCAGTTCCCTCTAAGTTATTTTATTATGCCCACCTATCAGTAAAAATATATGAAGGGTCTTCAAAAAGTTCATGGAAAGATTCATATCATCTATTTTTTCATGAACTTTTTGAAGTATCCCCATATACATATATTTATATTTATTTGTGCATAAATTATATATGTATGTTTAAACTTTTTTGTAAATATTATCAAATTATAAACACTATAAAACATTCACATAGAATTTTAAAAAGATGTGTTGAACTAAATACAAATAAAGCTTCTAATATTTCTGCCTACATCATCTTATGAACCCCTGGGGTGCCCAGACTACTCCTAAGATCCCTGGTTTAGACCATGTGTTTTTTTATCTTATGCAGTGACTTCATAACCTAATCCACTTGTAAGATGTGATTCTGCTGAAACACAAACTATCTCAAATCCACTAGCAAGGAGCACTTGAGGGAGTAGCAGTTTTAGTACTAGGAAGAGTATAGCGGTGCTCATCTGTGTATCTGCATTCTAGCACATTTACGTGAGTGTATCTAGCTCCTCATTCTTGTTTGAAGGGAAGAGGAATAGAAAACCAGAGAAGGGAAGGGGATTACCTAAGGCCACACAGAACTGGGACTAGAACCCAAGCCCCTGATCCCTGAGGCCACAGCCAGGGATCCAGGCTGTCACTGAAAAGCCCAGGTCCCCAGGGTGGCTCCTCTTCTGCAAATGGTGACACGGCTGGACAGATGCCAGGTTTGGAGCTCCAGCTCCAGCAGGACACAGGGGAACCTAGAATTGGCTTCTCAGGAAGGAGAAGTCCCTAAACCCCCAAGGGAACCAGAACTTACTGTGGGAGCTGATGTATTCAGGGGTCTTGCCCGGTCCCAGGGGAAGGGCCTCCTCATAGTAGTCCTCAGGTGGAGGCTTGTTGGGGAGTGGCGGAGGCAGGTCGGCTGCCTGCAGGGGATGAAGGAGGTATGTGAGACCAAGAAGGCTAGGGGAGCAGGCAGAGCTGGAGGGGGGTGGCTGGAGGAGAGGGAGTCGGGAGCTCCTGGAAGGCAAGAGGCAGTCTCAATGTGAAGCCATAACTTTTAATAGAGTCACAGTGCTGGCAAAATTGAGAGCATATTTGTCCTGGGCTTCTTACCCACATTTTTAAAGCATCAGGGCTCCTCTGCAATGTCTGGACTCCTCTGCAATTTTATGGACTGCCAAATAGTAGTAGTTATACTTTTGATTGAGCACATGCAGGATTATCAAAAACTCCTGTGAGTTCTGCAATACTGAGCCACCACATCTGTACACGTGTGAGGAGCAGCAGGACTAGGAAGCATGAGACACACTATGGAGTGAGGCAGGACTGTCCAGCAGCTAAGACCTTAGCTCTGGAGCCAAGAGAACCTGGCTTTACAGCTAAGTTCTGTCACTAACTAGTTATGGGACATCGAGCATATCATTCACCCTCTCTGAGCCTCAGTTTCCTTATCTGTAAAATGGAGATAACAATTGTGCCAACCCCATTTGGTTGCTGTCAGCATGTAAATGACCTAGTAAATTGTCAACAATTGGTGATGACGATCCTGAATTGTGCAGCTGACAGACACTGACTGTTGTGATTACGGGATCCCCTGCTCTAATTCCATGGCTCCGGAGTTGGGAACCCTACACATGGCCCACTTCTTTACTTTGCAGGTGAAAAACTCAGGCTCAGAGAAGGGAAGAGATTTGCCCAAGGCCACACAGCAGAGTAGTGGGGAGGGCAGAGGCCACGCAACTCCTGGTCCAGAGCATTTCCCATCACCTGCCTGTATTAGGCCATTAGAGAATGGGGTGGTGATGTCCTTTGGGCCTACGAGGACAGACCAGTTCACCACATTCTCTCTGCTCAGCATTAACACAAGTGAGCACATTGTGTGCCACTGAAATGTTCACATGGCTCTGTGTCTGCCCTTACCCACCACCCTGGAGAGAGGACAGGGTCCTGCACAGCAAGAAGAGTCCCCAGTATTGAGGGGAGAGTTGTCCCCAGCCCAGAGGGACAGAGGGCCTGAGGATGTGGGGACCTCTGCCATGACTCACATTCCTCAGAGATGGGCTCTTGGCTGGCTCAGGATTGGCTCCTTTGCTGGGCTCCCCATCGTCCTCCGGCATGT
Source organism: Cynocephalus volans (assembly GCF_027409185.1). Classification (NCBI taxonomy): domain Eukaryota; kingdom Metazoa; phylum Chordata; class Mammalia; order Dermoptera; family Cynocephalidae; genus Cynocephalus; species Cynocephalus volans. Next base: position 132,089,068 of record NC_084461.1, on the reverse strand, counting down.
CCCGAAGGTCACTCAGGTCACAGTCTACAGAGGGTCAGGCATTGGGCAGAGAAAGCCAAGGATGAACATGGCAGAGGCAGAGGAGGGCTGGATCTGGGGTCAGGAGGCTGCACATGAGGTTGGCTCCACCACCTCCTCCATAACCCTGAGCAAGTGACTTAATCAATCTGGGTCTCCTCACCTGTAAACTTGTCACAATAATCCCTGCCTTGTCAGTCTTCCAGTTATTGAGAGGATCAGATAAGATAGGATTTGTCATGGTGCTCTGGAAATGTTTGAGGGTTCTGTTATAAAGGCACGGCATTTTCCCTAAGTCTAGCAGTCTCTGAAACTCTCTCTAGACCATGGCTTTCTCCCTGTGTCGAATAGGCTGTTGTCACTCAGCATGCAGCAGGAGTGGCAAATACCCTGCGTGCATCTGCCTGGTGGCTCCCACACAGTGGCACTGATGTGCCTCAGTTGCAGCTCTCATTTCCTGCTGAGCCGCTGGATTGCTAATCCAGTGTCCCAGGTAGCAATTATTAAGGGACAGAGTGCTGGGCAAGCTACACTCTTCTGCGCACACCCTCTCTGTCCTGCACACTCATTCCTACCACCTCAAATCTCTGGGATGATTTCCTACAGCTATGAAGATTTTGATTAGACTTTCAGAGCTGGCAGGGCCCAGAGAGGCCAAGGGACTTGCCCAAAGTGACTCAACGACTCAATGTTAGTGTCAGGCCCAGCCCAATCCAGGGACCCTTCCACGTTCATGGGGCAGAGGGATGGCTTCAGAGCTGAGGTCCGGAGAGGGTCGCTTACCAAATTCTTCAAATAGGGACTCCACAAAACTGGGCCCAGTGTGGAGGTCCGCTGTGTTCACATACAGGTAGGAGACTTCTTTTGCTGTGAGGAAGGAGGAGGACACACCGGCAGTGAGGAGGGGAGGGACCAGGCCTCCTCCACCCCACTCGGACTTCTGTCCCACACGGGACACAGCACCCAGTTTGTGAAGCATGCTCACATCCTAAATTATTTCACTGGTTTTCAAACTTTGTTTTCGTTTTTACACTGTTACTGAGGATCTTTTTCCAAGTAAAGGGATGCCCAGAAGCCCAGTACAGAAAACAGGTCATAGGGGCTGCTCTGGGGACGGCCAGGGGATGGGGGCTCCAGCAAGCACAGCTGGAAAACTGCTGTCCCTTTCATGCTCCCAACAATCCTGTGAGGGCAGAAGGTAACATCAACTCTGTTTTGTCACTGGGAAGTGAGACTCAAAGAGTCATCTGGGGGGACTTCTCACCGCATCCCTCAGACTCCTTGAACACTGCAGGACATGGGTACAGCTCATTAGAGTTTACTGAGATGTATCAACCCGTCCCTGACTGGGGCGTACAGAAAAGGCTGGAGCAGGCGAGGAGGGCTTGCTGCTGAGCAGACCATGAAGGGCAGGGGTGTGAGGTTTAGAGGGAGGGGTACGAACAAAGATGTGGGGGAGACACACCACATGTAAAGATGAGTGTGTGTGTGTATCAGAGAGCATGTGTGTGTGTATCAGAGGGACTGCGTGTGAGCATGCGTCTGTGTAGGAGCGTGTGATGTGGATATGCGTGCGCGTGTGTGTGAGGTGCATGGGAATATGTTGTGTGTGTGTGAGAATGTAGTGTGTGCCACGTGTGGTGGGTGTGTGAGTGTGCGCTGGGGGTGTTCGTGTTTGTAGAGGGTTGGGGATGGAGGGGTAGAAGGAGGCCAGCCGATCTGTGGTGGAGAAGTAGGGCCTAACTGGATGAGGACACTGGGCCAGAGCATGACATGCATTGAACGCCATGCTGTGAGGCTTCGACGTCCTCCTGCAGCAGGCCCTGAGGAGTTACTGAAGGTCCTTGGGTAGGGAGAAGGGAGGCTTTGCTGTTTCATGTAAATGGAGTTGCTTGGGGCAGACTGCTGGTGGCTGACCTGGGAGGGGCTGCAGGCTCTGCAGGATGGAGGCCACGGCCATCTTCTTCTCCAGGGTGGTGTCGCTGAGGTACTCGTGGTCCAGGAGGCTGAGCAGCCCGGCAAGCTCTGGGAGCAGCTGCTCCAGCACTGGGGAGGCAGGCCGATGTTGCACAGTCACAGCTCTGCATCCAGGATCCTGGCCTGCCCGCCACATGAATGGCCAGGGCAGCAGGGGCCAGAGGTCAGGGCGGGGGGCAACAGGCAGACATGGGGGTTCTCACACAGCTGTCCCAGTGCTGGCCACCAGCCTCCCTTGGGAGGGCCCTGTTCAGTTAACCCTGTGGTGTTCCCATGGGCCTCCCCAGTCTGCCTCAGACCTCAGATGACCTTGGCCTGAGGACTGGACCTCCCTGGGCTCACCCTGGCAACTCTGAGCCCAGGCAGCCCCAAGCGGAGGGAATTCGGCCCCCCCGTTGTCCCAGCCTGCCTTCTGCTTTGCAGGCCTAGGGGTTTTTCCTTGATGCAGCTAGAGGTTCGGTGCAGGTCTCTGGCTGGAGCCCCCAGCCATCCAGGACACAGGCAGGAAGGGAGCCTTCCTGTCCCATCAGTTCATATGCTTCAATCTCTGGAAGCTTCTGTTTCCGGTGCCTTGGCCAGAGCCAAACTAAACATTAACCCTTCCCATACCATGCCCCAAATTATCATTCCATACTTTCTTTCCATGCCACACCAGTGCTTCTCAGACTTAAGTGTGTATAGGAATAACCCGGGGAATCTTGTCAAAATGCAAATTCTGATTCAGGAGGTCTGCGGTGGGACCAGACAATCTTCCAGCTCATGAGTTGCAAGATCCTAGAACACAGAGTCCTCTAAAGACTCCAGCATGCCAAGACCACGATGTCATGGGTGTCTCCCTGTCCTGAAAGTAACTTGGGACTTGGTTTGCCTTAGGGCTGAAGACCAGCTTCATCACTGTCCTACACTGCAACTCACCAAGCACTTGTGCATGATAATAAATGCTAACTCATGTTGAAGGAGCTGTGCAAAGCCTCTTAAATTTTATTGTCTCATTTAAATCTCATATCAAGTATTCTATTATCTCCATTATATGATGAATGAAACTAATGCTCACGGAGGTTAAATAACCTCGCCAGGGTCACACTGCTAACAGATCCTTGGCCAAATCTGCCTTCCTCAGTCTATTCTCTTAACAGTGGAGCAACGTTGCTTCACAGTATTTTATTTGATCCCACCAACGAGTTTTGAGGTAGTTCCCACGATCACCCCTACTTTTTAGATGAAGAAATTAAGGCTCAGAGAAGATAAGCAACTTGCTTTAAGTTATGCAGAGGTGAGTAGAAGAGCCAAGACTTCACCTCTGGCTGTGACCCCTAACTCCACGTGCTTCTCCTCACGCTGGGCCCTCCTGCGGAAACAGGGAGACCCTGCCCTGTAGCTACTGGTTCTGGATGGTAAGAGGGGCTATAACATCATGCATAAGAGAACAGACCCTGGAGCCAGGTCGCCTGGGTTCAAATTCAGGCTCTGTCATTCATTAGCTGTAGGACCTTTGGCAAGTTACTTAACCTGTCGATGACTCAGTTTCCTCCTCTGTAAAGGGGATAATAACAGCAACTGCCTCATTGGGTTGCCATGAGGATTAATTATGCCACGCAGGAAAAGTGCCTTGCCCAGCACAAAGGAAATGCTTGGCACAGTCATCTATTCTTACTGTAGAATTTAGCACGTTGACCTAAGAGAAGGTGTGGACTGGACCTGAATCTGCGTTTCCTTAGCGTCTAGTCTGGGGCCTGCTCAGAGTGGGTGCTCTACACGATGATCACACTAGGACCTTATGTATAGATGGGACGAGGCAGTCTCTATGGGGCATTCCATCGTCACCCTAAACTCACTGAAGATGACCTGGAGCTGACACAGACAGCCACTACCTCAGGCACGCTCTCTACCCTCGGGTGCTGAGGTAGCCTTTCCCTGCACCTTCTCATCTAATCTCCACAGCCATCTGTGAGTGGGGCCCCACGGGGAGACCTATTTTCCAGAAGATGACTCTGAGGCTGAGGGAAGCCGTGGGATGATCGCACACCCTGAAAGAGGTGGAGCCAGGTTGGTGCCAAGTCTGTGTGATTCCCAGTCACACAACTCCGGGGGGCGCTGCTCACCTCAGAGCCATGTGAAAGGTGCCTGGAGACCCTGCAACGTCACAGAAGCGAGGGCACTGAGGGGCGGCCAGGTTTCTCTCTTCACAGCAGGAAATCATTTAAAACCATTTTAGCCGAACTTCAGCGGTTTTGAAGGAAATGAAATCACAAACTTCTCTGGCCCCAAACGTCAACAAACGTCAATGAACTCAATTCCAAAACATTTACTGAAGCACCAGTCATGTGCCCGGCTGGCCACTCTGGGGGATCAGGAACAAATGGATAAGACGCTGTCCCTGTGGACATCCTCTCTCTCTCACACGTGTGTGTGCCCACAGGTAATTCCTTACAAGGGTGGCGGCGGGAAATGCAAGGAGGCATGGCGGGGCAGCGCCGGAGCCCACCTGCAGCCTGCAGCCAGGAGTCATCCCTGACGTCTCAGGACACTGCCCTGCTCTCCCACAGGAATGCCAGGGTGCACAGGCCTCCCTCCACCAGTGGTTCTGACACTTCTTGGTCTCAGGATCCCCTTATACTTTTAAAAATTATCGAGGACCCCAAAGATAAATGTCCTATGTAGGTCATATTTGTCAACATTTGCTGTATTAACAATTAAAACTGAGAAATTCTTAAAACACAAGAACACACAGACACTTATCTCTCTAGCCTTCAGAGCTATCACATCATCAAATAGCCCCTAAAAACTCCACTGTCCACTCCTGGAGGATGAGAGCGAAAAAGGCATCTGATGACTTAGTACTACATAGAGGTAGTTTTGAGCTTACAGACCCCCTGAGAGCGTCCTGGGGAACCCACAGGAATCCCCCATCCCCAACCACACCTTGAAAACTATTGCCCTGTAGTAAATGACCCCAGATTGCTAAGCTGTTTGGGATTCTTAAGTCTGTTTTGTTTCTTTTCTTTCTCTTTTTTACTTCCATCCCCCTCCCTCCTTCCCCTCCTTTTTGAAAAATTTTTCTATTTATTTTTAGTGCCTTTTTTTGGTTTGTTATCCCTCTCCCCCTTTGTTTTCTTTCTTTCCTTTTGTCTCTCTTTTTGCTTGAGGCTCTAATGATTTCTTCTTGTTACTATCAGCAAGTGCCTATGTGTGGCAGCATTCTACCTTCTAAATGCTACACTGACTGCCTCTAATGTAATGTTTGTTACAGTTTTTTCTAAAGTAAGAACAAATAGGTTCTGAGTGAGTTCTCTGCATTTAAGAACATGAGTTTTACTACCCAATCTTTGTAATACTTTTTTTGGTTGTTTCCTTCCTGGTCTTTGATGGGATTCTTCACATGGGACCTTGACTTCTAAGTGTGTTTCTTTTAACTGAGATGTAACCACCAAAGTTCAAATGGACCAAAGGAAGGGACTGAGGGAGTCTGGGAGAAGCAGTGGAGAGTGAGGGGCTGACAGTCCTGGTGGTGGCCATGCAGCCTGGAAGGAACCGGCACGCAGCGGGGACAGAGGGGCTGGGAGCCATGGGACAAAGCTTAGCTTGTAGTTTCCCTAGAGCTGAGCAGTTATCACACATGGTCTCATTTAGTCCTCCAATGCCCCATAGAAAAGGAAACAGAGGCTCAGAGAAGTGAAGTTACTCAGCCAGTAAGCAATAAAGCCAGGCCTTGAACACCGGTCTGTCTGGCTTCAAAGCTTGAACGCCTGTGCCTGAATTCTCCATCAGAAGATTTCAGCTCAGCTCAGTGCAGTGGAGGTGGGAGGCCAGGCTGGTGGGGAGGAGGTGGGCAGGTGTGGATGCTGGGCTTCCTCTCAAAGCCTTCCCGCTCCTGACCTGGGGATCTCTTCACCTGTGGGAGGGAAGCTCTTACCTCTGGAGCCGAAATTCCTGCTTGATGGCCCTCTCCCACCGGGCCGTTTGAACTTCAGAGCACTGACTATCTCATAGAAGAAAAACAAGCCACTCAAAGTAAATACCTGACTTAACAGCGGGATCTCATCCCAGAGAGAACCTTATATATATCATGGATACAGGAAACCTCTTAGCCTGTGCTTGGCTCTTCCAGAACAATACAGAGCTCACCATGAGAAGCTAGCTTGCAAGCATAGTGAACATGGAAGTGCCTTCAATGACAGCTTTGTCTTTAATGCTAGAGAATTCAAACTGCAGGGATTTACACCATCAGAGAATTTAATTTAGAGAGAAGTCATATGGGTATAACGCATATGACAAATGATTCTGCCAGGGCTCATATATACCACCAGAAAAGCAGCCTCAAATTTTAGTAAGAAAAGACTGTCCCAGGGGGTTTGTTGGAAATGCATTCTGGGATTCCCTAACCAGAGAGTCTGGTTTTGGAAGGCCTGTGGTGTGATCCAGGAATCTGCATTTTAACCAGTACTCCAGGTGATTCTGATGCAGGCAGTCCAAGTTTCAAACTCTGCAAAATAATCCACCAGGAAAAAACATACTACAGGGGACATCTATGGACATAAAGAATATGGGAAGACCTCTCATATTCCTTAAATATGGTCACTAGACATCCTCATCTGAAAAAACTGAGAAGTGAGGCAGGAATAAGAGCCTCCAGAGAAGATTATAAATAGCTAGAGCATGGAGTCTTGCTTACAATAGCACAGTGGTTGGGGATCTGGGGTCAGATCCATGTGTACTGGGGTTCTTCTACTGCCACTTCTGAACTGGGCAATGCTGGGCACATTAGAGAACTCTGAGCCCTGGATTTGTCATATGTAAAATGAGAATAATAGGATCCCAACCTCACAGGCTGGGTGGACTTGGTAAGGTCATGCCTGGGAAGCACTTAGCATGTCCTGTGTCTGGAGCAAACACTCACTAAGTGATAGTTATAGTGCTGTTGTCATTGCTGCTATTTCCTAGTACTTCCCAGATCTATGGGGACTCCTAAGTATTGATCAGATAGGATTTAGAGACAGATTTACTATAGTCATTGTAACAAGCTCCATGAGGACAGGGGCTGTATCTCAATCAGTACATGGTAGATGCCCGATGAACATTTATTCAATGAACACAATATTTTGATGACTTAGTCTAATCCTATTGATGGAGTTTGGATGTGTTGTCCCCTCCAAAACTCATGTGGAAATTTGATCCCCAACGTGGCAGTGTTGGAAACTGATTGAGTCATGGGGGCGGATCCCTCATGAACGAATTAATGCTCTCCCTGGGGGAGGGGGATTAATGAGTGAGTTCTCTCTCTATTAGTTCCCACGAGAGCTTGTTGCTTAAAAAGACCCTGGCACCTTCTCTCTCACTCTTGCTTCTCTCTCTTGCTTCCTCTCTCTTGCTTTCTGTCGCCATGTGATCTGCTTGTACCCGCCGGCTGCCTGTCACTTTCTGCCATGATTTGAAGCAGCCTGAGGCCCGTGCCAGATGCAGCTGCCCCAGAATCGTAAGCCAAATAAACCTCTTTCCTTTATAAATTACCCAGTTTCAGGTATTCTGTTATAGCAACACAAAACGGACTAAAACACCTATCATTTTAAAGATGTGGAAAGTGAGGGTCAAAGAGGTTATTTGAGTTAGCTATGTTCATACAACCACTTGAAAAAAAAGTATCTCATGTTAAATTCATGCAAAGTTTACACAAAGCTTGATGTTTAAGACAGGCGGTGGACAATTGAGGCCCCCTCCCAGCTCTGTCATTTTCCAGCTGTGGGCCCCTGGGGAAATTTCTTAACTTTCCTAAGCTTCCAACTCATCTGCAAACAGTGGGGGTAATAACAGTGGCTGCTTCACAAGGTCATGGTGACGATGAGATGAGGTGATGTGTACTGTATTCAGTGCACTTGATAGCTGCTCTCCATTCATATGTGATCTTCCGGAGTTTCAGGTGCAGTGGTAGGCACAAGGACAGGGGTTTGGGCACAAAAGGAATCATGGGACTAGGCAGGCCTCACCACGTGGACTATTCATGGCTCCGGCCCTGACACTGAGCTCAGCATGGTTGTGGCAGAAGGAGGCAGCAGAGCCCTTCCCTCAGGGTGCTCACATCCCAAGGACCACCTCTATGCCAAGAGAGGAGACAACATCTTCTGGTTCGGGGGCAGTAATGCAACCAAAGAATCCTGTCCCTACTGTCCCCAGTCAGGAAAGATCTCGTTCACCAATTCCTAACCTGCCCCCCCAATCTTTGCTCTTGGTCCAGGTCATCTTATTTTCTGAGGGCAGAGTGGGGCATCAGCACAGGACTATCTTTATGTCTAAAGGTTTTTTAGAACCACGAATATATTTCATTGATCTTATTTGGTTTAGCTGAGTCTTAGGGAGTTACGGTAAAACAAAACAAAACAAGAGGAAGAAATGGACTCATTATTGTTTATAAGTCTTCAATCTTTTAAGTGGAGCAGACAGGCACAGAAACCCAAGATGGGGAGTAATTATTCTCTGGGTTGCAAAAAAGTTTCTCAAATAAAATTAGAAACTTATTTAAAAATGTGTCTAAGATTAGACTAAGTGCTTATTGTTGCTGATGAGTACCCAGCTAAGACTAAGATCAATTTTCTTTCTGCTTCTCCACCCTCCCTACCTAACTGAAATCAAAATAAGATATTATATAGCAGAAATTAAGCCATGGGCAAAAAGCACTGTCACTTGCCCCCAGGACGTTATCCCTGGTCCATACACTTGATGCAGCCTGCTTGAAACCTTCAAGGCATTTATCACAGCCAGTGAGGATATGAGTGCACAGAAGCCTGGATTTATTTAGAGATCTCAAAGGTAATGGATCTAATTTCCATGGCAAAGGAGAAGAGAATAATTAAACTTCAGCAAACCACAGGAATAATAAACCCCGTATTGGCTCCTACCAGGTTGGGTCCAGTGCTGGGCACTTTGATGCCTGATCTCATGCCTGTGCAATATGGAGTTTATAAAAATGCTTGAAAACAGCTTTTAAGTTACCATTTCATTAAACGCAAAGCAGTAGGAGGAAATGCAATTTCTTTTTCCCCACCTCATCATTTGACAAGCTTTTTCAAATGTAGACATCACAAGATAACTCATCCTTCTTTGTTTTCAAAGTCAGAGAAAATGCAATGAGCATGGCTTAGAAATGGAAAATAAGAAGAATTGTCAAAATGTGGTTTTATGAAGGGCCTACAATTTTTCTTTTGGTTTACTCAAATTTCTTCTCTTCTTTCCAAAGAGTGAAATAACCCAATTTTCATCTCATACAACAGGCTCCTGTTCTGGAGAAAGAGTCAGTGCATTACTTTAAAAATTTTTCATCATGGTTTTAGAGAAGGCTTTCTGTACACTGTGTTTTAATAAGCCCACACATTAATGGGGTATGTCCCATTATAACATTAGGGAGTTAAGTTGCCCTGCAAAAGAAAGCAATGTGCTTATCAGATGTGAGCTCAATATTTGGATGGGGGGAAGAAAAGAAAGAGGAGCCTTTCCTGTGACCTTCAAACCCTGTAGGCTCTTCCAGAGAGACCTCCCTCCAGGTGGCCCTCATGCTCTGTTCCTCAGCCTCTGGGCCCAGGGACTTTGCATAAACTATTCCCTCTACCTGTCACAACTCTCCTTCCCTGCCCTCCAGTAATGCCTTCTTCAGCTCTCAACTCAATTGTGTCTTCTTCAAGGATACCTGTTCCCCAATGTTCATCGCAGCACTCTTTACAATAGCTAAGAGTTGGAACCAGCCCAAATGTCCATCATCAGATGAGTGGATATGGAAAATGTGGTACATCTACACAATGGAATACTACTCTGCTATAAAAAAGAATGAAATACTGCCATTTGCAATGACATGGATGGACCTAGAGAGAATTATATTAAGTGAAACAAGTCAGGCACAGAAAGAGAAATATCACATGTTCTCACTTATTTGTGGGAGTTAAAAATAAATAAATAAATACACAAAAAACTGGGGGGGGGGGAGAAGACACAACAATTACAGTTCCTTGAAGTTGATACCACAAGTGAACAGTTGGGAGGGAGGGGGGAGAGGGACGAGGGAGGGAGGTTTTGGTAATGGGCCACAACAATCAACCACATTGTATATTGACAAAATGAAATAAAATTTGGAAGAAAAAAAGAAAAAAGGATACCAGAGGACATGCCTCTTGACCACAGCCACTCCCCCTATTTTATGTTATCACCAAGTATCTCTCCTTGTGACATTTCACATAGTAAGATTTTACATTTACTTATGAATTTTTTGATTAGTGTCAGTTTTCCTGACTTGAGCCTGAGCTCCATGGGGGCAGGAACAGTGCCAACTTTTGCTAGTGTCCAACACAGAGGAAGTGCTCAAGTATTTGTAAAATTAATGAACTCTTGGAGCAAACTTTTTTTTTTCTTAAGAGCTGATAAACTCTAACAGCTAATGTGATTTTAAAACCATGTCTGTCGTTATGGAGGCTCAGCATAGTAAAAAGATGCTTGAAAAAAAGAAACACCAAAAAAAAAAAGGAAACAAATAGCCCTGGGTACAAAAGGAAGTAGAAGTCCAATTTCTCACATGGCTAAGCTCCCAAATACTCTATTTTGTTGAACTTATATCCCACATGTGAGTACAGCTGCCAACTGATTTAGTGATGTACATTTTGTAGTTGGTAGAGGTTAATTCTAACTGGGAAATAATGACAACCAACAGTGAGTAACCCAAACTGCCTGAATTCAAGTTCTGTTCCCCATTTCCTAGCTGTGTAACCCTGGGACACTGACATGCGCCCATGCCTCCTGCACATCACTGGTGACATGTGAGCATATCCATGGGCCTTAATTTGTGTGGATGTGCTTAGAACAGTGTCTGGCACATAGTAAGTACTCAATAAATGCTAGCTATTGATTTACTCCTCCATTACTACTGTAAGCCATACCCTGCTTTAAGAGATTTACATGTATTATTTGCATAAGTTATGCTTATTCTTACGACACGGTGGGCTAGCCTCATTTTGCATGCGTGGCAACTGAGGATTGCAGAATGGGAAGAATACCGGAGGAGCTAATTGTAACGCCTCCCCCAGTCTCTTTCAGGACACTGCTTCCATCAGCATCTAACTTGGAGTTAACTCCACAGAGAGGCCCCTAGTTCCACAGGTGAGGCTGGTAGAATTGTCCCTTCATGTCATCGGTTCAGAAATCTCTTTTTCCCCTGCCCACGGTCTCTTCCAAGTTGCTGCAAATCTGCCCAGCTGGGGCCATGGGGACGTCTCGTTTCCTTCCTCTGAATTTACAAGCACTTCTCTCTGAGTCCAAGTGCAGGCCAAACAGTGGGCAGAACTTCGGAGAGGACAGCACTGGTTGGATTCGCATTGTCTATCACCAAAACAAAGACTTCCTGTTGTCCCAGCGTGTATAAGGAGGGTCATAGTGTTTGTGGGCTGGAAAAGAATGACAAAGGGGCAACAAAACAAACCCAGCTGCAAAGTCCATGCCTCCGTGCTGAGTGATTTCCAGGAGTTAAATTTAGCCCCAGTGTAAGGGAGGGCCAGGGGTAGTGAGGGCACCTTGGAAGGCTTTTGTGGGTGTTAATTACAGCTATTGCAGGAAACTGAATATCCTTTTATGCTGAAGAGAATAGCACAAGTTTGACTCCATAAGATAGAAACACAGAAACATTCATGAAGAAGGGAGTTGGTAAAGAACAGTGGGGAGAATTTGGGACTTGGTCTCAGAGGACTTGGTTTGGATTCCAACTCCTCCCACTTACTAGGGTGTAATTTTGGGTAAGTCATTTAACTCCTCTGAACTTCATTTTCCTGTCCTGTAAGGAGTTTAGAAAACCCATGTATAGGTTTGTGTGAAGTGGAAATGGGGAATGGCTGGGAAAGGGTTTGTAAACTGTAGGGATTATTAGCAGGGATGGTAGACTAGCACAGTTCTCTGATCTACTGTTATTTCAGGAAGACAGGGAGTCAAGAGGTCACAGAGGTCATAGGTCAATGGGAAAGCAGGTCATGGGTCGTTTCTGGGTGACTCTGTCCCAGGAGTCAGGCCAGGGTGACAGTCCCAGGGAATCCTGCATCTTCGGTGGCCTTCCTAGCAGCAGCTCTGCCAGGCTCCTCCATCCAGCAGGAGGGTCCTCTCTTCAAGCACCTTCTCAGCTCTAGGCCGCGAGGGAAGCCATAGCTTCCTTTCACAGGAGCGGGTGGGGGCAAGCCGCTGACTTCCCAGGAAATAATTTTTGGCTGTGAGACTGGGCTCTCCCAGAATTGTCCCTTTGTCTGTGGATTCCTCCCCATTTAACTCACTAAGGAAATGGTTCCAGGAGGAAGTGGAAAACTGTGACACTTGCTCAACCCCCACACACGATGGCAGCTGTTTCCGTTTCCGGGAGTCTGCACCATCTCCTTCTCCAAAGTCTTGGGGAAACAGCAGCAGGCCCAGGGAGTGATCTGGGATGCCCAATGATGAAAGCAGGCAGTATTTTCAAGCTCTTAAGTGATATTCCAGATGTTGTGCTAAGCATTTTGCATGTATTACCTCATTTAATCCTTATAATGATCCTGCCAGGTAGGTTCTGTTCTTATCTGCTGTTTTACACATGAACCAAGTTAGGCTCAGAGAGGCACAGTCATTTGTCTAAAGACACATAGCTAGCGGACTAGGATTCAAACCTGGATCTGACTCTAGAGCCTAAGCTTTCAATCAACACATTATAATACCTTCTGGCCTTCATCTAACAGGGGTCTCTGACCACCAAAGCTTGCTAGAACCAACAGTGAGCACCTCATGATCATTCCCCACTGGTGTTTATTCACCTGCACGTGTGTCCCACCCGAGGCCTAGATGGGGCTGGGACCTTCTGCTTCTGAGAAGTCTGAGTTTGAAGACCCATCTCACCAACCTCCCTCAGCACACATCAAAGCCTCTGAGTAGAGGTATCTGGATTATGCAGACAATAATAAAAATACCCAAGAATGACAGCCAACATTTATTGAACACTTCCTATATGCTGGGTACTGTGCCTAACACTTTTATTTCTTTCTTTAAATAGGCCTCAGGTGGACAAAAATTGGATTAATCCTAATCCTTGCTTCATGAGATACTCTCATCATTGGCCCATGCATGCTCCACTTTTATTTAGTTATTTTACCATGTAATCAGTTATTTTTGATAATGTAGTAAGCACCCACAAACCTACTATTCAAAGCAAAAGCTAGGATGGTGACAACATCTTACCTCTAACTATATGATCCTGCCCCTCTGCCTCCCCTGCCAACCCATCATCCTGGACTGTGTGTTCATCATGCTCTTTCTTTCCCTTGTATATAGTTTTATTGCAACTAGATGTACTCCTGAAAAAATATTTTAAAAAATTTTTAGTTATTTTTAAATTTATTAAAAGGGTATAATGCTATAGGTAATGTTCTGTGACTTTTTTCCATAATACTATGCTGCTTAAATTTATCCACGATTGCCTGTTACTGTGTTCATTCATTTTGACTGTTGTGTGCTGTTTCACTGTGGAATATTCTCCATGCCTAACACTCTGTGCCTATTACCTCATTTAATCTTAGCAGCAACCCTATATGGTAGGAATTCTTCTTATCTCACTTTTAGTGGTAGGAAACTGAAGGCTAGAGAGAGTAAGGAACTTGCCAAGGCCACAGGTGCCAGGGTTGGAAACTTTCTAGTCTCCTATAGCACACTGTGTTTCAGTGTGTGGAGAAAACACAGGCACTGGAGCCAGAATCCCAGGGCTCAAGCCCTGGCCTCACACCTACTGGCTATGTGGCCTTGGGAAGTCCCTCCATGTCTCTGAGCCTCAATTTCCTCATCATCTAAGTAAGGTGACCATAACCGCCCTGCCTACCTCACAGGCCTGCTGTGAAGCTGAAGTCTGATGATGCTGGTGACAAGTGAGAGCGCTCTGCAAACTGACGCTTTGCAAACTGGTGAATTTTGATTACTAGTAGATGTGCCATCCTCCCACCCCCCACCCCCAATCAAAAAACAGAACCCACGTAGATTTTAGGATTGAACAGCACCCCATTCAGAAAGGTGAAGGATTAGGTGGACAATCAGCTCACAGAAAACCTCGGTGTGATAAAGGAACCAGAAAAGCATCAGCAGATGCCTTAGTCTGCACTAACAGAAATCTGGTATGTACTTAGTTTTATTCTGTTCAATAGAATCTTTTAAAAAAATTATTATGTTTTACTATTTCTGGCCTATTTTCACTATATGAGACCCCACCCCAGTGCTGTTTGTTTGTGGTGTTTCCTCTGCATGATCTGGTCTTCTCCAACTGTCACCTCGTAGAAGCTGTGTGACCTTGGGCAAGTTACTTAACTTCTCTGGGTCTGTTTCCTTATCTGCAAAATGGGGATAATAATAATACCATGCCTTACAGGCTGTTGTGAGGATCCAGTGAGGTATTACATAAAGTGCTTAGAACAGTTTCGGACATAAACCAAGCTATTATTTTTTATCTAAAATCTCCCCCACTCCCCAGATAGCGTCCACTCATCTTTTGGGTTGGTTTGAGTGTCACTTCCTCCAGGAGGCCAGTCCTGCCTTCCTGGACAGGTGAGGTCACCCCTTTCTATGCTGCAGAGTAGATGACTTGTTCCATGCCCTTCTCCATTAAACTGTAGACCTGTAAGGGTATGTATGATGCCTGACTTGGTATTTGCCACAGCTGCCCAGTGCCCAGCACTTTGGGTCAAATGTATCCCCGAAAAGTTCATGTATCGGAAACTTGACCCTCATTGTAACAGTGTTAAGAGGGTGGGAAATCCAATTACGGTATTTGAAAGATGGGGCCTTTAAGAGGTGATTGGATGGGGCGGGCCATGCCCTCGTGAATGGATTAATCCTTTCATGCAGTAATGAGATGCTGGTTTCATGGGTGGTCATGCGTGTGGTTCTGATGGCTATAAAAGGAGATCGAGCGAGAAGGTCATCTCTTTCTTGCTCAGGCTATTCTTTTGCCATCAGACACCCTGCATTGCTGGAGAGAGTCAACACCAAGAAGAAAGCCCTCACCAGATGTGTTCCCTGGACCCTGGAATTTCCAGCCTCCAAAACTGCAAGAAATAAATTTCATTCTCCTTATAAACTACCCAGTTTCAGGTATCCTGTTACAAGCAACAGAAAACGGACTAATACACCAGCACAGTAATAGGTACACAGCAGGTGCACTGGGGAGAGACTAACCAACAACCTGGAATTCAGAGAAAGGACCACAGACTAGGGAGGGGCCTGTGAATCCTGCCTGTGACAACTGTCTTCAGGAACAGAAGGGCTTGTGGGGCAGTGGGGAGAGAAAGGGTGGGTCAGATTTGCTCCCTACAGCAACGGGAGAACTGGGAGCAGACCTAGGCCAGAGGGTGGAAGCTTCAAGACCACTGTATTAGCCTCACTATAGAGAAGAACTTGCTGGAAATCTGAACCAAGAAGACAGGCAGATGTCTCTTCCAAGAGGGGCTGAGACCAGGTGGGCAGCTCCTCAGCAGGAAGGCTGGGAATGAGGCAGCACAGTGCATAGTTGAGACACTGAATTGGGGCAAGGAAGACCCAGAATCAAGGCTGGAATTTGCCCTCCAGTGCCCAGCACCCCCTGGCAGTGACCTCACCTCACCAAGCCTCAGTTTTCTCATCTGTATGACAAAGATCATAGAAGCACTTAGCCCAGAGGGCTGTGCTAAGGAGAAAGGGAGTTAATGCACGAGGAGTGTTACGCACTGTGCCAGACACACATAAGTCATGTTGTAAAAGCTTTGTTACTATTACTGATGTTGTTGCTGTTGCTAGTGATCACAAGGGAGCCAAGCACCACCAGGGGTTAGACTAGATGTTCTAAGTGGGAGGCTAAAGGTTGAAGCCAGAATGGCCACTGTCCACCAGATGGGAAGTCTTCTCTCCCTTCCTTCCTTCCCTCGCTGTCTACAAAAGCCTCCCAGTGCTAAGCCTAGATTTAGTTCTGGGCCAGGCCCCCAGAAATCCTCCCCACAGGGAGCCCAGCCGTCCCTGGGCAGGCTTTGAGAGACCTCTGGGGTGATTCCTGCTCCACAGTTGGGATCCAGGAAAATGTTGACTGAAGGTCCTAGGAATGAGTGTCTTGAGTTTTGAGATCCCAGACAAATGCCTCCTCTGCTTCCCCATTAGGCTAACAATTCCGTACAATTAACTCTATTTGAAAATGGAGAGTTTAACGTTTTATGTTTCTCTGCTCTTAAACATCAAGGTGAGTTAATCTTACACAATCTGCTGCTCACCTGAAATACCTGCTACAGCTCCTGCCTGGCCACCTCCTTCCAGTCTCTCCCCTTCCACTCTGAGTAAGCTCACTGATGGCTTTCCTGATTTCCCCAAATTGCAACACATCATAACCTCTTCCTGCTCACACCTCGTCCATAGCCCCCCAGGGCCCAGAACATCAGTTTTCCTTTGTGACCCAGATGATCCATGATCCTCACATGCTTCATGCGCTCCCTGTGGCTTGTCCGTGATTCCTCTGTAATTCCATCCTTTCCCAGGGTGGGAATGTGAAGAGTGAGCGTGAAAGTGTTAGAGAGAGAACTTAGATTCCTTCTTAATTTATTGAGAAAGGCAATCATTTACAAACCTGTATTCCAAGCATTCACTCTTTTTAAAAAATTGAATGCTTCTTACGTGTTGAATCATTAATCCAGTTATCCTGCATAGGTAGATAAGAGATTGTTATCTCCATGTTTAGCGGAAGAAACTGAGATGCAGGGGTTAAGTGCAAGGAGTTGGGCTGGGATTCACAACTGGGCAATCTGACACCTCTGCAGTCCATGCACTCAGCTCCTGCATTATCCTGTTTCTATTATTAGTTACAGATCACAAGCAACACAGCCTTGAAGGGACTGGAATACACCCAGTAAGGGACCTGGAGAATAAGGCCTTTCTCTTTGGAAGGACACCAGGGCTCCGTTTAACCTCCACCTGCTCCTCTGGGCTCTAGGCATGCTGCCCTGCGTTGCTTCCTGAACACACTTCTAGGCCTTTCTTCTTTCCTCTCCATCATTTTCTTCATCTGGAACACCATCCCTGCAGTGTCCCTGAGGTTCCTGGCTAGAAAGTGTTCCTTGAACCCTCTGGTCCTTTACATATTTTTTGATGGGTACCGACCAGATATGACCTCACACCACAGGCATGGTGACCAAGTCTCACTTTCTCTGCCACATGGGGAGATTCAGGGGCCCTGGGGCCCTGGGCCTCCCCTCTGTAACCCTCAGAGCTGCACCTGGTTGCTGGAGGTGAGGAAAAACCATCATTCTCTCTGGCTTCCTGGAGCACCCCCAGGAGATCAGTTTTCTTCTTGGTTCAAGTGGAGCTAAAAAAATCCCCCTTGGTTTCATATCAGCAGGATCTGCTCTCAGCTAACCCTTGAACAAGAACTGGCAGGAAGAGTAAATATTTATTTTACAAATGAATAAATCTGACTCCATCTTCAAAAGAAAGCTTTAGTATAAATTATCATAATTTCTCCATTCTTAGATGGCTCTGACTTGAAGATGCTTTTATCTATTGAATAACAGCTTTTTGGGGGAAAAAAGGGCAAAAGAAATGAATAAATTAATATGTCAACTGTAAGATATGTTCTGAGTTTTTTAAAAAATGTGCTTTTGTATCAATGCAATTTTTAAAAGAAATATGGTCCAATACAATTTTTATTTTCTTCTTTTGGCTCTAGCACTGTCAGAAAAAAGGCTCCCAAGGCTTAACTGAGCTACGGTGAAGTGTGGGCAGGTATCAGCAATGTGTCCTGGCCAAGTCCCAGCCCCAAACTCTGTGGCTGCTGGGTCAGCATTGCCACTTCATAGCCACCGTGCACTAATGGCAGCCCCAAGGCCCTGCAAAGCCAAAGGACAGGTTTTCTCCCCAGTAGGGAGATGTCTATGCTCTGCTGATAGCTTGTGACCACATTAGTGGTTCCATGGAAATCCAACTGGGAGCTCCTCATGTGACTTTAGGCAATATGCTGTCCCTCAAGCCTCAGTTTCCTCAGTTATAAAATGAGGGGTGTAGGATTAGATGAGCAGTTAAGTACTTTTCTGATGGGGCCTATAGGATCTGTGTGGCTTCCTTAGAGGCTGCCTTGGGAGTAGCAGAGATGAAGGGGCTGCACTCACTGCTCCCTTTCCTACTTCACCCAGAGCTGCTCTATTGCTTAAGATTTTGTTTGCAAAAGGACTCTGAGGCCAAAATAGTTTGAAAAACATGGGTAAGTGGCATTCTGGGATCCTTCCAGCCCTCCTTCTGAATATACACCCTTGTATGATTTAAGGACAGTGCTTCATTCCTCAGCCTGGACACACCCTCAGAACCTTCTCACCACGGTGCTCTTGGCAGACACTCCCAATCTCTCTACAGCTTAATCCAGGGGTTGGCAAACTTTTTCTGTAGACGACCAGATAGTATTTACTTTAGGCTTTCCTGGCCACATATTTGTTTCACTACTTAACTCTGCCCTTATAGTGAGAAAGTAGCTATAAAAAATACGTAATAAATGGGCATGGCTGTGTTCCAATAAAACTTTATTTACAAAAACAGGAATTGGGCTGGATTTGGCCCATTGGCTGAGGTCTGCCAATTCCTACACTGTAATACTTCAACCTGACAGGTGAAGAAACTGAAGCCCAAGGAGGGGATTCAAGGAATTGGGTTGGGATCCCCATTTTCCCACAGTGAGTGTGCTTCCACCACACCACTTAGCCATGACTCTTGCCCTAAATTGAATTGCAGAGCATCTGAAGACTACAGGTTGAGGGAATGGTGCCTGGAAAGGACACGTGCCCCACTTCTGTCTCTCAGGAGATCAGTTTTCCTCTAGGTTCTCAGAAGGCTATAAAAAGCCCCCAAACTTGTCTCCTGCGAGCCGTGCTGTCAGTAAATTCCCCGGAGCTGGAATGCCTGCAATGTGGTGCCACATTCTGCCCCCACTGCAGCCTGACAGCTGTGCCCAGGAGAAGAATCATGCCAGGCCGGCTCTGCACCTCCACCCCACGTGGGGTGTGGCTGGGATTCCCCAAATGGAATTTCAGATGGAGGACGAACCCTGCCAGGGGCCCTCCTGGGTCAGCCCCTTTGTTAATTCCAGGAGGGAGAGAGCTCCCGGAATTCTAAATGCCAGGACTCTGAGGACTGCGGTGGGAACAGCGTGAAGAGTAAGAAGTAAAACCTCACAAGGGCTGCCTGACCTTCTCTGATGGAGGGAGTCCTGTGGAATTGTTCAGTTCCTCTTTCCCTCCTCTTCTTCTCAGCACCCTCCCTGTCTCCACCTTAAAATCTTTACCTAGTAGGTCCTTCATCTAACTAGTGGCTTACCTAGCAAGTCCTTCATATAACTAACCTGGGGATAATCCTTCAACAATCACAGAGAAGCTGCAGAGAGCAACAGTAACGAACTTAGATTGGAGGCAGGGAGGGCTGGGTAAATTGACCTTTCTAAGCCTCAGTTTCTTCACCTGTAAACTGAGAGTAATGACAGTACCTATTTCATGATTTGAGTCATGATGAGCCCTCAGTATAAGCAGCGTTTGACTGTAAGTGTTAAGCATTTGCTCTGTGTTTGACACTGGGAATGTGATGCAGAAGATGGATTCATATACACAGAGAGGTGACATTTCAATAAGTGCAGTACAATCTTCTAAATGCCCTGACCAAGGAGGGTGCCGATAACCCAAAGTCAGAGGGAAGCAAGAAGCGGGGATATAGCAAAGAAGTTTCCACAGGGAGATGATGCTGAGCTGGTCTTTCTCAGGAAGGGGAAAGAGCAGAGTCATCTTTTTGAACCTCAGCTTTTGCATCTGTCTAATGGGGAGAATGTCTCTGCTGTCCTCATCAGAGGGCAGTCACCAGGGTTGAGAGAAGACATAGAAGAGAAATTCAGGGCTGGAAGGGTCCTCAGAGAAAGGATGTTGGTGGTCAATTCTCTGTCTGTTGATTCTCCCTATTTCATGGGTTCCTTCTTGCCCACAGGGACCCTGCAGTGAATGACTGCTAAGTGAGAACAGGTGTGATTACTAGGGGCAGAGGTTGCCCAGTCTCTGCTCGAAGGTCCTCACGGATGCTCAAAGTCCCTGACACTAAGCTGAAATGAACAAAGTTGGTGAATGTCAAAAAGCTTCTAAAAGTTAAAAGCTTTATAAAATGTATGCTGTCACATCACAGAAGTGAGTGGCTGAGCTGGAGGTAGGACACAGGAGTTCTGCTTCCATGTCCAGATCCATTTCCACTGTGGCACTGAGTGCTGGATATTTAATTGAGGCTGGTGTTCACATAACTGAGAGCCCATGGCAGAGGGCAGGGCGTGTGTAGGGAAGGAGAAGTCTGAGATACATAAATGCATTGAAGGTGCATTTTGCACAAAGATATTTTGGGGAGGCGTAGAGGGAGTTAGATATAATATGGATATAATAAAAGGTTTGGATGGCTTTTTAAAGATGAAATGAGACATTTTGGGATTTCACAAGGCTACTTTGGGTAACAGACCCAGACCCTAGAGTCCCACTTAGTTGAAAGGTGTGAAATGCAGAACTAGAGTAAGCGACAGGGAATCCAGAAGGTGTTTGAGCAGGGTCCAGGGTCACGATAAAAGTAGTGCATGAGAACAGTGGTTGTCACCGCTGTGAGCACATCAGAATCACTGGGGGCTTTGCAAAAACTGCATATTCCCCAAACTCATTCCAGACCCACTGCTGTGGGTTGAGTTCCCCCCCAAATCCACCGGAAACTTAATCCCCACTGTGACAGTGGTAAGAGGGTGGACAATCCGATTGTGTTAATTGAAAGGGGGCCTTTAAAAGGTGATTAGATTGTGAAGACCACGCCTGCTGTGGATTGAATGTCCCCACAAAATCACTGAGGCATAACCCCTACTGTAACTATTAAGGGTGGGAAATCCTATTATGGTAATTGAGAGGGGGGCCTTGAAGAGGTGATTGGATTGTGAAGACTGTCCCTTTGTAAATGGATTGATCCATTCTTGGAATAATGAGAGTAGTTCTGGTGACTTTTTAAAAGGAGAGTGAATGAGGAGGTTCTCTCTCTCTGCTTCTGCCCTCTGCTGTGTGACACCCTGCTTTGCTATGAAGAGTCACTACCCACCAACAAGGCTTTCACCAGATGTGTTCTCTAGACTTTGGACTTCCCAGCCTCTGAAACTGTAAGCAAAAAGTATTGTTTCTTTATAAACTACCCAGTTTCAGGAATTTCTGTTATGAGCAACAGAAATGGACTAATACAATACTCTAGTGAATGGATTTATCCACTCATGCAGTAATAAGTTGAAGGTTTAATGTGTGGTAATGGGCGTGGTTCTGATGGCTTTAAAAGGAGAGCCAGTGAGAAGGTTAGCTGTCTGGCTCAGTCCATTAACCATGTGACACCCTGTGTCGCTGTAGAGAATCACCACCAAGAAGGACCTCAATGAATGTGTTCCTTGAACTTTGGATTTCCCAGCCTTCAAAACTGTAAGAAATAAATTCTATTTCTTTATAAATTACACAGTTTCAGGTATTCTGTTACAAGCAACAGAAACAGACTAATACAATCAGTGATCAGATCTTTGGGGTATATTTTCAGTAGGCTCCTCAGGGGACGATTACGAGCCCAGCTGGATTTGAGAACCACTGCTTTAGACAAATAGGGGGTGGTCCTTAAGGCAGGCTGGACAGTAGAAATAGGAAGCACCTATAGGAGGAGACAGGACATAGAAGAAGCAGCCATCCAAGACGTGTTTTCCAATAATAGTCAAGGATGAAGGCAAAGGAAATGATGGATAATGATGAAGTCTATGTTTGTGTCCCTAAAATGAGAATCATTGAAGTGGAGAATCTTGGGGCTGAAAGTGGCCAACTTCCACTCTGTGAGTTGTGTACTCTTTCTTTCATTTATTTATCTCAACAGACATTTATTGACCACCTACTGTGTGTCAAGGATGACACTAGGTGCTGGAGAAAGGGCAGCAAACAAGATGGGCCCTGCCCTCACACAAACAGCTAATTCAATCCCACAATTAGCTGTAATTGTGAACATGGCAACCAGTGAGACGTAGACGGTGCTCTGAGCACCTACAGCATGGAGTGTAGCTTGGGAGCTTGGGAAAGATCGCCTTGAGGAAGTAATGTTTGGGCAGATAGCCGAGAATGAGCAGGAGTGAAGGTGAAGGCACAAAGGATCCAAGGCTAGAAGGAGCAAGGCCAGCGTGAGGACAGCTCAGAGCAGGTGGTAGACAGGGACCCAAAGTGAGCTGCTGACCTGGGCAGAGAGCAGACAGGGCAGGCCTTGAGGGCCACCACAAGAACTGTAGTTTATATCTAATGAACAATGAGAAACCACTGAAGGGTTTGAGCATGATGCGATCAATAGTTTCAAATAACTGTCCTTAATTGCATCAGGCCCTCTTCTCCCCAAATCCCATGTCCAAGCATAGAAAACTCATAATTTCCATTGAAAGCTATAAAAGAGTATACATCTAAATAAAAAAGGAATGCTTTAGGTTGAAGTATACACTCCCAGAAGTGTCCTATTCTCTATAGTGTGCAAAAGGGTCATGCCTATGGAAACGTCTTGAATATCAGGTGACAGTAGTCTTTAATCTGTATATTAATGTGGTCCCCATAGGAGCCATTCTGTGGCTTCCCTGATCTGTGGCCACACAATCTCTGCTTAACTGCACCCCTGGCCAACTCCCATTCTATTGCTGAACAATTCACTTGTATGCTTCTCCCAGATCGAGCCCAAGTCAGCCTCTGTTTAACCTCTTGTACAGCCTTCTGGAAAGACTTTCTGTTACCTCTTCTACAGGACAGCTAGTTTGAGATCTGATCCCATGTTCCCACCTTCAAATTTAGTCTTGTTCACAAACACCCCCATTTCCTTCAATAGCTCCTTACATGGTTGCATTGTTAACAGAAAAAGAGAAACCGGAAGGGTCATCTGATTTGGTGGTGCATAAGACGAGTTCAGCACTGGGTCACTGGGAGACTGAGATAACCTTTGAGTAAAAATGTACCACAGGCAGGAGGTTTTACAGGAATGGAGCCCCACTGACAGCTGCTGATGGACGTCTGAGAGTCGCCTCATGGAGGGAAGGGGCTTGGTTCTCTACAGGAGTGAGCCGAGAGAGAGGGCAGAGGTGGTGGGGAGATAAGGAGAGAGAGGGAAAAAGCCATCAAAGGAGACAGAGACAGAGCAAGTGAGGGAAGATGGGAAATAACAATTAGTAAGCTCCTGCTGTGGGCCAGGTGCTGGGGGCTAGGCAAATATAATCACAATTCAGTCTCCCAATTCTGGGTGTCATTCTTTCTACTTTACAGACCAAGGGAATAGGAATGACTTCAATGGGTAACTTGCCTTAGAGAAGGAGAGTCCCAGAAGGTGTGAGCACCTGTAACAGTAGGATGGGGGGCAGGGAGAGAGGCAGAAAATGCTTCCTGGAGGATGGAGTGGTGGTTATTTAACCTAGACTTATTTGACTTAAAAAATCTACGCTTTTCCTATCTTCTCAAAATAGGGGAACACATTCAGAAAAAAGTAGAGGGTCAACAGCTACAGAGAAAGTCCAGGAGACGATAGAGGTGGAAGATTAGACTTTGTCCAGTAGAAGTGGAAGCCATTCGGGACCCTGCATGGGGCTTTCAGCAGAGGGTGTGACTGGAAGTGAGGCTGCAGGAGGTGAGAGGAGTGTACTGGCAGGAACAGGAGGCTGCGAGTGCCGACCTTTTCTTCGAGAAGTTTGGCCAGGAAAGAAAAGAGGAAAATGCTTAGGGGAAAGGGATGCACAGATGGCTACACTTTTATGTTCAGTTGCAAATTTTTTTCCTAAAGATTAAGAAGGGTATGAGAAACCAATGATATCCAAAAACAGGATTGTTTTTCTGGACTAAAGATGAGAATGGAGTAATGATAGATTCTTGGCAGAGGGTGGGAAGAGAGGAACTTACTTGGCAGGATGCTCACCCATGTGAAAAGGGGGACTTGAAACTGATAGTTGAGGGAGAGGCAGAAAAAAACCCCGATGAAAATGGAGAAGCCAAACACCACGGCAGCTGATGGGAGCAAAGAAATGGAAGCAGTGCCCAGTGACCAGCAGAAGCTTCTACAGGGAACACGGTAAGTCTAAGTCCTACGGCCCCATATGACTAGTGACACCCATTGCAGAGTGTGGCTGAAACTCAAGTTCTAGAAGACCTGTATTACCTTTTCCCATGACATTACAAATGAATACACTGAAGTTCAGAGAAATTAAGTAATTTGCTCAAGAACATACAGCTAGAAAGTTGCAGTCAAAACTCAAACCCAAGTTTGTCCATTCTCTGAACCACTCAGCTCTACTGAGTCCCTAGGCTAACAAAGATGACCTCATGGAACACGTATGGATGGAAAAGATGATTACAATATAGGTGTGTGTTCCTTTCAAAAGGACTGTTACGTATAGAGGGAGTAGAGAATGAACCTGGATGTCAGGGAAGAGGTACATCTGTATGAGCGTTCACAGCCTTGGGTGCAGAAGTTGGGTTAGCTATAGACTGCTTGGCCAATGGGAGCTGTCGGAAAGACATGGGCTTCCTAATCTGGATCTTACAGCTGGTCCCACAGAGGCAAGACACAGTCAGTATGGGTATCATCTCTTCAACAATAAAAATCTCATTCAATGAAAAGCAGAGCATCAGATCATTTCTTGAGTTGCCTGGGAGACAATATGATCTCCCAAAGAGTATAGAATGCAGCCAAAGAAATCCCCATCTTGGGTTGAATTCAACTGGTCAAAAAAGAACTAGTTGTGATGTGGAAAAGAAAGGAAACCTGGGGAAATCAATCACTTCACTTGAGTCGGAGAGATCAGACATAACCTTAGACATTAAGAAGGCAAATTAAAAAAAATAAATCAGAGAAAATTCAGACCAAAGACTATAAAGAGAAGATGGTTCAAGAATACTGGAAAGTTCACAAAAGCAAAATTGTGATGACATAACCATAATTAGTAGGCATAGACAGATAGAATAAAAAAGAGAACACGGACATGCTGGCCTATGTACTAGTATCCTATCAGTCACTCAGAAATATCATTTGGTCAGTCGTCCAGCGACTGAAGGTTAGAGATGGATTTCCAAGAGACAAGCACCTTGAAGGAACTCTGGGAAACAAAGAAGATTATGACATGACCTTTGAGTTGTACATAAAGCTGTCTAGATCAGTATTTAAAAATGGAGCAGGGACTCAAAAAGTGTCATCAAAGTGGGACCAGCTTGTGGAGGGAGCAAGCAAAGTTCTATAAAGTGGATTTAAACTGATAAGAACAGATACTACACTTGATCTTAGCCAAAAGGCCGAGAAGCGATATAAAGTGGATTTATTATGTTGAGTCTGATAAAAAAGATAGTAATTATTACAGTAGCCAGCATATACTGAATGATCCCATGTGCCAGATATTATTTGAAGTATTTTCCATGCACTTTAATATTTTCAACAATCCCAAGAAATAGGTGTTATCAGTACTCATAATTTATCCTCATGTGAGGATAGGAAGTTAACTTGTCCTGTAGAAGGTGGTATCTACAGTCATCGGGTTTACTCAAGTGCTCCCTTCACTAATGGTTGATTCTCTTTGAATGATACTCATGAGTCAGGAAATCCTGCTGGAAGGCATTTTGTTACAATATAAGTGATCCCTATGTCTGTTACTGCATCATATGAACCCTGCTTTCCTCATGGAAAGACACATATCCTGTTAGAAGAGAAATCTACCTCCAGGTTTGTTTCTGTTCTAGAGTCACTTGCTTTGATGCTGAGCTTTTATACTTCAATTGCTACAGGACATCTGAACAGTGCAGCTTAGGAATGATGGGGGTGCCCAGCGCCTGGAGCAGGAACATTTGGCATCTAGGCCCTGCTCGAGGGCTTGGCAGGTCACCTGCTACCACAAAGGCAGTCAGCAGCAAGCTTAAGATCAGGACTTTGATGCAGACAGAGCTAGGTTCAAATCCCAGCTGTGTGTCTCACATGGGGAATGACTGCAAATTAATGTCAGTGACCTAACCCTGCTGTTACGGACTGACTTGTGTCCCCCCCCAGACTCATATATTGAAGCCCTAACCCTGAGTGTGACTGTATTTGGAGACAGGGCCTTTATGAATTAATTAAGGTTAAACAAGGTCATAAGGGTGGGACTGTAATCCGATAGGACTGGTATCCTTATAAAAAGAGGAAGAAACAATGGAGAAGGGGCCATGTGAGGACACAGGAAGAAGGTGGCCAGGAAGAGAGGCCTCACCAGAAATTTACCTTGACAGCACCTTGATATTGGACTTCCAGCATCCAGAACTGTGAGTAAATAAATTTCTATTGTGAAAGCCACCTAGTATGTGGAACTATGTCAAGGCAGCCTGAGCTGACTTACACCTGCAGAGCCTGCTTTCCTGGGAGGTGTAATTAAAGATAGTACTCGCTCTAGCCCCCATCTCATGGGTGTTCTGAGAGAAGCCACGTAAAAGGCTGAGCCTGATGCTTGGCAAACGGTGAGAACTCGATGATTTCGGTTGTTACTGTTGTCAATACCAAAGCGTGGTTTCCTCCCCAGTACGCTGAGCATGGCAGTTCCACCCCCCACATGCTTGTATAAGGTTGAAATGAGTCCTGAGCTTCTTTTTTTAATTTTGAAACACAAATCCTTAAAAAAAATTTTTTTTAGATTGGTTGTGAATATTCATGAGACACAAAGCTGATTATCACCACTCCTGCCCAAGATGTGATGGCCAGATCCATACTGGCAGCATGCCCACTACCATAAATTGCGATTATAGCTTCTTAAACCTTCCCTGACAACAGAAGACAGTGCACACCTAGCTGGGGATGGGGCACAACAAGAAAGGTCTGCTGGAATAATTTTTGAAATCTCATGTTTTATCTTAGAAACATGTACAGATTTTCATTCTGTGCTTTGCTTTAACTCATAAGGTGCTTGCAATTATTTACCAGGTTGGAAAACTGAGGCACTAGACAGATAACCTGGCCTTGGGTGCCCCAGCCACACAACCACTAAATTGCATTTTGACTTTTTTACTTGCAAGTCATAAAGAACAGTTCTTTTTTTTTTTTAATAAAGATGACCGGTAAGGGGATCTTAACACTTGACTTGGTGTTGTCAGCACCACGCTGCCCCACGTGAGCCACGGACCGGCCCATAAAGAACAATTCTGATGTGAGGATTTAGTAATACTCTTTTAAAAATCAGCATTATAATTAATCAACTTGAGGTGCACTCTAAAGTGTGTTTCATATGACTAATTAAATTACTGTTGCGAGCTCCTACTACGTGCCAGGCTCCGTGTCAGCAGATTGATCAAAAAAGACCCACTCCCTGCCTCCCTGAAACTTACTCCTGGCTGGGGGAGGTAGGCACTAAACAGGTGGACGGCTAATGACCTCTTACAGGCTTGTGACAAGAGCTGTGAAGGAGAAGGAAAGTAGGCTAGGAAAGCAGGGTCAGAGTCCTCAATGAATTTCTGAGCACCCAGAGAGTCCTGGGAAGTCGCTTCCTAGGAAAGAGTGCTCTGGAGGCAGCCTCCTTAAGTGGAGGTGTTGGGTATCAAGCATTGACAACTAAGCGAATTATTGTCACTCTTTGAGGACACAGGGTGGACACAGTCTGTTTTCCACAAATCCGGGTAGGCCTAGGTATGGATTTTTGTATTAGAGACCAGGCAGGGTGGTATTTGACAACTGATGGGGAGTGAGGGGGTGGGGAGCAGTGCTCTTTGCTTTAGCTAATGTGGGAGGTGGGGACAGCAGGACTGAGGCAGGTGGTAGATGCCTCTCTTTCTGTTTTTCTTCCCTGACGGGTGTTTACACTGTTTGCATGCTTGTCCAGAAGTCAGTTAACAGGTGAGACACAGCCTCAGTCTCCAAAGAACCAAACAGAAGCCCCCTCCATTTCTTGCCTGCCCTTCCGAGGCCCTAAAGGGGAAGGTAAATGCAGTATTTTGTGTTGGGGAAGGGCAGGTGGGGGGATTGAACTGGAAGCCAGGGGTTCCCTCCAGCCCTCTGAGCTTCTTCAGTCTGGCTTTACCTGTAATGGGCATGCAGGAGAGGTTACTGACACCTGCTCATCCCTGCCCCCAGCATCTCCTGATTGCTTCCACGCACGTGTTCATTCTTTTTTTCTCATTTGGGGGCCTCAGCACAGCACACAGGCAGATGTAGGAGGGGTATGAGATTATTTGGGGGAGGGGAGGAATTTTCCATTATTAACAACAACTACGCTTCTCATGTTGGCACAACACTGGCCAGTTTACCAAGGTTAGGACCCTGGTGTTTCGATTCCCAGCCTTTGACACTGCCAGTGTGTCCGTGCCCGAGCAGGTCACTTTGCAGACACCCACATGCCTTGCCTATGTCTAGACCTTTACTTAAGATGTGCGCTGTCCCCCAGGTGAATGCTGCTCTCTCTGCTCCCGTCAATCCCAATTTCTGTAAATCCCCACCATTTATGTGAAATTCTGCCAAATACACTTATCCTGAAAAAGAATCGGAGCAGCAAAGATCGCACAGCTTGTCGCGAACAGAGCCAGGACACACACACACACACACACACCCAGGCACACACCCAAGCACACAGTAGGTGTTCACACGGCGCCGGGTATTTGGGAGTGTAACCTGCAAACGTCACTTTACCCTTCTTGAGTGAAGTAGGGTGGGAGGAGCTCGCTGTCCTCTGGAATCCTGTGGGGGGATCTTTTAGGAAGTGAAGAATCGAAGTGTATGGAAACTCCAGTTTCACACACAGGAGGCAACTCAGCCTCGGGACAGGAGGGGCCGACACACACACCGGGTTGCACCGGCAGCAGGCGGCACCTGCACACACAGCACCGCGTCTTGCAGTGCCCCCGCCCCACCGCCCACCTATCTCCCTCGTCCGGCTCCTCCCCGGCCTTAGATCGCCCGGTTTCCCTTCCCGGCCGCGCGCAGCAACAAGTGCGGACGCCCCGGCTCCTCTTACCCCGACCTCGGTCCATGGCGCCGGCCGGGATCCCCGCAGCGCGGAGCCGCAGGGCGCAGTGGCTCCGGCGAGGCTGGCGGCGGCAGCGGGCGCGCTGCGCTCTCGGGCGGTCCCCGCAGCCAGCTCACTTCGCGCGTCCCCTCCCCCAGACAGGATGCTCGCCGGGCGCCCCCGCCCCGCCCGCGCCCGCCCCCGCCCCCCGCGCCGCTCCCGGAATAGACCCGGCGCACGCCTCGCCCCCTGGGCCGCGCGGGCCGGTGTCCCGCACACGCCCGCGCCGCGCCCTGCCTGCCGCACGCCCTCCGCGGCCTCCCGCTGGGGGCTGGAGGACCCGCTTTCCATCCACACGCGTGTGTTCCCTGCCCGCGCGCCCCACCCCAGCCGGGACCACCGCGGGGTTCAACGTTGCTTGCACTCCGCTGGCGGTGGGGAGCTCGCTATCTCACCCCTCTGCCCACTGTCTCGGATTGCAGAGATTGTTAGACGGTGTTTTTCTTTGATGGAATAAAAGCTCCATTTTCTTGCAGCTGCTTCCCCTTTCCTGGCTTTGGGTTTATCTTCTCGATTGGACGAATCTTCCCTGATCACCTTCTAGCGCCAGATAGCGGACCGGGGGCCAATGCTGGTGCAATGTCAATAATGGTGCGAATGAGGAGTGAAATAATAGTAGAAAAACTAAGGTCTTCAAAAAGAAAGCCACCTAGGAAAAAAAGAAACGGGGAAGATTGTTAAAAGGTGGGCACTGGCTTGGGACACTTCTCACTTTTGAGGTTTTTCGTGAAGAAAATACTAAAACGGAGTGATTAAAAATTGTGGAAATGAACTCTTTTAGCATACAAAATATAGTGCAGTAAGTGCTGTCTTTACAGGTTAATTACAGGATGTAGAAAACATATGACTATGGCCAGTGTGGTCTAGTAATGGGACTTAAGTTTAAAGTTGTATAATGAATGTGAACTTCATCCTATTAATGTTTCTCTGTGAAAATAGGTCTGACTCATTTATAGACCACATCAACTGTCTGAATTGAAGACCCTTCATAAGGTGAACTTCAGCCCAATTGTCCTCCACCCCTACACCCCTCCTCCCCCAAATGGGCTAGGCCATGGTTTTCAGTTTTGACTAGGCCACTCCTTTACTTAAAACATTCTGGCATTGGGAACACCTTGTGCAAGGGCACAGGGGCAAGAAAGGGCGCGGGAAGAGCATCTTGTACTTTCCTGGACTGAGAATATTTTCTGCATTGCTTTTATGGGAAAATTAAAATTAATACCTGTTGCAAAATTGCATTGGTAATTTGTTTAATGTGTGTATGTGTGAGAATTCAGAGGAAACGTGTTGTAGTGAAAACACAATGGCATTTGAGTCTGAAAACTTGTGTATGAGCTCTTGCTCTACTACTTAGTAAGAGTATAACTTTCAGTCTATGAGGCTTGCTTGCTCATCTGTGCTATGGGAAACCTCATATTGACCTCACAGGGCTGTTGGGAGGGCCAATAGAATGACACAAACCCACTTTATAAACCATAAATAGCTCTGAAAATGTGAGCTATTATTATTTTCCAAGTTCCTCTTTGTTCCTGCCCACTTTTCCAATTTGAAAAGGTCAGTTTAAATTCTAAAGCAGCCAACCAACAATTTACAAGTGGATTAAGTCCCAAAAGTTCACTGTTTGAACTCTGAAATACTTGCAAATCAGGCTGTAAATTGTAGTTAAGTTCCCAGGCTAGCCCACTAGTAATAGTGGACTATGGGTATACTGTTTAAAATAATTTTTAAACAACAGAATGAAAAATTACTATTGCAAAAACAGATGGAAGCTTTTGTAGAGAGTTTTAAAAGAACTTTCAGAAACTTTCAAGGACTTTGAAGGTTTATTCAGAAAATTAGAACAGAAAAGTCAAAAGAGCCAAGGAGAATTTGTATGTATGCACTGAATAATTTCTCGAGTGTAATTGACTGAGCTGTGGTCTGGGAAAGATAAAATCGAGAGAACTCAAGTCTGCACACAGTTCTGAGAATAAACAAAAAGTTGCTGGGAAGGTATAGTGGTTCTGGTTTAAGTAATTACCCATAATGTCCACTAGATGGCAATGCTGACTAAGTTGACTACAGCTTGGTTGCTGTCGGGGTAGGTGAACGAACAGGCTATTTGTGGGTTTTGACAAGGAATATCGACATTTTTTTTTTTCTGTACTATTTCTTTAATGAGTTCTATATGCACCATAAAAACTATCCCCTCTGTCTGCCAGCTCACTAATGGACATTTCGCTCTTCAGAAATTCCTTTTGGGAGAACAAATCTAAGTAGGAATGATATGTGTCCTCAAGGAATCTGCATTCTAGTAGAGGAGACAGATATGTAAATAATTTTAATACAGATTATTATGAGAAAAGTACCAGAGGAGAGATGAAGTGCTCTCAGAGTCCATTAAAACAAAGCAAGGATTTCTTACTGATCATGGAGACAGTAATGGATGACAGACATTTGGACGATGTGGCAATTGAGCCTTGTAGGATTTGAACCTGCCATGAGGAGATAACATTACAGGCAAAGAAAACAGTAAGAACAAAGACATGGCAATAGGAAATGGCAGGATATGTCTGCAAGCAGTTTGGGTTGGCTGGATCATGGGGTATCAGCTGGCAAACACCGGGAAGAAGATGGGAACAGTGGTGGTTGGTGTCAGCTTTTCTCTCTCCCTTTCCATTTCTGTTTGAGTGCAACTCTCTGGCAAGGATTTCTAGGACCTGCAAGTAGAGCAAGAGCTCATACACAAGTGTTCGGACTCAAATCCCATTGTGTTTTCACTACAACACGTTTCCTCTGAGTTCTCACACATATACACATTAAACAAATTACCAATGCAATTTTGCAACAAGTACTAATATCTTTTCTTTCTTTCTCGCTCACTACCAAGTTTTCCAGGTTTGCTTGGTGCTTGTCTAAAGAATTCTATGTAGAGAACTCCAGCTCTGTAAAAAAGATATCAAATTTGGCCTCTGTGAACAATACCAGGAAGAAAGCTTTCAACTCCCTCCTGCTCCCAGTCTTGTGAAAACAAATTATACTCCCCAGTCCCATTTGTAGCTTATCAGGTGGAACTGGGAACCCTGGGAAAGAAAAGTGTGGGGGCTCTGGGTTCTTTGTCTGAGAGAGAGAAACAAACCCCAGCCTTCTAACCTGTCACCTTGCCTCGAGGGTCTGCTTCAACCATGAATACTGTAGGGACCATTCCATGATCCCAATCGGACCATATCATTTCCCCCTTAAAAATATTTCATGGCTCCCCTTTGCCCTTAGTGGAGAGCCCAAATTCTTTATTATGGTATTCAGGGTGCCCTCTTCACTGAGCCTGCGGCGATCGCAGGAGACTCCAGGAAGAGTAAGAAAAACAGGACAGGGCTCAGATCTGGGTTCTTGAACCAACTCTGTTTCTGTGTGAATCTCCCATTGGGTCATCAATGTACAATATCCTATTTACTTCTCTCTTTACCCTTCCCTGGCTGCCAGACTGTAAATGCTGTGAGGGTGGGTGCTGTGTCCTACTCATTGCTAGGTCCCTAGAGCCCAGCACAGCACCTGGAACCTAGTAAGTGGCAATAAATATTTGAGGAGTGAGTCAGTGGATAAATGCTGAAGGACTTGCAAAGCCTGCCATTATTGGCTTCTATTAATGCATGTGTCCTGGAGGCCCCATTTACCCTCCTGGATTGTTTTATTTGCTTATTTCTTTGCAGAGGGAAATGAAATTGCAGTGAGGCCTTCTGCTAGAAATGCCTTTGTGCTCCCCAGCCCACGCATGCTGAGTGGACATGCAGCTTCTCCTTGGCTCAGGCCCCTCTCCCATGCTCCTTTGTGCAGGGGGAGTCCCAGAGCCCCTTGCTCGGGTGTCTGCTCATGCTGGCTGCAGGATGAAAACCTCTCTTGTTCCACTCAGCACAATGTTGCCTTTATAGCCCCTATCCAGGGAAATGACACATGCTTGCTGGTCCACCCTGGGCCCGGGGAAGCAGATAGAGATCTGAGGGGCAGCTGCTGGAAGAAAGAAAGAGTTTCACGGATGGATGAAAACCCTTCCTTCCTGAGCACCTCCAGGTTTCTGCTCCTACCTGCACTCAGGCCACAGGGCTCAACTTCCACAGTCAACAGAGCCAAGCCCACTGGTTGTATCTGGAGGCAAAGGAGCTTTTGTTTTTATGCCCGAGTCCTTCATGAAGCCTGCCCGCTCCTTTCAGGTCCCTCCCCAGGAAGAGAGCACTAGGCTCTTTAAGCTGGCTCACACACTGAAGAATCTGCAGGGTCAGGCAGGGAAGGTGCGCGTGAAACAGGCCACGGGAGTGATGGGGCTGAGGCAGGGCAGAGCTCTCCTGCTCCAGCTGAAGGGACAGGAGCCAGTCAGTTTGGGCCTGGAGTGGCCAGATCTGCAGATTTTTCAGGAGAAGCCAGAAATCCAGATTTTAGTGTAAAATCTCTTTTGGTTTAAAAATGTTGGTAACTAATTCCAATTATTTTAAAGTATTGCAAGAGCCAACTAAAACATATCTGTGGGCTTAATCTGGCTTACAGATCCCCCATGTGGGAACCTGAGAGAAATCGTGGACCCGTGAAGAGCCTGTCTGCTGGGTGCCATCACCCTGAGGGCCCATGGTGGATGCCCAACGCCCGACACTGCAGTGAAAGGCTGGGCTGCACATCCCCAACTTCATCTCTAGGCTGCAAGCTGAGGCCAGGTTGCAGAAGTCCAGAGTGAATTTCATAATTTGGAGACAGAAAAACTTTAGGAGATTGAGATATTAGCCAGTCTGGTCCCTTCACTTGTTAGATGGGGAAACTGAGACCAAGAGAGGGGGTGAAGCCTTGCCTGAAATCATACAAGTCTTTATTTAAAAAATTTTTTATTGAAACATAATTGATTGTACATTATCTGTGAGGTACCGCATTGAATATCAATACCTGCATGTAATACGCACAAGGCTTCAGAGGCAGAAGCAGGAGTAGTGGTGCCCCGGAGTCCAGACTCAATGTCACCTGAGCCACACTCCCTTGCCCCCCCCCCACAACTATCACTCTGTTCAGTTTGTGGAGCACACTGGTGAGAACAACACTTTGGGAGGAGGTAGACATGAGTTTGACATCCAGCGCTGCTTCTGTACAGCCAAGGGCATGATCTACAGCTTCTCTGGACCTCAGGTTCCTCACCTAAAAATTGGGCTGTAAACATTTCTCTCACACAGTTGTGAGGCTTAAATGCGACTTTGTGTATAGAGTGATTGGCGCCATGCCTGGCACATAGTAAGCGTTCTCCAAATGCCAGTTGTACTCTATCTAGGGAGATAGTGTTTGTACAGTGGCAAGCGCGTGGGCTTCAGGTGAGAGATCCCTGAATTCAAGTTCAAGCTCTGACACATATAGCTGTGAATTACATATTGGATGAATTACTTAGAAAGGGCTCAATTTCCTCATCTGTAAAATGAGGGTAAATGTAGTACCCAGAGGGTTAAATGAGATATGTAGAGTGCTCACCTGAGCCATGGTCAGAAGTGTGAATTATTATGTAATAAGTGTGGGTTTCCTCTGAAGAAGTGGTCAGATGCTTATGGAAATGTTAAGGGATACTGAAATGGTGGCCATATACCCAGGCTGCCCCCTGCAGGAGGTTGATATAAGTCAAACCACCGGAAATGCGACCCATTCTGCCAGGTTCCTCTTGTCCTGCAGGGGAACCCAACACACTGGGATGGGAGGACTACTGGGCTTCCAGCTACCCACACAAAGCTACCCACAAAGCTACCCACACAGCCTGTTAAGGAGTGGCATTTTATATGCATATTAAAAGAAGTTAAGTAGTGCCATTATTTTGCCCGAAGGACAATTTGTCCTGATCCAGGTGGGTGAGACCCTGTGTGTTAGGGAGGCGTCACACACTTCTGCATGACAACAAATTCTTTATCCACTGGGGTGCTTTGGGAAATCAGAAGGCTCATCATGGTCCAGGCTCTACAGGCACTTTTCAGTGACTGGCTGAGGTAAGCTTGTGCCCCTTCACATGTGTTTGCTTGTGGTCCCTAGCGATTCCCACGTCCCATCTCACATTCCTGCACTGTTTAAATTGTGCTCACTCTCTCTCATACAGACAGCAAAGGAGTGCATGGGAGACTCCACTGTTGACATTAATGCATTCTGGGAGTCAGTGCATTTGTCACAACTTCTTTGGTGGCAAGTGAAAGAATCACAAATCAGCTTAAACCAGAAAGGGAAAGTTGGAGGGGGTGAAACTGGCTTTAAGGTAAGTTTGGGTCCAGGAATGCAAACAAAGCAGTTGCTACTTTCTCTTCATCTTCCAGCTCTGCCTTCCTCTGTTTCGTCTTCATCTTCAGGTGGTCTCTCCCAACCTGTGGCAAAGAAAGCCACACAACTGCAGTCCTGAATGCCCTGACACAGCTGGAGAATCCCGGTGAGAAAGGCATGCCTCTCTCCCTGCAGTTCCAGCAACAGCCCAGAGGGGGCTCTCACAGTCTGGATAAACCCTGTGATCCGAGCAGGCGGGAGATGCTGAGCAGGCAAACGCGTATCTCACCTGCAGTCAGGTACTACATCTGAAGTAGGTCATTCAGTCCTCACCACTGTGCGAGATAAGTGCTGCTATTTCTATCTTGCAATTCTAATTGCAGAACCTGGTGAATTAGTTTGCTCAGGCTGTCATAATAGAATACTACAGACTGGATGGCTTAAACTACAGACATTTATTTTCTCATGGTTCTGGAGGCTGGAAATCCAAGATCAAGGTGCCTGCAGGGTTGGTTTTCTCTTAGCCCCTCTCCTTGGCTTGCAGACAGCTTCCCCTTTGCTGCCTCTTCATGTGGTCATCCCTCTGTGCACACCTGCCCCTGGTGTCCTTATGTGTCCAAATCTCCTCTTCTTATAAGGACACCAATCAGATCAGATTAGGATCCACTCTGACGGCCTCATTTTTAACTTAATCACCTCTTTAAAGGCTATGTCTTCAAATAAGTCACATTCTGGGGTATTGGGGGTTAGGGCTTCCAAATATGAATGGGAGGGCACAATTCAGTTAGTAAATGGTGAGGCTGAGATTGCACCAGGGAGGCTAAGTCTAGCAGTGTGTCCCCACCCACAGCAGGAGAAATACAGGACTCTATTCAACGAAAACCTCAGTAAAGTCTAGGGACACACTGTCTACGTAATGCCCTGGGAACCAACCAGTGGTTATGAGAGTCTTGGCTCTCTGAGGTGGTCTGTGGTTAATCAAGCCCTGCTCGATTGTCAAAGCATCTTGAGTTGTCTTCTGTCTGTAGTATCTTCGTATTGTTTTTCTTTGGCTCCCCCAAAACCAGTCTTCACAGGGACATTGTGGGAATATGTCACCTTCTCCCCTCCCACTTCTATCAAATAGAACAATGTTTCGCAAAGTCCAAAATTCAGACTATTGGTAAGAATGTGAGATAGATTTAGATGTTACACAGACCAACATCTTTAACAGTTATAAATTTATTTGAATTTGTATTAAAAATATACAACCAGTTCTACAAACCCATAATTTCACTGATATTAAAATAGAAATATCAGATGTGAGTCAATTGAAAAAAATATTATGTAAATAGCACAAAGTAAATAAATAATTTGATGGAAATGCGAAGGTAATGTTTGAATGACTGAAATTTGGGGAACACTGGGGTAGTTCCTCCTGAGAAAGAAACACTACTGGTCATGGGCATAGATGTCACATTATTTTAAATCTGATTTATCCACACTCATAGCCCTAATCTGCCTTGAGGACTAACCACGGGTGGTGACTGCTGGCTTTTGGCTTCTCCTCTCTGTCCCTGCGCAAGTGGCTCACCGGTGGTAAGGAGAGGCTGGCCCTTATCTTTGCAGCCTGTGGATTTTATTTATTTGGAGTCTTGTTCCACGGCTTCTGAGTGGCTTGGTGGTGGCTCATAGCTGTGATGTAAGCAGGTGTTTGTCACTGCATGGTCAAAATTTTTCGTGACTCAAAGTCTGATGTGGAACGATTCACTTAAAACTTAATTCCACATGGGGCATTAACAGTTGGCATAATTCTGCGATGTTAATTGCTATTAATTTTAACAGTGCTTTTTTCCCCCTGGAATTTTGCTAGCAGTGCTGAGTAATAGCCTTCCTACTCCACGTTTGGCTTGTTCAGTGGCCAGCTGCTGCTGCTGACACCTTCCAAAGCCAGTCCCCATGTTTCCACGCTGGTGACTGGTGAGGATGAGGGGCTCCAGGTGCAGGAGAGCTGGCTTCTTGCTCTGATCTGCTCAAATACTCAGTTGGCCTGTTTTGCGGCTGCAAAATGTGGCCATTGTATAGGCTTTAAGTGCTAACCTTCTGTGATTTCTGTGGCCCCCAAAGTTGTCTGCTTTATTAGTGTAAGGTTGCCCTCCAGTGTTCAAAGGGCTAATATGCATGGGGAAAAGTCCCCTTTCTAGAACTCAGAAAGTCTGACACAAAAGGTGGTTGTGTCTGTTGACAAAACGAAGATAGTTTAGTGTTTCTCAAACTTCGCTATGTGTGAATCACCTGAAGATCTTGTTAAAATACAGATGCTGATTGGGGTGGTGTTGCTTTGCCTCGCACGGATTTGTCCCCACTTCCCCTGGGTGACGGAGCCACAAAGGAGCCCATCTCTTCTGAGCAGTGAGAAGCCCCAAAGTGTTTAATGTCCCTAGAATCCTCAAGCAAGAGGCATTCCTTCCTTGGGAAGTTAACCCCGAATTGGGGTTTTCTTCCTGCATTTATTCTTTAGCCCAGGAAGTTACAGCAAGAGACATAGGTGGGGTTATAGTTTAACAATATAGGCTGGTAACTTTCAGTGAAACAAGTCAGAGGACATTCCATTAAGGCACTTAAGTGATCCATTAACAAAAGCTTGATCTTAGCAATCATTCCTTCTTACAGCAATTTCTCAGTATCTTTACATATCAATCAGTAACTAGTTTGTCTTTGAACCAGCAGCCTTGCAGTGTTACAAATCTTTATCTTACACTGGAGACTTTATAGCCTGAGGAAAATTTCTTGTCCTTTGCGAGGTCAATATTTGAAACTTCAAGGCTTTGGAAAACCAGTCCCTGTGAAGTACATTTGCTTTATAGTATATTCCACAGGGTGGGTCCTGAGATTCCGCATTTCTCACAAGCTCCTGGGTGATGCCAGTGTTCCTGGTTGAGAACTTGAGTGGCAAGGCTTGGAGTAATTCTCCCTATATCGGGCATGTTAACAACCACAGTGCAAGCCAGACAATCTCTGCAAAGCATTAATGAATGAATGAATGAGTGTCCTTCCAGACCCTCTGCATGTTCTGGCCCCTGCCTGCCTTCCCACCTCTTCTTATCTCACTCTCCCCTTCACTCACTCCACTCCATCCTCACTGGCATTTTTAGTTCTTCAAATAAGCCAAGATCTCATCTGCCTCAGTGCCTTTGCATACACCATTCCCTGTGTCTAGATTGCTCCCATCCCTACTTTTCCCCAGATACTTGGTTTTCATCTTTCAGTAAGCATATAAAGTGAATTCCTTTCCCAGATACCTTATTTGCTGTCTCTGTAGCAGTTATCTTCCTTCCCAACTCTTTTTCTGTTTATTTTTTACAATCTCTTTCTCTTCCAGACTAGAGTACACAAGGAGAGTTCACACTTTCACACTGTTGTGCCCTCAGTGCTCGAGACTGGCAGCAGATGCTCAGTAAGCAAATATTTGTAAGTAAATATTTGTCAAGTGCATGTGTAGGCAGGGAACAAAGGCACATTCTTCCATATCCTTTTGCATATTTGAGCCACCTGTCTGGAGGGGCTGTGATAGGGATTGCTATGGTTTGAATGTCCCCTCCAAAACTCATGTTGAGATTTAACTGCCATTGCAACAATGTTGACAGTCGGGACCTTTAAGGTGATTAGGTCATGAGGGTCTTTCCCTCATGAATGGATTAACGTCATTATCGTGGGAGTGGGTGAGTTATCACGGGCAATAGGCCCCTTTCTTTCTCTCTCTCTCATTCCTGTCATTCCTTTTTATATGATACCTCTGCCAGGTTAAGATGCAGTGAGAAGGCCCTCGCCAGATGCGGCCCCTCTATCTTAGACCCCCAGAAATGTGAGCCAAATAAATCTCTTTTCTTTATAAATTAACTCAGTCTGTGGTTTTCTGTTATAGCAGCAGAAAACAGACTAAGACAGGGATAATAGACTGGTTCTTATTAAAGGGTCATAGAATGAGAGGCCAGGAAAGAAGCTATTTTTAATTTTAAGGTCACATCTCATCATCAGAAATGGCAAAATGTGAAAAAACTGTACATCTTAGAATAGATGAAATATAGTAAGACCAGCCTTCCTTAAACAGAGTTTATGTCAAATTAGTTTGTGAAATATTGGATTAATTGAAGTTCTGCAGGGCTTCTCAGGGCTTTTAGCAATGTGCATGTGAGTCTACATGAGAGGGGACACCATGTGCTCTTTAATGGAACAGCAGTTGTAGCAGAGACGCTGTGATTCACCCACCTGGAGGCCATTCATTTTCTGCCCATCTTTCTTCCTTGTCATCGGAGACCTGATGACACTATTGAAGCTGAAAATGCGAGGTACTCTCTTCTTCAGCCTTCACTGCAGCAAGTACATGGACATAATCCCTAGTTCTGGCCAGTGGGACCTAAGCAGAGTCTACTGAGGACTTCTGTGAAAGTTATTCTGATTAAAATAGACATGCAAAGGGACATTTCTTTCCTGTTGGTGTGGTCGTATGAGGATGTGAGGCCTGAAGCCACAGCAGCCTCTTGTAAACATGAGGGGACACATTGGCTGGGGACAAAAGCCAGTATGCCGAGGATGGTGGAGCAAAGAGATGCAAAGAACCTATCTCTTGACTGCATTCTTGAGCTGCTGAAGGTACTAACTCTGCACCTTGGACTTCTGGTTGTGCAAGACGACACGTGCTCTCATTGTTTAAGCCACTTTTAATAAGGTCCTGTTTCCTTGCAGCTGAAATGATCCTGCTTGGTAAGAGTGAGGGGCTTGTCTCTCAGTCAGACAGGCTGAAATTGACTCCTGGCTCTACTGGTGGTAATTATGTGTCCTCTTTAAAGCTGCTTCCTCATCCATGAGATGAAGATATTAATAATGGCTACGTCTTGGGTTGTTATAGAGGCTTAAATAAGGTGGTAGGTGTAAAGTCCTCATAGAACTTGGCACATTTTTGGCGCTTAATAATGAGGAACTGTTATTACTATTTTTGATCACAGAACCTTATTTGTTGTTGAAACATCCTCTACTACATCAGGGGACCCTGCATTCTGCAGAAAATAATCTGAGTAATGTTTACCTTGTCAAACTTTCTCATTTTACAGG
This sequence comes from Cynocephalus volans, assembly GCF_027409185.1. Taxonomy (NCBI): domain Eukaryota; kingdom Metazoa; phylum Chordata; class Mammalia; order Dermoptera; family Cynocephalidae; genus Cynocephalus; species Cynocephalus volans. The sequence goes on along the minus strand of NC_084461.1, from coordinate 132,048,678 downwards.
AGAAACTGAGGCCAAAGGAGGGGCTGCCTCTTAGTGCTTTTGTTTTGAAAAATAGACATGGTTCAGCCTCTATCCAAGCCAGTCATTTCCACTCACACTAGAAATAACAGGAGGACACAGGTCTGGGTTGAAATGATGTGCTTTTATGGGAAACAAAAATATCCAACAGCAATAACAAAAGCCCTTCAATCTCGCCAAGTTCTCAACCAGTGATAATGAGGCAGTTTCAATGATTACATCTGGCTGGGGACATTTCTAAAGGGTCAGGAAAGTCAAAAGACATTGGCCAAAAAGAGAAATTGCAGGGAGGGTTGACATTTTAAATGAGAGCATGTTAGACTTCTCTTGTGGCCCCTCACCGTCTCACCCTTACAACTTGCAGTTCCTCCAGTTTATAAAGACCCTTCCTGAAGGTTGCTCAGATGAGATCTCTTCCAGAAAGCTTTCTTTGGTCTGCTCTAACTGCATATGCCTTTCCAGTAATGTCACAAACACTTTCTCATGCCTTCTCCTATCACTTTCTGCCTCACTCCCATTATGTCGGGTACATGTCTTGCAATGCCCACTATTAGTAGGCATGCCTCTGAGCCAAGGCCCATGTTGATTCAGCCCTGTGTTCCCCTCCCCCTCCCCCAATCAGTGCTCAGTATTCAGCAGGTGCTCAGCATCAGCAGGTGCTCAGTGAGGGTTTGTTGAATTGAAGTCAGTTCTACATTAGCCACGTTACATCACCAGCCTCTTGAGAGTCATTATTGTCATCATTTCCAATTCTTCATCCTTCTTTCGTGACCTCAAAATGGTCTGATTCAAGGAATCTCCAAGAAAGAACAGCCCCCACCAAACATCACCCTCTCAGGGCTGAAGGTTTAGAGAGGGGAGGAGAGAGGGTTAAGCTTTCACCCTTGCTCCAGAAGGCAAGGAGGCAGGAAGTGCAGCCATCGGGGGAATCCAGGATGACCACGAGCAGTGTCAGCCAACGCTTGATTTTGGAATCTTATAAGCAGCCACTCTTCCAAAAGTTTCCCCCATGAAACATGGCCACTTTGCAGCAGGAGCTGAGGACTGGTGGGGTCCAGCACGATGGCCCTGCCAGCCCAGGGACCAGAGGCTTAGACCAAGAGCCATTCTATGGGACATGTCCTATTTTACCTCTAGAGAGGTGGTGGGAGTTGTCTCTCGAGTTGTTCATTTGGAACTGTGGTGGGAACATTAGCTCTGTGGAGTGTTGTGTTGTCAGGCACATAGATTGTAATAAGGCTGAAGAATACAGGCTGCAATAATGGGCCTCTCCTTGAAAGGGGAAAGGTCAGGAGTTGCTGGGAGAAGTGAGGGAAAGAAGAGGGTCCCAGGAGGTCCTGCAGCTCTGATTCTAACAGGTGCCCCACTCTATCTTTTGCTCCAGCTCCCTCTCCTTTCTTCTGGTTCTCTAAGGCCAGGCAAAGGGGCTGGAAGTGATGGAGGGAAGGAAGTGCCTTTTTTCTTTTCCTGCCATGAGTCTTAGATTTGGACAAGGGCGATGTTAGGACCAAGGGCAGAAGGAGGGTTGAAGAGCTAAGCAGAGGCCAAGGCCCTGCCCACTTCTGTTTACTGCTGTAACGAGGAGATCTGAGGCTCACACTTCTAACTGCACCACCCCCCGAGAGTACTGAGCTCTCATGAGCTCTCAAAGGTGCTCAGTGACTTTGGGAGATCACCTTGGATCCTCCCATGGGAGGGCCCCTCTGGGGCCAATAAGCTGTGAACACTGCATGGTCAGCATCAGCCCTGGAGCTGTGGGAACAGGGCCAAGAAGCCGAGAGGAGAGAGACTTCTTCAGGCACCTTCTTTTTAAAAAAGAGAGTTGGATCTTGGGGGACTCAAGTCAGGACAGATGTTTCAGTATAAAAAGGATCCCCAGTAAAAGGACAGAGTCTTCACAAATCCCTTCCCAGATCCCACAGCACTTAGAAAAGAGAAAGTAAGGAGCATAAAAATACCTTGATGATGTGGGCTTGCCTGACAGTACAGAAAAGCAAGTCTCATGGCAGGCAGCATGTCCCATTACACAAGAGAGGATTATACCGAGCTTCAGTATAGAGATTCTACATATAGCTTTATATAAATGCATATATATATTTATAGAGCGTCTGCCTAGAACAGCCGGGCTTGCTTCTTCAGTTCATTCCTCTTCCATAGGGCCAGCCGGTCAAACTCAGAGATGGTCATGCCGAAGACTTGGTAGAACTCTTCCTGGGACAGGTGGCGCTGAAGGAGGTGGGAGGGGCAGAGAGAACAGCGTGAGGATGTGAGGTGTAGGCTGCAGTGGGTGGAGGCAGCAGTGGCCACTGGGTGTCCCTCTGGGCACCCTGTGCCTGGCTCAGTGTCTGGCCCAGGGAGGTGTGTGACATATATTGTTGAATGGATGAATGTGGGAATGGTCCCCTGGAGGGACCTCTAGAGCTGATCTAGCTGGACAGGCCTCCCCTGCCCATGACTTGGATGGGACTTATGCTTTCTAATGGTGCACCCTGGTTGACCTCACATTTGTGCACCCCTGTTCCATGTATCTGTGCCCAGAAGTGTATATGAGTTAATACTGTCCCACTCCTCTTTGGGAGAAAAAGGAGGCATGTCCAAGATTTTAGGGTGGATTTCCTCTTCAATATTTTTACAAGTAATTTGGAAAGCTGTTTATCAGGCTAGTCAATGAAATAAAACTACTGCTCATGTTTCTTGACACACTGAAATGTCCATTTATCTCTTCTTTATATGAAAACAAGTATGCCACATAATCAAACATTGTTCTGCCTTCCATGGCTGGTGTGTCCCCCTTTCTATCCTCCTTCCCTTTCTCCCTTCTCAGAGGCCTTGAAAGTGGGATACACTGTCAAAAGCTTTTAGAGTGAGAAATATACTGCACTTAAAACGTGGCAAAATGTTAACAATTGGTGCATCTAGGTGGTGAAAGGTAGATGAGTGTTCGTTTCATTATACTTGCAACTTTTCTGGAGGTCTGAAATTCTTCAAAATGAAATTTAAAATTAAGTTTAAAAAGAGAAATATATGCCATATGTCCTGCATAAAAACTTACTGGATTCACTGAGCTGATCTGTTGGTAGCAATTATATTAGCTAATTGGGAATTGAAGGAGCTTGAGGACAGGGTCAGAGCCTTCCTTCCTAAGGCCCCTCTCTGAAAGGGTAGGTCGCTAGCTCAGTGGTCTCAGCTCAGGGTATATATTAGACATATCTGGGAGCTTTTAAAAAGTACCAATGCTGAGCTCCTTCCCCAGATTGTGGTTCAACTGATCTATAGTGGGGCCCCTGAAGAGTATTTTTTAGTCTCCCTGGGTGATTCTGATGCTCGGGAAAGGTTCAGCTTCCCAGGTGTGAGCTTCTGGGTATTCTGGAGAATGTTCCCATTCCTTAACGCTGGCTCCACCGAGCTGCCCTGGGAGCTGTCCCCTTCAGCACTGGGAGGTGGTGAAAGGAGGAGACCTTGTAAATGTGGGGAGAATCATTCGCTTCCTTTGGCTGCTAACCCAGCATGCTAGAGCTGGAAGGATGTGCAGAACTTCCTGGACCACTCGCATCCCCCTCCTTCTGCCCCAGCCCTCCACCCTGGGCGAATTTCTCAGCATCAGGTCAGAGGTGGCTCACATGCTCTTCCCAAGGAGTGACAAGCCTCCTCTTTCAGAAGCCTGAGTCCAATTCCACAATTTCCTGACACCTCTCCCGGCCCAGGCCCCTAAGTAGCTCAGAGTCAGGCAGAGGAAGTGGAGAAGTCAACGATCTGATGTAAAGGAGAGTGAGAGGTACGTGATATGCACTTTGGACACAAGCTATGGGAGGCTGGAGGAAGAGGCAAGTGGCCCATCCTGGGGGAGGGCTGAAGGCGGCTTTGGCATGCAGTGTGGGGGCCTAAGGAGGGAAGAGGCTGGCAGGATGGGAGGGGCATTTTAGGCAGAGGGAGAGGCAGGGAGAGACACTGGCTCGAAAGAGCAGAGTGTATTCCTGATCAGAGGAGTGAAACTCCAGGCCATGGACTGCTCGGATGCCCCATGCTGGGCTCTGGCCCACCTCTGCACCTTTGTGCTGCTTCCACCATTCATGTTGCTCTCCTCCTTCTCTCCATCCACCCAAACCTTGCCCATCTTCAAAGCCCATCGATTTCCTTCCTCTTCCTGCAAGCCTGTGTCAACCACCCAGGCCTCAGGGGTCGTCTCTGAATAATCCAATCCAACATTTATTGAGTGCTTAATCCAGACTCAACCGCCAGACTCTGTGCTAAGGGCTTTATGTGCATGGTCTCATTCACATCTCTTGGTGACCTGAGGGAAGCGTTACAATCCCCCTCACTTTACAGAGGAGAAAACTAAGGTTTAAGTGAGGCTGTCACTTAGCTGAAGCTGCCCACCTAGTGATGACAGAATCAGAGCTGGAACCTGGGGCCTTTGACTTATTTATGCTTTAACCGTCTACACAGTGTTACCTCCTCCCCAATCACAAGCACTGGTTTTATGTACAGTCCTGAGACTGCAGGGTCCTTGAGGGTGTAGACCAAACCTAGCTCTTCTCTTATGTCTGCAGAAGCACCAGCCTCAGGTGAGGACATGCTGTTGCTGTGCTTCACAGATGCTAATTGAGTTGAAGAGGAGGCAGCCCAGGACAGCATGGAACAGTCTATGGTTGAGGAAACTGCTCCAAGCCTCTGCTTTTTCATCAAGTGGTGTGACCTGAAAGCCATTCATTCTGCCCACCCTTCCTGAGCTGGGTTAGACCAGGCAACCTCCGGAATCCCTTCAAACCCAAAGGCTCCTGCTCAGTTTTCTACACTTACCTCTAAACGGGTCCGGTCCACATCCTTGGGCAGTCGGTTTCTTCCTCTTGTAGTCACCAGCAGCAGTTCATAAGGGTAGATCTAAGAATAAAGGAAGGAGCTATTTGGGTGGAGGTGGTGAGCTTGTCCTTTTCAGCTATATTTTGTGTCTGGGTCCCTCCCTTATCCAAAAAGAGCCAGAGATTAATTCTGGAGGAAGGACTGGGTCTGCTCTCCTTGGGGTTTCCAAGCAGCCTCAAGGCACCTTCTCCTCAAGGCAAGACTCCAGAGAGTCCTCTAATACTGCCACAGATAAGCACGGTAGCATTTGGCATTAATATATGCACAAGGACTCCTGAATATAAGTGTCTAAGATTTAGTGACTGGCAAGCCACCTGAGAGTCTTAGAAGCCAGGGGAACTGTCTGACTTCAGTAGATGAGAGAACTAGGGCAGGATTCAGGGCAAGTGGGCAAAAGAGGGAAAGGAAATGTTAGTCTTGAAAGGACCCTGGAGGTTATTTGCCTATGTTCCCTTCCCTGCATAGATGGTGCTGTCATCTTCCTGATGGTCCCCAATGTAGCAGCTCCCAGAATCCCGGAGACCCCAGTGTCTGTGCATGTTCTTTACCTTGTACTCTGCAGAGGGAAAAAAGACAGACAAAGTAGAACCCATCAGTCTTTGCTTTGGGACACTACACTCGCCTTTGTCTTAGTCTCTCAGGAGGTCTGGCCTCCACCATCTCCTTCTCTTGGCCAGCCAGAGACCTTGTCCTTGCTTAATTCACCCTAGAGGATAATTAAGGCTGGTGGAGTATAATTAAAGCAAAGTGGATGGCTAGGGATAGGGACTGAGCTGATCTTGAGATGGTTTTAGGGGGTAAAGTGACTTTTGAGGTACTTAGAATAGAAATAAGAGGAATCTGAGATCATGAAGCACATGGGTAAGCCCTTCATCTTCTGGGGGGGATCCTCCAGGGTTTTTATAGGCCGCCCCCCCAACTGAGCCTGCTCATAGGAAGTGGTAGAGCTGGCGTGAGAGCTCCACTGGCAGAGAGCATGAAGTTCATGGAGTTTTTACTGGGAACAATGAGCATTTGGCTGTGAGTGCTTCCCTCCACTGGGGCTGGCAGGTGACACTAGCTCTGCATACAGGGAGAACAGCACTCTGTGATGGCTCTAGGAACCCAGATGGGACAGATGGCCTGGAGCTCACCCAAGGCCAGCACTTGAGAGGATGAGGGAAGAGCGAGGGAAAAGGAAGAGAGTGGGAAGTGAAAGGGAGTGGGAACTCAGGGTTTGGACAGAGCCCAGCATGGGGACAGAATCTGCAGCAATCATTGCAGAAGGTCAAGCAGTAGTTATGAGCAACACATCCGGAGGCCCTAGGAAGTCCCGGGAGGGGCTCTCCTCCCGCAGGCCCTGCAGGGTCCGCACTCACCTCGCATGCCCCAGTTGACTGCGTTCATGCTGTCGTAGTGGAAGAGGTCTGCGCTGGGCGTCTGCAGGGGAGACAGAGCCAGGCTGGCCTGAGATAAGCTGCCTCTGCCTCCCTGAAGCACTCACCCACCTCCAGAACATGGGCTGGGGCTGGCGGGAACTGGGGCCCTCTCAGCAGCCTCGGTCTCAAGTTAGAGACATTTGATTCACTGCTATGTCCCTGTGCCTAGTTCTGACACATAGAAGGCATTCAGCAGATATTCATTTATTTGGTGAATTTCATCTCATGCTTTCTTTCATTGCTCAAATACCCCTTTTTCTATGAGATCTGCTCTAACAACCCTACTGAAAATTGTGAGTTTTCTCCTCCACAAACTCAATCCTCCTTTTCTCACTCAGCCTTTTTCTTTTTCTATAGCACTACCTTCTAAATTCTATATAATCTGACTTGATTACTATTTATTACTTACTTTCTGTTTCTCCCTACAAGAATATAAGCTCCAGGGGGCAGGGGTCTCTGTCTGTTTTGGTCACTGATGTGTTCCAAGCACCCAGAGTAGTACCTGGCATACGGAAAAAGCTTTCAATAAATATTTGTTGAGTGGAGGAATGTCTAGTCTCTGAGCGTGCTGAGAACAGTGTCTATGTGTTTCTCAGCAGGCAGGGTTTATTAACACTAGCCCTTGCTCTCCAGGGGCTCTCTGATCCCTTTTGTGTGCTCTACCCTAAAATAGCCTCATAATGGTCAACTTCCACCTCTGTCCCTCTGCACACTCTATTTCACACTACACCTTGAGGGATCCCACTAAAAATCTGAGTTGGATCATGTGGCACACCTACCGGAAACCCCTGAAGTCCTTACCCAGTGTGCAAGGCCCAATTGACATGTCTGTCTGGCTTCGACTCCTCGTTTGCTCCATCCTGGCCACACTGGCCCTCCCCACCCAGGGACATACACACTGTGCTTCTGTCCATCTGGGTGGCTTTTGTAGCTCTTCAAGTGGAGAGGTCCCTCCCTGCACTCAGGCCTTTGTTTAAACTCACCCGTCTCTGACCTCCTTCTCTCTCTGCCTCCTGGCTTTGTTGTCCAGCCTAGTACTCCTGACTACTGGGCTGTATATAGCACATTTTCTTTTTGGGCAGCTGGCAGTTACCTGAATCTGAACCCATGACCTTGGTATTATAAGGCTGTGCTCTAACCAGCTGAGCTAACTGGCCAGCCCTCGCACATTTTCTTGATGATTGTCCACTTCCCAACTAGAATGTGAGCTCCAGCTCACAGAAGCAGCAACTTTATTCACTGCAGGATCCCCAGCTCCTGGAACAGTGCCTGGCACATAGTAGGTGCTCAGTAAATCAACATCTGCCTCAGTGTCCCTGCCCTTCATCCCCATCACTTGTCCGGTTACACAGGACATGTTTTCATTCCCTTTCAGCCTTTAAACCAACTCATTGCTTCCACGAAGGTTTTATGTCACAGGCCATCAAAGAGCTCAGAAGACCACAGCCATGTTAGAGGCCAGTGGAGCACGGCAGCCGGGTGTGGGCAGTGGGGTCAGTTGGCCTGGGCTCGAATCCTGGCTGCACCACTTCCCGGCTGCGAGAGCTTGGGTAAGTCACCTCACCTCTCTGTGCCTCCATTCCTTCATCCACAAAATAGGGTTAACAATAGTAACTATCTCCCTGGGTTGTAAAGGTTATGTGAGTTAGTGCTTGCAAAATGCTTAGCTCAGTGCCTGGCACAGAGTAATTGCCCAACAAGTACTAGTTGTGCCGCAGCCCCTCCCAGGGAGGCTCCTTTACACATAGGGGTTACAAGGGAGGGAGGCAAGTCATGGACATTGGGTTCTCTCAGTTAACCCACTTTGATCACCAAGGCCTTTGCCCAGGTTTCACCCATAAGTAATCATAACAATGAGCTAATGCTGCACTTGTTAGCATCTTGGGGGCAATGTCCCCCGGTACAGCCCTCTTACCCTGTGCAGCCCGTTTCTTCTGTAGGCAGGCAGGGAGGCAGATTTGGAGATGAGGGGATCTGAAAAGAAGGAGCCAGAGCAATTGCCAGGAGCCCAAGCCAGGGTCCCTCTCCCTGAGTTCACCTGGCTACAAATGGCCAATATTACTCCTGACCCAGTGGGAAGGGGTGGGAGCCAGAGGCCACCAGCTCTTCCTGATGCTCTCCAGATTTGCCACTTGACCATCTCAGAGGTACCTCATCCTGGCAGAATTCTAGGCCCACCTGAGGCATCCACTTGTATACTCTCCTGGCCTCTACTTACACACATCTAACCTGCTATTATGGACTTCTGTGTCCTGGCCACCAGGTGGCTCTGGAGGAAGGCCCTGGGATTGGAGTCAAGGTCAGAACCAGACAGCCAGGCTCCCAGGTGGGTGGAAAAGACACATGCCCTTTCTTTTTCTCTGGGAGCTGTTTGACATGGCAGCTCTGGTTCTAGAACTCCAAACGGAGACCGACAATCTGACAAACAAAATGGGTAGATGACTTGAGATCAGGACTGTACTAGCACATCCATGTTGTATGGTCATCAGAGCTATAGGGAATGCGGCTGACTCAGCTCTGGCCCTCACAGGACACAGTAGGCTGGAGGAAGGGCAGGTAGAACATACCACTATCAGCCAGGTAGTGCGAACGAGGGGCTGCAAGAGAGAAAAGCCAGAGATCAGTGTTCATGGGGACAGACAGACTTGGTGGAGACAGTTCATGGAGACAATGGGACATGGCTCCCATACCTGGTCAACCTGGCTGGCAGGGAGGAGGGGCCTCCTTCGGTGCCTCCTTTCCCATTGGTCAGTTTCCAGTTGTCACATCTGCATGGCATCCTCCCTCCCCTGCCCAGATCCTAGGCTGGCATCTGGCACAGAGCAGATACTCTGGGATATTTGCTGCACAGATGCGGTTGAATGGAGTTGAACTTTGAGTAGCATTGGTGTGCACTGCACAAAGCCCAGAGCCAGGGGTTGAAAACAGCGCCCCTCAGTGGTCAGACAGGGGAACAGGCTCATCAGCTCATCCTGGCTCTGAATTGGTACAGACCTAACTGCAGACAAATTACTTAATCATGCTTCAGTTTTCTGGTCTGTAAGTGGGGAGTGATAGTGTCTCCCTTATAGAGTCATTGTGAGAAATATATGACAGAATACAGTAAGATACTTAGTATAGAGCCTGACACATACAAAACCTTCATAAAACTGGCTTTATCCTCACCCCCCCATCTTCAATCTCACTGAGAGTCAAGGTACAATATGGTGAAGGGGGAAAAGCTCATGCCTTGGGTTCACTCCAACTTGGGTCTGATCATGGCTCAATCACTTACTGGCTTTCTGACTTTGTGCAAATGGCTTAACCTCAGTTCTCTCATCTGTAAAATGGGTGATATTAATCCCTTTACATTGTGGGTCTCTGTGAAGACCAGGAGTTATTATGTATCTACAAATTCCTGGAACACAGAAGTATAATAAACTATGCCTTTTACTATCCAACAAGTATTGATCTAAGATGGGATTTCCTGGCAGGACTGAATCCCAGAGGGGTAAGAAAAGCCAGAGGCAGACAGAGCATGTGTGTGTGCCCAGGAACAGGGAGGAGCTTACAATGAAATTCTCAAGATGAAGTGCTTGAATGAGGCCTCTGCTTGTACACCTCCAGGTGAGTAGGCTCCCTACCACAGGAGGCAGGCTCCCATATCTTGGAGCCATTCAGACTATGAGAAAACATTTTTCTTTAAACTGACCCTGATTGGAAATCATGGCTTCAGGTAGCCCAAAGAAGTGGGAGTGACTGCTCAAGACACAGCATGGTTTTATCTGGTGCTCCATGCAGTCCCTTGCTAAATCTGTATTCTAGACCCAGGTGAGGCTCCCCAAGGGGCACCAGAGATGGAGGCGAGTGGGAGGCCCTGGGATTAACTTTCATGGCCAGCCTCTCTGATTCCTCTGTTAGCCCAAGGGATTGAATTTGGGGCTGGATGTGTTCCAAAGAAACTTTGTTTGTAAAAAACAGGCAGGGGACTGGATTAAGTGAGCTCCATCACTTACAGACTGAGGAACTGTGGTCAAGTTACCAAAGCCTCCTGTGCCTTAGCCCTCATCTAAACATGTGGGGTGATAATGGCACCCACTGCACGGGGCTGCTGTGAGGAAGGAGAGAGAGGATGCATGGACGTGCCTCCCAGGGTGCCAGCTCAAAGTGAACACCCACCAATGCCAGCCAGTCATGGAGGAAAGTGCCCCCACCCCGTCGGGCTTCCAGAGCAGTGCTTACAGCCATTGAGGGACATCTCATAACCAGCTGTGTGCAGGGCCTCCCGGCTGCTGGTGGAGCTCCGGGGAGGGGTCCAGGGATCCGCATAGGAGCTAGACCGGGCCTTCATCTCCTCCTTCAGAATCAGCCTTCCAATGCCACTCTGGAGCTGTGGGTGCCGGAGGAGCATGATGAAGTTGGAAGGAAACCAAGGACTCTGGGATGGAACAGGCTTGGGAAAGGCTGAGCCAGAGGATCCTCTCTAGCAAACCTCATCATTTTTGCCTTCCCAGCATCCCTCCCTCGTAACACCCATATTTTCCTTTGGGACATCATCTCTCTTGTAGGAGTCCTGTGGTCTGGGTGGGGCTCTGGTGGTGGGCACAGAAAAGCTGGCCAGGCCAGTGATGGGATAAAAATAAGATAACTTAAATTTAACCATTTTAAAGTAAACCATTCAGTGGTATTTAGTGTATTTACAGTGTTGTGCAACCACCACCGCTATCTAGTTTCAGAACATCTTTGTTACACTCAAAGGAGACCCTGTGCCCATTAAGCAGTCACTCTCCATTCCCTTCTCCCCCAACCCCTAGTAATCACCAATCTGCGTTCTGTCTCTACGGATTTGCCTATTCTGGATATTTCACATAAATGGAATCATAGAATATGTATGCTTTTGTGTTTGGCTTCTTTCACTAAGCATGATGTTTTTGAGGCTCATCCGCATTGTGGCATGTATCAGTGCTTCATTTTGTTTATCCATTCATCATTTGATGGACATTTGGGTTGTTTTCCCCTTTTGGCTCTTGTGAATAGCGCTGCTATGAGCATGGGTGTACCTGTGTTTGTTTGAGTCCCCGTTTTCAGTTTTTTGGGTATATATGTAAGAGCGGGATTGCTGGGTCATATGGTAATTCTGTGTTTAACTTTTTGAGGAACTGCCAAAATGTTTTCCACATTAGCTGCACCATTTTACATTCCCACCAGCAACGAACGAGTGTTGCTGGAGCTCACTTACCAATACACGAGAACAACCTTCCAAGCCTGAAACCAATGCAAGCCCCACAACAGAAGAAAGTGACAATATCCCTATGGTCATTTTTTTTTTTTTTTGAGCAGCTGGATCTAGTCATACCTGAAGCTAATCCTATCTTTTGACTTTTCAATTATGCAAAGCTATGCATTTCTTTTTCCTATCATAAGTGAATTTGAATTTGGTTTCTGTTACTTGCAAATGAAAAAATCCTCAGTGATACCCTCTAAGCATCTTATTCAGTGGTGTGGCCTGCTTACCTTGTGCATGCTGCGGTCAAAATCATCCTCCTCTCCTCCTGATGAGAACCTTCTGGCTCGGGGCACTGCCAAAAGACAGAGAGGATCAGCCTCGGCATGTGCTCCCCTTCAGCCTGCCCTGGTTTAAGCCACTTGGAGTTGGTTATTCTTTTTTCTTTCTTTCTTTTTTTTTTTGCAATTGAAATCATCTTCTCTAAGATACCCCATGCCTACTGGGAGTGGTCTCTCCTGTCTTTGCAGCCTCTGAACACTGACTGTCTCCTGTGGGTACTGATCACTGCCCACTTTAGGTTATAGTTGTATTTGTGTCTTAACTCTTTTGCTAAATGGAGGATTCTTTGGAGGTGATGAATGAGTCATTTTTGAGCTTCCATGAAGCTTTGCCCAGAATGGACATTCAATTAGTAAAGGCGTATGTTGAATAAAAGTGGATCCCGACAAAAATTTTTCCCTAACTTGGAAGGAACAGCTTGGGCTGCCTGATAGGTGGGGTGGTGCCCTGCAGACCACCAAGACCCCTGCCGGGGTATCTCTGAGAGCCTTCCATTTCCCCACATCCTCTCTTTTTCCATCCTCCAAGCCATTTTTCACCCTACAGCCAAAGCGGTCTCTCAAAGGCACAAATGAGATCATGTCACTCCTTTCTGTGGCTTCTCACTATTTAAGATGATAACCAAAATCCTTACCCCAACCCACAGACACCTCCCTCATGCCCCACTCTCTCTCCTCCCTGTCCAAGCTCAAGGTTAGGCTGACAGTTTCTCCTTTCCTCCAGTGGAACCCACACTCCCATTCCCATCCTGGGTCTTTGCAGGTGTGTTTCTACATTCTCTGCTGACTTGATCTCCTGTCACTCTTCCTATAGCAGCCGAGAAGCTTTTGTCATCTTCCAGCTGGACAGCACGCCCTTGCCATCAGCTCTCCTACCCTTTGTGTATCACCTCCCTCTCATGGATGGGACCTAGGTCTCCTCCACAAGGGCAGGGACCTGGTATGTTTTGCTCTCCAGTGTATATCTAGGCCCATGGCTGGCCCTTAATACATGCTTGTTGAATGAATAAAAGTCCTCGGTTATACACTGTATGCATTCTTATTCAGAATGAGTGTGTGAAGGAATGGATGACTGTCTGTCCTGATCTCCTGTGTCCTTGGCACAGATGATAGGGCTCTGGCCCCAGGGACCCATAGAGATGTTACCTTTGGGGGACCCATGGTAGGGCCAGTACTCAGACTCTGCAGCATAGTAGGGATCTGGCGAGTAGACTGGACTGTACTTGGAGGCCTGACTGATGTCTTCACTGGTTTTGCTCTTAGTTGCTGTAGACAAATCACCTGCAAAGGACCCAAGGAGAGTGCTTCAGGAAGGCAGAGTGTCCTGGCTGGAACTGTGCACCCTTTCCTTATCTCTGCCAGCATCCAGCCCAGGGGAGTGAGGCTACTTTAAGGTGGGGTCTCTGGTAAGAGGGTCTGGGACAAGAAGCTTTGGAACTGGAAAAGCACTGGGGCCAACACTTCATTTTACATTTGGGAATCTGAACGCCAGAGAGGGGAAGGGGCTTGCTCAAAACTACAAAGAAAGCACCAGAATTGGACGAGACCCCAGCCCAGGGCTCCTTCCAGCACATTACATGGACTCCTAGGTCTGCTCCTGAGTGAACACTAAAGCTGTGGCTCCTCAAAGTAAGACTTGACAGCTTCCAGGTAAGCCTGCTTTACCTTCTTAACCCTTTAGAAGCCTGCCATGCTATGGATTTGGACCGCCTCTAGGGTGAGATTGCCAGTTAGGGCCATGATACATGTTGAGGCAGGTCAACCTTCTCACATCCTGCTTGGGGAGACTACATGGCCCAAAGGAAGGAGCATTGCACAGGGAGTCAGCAAAGCTCGGTTCTGGCTCCAGCTCTGCCACTTAACCCAGTTGCAACACTGGGCAGATCCTGCCCCCCCCGCCTCAGTTTCCTCATTTGTAAGTGTGAGAATTGGTCTGCTGGCTCTGGTGCCATCCAGCTCCAGGCTTCTACCTGAAGTAAGCCCATGATGGGGTGAACAAAAACCCACTGCAGGCACAAATATCTCCAGGGCAGTGACTTGAGAGTGGCCCAAAGATTGGTGACAGGCTGACAGGGCAGAGAGAGAGGGGCTGGGGAACGAGTGTGGCTCTGAAATCATTTCTCAGGGACCGCTATAGAGAAGCTTTAGGAACAAGCTGTATGCTCTGCGTAGCCAGAGCAGTGGCGGGTTCTGGCTTGAGCCAGCTCCAGTCTCTGCACCAGTCCCCAGCAGCTCTTGCTTCCAAATCTTTCACATTCTCCTCTTGACCAAGCTCCTGGCAGCTCCTCCTGGCCAATCGCATATAGCCATTTCATCTGCCCTCTTATACATGCAATCCACCTCCACCCTAGACTCATCCTAAGTCTGTTTTGGAGCTACCCCTTACAGCCCACCTGCAAAATCTCACGAGGTCCTGAGAAGCTTGGAACCCAGGAGTCTTTTCTGGATATAAAGTCAAACTACCCTTGTCGGGTTTGGTACCTTTCTATGGCCACTCAGGGGCACATGGCATGTCCTCCACAGCCACATGTACATTTGCATGTGCTCACAGACTCACCTTGGACCCCCTGCTCAGCCCCCTCCAAAACTGAGGATGTTTGTCTGAATAGCAGGGTCATTATTTATACTTGTACTGCCCCTTTCACCAGCTAGTTAGTTCAGATCCTGGTGCAGGACTGCTTCGCCCATCTCCAAGCTCATCCAATTTTGTGCTCCCCTCTGGTATCCAACTAGACCCATAAGCAAGTGAGGGTGCACAGGGTGGCAGCTGCTCCTCTTCATCCTCAAAGGAAGGATGTGCTTATTTGACTGAGGCTCAGTAAGTGCTTTTTGCAACAATGAACAGGAGGTCTCAGTGGTGAATGACTTGGTAGTTCTCACACTGAGTGCAGGTAAGAATCATGGACAAAGCCAGTTATAGTGCGGATCCTTGGGCCACACACTAGTATTTCTAATTAAGGGAGTCTGGGGCTTGGAAGGGGTTCGGGAATCTACGTTTTTAATAAGTCTCTCTTTCAGATGCAGATGGCCTATAGACCATTCTCTAAGAAACACTGAATGAATAAAGGAATGAAGTGACTTCCTGATCCTTTCTCATCTACATCCCTTCTGCAAGTCTCCAGTCACTCTCAGGAGACTGTGACTGAGATTGGCTTAGAGCAGGGCTTCCCAAGCCGGGCCAGGCATCAGAATCACCTGGAGAAACTGTTATAAATACAAAATTCCAATTCAGTAAGTCTGGGGTAAGGCCCAGGAATCTGCATGCATCCCCTCTGATTCTAATAAACATTTCTGAGTATCAGTGCCTTGGAGTGTGACTCTCCCAGGGGAATGTGCATTGTACAAGGATTTCTCTGATCATGGAATTTAGGACACCAGACAGCAGGTAAGGAGGGATTGGGGAAGTGGTGGGAAAGGATTTAGGGGACATGAGGCCTTTCTTGCTCTTTTGAAATGATACCAAACTCCTCCCCAATGTCACCCTGAGTGATGGGGGCAACCAACAAGAAGGATCGAGTTGTGCCCATGTGTTATGTTGCTCTTGGTGGCCTGTGCAGAGCATCTGCATAGATGGTTAACTTCCCCCACCCCTTGTCTGGCCAAGCCCTATCTGCCTCTGATCATACCATGCCGTTTGTAGATCGGGGGTTTCCGGTAGATGTTACTTTCTCCAGCTGCCAGACAGACCAGGAAGGTACCAGGACAGAGAGAGAAAGAGAGAAAGAGTGAGAGAGAGGAGAAAGGGAGACAGGACTTGGTCAGTTGATCTCAGAAGAGAGAGATGGTCAGCAACTTTTTCCAAGGGACCACCATCTTTCCCCTGGTAGACTTCCTGTTCCAAAGTTGAACCTCCAGCCTCTCATCCCAACAGGTTCCAAGTGAGGAGGGGGGAGAGGAATGGATGGATTCAGTGGTGCTGAGGAAGGGGCTTGGGTTTTGAATGGTGGGCATGCAGGCACAGGTGGGCGCACGCTCAGCAGAACTCCATGCAGGAAGGTGTCCACGGCCTTCACCCAGTGGTCACGCCTCATTCCAAGTAAAAGTCCCCAGGATGCTGCAGCCAAGTGTCAGCATGATCTTCCCACCCTTCCCTCAAAGACAGACAGGACGGGACCCCTCTGGGGCAGTTGAAAACAGTGTATGTGAAACAGCAGGACAGGCTCTTGCAGGGAGAGTGAGTGTTGAGTGAAGAGCTGAGCTCAGAGTTAGGAGACTGGGGTCCAGGCCTGGCTCTGCTGTAACTCAGGGTGGGACCTTGTCCAAACCACATCTGTAATGTCATCGAGCCCCTGCCTTCCTCTCATCTTCTGTCACTACCTCCAGCACACTGACTTTATACTTGCCTAGGATGTTTTCCCATGAGATCTTCATATGCCTGGCTCCTTCTTATCTTTCAGCTTTAATGTCACCTCCTCCAAGAAGCCCTTCCTGACCACCCCACCTCACCCAGCCTTCCCCACCCCAGTCACTCTCTCACAGTGCCCTGTTTTTTTTTAATGCTTATAGAATCTTTCATTACCTGAAAGTATCATTTTCTTATTTATTTATTCATTTATTATCTTTCTCCCCACATTAGAACATAAACACCATGAAGACTGGATCTGGGCTGGGTTGAACACAGCTGCAACCTCAGGGCTCAGACAGTGCCTGGTTGTGCAGATTGAACAACAAAGGCTCAGGGAAGCCAAGTCACCGGCCCAAGGTCATGAGCTTATAGAAGCAGAATTGGGATTCAGCCCCAAGATCTTTGATGCAAAAGCCCGTGGCCTTCACCACTATGTGTTAGTGCTGCGCCCATCACAGCCCTCAGACATTCGAGGCATTTCACACTAGCTCCCTGCGTCTTTTCTCCTCTAGGCTGTTCTTCTCTGGGCTGCTTGCTTGTGGTTCTGATCAAGGCTGGTTCTATGAAGTGGGTTGACTAAAGCCTGAGGGCATATTGGGGCTGGAGCGTGAGTTAGTGTAGGCAACCGGTTAGGGAGGGTCCCCCAGGAACCTGCTTCTCCTCAGTGCCTGTGCAGCATCAAGTGGGTGACTTGGGCGCCCAGTGACCCCCTGGAGCATGCACCCATGCTGGGAATTCCGGGCTAGCAGCGCCTACCTGGGATGTGAAAGTGCTTGGGAGCCTGGTAAGAGGTTGGAGTGGAGGACCTCACATCTAACTGGCTATGGTATGGAGAGCTCCGGCCACTCTCGGGCCCTGGAGCAGGCACGCAGGCAGTGGTCCCAAGAGAACAGAGGCACAGAGAAAACAGGCATTAACAACGCGGTGGCAGTTGAGGAAGCAGCGAGGTGATGACAGCAGGGGTGGGGGATGGGGCTGGGTGCCCCAGCGTGCTCGGGCTCCAGCGTTGGAGGAAGCATGTGCTCTCATGCAGCACATCTGCAGAGACAGGCTCGACCTTGTTTCCTTGCCTGACCCCACACTCTGATTGTGTGGGTTGTCAGAATCCACTTGATGGAGCTTCAGGAGGGTGACTTCATGCCTCCCAGCTCCCTGCCCCTCGCGGTCCCCTCCCTTACTTTCTCCTTTCCTCCATCCAAGTGCCTGCTGCACTCCCAACCTCAGGGGACAATGGATGGTGTGACTGGTTGGGTAGGGCTGGGCCTCGGGTGAAGGCCAGTCCACAGCCCTGTTTCGATCTCCTGGGTCTACCCTCTGGGTGGGGCAGGCCCGAGCATGACGATGAAGGAGTCTTCTTCCAGCCAGGGCCACAGGACATTCCCCTCTCCTTCCTGCTGCTTCTTAGTGCCACAAACCCCACCACTCCCCGGCCAGGGACATCTCAGGGACTCAGTGAGGCCCAGCTGGTCACTGGGTACCCACAGGCCTCCAGAGGGCCCTGCTTTGACAGGAGGACCCTGCTTTGACAGAGACCGCAGGGGAGCCTTGTGCTGTACTGCGTCTCCCCCTGGCACTTCCTCTCCCTCTGGGGTGTCCCCTTCCTTACCAGAGCGGTAGTAGTGGTGAGGAGAGCGGGGGAAGGTGGGGGACATGCTCTGCCGACTGTAGGTGGGGGAGTCGATGTACCCCGGGCTGGAGGCCCGTCTCTGCCGGAGGTCCAGGTTCTCGTAGATGTCCTGGGGAGGAAGTGGGGCTGTGAGCAAGGCTGGAATTAGGTGGGCCTGTGGCCAAGGGTCCAGCAGGCAAGTGGGGTGTGACATGACTGGGATTTAGAAGCACGAATACAGAGACCCCCTCCATGAGTTACACGTATACCCTGAAGAGGGCAATAGAGGATTTTCAGGGCCTCACCCATCACTTGCAGGCCCTTGAATGGAACCCATGGGTTAGTCCCTGCAATCTGACCAGGGACCGCAGAAACATGAGGATGGCTGTCTCTGGGTAGGAAGGGCACGTTGGGTTCTCCCAACCGTACCATCCTTTATGCCCCCGCCACTCACTCCAGGGCATGCTCCTAAGTTTCTCCATCTCTGCCCTGGGTGGAAAGAGCACCACCCAGGGCAAGGGCTTGGGGCCCCGAGGGAGCTGAGGAGGGGTGAAGTCAGCACAAAGGGACACAATTATATAAAAGGTCTCCCTGACCTTTTACATATCAACTTAATTCTTTATCAGCTTAATTACCTGCGAGTAGGGAGATAATGTTCCCAGCGACTTGAAGTAAAGTTTGAAGGCAGTCATGGAAGGAGCAGGAGAGAAAGGAGGGAGAAAGGAAGGCGCAGAGTATGGTTAGACGGTTCGGCAGAGAGAGGGGCTGCAGCCGCCCCTTGGCATCCCTCTCCAGATAACAGCCTTCCTTAGGATTCCAGAATGTCAACATTGCTGATGGGAGGTAGGAAACCTCGAGGTTAGCCTGCCCTCTCTTTATAAATGGAAAAGCCAAGGCTCAGGGAGGGAATGTGAAGGCTCACAGCTGCTCAGGGAGGAAGTACCAAGGTCTTCACTTGGCCCTCGGGTTCTCCACCGCAAGCTCAGAGCTATTTTCCCCGCCCTGTCTCTCTGCTGGTTCACGACCCCTCTGTGGTTCACAAAGACAATGCCCAGGGCAGGGGACCCAACTATAGAGCCAAGGGAGCCCCAGGCTGCTGCCGTCAATGAGGGAGCTAAGCCAGTGGGTGGAGCTGAGCTGGAGGTGGGATGTCCCTAGTGAAGAGGGTCGCTGCCACCCAGCTCCAGCATGTCAAGGCCATGCTGATGCCCGCTCCATGTTAACCCAGCATCTTAATCTTCACAGACAAGTCAGAAATGCAGCTTCTTATGTGAACTCTCCCATTGTTTACATGTTGACAACTAATTTACACTATGAAAAGACACTTTGTGAGTGAAACAAAACAAATCTGAGGTGTGGCCCGGGGCCCTAGTTTGCCATCTCTAACGTCAGGAGAATCAGCTTCTACCAAACACTTGATCCCTTTTTCCTGGCCAGATCCAGGGAATCTCAGCATTGGGCTTTTCAGGCAAACAGAACTACAGCCCCTTTAGAGAGGAAGGGGCCTTGCCCGAGGTCACAAGGCTAGTTATGGTGGAGCTGGGACAAGAGCCTAAGACACTGCCCACCAGGCTGCGGCTCCTTCTGCTCCAAATGATCTCAGCTCAGGGGGCCTGAGCTGGGGTTTGAAATCTCCAGGGATATAGACTGCCAGGACCTCCAGTGTCATGGCCACCCTGCCCTCTCCAGAGAACACTTTTTCTCTTGCCTAGAAACCATTTAATGATTTCAAAAGTCATCTGATGCTGAATCTTTATAAAAGTGTCTCTTCCTCTGAGCACAGGGGCTGAAGACCAGGTAGAGAAAACAGAGAACATGCTTAATCAGGGATTATAAACCTAAATGGCCATTGAGCCTGGCAGGGGATAAGAGCCAGGGGCTGAGTATAAGAAAAATCTCGACTGTAAGAAAACAACTCGAGGGATAAGTGGTCATAGACTCCAGGCTTCAATGTTAGGATTTAACGGGGAGTTGTGAGGACTGGGGAGCCCCTGTCCTGTCTTCAGGGGGCGCTGCTATCCATCTCCAGATGGTAGAAATACAAGTATAATGTTGCCAGCTCTGACTTTTCAAGAAAAGCCAGAAAGCCAGATTTTTGGATGAAATCCCTTGATTTTTAAATGTTGGTTATAAATTCCAGATTAAAAGAGTCTGGGAGCCAGCAATGTGGAGGCTAAACTGTCTGTGATGGAAGAGGCTAGGGACTCCAGTGGGACCTCCTCTCCTACAGCAGCCCAGGGAGAAGGGCAAGTCGTGATACCTCTCCATAGCCACATCTCTCCAGCATTTCATCAGACGTGTATCTGGAATGAGGCTCGTAGGAAATGAGGTCGGGGCGCTGCACCTCGTAGATGGACTTAACCTTGGGGAGAGCTGCCAGGTCTTTGTAATTAAGGATCTCATTATCCACTTTAGCCTGGGAAAGAGGGAAATGGACAGGAAAGAAGCAGAAAGATAAGAGGGGAAAAAAGAATGGAGAGAGGAAGCAAAAACAAGGTACAGGAGGAACGAGCTTCTCCAGTTTCCACTAAAAACAAAATATTAGTATCAAATAGAAGAATCATAGAGTGTTAGAATAAGAATGGTCTCAGAGGCCATCCATTCCAACAGGGCTCACATTTACTGAGCACGTACTGTTTGTGAGGGCCAGTGCTTTACAGGAATTATCTCTTCTAAATGTCATAACTCCTCTGTGAAGTAAGTGTCAATATTATTCCTATTTTTCAGATGAGGAAACGGAGGATTGAAGGGTTCCCCAACTTGTACCACTTAGCTAGTAGCTTTGAATCCAGTCTGAACTGTGCAGCCTGGGTGCTGACTGCCTTCAACCTCACCCAGTTAGGATATCCCAACTCACAGCATCCTTGAAGATGATGATGACAGTAAAGACAAAAAAAAAAAAAAAAAAAAAAAACAACCACCACCACCAACAACAAAAAAACAAAAAAACAAAAAACGAAAAAAACAAATCATCGTAGTAAAACACTAGCTAACATTTGGTGAACATTTATTATGAGCCAGGCCCTGTCCCAAGTCCGTTATATGAATTAACTCAGTTAATCCACACAACTCACAACTCTAGTAATAGGTACTAATATTATCCTTGTTTTGAATAAGGAAACAAAGGCACAAAAAAATCAATTAACTTGCCCAAGGTCACACATCTAATAAGTAGCAAAACCAGAACTTGAACTCAGGTAGTCTGGCCTGAGAGCCCGCCCTCTGCAGTGGCCTCTCCTGGACGTGGAGTTCACTGTCTTACACTGTCAGGAGGCTAGACTCAGAATGCTGCTCCTTACATGGAACTGAAATGAGCCTCTAACTTCTACTTTACTTCGCCTGTGTTCAGCCCTCTAGAGCTGCACAGATTGAGACAGCTTCCCCTTGCATGTCACAGCCCACGTCCCTTCCATGTCCACGTCCTCCAGCTGTTCCCTCTGTGACCTGGTTCCTGCTATGTCAACCAAGATCTGCTCCTTCTGTAACTACTGAGACTTGCAAGGTCCTGGAGTGAGGTCAGTTAAGACAGAGGCCATTAGACAGAGAATTCGAGAAGACCACATTGTCCTCATAATGTTCTTCTAATGCTACAGGGGCCAGGTAAAATCCTAGCACCAAGACTACTTTAGAGACAGCAGCATTCATAAATACTTCATAAGCTTCCCCAGGCCCTTTCACTCCTCTGTCCCTGTCCTATCCCACTGCTATTTGGGCACGGTGCTGTTTAGTCTCCATTGTCCCTAGACCCACTGTCTACACTTCTGTGTCTGGATCTGTGCCCTGAACCTTCCAGGCTGCCTCACGACCTCTCCTGGTCTCATTTGGGTTTGTCTGGCAGGAGGCTGCACCGACTGGTTGGTGAGTGCAGAGTGTGGCCGGTGTACTCATTTCCCAGGCAACCTCCCTGCCTTGCTGTGGGTTGGGCACGACTACTGTCTGGTGGCTGCTCTTCTGCAGCTCCAGCTCTGATAGCACTGTTTCCTTTCCTTGTCTCTTTAGACTTAGGGTGGTAACAATGTCCTGCTGTCACAGTCCTTGGAGGCCTCACTCTGTCTTGTGGGTCCCCTTAACTCTGCCCACACCTCTCTGAATGGTCCCCTCCTGAAACCCTCCTCAGTTGAACTCTTTGAGATGTGCCATCTGATTTCTCCCAGAGCCTGCCTCCATAGACACCCATGTCTGTACTAATTTTGGGGTGTGTGGGTAAAGGGACCCTTATTAGGAGAGTCCACTTGCTGAAGTGATTGCTTGTTGTGCTGGGATGTTAGATTTTGACCTTGAGAGCCCTTGGCATCTTAAAAACTCATCTTGACCCATAATTATTTATCTCGGCACTTTACTCAAACCTCAATAATACTAAATTTATATTTCTTTCTAGCTGCCTTGTTTGCAGGGCTATAAATGAGCCTTAGGTCTGGAGACACTCTGATTGATCAGAGGCATCCTAAAATAATTAGCCAGGAAGGAAGGAAGAGAAAACATGGGGCTGGCTGAAGTCAAACCACCTGAAGATGATTCTAGAAGTCAGTGGGGGATGTAGCAAAGTTTGAAAAGTTTGAAAGAACCTGCCTGCTCCAGGTTCACTGATAATTCTATTTTCATACTGAATCTCAAGTATCTATGAGAATTAAACCGATATTCCATCTGCCTGTTATTGCATGTCCCCAAAGTGGATGGATGGATTTTTCACCAAATTTGGAAGCCATGTATGTAATGATCTGACTTAACACATGGCTCATATGACCTGTGCAGTCCTTCCCCAGAGCAGCAGAATGGGAGGTGTCATGAAAGGTGAGAGCAGGAGAGTAGAAGGAAGACCGTGCCTATGCTGGAATGCGAGGGGCAACTGACATCAACATGGAAGCCCCCAGCAGGAGGGCATGAGCACAGTTGTCCCCAGCTGCCATTATGTACCTGTAGTGGAGCTGCTTCTCACAAGGGCAACTGCAGGCGGCTTTCTCTGGTACTCCAAGGGGAGCATCATCAGGGCTTAACTTATTCCACAAAGTTTAATGAGACTCAGTAGTAGCACAGGGCGACCAGCCAGTGGTTAGCAGCATCACAGTGCAGCAGCTTCCTGAACTCTCAGGTCCCAGTAACTCTCTTCTGCTCACCTTTGCTCACACTTGTCAATAACCTTCTCACAGCTCTGAAATAAAGCCCATTAATCCTGCTGTGTTCTGGCGCATTCATAGTATCTGGGGGACTATCATCTCTCTTGTTCCGTACAGGAATCTTCAATGACTACAGCCTGTGATCAAAGCAGCTAGTCTTTTGTGACAGCCATATGGTAATATTGACCCATATTGAAGTTGCAGCCAGTGATAACTCTTACGTCTTTTTTTCATTTGACCAGAGAAAGAAAGGAAGGGAAAGAGTCCTATCAATAGGCATTGTCCAGGGATCAAAGAGGATGTGGATTTGGAGTAATGATCTAGCAGTGGTGGTCAGGGCTGGCTGTTTTGGGGACTGTATCTAGAACTTCTGATTAAGAGTGGGTTTCCTGCTACAGGCCTTTTCCCCACATTTCTGGTCTTCTTGGCTCCTTTGACTTGCAGAAGGCTGGAACAGTCCAGAGTAAATCCTACTGAGATCTGCTGTTCATTTTAGTCCTCCTGGTGCTGCCCCTCCCACTTGCTTTAGCTTCCTTCTGTTTATCCCTCATGTGTGAGCTTAAACGTTTCTCCTTCAGGGGTGGCTTCTCCCAACCAGGCCTAGACTGTCGGGTCCCTCAGTTCATCTGTAGCACCATCAGAGAACCATATACCTTTTCTTCTTGGAACTTGTAAATACAACTGATTATTCATGGCATTATGTGTTCAGTGTCCTGAGCACGGGCATCAGGCTGTGTAGTTCACCATGATTTCCCCAGCAGAGAGCACAGTGCTTAGCACAGAGTCGATGCTTGGCACACATTTGTTGGATGAATGAATAAATTATGTACACAAGGGATCTCTGAGGTTATCTAACTCTACCCTTGTCCCTGCTGCACATTCCTGGCAAATGATGAGTCTCTCTGTGTTTGCCTCTGGAGATGGGAGCTCAGGCACATGCAGGTGGAGGTGGTTTGTTCCATCCGTGGGCTTCTCACATGATTAGAAAGCTCTTCTTAATGTTTGCAAGTCATTTACGGCTCTGTTTCCACATGCATATGGCCTCCTCCTTTCTTCCTTTTTGTCACATACCAGTACATCGAGATTTCACCCGATACCCACTCCAAATACCACTCTGATCCCCACTTTTTATCTTGCCCTTGTCTCAGGCAAGTAATGGGAAAGGAGGCACCTTACACTGCTTTTGGAACTCGGCAAGGGCTCTTCCTGTCACTGCACTTTCTTTCTCGTGCTCCATGGAACTCTACATTATCCCTGTCACCCTAGGTTTACTAGACTGTGTGCTCCATGAAGGCAGGGTCTTTGTCTTCCCTGTACCCCCCATATCCTCAGGACCTGGTACAGAGCCTAGCACATGACAGACATGCACCAAATACCAGTTGGATGAAAACCTGACAGATCCCTCATCCTTAGAAACTCTTTAGATACCAGGTCGGAAGATAAGAAAGGCTCTTCAGTAGTTGAAACGTGATACATACGCAGATGACTCGGTTGGGTGACCCAATGCTGGATCCAGGGGGGGAGATGGACGTTTCAGACGTTCGCCTATGCTGTGGGAAAGACAAAGACAGAAGGGGTGAGAAGGAGTACCCCGGGGTGATGGGAGGCATACGAGGGTATAAGAATGCAGCTCTTCAGGGAACATTAGCAATACCACCAAAGTTCCCTCTGGCTACTTCTGGACTTTCTCTTTATTTTCTGGCTTTTTAGTCAATGTCTGAGTGTCAGTGAGATCCAAAATGCACAGGACTTCAGGCTTTTGGACAGAACATGAGTTTATTTTCTACATATCTGCAGCTAGCCTTTTAAAGAGGATGCTACTCATAAAACTTTTCATTTTGGGTTATTCCAGTCAATAATGTATTTACTTTAAATAAAAAAAATTTGTTAGTACTCATTCCTTAGCAGTTTGTTTATTCAAAATGTAAAAGTAGGTTAAACTTCATGTTATTGCTGATTCTTTATAGGTATCCCCTGCAAAGTGACATCAATTTAAGTGATAAATTTTAAAAAATCTGTCTCTGAATAATGGCAATGATGGATTAATAGCTCCTTTAGCAGAACAGCATGATGTCAATCTTAGGGGCAACATGTGGTTAAAAAGTGAACAAAGGGCTGGCCTGTGGCTCACTCGGGAGAGTGTGGTGCTGATAACACCAAGGCCACGGGTTCGGATCCCTATATAGGGATGGCTGGTTAGCTCACTTGGGAGAGCGTGGTGTTGACAACACCAAGTCAAAGGTTAAGATCCCCTTACTGGTCATCTTTAAAAAAAAAAAAAAAGTGAACAAATTGGGAATCAAGGCCCACTAGTGAATTATGTGGTTTTAGGGATCTCGGATTCCTGATCTGTAAGATAAAGGGGCTGAGTTTCAGGATTGCTCAATCCTGTTCTAGATTTGTCACCCTATAATTTAAAGCATTCTAACTGGGCTTATAGAGTGGTGTTTCCCAAATAGTGGTCGTGAACTAATGGTGACTCTGGGGAGATGAATTCAGGTGGAACATTTGCTAATAGTGAGTTACAGAGTGAGAGAGCAAAATGTAACATTTTATTTCAATCCTCTTGATTAGATCGAGGATACACTCTCAGTTTAGTGCTAATACATTTCAACAACTTTCTCAACAATTGCTAATTTCCCCTTTTTAACACAGAGAGTGCAGGCAATATTATCTAGGTAGATTTTTAAAGATCTTTTTCTTAAGCATTATTTCATTGTCATTGAATTTATTTTATAGGTTACCTTCTATTTATAGCAAGTATTGCTAGTTTCAATTTGGTGATATAATGTTTTATTTAAAAATAAGTTTAGTTAAGCACAAAGTGATGAGTTAACTTAAAGAAACAGGTGGTACAGAGATAGGGTAAGGAGTATCAGGGTTGTAGAAGGATGACTGAAGTTTGGGAAATGCTACCACATAGGAGGAAATGGAGGAAAAGGACAATTGGCTTTCTTACACCCCAAATGGGAGAGGCCTTGGAAGAAACAGGGAAAAATATTCACGGCTCAGAAAACAATTGTACGTCAACAGACAAGCTCTTTCACAAAACTTATATTGACTGGATGAGATAGCAAAGGAGACACATTTAACTAGCTGATCAGAGACTGTGCATGTGTGTTTTTAGTTGAGGAGACTCTAGCAGGTAACACAATAGAGTTCCAGGGTGCCATGCTGATATCTGGGGGCCAGGTTTAAAGGCACCTATGAGACATCAAGTGCTGCTCCCCACCCACCAACATCCCCCCAGATATCCCCTCACAGTCTCAAGGACCCAGGAGCTGGGCCCTTCCCTGCAGCCTGGGAAGCTCCACCTCCCTCCCTGCTGCATCAGGAACCCAGATTCACAGGTCTTCCTGGTATTTGTTAGAGCATAGTAATTCAGAGGGACGTGGGGCCTCAGCTGTGGCAGTGTGTGCCTGGAGACACTGGCTGTGCTTTTGCCTGGCTGGGTTACTGTGGGCAAATTGCCACCCTCTATAGACTTGGTTTTCTCACAGTCAAGGTGATGATAAAATTCCTCGCCCATTTGCCTCATGGGGTTAAAGGAATCCAATCAGACAGTGGCTGTGAAGATGCTTTGTAAACTGTTGATTACTGTGACAATATTAACTGTTATTACTAGTAAGTGACCTTAGGCTGGGAAAGCCATGCATAAGCTCCCTGGAGAGGCCACTATCTTGGTCAGCAATGGTAAGGTTATAGCCTCCCCCCAGAAACTTAAAAACACACACGAATATAGGGCTTTGTACTTTTCAAAGTGCTTTCACATCCAGTATCTCAATCCCCTCAAAGACCCGATGAGACAGGTATTACTGTTAAGGAAATCCAGGGGTACAGGCACACATTTGGGAGTGGGCACTAAGGAATGCTGACGCCATGCTAAAGTACAGCTGCCCCAACCTGTGTGGCAAAAAGCAGCCACGTAGAATGCTGGACTGGTCTCACTACCAGCTAGCTTACCTTTAACTTCTTCTCTGCCCGGGCTGCCTGTTTGCAGATGGGGTGCCAAACCTCAGAACCTAAGGGGCCAGGAAAACAACAATGGCTCAGACCTTTCAAATCCACCAGCATTTGGAGTCTCTCCCCACCCCACCTCGATTTACCCCCTGGGCAGCATATGTACCCTACACATCAACCAGGAGGCCCCCCTCGGCTTTCCCAGCTCCCTGCCAGCATCTCTACACTGGTACACCAAGGCGGCCACCCACATACTTTTCCTGCATGTACAAATCCTGCCCATTCCTCAAGGTCCAGATCTCACAAACGTTCTCTTGCAAACTTTCTTACCTGCCAGCTGGGTGTGACTTCTCTCTCCTCTGTGATCCATCGTCTTTTGGATCTCTTTCCACACATACAACTCTAAATCACTGTAGCTTGTGGATTTATCACCCCCAATAAATTAATAGTTTCTTCTGGGCAAGGACTGAGCTTTATTCATCACTATATCTCTCATAGTACGCAGCATGGGACTTTGCTCTTAGTGGAAGTCCGTACATGTTTGTGGGGTGAATAGATGAGTGGACGATTGGCCGTGAGTGACACATAGCAGGTGGTCAATAAATATTTGTTGAATGAATGAATGGCGGTGGGGGTGAAAGAAAATGACAGACCATGGTGAACTCCAGCCTTTCTTTCCCTTCAAAGACTTGTGACAGTCTGCTGGGGCTATCACATTTAAGGGGAGGAGGTGTCATGGTACATATTCTGCTTTAGAGCTTTGTCTTGATCTGCTAATTCCTCAGAGATTCCAGACTCTTCAAATTTAGTATATATTACTAATGTCCACAACTGGCCCCAAACCTGAAAGGCTGATTTAGAAAAGCATGAGCAACAGGTGGCTGGTCACATGTTGAGAAGCAGCCCCAAATATTACACATTCCCCAAAGAAGAAACAGGTGTCCTGGATTAGAAGGAAAAATAGGAACATATTATCCCTCTGCAGCCATTCCTCTTGCAACTGGCCCTAAAAGGAAAGAAGCCAGCAAATGGCTAGATTCCTGAGCACCCAGATGGCATTTGTTTGTCTAATTTTGTTTCTAGGGTATACTTTCCATTATGATTTGTTGCCTGGAACTGTTAGAACTGGAATACTGGCTAAGGATCAGGGTTTGGTGTAAGGTCCAATAATTAAACCCAAAAGAGAGGAAGGAGGATGGGCCGAAGTAAGGAGACCTGGGTTCTTGTCTCTGCTCAGCCTCTCTCTGGGCCCCAGTTTCTTCATCTGAATAACAATGAGGTGGCATTTGGATGGTCTTGGAGATCATTTTCACCTCCAAGATTCTAATTCTATGGTCAGTTTTGTCTTTTCTGGAATAGGAATCTTTGATTCTTCTCTGCTGACGTTCTTAGGTGTTCTAATTATTCAAGGAGTTGAATTCCTTCTAATGTAAACTGCAGTGGCTCTCAGAGCCCAGTAGGGGGACTCTGGGTGTGTGGCTTGATCCATCAATCACAGGGTGTGTCCACTACCAAGCTGTGGGTTGGGAGTTATTAGGGAGAGCATTTCCAGTTCCTCTCTGGGTTGCTCCTGAGTCTACCAGGAGTTGTTTATGACTGTGGCTCCGGCAGGAAACACATGTTACAGGTCACTGTAGGAAATGGATGAGGTGGACGAGAGGTCTGAGAAGGTCATGAGACTAAGTGAAAGAGGCATAGAGGAGGCAGAAGTCCTCGTGGAGGGAAATGATGTTTAAGGTGAGGAGGTCGGACTAGATGGTCTCTCTCACTTTTTGACTCCATGACATTGACATATGTGTTCTGAAATAAAACTGAGCCACAAATGCCAGTAGGTTTAGCATTCTGCACACAGGAAAACATGTTTATATAAGAAATGAGGGGGGAGAACCAAAAGAGAGAAAGTATAATTAGAAATGAAAAAAATCAGAAGTTTGGGAGTTGGCAGTATATCATGTAAGTAAAAGATAGTCAAAAACAAATTTGCTGGCCGCTAGCAATAAACCTAGATAAATGAAGGTAATTTGTTCATGAATACCTCTATGAAATTATGGTCTGCTGAATTAATGCCTTTGGCCAATAGCTCAACAATGTGACATTAACAGAAAGACACCACTCAGAGTGAAGAAGGTGGTCAGTCTCTCCTGTAGACTTTATCCCCAGAGCTGAAAATAAGGTGCTTGGCTGGTGTGTGTTTAATAAAAAAATGCATGAAGGACTGGTTGGATCCTACCTTTGTATTTAAGAAAAGATACAAAGTAAAATGCACCCAGAGGAGGATGGTAACCAGAATAGGGAGGGGACTCAAAATTAGGCCCTAAGGCAGGGTCTTCACCCTGAAAAAGAGAATACTAAACAGAACGGTGAAAACTGTTTTTGAATATTTTAATGAATCTGAGAGAAGAGGCATTAATTTGTTCTGCAAGTCTTATAAAGTAGAACTAGGACTAAGGAGCCGAGCCCCGTGGCGCACTTGGTAGAGTGCTGCGCTGGGAGCGCGGCGACGCTCCCGCCGCGGGTTCGGATCCTATATAGGACTGACCGGTGCACTCACTGGCTGAGTGCCGGTCACGAAAAAACGACAAAAAAAAAAAAAAAAAAAAGAAGTTCCAGGGAAGGAAAAATTAACATCTGAGAATTGAATGGTTTCACTCATCTGAGAGTGAGCTCCCTGCCCCTAGAAGTATTTAAGCACACCGTGGGTGGATAAATGCTCAGCAGAGATATTGTGTAGGAGACTAATCACATGGAAGTTACACTAAAGGACATTTAGCATCCCTCCCAATCCTTAGAGATTCTATGTTTGCACCTTAACAGGCTTCTCTATATAGAGAAAATAATTATTTGCCCCTATCCAATAACTCTGATGAGACTGTAAGTTCTATGAGGAAAGGGATTCATATCCATATTATCTACTTCAAAAAGTTCATGGAAAAATAGAATTGAAAGATAATATGGGTCTTTCCATGAACTTCTGAAGTACTCTCGTATATATGCAGGGACTGCAGATTTTCAATAAATATTTATTGAGTGAATGAATTAACAAAAGAAACATGATATTCTATCTCAGGCCAGTTGGATTCTCTAGGCTGGGCTCAGAGAACTGACAAGTAGTACAGACTAGACTCTAATTCGACAGCTGCAATTCCAGACTGAATGTCTATAAGAATATTCACTAGATTGGGGCTTGTCAAAGTGTGACCTATGGACCAGTGTCATAAATGCAGATTCCTGGGCCCCCTGCAGAGTCAGTGATGACAACTTCTTGGAGGTGGGGCCTGGAAATCTGTGATTTAAGAAGCTCCCCAGCTGATTTTATGTCTAAATTTGAGAACTACGGGGCTAAATACCAGATAACACTCCAAATTTGTTTCCTTGGAATGTAATGGAATAAAGAAACCAATTTTACAAGACTGAACTCCAACTTCTTGTAAGAATGCATCGTTTTTTGCTTGTTAGACTCAGGATTCACGAGTCACTCTTTTGTCTTCTGATACTGTCATCCATGATTTCAGGTTCTGCATTTAAAACCTACTGCGAAGGTTACAGAACTGAAGGATTAGCTATTTCTGTATCAGCTGACTCAGAGATAAAGATCTGAATCTCCAAAACTATTCCTCAGCCAGGTATTAGGCCGTTGTTAATCCTGAGCAGCGTCAGCAGTCAGTCTTATCTCTCTGACTGGTTATAGCACACCCACCCCTGTAACGTGTGGGGTTGATTTAATGTTCGGGAATCCATCCACTTCTCTGCTGGACCTTGAAATTCAACGTGCTAATGTTGTCTTCTACTTTTTTAATGTCGAATCTGCTGGACCTGGTGCCAAAGTCTTCCAGAGCACCAAGCCAGGGGTTACAAACACAGTGGTGATGGAAAGTGGCCACCCGAAGATTCAGTTTGGTCAGCATTGTGATTTTTTTTTAAAAAATTTTAATTTTAATTAATTAATTAATTTATTTTTTATTTGACCAGTAAGGGGATCGCAACCCTCAGCACGGTGTGGTCTGCACCACGCTTAGCCAGTGAGCGCACCGGCCATCCCTATATAGGATCCGAACCCGCAGCCTTGGCACTACCAGAGCCACACTCTCCTGAGTGAGCCACGGGCCGGCCCAGCATTGTGACTTTAAATGTTTTTGAATCTGAATGTTTTTAGACACTGCAGGTGTCCAGTGACCCTCTCTGCTGCCTGACTCCTGGCCCTTCTTACTTGCTGATGTGGGCATTTGAGTTTTTGGCTCCTGATGCTGGCCAGGGTATTCTCTTACAGCAGGTTTCTTCTCTAGTTTTCTCTTGAAAATAGAAAATAGTGGGATGATGTTTCTCACAATTCTGCCTTTATGACAACAACACTACCTTTGCTACATAGACTGGCTAGGATCTTGGAATTGTTCTTTAAAATCCCTGCCGGGATAAACAAATATGGTATATCCATACAATGGATATTATTCAGCCGTGAGAAGGAATGACTTATAGATACATGCTATGACATGGATCAACCTAGAAAAAATGCTATGCTCAGGGAAAGAAGCCAGTCACAAAAGAACACATATTGTATGATCCCATCTATGTGAAATATCCAAAATAAGTAAATCTATAGAGACAGAAAGCAGACTGGTGGTTGCCAGGGGCTAAATGGAGAGGGGAAGGAAGAATGATTGCTTAGTGGGTATAGGGTGTTCTTTTGGGGTGATAAAAACATTTTGGAACTAGATAGAGGTAGTGGTTGCACTACATTGGGAATGTAAAAAAGCAGCTGAATTGTACACTGTAAAATTGTTAATTCAGGGAGCTGGCCAGTTAGCTCACTAGGGAGAGCGTGGTGCTAATAACTCCAAGGTCAAGGGTTTGGATCCTTGTATGGCCAGACACCAAAAAAAAAAAAAAGGTTAATTTTATGTTGTGTGAGCCTTATCTCAATAATAAAAAAAAATGTCTGCCCCACTCCCCCCAACAAATGAACTGTTTCTGTAGACCCAGGGTCCTCTGTTCTTCCTTGTTACCAAGGGCTGCAGGCTCAGCAGGAGGAAGAGGAGCAAGCACTTCTGTTGAAACTGCCGTGTAATAACGACAGTGCCATCCCATCTTTATTATAATCTTGGGCATTAGTAAATCATCCCCATGTACCTGGCACTCTATGGATCACTTAGATCAAATCATTTGAGTCTCCATGCCTTGATTTCCCCATCCATAAAATGGGGATGATAACAGTATCTGCCTCCTTGGTTTGTTTTGAGGATTAATGAGTTAACATAGGTGTAGCACGTAGAACAACATCTGCCTATGTTCGGCACTATGTGAGTGTTAGTTTTTGTTGTTATTATCATCTCCCCTCCCCCACCCAAAAAGTAATCTGTACCAGCATCCAGTTTGGGTAAGGAATAATGGAGAGACCTCGCAAATGTTGTTGCCCCTACTCCCTGGAGCTGTAGCAAAGGGCAAACAGCAGGCAAGGGGCTGGCTGTGCAGGTGGAGTCACAGGACAGAGGCCGCGTGGCTGCCAGCTCACCCTCCCAGGGGGCTGGACTTGTGCCCAGGGATGAGGGCACCTCGGGAGAAGTGGCAAAGACAGGTTTGCCTGGAGCTGACATGATGAAGTGGGCTTGAAACTTAATAAAGAGGTGGAGGGAGAAAAGTGCCTAGTTACCATGAAGCGGGTTACCATGGAGGATAGATATCGGGCAGATGAGGAGAGGTGCGGAGCAATTCACAGGGAATAACACCTGCCAACAATAGCAGTTAGGACAGTCATTAAAAGGTACCGAGTGCTCAGTTCGTGCCAGGCACCAGGCATTCTTATTCCTCTCATTGTTATTATTATAACTAATATTGATAGAGTGCCTATTCCAGGCCTTATGCTATCCACTTTATAACAACAGAACTTAAACAAACAGTAATAATAACTGACATTTATTGAGCACATATGCTGAGCCCTGTGCTAAGTGCTCTTAATAATGATAATACTGACAATAGCCAGCATTTATTAGTGCATTTCATCTTGGGGAATGGCCACTTCTACATTGCTGAGTGTTCACACTGGTAGGGTCAGCAGCGCCAGGCTCAGGCTAAGCATTAGCTCATTTAATCCTCACATCAGTCTTGTGAGGTAGG
Source organism: Cynocephalus volans (assembly GCF_027409185.1). Classification (NCBI taxonomy): domain Eukaryota; kingdom Metazoa; phylum Chordata; class Mammalia; order Dermoptera; family Cynocephalidae; genus Cynocephalus; species Cynocephalus volans. Next base: position 132,015,705 of record NC_084461.1, on the reverse strand, counting down.
CCTATCCTCAATTCCCCTTTTACAGATGGGGACATTGGGGTCTAGGGAGCCTTGATGTCTTGCCTGCTTATTCATTTCTGTTTCCCTACGCTGGCTTGGGCATGGGCATGTGATCAAAGTCAGGGCCTCGAAGTCTGTCTGGAACTTCTCTGCTGAACCTCATGGGAAATGCTGCCTCTCTGCACACATGGTGGCTGGGGGCTGGCCATACTTTCCACGCCATGGAGGCAGCAGACAGGGGCAGGAGAGCATGAGGCCAAACACAAAAGGAAGCAGGGGGAAGAACCACCTGATGACACCCACGGCCGCTCTACCCAGCTGTGCTGGTCTAAGATGCTTCTCAGTTCTGCGAGCCCATCAATCCCCATTTGCCTACTGTAGTTTGAGTTGGCTTTCTGCCACCTAAAAAGTCCAGACTAATAAAACATCTCATCAAGCTAAAACCTGAGTATCTGACAAGTTCTTGACTTGCCAGAGGGCAATTTTGTTTCTCAGAAAATAGAGGAAGCAACCAGGAAAACTGCTATTCTGGACCTAATTCTGACCAACATGGACAAATTGGCTGGTGAAGTAGGAGTGACATATAACTGGTGGGAAAATGACCACATCATCTTGAGTTTGTGGTAACCTGAGAGGAGCAAGCTGGAAACAGACTTTAGAGATACAAACCTTAAATTACTACGCTATAGTATTTTCTATATGATTCAAGATGTTTGGTAATCCTTACAATCTTAAAAAAAAAAAAAAGAGAGAGAAAAGGCAGCTTATCTAAAATTAAAATGTACTCTATTTAAAATGAATATGATTACTAGAATCAGACTTTAGGAAATATCAATTTAGTATAGTAACAGGATATGTTTGAAGAATCTAAAATTATGTAGCAGGATTGGGGAAACATAAGATTTAGAGTTTTTAAGCATAACTCCTACAACCTAAGCTGTCAGTAGAGAGATCCAATTTAAAGTAATAATGCTAAACTACCAAATTACAGCAACCAATTCTATAATAGTGCCTTTTAAAGTGTGGTTTGATGAGATGCGTAGGTTATGACTGAGGGCTGGTGTTCCACATCTCAGAATGATGGCAGGCACTTCCCCTGACCAGCTCTTAGCTCTGCACCTTCCTTGAGTTACTTGTCAGAGGAAAATGAGTCCTTTCCTAAATATTAATGGCATTCCCAGCTGTGCCAGAAATACACTCCCTCTGATACGAGGACGTTGTATCATCTGAACTAAAAAGAAATGTGATCTGAAATAGACTCAGTTATACAAGAGGAGAGTTGGGTGTAATTATCAAAGCAAGCCTTCAGGGCTCCGTCTGGGATTTGCATTAACACAGAACTAAGGCTCTTCACTTTACTTTAGGCCACAGGCACCTCTGAAAATCTGATGAAAGCTATAGACTCTCTCCCTAGAGAAACACATCTACATGCAAAATTTGTCAAGCAATTTCAGGAGATTCATAGAATTCAGAAGGCCAACTATGAACCACAGAAGAATTCCATTAATAGACATAAAAAACTACCTTAAAGAAACCCTAGAGACCTAGCTAACCTCAGCCAAGTGATGTAACTTCTCTAAATTTTCATTCCTCTTCTCCAGAATGAGGATATTAATGGATTTTAGCTCACAGGGTTGTTGTGAGGATAAAGTGGGATACTGCATTTAAAACTCTTACTATAGTGCTTGGCACATAGTAAATGCTCAGCAAATATCAGCTGATGGCATTTTATTATTATAATTATTATTATTATTGGCAGGACCTACAATTTGTTACAATACTTTCCTTAGCAGAGCAGAGTTTGTCCCAGGATTTCATAAATGATTTCCTGCCTGATGGGTTTTAGTTAAATACAAAAATGACAACAGATAACTGCTTAAAAATGTGCAGCTGAACACCCGTGTTTGTGTTATCGTCTCAGGTTATGAGGACAGGAGGGTATTTAGTATAGACAGAAGGGGAGAAAAAGAGTCTATCTTCCCCCTTTTCCTGGGGACAGACACCTTTAGAACAAGAGCAAAATCTGCCTCATGAACCACATTGGGGTTTAGAAAACTCCCACTGGTCCAGCAACTATAACCTTTGTGACTTCAGTGTAAGTTTTGCCCCAAACTTGCAGCATTTTGGCTATTATTTCGCTGCACAAAATCAGTGACCTAATTTCCCAGTGAAGCCCAAATTAAGGGTTTGGATAACTGACAGATTAGGTATCTGGCAACTTTATAAAAAACAGTTAAAAAGATTGAAAGCACAATAGAACTTAAATAAAAGAAAACTTGCTCTTGTCTCCTCCGGCCCCAGAAGTTCTTCTCCAGACAGACGTCAGACTTCTTCCAATTAGAGCCCATCAGAAAGCTGTCACACAGCAATTGAAACACAAACAAACTGACCAAAAGAATCTCCCAGGACCATTTGCTAATACCATGCTGTGTCCAGCTGCAGAACTGACAGGACTGGTGAGTGACCTTTGCAGGAATCCTAACCCTCTCTCTCGTACACGTTGCCTTATGGGTCCTCAACACCTTACGTTCATCCTCTGCTCTAATGTTCATAAGGACCATGTGGTGGACGCTTGCTCTCTGTGTGCCAGGTACATGGGCCTGCCTCAGTTTCTCCACCATGCTATGCTTCCTCCTCCTGGGGTCTTTTGCACCTGTTGTTCTCTCTTCCTCCACAGCCTTCCCTCCCTCTTCACCCTTCCACCTCCTACTCATTTTCAAGATCTTGGCTTGAAATGTCCCCTCTTCAGGGGAGCCTCCCCTCACCTCCAAGACTAGATCAGGGCCTTATAACACACTTCCATTGCCCCCAAACTTTCCCTTCATGGCATTTATCGCAGCTTGACATTGAATATTTATACTTCCAGGTAGTAAACTCCAGCAGGTCAGCAGGCATGCCTGCCTCATTCATGTCTGAGCACCAACACATAACAGAGTGCCTGGCACAAAGTGTGGCCTCCACTGGAACGGATGCATGAAAGTCAGTGACATTAACCTCACTTCACAGGTGAAGGAAGAGACCCAGAGAAGTAAGTCACTTCTCAAGGTCACAGCCCATTAGCAGAAGTGCTGACACTTGAACCCAGGAGTCCTGGCTCTCATCCAGCTCTTTCCACTACTGTGCTGCCTGGGAGGAGGGCTTTCTTGCCATTCCTGGGTGATATCATTTTGACTCCTGGTACCCCCACCCAGTGAGGGTGTCCAAGGCCCAGCTCTCAGTGTCCAAGCCCCAGCATGACTGTCTGGTGGCTATCAGCCACCCCCATAAGACGCCCACAGCCCAAGTCAGCATGACTCTAGCATGGCACAGCCTGGTCCCCTTCATCCCAGGATCACTCAGCATCCCTCAAGGCAGGTCCTTGAACGCCCTGCAATTACTCCCACTCTCCCAGGAGCCAGGAGGGTAGGGATGGGGATAATTAATGAGGAGGTGACAGGCCCTTCTTCATCACCAAGATTATCTCCCACCTCCTGGAGGCATTTCTGCCTTAGGTTTGATGGTGCATTCTCTCTCAGGATCACAAAGCTGTTCACTTTCCTTCACTGCTTAACTCTTTCAGCATCGGTGTGAAGTTGGGTTAGTGAAGATACCAATCCACGATGCTATGAGCTCCATGAGGGCAGGGCCTTTGTCTGATTTGCTCACTGCTACATCTCTAGTTGTTAAAGCAGCACCAGACACACGGAAGGTGCTCAATAGATACTTCTTAAGTGAATGAACTGGGAGCTTCCCATGTGTTAGTAACTTTACCATACCTATTATCTTACAGGGACTGTTACTAGTCTATTTTGTAGATTGAGCAACCAAGGTTCAGAGAGTTGAGACTTGCCTGAGGTCAAACACTCAGTAAGCAGTAAAGCCAGGGTCCAACCAGAGGCAGTCTGGGTCAAAGCACCAAATGGGGCAAGATTAAGACTGGGAATTAAAGCAGGACGGTAAAGATGTTGATTATTCTAGTGATGCACAGGTAGGGATGTGAATGGAAGGGCAGTTTCAACACCAGGAAATGTGTTCAGCAGGGAAGGGGGAGAGAAATACTGTGCAGCAAAATTTCAAACCAGGTGCAAACTCCAGATTCTCATGGTGGGCAGTCCACGAAAACATCATGCAGTTTGCTGAGACTCGTAACACAGGATCCTGCAGCAGGAATCACTCGGGGACCCAGGCACTGAGGAATTGGTGCTCATGGGAAGGGGCAGGACCTGACTAGCAGGTGGGGCTTGAGTCCCAGGAGGTAAAGCAGAGAGAGCCCTGGAGGGGGAGTCCCAAGGCATGGTCCTGCTCTGCCCCTGCACGCTCTGGTGCTCATGAAATTCTCTTCCTTTCTCTGGGACTCACTTTCCCCAACTATACAATGAGGGTTGCCACTTTACAGTCTAGAGTGACCTCTGGGATCCTTCCATCTCCAACACCTGTATAACAGTATATACCAGTAAATAGTTATAGAGTCACAGCAGCCTAAAAATGGTCACCTCATCTAATCCAGCATAGGAATCCCTGCTCCAGCTCCCTAGCAGATGGCACACACTTCTATGGAATAGCTGTAGGCTAGCAGTTCTCAACTGAGGATGGTGTTGCACCCCCCAGGACATGTGGTAATATCTGAGACATTCTTGGTTGTCACAATGGGAAGAAACACTGGTATCTACTGGGTAGAGACCAGGGATGCTATTAAATACCCTACAATGCACAGGACAGCCTCCCCACCAAAGAATGTCAATAGTGCCAAGGTTGAGAAACTCTGCTCTAGGCACAGGGGACTCATTATATTTTGAGGGAACTCATTGCTGTGGGCATTTATGGCTAGGACAAGCTTGACAGGAAGACTCTCTCCCTGTAAATGACCCCCTGGCCTTGGATCTACCTTCTGGGGGAACCCAGAGGAGGAGCCCTCACTCCTCCCCAACACAGCTATTCAAACATCTAGGGATCGATAATTGTAGCAATTCAGCTGATGTCAGGGCAAAGGGGCCAATGCCAGGAGCAAGGGGTCTCAGGGAGAAGGCCAAGGGCTCGTATAAGTTGGAGGGGACCAGGCACAAGCAAAGGGCTGTGGGACTCAGGGAGCAGGGAGCACGTTAAGTTGTGCGTGTGGCTGAGAGAATCTGGGTGTTTATGAAGTATGCAGTGACTGAACTGAGCTTAGAATGGTAGGATTACCAAAGGAGGGCAGGCGAAGACAAGGGGAAGGACCATGAGTTCATTTTGGGGACTGAACACCATCTTGTCACAAGGCCCAGCCCAGTGGGCCCCTGCCTGCCTCTTGGCCTCATTTCTCACCTCTGTCTGCACCCTGGCAACAAGCTCCTCTCAGTCTCAAACACGGGCCATTTCTTCATCCCCCTCAGAGTCTTGCAGAGTCTGTCCCCTCATGCTGGTACATCCCATTGCTCCTCTCTTTGTCCAGTTGCCATGGTCTGAATGTTTGTGTCCCCCCCAAATCCATATGTTGAGACCCTAACCCCCAACCAAGGTGATGGTATTGGGACTTATGGTATTTTGGGAGGTGATTAGGTCATGAGGATGGAGCCCTCATGAATGGGATTAGTGCCCTTAGAAAAAAGGCCCCAGAGAGCTGCCTGCCCCATCTACCTTGTGAGGATACTGCTAGAAGTCACTGTCTATGAGGAGTGGGCTGCCCCCCCAGCACTGAATCTGCTGGAGCTTTGATCTTGGACTTCCCAGCCTCCAGAACTGTTAGCGATAGGTTTCTTTTTGTTTATAAGCCACCCTGGCTATGGCACCTGCTTATCCTTCAGATCTGTACTCCTGCCACCCTGTGTGTGCTCTCACAGCCCCATGCTCCACCTCTTCATAAAACTTACCATGGCTGACACTTATTTGTGTGACTATTGACTAATGCTGTCCCCCACACTGGACTGTAGGGCTGTGGTTGGGCCTCACCATAGGCCCCAGCACAGAGACTGCACATGGTAGGGGCTCAAGAGACAGTTGTGGAATGGACGAATCAATGATTTATAGTCAGTTTTGGCAGCTTGAGTGTGGTATGTTCAAGGCTAGAAAGGAAGTTTGGGACCTCGGTGAGAATGAGTTAAATGCTAGGCTGAAGTATTTGTTACTAAACTGGTGGGTAGGAAGACCCCTCAGCAGGGCAGTGCTGAGAACCCCGTGATGCCCTAGGATGATGGACTGTGCAGAATCTGCTGGAAGAATCGTGGGGCAAGAGGGCTGGGTTCTGGGGAGCAGCAGAAAGAAAGTAGCCCTGGTTTGCTTTTTGGGCACAACTGGTGCCCCCCATTCCTCTTGTGTATCCTGAGAGTCCCTGGGAAGACCTGAGCAGCAGGCTGGTGTGATGCTCTAAGATGTGGGGAGAAGGGATGGGAGAAGGAGGTAGGCTAGAGGCTGTGGTACTACAGACACTCTGCAACCCTGGAATTCTTCTGAGGTTCTCTGACCCCTTGGTCCCGGACAGCTCAGCCTCCCACCCTCATGCAGAGCCAGGGGAGTCTGCTCAGAGCACTGCCAGGGAAGCAGGCCAGCTGAGCAGCGGGTGGAGGTGCTCAGGATGGAAGGCAGATTACATGTCACTTCATATTAGTCACACCAACAACTTTTCCGATCCACCCAGAAAGGGGCAAATTAATTGCAATTTTGAGGACAAGCCAAAAACAAAGATGACACTGAAATGGAAGGAGATTGTATCTCCTTTCCAGTTATGAGTGGATCACAATGCTGTACAGAGGGTCCGATTTGCTTACCTGTGAGGTACATCTCCTCCCCTTCGGTGAACATCTGGTGGCAGCGTACACATCTGGCACAGGTTGGGTGGTAGTGCTTCCCTCCTGCCTGTTGAGATCAAGAGATAAAACAGAAGTCTGGAGCTAAGGCTGCTGTCTAAGGAGGCAGGTTGGGTTGAAAATTTCCTGGGTACGTTAGTGTTAGTGTCTTCATGACCCTAAGGTTTGTTGGGAGGGTACTTAGGGGAGTCCAGAACCATCTAAAAGTCCACTCAGGAAGCTTGGTATTTCCCACCATGGGTCCCTGATAGCAGTTCAGGGGACTTCCCTGGACACCTGCCCTTCTATTCTGGCAGTGGGGAGAGCCCTTCAGAGGCCATTGGTCCCACCTCCTCATCTCCATATAAGGAAACAGGATTGATTTTAGGACATCCCAGCATTTCCCCAAGTGTGGTGATACATGAAATTATTTTAAGTGGTATATAAACTTGGGATTTAATAACATTGGATCAATGAAAAAAATGATCTTTTCAATCATTATTAATTCTTATGATTTTATCAAGGAGAAAGTACTAGTTTGGTGCCAGTGTGTCTTTAACATCTATCCAAAATTTACTAATCTAATCCACCTTTTTAAGAATGCAAATAAGGAGGCGATCCTAAGATGGTGGTGGCAGTGGTGGTTGGCGTGGAGCAGCTGAGGTGGAAAAGGCGGCCACTGGGCCTTAGGCAGCCGGGAAACTTGTGGACCTTCCTCTTGCCGTCTCTTAAGGGACGACTGCTGCTGGTGGCTGGTTGTGGGGGCTGACCGCCACTTTGCCCTTGGCAGGAGAGGCTGCCTCATTTACAGGCAACAGCTTTGAAGTATGGAGCAGGAAAAGAACTGTTTTTTAGCTGCAAAAGCGAGTCTCTAAACAGGGAACACGGCGCCAGGGCTGCTGTTGATGCTGCCAGGATCCCGGAGGCCGGGGCCGCGCTGAAGGCGGCCAGCTGCCCTATTCAGGATTCGAGGTTTCAGGCCGGCATAAAAGAAGATTCCTGGGAGCGCCCGAGCCGCGCCGCGGGACCGAGTGAGCAGCCCGAGGCAGCGGCGGCCGAGAACGGGGACGGCGACGATGCAGAGACAGAGAAGGAGCCGTCGACCTGGCACAGCCCCATGAGTGACCCCCGGCCCAGCCCTGTTCGGGGGGCGGATGCCCGCCCCGCTTCTGCCTGCCCCACCGGGCCACTCACCAGCCCCGAGGCTGCCTCCATTTTCTCAGGTGGTGGCAGCTTCAGCCCGGCTCGGCCAAGCCTGTCCTCCTCGCCCAGCTCGACTCCTCACTGAGCCTTCCCACTTGCCTGCCCCGGCACAGGGCTTTCTGAGGCCTGCGGGCCGGCCTCCTCTCCCACTCCCTCCACGGTTCACTGGCGGGGCTGGTGGGGTGGGGCGCCCCTGGTCAGCGTCGGGAGGGCAAGGAAGTACAGGCTGGGTCGACTGTCACTCCACCGCACCCTGGGCTCTGGCCCCCGGTAAACTTCCTGTTACTGGGAGGCAGATACCATCTCTGTGGCCACCAGTTCAGAAAAATGCCTAACCGATTTCTGGTTAGAAATAGTGTGGTCGGAGAGTTCCCAAGTTCGCTTGAACCTGCCGGAAGCTGACTGCGGGCGGGCACCGGACTCGGTCCGCGCTGGGGGGATTCAAAGGTGAACCATGTGCTGCGGGCTCCTCCCCCGAGGAGCTCATGCTCTGGTGTGGGAGATAAGACAAATACACAAATAACCGCGAAACCAGGAGGAAGGTGATAAGTCCCGAGAAAGATCTACACAGTGCTACAAAGGCACCCAGAGCGACCGGTTGTCTGCGCCTAGCAGAAACCTGGTAGACTTCCTAGGCGAGGTGGTGCTGAGCAGGGTCTTGAAGGCCCAGCTGATAGACGAGGGTTGCAGAAGACACGCCCCAGCCCAGCCCAGTGTGCACAGAGCGGGGAGACATCCAGCTAGGGAGGCGGAGACTCGACAGAATCCACACACCCTGTGGGGTCACCACTGTGTGATCCAACAGCCTGGGCCAGAGCGCACGGAACAGGGAGAAGTCCTGCACAGGAAGTGGAAGCTCAGCAGAGACCACACACCCTGCAGTACCGCCTCGTGATCCAGCAGCCCAGCAGAGTCCAAGCTGACCAGAGAGGTGGCTCCCCAGAGAGGCCCAAGACCTGAGGCAACCACACACACAAGGCACTAGAGGCCAACTGAACAGTCACAGAGGTAGCCATACCAAATTGGCAACCATAGCAACATCTTAGGTAGTCAATAGTCTCAAACCGGTGGACTGTGAAACCCCCTGCCACAATGAATAAACATCAAAAAAAAGATACCAGAAATACAAAAAGTCAAGAAAGTACACCACCAAAAGTTAATAAATCTCAAACTCTAGATCCTATAGAACAAGAAGCCCTTGAAATGACTGACAAGGAATTTCGAGTGATAATTCTAAGGAAACTGAATGAGATACAAGAAAACTCAGATAGACATCATGATGAAATGAGGAAAAGTATACAGGACCTGAAAGAGGAAATGTGCAAGGAAATCAATGTCCTGAAAAAAAATGTAGCAGAACTTGCTGAACTGAAGAAGTTATTCAGCGAAATAAAAAACACAACAGAGAGTTTAACCAGCAGGCTTGTCGAAGTTGAAGAGAGAACCTCTGAACTTGAAGATGGGCTGTTTGAAATAACACAAGCAGACAAAAAAAAAAAAAAAAAGAAAAAAGAATCAAAGACATTGAAGAAAATCTGAGAGAGATAACAGACAACCTTAAGCGCTCAAATATCCAAGTCATGGGTATTCCAGAAGGGGAGGAAAACGGAGATTGCATTGAAAACATATTCAACAAAATAGTGGCAGAAAATTTCCCAGGTATAGGAAAAGTCACAGATCTTCAGATCCAGGAAGCTCAACAATCTCCAAACATATTCAACCCAAAAAGGCCTTCTCCAAGACATGTCATAGTCAAATTGACAAAACTCAGAGACAAAGAGAGAATCTTAAAAGCTGCAAGAGAGAAGCGTCAAATCACCTATAAGGGAGCCCCAATCAGGTTAACATCAGACTTTTCATCACAAACCCTAAAACATAGAAAGGAATGGGATGATATATTCAAAATACTAAAACTCAAAGATTGCCAGCCAAGAATACTTTACCCTGCAAGGCTATCCTTCCGAAATGAAGGGCAAATAGTATATTTCTCAGACAAACAAAAACTGCGGGAGTTCACTACCACACGACCACCCTTACAAGAAATCCTCAAGGGAGTACTGGGTTTGGTTCCTGAAAAATAACTACCACTGCCATAAAAACCCAAGAAAAATCAAAACTCACTAGTATAATAAAAATGGCATTCATGAAGAGAAAACAAACAAACAAAAATGCTATCTACAACCTAAGGAATCAACAAACACAGAAACCAAACAGTAAATCAGAAAGCAAGGAACAAAAGACACCTAAGACAACCAACAACCAATAAAATGCTAGCAATAAATCAACACCTTTCAATAACAATGCTTAATGTAAAAGGCTTAAATTCCCCAATCAAAAGACACAGACTGGCTGACTGGATCAAAAAGGAGGACCCAACTATATGCTGCCTACAAGAGACCCACCTCACCCATAAAGATTCACACAGACTAAGAGTGAAAGGATGGAAAAAGATTTACCATGCAAACAGAAAAGAAAAACAAGCTGGAGTAGCTATTCTTATATCTGACAAAATAGACTTTAAACTAAAAACCATAAAAAGAGACAATGAGGGACACTACTTCATGATAAAAGGACTGATCCATCAAGAAGACATAACAATCATAAATATGCACGCACCCAATGTTGGAGCAGCCAGATTTATAAAACAAACTCTATTAGACCTAAAGAAGGAAATAGACACTAATACCATAATAGCAGGAGACATGAACACCCCACTGTCAATGTTAGACAGATCATCTAGGTAAAGAATCAGTAGAGAAACACAAGATCTAAACAAGACTCTAGACCAATTGCAATTGGCAGATATCTACAGAACATTCCATCCAACAACCTCAGAATATTCATTCTTCTCATCAGTACATGGATCATTCTCCAGGATAGATCACATATTAGGTCACAAATCAAGTCTCAATAAATTCAAAAAAATTGGAATTATCCCATGTATTTTCTCAGACCACAATGGATTAAAACTAGAAATTAATAACAAACGAAACTCTGGAAACTATACAAACACATGGAAATTAAACAGCATTCTACTTAATGACACATGGGTCCAAGAAATAATCAAGCAGGAAATCAAAAAATTTATTGAAACTAATGAAAATAATCATACATCATACCAAAACCTGTGGGATACTGCAAAAGCAGTATTAAGGGGGAAATTTATTGCATTAAATGCTCACTTCAGAAGAATGGAAAGATGGCAAGTGAACAACCTAACACTTCACCTTAAAGAACTAGAAAAACAAGAACAATCCAAACCTAAAGTTAGCAGATGGAAAGAAATCATTAAGATCAGAGCAGAACTGAATGAAATTGAAACCCAAATAACAATACAAAAGATCAATGAATCAAAAAGTTGGTTTTTTGAAAAGATAAATAAAATTGACAAACCATTAGCATGGCTAACAAAAAAAAGAAGAGAGAAGATTCAAATAACAAAAATGAGAAATGAAAAAGGCGATATTACAGCTGATTCATCTGAAATACAAGGAATCATTCAAGACTACTATAAACAACTACACACGAACAAATTTGAAAATCTGGAGGAAATGGATACATTTCTGGACACACACAAGCTCCCAAAACTGAACCATGAAGACACAGAAAATTTGAACAGACCAATAACAATAAAGGAGATTGAAGCTGTTATAAGAAGGCTCCCAACAAAGAAAAACCCAGGACCAGATGGATTCACAGCAGAATTTTCCAAACATTCAAAGAGGAATTGACACCGATTCTTTACAAACTATTCCAAAAGATTGAAACAGACACAAATCTCCCAAACTCATTCTATGAAGCAAACATCATCCTGATACCAAAACCAGGTGAAGATATAACCAAAAGAGAAAACTATAGGCCGATATCCTTGATGAATATAGATGCAAAAATCCTCACTAAAATACTAGCAAACAGAATACAGCAACACATACGTAAAATTATTCACCACGATCAAGTGGGATTCATCCCAGGGATGCAAGGTTGGTTCAACATACGCAAATCAATAAATGTGATACACCATATTAATAAACTCAAACACAAGGACCATATGATCATCTCTATAGATGCTGAAAAAGCATTTGATAAAGTTCAGCACTCATTCATGACAAAGACCCTCTATAAGTTAGGTATAGAGGGAAAGTATCTCAACATAATTAAAGCCATATATGCCAAACCCACTGCCAATATCATCCT